>NC_141143.1:128042074-129502074 GCF_053477565.2 Lygodium microphyllum
TTCTCTTGATCTTAATCTGCTTGTCCATGTGGTGAAGAATGTGAACCACTGCTAGAGGACGCTCCAAGTCCACTAATATTTTGTGACTGCTGTTGTGAATTCTGTGCAGCATTACCATTTTGTGCATCTACATCATCAATCACATTTACTGGTTTATACCAGCTACTCATCTCATAAAAAACAACATCTCTGCTCACTGTAAACTTACGAGTAGAAGGGTTATAGCATCTATACCCTTTTTGTTGCAGAGAGTAACCAATAAAAATGCACTTCTCAGCTTTTGGATCCAACTTGGATCTCAACTCATCTGGCACATGTACATAGGCAATGCAACCAAAAATTTTCAAATGAGAAATATCTGGTTTCCTACCAGTATACCTCTCCTCTGGAGTCATTCCATGTATTGCTGCAGTGGGAGTCATGTTCATTATATAGACTGTTGTAGCAACTGCTTCAGCCCAGTAAAAATCTGGCGAGTCTTTTTCGTTGAGCATGGCACGAGATACCTCTCCAATATGCTTGTTTTTCCTTTCTGTAATTCCATTTTGTTGTGGGGTATGACTGCATGAATATTGCTGCTTTATGCCATGCTCCTGTAAGAACCTTGCAAACTCATTTGAGAGGTACTCTCCCCCTCCATCTGACCTTAGGCATTTTATTTGCAGGCTTGTTTCTTTTTCAACCATAGCTTTAAGAGTTTTGAAATGCCCAAAAACTTCACTTTTCTTTTTCATAAGATACACCCAAACTTTTCTGCTATAGTCATCAATAAAAGTGACAAAATAATGACAGCCTCCAAGAGATGCAGCTTTAGTAGTCCACACATCAGAGTGGATTAATTCCAATGGCTTCTCACTGGGGGAATACACACAAGGGTGGAGGCTGAAAACAGTTTTCCTCTTCTTAGTTGTGTAAGCCAAAAAGAACTCAAGTACAAAGAAATAGAAGAACCCTATATATGGGTCTCAAACCAAACTCAACTAACTAAGGTGGCATACTAACTGAGCCACGAACTAGAGTAGATAAGGATAGCTATCATGTAGCTATTATTCATGGGCGGTGTACGAACCGCGTCTGCAACTGACAAGTCGGTGACATAAATACACAACGGTCACCCTGGCGTATCACGAGTGGAGCTTGATATCTCAACACTCCCCCTCGAGCTCAATCCCAATTCCTGCACACCAAGCAGGTCTCTGAACTTGCGCAGCTTCTCTACGCCCAATGCCTTCGTGAATATGTCAGCTACCTGATCCTCTGTGCTGACATAAACTAGATCAATAAGACCTAGTAAAACCCTCTCCCGCACATAGTGATAATGCATCTCAATGTGCTTTGTTCTAGCATGATAGACTGGGTTATTTGCCAAGTGTATACTACTCATGTTGTCACAATAAATGACAACTGGCCCATCTATAGGCTGATGCATATCATAAAGTAGCTTATGCAACCAAGCTACCTCACATGCAGCCATTGCTGCACCCCTGTACTCAGCCTCTGTGCTCGACAAGGCAACTGTAGGCTGTTTCTTGCTGGTCCAAGTGACTGCAGTACTCCCAAAAGAGAACACATATCCACTGGTAGATCGTCTATCAGAAATACTACCAGCCCAATCAGCATCAGTGTATCCATATAACTGTATCTGAACCCCAGTCTCATAAAATAGTCCATACTGCAATGTGGACTTCACATACCTGAGTATGCATCTAGCCGCATCCAAATGTGGTTTCCTTGGAGCCTGCATAAACTGACTTACCAATCCAACATCATAGCTCAAATCTGGCCTGGTAATAGTCATATAAATCAAACTTCCTACTATGCGTCTGTACATAGTAGGGTCTTCTAGAAGCTCACCTGCATCTGTGCTCAGCTTCACATTCTGCTCCAAAGGAACTAAAATAGGCTTACAGCCTGTCATCCCATATTTGGACAGCATGTCCAATCCATACTGCCTCTGCAAGAGCTGTATCCCACTTGGTGATCTAATCACCTCAATGCCCAAGAAATAACGCAGCTCTCCCAAATCCTTCATCTCTAACTTCTGCTTCAATAGCATTTTCACATGAAGGATATCTTCATCACTGTCACCTGTCATAATCAAATCATCAACATAAATGACAAGTAGCATAATACCTTTCTCTGTTTTTCTCACATAAAGTGAGAAATCTGCCTTGGAAATCTGAAAGCCAATAGTGACAAGATACTGTCCTATCTTGTTAGACCATGCTCTAGGTGCTTGCTTGAAGCCATACAAGGCTTTCTTCAACCTGCAAACAAACTCAGGATGAACAGCATGCACATAACCTAGTGGCTGCTCCATATAGACCTCTTCTTGCAAATCACCATGCAAGAAGGCATTCTTTACATCCATCTGATGTAAAGACCATCCCTTTGATGCAGCCATAGCAATGACTGCTCTTACGATTGCCATCCTTGCAACCGCACTGAATGTTTCTTCATAGTCAATGCCATATGTTTGTGCATACCCCTTGACTACTAATCTTGCGTTGTATCTGTTCACAGAACCATCTGCATTGTGCTTCAACTTATAAACCCACTTACAGCCAATTGCATTTTTACCTTTAGGCAAAGGTACCAATTCCCATGTAGCATTTGCTTCCAAGGCATCCATTTCTTCATCCATGGCTTTCTCCCATTTTTCTTTTCCCATGGCTTCCTCAAAAGAAGTGGGTTCTGGT
Organism: Lygodium microphyllum; assembly: GCF_053477565.2. Classification (NCBI taxonomy): domain Eukaryota; kingdom Viridiplantae; phylum Streptophyta; class Polypodiopsida; order Schizaeales; family Lygodiaceae; genus Lygodium; species Lygodium microphyllum. The sequence continues at coordinate 128,044,774 of NC_141143.1, forward strand.
TCCTGTATCACTCTAACCATATATGCATAGTGAATGGCTGTTAATCCATCATATTTCATCCTATCCACAGGATACCTAGCTCTCGTAGACCTGCGCAAAATAGGTTCACTCCCAGGTGCTCTCAAAACATCCCTGGTCTTCCTTACTCCAGGTGTAACAATAGAAGGAATACCCAACTCATCATCAATGCTCTGTTCTGAGCCACTGGATTCACCATCCACATAAGAGTGACTTGCATTCACATCAAACATGGGCTGATCAACCTTCTCTTTTCCTTTTCCTGATACCTGCATACCACTATCTGCATTGCTTTGAGAAGATTCTCCTGATCTCAATCTGCCTGTCCCTGGCGAAGAATGTGAACCACTGCTAGAGGACGCTCCAGGTCCACTAATATTTTGTGACTGGTGCTGTGAATTCTGTGCAACATTACCATTTTGTGCATCTACATCATCAATCACATTTACTGGTTTATACCAGCTACTCATCTCATCAAAAACAACATCTTTGCTCACTGTAAACTTACGAGTAGAAGGGTTATAGCATCTATACCCTTTTTGCTGCAGAGAGTAACTAATAAAGATGCACTTCTCAGCTTTTGGATCCAACTTGGATCTCAACTCATCTGGCACATGTACATAGGCAATGCAACAAAAAATTTTCAAATGAGAAATATCTGGTTTCCTACCAGTATACCTCTCCTCTGGAGTCATTCCATGTATTGCTGCAGTGGAAGTCCTGTTCATTATGTAGACTGCTGTAGCAACTGCTTCAGCCCAATAAAAATCTGGCAAGTCTTTTTCATTGAGCATGGCACGAGATACCTCTCCAATATGCCTATTTTTCCTTTCTGCAATTCCATTTTGTTGTGGGGTATGACTACATGAATATTGCTGCTTTATGCCATGCTCCTGCAAGAACCTTGCAAACTCATTTGAGAGGTACTCTCCCCCTCCATCTGACCTTAGGCATTTTATCTGCAGGCCTGTTTCTTTTTCAACCATAGCTTTAAGAGTTTTGAAATGCCCAAAAACTTCACTTTTCTTTTTCATAAAATACACCCAAACTTTTCTGCTATAGTCATCAATAAAAGTGACAAAATAATGACAGCCTCCAAGAGATGCAGCTTTAGTAGTCCACACATCAGAGTGGATTAATTCCAATGGCTTCTCACTCTCTTGAACATGTCTAGGAAATGGTTTCCTTGCCTGTTTTCCAAACTAACAGGCTTCACATACCTTATGCATTTCTGCAACCTTGAATTTAGACAAACCTGCAACAATATTTTGGGCCTGCATTGATTTAAGTCGCTGTACATTAACATGACCAATGCGTTTATGCCAGATATCAATATCTGCAACTACACTAGTCCCATGTGCAAACATTGTTGCACTCAATTCAGACATGTCTGCATCCAATGTAAACATTCTGCCCTTCTTCTTTCCTTTTGCTATCAAGCGACCTTTATTTTTCATATCCTCAACAAAGCATCCATGAGGATTAAATCTGACCTGCAAGCCCTGCTCAACCATTTGACCAATAGAAACCAGATTCTTGGTGATATTCGGGACATGAAATACATCGGACAGGTATTTCTTTTTCCCATCTTGCATAGACAAAGGAATTTTTCCAATCTGCACAATAGGATGTGCAGTATCATCACCAATCTCCACAAATCCTGGTTTTTCCATTTTCCTTGCATCCTCCATCCATTCTGCATGACCTGTCATGTGGTTTGATGCACCTGAGTCAACATACCATACATCGTTGCTTTCTTCTGCACTTGTCACAGAATTGTTCATGTGCTACACCATGAACAAATGCTCATTTCTGTCATCACCCTGTCTACTAGAAGATGCATAATTCCCTTGTTGCAATTTTCCATTCATGATGTCATTCTGCTTTTTATAGTAGTCTTTAGCCATATGACCCATTTTACCACAGTAGTAGCATTCAACATTACTGTTTGCATTTTGGCCTCTTTGCCATTCACCACGACCTCTTTGGCTCCCCCTGCCTCTAGAGTTACCACGTCCTCCTCCATAGGACTGGTTTTCTTGAGTTTGTTGCATATTCTGATTTCTACCATGGCCTCCAGATCGGCCTCCTCTACCTCTGCCTCCACCTCTTCCAGGATTTGAGTATAAGACAGCTTCTTTTGAAGTTTCTCCTAAAGAAGATGCACCACCATTTCTCTGCTCCTCAAAAATTAGAAGAGCAATCAACTCCTCAAAATCAGGAAATCTTTCACAAACTAAAATGGATGTCCGAAAGTGTGCATAATCCTTTCCTAGACCATTCAAGGTCACAGAAACTAAATCATCATCTTCCACTGGCGACCCAATGGAAGCAAGTGCATCTGCAATCTTCTTCACCTTCATGTGATAGTCATTGATGCTCATATTTTCTCTTTGCACATTATGCAACTCTTGCTTGAGCTGCATTTTCCTGGCTTGCGTATTTGTGCTATATATTTTTGACAAAGTATCCCATGCCTCCTTTGGCGTACTTGCATCCTGAATATGCACAATCATAGAGTCTGAAATGCTGATAGACAGCCAATACATAACTTTCCTGGCTCTCTCGTGCCATGCTTTAAATGCCTGCACTTGCTATTGATTGGGAACATCAGGAAGAACTGGTTCTTCTTCATTTCCTGCAACAAATTCCCAATATCCTTTTCCCATAAGGAAATTCGTCATTCTAAACTTCCATGCTTGGAAGTTGTTCTTGTCAAGCTTTTCAGTTACAATCTGTGAGAGAGAATCAGACGCCATTACAGAACACTACAAAAAATTCTGTCACTGCAAAAAACACAGCTTCACCCTCACAAGGGCAAATCTGCAAAACTGGCGAAAGTGGTATTTGACCACACAGTCACTTCCTAGTGACGATTTTGCATATACAGGAACCAAGGATGATTTTGTAACTCCCAAAGTCTCTGCACATAAGCATATGATGCAATTTCTGTGGTAACTTTTCACCGACCTGTAGAACAGTGGTCGCACAGCATAAAACTGGGCCTTTTCCTGAGTGTGTGCAGAAAACTTTCGCCTCCAAAACAGGCCTCGAAATAGCCTCAAATAAAAAAAACAGGGTCGCCAGGGGCTAAAGCCTTCTCCCGCAGCATATACTGCCCTCTTGCTTCACCCGGAAGGGCGTCTCAACCTGAGACAATGCACTCTTGCAATTTTCGGCTGTGCTTCCTGCAGAGATCTGCTCCCAAAACAGAAAATGAAAGCAACACTGCTCCTCTTACCAGAACACCGCGAGCTTGGCTTGCTTTCTTGAGCTCCTTACCACGAACAAGGCTCTGATACCATGTCAAGATTGTGGGAGAGAAGGAAGGAGTCTCAATTGTAGCTTTCTTGCTTGCACAATGGGGGAATACACACAAAGGTGGAGGCTGAAAAACAGTTTTCCTCTTCTTAGTTGTGTAAGCCAAAAAGAACTCTCGTACAAAGAAATAGAAGAACCCTATATATGGGTCTCAAACCAAACTCAACTAACTAAGGTGGCATACTAACTGAGCCACGAACTAGAGTAGATAAGGATAGCTGTCATGTAGCTATTATTCATAGGCGGTGTACCAACCGCATCTGCAACTAACACGTTGGTGACATAAATGCACAACAGTCACCCTGGCATATCACGAGTGGAGCTCGATATCTCAACACAAAATGCCATTGACTATAGTAAAAGCTAAGGATAAAATTTTGAGTAGCAATCATATATTTACAAGCTATAGAGTCTTGATCTATCTTACATATAATTTTTCCTTCTGTCCTTGTATCCCATCCTTCATCAACAAATTGTATGATATGATCATATGTTAGTCTCTTCACTGAAAGCATGGTTTTTGTTATTCTTATCTCCATATTAGAGAAGAAATCAATAAATATATTAATAGGCATAAACAAAGTAACTTTGATTAGCCTACTTGAGATATTAGATTTTAGTGCTTTCTGGATCTCAGAAAATATCTTACATCTATAGCCCTCACTAGTAGTTGGACTTGGCAAAGGCTACTCAAAGCTTGAAAAATCTGGCAAAGGAAGGAGGTTTATTGATCCCCATTGGCAACGCCGCATAGGAATAACATAAGAATGGTCATAAAAGAATATTCCATTCTCTGCAAGCTCTATCTTCTTTTTGCCTCTATACATTTCTTCTCCAATTGAACCATATATAACATCAATAACATCAATAATAAACTCCACTGGTTGCCATTCCTCAAGATTAGAGGGATAGACATCTACAAGACAAACAAACATTATAATTGAAAGACCTAAACCATGTTTAAGAAAGGAAAAACTCTAAGAATCAAATTCTTACAATTTGGTCTATGCATTGGAAGCTTTGAAGATCCAGGTTTCAAACACAGCTCTCTATGCATGAACACATGTTGCACTCGTACCTCTTTGATGCTATTCTTATTTGCTCCAAGCTTAAAATCTCGGATTCTGCCCTTCCAAGCAGATATAAACGAGCTCTCATGTCTTTGCCTTTTTCCACGTTTTGCTTGTTGCATGGTGATCCAACTACCTTTGCTAATGATATTAGGAATCCATCTTCCATCAGTTTGGAATGAGTTAAACACTGATATGGATGTGATTTGGGAGCTTGGACGCCTTGTTGAAGGTCAAATTTCTGTATCCATGGTAGAAGAGAGAGAGACATGCAGAGAGAGAGAGAGAGAGAGAGAGAGAGAGAGAGAGAGAGAGAGAGGACTAGGCTACCATAACGGAGGGAAAAACAATAGAGGAATAAAAGAAAGGAGGGAAAAAATTGAGTGCCATGCTTTTCACTAATTTGTATTTCGATTACATCATTCATTATCATTAATCTAGAAACATCATTAAATAAAAATAGCCGAGACTCTATGCCACTAATGCAAAAGATGTCATAATCACGAATATAAGAGACTAAAAATAGATAATAAAAATACAAATTCGTAATATTATTATATTTATATATTTTTGTAAAACTATTTTTTAATTTTTTAAAAATAGAAGTTTCGTTACGGAGGCTTTGCTCTTATTGGTCTAGAGCACTCTCTCTCCACACCCTAAAAGGCATTTTCGAGGCCTCAAAACTCCCCTAATGTTTGTTTCGCTCCATTACTTTGACTCTATCTGCTGACAAGACTTTGACCACCTTGTCATAGATATAACGATTTTGTTCTACTTGTTGGCATCTGATGTGTAGGATCGAATTCACACAAGCCTCATAGAAGATGAATAACTTGATAATCTTCAAGTCTTCCAACCATTTTAGCCTCTTTAGGTTGTTTTGAAGATAGGCAAGTTGATTGGCATCTATATAGCAGTATCCCGCGCTCCAAGTCGAACGCCTTTCCACATACAGTGGTGAAGGGTTGTAGATTCAATCCAAGATCCCCATCATATCAGATCTTTGGCGATAACTTGAAGAGTTCATAGCCATCCTGAACATGATATGAAATACGAGGAACCTACTCCATGTCTCTTAAGTCTGGAAGCGGCAACAATCCTCAAATGAGTACCATAAAAATATTTTCTAGTGAAAAACATCACTCCTCTCTTCCTAATATTCCTATTTTGGTTGTTTTATTCGTTGGTTGATCTAATACCAATTGTAACGTGCCTCTATCTAAAGGCTATCTAAGCACACTTTTAGCGGTCCATCGAGAAATGAATCTAAGAGTCACTCCATGGCACTCCCATGGAATGTTTTGAGGTCTATCATCTAGGCTTTCCCGACCGAACCCACTAGGATCGACTTGAAATCTGGGTTCTTACTGGCCAAGGTCTTCTAATGGCATTCTAATGGATCCTTGACATCCTACTTTACGCAGAGATACCCAAACCGAAGCAGATCCATTCCACACTTGGTTCAAAGAGAATGGAAAACGAGAGGGATGCACCACTCAACCTCTTTGCCTGTAGGGCATAAACCCATTTTGGTCCTTTAAAATGGCATGAATTGGGTTCTAGCTTACTATTGTCTAAAGACCGTACAACTATAGAACCTTGTGAGAAGCCTCCTAGTCTTCTGGGACCACCGTTCCGTAGGACGGACCCATCAGGGATTCTGCCCACTTGAGAGCAGAGTTTTGAGCCCGGGATGTGCCTAAAATTTGCCAAAAAATCCAGAATTTAGGGGAAAAATATTTAACATTGAAGGCGGCGGTTCCAGCTAGGACGATTTTAAGCACCAAGTGAAAGACGACTTTTCATTTGATTGATGAAACATTGTTCCCATGGGCTGAATATTCATTATGATGTTGTTTTCTATGAGTTTCAATAGTTTACAATCTAAAAATCAGAAAAGCATAAGCAATATGGCTGAAATTAATGTTATAAAACCCGAAAAACACACGTTTAAGGGGTAAAAACAGGGTTTTCGCAAAATGAATGGGAAATACGAGACATAACACTTACAAAAACCTCAAATCTTGCTGTCAAGGAACCTAAGGGCCACAGCCCACAATCAATCTTAATTTTTAGTCATTTTTTATTGAAAAAAATAGAGGAAAAATACCAAAAAAATGGTGAAAAATGGGTTTTAAAATGGGAAAAATTTAGGAAATGATAAAAGAAAAATTCCAAAAAATTACATGTGTGTTTTTGTAGCGTATAATGAAGGTAAAGCACGGGGTTGGCCTCGGTTTACCCTCGTTTCTATGTTTGCGTTCATGTTTATCGCTTTCTTTGTAAGGAAACACACATAAAACGACCCTTTCACCTATCAACGAATGCAAAACATTAAATGACAGGGTGAGAGGGGAGGTTGAGCGTCAAAATATAAACTAAAATTTGGTTTATGTGTTGTATCATGCCTATAGGACGTTGTTTTAAAATAAAGGGAAAGGCAGCATGAGCGTAAGGCTCGGTGCCTTCTCTCATTGCAGCACATAAACGCTAGCATGGAAATCATGAAAAGAATGGTTTTGCACGATGCACAATACTGATTTTCTTCTGTTTGTGCACTAAATCGTTCACATTATGCACTATGCATAGTTCATGGTATCAACGGAAAAGCTCTTGGATTGCATAGCACTTATTTTCTTAGGAATTTGACCCACGATTGAGAGTGTAAGGTTATCCCTTGCCGTAGGATAGAGGGTTGGTTTCCTAAGGGAGTATTAAGTAAGGACACATGGTATCTCTTGGAAATACGAGAAATATAAAAGAGAGGAGTTTGTGTTCGAATGCTCTATATGTTTTAGCGACGCATCGAAGGGCCAATCCCTAAGATGTAGGAGAGTCGCAGTGGGGCAACGGCAATCAGCCGTAGGCTGCTTCCCATGTATGTGATTATCGTGGTATTTATTGCCAGTGTGTATGGGTTCTCCCTCTATGGAGTTTATAGAAAGGGAAACGTTGGACTACAAAACTAAAAAACTATAAATGCATAGATTAGGCTTTAGGGCAGTTTGTCCTTTAGCATTAGATTGATGCTCCTAGTCCGCGAGGCCATGAGGGTGTGTTTGTCTGTTATGAGCATGAGGTCCGACTAGTGCCATAGCTAGTGCTAGCCCATTTTAGGTCCCATCAGTGGTGCATATGCCGGGAGCTGCCAACAAGTGGTGGTTCTCAAATCTAGGGTTTTTAGGGACCAAAAAGTTGGTTTATGTCCTCTGACAGGGACTGTCAAGCCGAAATACAAAAAGCAGAACGTGCTGAGAGGGCAAGATGGCGGTTGGAGATCATAAGTCGCTATTCTCCTCAAAGGAGTAGCCCGATACGCATAAGAGGTAGTGGTCTTAGTAACCCAACTACTGCACATAGTCCTTTAGGTGCAGAAGGAAGCACAAGCTCTTCCTCTCTTCCACCAAATCAACCCACTTCAAGTGGGGGTGTGATTCCATCAGTCCAAACTCCTATTGTCAATCCGATTATCGTCATGGCACAACCCATCGCAATTCCTACAGGAACGCCAGATTTGCCAACTTTAGGAGTTCCTTTGCCCATTTTTAATGGGTTAGCTGAAGAAGATGCGGAGTTTCACATTTGTGAATTCCAAAGATTAATGTTTAATTATTGCATCCAAGATGAGGGACATCTTATGATGTTCTTTAACATAACATTAAAAGGAAGGGATGCAGTATGGTATCATAGCATAGAGTCTGGAACCATAACTACAATCAACCAATTTTATGCAGCTTTCCGAGGAGAATATGCCCCTGAAAGAGGTGGCCAATACTGGTTGCATGTCTTGAATGTAACGCGCCAAGACCCCCATGAGAATGTGAAAGCCTATGCCAAGAAGCTTAAGGAATCGTTTCATAAGTTACAAACTTACATTCCCATTCTTCCGGCTACCCAATTTCAATACTTTTTGTATGGATTGGATTTCAATATTCAGGTACAATTGAGCAGTGTGGCTTTGGCTAATATAGACACTGCCATCACGCGGGCAGAAGGAGTAGAATCACGATTACAAACGGCCTACTCCTCTCAAATAAACCTTAATGCGAGTTTAGCACCTGGAGGCAATTTACCATTGATGAAAGGAAGTCAAAGGATGCCTATGAATAACCCTAATGGGAGAGGAAGCATGGTTCAAATGTACCTTTATTGCCAGCTCCTCCCAGTGTGACTATGCCTATGGCTAGTCAGTTGGCTCCACCAAATGTTGGAGGCCAAGTTTTGAACCCTAATGTTGTCCCTGTGAGTCAACAACCAATGCCCAATCAAATTGTTAGGCCAATGGAACGACGGATAGATGATCAAGGCTATAAGTCGACTGCATCTAATGTCCTAGGCGAAGTTAAGGATATGATGAAGCACTACATTGACATGGCGGAGTCAATTTTTTGAAGAAGCAGTAGAATCTAATAGGGAGTCAATGCCCTGAAGAGGGTGGTCCCTCAAGATTCAGCTGTAAGTGGTGTGGTGGACAACATTTCCCTAAAAACTATCCAAATGTTAAATGTGATATTTGTGGGAAGTCAGGCCATTTAGCCGCTACTTGTTGGAGTAAGGTTAGTTCCCTCCAACAAGGGAGTAAACAGCCAGGTCCAGTTAATCATAGAGCACAAGGTAATAACCTGCAGCAAAATGATGGACCAAGACAAATACTACAAAGGGGAAAGACCACTATAGAAGAGTTGCCACAAGGCAATGGAGTCAGCCTTATCGAGGCTGTACGAGTCAATGACGCAGAAACCTCTAACCTAAGAGCCGTGACAAGAGGCCAAAAGGCTAAAGAGGTTGACAAAGATAATGCAAAACCGGTTGAGGGAAACCCTAAGCAAGGGGATAAGGGGACACAGGTCCTGAATCCTAGCATGGAAGGTGAACCTCTAAGGCCTATTGACAAAAAAGTTGATCCTAAGAAGGATGAGGAAGTGCCAAGAAAGAAGGTAAGAGCTAAAAAAGAAGCACCAAAGCCGGTCTCGAGACCAAAAGAAAGAATGGTTTGGCGAGAAAAGCGAGCTTTGGCTACATATCATGATTTTGATTTAGCAAGTTCTCTTTGCGAAGTTAAACCAGATGTAAACCTCTTACACTTGATTAAATTATCTCTAGGAGTACGCAAGGAATTTAAGAAGATCCTGCGTATTGGGTATATTGTAGAACCTTTGGGCATAGCACGAGTAGGGGAAGATTAGTTGGATCATGCTGAAAAGAATAGCCCTAGGGTTCCAGCATATGTAGATGGAATATTAGTGGAGAATGCTATCGTAGACACCAGATCCTCCGTCAATATCATGAGTTCAGAGTTGATGGAGAGGTTGGGTCTAGGCATTCAGAAAGATAGCTCCACTCTTCTTAGAATGGCTGATGATAGCCTAAGGCAACCAGAAGGTTGCGTTACTAAAGTTCATGTTACAGTTGCAAATGTAGAATGCTTCTTGGACTTTAGGGTGATAAGATTTGCAGGACGTCCTAGCTATCGAGTTTTGCTAGGCAGGCCTTGGATCTTTCGAACAGACTGTCAAGTCAATATACTTGCCGGTCGAGTGGTTCTAGGTAGAGGTGCTAATCGAGTAATAGTCGATGCTCACCCTGAGTCCCCTCAAAGTGAGAGAGCTCCTTTATCCTCTACTGAATTAGAAACAGTAGATGATCCATCTGGTAGTGAGACATCTTCAAGTGATGAATCTAAAGAAGGGTCCACTACAGAGAATATTTATCAGATAACTCTAAATGATCCGATAGAGCTGCAAGATAGGATAAGAGACGCGGATGTGATTGAGTTAGACCTTGGCACGGCGAATGATTCGCGGCCAATTAAATTAGGTTCCATGCTCAGTTCAGCAGAAAGGGAGGACTATGTGTCCTTGATCCAAGAATTCCGCGATATCTTTGCTTGGAGTTATGACGGAGCTGAGAGGCATTCCTCCCAGCCTGGCAGTTCATACTATTCCTATAAAAGAAGACAGTTGTCCTGTGTGTCAAAAGGTAAGGTGTGTGCCTTTTGAGTTGAGGGATGGGTTGTTTGAGGAGTTACAGAAGTTAAAGAAAGCTGGTTTAATTTTCCCTGTATAACACACGGAATGGTGTTCACCAATTGTCATCAGGAAGAAGAAAAATAACCAAATCCGACTATGTGTAGATTTTAGAGAGCTGAATAAGTAGATGGTTAAGGATTACTACCCGTTGCCATTTATTGACCAGATTTTGGATCAATTAGCGAGTAGGGAAATATATTCATTTATGGATTGCTTTGCGGTTTACAACCAAATGGCCATTGCAGAAGAGGACAAGTTGAAAACAACTTTTATTACTGTCTTTGGTACTTTTGTGTACCATGTGATGGCCTTTGGTTTGTGCAATGCACCTGGATCCTGGCAACGAATAGCAGACAAGACCTTTGGTGACATCTTCCCAGATGAGTTGAAAGTATTTATCGATGACCTGGGGACAGCCACTGTAAGGGAAAGGATGTTGATTATTTTAAGAAAGTGCTTTGAGCGTTGCAAACAATTTTGTATCACTCTTAATCCACGGAAGTGTGTCTTTGGAGTGCCTTATGGGCTATCGCTAGGCCATGTGGTTAGTTCAGTAGGGATCGCAATTGACCCTGAAAAGATCAAGGTCATAGTTGCTATGAGTACACCACGCACTCCGAAAGAGGTACATAGCTTTCTGTCATCGATAGGGTACTATCGGAGGTTTATAAATGCCTTGGCAGAAAGGACGTTGCCATTAACGAACTTATTATCCTTTAGCTGTCTATTTGTATGGAGCGACCCTTGTAAGGTAGCTTTCGAGGATGTGAAACAAGAGCTAGTAAAAGCACCAGTTTTAAAAGCACCTAAAAGAGGCGAGGTATTTTACATATTTTCAGCAGCCACCATGGATAGTATAAGCTACTGTTTAGCCTAAATCTGGGAGAAAAAGTGGTATCATCCGAAAATTGGGCATTTCAGAGATCAACTATACCTACATAGAGAAGTTGTGCCTTGCGATGGTGTTTGCGACTAAAAAATTCAGGCACTACATCCTCTATGAGAAGGTCGTTTTCTATACGAATGCGGAATGGCTTAGATTGCTTATGAACAAGCTACAACTGCCTGATTGTTTAGCAAAGTGGTTAATCACTTTGCAGGAGTTCTATTATGAGATTAAGAGTAAGCCACCGAGGTTGCATGGGATTGTGGAATGCCTTGTGGATTTCGGGGAGCCGAAAGAGACTTTGGCTGAAGGAAGTGATATTGAAGAAATGTTTAAAATTGATACAGCTTCTATCCCATCTTGGTATGCTGCTATCACGCATTATCTATCAATAGGAGAGACTGGAGTTGGTTTATCAAAATCAGAAAAGAGGAAAATTAGACAACAGGCTTTGAAGTTTTCCTTGATCATAGGAACACTATATTGGCAGGGTGTTGATGATATCTACCGCCGATGTGTGATGCCTGACGAGGTTCCTTTCATCTTGAAAGAGTGCCATGACTCTGCATGTGGAGGGCACTTTGTTGGACGGTTGATGGCATAGAAAGCTTTAAGAGCTGGATATTGGTGGCCATCCATCTTCTAAGATTCCTTTGAGTATGTTAAGAGATGTGATACCTGTCAAAGACATGACAGCAGAGAGAATAGGAAACACCCACTTATGCATATCATGGCTATCCTTCCATTTGAGAAATGGGGCATTGACTTTGTGGGTCCTATCACCCCGTCCTCTACTACCCAGAAGAAGTACATTATAGTAGCAACTGATTATGTCACAAAATGGTAAGAAGCGCGGGCGACGAGGCAGGACAATGCAAAAGAGACTGCAAGTTTTCTTTTAGAGCAGATTATCTGCCGTTTCGGTCCACCGAAGGAGCTAGTGTCGAACCGTGGAACCCAATTTTTTGAATAAGGTGATCAAAAGCTTGACTGAAGCTTGGCGAATCAAACACAATAAAATGACCCCCTATAATCCGCAAGCCAACGAAAAAGTCGAAAGTACTAATAAGCAACTTATGGGTATCTTGTCTAAAATAGTCTCTGAGAAGAAACGAGACTAGGACAAGAAGTTGTATGTGGTAGTATGGGCATACAATACAACGTTCAAGCGAGCTATCGGCCATACTCCATTTAAATTAGTTTATGGGGAAGAGTGTGTGTTACCCCTTGAAATCAAGTTGCCAACCATACAGTTTGCAATTAACCACTCTTTGGGAGATGAGGATTCACTCTTTGAACTTTTTACGACCATAGCCCACCTGGATGAGCTGAAGTTGCAGATCTTATTACACTAGGAGGTAGCTAAACGTCGGATGAAGCAGTTGCACGACCTTAAAGTGAAGAAGTATACCTTTAAAAAAGGGCAATTAGTTTTGTACTATGATGTGCATAAGGAGTTGTTTCCACGGAAGCTGGAACCTAGATGGGATGGGCCCTACAAGATTGTTAGGATAGGGAAAAATAGGTCTACGGTTCTACTAGCTGATCTGCAGGGAGTAGAATTTAAAAATAAGGTTAATCTTAATAAGATTAAATCTTATTATTTCTAAGTCTGCTAACACAGAAACATGCATTGCAGGTCCATGCTGGGGCTAATTTAAGACCTGCAAAAGAGCTTAAAGCTGGTTGATGGAGCGGTTAATTCCTTATTTGGAGCACCCATATCTGGAGCAGAGATACCATCAAGGGAAACTTATCTGGTGGAGCAAAGGATACAAAGTGATTGAGCAAGAAGACAGAACCTTTGTGTGGGAAATCAAAGTCTTCTGCTATCACTGCTTACGAGTGTTGACAAGTATCCTTGTTGAGTTTAATAAAGAAGGTGGGATGCAGCCACCAGTTCATCCTCTAAATATGCTAAATTTTGACTATCATAATTACGAATAGAGGAGTTCGTGATGGCAGGCTGTGTAAACCCATTGTGGATGTACACATTATATTTTGACCGAGCGTCCAGGGACCCTAATAAAAAAGGGAGTGTTGGAGTAGTAATCCGAGATCCCCGACGTAGAGTTACAATGAAGTTAGCTGCTTATCTCGGGATAGGATTCACTAACAATATGGCGGAGTATAAAGCCTTGATTATGGGACTGCATATTGCCAAACAGGGTGGTATTCGGTGGTTGTTAGTAAAAGGGGATTCCCAGTTGATCTTGAATCAGATAGATGGGACAAACGCAGTGCAGAATCCCATCCTTTGTATGTATCATCGAATGGCCATGACCCTACTTGAGGAGTTTGAGAGAGTGTCTTTTCAGCTGATTCCACGTTACTGGAATCAGTTTGCGGATTCACTGGCAAATCTTGCTTATGAAGAAGACATTTTCTTCAACTATGGTCCTAGTTTGGATATTGCTATTAATAATGAGACAGGACCCAGTTGCTTGTGGGGAATGTTATCAGAGCATGCAATATATGGCAGGCGATGGTTGATATGGGTGATACAAAGAGTAGCCGAGACCAATCTACCATTGTTATCATGGATCCATAGGTTGGTTAGACAACATGTTATGCGTACGCCTCTTGCTATATATGCAGGAGGGATGGGTCATAACCTTATGCATTTAGTTTAGGGCTGTGAGTCCTATTTTTTCCTCCTTGGAAAGGAGCCTATTATTGTATATCTGTACTCTTTCAGGGAAGGATGTGTAGGTGCTATTCTGTTTGATTTCGTTAGGCCAAGAGGGCTAGTTTTGTGAGGTTTTAAAAGCTTTATTTCATTAGGCCAAGAGGGTCAATTGTTTGTTTAGTACAGGTGCGGTTAATGGTTTCTTGTTTTAGTATTGTGCTAGACAGGTTTAAAGAAGAGCTTGGAAGGAGCCTTTTGTTGCGCGGGAGCTTCTCGTGGCCCTATCCAGGTGATATCTCTCCTTTTTGAGTACCGTGTTTTTCTGCTATATATGTATGTGTACTTGTTGGGGGATTTTTCTTTTCTTGTTGGGGACCGACGTCCAAGGCATGAAGTCCCAGGTTTAGGTTAGCAATGTCTGAGGGAGGTCTGAGTAGTCGTTGCCTCCTGTAAAGACATTGCCAGGCATTGAAAGACCTGTTTTAGAAGGTAGTTCTAGTGACCTTGTTCTGCTAGCCTGCTAGGCAGCCGTTCTAGGAGTTCTTATCAGTTGTGAGGCGGTTAGAGAAGCTTGCCGAAGAATAATGATGATGATAGAGAGGAACAAGAAAAACCTGAATATCCTAAAGAAAATAAATATATACAAAGGTGTGTAAAAAGGAGTTCTAACCCCTATAAAAATAGAAAAGAAAGAAATAAAAATTTATAAGCAATTGATCATCGCCTTGCGAAGGCCTAGCAGGTTCATGGGGATGAGTCAAACCCGGGTCTGATGCCTTGTCTTCCTAGGGGTGGCATCTCGCTGGAAAAGAAGAAAGTAAGGAAGGTTGGAGAAAAAATAAAAGTGAGCGTCAGAAAAGGATTAAGTGTCGCCTTGCGAGGGCTTGGTAGGTTCTTGGGTACCGAGACAGTACCTGAGGCCGATGCCCTGTTCTCCTTGGGTCACTACGCTCAGCTCCCTCCTTTTTACATGCTCAAGTATGGAAACTAAAAACCTAAAAAAAGAAATGTACTAAAAGAAAATCCTTCCTCGCCTAGTAGGAGCTCCTGATTGTGTTGTCCTTAGTAAGGTAGGTAGTTCAGACCACCACTTAGGGCAACCTCTTTGATAGTTCTTTTTAGTTTGGCCATGTTGGAGCAGTCGGTTAGTGACTAGCTTCAGACCTTCTATCAGATTATGCTAGGCCTACTCCTTGTGGATTTCATGCCTTGGTTTTGTCAGGGGGTAGGGTGAGCATTGTGTTGTGCTTTAGTATGTATCTATTATGTATCAGCTTGATGCTTCCTTTGGTTGTTTTGTGCAGATCTGTTGTGGGATTCGACGGGCTGAGTCGCCCTATCCCGTTGGCGCCAATGAGAGTGGAGTTTTGAGCCAGGGATGTGTCTAAAATTTGCCAAAAAATTCAAAATTTAGGGGAAAAATATTTAATATCGAATGCGGCGGTTCCAGCTAGGACGATTTTAAGCACCAAGTGAAAGACGGCTTTTAAAAGGTGGCTGAGCGACACTTGTGGATTTTTGATAATTTTTTCAACTTCCGTGCAGGATGTCAGGAGTTGCCAGTCAATGCGGGATGTCAAGCTGGACACCCAGGATTTTTCAGAGCTCCAATCGGATGCCGGATGAGAAAGAGGCCAACAAATGGTCAAGATTTGAAAAGGTGGACAAGTTTGAGGCCAAAATTGGGTGTGCCTTTTGGAGCCTTTGAAACCCCCCCCCCCCCCCCCCCCCCAATTTTTTCATGAAAATCGTGGAGAGAGAAGGAGGCACATGGCATGAACTAAACGGTGCGCATTTTTTGCCTCCATCCATGGATCTTGGATTTCCTGGCTGTGAACACCCTATGCAACCGATCATGGGGCTTGACTTCTCTCCCTTTGCTGGTCTTATCACTGCCCTTCGCTCGTGGAATGATGGACTAAATGAAGAGAACCAGATCTAGTCTTTCTCTCTCCTCTCTCTCTCTCCTCTAAAGGGCTGTTCCTACGTGCAAGAGGAAATGAACAGTGAAGGAAAGATTGTCCGGTTGGGACCGGAATGCTTCCGGGTCGATGTAGACATGAAGATTGCTAATTGTGAAGATGCTAGACATTGAATGTGGGATAACCTGCAGTCCCGCAGCAAAACCGAAATCCTGAAACACGAAACCTAAGTGGTAATTCAATTTTTATGAAAAAATTTGTGTTTTTATGCCATTTGATTGATGAAACATTGTTCCCATGGGCTGAATATTCACTATGATGTTGTTTTCTATGAGTTTCAACAGTTTATAATCTGAAAATTAGAAAATCATAAGCGATATGGTTGAAATTAATGTTATAAAACCCGAAAAACACTTGCTTAAGGGGTAAAAACGGGGTTTTTGCAAAATGAATGGAAAATATGAGACATAACGCTTACAAAACCTGAAATCTTGCTATCAAGGAACCTAAGGGCCACAACCCACAATCAATCTTAATTTTTAATCATTTTTAATTGAAGAAAATAGAGGAAAAATACCAAAAAATGGTGAAAATGTGTTTTAAAAGGGAGAAAATTAGGAAACGGTAAAAGGAAAATTCCAAAAAATTACATGTATGTTTGTGCAGTGTATAATGAAGGCAAAGCATGAGGTTGGCCTCGGTTTACCCTCGTTTCTATGTTTTCATTCACGTTTATCGCTTTCTTTGTAAGGAAACACACATAAAATGACCCTTTCACTTATCAACGAATGCAAAACATTAAACGGCAGGGTGAAAGGGGAGGTTAAGCATCAAAATATAAACTAAAATCTAGTTTATGTGTTGCATCATGCCTATAGGACATTATTTTAAAATAAAGGGAAAGGCAGCATGAGCGTAAGGCTCGGTGCCTTCTCTCATTGTAGCACATAAACACTAGCATGGAAATCATGAAAAGAATGGTTTTGCATGATGCACAATGCTGATTTTCTTCTATTTGTGCACTAAACCGTTCACATTATGCACTATGCATAGTTCACGGTATCAATGGAAAAGCTCCTGGACTGCATAGCACTTGTTTTCTTAGGAATTTGACCCACGATTGAGAGCGTAAGGTTATCCCTTGCCGTAGGATAGAGGGTCGGTTTCCTAAGGGAGTGTTAACTAAGGACACATGGTATCTCCTGGAAATACGAGAAATATAAAAGAGAGGAGTTTGTGTTCGAATGTTCTATATGTTTTAGCGACGCATCGAAGAGCCAATCCCTAAGATGTAGGAGAGTCGCAGTGGGGCAACGACAATCAACCGTAGGCTGCTTCCCATGTATGTGATTATCATGGTATTTATTGCCAGTGTGTATGGGTTCTCCCTCTGTGGAGTTTATATAAAGGGAAACATTGGACTACAAAACTAAAAAACTATAAACGCATAGATTAGGCTTTAGGGTAGTTTGTCCTTTAGCATTAGATTGACACTCCTGGTCCGCGAGGCCGTGAGGGTGTGTTTGTCTGTTATGAGCATGAGGTCTGGCTAGTGCCATAGCCAAGTGTCGGCCCATTTTAGGTCCCATCACCACCCGCTTCCTTCAATAGGCATTCTTTAGTTATCTAATTAGGTCCTATCACATTTACGTGTGACATTTAAAATCAGCTTCCTTAAGTAAGCCTTTTAGGGAGGGTTGGCGGTCAGCTGGGGGTGGCTTGGCGCGTCCTCCATGAATTCAACCTGATTCATTATTCAAATTTCGTTTGTGAGCTTGAGTCATACATTCCTTTCAGAGACATTGAATCTAGTGCTACAAGCACAAACAACAATGAAGGCAAGTGCTCGGACATCTGCTAACGTGGAGTTCCCATCTTTGAATGCCTAACGTTGCCCTTCTTGGGTCTTCTTGCATGGGCGTCAATTCCCATTATCCTTTGAGGGATAGAGAATACCCTCTTTTCAACTTCACTCCTATGTAATAGGGGTGAGCAATTTCATTATAGTTTTGAATGGTAGCTTCCCGAAGTTACTAACCTTTGGTTCTTATCTTAAGGTCCCGGTCTAGGACTTCAATTGGTCAGTTGGTAACCATATTCTTGCCTTAGAGTTTTTTCGGGGTTCTAAGTTTACCCTCGTGCCCTCAAGATAGTAGGAACTTTTGTTCATTCCTCTCGCTAATCAAGCGTAAACTAATCCCATTTACAATCCTCATAGAATGTAACGTGGTGAATGGTCATTCTTCTTGTGGATACGCCATTCAAGTTTACTTGTGTTAGCTTTGAGATGTATCATATTTTGAAAATGAAATACCCAAGAGTGTTTTGGACCCATCGCAAGCTGGTTATTGGGATAGAGACCAAAGAGCATATTGACTCTTACTCAAAATATGGTCTTAAGGACAACTTGACCTATTTGTGACTAAAGTCCTAGTTGAGTTGAATTAAATCTTGGCTTCACTTATCATGCAAGATTTCACTTACCAAACCGGACCTTGCAATTAAGCTTAACATTTCACATGCACATCTCAAATCTACCTTTTTGGATGCATCCCTATTATGTGTTGCAACTGAGGCTATCCATAATACCATGCAAATTTGGATGCAAGTCTTTCCTGAGTTGATGATACGATGCAGGATCCCCATTCATGAAAATTCATTTTAGTGCATTTATGCAACTCATAAGCCATGGCCTAAGTATTTAAATGCGAGTGTACATGAGTTTGTTGTAAATGCGAGTTCATTCACTCCAATGGTCTACAGGATGCAATTGACCTATACGGAATATTTATGTACACTGGTAATCTTTGATGCATTTGCGAAGGTTCGAACCTAATACTTGACTTAATTACTGCAACAACCCATAGATGTTGAATCTATTCATGACAATTCATGGTTATTAAGCCCTTTGAACTACCTTTTGAGTTATGCAAGTTACACGATGCAAAGTATGACTTCTTCCTAATGATGTCCATGCTTAAATGTTTGATTTCAAGTACTAGACATGATAGCGGTACCTGGTTTTGGAGTGTCAAATTAGCGTTTACGATCAATAACCCGTTTGTGTTGGTAGTGGCATATTTTCTCGATCCTCCTTTCGTAGTCGCGGCTTTCCTAGTTACTTGAGATAGTTTACATTTTGGGGCCATTTCGAATCTTAGGATGCATCCTTTACTCCTCTCGAAGGACTCCTTAGTGTCGGAGTTCCTTACGCCTTATCTTGACTTTCGCGATCTCCTTGTTAACTAGAGGTAATTGATGGAGAGATCTCAAGAAGTATCGATGGGGAGAGAGGGTGCTTGAGGCTTTGTCGTCCAAGTAAGGAATTGTCCTTGGGCCTCTTCTCTCTCTCTCCCTCTCTTCCTCTTTTACTTCTAGGTTCCCCTTCCCTCTCCTCTCTCTTTCTCCTTCACTACCTCTCCCTCTCCTTCACTCCTTCACAAGTTGGCAGCAAGGGAAGGGGGAGAACAATAGCATGTATGTGGAAAAGGGGGGGGGGGGGGGATTTATAAGGGAAAGATGGTAATAGTTGGGAACAAATAAGAGAATTGTCCTGCCCATTGAAGGAGGGGGGGATTTTTATAGGGGAGGAAGAAGGGTATTATTGGGGGAGAAGGCATCATGGTAAGGAGGCCTTAGCTCCACTTTATAGCCTTAGTGATCATCACCATACAACCTAACAGGAGGGGTAGTGGGGGGGGGGGGGGGGGGGGGTTTGGAGGTGGCACACGTGTGCTCCTCCCCCCCATTGTTTATATTGTCTATGGCCTATTTGTTTTTTCTGTCATCTTCATCGTTACTGCCGCAACCTTGAGTTCTCTGTCAACTCGTAGATGTCTCCTCCCTCACCCTTGTTGACTGTGAGTTCAACTCCCTCGTCAACATGTAGTTCAACTCCCCCTTCCTCCACCAACCAACGGCGTTGACAGGGGGACATAATTTTAAAAAAATCATCTTTTTAGTTTGGATAAAAAAAGGGCTGGGGGAATTTGATGATGATGGCGGAATGTAATAGGGGGGAGAATCTTATGGTGACATATTACAAAAGGTGTGGTTTGAGTTTTCAAGTCTTCGATGGCTGCTAATACATCTTCAAATCCACTTTTCATAGACTTTGGTACTGCATTTTCAAATCCACTCTATATAAACTTGACCAACTAGAAAACTATCATTTACTTCATTGGTTACTTTCTCCATCTTTCCCAATGAATTAGAGAGTTTTTCATGAGTGTCATGCATCCCAATATTCAGCATACACAGCTCTTTTTCTAGGTAGAGATCCGACTCCTTCAAGGGAGTAGTCTCCTCTTCTGATGATTCACTGGAACCAACTTTCTCTTTCAATGGAGGCTTAGCTTGATCCTTGGGAAGCTAAAAGGGTATCATTGCAGTTTCAAGTTTGCTTTGAGGATGAGTTAATTCTTGGCTCAAAGACTCCTCTTCCGAGGATGCGCCCAAGAACGTCCCATAACAGGAACCTTCAAAGTTTTGTTCAAGCTGCCAAACTCGTGGTTGTTGGCAAGGTGCATCGTCATCAGCTTCTCATGAGAGGGGTGTATTAGGGCGGCAAGAACCACTATTGAAGGAAGACTTATTCTTCTTAATCCATTTCTTATAGAGGTTTTGCAAATGATGTGACCCATTAGCCAATCCAAAGGGTACGAGAGTCATTCTGTCAAACATTAAGGGATCTTTGGCTTCTGAGGCTTATGGAACTTCGTCCTCATCTCTGCCTTCTGCTAGTAGGATAGAATCTTCGTCGCTTTTATAGTCTTCTTCTACAATGTCATCATCCTCCTCTTCAGGTTCTATTTCTACCTTTGTGGGGGCTCTGTAAGATAAAAACAGACTGTCTATTATGTCCTCTGCTTCTACTTATGTGTCTGTCTCTACTTCTATCTTTGTCTCTACTTTTGTCTCTGTCTCTGCTACTATGGCCATGTAACAAGGAGAATAGTACATCCATACTTCTATCTCATTGTTAGAGGTGATTTCAAAAGTCAATTTGGGTCCAGGCAGGAGGCATTTCCCCATTGACAAAGACTTTGCTTCCTTCCGTAGTTGGCTTAGAGTGTCCACTGTTAGGGACTGTGCCTCTGTTTTCTTGGGAAAGATTTGTTTGACGGCCTCTTCATTTCTTGATGTACCATTTATTACTTCATTGGAGGAGTTTGTTAAGACTTTGATGGACATGGATCCATTGCCTTTTTGTGATCCATACAACTCCAACACCACCTTATTAGCTCCTCTACCTAGGGTTAAGGTTCCTTTGAATCAATCCATCCTTGCTCTCGCTTCAAAGAGCCAAGGTCTTTCCAGGTAGCAAAGGGTATGAGGTCCCATAGGAATTTGGTTTTGACCACTAGATATGTCAGTCAATAATCTCTTCTTGCGAGGGTTGTCTTCACATACGTGAGAATGCCCAATGGCTTGCTTTGGTCTACGAGTCTGATAAGCCACTATATAGGTTGCATTCCTTGCAAGCCTCAATCTTTCATTGTCACACTCATCATTATGTTCACTGATGAGCCTCCATGAATCAATGCATCTGCTATAAATCATCCTTCAATCCATATGCCAATATTTGGGGTTCCAGGATCAACGAAGGTGTTAGCCACATCCAGTTCTTTTATGAGTTCTAGGGCTTTATTGGGCTTGGTTTTGCTATGGAGGGAGCAATCTGTAAGCCTCATCTTCTTGTTAGTATGCTTTTGAATTTCTTTCCATAGCTAGGAGAAAACATCAACAAACTATCAAAATGTTAGCATTGGTTTAAAAGTGTCTAGGTCTTTGACTAAGTCATATTCTTTGATAGGATCCATAGGCTTCTCCAATCGGCTAGGGAATAGGGCCACATCCACTTTTATCTTTCCTTTTTCTTCTAGGAGTGGTTACATCTACGCTTCTTCTCCTTGAGGAGGTACTTCGACATCCTCTATCTCCTAGACCTCTGGTCCTTTCTGCAACTACCTTTGTGGCTCTTTGTGGCTCTATAGTGCTTTGTACTACATTTTTTTGTGATGTACTATTCTATTTCTTCCTAGGAAGGTTGAACTTCATTGTCTTAGAAGAGGGAATATTCTCTTTTGGAACTACAAGTTCTCCTTTCTTTACACACATTATTGTAGCAACTTCCAATTCCACCAAATTGGAAGTAAGTTCTTGGGTCTTCTGTTAGGTCTCGAGGATAGCTTTCACAGGAGTCGGGGACTTGGATAGTCTTTTGCAGTGTGGCCTTCTCCTTTGCATCGATTGCATAAGGGCTTGTAGTCCATAGATCTTCTAGGGTTTTGACAATTCATTGAGATATGACCCTTTTCTCCACATCTGTAACACTCCACCTCTGATCTCTGGCCACTACCAGACTATTGTCCTCTATAACTCTGAGAGGGAAACCTCCTTGGGCCGATCGAATTCCCTAGGCTTTGGTCCGCCGATATCTTGGGTGGTCATCTTGGATTCCAGCAAGTTAAACCTTGCTTCTTTATCTTTCTTTCTTCTATTGTGCATATCCTTCAAAGAACAGATATCCTCTGTATGGTTCTTCCTCAAATAGTATGAGCAGAAGGCTCTAGGAATGGTTGGTTTTCAAGTATATTTAGTGGCTAAATGTCCCGCTTGATGGCACTTTCCACGCCATGTTTTAGAATGCATCACATCTCTTCCACCTCCTGCAGGAGTGGATATATTGACAGTATTTACCTTTAGTGTTTGTAGATGTTCTGTAATCACATCCATGAGCTCTTTTTTGATACTTGTGACTAAATTGGACAGAGTCCCTTAGATTTTCACTTCTTGGAGTACTTGTAGTAGGATTTTGGGAAGCTTATGTGATCACCTCATAAACTGGTTGGGTTGATCTAAAGGTTCCTTTGTTCTGGTTCTGATTCAGAGCTCCTGTTGAGACTAGGGGTTGTTGATTCCGGTTGGTAGGATTTCACAATTGTTGAGTCACCATTGGGGGAACTGTTTGAGGCCATTGCTGTTGTGGTTGAACCATCATTTTTTTGAGGCACTGTTGTCTGCGGCACTGTGGATTTGGTGCACTGTACTGCGGCATTGTTTGCATCTAGGGGTAGGGGTAGGAAACTGTCCCTGGGATTGGATTCGGTGGGTATACCATTCTTGGCATGGGAGGAGGTAATACTCATCTTTCTGAGGTCATTGACAACCTTGCTTCAACTTCATCATACAGTCTCGCACCTTCCACTACACCTTGCAAATTGCCTGATCTTTTCAATTCCACAAACTTATGAACTTCTAATTGTAGGTCTCTAAGAAAAACTCCCTTATGGATGCCTTCATCCAAATGATGGTTGGTCCATCTCTTCAGTATGGATTCCATTCGTGAGACATAGGCTTCTACTCGTTCACCAGAGGACTAACTTAGGTTCATGAACTCCTCTCCAATCTGCTCTTAAAAACCTCCACACCTGAATTTAGTGAGGAAAGCCAACTTCACGTCGTCCCATGTGCCAAAAGTTCCTACTACTTGTCTCTCATACCACTGAAATGCTGCACCTTTCAAAGTTGACAACACTTAGAAACAATGCCTACTGTTGCAAAATTTTTAGCAAAATTGTACATAATTGGCACATTGTTACCAATTTTTTACATTAATTTAATGCATAAGCGGTGCTCATTATTGCCATTTTTGGAGGTCGTGTCTCTGCAGTCTGGCCCTAGGAGATGTCGATACAAGGAAGTTTTTGAACGGGAGAAAGGTGGTGTTATATATAAAATCTGATAGATTTCCTTAGTGAATCCCAACCATGACCAATCAATGTGCTAGCAATCTTTGAAACTCTCTAGAGAAATCTTGCATATGGGTGTATAAGGCGGATAGATGGCCAAATGTCCTACTCTATATTATGTTGTTCACATTTCTCAGATAGAGGACTTAAGTGCCCAAGCAATTTAGTATGGTGGTTTGCAAAACAGTTTCTACATCCTGATGTCGAGGCCCTAAATGAGTATATTTTTATATGGGATGAAGACCTTGGTGTTGACAACTTTGATGCTGAAATGTATATATTACTTGTTAAAAAGTATGGCCTTGAGATATCTCAACCTGCTTTAGAGCCAAGTTATAAGGTGACCTGGAGAATGACAATGCACTTTGAAAATTTTCAAAAAAAATTCATAGAGTGACTTTGGCAGCTCACTGAAGTCTTAACCTGAGTTTGTGAGCATCATTCGTTATATGTTTGAAGTAAACATGGAGATTGTAGGAAAAATGAGGGATAAGAAACATGATTAGTAGGGATAACAGTCCAACTATCATTAAGGAGTTGGAAGGGAAGGAAATGAATTAAAAGGAAATTTGAAAATTAGAGGAAGGAAAGGCCATTAAAGGCCGTTGGAAATTTGAGAGGTCATGAAGATGAGGAGGGTGCCATCATAGTGGAAGATGAAGAGAGGGAGAGGGGGAAAGGGCTACGCTTGTTGCTGGAGGAGGATTAGGGAAGGGAAGGGAAGCAAATAGGGGGCAATTGGAGGTGAGGTAGGAGGAGGTGTGAAATGCCAAGGAGGGATGCATTGATTCTGCCTATAAAAAAAACAAAGAGATGGAGAATTCTGATTGCAATGATCTCATCACCATTGCCTATGCCCCCTATTGCCATCCTCTTCATCAAGTCCCCTCATAGAAAAAAGTAATTCAACATAAATTTTTCCTTGGTTTATAATTTTTATAAAGTGTCTTTGAACCTCATTTTCAACTCTAGATAGTTGTTAGAGTTTATGTAGGTCTGATTTTATATTTTAAAAATCAAAAATAGTAAAAAATGCTTTTAAATAACTTTAGAATGGTATAGATAAAATTTTATAAAATATTTGGTTGAACAATTATGAGATAAGATATTTTTAATTAATTATATATTTTCAAAATTATTATATTTTTTTCAAAAAATTTAGAAGATTTTTAATATGTTTTTTAAAGATAGTTATTTTAGATTAACATTACAGTATTTTTTAAATAAAAATCATTTTTTAATTTAAAAATTTTAAGATATTTTATAGAAAACAAGAGAATATAGTTTTAGATGTTCAATGAAATGTTCTTGAGGTTAGAGAAAAATAAAATTAATTTGATGTTATTAATATAAAATATGTTGTGTTTAACTTTATGTAAATTAAAAGTATTGACGAGATATTAAGTTATACCAATATGGAACAAGGGAAATGTTCTTAAAAGAAAATTAGGTTTTATGGGTTTGAGGAATGTTAGTTGATTTGATAATAAAAGGAATTAGATAGAACTAATGGATTTATGCTCTGAAGTTAATTTCCGAAATGATAAAAATCTTAGGTTTAGTATTTTACTATCTAGTATAGAGATAGAGACGAAGTGCGAGAATATACCAGTTTATTGAGTTTTCGATAATAGACTAGTTGGACTACTACAAAAACGAGCGTCATAACTATTGAGGAAGACCAGAATAAATTGTAGAAATTAGTTATCAATATCACCTATTCAGTGCAACAACTCCTAGGAGTTGGCTTGACAACCTGGTTAAAAGTGGATTGGTCTTTGGCTGGTCATTTTTTTGGTGCATTTGCCAAGATCCAAGTGCACTTGAGCGGGTGATCGATCTCCTTAGGATATTAAAATCCTAGTAGTGAATACGAGGTTTCTTTTCTAAGGGACTATTTTTTGAATTTGCCCCAAAATTGCCAAAGAAGAATATTGGATTTGGCAAAAGACACTAACTTAGTAGAGGGGGGCAAATATTTTGGCCCAAAATTAACTATAGACGTAGAACAGTTATCTTCTTGGAGTTGGGGTTATAATGATTGTAGGCAAACCATAGACGTAGAACAGTTATCTTCTTGGAGTTGGGGTTATAATGATTGCATGCAAACCGTAGTTTTATTGGCATCACATTTTGGGCTAATAGATGCAATGGAAATAAATACAATCAATGTATTGTACCACTTTGATTGGTATTATCATAATGCTTATCACACTTTTAGATGAGTGGTATGGGATGATGTCTTGCCTTGGATACGTGTATCCAGAGGTTTAAAAGTTACTTTCGACATAAAAGACATTAGAGAGATCACTGAAATTTCAGGCCTAATTCCTGAATAAGAAGAAAAGTTGTCTTATGGAGAAATAGACCCAGAGTTACCAAACATTCTAAACCTTCTAAGCGCGTATGCACCCATAAATTTAACTTTATAGCTTCAAACAAAACGTGTGAAATTTTGGAATATGACAGTAATAGCTATTTCATTAATAGTGGATGAATTTAGAGGAGACATGGAGACAACAAAATGAAGTTCGAGATCAATGAGTTGCTAGAGAACGCGCAGTGCAATAGGAGGCTTGGCTATTAAAAAGGCTTGAGAGGGTGAATGCATCATTGAATCTGGGGATAGATACTGTGTGTAACTCAAACGTAGATCCTTTTAAGCCTAGTATATCATTCGATAGAACACTGTCAACGGAATGTGAAGCAGACTCATATCAATGGGATCAAGTGGCCTCATGTACCAGTCGTGTCACAGGGGAAAAGAGTAGACAAAGTAGAAACAGTAGAGAGAGTGAAGCTAATGCTACAATAGGGAGTACTGAACCACGCTTTGATTGGGATTTAGAGTCGAATTTTGGATTGTGCCAACTATTTAAGGAGCCTAAGGAACTTGTGTGGTTGGATATTACCCAAGATTTAGGGTTAGATATATTATTTAGAGAAACAATGGCTCGTAATCCAGTCAAATTAGCTGATTTCACGCAATTTGGGGGATTGTGGGATGAGGATTCTGATGCACATTTGCAAAGATTTGAGATGACCTATGTCGCCAATGAGATAGTAGACGATGACTAAAAACTTCATATCTTCCTTGCAACATTAAAAGATGAGAAAACAAGGTGGTACGAGAACCTAGATGCCCAACATAAAGTGATTTATGTGGCCTTATCAAGAGCGTTCATGGAAAATTTTCGACGACAAGGTTTCCAAGATAGACTAGCCCTTTAATTGTATTACTTGTCCCAAGGAACAACCGAAAGTGTTGAACATTTACATTAAACGTATGGAGACAATTATTCGGAAGATAAATCCAGCTCCTAATGAACCTACGCAAAAGCATAAATTTATTGATGGGCTTAACCCTGAAGTTCATCATCATGTTAGCCTACAACGGCCAGCTACATTGGCAGATGCTAAAATACATGCTAGATGGTGGGAAGAAGTGCAACTCAATCAGCAACGATGGAGGGACTTATTTAAAGAACCTCGGATGGAATATCCACGCACTTCAATCGGGATATCTAAGAACGTGTCTTATGTGACCATTCCTTTAAATCCATTAGTAATTGCAAGTCCAAATGTATCAATTGTACCTTTAAATCCATACACTTCTATTCCAGCTATATGATGCAAACAAGAATGCCTTCTATGCTACTATCTCAAGTCCCTCTTGATGAAGCAAAAGTAGCCGATATTATTTGCAAAATCCCTAGAAAATTTGAAGGAGGAATTTATGAGTGCAGTGCAAGCACCTTTGAAAGAAATTTATTTGATAACAACACAGTCTTCTAGTGCACAACAATCCCCAAGTAGCTCAAACCCACCTAGATCCAATATGTGTTGTGGTAAGTGTCATGGGTATGGCCATGCGGCTATAGAGTATCCGACGCCTTCAAGACTAATGCTTGACCATCCACCATTTTGCACCTTTTGCCTTAAGACAGGGCATCTAGATACAAATTGTTGGCATAAGATAGGTCAAGAGCAACAACAAGCTCGTTTAATGCAAATGAATTACAATTGCATGGATCATAATAATACGACTTATGCAATTGGACCACCTTCACCTCAGGCTTAAAACTTTCCCATACTACACCCTCATCCAATAGAACACTTATAGAGGTATACAAAACCAAACACAATAGGAACAGAGGATCTACAGAAGCTCAATAGAGGGTTACATAAGGTCAATAGAAAGCATCCAGCTCAAGTAAAACCAATAAAAACCATCAAAAACCATTCAATGAGCTTTCAAATAACCTTAAACTTGATCAATCATGACTCCATCCTTCATATCGAGAGAAAAAAAGAACAAAATAGAAGCAAAACAGAAGCTATCATAACCAAACAGAACCTAACAGAATATCATAGAGCCTCATATATCTATTGAAAAACATCATGAGCTTATCAAAACCATTCCATCCTATCCAATACACTCTCAAACCACTTTCAAAAAATTCAAACATCATGTAAAACCATCCATTTAGCCCACAAAAACAACAAAAATCAACCAATCATCAAGATTGGTGGCATATTCACTCTCTTGGACATTTTAATGTATGATATCTTTATAAATTCTTGGTCTCTATTAAGAATTTGTACTTCTTCATTGCTCGTAGGCTCTTCTCCAATGGTGGTTGAAGACTTTCACTAAAGCATGGAGCTCTTATAATCCATTGGATCATTCTTGATTGCTAGAAACTAAAATTACATTGGAACAAACATTATGGGACCAATTTTGCCTTGAAGCTGAACCTATGGCACTCAATCTTGATCAGTTTTGGGAATGGATTATGTGGAGGATTGATCAGTTGAAACACATTCATTTACTATTCATCATCAAGAGGTATTCTTATCACTTAATGCTTTTTGTCCCTCTTATTATCCTATTGTTCAAAAAGGGAGATTAGGATTAATCAATCATTAAAATTGAATATAGTGAAGAGCATATAGAGTCTAACATAGGGTTGATTGTGATTGTTTCATATTTCTCTATTCTATCCACTCATGATTAGTGTCAAAATTGATTGTAAAGCATTGATTCATTGCCTATAATTTATACCTAACATGAAATTTGATTTGTTGGTGGCTGGTCATTGATGCTACATGCTTGAAAATATTAGTGAAAATGGTAACTGGGATCCATGTAGTGCAGTGAGTCACTACAAAGGGTAATATCCTATCCTTAACTCATTCCAAAATATTGGCTAAGATATTATTTTTCTTTATTACAAGCCATCCTGGTGGCATAAAAGAGCTCTATCCTCAAAGCTGAAATTGGAACAAGACACAATGAAGATTACAAGGATAGCTTGAAACATATAGACCCATGCTTAAATGAAACTTCAAGTTGAAGAAGATCATATAAGCCGATGAAGGAGAAGTATATATGCTGAAGAAACTATTGTAGGCCATCCAAAACAGTTGCAATACAATTTTGGCTATAACTTGAAGTGTCGGATTTTCATGTGCAAGCTATACAAATGTAGAGGAAAATATGTAGTATCCAACCATGCCATCAAAAACCAATTTTAATGAAGAGAAAGCAATTATCTTTGTCATAGAAATTTAATATAGCAAGTTGTTTATTACTCAATGAGTGAAGTATCATGAAAATTGTTCCAAATACAAAGCATGTTGCCAAGAAGACTCTTCCATAAGCAAACTCCTCAAGCCAGTCGGTGCAACCCTTCAAGGTCATAATCAAGAAGTGAGGACCACCTCTCTATTGTCGTCCTGACTTGCATGGCATGTGGTTTCTTTTTTTTTTTTTTTTTTTTTGCACAACACATTGGTCTAGCCATTGCATAGATATCTTTGTCGACGTTTGAGGTCAAAAAGAGTGGTGGGGGATATCCTTGTCGTAAAAACCTCCTACCAAGGAGCTGCAGCTTGTTGCCCCTTGTCAAAACTTGGCCCTACATTTTTAGTCGGCCTTCACCTCTCTTGATCTACGTCTGTGGGCCTTGCAATTTGTGTTTGGGCATGTAGCCCATGTCTTAGAGCCCTCCACGTGATCTCTAGCCTTTTCCTTAAGGACTCAATAGCCTACTCTTCCTCAGATTGTGTGGCGTCCAAGAGAGTGTGGAGGAAGGTGCGTTGTTGGGCTTCCAAGGTTACCTATAACGGCCTCTATCGTCCTGCTCTCTGATAACACCCTATCTCCTTTTGCAAGGGCTAGTCATTGCACTAAGGTGCTCACTTTTTTGCCGCTCCTGTTCACCCATTCATCTACTTTTTTCTTCATTTCTTCCAAGCTTTCGTTGTGCCTACAGGCTAATTCCCTTAGCTTCCTCTCTTGTTCCTCGATTTCTCTTTCCAAGCATTGTTGCTCTCCAAGCTCTGAGGCTAGCCTTTGTTCCATATTTTCTATATGCTTTTGATACCAGTGACTTCTCTCTTTTTCTATTGCTGCTAGTTGCTCCACGACATCTTGGATCTTTTCATTTTCTTTTTGTAGATCTTTGTACAACGCCATCATCTCATTGAAATTGCTTTGTAGGCTCATGAGGCTATGTGTTTCCGGTACAAGTTTTGCTCACCACCTCTTGTTTTCTCCTCCTTGGTCTCGAGCTTCTCCTTTAGCTCCTTGATCTCTCTTTGATGCATGGCTACTTGATAGGTCCTCTCTAATTGAGAGGCCACCATCATGTCCCTTTCAGCCTCTAGCTCAGCTACAATTGTTTTCTTGTCTTCCTTTGCCCGTTCCAACTATGACAGGAGTTTCTACATGTAGGTGTCATAATTTGTGGACAACGGCAATGCAATGGAACCAGTAGTTGTAGATGCCTCTATCTTTGGCCTTTTGAGGACCCGTCTAGATTGCGCATCTGCAGGAGCAGATGCTTGTTTTTTCGCTTCTATCATAGGTATTCCTGCACTCACACCTTCAATTTCCCCTTTATTGACCAAGAACTCCACCCAAGCCACAAGATTACTAGCATTTACCATGGTAGAGGAGTCTTGGTGGGTGTAGTGACTGGGGTGGTGGGCATTAGGATGGGTGGGATGGGGTTGATTAAACCCTAGCCCTTTCTCTCAGCCGTAGAATTTTGGGTATCTTGGAGAGATGGTGCTTGATTCTTCATGTCAGAGTGACCTCATGGCCGCCAACTCTTCTTGTCTTGAAGGTTGCTCCACTAAGGCAGTTAGCGAGGGCTATGTCTTCTTCCTCTTTCTTCCTAAGCTCCGCATCTTCCTCCTCAACTCTTCCCTTTCTCTACTCCTTAGCTTTTCCGGATTCCTCCTTTATTCCCTTTGCCTCGTCCCTTTCTTCTTTATTTCTTCATTCTTTTGTGCTTTTGGACTCTCTTTGGGCTCCATGTAGGCCTGTTTTCTCTTTCTTCCCCCTCTCTTCTTTGGCCTTCTTTGCAGAGTCTCTTTCTTTAATTTCTTGGCCCTTCCTTGGCCAGATTGTGCTTCTCGCTCTCCATCCTCACTCATGGTCCTTTTTTTGGACTACTCATGTCCTTGGTGTGGAGGGGACATGTCTAGCATCTCATTGATTGCCTTGTTGTCTTGTGCTTTCCCTAGCGCCTCTCTTATGATGGCTGTCAGGATTCCTTTGAAGCCAATGGTGGAGGCTTTAAGGATGATGATTTTGTGGCTTTGGAGGCCAAGGACTCCCCTACGGGCCTTTCGACAATGGCTAATGCTTTTTCTGATGCCTCTATCTTCTTTCTCACGAAGCCATTTAGATTTACCTCATCGAAGGATCGGGCAATGATGTTCTCTAGCATTTGTACGTAGGTTCTGTTCATCAATGCGTTATACCGTTGACTGGAGAATAGGGCATGCACCATTTTGGCTAGGATTTAGACCTTGGGGTCAGGGATTGTCAAGATTGTGGGAGAGAAGGAAGGAGTCTCACTTGTAGCTTTCTTGCTTGCACAATGGGGGAATACACACAAGGGTGGAGGCTGAAAACAGTTTTCCTCTTCTTAGTTGTGTAAGCCAAAAAGAACTCAAGTACAAAGAAATAGAAGAACCCTATATATGGGTCTCAAACCAAACTCAACTAACTAAGGTGGCATACTAACAAGTATCCCTTAAACACTCCTAGATGCAAGGCTATTATTCATGGGCGGTGTACCAACCGTGTCTGCAACTGACAAGTCGGTGACATAAATACACAACGGTCACCCTGGCATATCACGAGTGGAGCTCGATATCTCAACACTCCCCCTCGAGCTCAATCCCAATTCCTGCAAACCAAGCAGGTCTCTGAACTTGCGCAGCTTCTCTGCGCCCAATGCCTTCGTGAATATGTCAGCTACCTGATCCTCTGTGCTGACATAAACTAGATCAATAAGACCTAGTAAAACCCTCTCCCGCACATAGTGATAATGCACCTCAATGTGCTTTGTTCTAGCATGATAGACTGGGTTATTTGCCAAGTGTATACTACTCATGTTGTCACAATAAATGACAACTGGCCCATCTGTAGGTTGATGCATATCATAAAGTAGCTTATGCAACCAAGCTACCTCACATGCAGCCATTGCTGCACCCCTGTACTCAGCCTCTGTGCTCGACAAGGCAACTGTAGGCTGTTTCTTACTGCTCCAAGTGACTGCAGCACTCCCAAAAGAGAACACATATCCACTGGTAGATCGTCTATCAGAAATACTACCAGCCCAATCAGCATCAGTGTATCCATGTAACTGTATCTGAACCCCAGTCTCATAAAATAGTCCATATTGCAATGTGGACTTCACATACCTGAGTATGCATCTAGCCGCATCCAAATGTGGTTTCCTTGGAGCCTGCATAAACTGACTTACCAATCCAACAGCATAGCTCAAATCTGGCCTAGTAATAGTCATATAAATCAAACTTCCTACTATGCGTCTGCACATAGTAGGGTCTTCTAGAAGCTCACCTGCATCTGTGCTCAGCTTCACATTCTTCTCCAAAGGAACTGAAATAGGCTTACAGCCTGTCATCCCATATTTGGACAGCATGTCCAATCCATACTGCCTCTGCAAGAGCTATATCCCACTTGGTGATCTAATCACCTCAATGCCCAAGAAATAACGCAGCTCTCCCAAATCCTTCATCTCAAACTTCTGCTTCAATAGCATTTTCACATGAAGGATATCTTCATTACTGTCACCTGTCATAATCAAATCATCAACATAAATGACAAGTAGCATAATACCTTTCTCTGTTTTTCTCACATAAAGTGAGAAATCTGCCTTGGAAATCTGAAAGCCAATAGTGACAAGATACTGTCCTATCTTGTCAGACCATGCTCTAGGTGCTTGCTTCAAGCCATACAAGGCTTTCTTCAACCTGCAAACAAACTCAGGATGAACAGCATGCACATAACCTAGTGGCTGCTCCATATAGAGCTCTTCTTGCAAATCACCATGCAAGAAGGCATTCTTTACATCCATCTGATGTAAAGACCATCCCTTTGATGCAGCCATAGCAATGACTGCTCTTACGGTTTCCATCCTTGCAACCGCACTGAATGTTTCTTCATAGTCAATGCCATATGTTTGTGCATACCCCTTGACTACTAATCTTGCGTTGTATCTGTTCATAGAACCATCTGCATTGTGCTTCACCTTATAAACCCACTTACAGCCAATTGCATTTTTACCTTTAGGCAAAGGTACCAATTCCCATGTAGCATTTGCTTCCAAGGCATCCATTTCTTCATCCATGGCTTTCTCCCATTTTTCTTTTCCCATGGCTTCCTCAAAAGAAGTGGGTTCTGGTTCCTGTATCACTCTAACCATATATGCATAGTGAATGGCTGTAAATCCATCATATTTCAGCCTATCCACAGGATACCTAGCTCTCGTAGACCTGCGCAAAATAGGTTCACTCCCAGGTGCTCTCAAAACATCCCTGGTCTTCCTTACTCCAGGTGTAACAATAGAAGGAATACCCAACTCATCATCAATGCTCTGTTCTGAGCCACTGGATTCACCATCCACATAAGAGTGACTTGCATTCACATCAAACATGGGCTGATTAACCTTCTCTTTTCCTTTTCGTGATACCTGCATACCACTATCTGCATTGCTTTGAGAATATTCTCCTGATCTCAATCTGCCTGTCCGTGGCGAAGAATGTGAACCACTGCTAGAGGACGCTCCAGGTCCACTAATATTTTGTGACTACTGCTGTGAATTCTGTGCAACATTACCATTTTGTGCATCTACATCATCAATCACATTTACTGGTTTATACCAACTACTCATCTCATCAAAAACAACATCTTTGCTCACTGTAAACTTACAAGTAGAAGGGTTATAGCATCTATACCCTTTTTGCTGCAGAGAGTAACTAATAAAGATGCACTTCTCAGCTTTTGGATCCAACTTGGATCTCAACTCATCTGGCACATGTACATAGGCAATGCAACCAAAAATTTTCAAATGAGAAATATCTGGTTTCCTACCAGTATACCTCTCCTCTGGAGTCATTCCATGTATTGCTACAGTGGGAGTCCTGTTCATTATGTAGACTGCTGTAGCAACTGCTTCAGCCCAATAAAAATCTGGCAAGTCTTTTTCATTGAGCATGGCACGAGATACCTCTCCAATATGCCTGTTTTTCCTTTCTGCAATTCCATTTTGTTGTGGGGTATGATTGCATGAATATTGCTGCTTTATGCCATGCTCCTGCAAGAACCTTGCAAACTCATTTGAGAGGTACTCTCCCCCTCCATCTGACCTTAGGCATTTTATCTGCAGGCCTGTTTCTTTTTCAACCATAGCTTTAAGAGTTTTGAAATGCCCAAAAACTTCACTTTTCTTTTTCATAAAATACACCCAAACTTTTCTGCTATAGTCATCAATAAAAGTGACAAAATAATGACAGCCTCCAAGAGATGCAGCTTTAGTAGTCCATACATCAGAGTGGATTAATTCCAATGGCTTCTCACTCTCTTGAATATGTCTAGGAAATGGTTTCCTTGCCTGTTTTCCAAACTGATAGGCTTCACATACCTTATGCATTTCTGCAACCTTGAATTTAGACAAACCTGCAACAATATTTTGGGCCTGCATTGATTTAAGTCGCTGGACATTAACATGACCAATGCGTTTATGCCAGATATCAATATCTGCAACTACACCGGTCCCATGTGCAAACATTGTTGCACTCAATTCAGACATGTCTGCATCCAATGTAAACATTCTGCCCTTCTTCTTTCCTTTTGCTATCAAGCGACCTTTATTTTTCATATCCTCAACAAAGCATCCATGAGGATTAAATCTGACCTGCAAGCCCTGCTCAACCATTTGACCAACAGAAACTAGATTCTTGGTGATATTCGGGACATGAAATACATCGGACAGGTATTTCTTTTTCCCATCCTGCATAGACAAAGGAATTTTTCCAATCTGCACAATAGGATGTGCAGTATCATCACCAGTCTCCACAAATCCTGATTTTTCCATTTTCCTTGCATCCTCCATCCATTCTGCATGACCTGTCATGTGGTTTGATGCACTTGAGTCAACATACCATACATCGTTGATTTCTTCTGCACTTGTCACAGAATTGTTCATGTGCTGCACCATAAACAGATGCTCATTTCTGTCATCACCCTGTCTACTAGAGGATGCATAATTTCCTTGTTGCAGTTTTCCATTCATGATGTCATTCTGCTTTTTATAGCAGTCTTTAGCCATATGACCCATTTTACCACAGTAGTAGCATTCAACATTACTGTTTGCATTTTGGCTCCCCCTGCCTCTTGAGTTACCACGTCCTCCTCCATAGGACTGGTTTTCATGAGTTTGCTGCATATTCTTATTTCTACCACGGCCTCCAAATCGGCCTCCTCTACCTCTGCCTCTACCTCTTCCAGCATTTGAGTAGAAGACAGCTTCTTTTGAAGTTCCTCCTGAAGAAGATGCACCACCATTTCTTTGCTCCTCAGAAATTAGAAGAGCAATCAGCTCCTCAAAATCAGAAAATCTTTCACGAACTGAAATGGATGTCCGAAACTATGCATAATCCTTTCCTAGACCATTCAAGGTCACATAAACTAAATCATCATCTTCCACTGGCGACCCAATGGAAGCAAGTGCATCTGCAATCTTCTTCACCTTCATGTGGTAGTCATTGATGCTCATATTTTCTCTTTGCACATTATGCAACTCTTGCTTGAGTTGCATTTTCCTGGCTTGCGTATTTGTGCTATACATTTTTGACAAAGTATCCCATGCCTCCTTTGGCGTACTTGCATCCTGAATATGCACAATCATAGAGTCTGAAATGCTGATAGACAGCCAATACATAACTTTCCTGGCTCTCTCATGCCATGCTTTAAATGCCTGCATTTGCTGTTGATTGGGAACATTAGGAAGAACTAGTTCTTCTTCATTTCCTGCAACAAATTCCCAATATCCTTTTCCCATAAGGAAATTCATCATTCTAAACTTCCATGCTTGGAAGTTGTTCTTGTCAAGCTTTTCAGTTACAATCTGTGAAAGAGAATCAGACGCCATTACAGAATACTGTAAAAAATTCTTTCACTGCAGAGAACACAGCTTCAACCTCACAAGGGCAAATCTGCAAAACTGACGAAAGTGGTATTTAACCACACAGTCACTTCCTAGTGACGATTTTGCATCAACAGGCAACAGGGATGATTCTGTAACTCCCAATGTCTCTGCGCACAAGCATACGATGCAATTTCTATAGTAACTTTTCACCGACCTGTAGAATAGTGGCTGCACAGCATAAAACTGGGCCTTTTCCTGAGTGCGTGCAGAAAACTTCCGCCTCCAAAACAGGCCCCGAAATGGCCTCAAATAAAAAAAAAAGGTCGCACTCTTGCTTCACCGCGAAGGGCGTCTCAACCTGAGACAATGCACTCTTGCAATTTCCAACTGTGCTACATGCAGAGATCTGCTTCCAAAACAGAAAATGAAAGCAACACTGCTCCTCTTACTAGAACACCGTGAGCTTGGCTTGCTTTCTTGAGATCCTTACCACGAACAAGGCTCTGATACCATGTCAAGATTGTGGGAGAGAAGGAAGGAGTCTCACTTGTAGCTTTCTTGCTTGCACAATGGGGGAATACACACAAGGGTGGAGGTTGAAAACAGTTTTCCTCTTCTTAGTTGTGTAAGCCAAAAAGAACTCAAGTACAAAGAAATAAAAAAACCCTATATATGGGTCTCAAACCAAACTCAACTAACTAAGGTGGCATATTAACTGAGCCACGAACTAGAGTAGATAAGGATAGCTATCATGTAGCTATTATTCATGGGCGGTGTACCAACAGCGTCTGCAACAACTGACATGTCAGTGACATAAATACACAACAGTCACCCTGGCGTATCATGAGTGGAGCTCGATATCTCAACAGGGATGTCAGCTAGGCTGATGCCATCATTGGTGTGGAATATCACTTTGTCCATGTTGTATACATCCCTTTTTGGCCATCTCTCCACTTTGTTTGGTAGGCCCAGTGCTTTCTGCACCAGCTTGATTTCTACTTGGCAGGCCTCATTCTCTAGGTGCACAGTGACGCTGCCTCAATTTTTGTTGAAGGTTTGGAGGATTTCAGCGTACTTCCCATATTCAATGGCTTGGCCCACCGTCTCCACGTACTTCTGCAGCTTGCACTGCTTCACCAATTGCTTGATGGCTAGAACTTCCACAACTAAGCCTTCTAAATTCAAGATATGCCCAAATTTGAATTGATTGCAAGCCCTTGTTTCCAACGAGAGGCCATACTTAGCCTGCTCCTTCTCCAAGAATGGAAGTTTGCTGCTTTTCTCTTGACCTGCCATTGTGGGTACTTGTCATAATGCCATAGTTCACCATTAGTGTCCTTAAGGTAATTTCTTACTGAAAGGTAAGTAGTAATTGATTATTCTTTCTTGGAAAGAATAACATGCTTAAATACAAAAAGAGCATTTTTTCCTTCAAGCAGTCCATTCATTCCAAAAAATTTTAATACAACTCTTTTTATTGGGACCTAAAATGGGCCCAACACTGGCTATAGGCACTAGTCGGGCCTCTCTGTACTAAAAAAACCACACCCCCTCGGCCTTGCATCTAGGAGTGTTTAAGGGATACACTACCTTAATTGCTATCGTGAATCTTGCGTTTTTTTTTTGTTGTAGTCCGACGATAAAACCCCAGACTCCTTAGAGGGAGGCCCCACACATAGAGTGGTATAAAATACATCGTAATCATGAACAAAAAGGAGGCACCCCTTCAGCTGAATGTTGTGGCCCCACTCCAGCTCTCCTACACCGAGGGGATTGGCCCCTCGATGCACTACTAACACAAATAACACCAGGCGTTACAAACTCCACTCTTATTTTAGAACATTCCAAGAGGTAAGATATTTCATCACTTGGCAATTTCCCAAGGAACTTAAACTCCTAAACCTACAGCTTAGGTGTCTCACAACTCAGTGTGGGTCATAAGTATAGGCAACCAATTGCAATGCACCTAGCAGTTACCATGTGATATGCACAATGCAACTACGAATTCCATCATGCTCAAATATTTTATGATTTATAAATATGCATCATGAAGTGCAACAAACATTTCTTTTAATGATTTCATCCTATACATCATATTGTGTTGCTAAGGGTCAGTCCCGAGCATCCTCGTGCTACTTAACCCCTTTACACTTAATTTATACATGTCCTATATGGTATGCATAAACAAATAGATTGCAATTTCATATATTCTTGGCAACTAATCAACATCAAAACCCCTCTTTCCCCTACTATTTAGGGTGTGCATCATTGATAGGTGTAAAGAGCGGGTTTTTCATGTGTTTTTCTTGTAAAAAGTGGTAAAAATAGACTTTAACATAAAGACACAGTGGAATTGAGGCTTATTCCTCATACTACGCCCATGCTATACACTCATGGACATTTTTTTTAAAATCTTAATTTTCTAGCGTAAAAAAACTAAATTTCTCCAATTTCCCACTATTTTTCTTCATTTATTTAAATAACAATCTTGATATTTCTAATTTATGGGTTGGGACTGATCACAATTATTGAATATTGATTTTATATTCATTTCTACTCCATATGAACCCCAAAATTTCATCATTTTTATGAAAACCACATAATTGCGCGTGTTTTGATTAAATTATTAAATTACTCAATTTTTTGATTTTCTTCAAGATTTCTGATAAAGTTCAGTATTTTTAATCAAATGATTCTATTTACAAATAATTTCATCAAACATCTTTCATAAAACGAATAAAATGAGTGCTTATGCATAGAAACCCGATTTTGGAGACGCATATTTAATGGTTGGGAGGCCGCTGATGTTCATTTTCTTCCACCACTGATGCTCTCTCCAACTTTGATCTATGATCTCCTCCACCCCATGACCATTATTCCATCAGCATCTCGTATCCAACTCTTTCCCTTCCTTCCATAGATTCATGTGTATGAACGGCCCTTACGAGGAGAGAGGAGGGAGGAGAGAGAAAGACTAGAATTCCAACTCCACCATTAGGCAGCCATTGCGCAAATGGAGACTTGCATTGGGAGAGCTAAAAAAATTGAAGAAATTCATTGTTGATCTCTGATTAGTGCCTTCTTTGTGACCTGCTATGCCCATCTCCAACAAATTGTCATGGAGAAGAGAACGTCATTCTACCTACTTGCCACCATTTCAACCCCCCCTCCCCAAATAACATTTTTTAAAAGTTGGGCCTTTGGCCTCCCCAAAAGGCATGCCCAATTTGATTTAAATCTTGGCCATTTTATCCTTTGCACCGTCCGTCTTCGCATCTCGACCGTTCAACACCCAAACTGAGTTCTGAAAAATCCTACCCTGGCAGACTCAACATCTCGAATAGTCGGGAAGATTTTTCTCTTCAATCTAGCGGTCGATAAAATTACTAGAAAATTGCAACCACTGCAATGACTGATGTTTTGCATTTCTGTCTTTCTTGGTCTCTAAAATTGTTAGATCTTCGAGTTGTTCCACTTCTGTCGGCTTTAAATTCCTGCCTAAAATTTGTATTAGTCCGCTTCTTTTCCACACTTTACGGTCTTTAAAATCCACTATTATTGACAACCATAGGATAAGGTGACTCAGCCCGTCGAATTCCACAAACTGATCTACACAAACAACAATCAAAGAAAGTATCAAGCTGCCACAAAGAAATATACTCAACAAAGCATAAGAATAGTTCTCACCCTACCCCTGACAGAATCAAGGCATGAAAATCCACAAGGGATAGGCCCAACATAATTTGATAGAAATCCAAAGAGAGTCGTTAACCAACTAATCTAACACAGACTGGCTAAAAACCTATCAAAGAGGGCATCCTAGTGGTGGTCTGAACTACCTACCTAACTTAGGACAACTAGACCAGGACCTCCTACCAGGCGAGGACTCCTATAGCACATGGTCATCATATTTTTCTTGTAACACATTTCCTTCCAAGGTTTCATTCTCGAGCGTGTAAAAAGAAGGGAGTTGAGCGTAGAATGACCCAAGGAGAATAGGGCATCAACCTCAAGTCATATCTCAGTACCCAAGAACCTACCAAGGAGAACAGGGCATCAGCCTCAAGTCGTATCTCAGTACTCACTTTTATTTTCGCTCCAACCTTTCTTTCGTTTTTCTTTTGGCTAGCTGCTAACCCTAGGATGACAAGGCATTGGACTCGTCCCCATGAACCTACCAAGCCTCCGTAATGCGATAATCAACTATTTTTAGGAATTTTCTTCCTTTTTTATTTTCCTTTTCTTATTGAGGGGTTAGTCCTTTTTACACACCTATATAGTTTTATCTTTCAAACATATTCATATCTTGCTCTTCTTTATACTTTGGTAGGCTTCTCTAACTGCCTCACACTAGTAGGGACTCCTAGGACAGCTGCCTAGCAAGCAAGGAGGACAAGGTCACAAGGACTACCCTCTATCATAGGATGCTTGACAATGTCCTCACATGAGGTAGACAACCACTCAAATCTCCCCTAGATATACCTAACCAAACCCTAGGACTTCACGCCTCAATTTTCGAGCCCCACAAATGGGAGAATAACCCCCACATACACATATAACACTATTAGCTTAAGGGGAAAACTAGGAAAGGCAATGACACCACCTTGAATGGCCACAAGAAGCTCCCGCACAACAAAGGCTCCCTCTAGGCACTTTGTCCAACCTGTGTGATGCAATCACTAAAATAGAAAACCATTAAGCATACCTACACCAAACAAAAGTATGGCCCTCTTGGCCTAAAGGAATATAACAGTTCACAAAAGAAACAGTTCTCTTGGCCTAACATAAATCATTTTGTTCTAACCAAATATGGTCTTCTTGGCATGTAAATTGTATTATATCAAACTAACCAAGCTAAACCAAAGTCACAAGTCCATGCCTTCCTTCTACTGATATAACCTTAGTATGTGCTATTCCTCTTTGTGTACTATTAGCTGAACAAATGACCTATTTGGACTCAAGTAACTCATCATCCAAATGCATTGGTTGTTCCAGCTTTCCAAAAGCCTCTCCTATATAGAGATCCATGGATTTTGGCTCATTTAACCCTTTCCTATTTGTATTTTTAAATGTGTCATTGTTACTACCCAAACTAGGTAGGGATTCAATCCTAGGCCCATCACAACATTGCATCCCAGAGCAGTACACATTACTAGATATATCATTATGGCCTCTAGTCTCATCCACTTGAAAATTAACCATAGTATATCCACCTGGGACTCTTTGCTTGTGATCCAACACACTAGCCACACTTTTAGAGATTTTGGGCCTCCAAACCCATCTCTTTCTAATCTTTGCATGGCTTGATTGACTGCCACCACTCTTGCTATTTTGATATTCCTTCATGATGGCTGATCCATCTCAACTCACTTGCTACCTATCATTTCCCCTAAATCGGATCCTTTTACTAGATCCAACTGGGTCTTCACCACTACAAACCATAGGTTTCCTATTACCCTGGTTCAATGGTTGAGACATCCTCCACACGGTAGCACATATCAGCTATGTTTTGGGGCATCATCTCATTAACATGATCTTGTTTCAAACTTACACCACTGAGGGCTTGCTTAACCACTCTGCTTCCCC
Organism: Lygodium microphyllum; assembly: GCF_053477565.2. NCBI lineage: Eukaryota > Viridiplantae > Streptophyta > Polypodiopsida > Schizaeales > Lygodiaceae > Lygodium > Lygodium microphyllum. The sequence continues at coordinate 128,086,465 of NC_141143.1, forward strand.
TAGTAGGTCTACACCCATTTCCATCTAGCTCATGGCTTTGGAACATGGGATTGGCTACACTAGGATGCCAAGGTTCTTAGGACTTAAGATCATTATAGTTAATGCCAAGATTCTCCCTAGTATACCTGTCATTTGCACCTCCAACATGACTAGCATTCAGTAAATATTGCCAATCCTTATGGATCTCAAGGGTGTGGGGGAAAACTCCAATAGCTCTCCCAGCATCTCTGAATACATCTCTCATAATCTTATGCTTGAACCTTTTCCTCCTTCAATGACTTAGGGTTTCTCATCCTAACTTGGAACTCCGTATTGGTTTCCAAGCCCTTGACAAAGAGTTCACCAAGCATGTCTTCTGGTAATTGACTAGCTTTCCTTGGCCAAAGCTTCAAAATGTCATCAAAGGCTCTCGTGTACTCTTTGACGGAGGTATACAACTCTTGCCAAGTCTACATAAGCTATCCCAAAAACTTGAGTTATGAGAACCTTCTTTTCATATTCATCTGAAAATCTATCACATCTCCTTGAATGATTTGCTTGACCCTCTTGGGAGGCTCCAATACTATTTTTTGGCCTCTCCCTTTAGGGTACTCAAGAACACAAGCATCCGATGTATATCATCAAGCCCACTTGCAAGGAAAGTCAAGCCATACTCTTTCAAATGTAGCATTGGATCCTCATCTAGTAGCCCATGAAACATGGGGAGATCCCTATAAGGAGGAGGGCATTTAGTCCTCTTGTTTGGGATCAAGATGGGGTCATCAAAATTCTCATATTCATCTTGACCTAATACCCATGTGTGAGGGTCTATAATCCCTTCTGTTTCTGCCTTTATCGATGTAGGAAGATTACTTGCTCCATGGATTTCCCTTTTTGCCAACCCACAGAGTGGTTTAGGCAGTCCAACACAATGTAATAGGGAATCTACCCCATCACTGACTAATGTTACTTTAGCAAGGCTATTCTCATCTACCACCACTTTGCTAGAACCTAGGATAGGTCCCAATAGAACCTTTCTTGCTAGCAATGGTCTTCCACACACATAGACAACATCGAATGCTTTATGGATCTTCGCAATTGCACTACAGTACCCAACTATGTCAGGCACTAGCATCATACGTATTCTTGCATCGGAGTGATGTATTATTGTGTGCATATTAACCATTGTTATCACACTATTTTCATCTAAAGAGTCATCATCCTTAAAGGATGATTGTGCCCTCTTAGAACCACTTTTTCTTTCCAATGTTTTCTCTAACTCCCATGGCCTATTAATCTCAAAAGTCGCTCCATGGGTACTTCCCCAAAGTGACCCAAACTCGAGCATGGTGTCACTTTCAAGGCAAAGGATAAAATACTCGACCACATAGCTAACCAAAGATCCCCCTAAACCATTTAGGATGGACAAAGTATCTTTTGGGTTATGGGGATTCCTTGGATTAAGCATCATGCTAATGATTGAAGTGTTAATCATCCTAAATCTAATATCCATCGCTTCAAGGTGGCTCCCAATTAGAAACTAAGAAAAATAATGTGTCCCTTGTAGCCAAGATTCAAAAACCACCACTTATTAGCAACTCCTTGCAAATGCACCACCTGTCGGGACCTAAAACGGGCCCAACACTGGCTATAGCATTATCCAAGCCTCTCTGTACTAAAAAAAACCACACCCCCTTGGCCTCGCGGCCAAGAGCGTATAAAGGGCACACTACCCTAATTGCTATTGTGAATCTTACATTTATTTTGAGTTGAGCCAATGATAAAACCCCGCACTCCTCAAAGGGAGCCCCCACACATAGATTGGTATTAAATACCTCATAATCACAAACAAAAGGAGACACCCTTCCGGTTGAATGCCGTGGTCCCACTACAACTCTTCTACACCGAGGGGATTGGCCCCTCGATGCGCCGCTAACACAAATAACACAAGCGTTAAAAACCCCACTGTTAACCCCAACACGAAGAAAGCAAAAGGAAGTGGAAAAGACGCAGGGAAAAGGCGGAAAAAAGGTAGCCCGACTGAAGAAAGAAAAGGAGAAAAGGCCAAAAGTGCAAGGGCAACCTTAAAAGTCCAAGGCAAAGGCAAAAGGGGAAAGGCGCATTTTAAAATAAAAAGGCGCACCCTGAAATCTTGTAAAAGAGCGCCGGGCTCTCACCCGTGCAATTTGTAAATGAAGATGGGAGGTGGAAAAAAAAAGCTAGGAAGATAGAAGGACAATGGGAAAAAGGGCATGGGCTACGGCCGGCCATGTAAAAAGGGAAAAAGGGGATGACCGCCCAAAAGGGATTTAGGGTTTTGTATATAAAGTTGAAAAGTGAATGAGAAGCTCATTCTTGTGTGTGGCCAAAAGTAGCTCTCCTCTTCTTCTTCTTCTTCTTCTTCTTGCTTGCTTGAGCTTGTGCTTGAGAGAGGGAGTGTGAGAGTGTGAGGGAGTGAGTGTGTGAGGGTGAGGGACCCAGGAGGAGAAGCTCTCCATCATCTCCTCTCTTCTTCTCTTCTCTTCTCTTCTCTTCTCTTGCTCGCGGCAATGGAGCTTGGAGCGTGGAGTGGGAGGATTGAGCTTGCTTGAAGCTTGCACTTGGATTGTGGAGCTACCGGAGTGCGCAGGAGAGGAGGTAACTCGAACGGCACGGAGATAAGCTCACTACACCCATAGATATGGATGGCGCATCGGCTATGTGAGAGGTAGCCATTAGTGCTCGACTTGGAATGCTTGAAACAATAAGCGGTCCGTGGGTCTTGGCAGTTGAGTGAAAGCTCCCACATTTTGGTTCCGTTGCCGAGACCAACGGATTCAAGCCTTGAGCGCTTGCGCGCTTCAAATCGAGCATCAAAGTAAGGGGTTTCCCCTGAACCGGTGCTTGAGGTAGATAGGTAGGAAGTGAGGGGGGTTGAAGATGGTATTCGATCTCCTTGGCAAGTAGGTTTTTTGCTTTCTGTGATTTGTGTTGTGGAATGGAGTAGTGTAGGTATTTATTTTGTGATTTGGATACATTTAGGGTAGGAAAAAAAAGGAAAAAGAAGAAAAAAACAGACAGACAGTGGGGTTTTCTGTTGTTGTATAACAGGCTAAAACAGGGAAATAGGGGACCAGATTCAAGTTTCTGGGTAAGATAGGGACAAGGAACTAGCTGTGAGGTTCTATAGTGCTCGAAAAGGACCTTAAGAGGCCTAGGAGGCTAGGACAGACCTCATTTCCTTGGTTTGCCTTGTGTGAGAGAGAGAGAGAGAGAGAACTTCTGGTTCACAGGACGAGGAAGCACTGCCCCGATTCCTAGGCATCGGTGATTCGTGCTGCTCCAGGTGAGTCTGATGTTTTCCAACAAGTGCCCTGATCAGATTTAAAAAGTTTGTGGTGATTCTGTGCACCAGACAGTGAGGAGGGGTCAAACGCGCGGGAATCGCGCCCGCCGTCGATGCACTCGGACCAACTCGCAGCGGTCCGATTCCCAGAATCGGACCAGCCCGATCGGACGTGCCACGTGGCACTCGGACCAACCCATCTGATTTTGAGAATCGGACGCTCGGACCAATCCATCCGACTCGGACACTCAGACGAGTCCATAATCGGACCACTCACAATCGGACCAGGCCGTCCGAGTCCCAAACTCGGACCAGCCAGAATCGGACCAACTCAGGATCGGACCAGGATAGAATCGGACCACCCTGTCGGATCCGATTCCCAGAATCAGACCACTTGAAAATCGGACCACTTTTTGATCCGACTCCTAGAATCGGATGTGACCAAAATCGGACCACTGGTCCGATCGGACCCACCCAAAATTGGACGTCCGATTCTGATAATCGGACTCCTGAAAATCGGACATCTGAGAATCGGACAAAAAAGTGTCAAAAATCGGACATGTATCTAGAACACAAATTTTGACACATCTAAACCCCGAGATTGACCCCTAAGGCTACGTAGAGCTGAAGGCACATCACAAATCCATAACCGGGCTAAAATTTAGAGCACGTAGTTCAAAATTTGGCTATAACCGGTCCTCCAAATTGCATATGGCATCTACCGTAACGGCCCTGCGGGCCAGGGGGGACTGCCCCCCCCCCCCCCCCCCCGGACTCCCGCAGAGGGGGCTCTGCCCCCTCCGCACCTCCCCCGAGTAGGTTGGAGAGAAAACGTGCGCCGTGACAAGTCTTCCAAATTGGACCCTAGTGAAGTAATGGCTCTACACCAGCATGGAGTCTCACTTGCAATAGAGCAACCCAAAGCCCATACCCGAACAAAGAGAAACAGAGACCCTAGAACATCAATGGGCCAATCTAGCCATCAAGGGCAAAAAGGCCACACCACGAGAACACAAAGACATTGTGTTCAAACCGTGTCTAGTCAGAGCAAAATGCAACTTCAGCAAGCTACAAATGCAAAGATGACTAGACATGACACTCTTGACGAGAGATGTACCTTGAATAGCACTGCACTAACGATCCAAGACAGCAGTGGAGAATCCACATCTGGTCGTGCAGTCGAGAACTCAAGGGCATCTGTCAGAAGGCTTAAATTTACAAGCCAAGACCCAGAAGATGAAGATGTAGTACCACTTGCTTATCTTAGGCTCAAACTCACCGCAAAAAGAGAGCATACTATCGATGCTCTGATTGATGAAGGAGCAGATTTTAACATCTTGACCTATGAATCATGGACCCTACTAGGCCAACCAGAGCTGACATCGACTAGTGCAACTCTTAGCCCTTATGGGGGACACCCACAAGCACTCATAGGGAAGTGCAAAATCCTTGCGACAATTGAAACAGAAAGCTTGCCTATCCTATTTCATGTTCCTCCAAATAGTGCTAGCTGCGGGAAAGAAACCCTCCTAGGAAGACCCTTCAAAAGGGCGACCAAATGTGAGGCTGACTATGTAGCACAGAGGATACACCTGACACTACCAGGTGTGAGGATAGTCACAACCTTTAGCAAGGGTAACCTCATCAAACCTTGAGGGAAAGGCAAGGAAGGTGTTGACGTAACAGTCAAGCCTACTAACAAGGGCAAGGACTTGTGGGAAGAGTTGATACAAGCACAGGTCGAACAACGAGGACCAGTGAGTGAGGCCATGCCTGAACCGAGAAGGTCAAGAGACAATGCCAAGGATGGGCTCTGGACTTACAAATATCGTAGAAGACCCCAAAAGAAGCCTAAGCCTTATAGACGGAGGCGTCGATGGAGAGCCAGCACAATGCCACGATGGATACCCAAGGCGTTGCTTCGGGCTCAAGGGTATTATGCAGGCAATCGATGGATTTGGGTGCCAAAACCCCTTGCCAAACCTCCCTGGTCGACTGAAGGCCAGAGTGCATCAAAAGCAATGAAGCACAGGAGGAAATCTAAGAGAAACTCTAGGTCTCGAGGCAAGAAACCGGACATGAGTGTTCAAAAGGAAGAGCCTCAACCTAGCATGCTTAATAAGCAGATGTCATATGTAACCATTGAGCGTGCACAAAAGCCATTAGTGCCCAATGAGCCTTTGATTCCCCAAGGGGAGAACAAGCATCATGGGCACAACATTGCTCAAGGCAAGGTTGATCGCTCAACAAAGCAAATGGCACAATCATCTAGTAACCTCGAGTAGATCATTCAGCGAGTGCCAAGTCCACCCAAGAGTCCTAGATCTCTTACGCCCTCTTCTCCCAAACGGACACAGGAAGCACCACAGCAGTTGTCAAGGGCGATTGCTCAATTCTAATCTCTACCTCCATCTAAGCTTTCAACCGTCAAAGAGGCGGGACATGATGCCATCTGTAGCTCTCAATCCAAGGATATGCTTGAGCCACCTAATGCGACTAGATCAGCTCATGTTCGATCTACACAAATGAGTGCTCAAAGGCCAACGAAAGACACAACCACTTCTGATCGCCCTAGGGACTCAACACCACAATCCACCAAGGGTAGCCAGCCCACTGAACTAGCTGCTACTACTTCCAATCAGGGATCACAGCAGTCACAGCCCTTGGCTGTGACAATGCCCCTTGTGGAACGTTTCCTTAGTAGTTTACCTATGAAGGAGGTGTCGCAACCAAATCCCTCGGCAACTCTAGCACTTTCAAAGTGCCTAAAGCCTAGGACGGAGGAGTCAAACGCAAGGGAGTTGGTTGCAAAGCTAGACTCTCCGAAAAGGACGGCAGTTGTGCCCTCACAACCGGGCAAGGCTATTCAGCAAACCATGTCCCATAAGGACACACTAGAGAAGGGAAATGCTGAGGCCCGACCAAGCACATCAATGGTAGATATAGGCCAGGGTCCTGAGTCGTCGAGAGAGGCACCTTCATTGGCCAAGAAAAAGAGGAGAAAGCAGAGAAAGCAGCAACAGATGCAGGTGGTTGTGGACCCCAAGAACATTGAGACGAAGAGCACCGAAGAGCCGATGAATAAAGCCTCAAGTCCATCCACCAATGAACTCATTGATGCCTCTCCGAATAGCGGTGAAACCCCAGACACATCCTTGTGTTCTGAGAAACCAAAGCAACCGTTGCCATCAACAGTTGCTTGCAACACTCTATCCACTGACAATAGAACTCACATTGATCAATCAAGAGTGGATACAACGCTGTCACAACAGGGTGACAAATCTATACCAGTCACATCCGAGAAGAACCATGACGAAATAACAACAAAACCTCAAGAGAAACATGAGAACCCCAAGAGCACAAGGAATCCTAGCGTTGACCAATCTTGCTCATCTAGGCCTGAGCCCCCAGCCATGCTAAAGCCTAAGGAAACTCTTAGAACTTTGCATGAGATAGCAACCGAGCAAGCCCTCGTTGAACATAGAAATGTCGCAGAATGCTTAATTGAGTTAGAGGCTAAGCTCAAAGTGGTCGCACGTGTCTACGTCCCTGCGGACGTGGGCACGATCCCCAAGGAGTAGCTTGGAGAGTACTTGACCTTTCCTCTATCATGGGAAGAACAAGAACATCTTAACGGGCACTACGACAGGCTCCTACATGAACAGATGCGACTCATCCCTGACGAGGAGGCTGACGAACTACGCTTAACCGTCACATTCAATGAAGTGCTCTGTCGACCGCATCTCGTAGACATAGAGCTACTAAAGTGACTGTCAGCAGGCCAGAGTCAATTTGAGCGGCGTTGGTGCGAAAGCTGCGTCGTAATGGCCAAACTAGGGGCTCAGATCATGACGGTCTCAGAAGAGCGATTGGCCAAATGGCGGTCTCAAAGAGACCCGACCTACGTGGCACCAACTTCCCTTCGAGTGCTCACTGACATTCGGGGTGCAGACTTGGCTGGGACTAGGCTACAGGGCCCTTTGATTGATAAGGTTCTCACCGAAGAGGAGTTACATATTGCCAGTAGACTCGGTCAAGGTTCCGTACTACTCGACGTGGCAAAATATCTATCAGTATTAAGTCAGCTGCCACGAATACTAGATGCGTGTGCCATGCTCAGGTACAACCCCGAGTTCTACACATGGTTCTTATCCTCGTGATGTGACATGGATTCATAGATATGTATATAAATAAACACGGATTTTTGTGTCACCATGTATAAACAATATCAACACACACAAGCAATGATAGTCAAGCGTAGGGAGAAGAGTCGGGTTTGACAGGCTAAGCTCCTCAGGTCCTCCTCACTTCACACTTTTAAAAGTCGGGTGATCAGCCCCACCTCCAGGTGAAGGACATGCAACCCATATTCCCGCCATAGGAGGCCTTGACCAACAACTCTGATGGTGTAGACATGGTGGAGTCTCTTTCTATACACCTTCTTCCCTTTTTGGTCTATCCTTTCGAGCATGTGCCCTGTTCCACTCCATGACAACCAGTCCACGCGACTTAGCATAAACTAATGTCCACTAATGACTAGAGGCAACGTGAACATCAGCATGGGGACCATTCCCCTACAGCAAACACCGCATGCCTCACCCCTCCCTTTTTTGTATATGCGCTTCATAAACCACACTAAAATCCCTTCTGTGAAAACAATTGTATCTTGTATCAAGGCCTAAACCCTTGGATTGCATCTTGTAGGTCTCCTTTTGCAGTGGAACACATGGAAAATCATGGGGATCTAGCATGCAAAGACGCTCTGTGCACAAGGCGGGTGCATGTGGCACGCGCCCCTCCACCGGAGCGCTATGTGCCCACCATCAAGAGGTACGCCAAGAAGTGGGGCCCTAAGCAACACTGCCCAGGGCGAAGGCCGAAGAACCCTCGAGTCAAGAAAATTGAGACTCGAAACCCGCAACAGGCCACAGCACTAGTGGTACGAGCTCCCAGCTCCCGCTCGGGCCCCAGACGCTCAAAGGAAGAAAGGGCAGCTCGGGAAAGAGAAGAATTTAATGAACTATTTAAAGATATTCTGGAGACGATAGCGGGCCGGGATTACACCATTCATATCCCGGCGACATGTTCCCGGCACACCCCCATGGGAGCCCCACACCAGCAAAGCCCCAATCACCTGGCCATCCAGACTCGCCCCGCCTCGTACAAATCGAGTAGCCCATAATGCATAAAGAGCTTATCAAATGATAACTGGCCAGGACTTTTGGTTTTTAATGGTTAAGTGTTCCCGACTTGTTAAGTGTTGACATGTTCCTGACTTGAATGAACTTATTATATCTGTGTTTAATATATGCTACGTCTTTAGCAAAAGAAAAAGCTAATCAAGCGCAGGTGATAAATGTCTAGTCAACACCATAAAATTCAAATAAGTGATGTCTCCCTGCACTGCACTGGTTTATTATAATTGCGGCATGCACAATGCATATGCTCTCATGAAGCAACAAGTGGATGCAGGATAATACAGGTCCTTGTGCGAAAGTGTTCAATGCCCAAATCACTGCAACACCCACAACTCCACAACGAGTCGTGGCAAAGCCACACTGCCGAAAGCACCCTTGCCAACCGCCCCCATCGCATGGTCCAAAGCACATTCATGGGACACGCTCCCTTTCTGGGTCAGGCTCTATAGTTGACTCACGGCAGTCGTTACCTCAATTGTATCAACATCGCATGCGCCGCAAGGAGGGTTGCAATATCTCAAGTGTATCTCCCCCTTTCACCAACTACTTCTCTAACAACGAGGCTAGGGCACCATCATCATTGTACTATTCATTTTCTGAGCCTTCGAAGCTTGACATTTTCCAACCCATTGAAAGGCTGATAGCCTCAACATATTGTAATGGTTGTACTCAGGAAAAAAAAAAAAAAAGAGTAAAAGAAATGAATGGAAAAATAAGAAGCACCCACGATCACAGCACAACACCTAGGGGTCCGCAAATTAGGTACGTCGGGTGACCTTGGTCGACCGGCTTCGTCCCTAGTCCCCTAGCCCCTCACACTCACCCACAATTGTTCAGGGCACATCAAGGGCAGGACATACCTGGGGAGCTTGTCTCGCCTAGGGTTAGACCTGTCACCCTGATCCACTTGCACCATTTTCTTTTGCACTCTGCCTTAGTACCATTGCAATCAGTGTGATACGCACCGCACGATTGGCCATGAGACGTACACCGTACTCATCAAGCAAGTCCAATATTTTCCAGCTACTGAAAGTGCGGTGTCCTTGTATTCCATTATGCTACATCGTGCAGTCGCAATGCAAAGGATGTCTTATATACCTTCATGCGTCCTCCTTCTCCAAGTGGACAACTTTGCCTCATCCACGCATTGTTATGAGAAACTAGCCCACGGTCTTCTAACTATGTAATATATCTAAGTATGCACGAGCACTCACATAATATTTGCACCGAAGTATATCCACAGTTTGGGTCCTCAAGTACAGGACAATACTCTCAGCCTGCTTAGAGTTCTCGACCTGTCTCCCAAACTAATCAAATATGTCTTGTGCACGATAAGAAGACTAGCACTACCCCTTAGGGAGAGACCACACGAGAGGTTTTCAAATTGCAGGTGCTGAAGACTCCACAGAATGTGTCATCCGATCTTCATCAACACCCAACTCTGAATGCTTATCCCTTACCATCCAACAAGCCCACAAAGAATCGACAGGTGCAGAATCCCCAACAAACCAACACTTGTGCTGGCCATCAATGCAATCCCCAACACAACATAGCCCTACCACCAACTCCAACAGCCTTCCACCAGCCACCTTGGCCACCAACAGGCCCCCAGGACCTCCTGCCACACCACCACCAACACTCCTCCATGGGAACCATAGGCGTCCTTGTCACCCACGTCTTCAGTGCATGCTACAGCCTGCTACCTACGACGGTGAGTGCCATGGGACTGGCACTCGTCTAGGAGGGGGGTAATGTTAACCCCAACACGAAGAAAGCAAAAGGAAGTGGAAAAGACGCAGGGCAAAGGCGGAAAAAAGGTAGCCCGACTGAAGAAAGAAAAGGAGAAAAGGCCAAAAGCACAAGGGCAACCTTAAAAGTCCAAGGCAAAGGCAAAAGGGGAAAGGCGCATTTTAAAATAAAAAGGCGCACCCTGAAATCTTGTAAAAGAGTGCCGGGCTCTCACCCGTGCAATTTGTAAATGAAGATGGGCGGTGGAAAAAAAAAGCTAGGAAGATAGAAGGACAATGGGAAAAAGGGCATGGGCTACGGCCGGCCATGTAAAAAGGGGAAAAGGGGATGACCGCCCAAAAGGGATTTAGGGTTTTGTATATAAAGTTGAAAAGTGAATGAGAAGCTCATTCTTGTGTATGGCCAAAAGTAGCTCTCCTCTTCTTCTTCTTCTTCTTGTTCTTGCTTGCTTGAGCTTGTGCTAGAGAGAGGGAGTGTGAGAGTGTGAGGGAGTGAGTGTGTGAGGGTGAGGGACCCAGGAGGAGAAGCTCTCCATCGTCTCCTCTCTTCTTCTCTTCTCTTCTCTTCTCTTGTCTTGCTTGCGGCAATGGAGCTTGGAGCGTGGAGTGGGAGGATTGAGCTTGCTTGAAGCTTGCACTTGGATCGTGGAGCTACCGGAGTGCGCAGGAGAGGAGGTAACTCGAACGGCACAGAGGTAAGCTCACTACACCCGTAGATATGGATGGCGCGTCGGCTATGTGAGAGGTAGCCATTAGTGCTCGGCTTGGAACGCTTGAAACAATAAGCGGTCCGTGGGTCTTGGCGGTTGAGTGGAAGCTCCCACACCCACTCTTATTTTAGAACATTCCAGGAGATAAGATATTTCCTCACTTGGTAATTTCCCAAGGAACCCAAATGCCTAAACCTATAGCTTAGGTGTCTCACAACTCAGCATGGGTCATAAGTATAGGCAACCAATTGCAATGCATCTAGAGTTACCATGTGATATGCACAATGCAACTGTGAATGCCATTGTGCTCAAACATTTTATGATTCATAAATTAGCATCGTGAAGTGCAACAAACATTTCTTTTAATGATTTTAGCCTATACATCATGCTGTGTTGCTAAGGGTCAAAATCCCGAGCATCCTCATGTTGCTTAACTCCTTTACACTTAATTTATACACGTCCTATATGGTATGCACAAACAAATAGATCACAATTTCATATATTCTTAGAACCAATCAGTACCAAAAACCCTCTTTTTCCCTACCGTTTAGATTGTGCATCATTAATAGGTATAAAGTGCGGTTTTTCCATGTGTTTTTCTTGTAGAAAGTGATAAAAACATACTTTAACATGAAGAAATAGCTAATTTGAGGCTTATCCCTCATACTATAGCCATGTCATACACTCACGGACATAAAACAAAAATTTTCTTACTTTTTTAGCTAAAAAACTAAAATTTTCCAATTTTCTACTATTTTTCTTCATTTATTTAAATAAGAATTTTGATATTTCTAACTTATGGGTTGGGAGGAGAGAGAAAGACTAGAATTCCAACTCCACCATTAGGTAGTCATTGTGCGAGTGGAGACTGGCATCAGAGAGTGAAAATTTGAAGAAATCCATTGTTGATCTCTAATTAGTGCCTTCTTTGTGACTTGCCATGCCCATCTCCAACAAATCAACGTGGGAGAAGAGGGTGTTGTTCGGCCTACCTGCGGCCATTTGAAACACCCCCCCCCCCCCCCCATTACAATTTTTTTAAGTTGGGCCTTCGGCCCCCCCCAAAGGCATCCCCAATTTGATTTAAATCTTGGTCATTTTTTCCTTTGCACCATCCTACTTCGTTTGACGCCCAAACTGAGTTTCGAAAAATCCTACATGACCGACTCAATATCTGAAATAGTGAAGAAGCTGTCTCTCTTCAATCTAGTGGTTGAAAAAATTACTAAAAATCCACAACCACCACAACAGCCAAATTTTTGCATTTTTGTCTTTCTTGGTCTATAAAGTTGTTGGATCTTCGGGTTCTGCTTCCGTTGGCTTTAAATTTTCACCTAAAATTTGCATTAATTCACTTTTTTTTCACACTTTACAGTCTTTAAAATCTGCTCACTTTTCCTCAGTCATCAACGAGTTGATTTTTATTCGCTCTCTTTTGCTCTTGGTCATTGATCGATGTTTTATCCGTGCGTTTCATTCACCTTACATGTTTACATGTTTGATTTCACCTTGCCCCAGAATCCTTCCTAGGATTAAGGTTTGAGAGGTCAAGGGCATTCAAGCGCTAGCTTGTGGTGTTTTACTTTTGCATAAGCCAGGCATAGAAGTTCAGATTATATTCTAGATGGGCATAGTGGTCCATGTTGAAAGGACAAATGCTGACTTGATTGATGTAGGTGAGAACATCTGTGAGGAAGTCACCGGAGTCAATCCTACTGGCAATGTGTAACTCTTCCTCAGTGAGAATTCGATCTAAGTATGGGTGGGTCACGATGTTCTCTTATAGGGGTTGGTTATGAATTGTGGTCAACACCCTATAGGAGGTTGGAGCTACATAAGTGGGATCATACTCGAAGGTCTTAATGGCACATTGCTGCTCAGCATTGGTCATGATTTGGTAGCCTTCTTGTTCCCACTAGAGTCGGAGAGCATACCATTTTCTCGAGAAAGATGAGTCATTATCGACTAGCTTGCAGAGCTCGTCCAACTTTTGCCCTGTGACAGTAACTTTGCTCTTGCTATAGAAGGTGATTAGTCGTTGTTTAAGGGCTTAGTCTTGATATATCTTGGCATTGGTGATCAATTCCTCTGCCAACGTGGGGGTTTTTACCATCACGAATTCGTATTCCTCCCAGGTGCATGTCATGGAGCAAACATCCAACGCTAAGGATGGATCAAGCGGACCTAGATCCAAGTGCTCAAAGCTCTTAGTGAGTAGGGTGAACCTGGCATCCAAGCACTTGATGCAAGTGATCAAGTCATCTCCGATGTTATCAGCTAGGTCTTTAGCCAATGTGAGGATCGATCGTCATTCGTAGGATGGCTTAAGACCTAATGCCGAGTAATGTTTGATTGAACTAGATAATTTGGCAATTGATGGTTATGGCTTTGGTTGCTCTTGAGAGTGTGGTTGGGCTTCTTGCATGATGGGCTTGGTTAGAGTCGGGGGTGCCACGCTACTAGACACTAGTGAGGTCTTAGGGGCACTAGTAGAGCTGGGTTGAGGTAGTGTGCGAGTAGCACGGTGTAGCTTTGATCAATAGACTTGTTTAATCTCTGCCATCTTATGCGTTTGAGGCTCTATGTGTTTCATAGTTTGATTTGTTTGTGGCATTGGTGCCCTTTTTCTCCCATGGCTTGGGGGGGTTAAGGTTGGGGGCGGCGTTGGAGTAGTGTCCTTGACCCTCTTGGATTTAGGTACCCAAATCCAAGTGTTACCCTCGTAGTAGCATTGTGCCTATAATAAAACCTTGGGAACCCATTGTGGCTTGACCGCTCATCGATTCTTGTAGTTTCTTCTAGGACCCCTAGGTTTCAAGGCGGGGTTCCTAGCCTTGCGAGTTCATGGTTGGGTGCTCCTAGGTGATGGTTGTGGATTTTTTAGCACCCATTTGAACTGGTGTTCAAGGATTTTAGCTTTGTGATTGGATTTTTTCTAGTGCTGAGGTTTGGCGAGTGGTGACTTTGCGGATGGTGATGGGGTCGCGCAGCCTTTGCTAAAAGCCGTAACTATCCAAACATTGCCAATGGCAAGGTGAATGCACTGTGAGTAATAGTCGACATTACAGTGTGCTTGTTTCTTGAATGTACATTCTAGCAACGATTCCTTACCAGCGGTCTTAGTGTTAGGCATCACATAGAAGATCACAAGTATTCATTCAATCTCGATAGAGACCATTATTCTGCACTTCTCGAGCAATGAGTAGGACCGTCCTCCAAATGGATTGAGTTGGGTGTTGGTGGGCTACAATTTTGGTTGACCAATGAGGGTCCAATGATCGTGCATAAGGATAGTTAGCTCCCTCAATGAGTGATTCAAATATGTATGTCTTTTGCTCGAGGGGGGGTCACCTTATAGAATCCCTCTATATAACATGTATTCAAAGGATACTTTAAAAACTGTTTTCTAAAAAAATTTCACCATTTTATATACCCCTTTTGTGAATTTTGAAGGCTATAGTTATATCCCCTTTGTAAATCTAAAATTCAAATCGAATGTGCATTTTCATGGCCCCTTCTATACAATTCAAATTAAAACATGATAGTACCATGGTGATTACTTCTCCAACTCAACTCTTCCAAATGGAAACCCATGCATTGAGCAGCATGTTTCCTTTTACCTCGTCAAGTGGAGCATTATGAGCATTCATTGCTCGTATGGGATCCCAAGCAACTACCACACTAGTTAGGCATGTACCCTCATCCACTTTTTACATCGGCACCCTTGATTGTGGTTTTGCACTTTGAGTCTCACTTTTGTATGAAGTATTGGGCCAAGTCAAACAAACAAACATCCACCAAACAAAGATCATTGCCTTCATGATCATTGCAGGTTTGTGAGCAATCCGTTGCAACACCCTTGGTCTGATGTCTTGATTTCATTGGGTGACCTCTTGGGAAACTTAAAGAAAATATCCATCACCTCCGTGATCCTCCTAGGTCCTTGAGTAGTCCAGAGTGACACCCTTGGCATAATGCCTTAATCTCGTTGGGGTGAGACTCTTTGGGTCGTCAAGACTAGAGCATTCCTTTCACTCTCTTTGATTTCCCTTTTTGAGCATGGTTCTTAAATTGCCTTTCAAAGTACCATGGTTCTTAAATTAGCCCCAAAAAGTTTGTGTTTTAGACATCACAAAAACATTTCAGTTGGACAACTAGCTCAAAATGTTGTATTAAAGAGGACCCAATGTGCACTCCCATTTTCATTTCTTTTCCATCTTCTTCACCTTGAGTGTCAGCTCTCCATCATCAATTTCTCCTTCCACCAACAACTGCTGCCTGCCTACCCATGAACACTACTGCCCACCCTAGATACTATCACCAACTTGTTGGAACTTGGAAATTTCTCCCTTTTGTTGGTTTACCCTTAGAGGATGCATTTTGTACAACTGGTTGCTACCTAGCCACATCTTCCACATAAGCTGTCATTGTAACATGTCCCCCTGTCTACTTGTAGGACACGTCTTAGCAGCCCATCGCGAAGAGAGTCTAGAAAGCGCCACCCCCAAATCCCATGGAATGTCATGGGGTTTGCGATCTAGGTCTTCTGGCGTCTGCCACGAAGCAGAAGCATTCCGGCCGTTCCCACTTAGGACGGCCTGAATTAGGGTTTTCCTAATGGTCAAGTTCCTAGAATGGTAGCTATCGTCTACTTTACGCAGAAATGTCAGGGTCAAAGCATATTCATGCTGCACTTGGTTCAAGGAGAATGGGAAACGAGAGGGATGCGAAGCTCGACCTCTCTACCCGTAAGGCATAGTCCCATTCCGTTTCCCTAAAAGAGCATAAATCGGGTCTCTAGCTCTAAAGATTCTAGGTCATCGTTTACCTTGTTGTCAATTCCTTTGAGAAAAGTTCTCGACCAACCAGGATCACCCTTCCATAGGACGGATCCATGGTCACATCCTCCGCACTTTCCTCAGGTTGCTTTAGTTATCTAATTACCTACCACATTGAGTTTGACAAGCAAAATCAGCTTCCTTAATTAGCCAATTATTCACTGGTTCCTTCACGTAACTTAGGCATAGACATAGAAAAACAATGTCAAACAAGTTCCTTTTCAACATTTGATCTTTATTTATCAGTCTTTGGAATACATCATATAATTCAGCTCAAAGGCTATTCCATAATCCGCTTGAAGGCTAATCCATAATCCGCCCGAAGGCAATTCCAGCAATCCTCAGGGATTGCTATTCCAAGTTTCCGCCCGTAGACTAGTATGCGGGCCTTGAGATCCAATCTCGAGTCACGTCAGCCTCTTGTGCAGGGTCCGGGGGCAAGGGATTTACAGCTAGAGCCCCCTGGCACCCAAGCTTTCTCCTACTCCACGTAGCACCCACGGAGAGACCTCTCGTGGTGGGTTCGGTCCACATACCCGACGCGGCTAACAACCCCCTTGGATAGGGCCAGGCAAACAGTCGGGGGTAACTGATGTTGCCTCTCCCTCCAGGCTTTCAACTTGAAGCATTAGTTATTTTCCAGCATTAGTTCCTTAAGCAAAGAAGTACAAACAATGCTTCTAAGTGTACAAAAACAAGCATTCCAGTGGTCGTTTGCACGGCCAACTGCTAAGGTGTGAATCCTTTTCTCCGAATGCCTCCAACATTCGATCCGAGATCAATTGAGACTTGGCAAGATCCCAAGGGTTTCATAAGCTGAGTTGCCTGTTTACCCTTTATCCTTGGGTTAGGGTTTATACCCTTTTGACCCAAATTGTTTCCACTTTAGGTTTCCTTAAATTAAAGACAATAAATCTTGGGCAACCTCATCGCCCTAACTTGGTTGGTTAACTGCTTTCTTGGCAAATTCGTAACTCCCCTAACTTGGCAAATCAGCTCCAAGGAAGGGTGATGTAGTAGGATGACTAATCATCCTCTAGAAAGTTAGAGATGTACTTAGAACTTTGCCAAACCTGTTTTAAGGAGTGGCAATTACTGTTTTGTGATTTAGACACAAAACCATGCGACGTTGCAACTTGTTGCACAAGATAGGTGTCACACCTAACTTTGAGATTATTTCTCCCATCACACGGTATTCCTTGGTCAAGAATACCTTTGGGCAAGATGTAGGGATTGCGAGTCCTGTTGACCCAATCCAACCCTTAACTCTATCAGGTCGACAAAGTTTGGCCCTAGGGTTTCTAAATTCAAACAAAAGTTTAGTATTTGGCCAATTGATCCTTAGGGTGAGGACCCTAGATCATTCTTGCATGGGCGTTTAGCTAAACCTAACATTCCGTAAATGTGGGTAGGATCTTTGGGATCGAAAGTCTTGACTCGGCATCCGAAGTGCGATATTAGGCTGAATTTTTAACATGACTTAACCCTACCTAGCACTTTTGAGGTGAACTTCGTATGCAATCTAATCGTACCTTTATGACCCCCATGTGAGTTACACAAATTACAAGCGTTTTAATTGTCTAACGACAAGAGGTGATTTTTCCTTAGAGACACAAATAATTTTTCTAAAAGATGTAAATAATTGCAAGATATAACATTCCATGCAAATATGTGATTCGTAGACTTTTCCATTCTATGCAGCCATAAGATCTACAATGATCGTTACTTTTTCTTGCCTAAACTATAATGATTGACGATTCAAAACTAACTCCTATAAACCCTACGTTGATGCAACAAAATCAAAGCTTTAATATTTTTGATGAAGATCCATTCAAATTTTGACAAGAGATCCCCATGCATGAGAGAATACCAAGAGTCCATCCTTGATGTAATCCTTTCCTTTTATTACTTAACCCGACCTAAAATCTAAGCATCCTCGCATGCAATTGGCAAAGTTCATAGTTTCCTTTCCATGCATTGTGATTCTTTGGACAGCATTCAATGGGCGTCTAAGGTTATCCTCTATAAGAACCACAACCATAAATTTAATTCATAAGTGCATTATGCGACATAAGCTCTATCCTTCTTAGCACGATATCATCTTGCATTATACGTTCAAGAAGATTGCAACTACCCTTATCCACGGGAGTGTGAGCAATTTCAAATATTGGA
The DNA here is from genome assembly GCF_053477565.2 of Lygodium microphyllum. Lineage (NCBI taxonomy): Eukaryota > Viridiplantae > Streptophyta > Polypodiopsida > Schizaeales > Lygodiaceae > Lygodium > Lygodium microphyllum. Next base: position 128,104,435 of record NC_141143.1, read on the forward strand.
CATGTACTAAACTTTGCAAAATGAATGAATAAATGCATTTAAATTTTCCTAAAAACCAACATGCTTAATGTGTCCCTTTCATGCGAGAATACAATCGGAACCTAGGCATTAAGATTTGGAGCGTTGTCCACATGCGAACTCGGGTTGGAAGCTCCCGTGTGTGCTCCTCTCGCCTTTAGCTTTGGAGCCATTGATGCAGTAGCTTTTAGGCTCAGTGAACTTTCCCCCCTAGCTTCGTACGCGTTCTGAAGTCTCTTTCTGCCCGGGTTCCTATCTTCTGTGCAAGAATGGGCCTTACAGTTGCAGTTTTTGAAAAACCCGAGAGGTGTGGATGAATATGTCTTATGGAGGCCTTTAATTAGAAGCTTCCAAGTTTCTGTGGTCTGATAGAAGACGTGGAGAGAGAAGATGGTGATTGGGAAAATGATGAGGATGGAGGGGAGGTCGACGAGGAAGATGATTATGATGATGATGGAGGTGAGGACGGAGGCGGCAGCATGGCGCAGCAGGGGTAGCAGTTGGCGGCGCAATGGCAGCTGGCGGGTGGCAGCAATGGCACAATCTTCTCCCCCTCTCCCTTTCCAAGCTCGGGGGGATAGCCACCCACGTGGCTAGCTACATGCCTCTTCCCTCCCCCATGCTCTCCACCTCTCAAGGTCCTCTCACACTCCCTCTCCCCGCCATGCATCGGCTGGGAGGGAGGGGTTTATTAAAAAAATTTGCCAAAATTTAACCATTATCACCCTTTTTTTCCCGTGAAGGGTGTTCCCGCGTGGGCTTACGGTCTTCAAGCCACGGCTCTTGTGCACCATGTGGGCTAGAGTTCGTTGATGCACGCGGAGTAAGCACTTAGCCAAGGGTCTTTTGTCATGGGGAGATTGTTTTAAACTACTTTTTGCACGGGGTGTGCAGGGTCTAGGGCTGATTAATATTTCATTGCAGAAATATTACATTCTCTCCCCCTTAGAGGAATCGAGATGTCCTCATCTCGAGAAGAACTGGGGGTATTGTTGGTTGAGAGTACTTTCATCCATCCAAGTGGCATCCTCTTCAAGATAATCTTTCCAGTGGACAAGGTATTCTCTCAAGGTTCTGGATCTCAAATGCCTCTCCCTAACATCTAGGATCCTGTCAGGCCGTAGCTCAAGGAATCCTTGGCTAGGCATTACAACTTGTTGATCATCAAGCACGTGACTAGGGTTAGGCACATACTTTTTCAGTAGGCTGATATGGAATACATTATGAACTTTTAGGTTTTTGGGGAGTTGCAGTCTGTAAGCATTAGGCCCTAGGCACTTGAGGATCTTGTAGGGTCCACAATACCTAGGACTTAGCTTTTTACATTCCCCCAAGGATAGGGAACTCTTCTTTGGATGTACACGAATGAAGACCATATCACCTTCAACGAAGGATCTATCTTGTCGTTTCAGGTCCGTGTAAGCCTTCTATCTGTCCTTGGCGGCTTGGATGTCCTGTCTTATTGACTTGATTTTGTCATCCATGTCTTCTAGCATTTTCCTTGAAGCTTCAACCCTCAAGGTTGGATTCGAAAAGCTCAAAGAACTACGACAATTGTGACCATACAATGCTTGAAAAGGGGTCATCTGAATACATTGTTGGTAAGAAGCATTGTAGGCAAACTCAACCAATGGCAAATATTGAATCCACTTTTTGGATTTGCGACAACAGTGTGCCCTAAGCATATCCTCAATGACTTGGTTGACTCGCTCCATTTGACCATCCGTTTGGGGATGGTAAGCTCTGTACTAAAACAGAGTTGAGTCCCTATGGCCTCAAAGATAGCCCTTCAAAAGTGTGATGTGAAGAGAGAGTCGCGATCACTAATGATTCTTCTGGGTAACCCATGCAGTTTGAATATCTCCTTGATGAACAACCTTGCAATGTCTGAGGCTTTATAGTTTGTCTTAATAGGGATAAGATATGCAACTTTGGTGAGCATATCTACCACAACCATAATGGAGTTGTATAATCCCTAAACTTGGGGTAGGCCAACAAAAAAGTCCATACTAATGAATTTCCATTTCATTTGGGGAATGTCAAGTGGTTGCAATTTCCTTGGCATTTTGACATGTTCGGCCTTAATGCGTTGACAAGACAAACATTCAGTGACATATTTGAGAACGTCACCTTTAAGCTTCTCCCAATAATAGCTCTTCTTGACTGCATTAAGGGTCTTGGCATAGCTAGGATGTCCCGAAAAAGGGGAGTCATGGGTTTCCCAAAGTATCTTTTGCTTGAGTGATTGGCTTGCCGGTATACATAATCTCGTTCTATAGTAGATAAGTCCATTATTGATAAAGAATTCTTGATACTTTGTTTGTAGCTTCGGGTCTTGATCCTTGATGGGGATCTCCCTTAGCAGCTGCTGCTGATAGGTTGGATCATGGCATGCCTCTTCTCTAGCTAGCTCAAGAATTGGGTTGTTTAGCATGGATACCTTTGTGGCTAGAGATCTTGTTGTTGATGGATCTTGCAAAATCAGAGAATCCAGGAATGCCTTGCGACTGAGTGCATCGACAACTACATTCTCCTTTCCAGGCCGGTATTTGATTTCAAAATCATATTCTTACAGCACTTCAATCCATCGACGTTGCCTCATATTGAGCTCATTCTGGGTAAAAATCCATTTAAGACTCGTGGTCCGTCACTAAGGTAAATTTGTTACCCAGCAAGTAGTGTCTCCAAATTTTGAGAGCATGGATGACAGCCAACAGCTCCAGGTCATGGGTAGCATAATTTATTTCATGGTTCTTCAGTTTCTTTGAAGAGTATGCTATAGGATGACCTTCTTGCATAAGCACATATCCTAAGGCAAGTGTGTTGGCATCAGTTGTCACTTCAAACTCCTTATTAAGATCTGGAAGTTTCAGGATGGGTGTTGATACCAAGCTTTGCTTTAGTTTGTCAAAGTTGGACTGTTCAGTAGGTGACCATACAATTGATACTTGCTTCTTCAGTAGATCAGTCATCAGCGGTGCTACAATCAAAGCATAATTTTTTATAAAGACCCTGTACCATCCTGTCAACCCAAGAAAACTACATATTTCTTTGATAGAAGTTGGTGTTGGCCACTCTAGAACGTCTCTGACCTTGGCTGGATCTACTGAAATTCCTTCCCCTGATACAATGAATCCCAGACTCTTCAATCTGTTGCTTGAAAAATTCACACTTCTTCTTCTTGGCATGAAGCTTGTGTGCCCTCATTGTTTCAAGAACAATGCAAAGCTGGGGTTCATGATCTTCTTCCTGTTTGGAGTAGACTAGGGTATCGTCAAAGAATATGAGTACAAAGTCATCAAGATAGGGCCTAAAGATATCTTGCATTAGCCTATTGAAGGTAGCAGGAGCATTTGTCAACTCGAATGACATGACTAGAAACTCAAAGTGCCCATACCTTGTGCTGAATGCCGTCTTTGGGATAACTTCTTCCTTGATCCTTATCTAATAATATCTACACCTGAGATCAATCTTGGAGAAGATCTTCACACCTTGAAGACGGTCAAGAAGTTCATCTATTCTTGGAATGGGGTATTTGTTCTTAATGCTTGATTGATTCAACCCTCTGTAGTCAATGCAGAGCCAAAGCATTCCATCTTTCTTCTTCTGGAACAGCACTGGAACTCCCCATGGTGAACTGCTAGGACGGATGTAGCCTTGGTCTAATAGCTGCTTGAGTTGCTCCTTCAGCTCAATCGCTTCCGGGATGGACATCCTATATGGTCTCTTTGCAATTGGTGTAGCTCCTGGCGCTAGCTTGACTTAATGATCGACTTCCCTTTGAGGCGGAAGTTCTGTCAGCTCTTCAGGGAATACGTCTGCGTACTCCTTTAGCCATGAAGGTTCTTCCCTAGATTCCTGATTCTGACCTAGCTTATTTAGCTTAATCAAATAGACAGGTAGCTCCTTTTTTACTCCTTTTATTATCTGAGATGCTTTGGCTAGTTGAATTTTTGGCATACCAGTCTCTCCTTGAGCTGTAACTAGTTCTCCTTCAGAATTTCGAAAGGAGACTTGGCCCTTTCCACAGTGAATATGGGCATCATTAGGTATTAGCCAATCCATACCGAGCAAACATTCGTGGACACCTAAGTTCATTACCCTGAATCTGATCGAAGTTGACTTTCCACCCAGTAGGAATCTCACCTTAGTAGTTTACCTGGTACAAGTGACCTCATGACCATTTGCTAATTCCATAAGTAAGGTAGGTGCATCTTTTGTGGCTATTCCTAATCTTTTTGCACAAACTGGTGAAATGAAGAAATGTGTACTGCCACAATCAATCAGGGTTTTGAAGCTTTTACCTTGGTAATCCGAAGGAGTTTGACTCACTGAGAATTGGTGATTCGGGCCTTTCTTGTGAAGAGCGGCGCGAATTGTTGCCCTCTCAATATCGGCTTCCATGGTTGGGTCTTCTTCGTCACCCAATTCCTTGTTGGCAATACTGGCGGTTCTTCCTCAGGCTCTGGCGGTGGCTCCTTGCCCATGGGCAGCTCCTTGGAATGGCCCTTGACGTTGTCCTCTACTAAGCTTGGGACACTGCCTTTTGAAATGACCAGGCTCGTTGCAATGGAAGCAACAGAGATTGTGGCCATTACCTTGGGTAGGAATGAAGTTATTAGCAGTGTTCCCTTGGCTTTCTTCCTTTGTGCCTGATTTTGGCCTTGCACTCTCTTGGTCTGAGACTTATATACTCCCTTGTTTTGATCCTTGTAAAACCAAGTCCTGTTATTTCTTGGCTTGGTCTGCACCTCTTGTATTATTGGTGCAGCACGAATGAGCACATCCTGAAGGTCTGTTGGGTGCATTGATTCCAAGCGGGTGTTTATGGGTGGGTTTAATCCGGCACAAAACTTTGACACCTATTGTGTCATATCCATTTGTGGCATGTACTTTAAGAGAGAGATGAATTTTGAATAGTAAGAATCAAGAGATAGACCAAGCTACTTCAGCTCATAGAATTCATTCATCTTTTGCATGTGATAGGCAGGTGGTAGGTATCTCCCTCGCACAGCTCTTTTAAGCTTCTCCCAAGTAACTGACCCTTCTGAGATCCCTTGGTCTCTACACAATTGTTTCCACCAAAGCCTTGCTTCGCCGGTAAGTTTTAGTTTGGAGAGCATCGCTTGGTTAGCGGGTGTAGTACCTGCTGCTTCGAAATAATCCTCCATGGATTCGATCTAGATGACGGACCCTTGGTCACATCCACCGCACTTTCCTCAAGTTGCTTTAGTTATCTAATTACCTACCACATTGAGTTTGACAAGCAAAATCAGCTTCCTTAATTAGCCAATTATTAACTAGTTTCTTCACGTAACTTAGGCACAGACATAGAAAAACAATGTCAAACAAGTTCCTTTTCAACATTTGATCTTTATTTATCAGTCTTTGGAATACATCATATAATCCAGCCCGAAGACTATTCCATAATCCGCTTGAAGGCTAATCCATAATCCGCCCGAAGGCAATTCTAGCAATCCTTAGGGATCGCTATTCCAAGTTTTCATCTGTAGAATAGTATGCGGGCCTTGAGATCCAATCTCAAGTCACGGCGGCCTCTTGTGCAGGGTCTGGGGGCAAGGAATTTACGGCCAGAGCACTCCCTGACACCCAAGCGTCCTCCTGCTCCAAGCAGCACCCATAGAGACCTCTCGTGCGGTGGGTTCGATCCATGTACCTGGAGCAGCTAACAACCCCCTTGGATAGGGCCAGGTAGACAGTCGGGGGTAACTGATGCTGTCTCTCCCTCCAGGCTTTCAACCTGAAGCATTAGTTATTTTCCAGCATTAGTTCCTTGAGCAAAGAAGTACAAACAGTGCTTCTAAGTGTACAAACACAAGCATTCCAGTGGTCGTTTGTACAGCCAACTGCTAAGCTGTGAATCTTTTCTCCGAATGCCTCTAGCATTCGATCTGGGATCAATTCAACTTAGCAAGATCCCAAGGGATTCATAACCTGAGTTGCTTGTTTACCCTTTATCCTTGGGTCAGGGTTTATACCCTTTTGACCCAAATTGTTTCCACTTTAGGTTTCCTTAAATTAAAGACAATAAATCCTGGGCAACCTCATCGCCCTAATTTGGTTGGTTAACTGCTTTCTTGGCAAATTCGTAACTCCCCTAACTTGGCAAATCGGCTCCAAGGAAGGGTGATGTAGTAGGATGACTACTCATCCTCTAGAAAGTTAGACCTGTACTTAGAACTCCTCCAACCCTGTTCTAAGGAGTGGCAATTACTGTTTTGTGATTTAGACACAAAACCAAGCGACGTTGCAACTTGTTGCACAAGATTGGTGTCACACCTAACTTGTCGGATTATTTCTCCCATCACACGGTATTCCTTGGTTAAGAATACCTTTGGGCAAGATGTAGGGATTGCGAGTCCTCTTGATCCAATCCAACCCTTAACTCTACTAGGCCGACAACATTTGACCCTAGGGTTTCTAAATTCAAAACGGAAGTCTAGTATTTGGCCAATTGATCCTTAGGGTGAGGACCCTAGATCGTTCTTGCATGGGCATTTAGCTAAACCTAACATTTTGTGAATATGGGTAGGATCTTTGGGATCGAAAGTCTTGACTCGGCATCCCAAGTGCGATACTAGGCAAAATTTCTAACGTGACTTAACCCTACCTAGCACTTTTGAGATGATCGTCGTATGCAATCTAATCGTACCTTTATGACCCCCATGTGAGTTACACAAATTACAAGTGATTTAATTGTCTAACGACAAGAGGCGATCTTTCCTTAGAGATGCAAATACTTTTTCTAAAAGATGTAAATAATTGCAAGATATAACACTCCATGCAAATATGTGATTCATAGACTTTTTCCTTCTATGCAGCTATAAGATCTACAATGATCATTACTTTTTCTTCCTAAACTATAATGATTGACAATTCAGAGCTAACTCATATAAACCCTACGTTGATGCAACGAAATCAAAGCTTTAATATTTTATATGAAGATCCATTCAAATTTTGACAAGAGATCCCCATGCATGAGCGAATACCAAGAGTCCATCCTTGATATAATCCTTTCCTTTTATTACTTAACCCGACCTAAAATGTAAGCATCCTCGCATGCAATTGGCAAAGTTCATAGTTTCTTTTCCATGCATTGCGATTCTTTGGACAACATTCAATGGGCATCTAAGATTATCCTCTATAAGAACCACGGCCATGAATTTAATTCATAAGTGCATCATGCGATGTAAGCTCTATCCTTCTTAGCACGATATCATCTTGCATTATACGTTCAAGAAGATTGCAACTACCCTTGTCCACGGGAGTGCGAGCAATTTCAAATATTTGACATGCACTAAACTTTGTAAAATGAATGAATAAATGCATTTAAATTTTTCTAAAAACCAACATGCTTAATGTGTTCCTTTCATGCGAGAATACAATCGGAACGCGGGCATTAAGATTCAGAGCGTTGTCCACATGCAAACTCGGGTTGGAAGCTCCCGTGTGTGCTCCTCTCACCTTTAGCTTCAGAGCCATTGATGCAGTAGATTTTTGGCTCAACGAACTTTCCCCCCGGATTTGTATGCATTCCGAAGTCTCTTTCTACTCGGGGTTCCCTTCTTCTACACACGAATGGGCCTTATAGTCGCGGTTCTTGAAAAATCGAGAGGTGTGGATGAATAAGGCTTATGGAGGCCTTTAATTAGAAGCTTCCAAGCTTCTGTGGTCAGATAGAAGACATGGAGAGAGAAGATGGTGATTGCGAAAATGATGAGGATGGAGGGGAGGTCGACGAGGAAGATGATTATGATGATGATGGAGGTGAGGACGGAGGCGCCAGCATGGCGCAACATTGGCAACAATTGGTGGCGCGATGGCAGCTAGCGGGCGGCAGCAACAACACGATCTTCTCCCCCTCTCCCTCCCCAAGCTCGAGGGGGGGACATATAGGTTGTGAAGCGGGGGGATAGCCACCCATATGGCTAGCTACATGCCTCTTCCCTCCCTCATGCTCTCCACCTCTCAAGGTCCTCTCACACTCCCTCTCGCCACCATGCATCGGCTGCGGGGGAGGGGGTTATTAAAAATTTTTGCCAAAATATAACCATTATCCCCCTTTTTTTCCCGTGAAGGGTGTTCTCGTGTGGGCTTGCTGTCTTCAAGCCACGACTCTTGTGCACCATGTGGGCTAGAGTTCATTGATGCACGCAGAGTAAGCACTTAGACAAGGGTCTTTTGTCGTGGGGAGATTATTTTAAACTGCTTTTTGCACGAGGTGTGCAAGGTCGAGGGCCAATTAATATTTCATTGCGGAAATATTATAGTCATCACCTAGATCTCAATTCTCCATAACTCAAACTGTTGTGTTTTGATACCTACTGTCCCCTTCTCCTCCCAAAGCATGTCACTAGGCTATAAAATGTTGTTCTTCATAATTCCAAGGTTCACATTGCTATGTTTTTGACATTCATCCTATTTCTCTGCTCTCCCTAGCCCTCTACATCAAGTTCCTTCACTAACATTGGTGGTTTGCTACCCTTGGGATCCATTCTCAAAGGACGACACCCTTCAACACTCTCCTTCAGCCCGTTCCCAAGAGAAAATGGTGGTTCTACCGCCTCCAGCCCTTGAGCTTGCTCAACTATATCTCTTCCCTTCATTCATTCATTATAGCATTTATTCATTCTTCATTCTCTTCTTCTTCATTCGCATTCTTATCTAAGTTCACTATGTGTTAGTCATGTTTGTGCAGCCCCTATGTATTCTTTGCAAACCTATGTTTCCTCATAGAAAACCTAGCAAAGAATGACTAAAGGCTGAGAAAGATGTTCTTGGAAGCCCTTGATGACTAGGAAGAGAAGGACAAAAACGCTCAACTACACTTTGGTGTTGAGCCTTGCATCAAAGGTAGTAACACTTGGGGAACATTTCTTCACCAAAAGCTAAGAGTTTGAAGCCATTCCATCCTTCACCACGCATGCGTTCCATAGTCTATGCAACAGCATCAAGTTTTTTTCTACCCTACATGTAGCAGTTTTTGCAATAATTGCTTGTTTATGATCAAAGGTGTTCTACTTCTCATTGTGTCCAACATGCTTACCACTAGGATTGCAATTGAAAATAGCAAGTCCTCCAAAGTGAGAGAAAATTCTTGTGAATAGTAGCTACCAACACTATGTGTCTTAACCATTGGAATTTAAAAAAAGGCTTAATGAGATCATTCCATCTATATAATGTGCAACATCTTGGTCCCAACCAAACTCTTGATCCTCACATAAAAGCTACATTAAATGAAATTGAAAAACATGAATATTATCTTTTTTAAGTCAAATTTACAAAGGAGTTACTTTTCAAGGTAAAAAGTTGACAAATTGACCTTCCTTTTATTATGTTTGACATTAATTTCAATCAAAAATCTAGATTCTAGCAAACACAAACAGTCCTTTCAAATATGTATCAAATAATGCAATGACAATCATCCCATCATGTAAATCACAGCTTCACATAGCCAAGGTAGACCTTATCCTAAGGTAACCTTACATTCTAATGAGGATTCTTCTCCCCATAAAGAAGGGTTGAGTACACCTCTTATAACATGTTAAGTAGGGCACGAGTTTTTCCATTTGGATTCACTTATCCAACATAAGCAAAATCCCTTAAGGAAATATATTGTGTCAATAACTCAACGAGATGATCTATAGGATTCCTAAATAGATAATCAGTTTCTATAACGTTCACTAATCAATTCTTAACCTCGTCGCATTTGATCATAACTATATTGAATGCGCATAAAGACATATGTACAATAACCTTTGGCAATTTATTCTATCTTGATTCTATGCCTTAGTATCTCAACTATTCTAGCTACAAATCATAGTGATTAATCGTTTTATGCTTGTATTAATATGTCTTTCTAGATGAGTTATCAGTTTAATGTGTAAGTGAAGAATATGGAAGCTAATATCTTATGTAATTATCTTATATTGAAAATTGATAAATCTAGTAATAAATAACCTGGTTTGGCAGCATGACGACATTAGGAACTTCATCTTTACTCGCGCTCGCATTAGCCACACCTGATGTTCCAATTGTGGTGGCGATTCCCGCAACCTCGAGCACTCCCGTATCATTGGCAATACCCGTTGCTTGAGCACTTGTGTTGATCTCCATGGTTTTTTCACTTCGTCGCTTTGGAGCCATTGTCCACGAGGAGTTTGAGAGATAGGGAAGGTGGGATAGATTTTAGATGAGAGAGAGTAAGAGAATATGGCTTAGTTAAAGATCGAGACAAGGGATTTGAGCTAACTCTCTTCCTCTCTCTCTCTCTCTCTCTCTCTCTCTCTCTCTCTCTCTCTCTCTCTCTCTCTCTCTCTCTCTCTCTCTAGCTTCTCGCAGCCTCTTGAAGGAGTATTCTTCTTTCTCTCTTCTTCTCTCTCGCAGCCTCTTGGGGTCTCCTTATGTCCCTTATGCCTCTCCCATGCCTCATATTTATAGTGAATTGGAGAAGAGGGCTTGTGGTTGAGAAGTGGAGCTCTTTATGGAGGGGGATCTTGGAAGGATCAGTGATCTGATGCTCAGATCATAAATCTGATGGTTCCATTGGCTCCAAAAGGGAGGTAAAATGCCAAGACACTTGGTTAGAAAGCTCTCAGTTCACTCCTTCTTCTTTTCTCTGTTCGAAGTGCTGTCTACTACCTGTAAACTGCGATCACGGCGCGTGTGATTTCGCCAGTCACTTTTATTTATTTTTCTTTTTATAAAATCTTCAAACTAACTAACACATCACTTGTTTTTTCTTTTAAATGACATCTAGTTCTAGAAATTTCCATATCTTTTTTTAAAAAAATTAAGATAATCTCTAAAATATCTAAAATATTCTAGTCTTGTCCAAAAGTCTAATATTTTTAGACCATCCAAACTATACACATTATCCTAGTGATTAATATAACTCATAAGTTTCGTTCACGTTGTAATTTACGTGAAGGGTGGCCACGGTCCTTGCCAATTCGAAAAAAAATATCGAATTTACGACTCTTGATTTTTCTAAATAAAATATTTTAAATTAAATAAAAATGATTAATAATTAATGTTAATTAGTTTTTACCTTAGTTTTTCTTTAATTAGTAATCTTGCTAACTTATTAACTAACTAACTAACTTTTGAATGAACCAACTAACTTTTATTGTGTGGAAATATTACATCCTTCTCCCCTTAGAGAAATCGAGATGTCCTCATCTCGAGAGAAACTAGGGGTATTGTTGATGAAGAGCATCCTCATCTATCCATGAAGCATCTTCTTCAGGATAATCCTTCCATTGGACAAGGTATTATCTAAGGGTTCTACTCCTGAATTTTCTCTCCCTTACATCAATTACTCTGTCAGGTTGTAGCTCAAGGACTCCTTGGCTAGGTATTACAACTTGTTCATCATCAAGGATATGGTTAGGGTTAGCTACATATGCTTTCAATAAGCTGACATGAAATACATTGTGGATTTTTATATTCTCAGGGAGTTGTATTTTGTAAGCGCTTGGTCCTAGGCACTTGAGAATCTTATAGGGTCCACAATATCTTGGACTTAGCTTCTTAAACTCTCCTAAAGACAAAGAACTCTTCTTTGGATGGACACAAATGAAGAGCATGTCTCCCTCTTTGAAGATTTGTTCTTGCCTTTTTAGATCAGCATATGCCTTTTGTCGATCCTTGGCAGCTTGAATATCCTGTCTGATGATCTTGATTTGATCATCCATTTCTTCTAACATTTTTCTCGAGGCTTCTACCCTTAGAGTAGGATCAGAAAAATTAAGTGGCATACGACAATCTTGACCATATAGTGCCTGAAATGGAGTCATCTGAATACTTCGATGATAGGAGGCACTATAGGAAAATTCCACTAAGGATAGATACTGAATCCACCTTTTAGGTTCCTTGCTGCAATATGCACGCATAATATCCTCAATTACTTGATTAACTCGTTCTGTCTGCCCATAAGTTTGTGGATGATAAGCAGTACTGAAGCAAAGTTAGGTTCCAATGGCTTCAAATAAACTCTTCTAGAAGTGTGATGTGAAAAGAGAATCATGATCACTGATGATCCTTTTAGGTAACCCATGTAACCTAAAAATCTCTTTTACAAAAATTCTAGCAATATCTGAAGCTTTGTAATTGGTTTTTGTTGGGAGAAGATGAGCGACCTTTGTTAGCATGTCTACTATTACCATTATTGAGTTATATCCTCCTTGTACAAAAGGTAACCCAACTACAAAGTCCATGCTAATAAATTCCCATTTCATCTGGGGAATGTCAAGTGGCTGGAGTTTTCCTGGTAACTTGACACGTTCAGATTTTACCCTTTGGCAATTTAGACATTCAGTGACATACTTAAGTACATCACCCTTGAGTTTTTGCCAGTAAATAACTTTTCCTGATAGCATTAAGAGTTTTTGCATATCCTGGGTGTCCTGAAAAAGGAGAATCATGTGCTTCCCAAAGTATCCTTCTCTTGAGAGTCTGACTTGAAGGAATGCATAGTCTCATTCTGAAATAAACAAGTCCTTCATCTTCATCTATAGAGAATTCCTGATACTTAGTCTTGATTTTGGGATCTTGTTCCTTATTCTGAACTTCCCAAAACAATTGTTGATAGTCTGGGTCCTTATTTGCTTCATCCTTGGTCAACTCGATGATAGGATTAGTCGGCATCGATACCATTGTAGCCAGAGTTTCTGACCTAGATGGTTCTTCAGTTATAAGAGCATTAAGGAAGGCTTTACGGCTAAGGGCATCTGCTACTACATTTTCTTTACCAGGTCTGAACTTAATTTCAAAGTCATATTCCTATAGAACCTCGATCCAACATCGTTGCCTCATATTAAGATCAGGCTGAGTAAAAATCCACTTAAGACTTTTATGATCTGTGACTAAGGAAAACTTATTTCCAAGCAAGAAATGTCTCCATAATTTGAGAGCATGAATCACAGCTAATAACTCCAGGTCATGAGTAGCATGTTTCTGCTCATGGATTTTCAATTTTCTTGAAGAGTAAGCTATAGGATGTCCTTCCTGCATTAGTACACATCCCACTGTAAGAGAGCTGGCATCTGTGACAACTTCAAATTCCTTGCTTAAGTCAAGTAGCCTTAAGATAGGAGCAGTTACCAGACTATGCTTTAGTTGCTCAAAGCTAGACTGTTCGATTGGCGTCCAATTAATGGCAACTTGCTTCTTAAGTAAATTTGTAAGAGGTGTTGCAATTTGAGCATAGTTTCTTATGAATACCCTATACCATCCTGTTAGACCTAGAAAACTTCTCACTTCCTTGATAGTGATTAGGGGTGGCCAATCTTGAACATCCTTGACCTTGGCAAGATCTACTGATATACCCTCAACCGACACTATGAATCCCAAGTATTCAATCTTTCTTTTGAAGAATGCACACTTCTTCTTCTTGGCATACAACTTGTGTGTTCTCATTGTCTCTAGGACAATGAGAAGATGTGGTTCATGATCCTCTTCCTCCTTAGAATAAGTTAGGACGTCATCGAAGAATACAAGGACAAAGTCATCAAGATGGGGTCTAAAAATGTCTTGAATTAACCTGTTGAAGGTAGTTGGAGCATTTGTCAACCCAAATGACATCACGATAAATTCGAAATGGCTGTATCTTGTGTTGAAGGCGGTCTTTGGAATATCTTCATCCTTGACTCTAATCTGATAATATCCTGACCAAAGATCAATCTTAGAAAAGATCTTTGCTCCTTGTAGACGATCAAGAAGCTCATCAATCCTTGGGATTGGGTACTTATTCTTTACTATCACCTGGTTTAGCCCTCGGTAGTCGATACAAAGATGGAGAGTTCCATCTTTCTTCTTTTGGAATAATACTGGGGTTCCCCATGGTGAACTACTTGGCTGGATATACCCTTGTTCTAGCAGTTGCTTGAGTTGCTCTTTTAGTTCGATGGCTTCAGGAATAGACATTTTGTAAGGTCTTTTTGCCACTGGAGCGACTCCTGGAACAAGTTTGATCTCATGATCAACTTCTCTTTCCGGAGGTAGCTCAGTTAGCTCTTCAGGAAATATGTCAGCATACTCTTTTAACCAGGATGGTTCTTCTTCTGCATGATCATCTTGATTTATCTTGTTAAGCTTGATCAAGTAAACAGGTAATCCTTTCTTCAAGCCTTTCACAATTCGAGAAGCTTTTGCTAATTGAACTTTAGGTTTCCCTGTTTCACCTTATGTAGTTGCTATTTCACCATTCAAATCCTGAAATGTGACTTGACCTTTTCCACAATGGATATGAGTATCATTGGGAATCAGCCAATCCATTCCTAGTAAACATTCATAGGCTCCTAGGTTCATTACTCTGAACCTCATACTTGAAAGGTTTTCTCCTAGGTTAAACTCTACCTTGGCAGTTTGCTATGTAGAAAGTACTTCCTTTCCATTTGCTAATTCCATAAGCAGCTTCGATGCATTTACAGTATCTATACCTATCTTCTTAGCACACTTGGGTGAAATAAATGAGTGTGTACTTCCACAATCAATCAAAACTTTAAATGATTTACCTTGGTGACTAGCCGGTGTCTGTATTACCGAATATTGACGATTTGGTCCTTTCCTGTGGAATGCAGCATGAACACTTGCTCTTTCAATGTCTTCTTCCATAGTAGGGTCTTCCTCCTTGTTAGTCTCTTTTAGGGTAATATTTGACGTTCTTCCTCTTGCCATAGCTACATGACCACGACCTTGGGAAGCTCTGCCTTGACCTCTAAATTGGCCTTGGTGATGGTTTCTACCAAGCTTTGGACAATCTCTCCTAAAATGTCCTGTCTCATTACAGTAGAAGCACCTAAGACCATCCCTGTTTCCCTGGGTAGGAACAAAATTTCCAACTGCATTGGATTTTGCCTTCTTCTTTTGTCCTTGGAAAAATTGTCCTTGGGTTCTTTTTGCTTGACCTTTGAATCCTCCTTTGTTCTGGTTATTGTAGCTCTAGAACTTATTGTTATTAGGCTTTGATTGTACTTCCCGCACAATAGGAGCAGCTCGAATCAAAGCATCCTGGAGGTCTATGGGGCGCATTGATTCTAAACGAGTGTTCAGAGGATAATTTAGCCCATTGCAAAACTTGGACACTTATTGAACAGTATCCATGGGGGGTGCATATTTAAGAAGAGAAACAAACTTGGAGTAGTATGCTTCCAAGGTCAGTCCCATTTGCTTCAAATTGAAGAACTCGTTCATCTTTTGGGTGCGATAAGCTGGAGGTAAATACCTTCCTCTTACAGCTTCTTTCAGCAAGTCCCAAGTAATGGTATTTTCAGGGACACCTTGATCTCAGCACTACTTCCACCAAAGTCGAGCTTCGCCAATTAATTTGAGCTTAGCTATCATGGCTTGGTTGGCTGGGATAGTTCTAGCAGTAATAAAATAATCTTCCATTGATTCGATCCAAATTTCTGCATCAGCTTCCACATTTTCGCCTTTCCCATTAAACTCTGGAGGCTTGACTTGTTTCAAAAGATTCCTTTTCTCTTGAGCTTCATTGGGAATTGTTGTGGGTGCGAGATTCTGGGAAATTTTTAGCAATTCGTAAGTTAAATTTTACAACTCTATGTAGCGTCAATAATAGAGTTCAGTACTCTAAATATCTCTCACTTAGTTTACTGAAACAACTCTCAAATCAACTCTCTTCCCATGCTAAAGTTAAATTGCAATTTCAGAGGTTTCAAGACAAAAATAATAAAATAGGATTGCATTATTTCTTTGATTGATAAAGCATCAATCAATCTTTTATTACAACGGATGTACAAGGTAATCAGATGGAAGGAAATACATTATTTAAATGGCTCGTAGGCTCATCTTATTTTCTCTCAGGAAAGGATTCCCTACTACAATCTAAGTATGACACTCTGATACATTCTTTATGAAGTAACTTGGATTCGGAGAGTAAATATCTAGGAATCTATATTTTTTGAGGGAGTTCAGGAAATCCGTCTTTTTTGTAGTTGCGGCGGCTAGAGCGACCTATGACTTTTATTCTGTCAGCCGGAAGGATCTTCATAACTTCCCCATAGATATATTGGTTTAGTTTGATCTTCTTGCCTTTAGTATACAGGGTTGAGTTTACAGTGGCCTCATGAAATAGATAGATCTTAATAACTTTAAGATCTTCCATCCATTTTACCATTTTCAAATTATTTTGAAGATAAGCTAGACGGCTTGCATCGATATAACAATATCCTCCACTAATCATCCACCGTCTTTCATGATATAGAGGCGATGGGTTGTACAACTGATCTAGTACTCGCATCATCTGAATTCTCCAGGAAAAACTGGATGAATGCATAGCTGACATAAACATTACTTGAAAGATCAAGAATCGCTTCCAGGATTCGTTACTCTGCCATAATTCAAAAAATATACGTTAATAAAGAGAAGAAAACATGTCCTAGGCTATGCTTAGAAAAAATAATATTTTTCTTAAGCTTACATCGTAATCTATACTAACGTGCGCTCTGATACCAACCAACTGTGAGGTGTCTACTAGTCCCAATCCACGGCACACCTTTTAGTAGTTCATCAGTAGGTTTTCCCATAAATGATGCCGCCCGGTGCTCCCTTGGAACATCACGGGGTTGTCACTTAGGCCCTACCGAGTCTACTTCGCAATGGGAGAGTTCTGGCGAACCCACTAGGATCGACCTGAAGTCTTGGGTTCCTAAAATCGGATGGGTCTCCTAGCAGCTAGCTAGCGTCGGTAATTTCGAATTCCACTTTTTAGAGGATTACTTGATCTGAAGTGGACTTGCCATTGCACTTGGTTCAAAGAGAATGGGAGATGGAGGGGAGTGTGGTACGTCAACCCTCCTGCCCATAAGGCAAAATCCCATTCTGGTCCCCTAAAACAATGCAAGTCGGTTCTACCTAATGACTACTTGGTCAATTTATCGTCTTCCTATTTCTATATTCGATGTAGAAAAGCTCCCAGCTAACCGGGACCACCCTACCATTGGACGGACCCGTCGGGGGTTACGCCCACCCGCTTTCCTCTGATGATGGGTCATCTTTAGTTTTTTAATTACCTACAACACATTTAGTGGAACATATACAACCAGCTTCCTTAATTAGTCCATTAAGTCACATGTTCCTTCACATAATTTATCTCACTAACACGCATACAATTCGAACAGTAAAGCAAACTTCTTTATTATATTGGAAGTTTATTACAATTTCCATCATTTTGTCCCAGCGGAAGATACACAGAATTCCATAAGGACATTCTGTCCACCAAGATTCCACCCTCATAACTAGTATTTAGGGTTCCAGGATCCCATCCTGGGTCACGAAGGGGCTCGTCAGATTCTTGGAACAATGCAGGATTTACAGCCAGAGCCCCGTGTGGCACCTACAACTCCTACTGCCCGAGACTATCCCTACTGACAGACCTTTCGCCTACGGAGCCAATCCAAGCCTCTCGTAGCGATAATCATGACCCCCTTGGAGTAGGGTCTCGCCGCTAGCTCGGGGGTAGCCTAGCGTGATCATTCCTTTTATTCTGTTTGACATTAATTTCAATCAAAAATCTAGATTCTAGCAAACACAAGCAGTCCTTTCAAATATGTATCAAATAATGCAATGACAATCATCCCATCATGTAAATCATAACTTCACATAGCCAAGGTAGACCTTATCCTAAGGTAACCTTACATTCTAATGAGGATTCTTCTCCCCATAAAGAAGGGTTGAGTACACCTCTTATAACATGTTAAGCAAGGCATGAGTTTTTCCATTTGGATTCACTTATCCAACATAAGCAAAATCCCTTAAGGAAATATATTGTGTCAATAACTCAACGAGATAATCTATAGGATTCCTAAATAGATAATCAGTTTCTATAACCTTCACTAATCAATTCTTAACCTCGTTGCATTTGATCATAACTATATTGAATGCACATAAAGACATATGTACAATAACCTTTGGCAATTTATTCTATCCTGATTCTATGCCTTAGTATCTCAACTATTCTAGCTACAAATCATAGTGATTAATCGTTTTATGCTTGTATTAATATGTCTTTCTAGATGAGTTATCAGTTTAATGTGTAAGTGAAGAATATGGAAGCTAATATCTTATGTAATTATCTTATATTGAAAATTGATAAATCTACTAATGAATAACCTGGTTTGGCAGCATGACGACATTAGGAACTTCATCTTTACTCGCGCTCGCATTAGCCACACCCGATGTTCCAATTGTGGTGGCAATTCCCGCAACCTCGGGCACTCCCATATCAGTGGTAATACTCGTTGCTTGATCGCTTGTGTTGATCTCCATGGTTTTTTCACTTCGTCGCTTTGGAGCCATCGTCCACAAGGAGTTTGAGAGATAGGGAAGGTGGGATAGATTTTAGATGAGAGAGGGTAAGAGAATATGGCTTAGTTAAAGATCGAGACAAGGGATTTGAGCTAACTCTCTTCCTCTCTTTCTCTCTCTCTCTCTCTCTCTCTCTCTCTCTCTCTCTAGCTTCTCGCAGCCTCTTGAAGGAGTATTCTTCTTTCTCTCTTCTTCTCTCTCACAGCCTCTCGGGGTCTACTTATGTCCCTTATGCCTCTCCCATGCCTCATATTTATAGTGAATTGGAGAAGAGGGCTTGTGGTTGAGAAGTGGAGCTCTTTATGGAGGGGGATCTTGGAAAGATCAATGATCTGATGCTTAGGTCATAAATCTGATGGTTCCATTGGCTCCAAAAGGGGGGTAAAACCTCAAGACACTTGTTTAGAAAGCTCTCAGTTCACTCCTTCTTCTTTTCTCTGTTCGAAGTGCTGTCTACTACCTGTAAACTGCGATCGCCGCGCGCGTGATTTCGCCAGTCACTTTTCTTTATTTTTCTTTTTATAAAATCTTCAAACTAACTAACACATCACTTGTTTTTTTCTTTTAAATGACATCTAGTTCTAAAAATCTCCATATCTCTTTTTTTAATAAAAAAGTTAAGATAATCTCTAAAATATCTAAAATATTCTAGTCTTGTCCAAAAGTCTAATATTTTTAGACCATCCAAACTATACACATTATCCTAGTGATTAATATAACTCATAAGTTTCGTTCACGTTGTAATTTACGTGAAGGGTGGCCACGGTCCTTGCCAATTCGAAAAAAAATATCGAATTTACGACTCTTGATTTTTCTAAATAAAATATTTTAAATTAAATAAAAATTATTAATAATTAATGTTAATTAGTTTTTACCTTAGTTAGTCTTTAATTAGTAATCTTACTAACTTATTAATTAACTAACTAACTTTTGAACGAACCAACTAACTTTTGTTGTGTGGAAATATTACACCACAAGACTTGAAGATGTATTGGCATGCTGTAATAATGGCAAGAGTATGTCTAATGGGTTTTTTTCCTCATCTATAACATCATCCAAGCATGCTTGCATGGCTCATGGGTCAACAACTCTTCGATAATAAAGTTGTTCTCCTCTAATTGTCCTATATTCAACATCATCAAGAAAGTTTCTATCACTCCACTCTTTGGCAATTCATATAATGAAGCTAGTGTCAAAAACCTAGCCCACTTTAGACATCCATTCCTATTTTGAGTTTCATTTGCTTTCAATTTACTGACACATAGCATGTCTTTGAAGGCATCCTAGTATGTTTTAGAAGCATTAAGATTGCAACATAATAGAACCTACTACTTTTTAGTTGTGAAAAACTCTACTAATACAAGATGGACTAAAGAATCCCAAAGAGAAGGTGCCCCCTGGGACAATAGCTTCATTTCTCAATAATTATGTCATTCATAAACCTGTGAACAAAAAATCATCTCAAGACATCAAGGAAAGATTTTGTTTATGGATTAGACCTTCACAAACAAATGATATGAAGTGCAAACACAAGCTATTTGAATGTCTTGATAACTTTCAGCATGTATATCTGCATTGAGGTAAAATAGTATTTCATTCACTCACTTGTATGCTTGCCATTCTTCAACTGCTTCAACTCCAAAAGCTAGATCACTTTGTTCAGAAATTATAACCACAAATTTTGAAATTTTTTCCATAAAGAATTCTCCATCCAAGTGATGTTTTATTAGCTGGTCAATCGTAGAACATGATTAAGACAACACCCTTGTAAAACTTTCTCCATCTAAGAAAATTTTCAACTTCAAAGCCTACTGTTGAAGCTTCAACCACACCAAGGTTTGTGGAGGGGAGTGCCAAAGGCACAAACTCCCAACTTACTGACTAATTTGTCAGAGCTTTCCCCCTATCAATTTCAAGAGTGAACATTCTTAGTTGGGTATACCCCATTGAAACAAGATCCTGAAGCCAATCCATAGTATAATCCACATCTTGAGTTGTCCAAAAACCTGCTTGAGCCATAGAATAGGTTAGATCTAGAACTCATTTAAAGAAGGTTGTCTTCTTCGATCTCCAAGAGACCAAAAAGTCAACCAACGTGTCAACACTCTCATGTAATTCCTTTTCATCTTCAAAGAAATGTGGCTTCAAGGTATCTTTCCGGTCAATCAATGGTGGATATAGTGTCACCTAGTCCCCCAATCTCCCATAAGAGTCTTTGCACCCAATATCCCCTCATTATGTCTGAAACTCAAGGGTTTACTGATATAGGAATTGTGAGTGCCCAGAAAGCCTCATAATGGAACAATGTATTGAGATCATTAATGGGAGCCATCGTACCCTATGGAAGTGAAATAGAAGGGCATGTGTATCAAACTTGATATCAAACAACTCAGATTTTGATTTTTGAGTATTATAGAAAACAGTGTCAACATCAGGGAACCCATTGACTAAATCCTTGCTGAATAAATTGTTTTCCACTTGGCACATGTCCATAATGAGTCTCTACATTTATGTCACTCACAGATTCCAAAGGGAGGCCCAAAATGAATGTTAGGGTTGACAATTGTTTTGTTATGAAACAACAAATATTGCAATAAATTGTTACTCATGTTATTAGATAGCCAACTTATCAAAGTGCAAAGGAAACTTGTCCTAGTTTACAAATATTCCTTACCTCTTCATATGATGTTTTTCGTGACTGAAACTATAAATGATGAGATCTCCTATTTCCTTGAGTAAAAGATGTTCTAGGGGGCTGCCTACCAACCCTAATGGGTTGTGGAGATGGAGAATATTTGTCCCATGGTGACAATGATGCTGCAAACACAAAAGTTACCAAAGTAAACAAAAGTGTTCCAATGGACACTAAAAACCAATCAAATGTTGCACATGGAAAACTAAAACTAAAATACCTCTACTATACTATGTGAGATGGATTGAGAAGTTTCATCTCACGATTCGATTGTTGCTGGAAGGCGTCGGGCCTCTATTTACTCAAAATCACAAGCACAAACGAAAGCAAACACTCAAAAAACTCAAAACGATTTGATTTATTGATTCACAAAAGCTGTTTACACAAACTCGAATTTGCCCGACTACTCAATGCTCAAAACAAATTCTTAACACATCTCAGAGCTATGCTCGCACTCCATGATGCTCGCTCCAAATTTTTGACTTCATTGCACATAACATGTCAGTCCATTGTAGTCACATGCTTATAGTGCTCCAACTTGAAGCTATGAATCAACACATGATAGGCACTCGGAACTAGTATAGCTACCAATACAATCACACAAGCACAAGCTTATAATGCTCCAACTTGAAGCAATGAATCAACACATGATAGGCACTCAAAACTAGTATAGCTATCGGTACAATCAAAACTAGTGTGTATTAGAGTTAAAACTCTATTCCAAATCCAATATGCTGAAGGCCGTCAACAATACCAAGACTTCAGAGCACTTTCATGTTAAAGACAAGATGAAGAATGGTAACTCTCATTTGTTTCTTTGTCCTGAAAAGGTAACAACAAATCCCAAAAGCTCCAAGATTTTTAATTGCAACATCTCATGAAGCATTCAAAGCTGTTTTATTTCCCATAAGTGCCATCACAATGTTTGGACTTCCATGTTTCTGAAGTTCATCGACCCAAAATTGAGCTTTCTAATATGTTTCTTGGTTTTTAATATCATAAAATACAACTACAATTGACACTCCTCTATAGTAAAAAGGGTGTTGATGATGCATATCTATCTTGGCCACCAGTGTCCCAAATTTCAAACTTCACTGTGGTCTCATTAACTACTAGTGTTTAAGAGAAAAAAACAGCACTAATTGTGGACTTCTGTAATTGTAGAATTGAACTTTAACAAACCTGCTCAATTTACTAGCTCCCATGTTGCCTAAAAGAAACAATTTAGCCTGCATATTGGTAGTGCCAGTACTCACCATGTCTCTTAATTGTGAGCTCAATCTACAAAATTCCAAGAACAAGAGAGGGAACCTTGGCCCAAGGAGACTGCCACAAGCAATCAAATGTACGAGAGTTTCCTTTTTATCACCTTTGCAACCGGATTGTCGTTACAATGATGCTGACTGTGCTCTATGGTACACAATCGGACACATGGGCTTACAAAATCTTTGACTTTGTCACATGAGGAAGAGCTACTATCCACACCACCTTCCTGCCTACAGATATGATGCCATCATGATCCCAATTGCTGAAGATGGTTTGGTTCAAATATGGTGGCTCATACGGTGCTTTTTTAAAGAAATTAATACAAAATTGTCTACCAAGTTTGGCATTTGGTGCTTTTCTTAGGAGTGGCTCAGTGTCAAGGTAAGCATTCGTAAGAAGGCCATTTAGATCCAGCATAAGCACAAGATCTGAAATAATTGGCATGCTTCTAAAATCAACCCACCTTTGGCGTACATATCAACTAGTGTGCTGCTTACATATGTATCCCTTTCACGTCCTATTTTGACAATCTCTGTGTGTATCTCTTTCCCTTTTTCAAAAGCTCCTACACTCCCACATGCTTTAAGAATGTAGACAAACATGCTGGAATCAAAGCAGTTTGCCCCCCACTCCATCTGTTGAAAATTTTTCTCAGCATCCTCACTAAGCCCATGCTCAGCATAGCTAGCAAGGAATACAGTCCATGAGAAGGGTTAAGGAGCTTGTAGTTCATTGTAGACTTGGCATGCCTCTACAATCAATCCATATTTGGTGTACACATGCTCTAATGAATTGCCAACATGAAGCTCCATGTCTAGTTCCTTGGTAACTATGTAATAGCTAGCCTATTTTTTTAATATCTCCTAAGGCACCACAAGCTTTTAAACAGAGAACAAATGTTATTTCATTTGCAGGTACACCTTCTAGTTGCATTTATTTGAAGAGGCCCAAAACTTCTTCACTACTTGCATATCGAGTGTATCATGCAATCAATGCAGTCCATGACACAATATTTCGAACTTGCATACTCTCCAACAGTTTTTGAGACTCTACAACCATGCCATACTTGCTATACATATCTACCAATGTACTTCCTACAAAATTTTCACTTTCTAACCCCCTTCTAACTATCCTAGCATGTATTTCTCAACCCCTTTCTGAGCTCCTATGGTACCATAAGCTTTCAAGCTGCAAATAAACCTGCTTGCATGTACAGGTGCATCATCCAACTGGAGAAGCTGAGAACATTGTGACATTTCCTCATCAGACCCAGATCCATACATATCCACAAGCGTGCTAGCTATGTGCAAGTTTGATTCTAATCCCCTTTTGGTTACTTTTGCATGTAATTCTTGGCCTATTACTAACATTCCTAAAGTGATACAAGCTCTCAGAATCTGAGAAAGAGATAGAGAGTACACAACAGATAAGAGGAGAATCAATAAATTCTTTAACTTCAAACAACTAATATAAAGATGGCTCTATCCACCCGTGCGCTTCCACTATGTGAAGCTTAGATGGCGATCTAGACAGAAGATAGGTGAAGAGCTTAAGGCTAGCTGGAACAATAACTCTAACTGGGTGAAAAATGAGTGATCGATGGCTGTGAAGGGGTTTAGCTTTTATAGCCTGCAAAGGCCGTGAGGTTGGCCTGACTGACATACCATATAAGCCTCCACTAGTCGGCCAGGAATATTCTAGGGAATATTCCCTTTACCATCGGGTCGGGGGCGCTGCCCCTAGACCCCCGCCAGTGTTGGGGGTAAAGGCGCCTCCGCCGTGCCGCCCCGTGTATTACTACACTGACAGTACCCGCCACTGCACACTGCAGGTGGCGGGCGCCCGTCACATCACTTTATTCTTTATTCTTTTAGTGACAGTTTGAATAAAGGAAGGCCCGGTCACACATTGTGACTGTTGGAGTTCCCATTTCTTGTCTCTCTCTTTCTTGCTCTTGCTCTCCTGCCATAGCTCGCGTGCAAGCTTCGATCCTTCTCACCTTTCAACTAGTATCAGAGCTTGGCATTCTCTTGCTCGAGCTCGACTCGGTGCTTCCCGACCTTCGCATCGACTCGCTTCACGCATTGGGTCTCCATCACGGTAGCCATATCCGATCTCCGTGAGCTCCCGTCACTCCCCGGCTTCCCGAGCACCTTCCCAGCCTATTGAGGCACCTTCAAGGCATTGATACTGAGGTATTTGATCATTCTTTCAAGGTTTTATTTCAGTCTACAGGTTGCAAACAGCAAGGGCAGCCATGGCTTCAAACCCTTGAAGCTTATTCCCCTCATATTGTGCCTTACACCTATCAAGGCTCAAAGAGGCTTGTCATAGGCCTTTGATAGGCCCTTCTTGAGCCCCCCATTACCCCCTTTTCAGCCCATGTGGAGCAGCATCAAGTTCAGCACCAACAAGGCAGATTGCATCATTTTTTTCCAGGCTGTGAGCACTCATCTACTTCAGCTCCACACTTGGCCATTGCTTCTTGCTCTCTACCTTGATCAAGAAGGCTATAGACTTCATGTTTGATGTCATTCAAGCTTTGGGCATTGGTCTTGATCATTCGGGGCTGATTTCTTCAGATTTGGGACTGTCATAAACTGTCATAACAGGCTGAAAACAGGGCAGCACCATTGGCATTAGCATTTGTTGCTTATACTCCATTCCGGTTGTGCTATTTGATGCCCGTATGCGGTCTACATGATGCCTAGTGCCTTGGGAATGTATGCACATGATTATGCCATGATTTTGGCTTGAAATATTGGCTGATTTGGGACTGTTATTTACTGTTATACAGTGCTGGAAACAGGGGAGCCACACTTGGCATTGGCATTTGATGCTTATACTCTACTCCGGTTACCTTATTTGATGCCCGTATGCGGTCTACTTCCTACCCGGATGTATTGGGGATGTATGCATTTGGTTTGACCATGATTTTGGCTTGAATTCGGGGCTGAAATCTACTGTTTAGAATAGTAAATACATGCTGGAATAACAGTGGGCTGAAGGTACTTTACATGCTTTGGCACTTACCTACCGATACCAGATGTATGCTTTGAGCTTTGGCATGATGTCTCTGACATTTGGGGACTGTCAAGAATCGCGTGGTGGAGGGGGTTGCTCAAGATGCTACGCCGAACACACACAGAATGCACAAGGAGAAGCTCACTCAAGAGACAAGAAGAGAGATGGAGGCCAAAACGTTTTCTTGCTGATTTCTTCTTCTTCTTCCACACTCTTTACAATGTATACAAAGTATAGATAAGATACAACATAAAAGGAAAGTGGCCTACTAAGTCAAACAGTGCATAACCGACTACACTAGTCGGCTGGCGCTATAACTATGCCAGCTGTAAATAGGTGTAACAACCTGAATATAATAAGTAATGAGTCAGTGGCCATGTGAGAGTCATAATGACCACCGACGTGCTAAGTGTAGACGTGTGGACCCATCTAACCAGGCGGTCCATCATCAATGTCCGCATGTGTTGAGCTTGTCATCTCAACACTCCCCCTCAAGCTCAACTGCATCTCTACAACTCCAAGTAAGCTTCGAAACTTTTGAAGCTTCTCTGTACCCAATGCCTTCGTGAAGATGTCAGCTATCTGATCCTGTGTGCTGACATACACCAAGTCAATCTCACCTGCTAGTACCTTCTCTCTCACAAAGTGGTAGTGTACCTCAATATGTTTTGTCCTGGCATGGAACACAGGGTTCCTAGCCAACTGTATACTGCTCATGTTGTCACAATAAATGACAACTGGACCTTCCACCTGGACATCCAAATCAGCCAATAGCTTTTGCAGCCATACTACCTCACATGCTACAACAGCAGCACCTCTATACTCAGCCTCTGTACTCGACAAAGCAACTGTAGATTGCTTTTTGCTGCTCCATGCAATAGCTGCACTACCAAGAGAGAACATGTATCCGCTGGTAGATCTTCTATCAGACATACTACCAGCCCAATCTGCATCTGTGTATCCAAACACCTGTACATCTGTACCTGCCTCATAGAAAAGTCCATAATGTAATGTGGACTTCACATATCTCAATATGCGTCTGACTGCATCCAAATGTGGCTTTCTAGGTACTTGCATAAACTGACTCACAAGACCAACAGTGTAGCTCAAGTCTGGCCTTGTAATGGTCATGTAGATCAAACTCCCCACTATCCTCCTGAACATAGTAGGGTCTTCTATCTCATCCCCAACATCAGCACTCAGCTTTACATTCTGCTCCAACGGGACTGAAAGTGGTTTGCATGCAGTCATACCATACTTGGACAACATATCCAAGCCATACTGTCTTTGGAACAGCCATATACCATCATCACATCTTATCACCTCAATGCCAAGGAAGTACCTTAGTTCACCTAAATCCTTCATCTCAAACTTCATCTTCAAACAGCCCTTGACTTCAGCAATCCCACTAGAACTATCACCTGTAATAATCAAGTCATCCACATAGATGACTATGATGACCAAACCTGTATCTCCCTTTCTCACATAAAGTGAGTGATCAGCATCAGAAACATAAAAGCCAATATTGACAAGATACTCTCTGATCTTGTCAAACCATGCTCTAGGTGCTTGCTTGAGCCCATAGAGTGCCTTCTTCAACCTGCACACATACGTGGGATGCTCTAAATCTTCATAACCTGCTGGCTGATCCATATACACTTCTTCCTGCAAATCACCATGCAAGAAGGCATTCTTTACATCCATTTGCTGCAACCTCCAACCTTTGGCTGCTGCCAAAGCAATCACACATCTGACAGTTGCCATCCTAGCAACTGGACTGAAGGTTTCATCATAATCTATGCCATATGTTTGGGCATAGCCTTTTGCAACCAGCCTAGCTTTGTACCGGCTAATAGAACCATCTGCATTGTGCTTAATCTTATAAACCCACTTACATCCAATAGCTTTCTTTCCCTTCGGCAATGATACTAGATCCCAAGTCTTATTGGCCTCTAATGCATCCATCTCCTCATCCATTGCTGCATCCCAATGAGCATGACCAACAGCCTCCTCAAAACATGTGGGCTCAACATCCTCAACTAGTTTCACCATATAAGCATAATGGTGAGCTGCATAACCCTCAAAACCAAATCTTTTAACAGGGTATCTCACCCTGCTAGACCTGCGTACCATTGGATCACTCAATGGAGTCTTTGCATTAACACGTGCTCTCTGCACACCTGGAGTCCTCACTGAAGGAATGCCAAGCTCATCATCCAAGCTCTTTGAGCCACTGGAGTCTCCATCAAGAATTGCATCAATGCCTTCTGACACTTTATTCTTTCCTTTGTCTTTACCTGTAGTGCTACTAGATGCACTCGAAGATGTAGAGGTACTCCTTAGTCTCCCAGACCAAGGACTACCAGATGATGTCTCTGGTCTACTAAGAGTCCATGATTCTTGCCTTTCAGCCTGCACATGAGTGTCATGATCATCATCAACATCCAATGCATCACCACTAGATGAATACCAACTGCTCATTTCATCAAAGATGACATCCCTGCTCACTCTGAACTTACATGTGACAGGGTTGTAACAGCGATACCCTTTCTGCTCTAAAGAGTATCCAATAAAGACACACTTTTCAGCCTTTGGATCCAGTTTCTTCCACAACTCATCTGGCACATGAACATACGCAATGCAGCCAAATACTTTCAAGTGTGAAACATCAGGCTTCTTACCTGTAAAACATTCTTCGGGGGTCATACCATGAACTGCAGCTGTGGGAGTTTTGTTCATAATATAAACAACAGTATGAACAGCCTCAGACCAAAAATGCTTAGGCATATTCTTTTCAGCCATCAAGGCACGTGCAACTTCTGCAATATGCATGTTTTTCCTTTCTGCAACCCCATTTTGATGTGGGGTATACCTGCATGTGAACTGTCTCTTTATCCCATGAGACCTCAGAAAATCACTGAACTCATTTGAGAGGTACTCTCCCCCTCCATCTGACCTCAGGCACTTTACTTTCAAGCCTGTTTCTCTTTTAACTGCAGCCTTGAAAGTTCTAAAGTGCTCAAATGCTTCACTCTTTTCCTTCATAAAATATACCCACAGCTTTCTAGAACAATCATCAATGAATGTGACGAAGTATGAACTACCTCCAAGAGATACATTTTGTGTAGGCCCCCAAATGTTTGTATGCACAACATCAAGGATATTTTTGCTTACATCTCTGTCATGTGAAAAGGGTTGTCTTGCCTGCTTATCAAATTGACATGCTTCACATACCTTCTGAAATTCTGTAACTTTAAATGTAGGCAAACCTGTAACCAACCCTTTGGACTGCATTAATTTCAGCCTTTGTACATTTGCATGTCCAATGCGTTTGTGCCAAATTTCAATGTCTGCAACAACACCTTTTCCTTTGGCATACATAGCCGCATTCATAGTAGGAATTCCAGCATCTAGAGTGAACATACGTCCAACTCTACTTCCCTTTGCTACCAACCTGCACTTGTCATTGAAGTCTTCTACAAAGCAGCCCTTTGCATTAAATCTGACTTGCAGCCCTTGGTCTACCATTTGACCGACTGACACCAAGTTCTTTGTAATAGATGGCACATGTAATACATCTGAAAGACTCTTTGTCTTACCATCATGCAAGGACAAGGGAACTTTTCCAATGTGTGAAATTAGGTGGCATGAGTCATCACCCGTCTGCACATAACCTGCATTCTGCAAATCCTGCATCTCTCCAAACCATTCTGCATGGCTGGTCATATGATTGGATGCACCTGAATCAACATACCAAACATCTTCATGTGTTCCCTTTCCTGTAACAGCATTCAGCATATGCTGCATAACGAACAAACGTTCATTTTTGTCTTCATTCTGTCGTGAAGACGATGCATAGTTTCCTTGCTGCAACTTACCACTGCGGATATCATCTCTCTTAGCATAACATTGGGCTGCAATATGACCTGTTTTGCCACAATAGTGGCACACAATACCAGAGTTGTTAGAACCTCTGTTCTGCCATCCACCTCTTCCTCTAAAGCTCCCCCTGCCTCTAAAGTTACCACGACCTCCTGAAACCTGCATATCGCCAAATTGTTGATTCAATCTGTTTTGTTGGTTGTCACTACCACGTCCTGTACCACGGCCTCTTGAAGAGAACCTGCCACGTCCCCTTCCTGAACTGGAGTAGAAAGCTTGGACCTGTTCACCACTTCTTTCAGATGTCTCACTCTGTATGTTGATCTCTTCAGTGATCATAAGGGAGACCAACTCATCGAAATCTGGAAATGGCTTTCTGACATATACAGATGTTACAAAAGACTTCCAAGCCTTTTCATTGTTAAGTCCACCCAAGGTAGACGACACCAAATCATCATCATCGGGCATTGCATCAATCGCTGCCAATGCATCTGCAATGCTTCTTACCTTCAGTGCATACTCATTGATAGACATCTTCCCTTTCTTTAATGTATTCAACTCTTGCTTGAGTTGAATCTTTCGTGCCTTTGTATTTACAGAAAACATACTTTCAAGTATGGTCCAAGCTGCATATGAATTCTCTGCATTTCTAATGTGTCCCAGCATATTATTGTCAATTACTGCAGACAACCAATACATGACCTTTTTATCCTTTGCATTCCATTCCTTCCGTGCCTTTGTCTCTTCTGCAGTTGGAGGATCACTCATCTCTGGTTCCTTTTCTTCACCTGAAACAAACTCGTAGAGGCCTTTTCCAATAAGGAAGTTTGTGACACGGAACTTCCATGAAGGGTAGTTGTTCTTGTCGAGCTTCTCAATGATAGGGCTTCCACTGTTCTCTGCCATTATCACAAAATTAATACCAACAGCAAGTAAATCTTCTGCAACCCTGGACCTGTAGCGCACAGCAATACACCAGACAGCCTTTTTAACTGTCTGCTCAACAATACATGCAATCTGCAACCTGTTTGCAGATAAACCTTGTGTTTACTCACTGGTAAACACCTTTGAACTTACAGATCTGAAATCTGTAACCTGCGCACCCACTTTCGGTCAATACAGTCGAAGTCACAGCGTACCCTGAAACTGCTGTCCGCAACCTTGCAGCTCTAAAACGGGCCCTAAAACGGCCTCAGATGCCCAAAATAACTGCGGCATAGCCCTAAAGGGCTCATCTACAGAATACTCAGCGCTCTTCACACACACCAAATCTCATTGCAATCTGAGATTTTTGCTCTGCCCTGCTTCCGGTGCCTCCACAGGCACTATCCAAGAGAAGGAGTGGAAGAATGGGAGAGATTCTTACCCGTAGCTTGCTTGCTCGAACCTTGCTTCTTCTCCTTCACTTTAGCCTTTGAAATCAGCCTCTCTCAGTGGCGCGGCTCTGATACCATGTCAAGAATCGCGTGGTGGAGGGGGTTGCTCAAGATGCTGCGCCGAACACACACAGAATGCACAAGGAGAAGCTCACTCAAGAGACAAGAAGAGAGATGGAGGCCAAAACGTTTTCTTGCTGATTTCTTCTTCTTCTTCCACACTCTTTACAATGTACACAAAGTATAGATAAGATACAACATAAAAGGAAAGTGGCCTACTAAGTCAAACAATGCATAACCGACTACACTAGTCGACTGGCGCTATAACTATGCCAGCTGTAAATAGGTGTAACAACCTGAATATAATAAGTAATGAGTCAGTGGCCATGTGAGAGTCATAATGACCACCGACATGCTAAGTGTAGACGTGTGGACCCATCTAACCAGGCGGTCCATCATCAATGTCCGCATGTGTTGAGCTTGTCATCTCAATAGGGACGACTTGGAGCATATGTATGAGATTATGGGATGCTTTTGAGCTTCGCATTAGCTCCGTCTTCACTAGCATTTGGACCGACTTGGCATGCTCTGGACCGCCTATGCCTCATGTCTCTGCTTGACAGTTAGGCTTTTGCATTACATGCTTTGGTTTGTGACATATGCTATTTGGTTCGTGTATGCCATACCGACATTTGGAGCTTGGATTTGGATGTATTTGAGCATTCCCGGCTTACTTGATCACACTGATCTTGGTTGCTATTTGGATGTCATTGAGTTGACCGAGAGCTTATTTGGGCTTATATATTGCTTCATGGTTAATATGACCGATGCTTCATGTATGTCATGCTCTCTTGGATGCGCTTGATGCATTGACAGGGTCACTTATCACTGGTGCTTTCTCTTGGGTTGTTTGAGCTTCTGAGCTCTCTTTGTGCGTCTTTTGTGCCAGTGGGAGCATTTTACATGCTTGCTTGACCTTTGACAGTTGCATGCTATTGGAGCACTTACATGTATTTGGAGCAATTTATGTCTTGAGCAGCTACATACGCATTGAGACTTTGGGATCATACTCCGATCTTTATGGATATGCATTGATGTACTCTTGGTTCACAGGATGCTTATGAGTTGAGTCTCATATTTGGATCTTTCTCTTTGAGCAGACACCTATTTGTGTCAGGTTTTGGCAGTTACAGGAACACTTTGCCTAGAGTGTCTGGGGGTGTGCCTTTCACTGGCAGATGTTATTTTGACATGCTTCAGTGTTGAGGATGTTCTTTTCATTGTCATTGGCCTTGCTTATGTCCATTTCATGCCAGCTTTGGACCTAGCATTGTTTGCTTGACATTGGATCCTATTTTGGGACAGTTTGCTCTCTAGATTGCATACCTGCAATTTATTACAGCAAGCAGTTATTGGTGGACTGAGGTGTACTTTTCATGCTGAAATATCCTGATTTGGTGTACCGCACCCAGTACTAAGTGGGCAGCAACTTTTGGCACACTTTGCTCGCCCTTTGGACCCCGTTTTGGTCATTTTTGGGCAGTTTCTGCAGTAAAACAGCAAGCAGTTTTTGGACTGTTTGGGCATTTCCAGCCTGCATAATGGCATCATCTTCGCATGATAGTGCCATCTTTAACATTACAAAGTTGGATGGTACCAACTACTCTTACTGGAAGAGTCAAATTTGGCAGGTCTTGGTGCAGAAATCTCAGATTAAGCCACTTCGGTTGAGTGGGGAGCAGCCTGAAACTATGGACCATGACGACTGGCTTGAACTTGATGAGCTATGTAAGTCCACGATTGTATTGTCTCTCACTGAAAAGGTACATTATAATGTATTTGAGGAAGCACAGAGTGCATGGGATCTATGGAATAAGATAAAAAATCTTTATGATAAGAAAAGTCCGGCCAGTCAGATGTATTGGTTGAAGCAGCTTATGGATCTGCGCATGAAGGATAATGCGACTATGTCTGCTCACTTAAGCCAGTTCCATGCTATACTGAAGAACCTGACTTCGCAGGATATCACCTTTGGAGAGGAAGTAACTTCTCTTTTCTTGCTTGGGACTCTGAATGAGTCATGGGATGTATTCCGCACTGCCCTATGTGCCTCTAGTACTACTCTAAAATTGGCAGATGTTGAGAGTGCTCTTCTTCAGGAAGAGGTGAATCGCAAAAACTTGGATGCCTCTCGTGGTAGTCATGCTTTGACAGTTAGAGGCAGGAATGACAGGTATGACCGTGGTAATGGCCGAGGCCGTGACTCGCAAAAGGGTCGGCAAGTCGCGTAGTAAGTCGCGTGGGCGCAATGCAAATGTCACTTGTCATCATTGTGGGAAAAAGGGCCATATTAGACCACAGTGTCATGAGTTGCGCAATGAGAAGCGCAAGGATAAGGGGAAAGATAAAGTGCAGGAGAAGTCCTCTGATCGCAGCATAGTACCTGCGAAGTCCAACGTCAAGATTGAGGAAATTAATGCCACACAAACTGAGGAGTCCGATGGTGGTGATGAGTTTATACTTGCAGCTAGTTCTTCTGATGCTTCACACTTGACTGAGACACCTAGTATGTATGCACAGTGCTGGTTATTGGATTCAGGTGCGTCCTTCCATGTGACACCTTACCGTGAGTGGTTTCACTCTTACCGTACTGTATCTGGATCAGTCAGACTTGGAGATGACAGGTCTCTTGATATTGTGGGCTGTGGAGATATTCAGTTCCAGTTTTCCACTGGCAGTTCCTTTTTGCTTAGGGATGTACGTCATGTACCTGCGCTTACGCGCAGTCTTATGTCTGGAGGACAGTTGGATGATGCAGGGTTTCATGTCTGTTTTGGGGATTCTGCCTAGAAGATTACCAAAGGCAGACTTGTGCTTGCTAGAGGCGCCAAGGCTGGCAGCCTCTATCCTCTTGTTGTATCTGGGTCTTCTGTTGACCATGTTTTGGCAGTGGGTTCTATCCCACATGTATCACTTTGGTGTGCTCGTTTAGGGCACATGTCTTTGAAGGGAATGAAAATGTTATCTAGTTTGCAGTATCTTCTGCCTTTGGATTATGCATGTTTTGACTCGTGTGATCATTGTCTTTATGGTAAGCAGAATAGGTCTACGCATAAGAAATCAGGTAGGCCACGCATGAGTGAGCCCTTGGCATTGGTGCATTCCGATGTTTGTGGGCCTATGCCTTGCATGTCTATGGGTGGCGCGAAGTACTTCGTTACCTTCATTGATGATTTTTCTAGGAAAGTGTGGGCTTATCCCATAAAGCAGAAGTCCGATGTCTTGGCAGTTTTTCAGAGATGGCTTGCTCTTGTTGAAAACCTGACTGGGTATAGGCTGAAATGCCTTAGGACTGACAATGGGGGAGAATATTTCTCACGTGCTTTTGAGTAGTTTTGTGATGACAGGGGTATTAAGCGTCAGTTGACCGCCCCTTACACCCCACCCCAGAGGCTGAGCGCATGAACAGGACTATTCAGGAGCGTGTGCGCTCTATGCTTAGCCATGCAGGCCTACCCCAGAGTTTTTGGGCTGAGGCAGTTAGTACGGCAGTGCATGTCATAAACCGATCGCCTTCCAGTGGATTGGATTTCCAGGTTGTAGAGGAAGTTTGGGCTGGTAAGCCCTCTTATGCGCATCTCCGTGTCTTTGGATGTGAGGCATTCTGCCATGGCCCAAGGACAAGAGGAGTAAATTGGATCCAAAGAGCATTAAATGCATATTCCTTGGCTATGGTGAGTCAAGAGAGATGGGCTATCGCCTATGGGATCCGCAGGCGCAGAAAATAGTACGCAGCCATGATGTCGTCTTCCATGAAGACAAGTTGCACAGGCAGCCTGAGAAGGTGGTTGAGATCTGCAAAGTGATCTTTCAGGAGGAGCCTAGAGCTCCAGCACAGCAAGTAGTACAGCCTGCAGCAGTTCCTCCACAGGGCCGGACAGGCAGTTAGACTGGCAGCAGAGCTTGTGGTGAGACGGTCTGCTAGAGACAGACGTCCACCTGACAGATTTCAGCCCTCTATGCATTAAGTTTTGGTTACAGATGCAGGAGAGCCTTTCACTTATGATGAGGCTATGCGCAGGGGTGACAGTCACTCCTGGGAGAGGGCTATGCAGTCTGAGATAGACTCCCTGCATAAGAATGAGACAGAACCTGGCAGGGAGCACCTAGTGTGCAAGTTGAAGAAGAGCTTGTATGGCTTGAAGCAGGCACCTAGGGAATGGTATCATAAGTTTGATGCCTTTATGCAGTCACAGGGCTACAGCAGGAGTGCTATGGATCCGTGTCTTTACATGAAGAAAGCCCGTGATGGTAGTTTGCTTATCTTGGTAATCTATGTTGATGATATGCTAATAGTAGGGAAAGCTCATGATGAGCTAGATGCTCTTAAATCTCAGCTGAAGAAGAGCTTTGAGATGAAGGATTTGGGACAGGCCTCACATATACTTGGGATGCGTATTAAGCGCGATAGGCATCAGGGGCTTTTGTATCTCTCACAATGGGAGTACATTCATAAAGTCCTTGAGCGCTTCCGCATGCAGGACGTAAAGCCTATTGGCTGTCCATTACCTTCTTATGTGAAGGTATCACAGGCCGATTGTCCGCAGACAGATGAGCAGAGGGCCGAGATGGCCAAGATCCCTTATGCTTCAGCCGTGGGCAGTTTGATGTATGCCATGATAGCCACTCGTCCAGATATTGCGCATGCAGTTGGTGTTGTGGCACGCTATATGGCTACACCTGGCAGCAAACATTGGGATGCCGTGAAGGGTATCATGAGGTACCTGAAGGGCACAGCAGATATGTGTATTTGCTATGGCAGCCAGGATACAGGGGTCGTGGGATACACTGACTCCGATTATGCAGGACATGCAGATAGTAGGAAGTCCACTTCTGGCTATGTATTCACCTATGCTGGAGGGGCTGTCTCTTGGATGTCCAAGGTTCAGAAGTGTACGGTTTTGTCTACCACTGAGGCCGAGTATGTTGCAACCACTGAGGCTTGCAAGGAGGCCATATGGTTAGGCCGTCTAGTTGTTGACCTTGGGATTGATGCTACACCTACACTGCATTCGGATTCTATGAGTGCCATTCAGTTGGCTAAGAATCCGGTCTTCCGTGCGAAGACGAAACACATTGAGGTGAGGTATCACTTCATACGTGGTGTCGTGGAGGACAAGTCTGTTGACCTTGTCAAGATCTCCACTGATGAGAATCCTGCAGATCTACTCATGAAGAGCCTCACTACTACTGAGCGCTTTGCCTTCCTCAGGAGGTTGATGGGCGTTGGATGAGATGTCGCCTTTCCTCATCCGTTGTACCTATGTACATTTGTACTGTCTTTTCTTTTTTCTTTTCTCTCTCACTAGGGCAGATTCGCCTTTAAGTGGGAGGTTGTTGGGGGTAAAGGCACCTCCGTCGTGCCGCCCCGTGTATTACTACACTGACAGTACCCGCCACTGCACACTGCAGGTGGCGGGCACCCGCCACGTCACTTTATTCTTTATTCTTTTAGTGACAGTTTGAATAAAGGAAGGCCCGGTCACACATTGTGACTGTTGGAGTTCCCATTTCTTATCTCTCTCTTTCTTGCTCTTGCTCTCCCGCCATAGCTTGCGTGCAAGCTTCGATCCTTCTCACCTTTCAGCCAGGGGGGCCGCTGGCCCGCCTGGGACCCCCCCAGCCAGAGGGGCCACTTTCATGGCCCCTGGACCCCACAATAGGGACCCCTTTTAACTCCCTTACCCCGCAACTTGATGCAATGCACCTCGAGTTGCTACCAGCTTAACCACTCCGTCTAACCCAAAGATTAGACCCACAACGGTCACCTTTTTGCCATCCAGTCACATAGACCTCATCTGATATACAAGTCGGGACTTAACCAATGTTCGGGCTCACATTTGGCTTCTCCTCATAATGGGGGCCTTACAACTTTGAGCACCATGGATCATTGGTAGCACCTAATGAGGGTGGGGCATTGATCATATCTAACACCCACCCTCAATGTCCACCCATAGGTGAACTATCTCATCGGCCCAATGCCGAGTCTCACAAGATGAACTTGAAGCAGATCCTTTGTAAGTGCTTTGGTGAAGATATCTGCTCCATTCTCCTCTGCTGGACAGTAGACCAGTTCCACTATCCCATCCTCCATTAAATCACGCACATAGTGATATTGGATCTCTATATGTTTGGTGCGTGCATGAAACACTGGATTTTTGGCAATGGCAATGCAACTCTGATTGTCACATCTCAGCACAGTTGGTTCTTCATCTTGCACTCCCATATGCCATAGAATCCTTCTCAACCATACTGCTTCACATGCAACAAAACAAGCTGCCTTGTACTCTGCTTCGGTAGAAGACAATGCCACTGTTGGCTGCTTCTTACTAATCCAAGAGAAAATTCCTGAACCCAAAGAGAAACAATAACCAGAAACTGACTTCCTGGAATCACTGTCTCCTGCCCAATATGAGTCACAGTTCCCCACAAGAGAAGTTCCGAAACTGTATGTGATACCATAGTCAAGAGTTTTCTTCAAGTATCTGAGCACCCGCATCCCAGCCTTCCAATGATTCTCATGAGGTTTGTTTGAGAACCTGCTCAAAACACCAACAACAAAACTGATATCTGGTCTAGTGTTACACAAGTAGATCAGACTGCCAACCAACCTCCTATACCTCCCAATGTCTGCTAGTGCTGATGTATCCTCAACGGATAACTTTGCATTCACCTCCATAGGTGTAGCTATCTCCTTGCACTCGGTCATGCCAAATGCCTTCAAGATCTCCCATGCATACTTCTTCTAAGAGATGAAGATCTTTCCTGGCTCTTGCTAGACTTCAATCCCCAAACAATAGTGCAGCAAGCCCAAGTCTGTCATTTCAAACTCAGAACTCAAAGCCTTTCGAGTTTGGTTGATCATATCTTCATAGTCACCTGTAATAAGAAGGTCGTCCACATATAGGACAATCACTACAGACTTTTTACCATCCAAAACATACAAGTTAGCATCTGAGGCACATCTTTTGAAGTTTAGGTTTAAAAAGAACTTATATATCCACTGGTACCATGCTCTGGGGGCTTGTTTCAGCCCATATAATGCCTTCTTTAGCTTACACACTTTGTTCTTAGAATGGGGGGCCTCAAACCCTGGTGGCTAAGCCATGTACACCTCCTCCTTGAGGTCACCATTTAAGAACGCTGACTTAACATCCATTTGGTACACTGGCCACTTCAACTTGTACTTTTCTAACCCTTCAACTTGTGAAAATCCTTGGGCAACCAGTCTAGCTTTGTACTTTTCTAAGGTACCATCAACCTTGTACTTTACCTTCGAGATCCACTTGGTGCCAATAACCTTCCGCTTTGCTGGTCGATCCACTAGCTCCCAAGTGTCATTCTTCATTATGCTGTCATACTCCACCTACATAGCAGCCTTCCATGATGGATCTGCAAGTGCTTCTTCTAAGTCAGTTGGCTCCTTTACTTCTCTCATAATCTCAACCATCAAGGCCATATTGACTATGTGAGCAAAAGCCCTCCTTTGCTCCTCTATTCTCTGAGACCTCCTTGGTCCATCTGTCTTCTCCTCAACAGATGCAGGCATAGGATTATTGTGGTCATAGAGCTGCTTCACCCAACACTGCAAAGGCTTTTCCGGTGGGGTGATGTCAGGTTGGTGAAATTTTTCCTCATCATCTGAAGATGATGCATCCTCCTCCTTAAGGATAGGGATAGCTCTCGGGACAGGTTCATAGTGGACTACTTCTTCGCTTGATGATAAAGTGGAAGAACTTGCCTTCTCCTCCTCCATTGTATGCAGCTCCTCCTTGAACACCACATCACGGCTTCGCGATGATCTTCTTTGCCTCTTGGTCATATAATTTGTAAGCCTTTTGCTCATCACTATAACCCAAGAATATACATTTTTTGCTTTTTGGTTTTAACTTGTTTCTCTTATCATCTGGAACATGTGCATAACATTCACATCCAAAAATTCTGAAATGTGAGACAAATGGTCAAAATTAGGGAATGAAGGAGAACTGCAAGGAAACAGCCCCAAGGGTGGGTGGAAAATGAACGATCGGGTGGGAAGGGACCCCATTAGGGTAACAGAAAGTCATGGCATACATGCATGAGTAGGTTGAGGCATATGCAGAAGGGTATGCAATATAGACGCGCAGGGACGCATCCCCACACTTAAGACCTTAACAGATAGGGTCAACCGAGCAGTAGGGACCTAGAACCACGCCTCAGACCATCCACTAATGTCCCCACACTTAAAACATGACCATCATGGAGAAACAGAAGGTGTAGGGTTAGAAAAACTTGGCCCATTTTGTTAAGAATCAAGGTTGAGTGTCGATGGCACATCCTGTGTCGTTGTCGGCTGCTGGAGGTACCAAGGCATCTTCTCGGCACACGTCCGTCATGGCAGGGACCACGAAGCAGCACCCAGGGAGGTAGCTAATTGAAGGAATTGCAGGAAATTTATCGATGATGAGGGATGTTACACTCAACTCACAGTCACTCAAATGGAATGAAAGAACTGTCACTCGCCCCATGACTAATATCACTCGAGGAATAAGGATTGAAATCCATATCGCATACCCGGTTTAAGAATCGACAAGGGGGAATGGTGCAGAAGGAGTATGCCAGGGTGCATAGTTGATGGTGCATTAGTGCGTCGAACCCATCTGGCATAAGTGCAAGGAGGAAGGCAAGGGAGCCTTAGAGTGCAGTGTACAGAACAGGGTGATGTGTCTTGTGATGACGGCAAAGACCCATCCCGTGGGTGCATAGGGAAATGGAAACATACTGACTCCAAGTGTCGTAACGTCCCTCAATCTCACCTCTCGGTAATTGATTGAAGAAACTCCAGTCACACTCAACCCACCCTCTGTCTCACGCTCTGTTGATAGATACAGGAGGGCAGCCATGTTCTGAAACCCGTTGATGTAATCCTCACAGTCACTTGTGCAAAGGTTGTATGCCTTGTGTGCATTTGATGGTGCAACTGTGCATCCCGCCCTGTGCCGGCATATGGTGTGAGAAGGAAGGCCAGGGAGCCTTATGGTGCAGTGCACAGAAACAAATTGTGCTTTGTGCATTGAGAGGCCCATCCCGTGCGTGCAACACTTCATTCATACTCCTCACCTCTCATTTGATTTGAAGGGAAAAGACTAGTCTCTCGGCCCACCCTCTGTCTCACTCATGGTTGATAGTTATAGAGGGCAATCCATACTCACTTCCCCATCCGGTTAGGATGAAAGCTCGCGTCACTCGATTGTTTGTTGATGAAGATCGCGTCATCAGTTTTGCTGAAGAGGTGCACCGAGGGAGGTAGCCATCGAATCGAACGTTGTGTTGGATAGGACATGTCGTCTGCTAGAGGACAGTTAGACACTCTGCAGAGAGACCCATGACACAGCGTACCAAGGGATCCTGGAAATTTCAAGTGATGAATCCACTTTCTGGACTGCTGGGTGTTGCCACCTTTTCCATAGCCAGCTTCCCGCCCAAGGGTGTGTGCCACCTTTTCTTGGAACGAGGCCTGCTATGACAGGGAATTTCTTCCTTTTCTCTCATAACAGTTTTTTTTTCTTTGTTTCCCCTATTCCCGAGGGTGTTTCCACCTTTTCCCGAAGAATAGGTCGGCATGACAGGGACCTAAGTCCTTTTCTCCGATGACCGATATGTATATTTTTTTTCCTTTTTTTTCTTCGAATTAAACAAGGGAATGGTAGAAATACCATTTGTCAGAACCCACCTCGCCACTGTCGCTGGTGGAAAATAGAGGATAAGAGATCACGGCTGGAAGGTGGGATTGAGGGGACAGAGGGTTGTGTCCACCTCATCAGGAGTGGCTAAAGAACGGCTATCAGAAGTAGCATCATAAGAGTGATAGT
Source organism: Lygodium microphyllum (assembly GCF_053477565.2). Taxonomy (NCBI): domain Eukaryota; kingdom Viridiplantae; phylum Streptophyta; class Polypodiopsida; order Schizaeales; family Lygodiaceae; genus Lygodium; species Lygodium microphyllum. The sequence continues at coordinate 128,144,955 of NC_141143.1, forward strand.
GCCACGCCAACGAGGGAAAGGATCAGGTGACCATGATTGTCAGGATCCCCAAGGAGGGAAGTACTTCTTCAAGCGATATCCATTGATCAGGAAGGGATCATCAGAGGCATCAATGGTCTACACTTGGATAGAGCCATTAGGGTTGACGACAAGTACCTTATATGGGCCCATCCACCGCTGTTGGAGCTTGCCAAATCGTGAATCATAGGCTAGGACCAAATCACCTTCTTTGAACTCCTTATGCTTGATGAAGCTGTCATGGTAAGCCTTGCGTCGAGCTTGCGTGGCTTCCATGCACTGTAGAGCCATCCTGCGAGTTTCGTCCAAACATTCCAGGTGTAGGAGATGACGTTGTAGTGAATCATCGTCCCCCAAACGCTCTTTGATAGCCACTCTCAAAGAGGGTAATTCCAGTTCAACAGGGAAAATAGCTTCTGTACCATACACCAGCTGGAAGGGTGTCTGGTGTCCTGTTGCTGCTTTATGGGAGGTTCTGTACGCCCAGAGTGCCTCTATGAGTCGATCATCCCAATCACGACGATGTGCAGCAATTGTTCTTGTCAGAATCGAGTAGAGGATGTGATTCGTGACTTCGACTTGGCCGTTGGCTCTGGGTAATAAGGAGTGGACTTGCGATGGTGGATGTTATACAACTCTGTATGTACCTCTGTCACTTACCAGCTCTAAGGGACTGCCAAAACGGGTGATGATATTCTCGTACATGAACAGGGCCACGCTGTTACCATCGTCCCGCTTTAGGGCTTTAGCTTCACACCACTTTGTGACATAATCCGTACATACGAGGATGTATCTATTCTGCTTCCTTCGGGTAGGAGGATCGATCGGACCTACGAAGTCGATGCCCCACTTCTCAAACGGCTTCAGGGGAAGGATAGGTTGCAGTGGCATGGCACTTGTCTTTGAGGGTTTCCCCATTCTCTGACAAGCATCACATCTTTTACAGTAATCATAGGCATCCTTGTGGATGGTAGGCCACCAATATCCTGCTATAGCAGAGCCTTCCTGGCTGTAGCTTCTCCTGCAAAGTGACCTCCACATGGCTCGTCATGGCAAGCCTTCAGAAAAATCCCAATCTCATCTCCTGCAACACATCTTCTAAGCACTTCATCTTTACCTTTCTTGTACAGTGCGCCGCCTAGCAGGGTGTAGGGGGCTGATTCTAGCATAAGCTTCTTCCTCTCCTGACTAGAGATACCAGGAGGGTACTGTTGGGTTGCCAGCAAATTGGCAATGTCTGCATACTAGGGGGTTACAGACCAAGAATAGGGAAGTATTAAGGAGGTCTGGATCATCGTGCTCCTCTTCTGCGGTCTGTGGGATACGCGACAGATGATCAGCCAGAACATGGGAACGACCAGGCTTAGTAATCACCTCAAAGTCAAACTCCTGGAATAGAAGGAGCCATCTCATCATTCGTCCTTTCACATCTGCTTTGTTCATCACGAAGGACAGGGCCTCGTGATCCACATAAAACTTAAAGTGGGTGGATATGAGGTAGTGGCGGAACTTTTCTAAGGCAAACACCATTGCCAAGCACTCAAGCTCTGTCACTGTATAGTTCCGTTCCCGATCAGTGACTTTTCGGCTTGCATAATAGATCGGTTGATCCAACTTCGAGGAGCCCTTTTGGCATAGGACAACACCTAAGCCTTCAATAGATGCATCAGTATGTACATGAAACTCCTTCGTCCAATCAGGAGGTTGCAGAATGGGTGCCTCAATTAGACACTGCTTCAGAGTGTTGAAGGCTTTGTCACATTCTTCTGTCCAAGTAAACTCTGCATCTTTCCTCAGAAGCTTGTGCAAGGAGGTTGCCTTTGTTGCAAAATGGGCTATGAACCTTTTGTAGTAACCCACATGACCTAAGAATCCCCTCAATTGTTTGAGGTTGGTGGGTGTTGTCAAAGCTGTGATCTTTTTTATGTTTGCAGGGTCTGTTGATATCCCTTGTGCAGAGACAATGTGGCCCAACAGAACTCTAGAAGAGACCCCAAAGATGCATTTGTCGGGGTTGAGGGAAATCCCATACTCCCGGCATCGATCAAAGCATTGTTCCAAGTGTCCCCAGTGTTCACGGATCAAACTATAGACACAGAAGTCATCCAAATATACCTCAATAAAGTCATACAAATGATTTTGGAATGCGGTCATCATGACTCGCTCGAAAGTAGCAGGGGCATTGCAAAGCCCAAATGGCATCACTCGGTAAGCGTAGGTCCCCCATTCTGTGGTGAAGGTTGTTTTGGATTGGTCTTCTTCTGCTATCTGCACTTGGTTGTATCCATTGAATCCATCCAAAAGGGAATAAAGCTCATGTACTGCCACTGTGTCCAACAGTTGGTCTGTGAAAGGGATTGGGAAGTGATCCTTCTTCGTCTTGGAATTGAGCTTTCGGAAATCCACACATATACGAAGCTTGCCATTCTTCTTGGGTACAACCACGATGGGTGAAACCCATTCACTATTCTGGATAGATGAACTCGGCTTCCAGAAGCTTCAGCAGCTCTGCTTTCACCAATGTGGAATAATTCGGGTTCATTTGCCTCTGTTGTTGCCGTACTGGCTTGGCATCAGGCTCCAAGTCAATATGATGCTGACATATTGTGGGATCAATCCCCTTTAGGTCTTTGTAAGACCACGCAAACACGTAATCTGCATCCACAAAGGTTAACTACCTTTCACCTTCTACTTCACGGATGAAGGCCCCAAGGACTGCTTCTGGATATCGATCCGACTCCTTCAAGGAAGTGATGTCCTCTTCTGATGTCCCACTAGAACCAACTTCTTCTTTTGATGGAGACTTAGGTTGCTCCTTAAGATGTTGGAATGGGATTAGAGCCGTTTCGGGTTTGGTTTCAAGATTAATTACCTCTTGGATTGAAGACTCATCTTCTGATGACACATCCAGGAATGTCACATAACAGGGACCCTCTGATGCCTGTTGGGTTGGTGAGACTGGTGCTTGTTGGCACGGTGCATCATCATCATCTTTTCTTGGCAAGGATGGGTTAGGACGGCAAGAGCCACTGCTGAAAGATGGCTTATTCTTCTTAATCCATTTCTTATAAAGATTTTGCATATGAGAAGATCCATTTACCAGACCAAATGGTACCATTACCATTCTATCCCATAGCATGAGCTCGTCTGCTTCTGATGCTTCTGGGACTTCTTCTTCAAATGTATCCTCTGCAGGTGGAATAGACTCTTCCGGCTCACTTTCATAACCTTCTTCGTCCATATCATATCCATCTTCTTCTGTCTCTGCTTCTGTCTCTGCCTCTGTCTCTGCTTCTATCTCTGTAGGAGCTCTGTAGGAGAAGAACAGGTTCTCTGTTTCCTCTTCTACCTCTGTCTCTGGCTCTGCTATGGCCATGTAACAGGGAGAGCAGTACATCCATGCTTCTATCTCACTGTTAGAAGTGATTTCGTAAATCGTTCCTAGTTCAGGCAGGAAGTATTCACCCATTGATAATGGCTTTGCATCTTTTGGAAGTCGGCTTACAGTATCCATTGTTAAGGAACGTGCCACTATTTTCTTGGGAAGGATCTGTTTGACAGCATCTTCATCTGCTGATGTTTCATCTGTAGCCTCATTAGGGGAGTCAGAAGATAATTCCAAGGAGGTGGATCCATGTCCTTTTTGAGAACCATATAGCTTCAGCACCACTTTGTTGGGTCCTCTACCCAAGGTCAAGGTTCCTTTGAACCAATCCGCGGGCTTCAAAAAGCCATGGTCTGTCTAGCAACAGAGGGTAGGATGTACCATAAGAGTTCGGCTTCACCACCAGATAGGTTAGCTAATAATATTCTCCAGCCACTATAGTCTTCACATATGGGAGAATGCCCAAAGGCTTGATTCTGCTCTGATCGGCCAGTCTAATGAGCCATTGGGTTGGTTGCACACCTTGTAGGCCTAGATCCTTCATTGTCACATCTGTCATAATGTTCACTAATGAACCTCCATCAATCAGTGCATTTGCAATGAAGCAGCCTTCAATCCACACGCCAGTCTCTGGGGTACCTAGATCTAGGAAGGTGTTAGCTACGTCCACTTCTTTTACAAGCTCTGGAGCTTTGTCGGACTTTGTTGCTGTTGAGGGAGAAATCCTTAAGCCACGCCTTCTTGTCAGTATACATTTGAACCATTTTCGGAATGTGAGGTTTGGTTTAAAGGTATCTAGATCTCTGACCAGATCGTATTCCTTAATAGGATCCACTGGCTTCTCTAACCGGTTAGGGAATGGGACAACACCCATTTTCATTTTCCCTCTTTCTTCCAACAGAGGAATCACAGGAACTTCTTCTGCCACTTGTGGCACTTCCTCCTCTTCTATCTCCTGGACCTCTGGTCCTGTCTCTGTAACTCTCTGTGGCACAGTAGTGCTCTGTACGGCACTGTCAGGCTCTGTTTTGTTCTGCTCTTCTGGTGGAAGATTGAACGTCACTGTTCTGGCAGGAGGATTATTTTCTTTCTGGATAGGTGGTTCCTTCTTCTTTGCACGCGTGATGGCAGCAACTTCCAATTCCACTAAATTGGAGGTTGGCTCTTGGGCCTTGGCCAGATTATCAGTAGCACTGTTTTTCACTGGGACTGGGCTTGGACAGTTTTTTGCAGTGTGGCCTTCTCCTTTGCATCGACTACATAAGGGCTTGTAATCCACTGACCTTCTGGGATTTGGACAAATTTGGTGAGATGTGACCCTTTTCTCCATATCTGTAACACTCCACTTCTGATCTCTGACCACCACCAGACTGTCTTCCTCTGTAACTTTGAGAGGGAAATCTTCTAGGTCCGAAATTAGGACCAAACTCTCTAGGCTTGGGTCCAATATCTTGTGTTGTCATTTTGGATTCCAACAAGTTGAATCTTGCGTCCTCTTCCTTCCTTCTCCTATCATGCATCTCCTTCAGAGAGCAAATGTCCTCTGTATGGTTCTTCCGCAAACAGTAGGCACAGAAAGCTCCAGGGATGGTTGGTTTTCGTGTACATTCAGTGGCTAAATGGCCTGCTTGATGACACTTACCACACAAGTATTTGACTGCATCACATCTCTTCCTGCTCCTGCAACATTGGATATGCTGACAGTATTCACTTTCAGCGTCTGTAGTTGCTCTGTAATCACATCCATCAACTCCTTTTTGATATTTGCAACTGAGTTGGATAAGTAATCCTTCAAGATTTCTCCTCCTGAGGTACTGGCAGTAGGGTTTTGAGGAGTCTCTATAATCACTGCCTAAACAGGTTGGGCTGGTGCAGCGGGATCTCTGCTCTGATTCTGATTTAGAGCTCCTGTTTGAACTATTGGCTGTTGGCTCCAGTTGGTAGGGTTCCACTATTGCTGCTGATTTGGCATTGGGAAAATTGGTTGGGACCATTGGTGTTGTGGTTGAACCATCATTTGAGGCATTGATTGTGGCCACTGTGGATTTGGTGCACTGTACTGTGATACTGAGGGCATCTATTGGTAGGGGTAGGGGACAGTCCCTGGGACTGCATTTGGTGGGTACATCATTCCTGGCATCAGAGGAGGTAGGACTCCTCTTCTTGGATTCATCGCCAATCTAGCTTCCACTTCATCGTACAGTCTTGCACCTTCTGTTGCAGCTTGCAGTGTGGCTGGTCTTTGCAGCTCCACAAACTTACGGACTTCTAGTTGTAATCCTCTGAGAAACACCCCCTTCTGAATGCCATCATCTAGATTATGGTTAGTCCATCTCTTCAGGATGGATTCCATTCGTGAGACATAAGCTTCTACTCTTTTTCCAGAGGACTGACTTAGGTTCATAAATTCCTCTCGCATCCACTCTTCAAAACCTTCACGCCTGAATTTAGTGAGGAAGGCCAACTTTAGGTCGTCCCATGTGCCAAAAGTTCCTGCTGCTTGTCTCTCATACCACTGAAACACCGCGCCCTTGAAAGTGGCGGGGAATATTTCTAGCCAATGCTCAGGGGTTTTGGCATTGTTAGCCACACATGCTACCATAAACTCTGCTACATGAAGATCGGGGTCTTCATTGTACTCTCCCTTAAAAACTGGCAATGGAACTACATTTGCTGGCCTGTCATCAATATTTCCAGGACAGATCTGGCTTGGAAGTGGACCTCCAGCAGGAGGAGGAAGGGCTTGATGTGCCATTGGAACTTTTGTAAAGAGTTCCGCAAGGGCGTCAAAAGAGGCTTCTGCTGCGAGCTCGTTCTCAGCCTTGATTTTTACTTTCTCTCTTCTCACGTACCTCTGGACTCGTTCTAATGCTTGCCTCTTTATTGCGTCATTCATCAGGGGGTTGGCTCCACTATGTTGTTAGTGCTCCACAGAGGGTTAACAGAAGGCTTCAGTCTCTGGAGGACTGTCTTGCCAACATTTCTTTTACTTCTTCCTTTTCAACATCTCTGAATTCTGCTTTCATGCCACTGCACAGAGGAAGGTATTTGGTTCTGAAGGTGTCAAAATGCATAAGTCTAAGCATTGTGGTGGTGCCATCATCATAGTAATGCCAGCTTCTGATGGTTTCAACAGTGTATGTTATGAAAAACACTCTGTCTACCAACTTCCAGTGGGTTGCTAATTGAACAAACAGAAGATTATCAGTACAGCAAGCATCCCATGTATGTTGCTGTTGAGCATCCACGAACAAATTCCAACTCTTTTCCTTCTTGTCTTGTGAACCTCTACAGACCAAGACTCCTGAAGCTTCTTCACAATCTCCCACTTGATGATGTCTGGAAACTTTTCAATGAATGCCAAATCTTCCATGGATGGTCATTCTCTCTGTTTCTACTCTTTAGTTTGTTCCCAAATAGTTTGCCACCAAGATGCAAGTTTCTGTTGCTTCAACAGGAAGAGGAAACTGTCCACCACATAAAGCATGCATCATGATGGTGATGTGTTTCCGCCATTGTGGGATGAAATTCTTGTGGAAAATGGCTTTGATTATGAGAAATTTCAACTCTTCAGTGGAAGAAGGAACATTACAAACATCCATTGAATTCTTCTCTTCTTGGCAATGCCATTTCCTTCATTTTCAGCCTCTTCTGGTGCTTGTTGATGGCAAGATTCCTCGGTTGCGCACCAAAAACATGGAGCCCCAAGAGGAACACCAAGGAAAAGGGAATTCTCTTGCAAGAAAATCTATATTATAACATCAACAAGCTTGTTTATTATGTTTCATATTATCACAATGAAGAAAAGAACACCAGGCCCAACAAATCTTCATACAGCATCATGTAGATCTCCCACGAATTTGATAAAATCAACCATATTCTTCAATATCTTCACAAAATCCATCAATATAACAAAGAAAGCAAAGAAATACACCATCTTTGAATGGAAATACATCACATAGTATTCATCTTCAATATCTTCATAGTCTTCTCTCTCAATCTCTCACATACAATCACTCTGTTTTAGTAGAATTGACTATCTCTGACTCTTTCTCTCTCTCAATCAATAATACATCATATCCTCACTACAATCTCTCAAAATCACTCTCAGTAATCCTTCTTAGTTCGTGGATACCTCTCCCAAGAGGTATGTCTGATATGAAGAGTCACCAGAGCCACTATAGTGTCCTTTCATAGCTCACTACTGTCACTTCACTCTAGTCTTCACTTGAGTCTTCAGCAGCTACTTCTTTCACTTCTTTCAGCTCTTTTCCACTTGTATTCACCTCTTTCCAAGGCTAGAAAACTTTCCCAAGCTACACTCTTATCCATCAGAACACATACAGAAGCATACAGAATAGTCACAGAACAGTACCAGAACAGCTACAGTACAGAACATAACAGAAGCTATACAGAAGACCTACAGAAGGTTACAGAAGGTCATCAAACCCACATAACTCATACTCAAACCATTCCAAAATCTCACAAACCATTCAATAAACTTTCACAAGATCTCAATCTTCATCAATCAATACTCCATCCCTCCTTACAGAAGACAATCAGAACAAAACAAATCAAAACAGAAGCTATACAGAAGGTATACAGAACCAATCAGAACCTATCAGAACATCACATAACCACTAATAAACATCATGAACTTCCAAAACACAATCAATATCATCCAAAACACTCTCAAACCACTTCCAAACCAATCAATCATCTCATAAAATCAACCATTCAGCTCTCAAAAACAACAAAAATCAACTAAAAAACAAGTCATTTCAACACTCAACATCCATACTGCCTCTGCAAGAGCTGTATCCCACTTGGTGATCTAATCACCTCAATGCCCAAGAAATAACGCAGCTCTCCCAAATCCTTCATCTCAAACTTCTGCTTCAATAGCATTTTCACATGAAGGATATCTTCATCACTGTCACCTGTCATAATCAAATCATCAACATAAATGAAAAGCAGCATAATACCTTTCTCTGTTTTTCTCACATAAAGTGAGAAGTCTGCCTTGGAATCTGAAAGCCAATAGTGACAAAATATTGTCCTATCTTGTCAGACCATGCTCTAGGTGCTTGCTTCAAGCCATACAATGCTTTCTTCAACCTGCAAACAAACTCAGGATGAACAACATGCACATAACCTGGTGGCTGCTCCATATATACCTCTTCTTGCAAATCACCATGCAAGAAGGCATTCTTTACATCCATCTGATGTAAAGACCATTCCTTTGATGCAGCCATAGCAATGACTGCTCTTACTGTTGCCATCCTTGCAACCGGACTGAATGTTTCTTCATAATCAATGCCATATGTTTGTGCATACCCCTTGACTACTAATCTTGCCTTGTATCTGTTCACAGAACCATCTGCATTGTGCTTCACCTTATAAACCCACTTACAGCCAATTGCATTTTTACCTTTAGGCAAGGATACCAATTCCCATGTAGCATTTGCTTCCAAGGCATCCATTTCTTCATCCATGGCGTTCTCCCATTTTTCTTTTCCCATGGCTTTCTCAAAAGAAGTGGGTTCTGGTTCCTGTATCACTTTGACCATATATGCATAGTGAATGGCTGTAAATCCATCATATTTCAGCCTATCCACAGGATACCTAACTCTGGTAGACCTGTGCAAAGTAGGTTTGCTCCCAGGTGCTCTCAAAACATCCCTGGTCTTTCTTACTCCAGGTGTAACAATAGAAGGAATACCCAACTCATCATCAATGCTCTGTTCTGAGCCACTGGATTCACCATCCACATAAGAGTGACCTGCATTCACATCAAACATGGGCTGATCTACCTTCTCTTTTCCTTTTCGTGATACTTGCATACCACTATCTGCATTGGTTTGAGAAGATTCTCCTGATCTCAATCCGCCTGTCCATGGCGAAGAATGTGAACCACTGCTAGAGGACGCTCCAGGTCCACTGATATCTTGTGACTGCTGCTGTGAATTCTGTGCAGCATTACCATTTTGTACATCTACATTATCAATCACATTTATTGGTTTATACCAACTACTCATCTCATCAAAAACAACATCTCTGCTCACTATAAACTTACGAATAGAAGGGTTATAGCATCTATACCCTTTTTGCTGCTGCAGAGAATAACCAATAAAGATGCACTTCTCAGCTTTTGGATCCAACTTGGATCTCAACTCATCTGGCACATGAACATAGGCAATGCAACCAAAAATTTTCAAATGAGAAATATCTGGTTTCCTACCAGTATACCTTTCCTCTGGAGTCATGCCATGTATTGTTGTAGTGGGAGTCCTATTCATTATGTAGACTGCTGTAGCAACTGCTTCACCCCAATAAAAATCTGGCAAGTCTTTTTCATTGAGCATGGCACGAGATACCTCTCCAATATGCATGTTTTTCCTTTCTGCAATTCCATTTTGTTGTGGGGTATGACTACATGAATATTGCTGCTTTATGCCATGCTCCTGCAAGAACCTTGCAAACTCATTTGAGAGGTACTCTCCCCCTCCATCAGACCTTAGGCATTTTATTTGCAGGCCTATTTCTTTTTCAACCATAGCTTTAAGAGTTTTGAAATGCCCAAAAACTTCACTTTTCTTTTTCATAAAATACACCTAAACTTTTCTGCTATAGTCATCAATAAAAGTGACAAAATAATGACAGCCTCCAAGAGATGCAGCTTTAGTAGTCCACACATCAGAGTGGATTAATTCCAATGGCTTCTTACTCTCTTGAACATGTCTAGGAAATGGTTTCCTTGCCTGTTTTCCAAACTGACAGGCTTCACATACCTTATGCATTTCTGTAACCTTGAATTTAGGCAATCCTGCAACAATATTTTGGGCTTGCATTGATTTAAGTCGTTGTACATTAACATGACCAATGCGTTTATGCCAGATATCAATATCTGCAACTACACCGGTCCCATGTGCAAACATTGCTGCACTTAATTCAGACATGTCTGCATCCAACGTAAACATTCTGCCCTTCTTCTTTCCTTTTGCTATCAAGCGACCTTTATTTTTCATATCCTCAACAAAGCATCCATCAGGATTAAATCTGACCTGCAAGCCCTGCTCAACCATTTGACCAACAGAAACCAGATTCTTAATGATATTCGGGACATGAAATACATCGGACATGTATTTCTTTTTCCCATCGTGCATAAACAAAGGAATTTTTTCAATCTGCACAATAGGATGTGCAATATCATCACCAGTCTCCACAAATCCTAGTTTTTCCATTTTCCTTGCATCCTCCATCCATTCTGCATGACCTGTCATGTGGTTTGATGCACCTGAGTCAACATACCATAAATCGTTGCTTTCTTTTGCACTTGTCATAGAATTATTCATGTGCTACACCATAAACAAATGCTCATTTTTGTCATCACCCTGTCTACTAGAAGATGCATAATTCCCTTGTTGCAGTTTTCCATTCATGATGTCATTCTGCTTTTTATAGTAGTCTTTAGCCATATGACCCATTTTACCACAGTAGTAGCATTCAACATTACTGTTTGCATTTTGGCCTCTTTGCCATCCACCACGACCTCTTTGGCTCCCCCTACCTCTAGAGTTACCACGTCCTCCTCCATAGGACTGGTTTTCTTGAGTTTGCTGCATATTCTGATTTCTACCACGGCCTCCAAATCGGCCTCCTCTACCTCTACCTCTATCTCTTCCAGCATTTGAGTAGAAGACAGTTTCTTTTGAAGTTCCTCCTAAAGAAGATGCACCACCATTTCTCTGCTCCTTAGAAATTAGAAGAGCAATCAACTCCTCAAAATCAAGAAATCTTTCACGAACTGAAATGGATGTCCGAAACTGTGCGTAATCCTTTCCTAGACCATTCAAGGTCACAGAAACTAAATCATCATCTTCCACTGGCGACCCAATGGAAGCAAGTGCATCTGCAATCTTCTTCACCTTCATGTGATAGTCATTGATGCTTATACTTTCTCTTTGCACATTATGCAACTCTTGCTTGAGTTGCATCTTCCTGGCTTGCGTATTTGTGCTATACATTTTTGACAAGGTATCCTATGCCTCCTTTGGTGTACTTGCATCCTGAATATGCACAATCATAGAGTCTGAAATACTGATAGACAGCCAATACATAACTTTCCTGGCTCTCTCATGCCATGCTTTAAATGCCTGCATTTGCTGTTGATTGGGAACATCAGGAAGAATTGGTTCTTCTTCATTTCCTGCAACAAATTCCCAATATCCTTTTCCCATAAGGAAATTCGTCATTCTAAACTTCCATGCTTGGAAGTTGTTCTTGTCAAGCTTTTCAGTTACAATCTGTGAAAGAGAATCAGACGCCATTACAGAACACTGCAAAAAAATCTGTCACTGCAAAAAACACAGCTTCACCCTCACAAGGGCAAATCTGCAAAACTGGCGAAAGTGGTATTTGACCACACAGTCACTTCCTAGTGATGATTTTGCATAAACAGGAACCAAGGATGATTCTATAACTCCCAATGTCTCTACACACAAGCATACGATGCAATTTCTCTGGTAACTTTTCACCGACCTATAGAACAGTGGTCGCACATCATAAAACAGGGCATTTTCCTGAGTGCATGAAGAAAACTTCCGCCTTCAAAACAGGCCCCGAAACAGCCTCAAATCAAAAAAACTGGGTCTCAACCTCTTGCTTCACCGCGAAGGGCATCTCAACCTGAGACAATGCACTCCTGCACTTTCCGGTTGTATTGCCTGCAGAGACTTGCTCCCAAAACAGAAAATGAAAGCAACACTGCTCCTCTTACCAGAACACCGCGAGCTTGGCTTGCTTTCTTGAACTCCTTACCACGAACAAGGCTCTGATACCATGTCAAGATTGTGGAAGAGAAGGAAGGAGTCTCACTTGTAGCTTTCTTGCTTGCACAATGGGGGAATACACACAAGGGTGGAGACTGAAAACAATTTTTCCTCTTCTTAGTTGTGTAAGCCAAAAGAACTCAAGTACAAAGAAATAGAAGAACCCTATATATGGGTCTCAAACCTAACTCAACTAACTAAGGTGGCATACAAACTGAGCCACGAACTAGAGTAGATAAGGATAGCTATCATGTAGCTATTATTCATGGGTGGTGTACCAATCGCATCTGCAACTGACACGTCAGTGACATAAATGCACAACGGTCACCCTGGCATATCACGAGTGGAGCTCAATATCTCAACATCTTATACTTTGTCTTGAGGCTCAAATGTGATATGGGTTGTGAATTACATGTATATCTCTATCTAGTTTCATGATGCAGGTAGTCTTCTAGATTCTGATCCTATTCCTTGTAGTTTTATATCTAACGCATAATTTCTTTTGGTTAGGGATGGATGACATTGAAGATCACTTTTCCAGGATTGACTGATGTTACAATGGACATGGTGACCCATTACTTGGGGCAAGTTTATCCTACTGCGGCACTTAATGTTTGCAGATTTTCTCACTAACTAATAGTGAGGTAAGGACCACATTGGCTTGAGGGTACTTTACTAGCTAGATGATTGCTTATCCAATGCCCTTCTTCTTTGATGTTCTTCATTTGATATGATCTCCTGATGGATAGGTGGGAGGTGTAGTTTTTGACCTGCTAGAGAGGGTTGCTAATGAACTTCTATCAAGAAGATTAGATTCAATAGAAGCTACAAAGAAGGTTATTTACTTTTCCTTTTTTGGGTTTAATGTGCCATGATTTTCAAAAAGAATTCTTTCTTGTTGTAGATAGCACATTCATGCTAATACACGAATGCCTTCTTGTCACCTGTGAATCTCATGTATGCATAGTAATTGTCTTGCCCTATTTGTAAATTTTATATCTGCACATATCTTAGCTGAAACTTTGCTACTTTTTTGGTTGGATATATCATGGTGTTTAATATGGGTATCTGAAATAACATGCTATCTGAGAACAAGATGACTCAATTGAATTTGTAAGATTGACTAACTTGTACAGTTTAGTATTTACTCCTTTGTGAGTACCTATAAATTCCTATTCATTGTACTGCTTACCTCAACTCTAGGTATAAGACCCATCTTGTCTCGTAGCTGCGAAGACCATTCATGACCCTTTGATTGAACTTTTTCTCTATATCATAAATTTTTTTTAATGGGTATGTTTTCACCTTTGTGGTTCATTTTCTTAACATGGCTCTTATTTTCAATGCAGCGACCTAAGTCAATAGAAAATACTTTTGATGCCAATAGTTTTGGTAGTATGTTCTCATCAAGGGCTAGTGGATTTAATTCTAGTGGTTTCTCTAGAGGTAGTGCTTTTGGTCAAAATATGAGTCAAACTGCAGACAGTAGTTGGTCCAACAAACTGGTTATGGTGCTAGCAAGTGGGACACTGGGATGATTCACCATACCATGAAACTACTCCTATGCATGGGCATAATGAGACATTAGATTCGAGAAGAACTCCTTCATGTGATATCGATGGTATACACTGTCAAGATTGTGGGAGAGAAGGAAGGAGTCTCACTTGTAGCTTTCTTGCTTGCATAATGGGGGAATACACACACAGGTGGAGGCTGAAAACAGTTTTCCTCTTCTTAGTTGTGTAAGCCAAAAAGAAACTCAATTACAAAAGAAATAGAAGAACCCTATATGTGGGTCTCAAACCAAACTCAAATAACTAAGGTGGCATACTAACTGAGCCACGAACTAGAGTAGATAAGGATAGTTGTCATCTAGCTATTATTCATGGGCGGTGTACCAACCGCATCTGTAGCTAGCAAGTCGGTGACATAAATGCACAACGGTCACCCTGGCATATCACGAGTGGAGCTCAATATCTCAACACTCCCCTTTGAGCTCAATCCCAATTCCTGCACACCAACCAGGTCTCTGAACTTGCGCAACTTCTCTGCACCCAATGCCTTCGTGAATATGTCAGCTACCTGATCCTCTATGCTGACATAGACTAGATCAATAAGACCTAGTAAAACCCTCTCCCACACATAGTGATAATGCACTTCAATGTGCTGTGTTCTAGCATGATAGACTGGGTTATTTGCCAAGTGTATACTACTCATGTTGTCACAATAAATGACAACTGGCCCATCTGTAGGCTGATGCATATCATAAAGTAGCTTTAGCACTATAGTGCTTCCTATTGCATTTTTCTATTCTATACTATTCTATTTCTCTGTTGGAAGATTCAACTTCATAGTTTTGGCATGAGATGTATTGTTTTTTGGGCAAGTGGTTCCTTTTTCTTAGCACATGTGATTACGACAACTTCCAATTCCACCAAGTTGGATGCAAGTTCTTAGGCCTTGGTTTAACTTTTAGTAGCACTGGACTTCATAGGGGCTAGACAAGGACAATCTTTTAAAGTGTGGCTTTCTCCTTTGCATCAACTCCATAAGGGCTTATAGTCCATGGACCACCGTCTACGGTTCCACCGCCAAACTACCTTCCTTTGTAAATTTGGGAGGGAAATCTCCTTGGGCTGAAATTAGGACCAAACTCTCTAGGATTCGATCTGATATCTTGGGTTGTTATTTTGGATTCCAGTAGATTGAATCTTAATTCTTTGTCTTTCTTCCTTTTGTCAAAAAATCATGAATCTAGAGTATGGTTTAGCTATGGAGGATAGAATACATAGACATGAATCGTGATGACATAGACAAGAGACAATGAATGTTACTCAAGTGAATTAGGTTCCACGATTAAGTTCTTGGACTCATAAACACAATTTTGAGTAGGACATGATGAGGACATAGATTGGAAGTACAAAGTACAATAGCATTGCATTGAAATAAGAACCAAATGCATACTTATATAACCTTTGGGCTATTCCACTCTCCCCACTATGCTTATGGGATTCAAAATATCTCTTCTTGGAGTATACATCATTTGTCATATCTTTCAACACCCCCCCTCAAATGATGAGTTCCTACACTTGCTGGCTTTTGCTCTCCCTACATGATGACATGGCTTGGGAGACTAGCTCATAGGCAACCTGTTCAAGTTAAAGCCTGAAATTGTACATATTTGGCAATAGTTTTATTTTATAAAGTAAATTAAGGAAAATAAAATACACTATAGGAAAACATAAGATTGTGAAGAGATGTGTAAATGCAATCTTAATGCAAAAGTTTAAATTGGACAAGATACAATCCCAAACGCAGAATCAAAACCCTATTCCCGCTGACAGAGGCACAAGAGAATAAGTTTCTTCTCAAACAAATCAAACCACCAAAATTTGACGCAAAAGGGAAGACTATTGAAGCTGATGCCTAACTATGGATTGAATCCATGGAGGATTACTTTAGTGTAGTAGGAATAACACTTGCAAACTAGGCTATGATTGCCAAAACTCACTCATGGGAAATATTATTTCTTTAAAACAATCTGTCAGATTTTTTGTCGATAGTGGAAGCATCTTCTTCATTCATGAACAAATTTTGATGGTTACCATTTTGCACACGTTGTGCTCTTTTCGTATGAAAACATTCATTTCCCATGTGCCCAATCTTACCATAATAATGACATGTGACTCAATCCTTGTTGTTGATTTTGAATCCTCTTCCATGTCCTTTTGCTCCATAAGCTCCCTTGGTGTACAAGACATTGTCCTTTGAGATGGTTTCTTTTGCATCCTTATTTTAAAGTTTACTTTCTCTATCAAGTAGAGAACACTCAATGCCTTTGAGTGAGAGATTTTGAACATTACTTAGGTTAGATACAAGGTTCTTACATGGTTCTTGATTTACACTTTCTAGTAACACTGCTACAGCTTCATCCTCATCTATGTTCTTCTTTAAAGTTGTAAGTTGATTTTTTAGGCTCTTAAACTTGTTAATGTACATGGTCATAGAAGAACTATCCTTTACACCTAGCTTATAGAATTGCATGAGTAATTTTACTTTTGAGTTTTTAGCTTGAGTTCCAAAGATCTTGTCAAGCTCATCCCATGCCGTTTTTGCATCTTTGATGTCAGAGATATGGTGCAATGCATCATCAGATAGTCCCCATGCAATGATGCCTAGAGTCTTGTTGTTGATCTTTTTCCACTCTTTTGTCTTGAGCTGGACTTCTTCACAACAAACCCGTCTTCATCACCTTCCTTCTTGCCACCATCTGCATCTCTTGCATCATCCTTAAATAGATCCCAGAGGTCTTTCCTCATGAGATGGTATATTGTCTTTTCTTTTGAGGCATGAAATCCTTCACCATTGAATTTGGCTATTTGCTCAAGTTTAGACACTTTGAAGGAGGTCTTACCATGAGTATACTTGGGTAGTGTCTATCCTCTTACAATGAGATTGAGGCTTACAAGGGATTGGGCATCCCATATTAAAAATCTTCAAGTTTCTCATTGCAAGACTTGAGGTAAAACCAACAAATGCATTGTTCTTGGATGTGTCAAGAAACACAAGTGCCAAGAAGCACTATATAAGTATCAAGGGATACTATATTGATGTCAAATCTTCAGGTAGGTTGCTTGATCTTTAGGGAGGCAGGTCACTTCAAATCTTCTTCTTGAAGTTTGCACTTGATGGAACTGATAAGATTTGAATGATAGGAACTCTTATTGACTGAGAAGGATGAGAAATTGAAGTGGGAGAAGAGATTGAGCTTGGTGGCTATGGATTCTTTGTTAGGGTTTGCAATAATAGATCTAGTTTTTTGCTTATAGCAGTAGCTATAGTGGATCATTTACCATAGTATGTATATGGGAAGTAGCTTATGTATAGACCTTCAAAATCCCTATGCGCATAGGGTGAATGGTGGCATAAATGAGAAGAATCGATGGTGCAAACAACGACAGGTGCAGACAGGACTGCAATGAAGCATTTCAACAATGTTGGGCCTATCGAGTGGCTAATGTCTCACTTTGATGTGCCAGGGGAAGTGCAATGAGTCAAGGGAGAGAATTCTACAAGGATGCTCAGATAGATAAGGCTTATAGAGAGAGATATAAGAGCTCAAAGTGCTACAAGTCCAGTCTAACTAACTATGGCTGCCAAACAGTGGGTGTGAAATTCAAGTAAGAAACTGAAGTCATCCATTCAAACTAAGTTGACTTGAGGTTGAGAAAATCTCAGAGGAGTAAGAGGAGAGATGAGCCATCCTCGGCTAATACCATGTCAAAAAAACACAGATCTAGAGCATGGTTTAGTTATGGAGAATACATAGACATGAATCATGATGACATAAACAAGAGACAATGAATGTTACTCAAGTGAATTAGGTTCCAAGATTAAGTGCTTGGACTCATAAACACAATCTTGAGCAGGACATGATGAGGACACAGATTGGAAGTACAAAGTACAATAGCATTGCATTGAAATAAGAACCAAATACATGCTTATATAGCCTTTGGGTTGTTCCACTCTCCTCACTATGCTTATGGTATTTAGAATATCTCTTCTTGGAGCATACATCATTTGTCATATCTTTCAACACCTTTTATCAAGTTTCTATCATGCATCTCCTTTAGAGAATAGATGCATTCTGTATGATTCTTTTCTAGACAACATGAAAAAAATTCTCCTGGTATGGTTGGCTTTTGGGTACATTCAGTGGTTAAATGTTCCACTTGATGATACTTTCCACACCATGTATTTGATCACATTACATCTCTTCCACCTCCTATAGTATTGGATATCCTAGTGGTGTTCATTTTCAGTGTCTGTAACAATTCTGTAATCACATCCATCAGCTCTTTCTTGATGCTTGCAACATAATTAGAAAAATTATCCTTCAAATTTTCTCCTCTTGGAGTACTTGCAGTAGGGATCTGGAAAGTATCTATAATAATTGCATAGACTGGTTGAGTTTTGGTCGAGAGGCCCTCTATTCTAATTTTGATTCTGAGATCCTATTGAGATTATTGGTTGTTGCTCATTCTAGTTGGTAGGATTCCATTATTGTTGTTGAGTTGCCATTGGGGGAACAGTTTGAGGCCACTATTGTTGTGGTTGAACCATGATTTGAGGCACAATTGTTTGTAGCCATTTTGGATTCAGTACATTATACTATATCACTATTTGCATCTAAGAGTAGGGGTAGGGAATAGTCCTTGGGACTGCATTTGGTGGGTATACCATTCATGGCATAGGAGGAGGTAAGACTCCTCTTCATAAGGTCATTGACAACCTTGCTTCCACTTCATCATGTAGTGTTGCACCTTCCACTACAACTTGTAGGTTGCCTGGTCTTCTTAGCTCCACAAACTTACAAACTTCTAATTGTAAGTCTCTAAAAAACTCCCTTCTAGGATGCCTTCATCCAAGTTATGGTTGGTCCATCTCTTCAGTATGAATTCCATTCTAGAGATATATGCTTCCAAACATCCTCTAGAGAAGTGACTTAAGTTCATGAACTCCTCTCACATCCACTCTTCAAAACCTTCACATCTGAATTTGGTGAGAAATGCCACCTTCAGGTCACCCCATGTGCCAAAAGCTCATGTTGCTTGTCTTTCATACCACTAAAACACCACACCTTTGAAAGTGGCAGGGAATATTTCCAACCAATGCTCGAGGATTCTAACATTATTGGTTACACACACTATCATGAACTTGGCTACATGAAGATTAGGGTCTTCATTGTCCTCTCCCTTACAGACTAGCAATGGGACTATATTTTTTGGCTTGTCACTAACATTTCTAGGATGGATCTAACTTGGAAGGGAACCTTGGGATACCATTAGGACTTCTGTGAAGAGTGCCACAAGGGTGTCAAAGGAGGTTTTTTCTCTGCTACTAGCTTGTTCTCAACTTTGATTTTAATATTCTCTCTTCTCACATACCTCTGGATTTGTTATAGTTCTTACCTCTTTATCGCACCATTTATCAAGGGTTGGCTCCACCTAGTTTGTATGTACTCAATATAAGAGAATCAAAGGGCTTTCAGTCTCTGGAGGAATCTCTTGTCAATATTTCTTCTACTTCTTTCTTTTCTCTAAATTTAGCTTTCATTCCATTGCAAAGGGGAAGACATTCAGTTTTGAAGGTATCAAAATCTATTCTGCTGAGGATTGCCATAGTGCCATTGTCCTGATGATACCAATTTTCGAGGGTAGCATAGATTATGAATAATACTTTGTCTACTAGCTTCCAGTCACGTTGCCAATTGGACAAATAGAAGGTTGTCGATGCACCAAACATCCCATGTTTCTTGCTTTGGGTGTCCACCATGAACAAGTCCCAACTCTTTTCCTTCTTATTCTTGTGAACCTCTATTGACCACAACCCTTGAGATTCTTTACAATCTCCCACTTGATGATGTCTAGAAATTCTTCAATGAAGGCCAAATCTCCTATGGATAGTCATTCTCTTTATTTTTGTTTGCTCTATAGTTTTGTGGGAAACAATTGGCTATAATGATACAACTTTCTATAGCTTCAGAAGATAGTGGGATCAATTTGTCACATAGAGCTACATTAAAATAGTGGCATGTTTCTGCCATTGAAGAATACACTTCTTGTAGAAAGTGGCTTTGGCAATGAAGACCTCAATTCTTCAATAGTCGTAGGAATTCTATAATCTTCCATTGCTTTTCTTCCTCTTAGGAGTGCCACTTCTTCTATTTTTAGCTTCTATAAGTGCTTGTTGATGGCAATATTCCCTAGCTACACACAAAAAACATGTAGCCCCAAGAGAAACACCAAGAAAATGTGGAAATTGCTGCAAGAAAATCTATACTGTTACACCAACAAGCATGTTCTTCATACTTTAACACAAGAAGAAAAAGAACACCAAGAACCACAAATATTCACACATTATCATGTAGAAAACTCCCATAGATTTATCACAACAAATCTTCAACACATCATTTATATTCTTCATAGAAACCATCTAGGAACCACAAGAACACAAAGAAATGATCAACTTTGAATGGAATTTCATCACATAGTATTCATATTTTATCATCTTCACAGTCTTCATAGTCGTTATCTCAATCTCTCTCATAATTACATTATTTTTCATAGAAAATTGGCTATCTCTTATACACCATCTCTTTCACATATAATCTCTCTTAATAGTACATTGGAATAACAAAGAACAACTCTAAATAATCCTCTCTTAATCATGGATACCTCTTCCAAGAGATATGTCTAATATTAAGGGTCACCAGAGCTACTATAATTTCCCTTGAAAGCTCATCAATGTCACAACACAATTTTGGTAAATTTGGAAAACTTTCAAGTCTTATTTTTTTAAATTAGAACATTAGGATTCAAAAAAATATTCCTTCAAAGACACCCAAATCCATCATCTAACACCAAGAAATGATCAACTTTGAATGGAATTTCATCACATAGTATTCATATTTTATCATCTTCATAGTCTTTCTCTCAATATCTCTCATAATTACATTATTTTTCATAGAAAATTGGCTATCTCTTATACACCATCTCTTTCATATATAATCTCTCTTAATAGTACATTGGAATAACAAAGAACAACTCTAAATAATCCTCTCTTAATCGTGGATACCTCTCCCAAGAGGTATGCCTAATATTAAGGGTCACCAAAGCTGCTATAATTTCCCTTGAAAGCTCATCAATGTCACAACACAATTTTGGTAAATTTGGGAAACTTTCAAGTCTTATTTTTTATTAATTAGAACATTACGATTCAAAAAAATATTCCTTCAAAGTCACCCAAAGCCATCATCTAACACATAATTGGAAAATTTATAGAAAATGGAATCTATTGAACTATTGAACACCAAATTCAAAGCCATGATGTGAGAGTTATAGCAAAGAGAAAGTTTTGACCATGAGTTCTAAACTTGTGAAAAATTTTCAAATTTACTATTGGCATATTTCATTGTCACTTCAGCCTTAGTCCCCCATTGAAAAGGAAAATACAAGTCTCTATTTATGTTTTGCACAAGTGCGACGAAATGAATTCCCAAAAACAAAAGGCCCGCGTTGCATCATTGTCTTAGGAAAGACATGCATCTAGATTGTGTGTGGCATCATGGTTAGTTTCGCTTGCACTGTTAGGGATTCATCTTAAAAATAATTATAAGACATGCATATGAAGTCCTAAACTTATTTGCCTAGGGTAGTTCAATAGGATGCGTCCTAAATACGCAAGGATAGGGCTTAACTCCACTTGTTTGAGGTTTAAAAGTAAATGAGCCAAACTATTATCACATTCATAGGAGGACCTAGAGATGAGTAAAACAATCATTGGTCTCTATGCTACATGTGGCCCCGATAAAGCCAAAACAACCTTGATGATATCACCCTTAACCATGACACCACTCAATGTTAAACAAGAAAATTTGGGTATTGTTTTTCCAAGATCAGAACCCTGGACTAAAGGCTAGCAAGATAGGATAGATACCATTTGAGATCTATCAGATATAGATCCAATTGCATAATTGCATGCTCCTATCACACATGAGCGGGGTCGGAAATGAGGAATTCACTAACCCTTGGAGGATGTTGGAAAGTTCCGCCAAGGCAAGAAGGACAAACGCTAAGTGTCAAGAGAGAGACCCCACCTTAGTAGATGTCCCGAGCACTCGCCTGCACCATTGTTCGTGCTTGTAAATTTAGGACACCACTTATAAAAATGATTGTGTGACCCCAAACTCATAAAAGAAATGGGAATAATGAATCAGGTTGATTTTTTGGAGGGCGTGCCAAACCACCCCCAGCTGTCCGCCAACCCTAGCCAAGGGGGTTCTAAATAGTCGTGATAGGAACGTGGACCAAACCCGCCACGACTGTGGGTTTGTTTGATTGTAGGAGGACGGTTGGATGCCAAGGAGGGCTCTGGCTGTAAATTCCCTACCTCTGGTACCTACTCAAACGATTTGCGTGACTCGAGATAGATTCTCGAGGGCCTCTTATTACTAGTGCAAGGTGAAAACTTGGTGGAAATAAAGTGCATCCTTATGAATTGCAGATGTTGTTCCTTTTGAACAAGACTTGTATCTTTGATAAAATGCTAATATTAAGTTTACTTCTAGAGAACCTATTTGAATTTGTTTTCATGTCAATGTCATAAGATTACATGAATGAACCATGCCCCTTAAAAGGCCTAATTAAGGAAGCTGCTTTTACATGTCACAACTAAATGTGATAGGGCTAATTAGATAACTAAAGTACGACTATTGAGGGAAGCAAGTGGGTGAAACCCCCGAGGGTCTTTGTCCTACGACCTTTCGGCAGCGCCAGTTAATACCCGAATTCATACCGTTTTTGGGGACCGGAATGGGATTATGCCCTACGGACAAAGAGGTGGAGCGACACATCCCTCTCGTTCCTACTTCTCCTTGAACCAAGTGGGATATGGACTTGGTTCGGATTGGGTAACCCCACACATAGTAGAGTGACCGGGAAACCTTGACCACCAGGGGTTCAAGTTTTAGGTCGATCCTAGTGGGTTTGATTGTGAACATTCCGTTACAAGGTAGACTCAGGAAACCCTAGGCGACAAACCCCATGACATTCTATGGGAGTGTCGGGTGGTGACGCTTAGATTCATTTCTCGATGGACTACCAAATAAGTGCTTGGAAGCCAATAGACAGGCATGTTACAGTTGGTATCAGAGCTGAACAACGACTAAAACAATTAGAAAAAAAATCAAGGAGAATGAGGTAGTGTTTTCATTAGAAAATGTTTTTCTTTTTACTCACTTGTGGATTGCCACTGCTTCCAGACTTACGATGCATGGAGCAGGTTCCTCGTAGTTCATATCATGTTCAGGACAGTTATGAACTCTTCAAGCTACCACAGACAGTCCGATATGATGGGGATCCTTGATCGGCTCTACAACCCCTCACCGCTGTATGTGGAAAGGCG
The DNA here is from genome assembly GCF_053477565.2 of Lygodium microphyllum. Lineage (NCBI taxonomy): Eukaryota > Viridiplantae > Streptophyta > Polypodiopsida > Schizaeales > Lygodiaceae > Lygodium > Lygodium microphyllum. The sequence continues at coordinate 128,168,154 of NC_141143.1, forward strand.
TTGGACTTGGAGCGCGGGATACTGTTACATAGATGCCAATAAACTTGCCTATCTAACAATATGAAGAGGTTAAAGTCGTTGGAAGACTTGAAGATTATCAAGTTATTCATCTTCCATGAGGCTCGTGTGAACTCAACCCTACACATCGAACACTGACAAGTAGATCAGAACCGCTACATCTACGAAGAGGTGGTTAAAGTTTTACCAGCAGAGTTAGAATTAAAGTAATGGGGTGAAATGAACGTCACGGCTATCAAAAATGGGGATTTCTTGAACTTCCCATGACTTATCGCTTCTTGAGAATCCATTCCCCCAATCCATACTACAATTATGTTCCTGTAGCTAAATCCAATAGGGAATTATTAACATGGCATTAATGTAACTCTTGATAAGAAAATCATCTCAGTCAAATCCTATCTATTCCCAAATAATTGTACTTGAGGCTTACGCTTCCCTATGGTTAAATAAGAATTTTATGTTCATTAAAATGGTTGCATAGTAGCAATGGAAAATATGTGCGCATTGATTTAAGTTGTATAGGGATGTGTAAATGCAATCCTAACACGGAAAGTTTAAATTGGTAACCAGATACAACCCCAAGCGCAGATCCAGAATCATGTTTCCACACTAAGCCCAACAGAGGCACAAGGGAAGAATTTTCTTCTCAAACAAATTAAACCACCAGAATTTGATGGAAAAGGGAATATTGTTGAAGCTGATGCCGAAATATGGATTGAATCTATGGAGGACTATTTCAATGTAGCCAGAATAGCACTTGTGAACTAAGCCATGATTTCCAAGCTCAAGCTCACCGACGAAGCTAGGTTGTGGTGGAAGCAATCGTGTAAAGACCAAGCGGTCTCACTGAAAGCATAATAACTTGGGAAAATCTAAAGGAAATAGTGTAGGGAAGGTATATGCTGCCTACATATAGAACTCGGAATATGAATGAGTTCTTTAAGTTGAGGCAGTTGGGCCTATCTCTGGAGGCATACTACTCGAAATTTGTTTCCTTGCTAAAATACACCCCGACAATGAGTACCCCCCAACAAGTCTCGAAGTTTTGTGATGGGCTGAATCCACCAATAAACACTCAGTTGGAATCAATGTGTCCTTTAGATTTGCAAGATGCATTGATAAGAGCAGAACCTATTGCCTAAGAAGTCCTAAGTCCAGACCTTGGGCTTACAAAGATCAAAATCCAGGGATGTCGAAAGCTCAAATTAAAAGGGCGCAAGGACAGAGTCAAGGCCAATGGAAGAAGCCAAGAGTAAATGCAGTCAATGACTTTGTCCCCACTCAAAGAAGTGAACAAAGCTTGCATTGTTTTCACTTCAATGAACTTAGGCACTTCAAAAGAGAATGTCCCAAACTTGGCGAAGACTGCCATCAAGGGAAATTCAGAGGCCAAGCCAGGGCTATCCATGGCCATAGTCGTGCAACATTGGGAAGGGCAAAAACTTCCAATATTACAACTAAAGAATTAGACAAAGAAGAAGATCTGTGCATGGAAGTCGAGATTGAGAGGGCAACCGTTCATGCCACTCTCCATAAAAAGCGGCTGAACCACCAATTCTCGGTGATTCAAACACCATCGGACCACCAAGGTAAGAAATTCAAAACCTTGATTGACTGTGGCAGTACTCATTCCTTCATTTCACCAACCTATGCAAGAAGGTAAGGAGTAACCATTGTAGCTACACCCACTTTGCTTGTTGAACTAGCAAATGGGTGAGAAATCACTTGGACTAGACAAACTGCTAAAGTGGAATTCCTACTCGAAAACGAGCCCACAACTGTTAAGTTCAAGGTAATGAATCTAGGAGTCCATGATTTCCTACTCGGGATGGATTGACTAATCCCCAATGATGCTCACATTCATTGTGGAAAGGGTCAAGTCTCCTTTCGAAGGGTGAGCTAGTTACAACACAAGGAGAAGTAGTTAAACCAAAGATCCAATTAGCTAAGGCAATGCAAATAGTTCAAGGAATAAGGAAGGGATTACCCGTTCACTTGATAAACAAACCAGATCAGGTAGAGGACACCAATGAAGAACCATCTTGGCTAAAGGAATATGTGGATGTGTTCCTTGAAGATTTGATTGAATTACCACAGCCTAGGGAAGTGGATCATGAGATTAAGCTAATGCGAGGAGCTGCAGCAATTGTGAAAAGGCCCTACAAGATGTAAATTCCTAAAGTCATTGAGTTAAATGAACAACTCAAACAACTACTAGACCAAAGGTACATACACCCCATGTTGAGATATCGAGCTACACTCGTGATATGCCAGGGTGACCGTTGTGTATTTATATCATTGACTTGTCAGTTGCAGACGCGGTTGGTACACCACCCATGAATAATAGCTACATGATAGCTATCCTTATCTACTCTAGTTCATGGCTCAGTTAGTATGCCACCTTAGTTAGTTGAGTTTGGTTTGAGACCCATATATAGGGTTCTTCTATTTCTTTGTATGAGAGTTCTTTTTGGCTTACACAACTAAGACGAGGAAAACTGTTTTTAGCCTCCACCCTTGTGTGTATTCCCCCATTGTGCAAGCAAGAAAGCTTCAAGTGAGACTCCTTCCTTCTCTCGCGCAATCTTGACATGGTATCAGAGCCTTGTTCGTGGTAAGGAGCTCAAGAAAGCAAGCCAAGCTCGCGGTGTTCTGGTAAGAGGAGCAGTGTTGCTTTCATTTTCTATTTTGGGAGCAGATCTCTGTAGGTAGCACAGCCGAAAAGTGCAGGAGTGCATTGTCTCAGGTTGAGACGCCCTTCGCGGTGAAGCAAGAGGGAAATATATGCTGCGGGTAAGGGCTTTAGCCCTTGGCGACCTTGTTTTTTTTTATTTGAGGCCATTTCAGGGCCTGTTTTGGAGGCGGAAGTTTTTTGCACGCACTCAGGAAAAGGCCCAGTTTTATGCTATGCAGCCACTGTTCTACAGGTCGGTGAAAAGTTACTGTAGAAATTGCATTGTATGCTTGTGTGCAGAGACATTGGGAGTTACAGAATCATCATTGGTTCCTGTTTATGCAAAATCGTCACTAGGAAGTGACTGTGTGGTCAAATACCACTTTCGCCAGTTTTGCAGATTTTTCCCTTGTGAGGGTGAAGCTGTGTTTTTTGCAGTGACATAATTTTTTGCAGTGTTCTGTAATGGCGTCTGATTCTCTTTCACAGATTGTCACTGAAAAGCTTGACAAGAACAACTTCCAAGCATGGAAGTTTAGAATGACGAATTTCCTTATGGGAAAAGGATATTGGGAATTTGTTGCAGGAAATGAAGAAGAACCAGTTCTTCCTGATGTTCCCAATCAACAGCAAATGCAGGCATTCAAAGCATGGCTTCAGAGAGCTAGGAAAGTTATGTACTGGCTGTCTATCAGTATTTCAGACTCTATGATTGTGCATATTCAGGATGCAAGTACGCCAAAGGAGGCATGGGATACTTTGTCAAAAATGTATAGCACAAATACGCAAGCCAAGAAAATGCAGCTCAAGCAAGAGTTGCACAATGTGCAAAGAGAAAATATGAGCATCAATGACTATCACATGAAGGTGAAGAAGATTGCAGATGCACTTGCTTCCATTGGGTCGCCAGTGGAAGATGATGATTTAGTTTCTGTGGCCTTGAATGGTCTAGGAAAGGATTATGCACAGTTCCGAACATCCATTTCTGTCCGTGAAAGATTTCCTGATTTTGAGGAGTTGATTGCTCTTCTAATTTTTGAGGAGCAGAGAAATGGTGGTGCATCTTCTTCAAGAGGAACTTCAAAAGAAGTTGTCTTCTACTCAAATGCTGAAAGAGGTAGAGACAGAGGTAGAGGAGGCCGATATGGAGGCCGTGGTAGAAATCAGAATATGCAGCAAACTCAAGAAAACCAGTCCTATGGAGGAGGACGTGGTAACTCTAGAGGCAGGGGGAGCCAAAGAGGTCGTGGTGGATGGCAAAGAGGCCAAAATGCAAACAGTAATGTTGAATGCTACTACTGTGGTAAAATGGGTCATATGGCTAAAGACTGCTATAAAAAGCAGAATGACATCATGAATGGAAAACTGCAACAAGGGAATTATGCATCTTCTAGTAGACAGGGTGATGACAGAAATGAGCACTTGTTTATGGTGCAGCACATGAATAATTCTGTGACAAGTGCAAAAGAAAGCAATGATGTATGGTATGTTGACTCAAGTGCATCAAACCACATGACAGGTCATGCAGAATGGATGGAGGATGCAAGAAAAATGGAAAACCCAGGATTTGTGGAGACTGGTGATGATACTACACATCCTATTGTGCAAATTGGAAAAATTCCTTTGTCTATGCAGGATAGGAAAAAGAAATACCTGTCCGATGTATTTCATGTCCCAAATATCACCAAGAATCTGGTTTCTGTTGGTCAAATGGTTGAGCAGGGCTTGCAGGTTAGATTTAATCCTCATGGATGCTTTGTTGAGGATATGAAAAATAAAGGTCGCTTGATAGCAAAAGGAAAGAAGAAGGGCAGAATGTTTACATTGGATGCAGACATGTCTGAATTGAGTGCAGCAATGTTTGCACATGGGACCGGTGTAGTTGCAGATATTGATATTTGGCATAAACTCATTGGTCATGTTAATGTACAGTGACTTAAATCAATGCAGGCCCAAAATATTGTTGCAGGTTTGCCTAAATTCAAGGTTGCAGAAATGCATAAGGTATGTGAAGCCTGTCAGTTTGGAAAACATGCAAGGAAACCATTTCCTAGACATGTTCAAGAGAGTGAGAAGCCATTGGAATTAATCCACTCTGATGTGTGGACTACTAAAGCTGCATCTCTTGGAGGCTGTCATTATTTTGTCACTTTTATTGATGACTATAGCAGAAAAGTTTGGGTGTATTTTATGAAAAAGAAAAGTGAAGTTTTTGGGCATTTTAAAACCCTTAAAGCTATGGTTGAAAAAGAAATAGGCCTGCAAATAAAATGCCTAAGGTCAGATGGAGGGGGAGAGTACCTCTCAAATGAGTTTGCAAGGTTCTTGCAGGAGCATGGAATAAAGCAGCAATATTCATGCAGTCATACCCCACAACAAAATGGAATTGTAGAAAGGAAAAACAGGCATATTGGAGAGGTACCTCGTGCCATGCTCAATGAAAAAGACTTGCCAAATTTTTATTGGGCTGAAGCAGTTGCTACAGCAGTCTACATAATGAACAGGACTCCCACTGCAGCAATACATGGAATGACTCCAGAGGAGAGGTATACTGGTAGGAAACCAGATATTTCTCATTTGAAAATTTTTGGTTGCATTACCTATGTACATGTGCCAGATGAGTTGAGATCCAAGTTGGATCCAAAAGCTGAGAAGTGCATATTTATTGGTTACTCTCTGCAGCAAAAAGGGTATAGATGCTATAACCCTTCTACTTGTAAGTTTACAGTGAGCAGAGATGTTGTTTTTTATGAGATGAGTAGCTGGTATAAACCAGTAAATGTGTTTGATGATGTAGATGCACAAAATGGTAATGCTGCACAGAATTCACAGCAGTAGTCACAAAATATTAGTGGACCTAGAGTGTCCTCTAGCAGTGGTTCACATTCTTCGCCATGGACAGGCAGATTGAGATCAGGAGAATCTTCTCAAAGTAATGCAGATAGTGGTATGCAGGTATCACGAAAAGAAAAAGAGAAGGTTGATCAACCCATGTTTGATGTGAATGCAGGTCACTCTTATGTGGATGGTGAATCCAGTGGCTCAGAACAGAGCATTGATGATGAGTTGGGTATTCCTTCTATTGTTACACCTGGAGTAAGAAAGACCATGGATGTTTTGAGAGCACCTGGGAGTGAACCTACTTTGCGCAGGTCTACGAGAGCTAGGTATCCTGTGGATAGGCTGAAATATGATGGATTTACAGCCATTCACTATGCATATATGGTTAAAGTGATACAGGAACCAGAACCCACTTCTTTTGAGGAAGCCATGGGAAAAGAAAAATGGGAGAAAGCCATGGATGAAGAAATGGATGCCTTGGAAGCAAATGCTACATGGGAGTTAGTACCTTTGCCTAAAGGTAAGAATGCAATTGACTGTAAGTGGGTTTATAAGGTGAAGCACAATGCAGATGGTTCTGTGAACAGATACAAGGCAAGATTAGTAGTCAAGGGGTATGCACAAACATATGGCATTGACTATGAAGAAACATTCAGCCCGGTTGCAAGGATGGCAACCGTAAGAGTAGTCATTGCTATGGCTGCATCAAAGGGATGGTCTTTACATCAGATGGATGTAAAGAATGCCTTCTTGCATGGTGATTTGCAAGAAGAGGTCTATATGGAGCAGCCACCAGGTTATGTGCATGCTGTTCATCCTGAGTTTGTTTGCAGGTTGAAGAAAGCCTTGTATGGCTTGAAGCAAGCACCTAGAGCATGGTCTGACAAGATAGGATAGTATCTTGTCACTATTGGCTTTCAGATTTCCAAGGCAGATTTCTCACTTTATGTGAGAAAAACAGAGAAATGTATTATGCTACTTGTCATTTATGTTGATGATTTGATTATGACAGGTGACAGTGATGAAGATATCCTTCATGTGAAAATGCTATTAAAGCAGAAGTTTGAGATGAAGGATTTGGGAGAGCTGTGTTATTTCTTGGGCATTGAGGTGATTAGATCACCAAGTGGGATACAGCTCTTGCAAAGGCAGTATGGATTGGACATGCTGTCCAAATATGGGATGACAGGCTGTAAGCCTATTTCAGTTCCTTTGGAGCAGAATGTGAAGCTGAGCACAGATGCAGGTGAGCTTCTAGAAGACCCTACTATGTACAGATGCATAGTAGGAAGTTTGATTTATATGACTATTACCAGGCCAGATTTGAGCTATGCTGTTGGATTGGTAAGTCAGTTTATGCAGGCTCCAAGGAAGCCACATTTGGATGCGGCTAGACGCATACTCAGGTATGTGAAGTCCACATTGCAGTATGGACTATTTTATGAGACTGGGGTTCAGATACAATTGCATGGATACACTGATGCTGATTGGGCAGGTAGTATTTCTGATAGACGATCTACAAGTGGATATGTGTTCTCTTTTGGGAGTGCTACAGTCACTTGGAGCAGCAAGAAACAGCCTACAGTTGCCTTGTCGAGCACAGAGGCTGAGTACAGGGGTGCAACAATGGCTGCATGTGAGGTAGCTTGGTTGCATAAGCTACTTTATGATATGCATCAGTCTACAGATGGGCCAGTTGTCATATGATTGTGACAACATGAGTAGTATACACTTGGCAAATAACCCAGTCTATCATGATAGAACAAAGCACATTGAGCTGTATTATCACTATGTGCGAGAGAGGGTTTTACTAGGTCTTATTGATCTAGTTTATGTCAGCACAGAGGATCAGGTAGCTGACATATTCACGAAGGCATTGGGCGCAGAGAAGCTACGCAAGTTCAGAGACCTGCTTGGTGTGCAGGAATTGGGATTGAGCTCGAGGGGGAGTGTTGAGATATCGAGCTCCACTCGTGATACGCCAGGGTGACCGTTTGTATTTATGTCACTGACTTGTCAGTTGCAGACACGGTTGGTACACCGCCCATGAATAATAGCTACATGATAGCTATCCTTATCTACTCTAGTTCGTGGCTCAGCTAGTATGCCACCTTAGTTAGTTGAGTTTGGTTTGAGACCTATATATAGGGTTCTTCTATTTCTTTGTATGAGAGTTCTTTTTGGCTTACACAACTAAGAAGAGGAAAACTGTTTTTAGCCTCCACCCTTGTGTGTATTCCCCCATTGTGCAAGCAAGAAAGCTTCAAGTGAGACTCCTTCCTTCTCTCGCACAATCTTGACACCCCAGCAGTTCTCCTTGGGGAGCTCCAGTCTTGTTCCAAAAGAAGAAGGACGGTACACTTTGCCTTTGCATCAATTATAGAGGCCTGAACCAAGTAACCATAAAAAATAAATACCTCATTCCAAGGATAGACGAGTTACTCGATTGATTGCAGGGAGCAAAAATCTTTTCCAATATTGATTTTAGGTCAATGTATTATTAGATCCGTGTCAAGGATGAGGATATTCCAAAGATGGCATTCAATACCAGTTATGGTCATTTTGAATTCACTGTAATGTCTCTTGGATTGACTAATGCCCCTGCCACCTTTAACATGCTAATGTAGGACATTTTTAGACCATACCTTGATGATTTTGTACTCATCTTCTTTGATGATACCTTGGTTTATTCCAAGGAGAAGGTAGATCATGAGTCCCAAATTCGCATCGTCTCCTTGAGACCATGAGGACACATAATCTCTATGCTAAGAAGAAAAAGTGTGCCTTCCTCAAAAGGCATACTTGAATATCTTGGATTTATTGTGTCAAATTAAGGGATCTCTATAGACCCTACCAAGGTTAAGGATGTCCAAGAGTGGTCTCCACCGAGTACTATTAAAGAAGTGTGTAGTTTTCTTGGATTAACATGTTTGTACATGATCTTCATTAAGGAATATGCTTTAATCGCATCACCCCTCACAAATTTTCTGAAAAAGTAAGTTGCCATAGTGTGGACGCCCTCTTAACAAGCAAGTTTTGATCAACTCAAGCATAGCTTGGTGATAGCACCAATTCTGAAGCTCCCTAACTTAAGCAATGAATTTGAAGTTGTCACAGATGCTAGCTCACTTGCTGATGCAAGAAGGTCATCCTATAGCCTATTCCTCACGGAAGTTAAAAACCCATGAAAGGAATTATGCCACCCATGACCTAGAACTACTAGTAGTGATTCATGCCCTCAAACTTTGGTGACATTACTTTCTTGGTAACAAGTTTTCTTTGGTCATGGACCATAAGAGCCTTAAATGGATCTTCACCCAAACCGACCTCAACATGAGGCAACATTGTTGGATAGAAGTTCTGTAGGAGTATGATTTTGAGATCAGGTGTATCGACCTAGCAAAGAGAAAGTGGTTGCTGACGCCCTAAGTCACAAGGTGTTCCTCAACTCCCTTATCATGGAGGAACCCTCACTAGCCAAATCATTGGCAACTATGGTGTCAATGCCTAGCAATCCTATCCTTGAACTAGCCAAGGAAAAAGCTAGTCATGATCCAGAATATCTAGAGATTATAAAGGAAATTTTGGAAAATGACCAAAACCCCAGACTCAAGGTCAAATATCAAGAATTCTCCATCAATGAGGGACTTGTCTATTTTATGACAAGATTATGCATACCCTCAAGCAAGAAACTCAAACAAAGAATACTTTGGAAAGCACATGACTCCCCCTTTTCACGCCATCCTAGATATGTCAAGACCCTCAACACGGTCAATAAGAGCTATCATTGGGGAAGGCTTAAGGGAGACATGCTCAAATATGTCATGGAATATTTGTCTTTCCAACGCATTAAGGCAGAACATGTCAAGATGCCTGGGAAGCTGCAACCTCTCGACATCCCCCAAATGAAGTGGGAATTTATTAGCATCGACTTTGTTGTTGGGTTACCCTCAGTGCAGGGAGGCTACAGCTCAATTGTGGTCATAGTAGACATGCTCACCAAGGTTGCATGCCTCATTCCAGTCAACACAAATTATAAAGCTTCAAATATTGCCAGACTGTTCATCAAGGAGATATTTAGACTCCACGGGTTTCCTAGAAGGATCTTTAGTGACAGTGACTCCCTCTTCACATCTCACTTTTGGAGGGGGATATTTGGGGCCATTGGGACTCAACTCTATTTCAGTACAACCTATCACCCCCAAATTGACAGCCAAACAGAGAGGGTCAACCAAGTCATTGAAGATATCCTTAGATCTTATTGCTATTGTGAACCCAGGAAATGGATCCAACATCTATCATTAGTTGAGTTCGCCTACAATGCTACCTACCAACAAAGCATTCAAATGACACCTTTTCAAGCATTGTATGGGCATGATTGTCATACTCCATTAAACTTTTCAGATCCTACTTTAAGGGTAGAAGCTTCTAAGGAAATGCTCAAGGAAATGGATGAGCAAGTTAAGGCCATCAGACAAGACATTTAGAGCCGCCAAGGATAGGAAGAAAGCTTATGTGGATCTAAATAGACAAGAGCGACTCTTCAATGAGGGAGACATGGTTTTTATTTGTGTACGGCCCAAGAGGAGTTCCCTATCATTGGGGAAATTTAAAAAAATGAGTCCAAGGCATTGCGAACCCTATAGGATCCTCAAATGCCTAGGGCCCAATGCCTAAAAACTCCAACTCCTTGGGAACGTAAAGGTTCACAATGTATTTCATGTTAGCCTACTAAAGAAATATGTGTCCAATCTAGCCATGTCCTCGATGATCAACAAGTTGTAATGCCAAGCCAAGGAGTCCTTGAGCTTTGGTCAGCTAGAATCCTAGACATTCGGGAAAAGAGATTGAGGAGTAGAGTCCTTAAGGAGTACCTCATCCAGTGGAAGGACTTTCCAAAAGAATATGCCACATGGATTGACGAGAGTATTCTCGACCAACAATACCCCCAATTCCTTTCGAGATGAGGACATCTCCATTCCTTAAGGGGGGAAGAATGTAACATTTCCCTCCCTCCCACTATATGACCCCCTAATTAAACAAATTTATAAAAAATAAAAGAATAGCACCCCCCCTTTTTATTTTTTTTCCTCATGCCACCAGCATGGAGGACATAGGGGGACTACCACGTGTTGACGGAGAGAGAGGGGGCTGCCTTGGATGTTGAGCATGTGTGGGGGGAGCTCCAGGATGACGTGGGTAAGAAGGGGTAACAATTACTCCCTCTTCCCCTCCCCCATACTCTGCATGGCGGCGGCCATCCACCTGGCCTCCTTCATGGGAATAGGGGGGGGGCTCCATACCTTACCAATCCCCCCCCAATACACTATAAAAAGGCCTAAGCATAGAGAAGGAGGAGATCCTGGCTCCTACACGATGTCTAACAAGAGAGAGAGAGAGAGTGAGGGGGAGAGAGAGAGAGAGAGAGAGAGAGAGAGAGAGAGAGAGAGAGAGAATTTTTCCCTCTTTGAAGGCTTCTAAGCTTGCCGTCTTTCTTTCCTCCCTCTTAGAGAGGATTCTCACAAACAATCTCCTCCTATGAGGAATCATCTCTCTTTTAGCATGGGTGCGTAGCTGCGAAGCAAAAGTCGAGCTATATGATGCCTCTCAAGCAAAGTAAGGTTCAATCGAGCACGAATCCCACTTTAACCGATGGAGTTGCAGGTCAAGGAACTGCGATGCTTGGTAACCAGGTACATCCAATAAATTCTACCTTGTTGGGAGCCCTTAAAAACGTAGATTGACTTCATTGGGAAGGGAGAAGTATTCGTGCAAAAATCTATGATAACTAACCACCATTTAGGTTGCATTATTCAATCATGTTGGAAATTGTGATTTATTGCACTTTGGCATGTTTTGAACGAATTAATTGCACAAAAGATTTTGCATTCATGCACACTAAAAAATCAATGACTTTATTGAGTGTGTTCGTAGTGCTTTAGATTATGCACTAGCATTGGCATGCTCAAAAGGTACCGAAAAAAATGGGTTATTAGAACGATTGAGCGTATTCATCATTAAGCAGAAATCATACTTTTTTCTTGCATCGCAAATTTGTGAAATTGGAAAGGTAGGAGTAAAGGCTTGAATCAAGTACATGAGGATCGTGAGTTGCTACGATAATGGCTAAGTATAATTAGGTCATTGCAATACTAAGCTGGGTATTAGGCTCCTATAAACCTTTAGAGGAAAGAAGTTCGCATTTGCATTAGGCCTGATGACTTCATGTCCCCCATTGAAAAGGAAAATACAAGTCTCTATTTATGTTTTGCATAAGTGCGACGAAATGAATTCCCAGAAACAAAAGGCCCGCATTGCATCATTGTCTTAGGAAAGACATGCATCTAGATTGTGTGTGGCATCATGGTTAGTTTCGCTTGCACTGCTAGGGATTCATCTTAAAAATAATTATAAGACACGCATATGAAGTCCTAAACTTATTTACCCAAGGTAGTTCAATAGGATGCATCCTAAATACGCAAGGTTAGGGCTTAACTCCACTTGTTTGAGGTTTAAAAGTAAATGAGCCAAACTATTATCACATTCATAGGAGGACCTGGAGATGAGTAAAACAATCATTGGTCTCTATGCTACATGTGGCCCCGATAAAGCCAAAACAACCTTGATGATATCACCCTTAGCCATGACACCACTCAATGTTAAATAAGAAAATTTGGGTATCGTTTTTCCAAGACCAGAACCCTGGACTAAAGGCTAGCAAGATAGGATAGATACCATTTGAGATCTATCAGATATAGATCCAATTGCATAATTGCATGCTCCTATCACACATGAGCGGGGTCGGAAACGAGGAATTCCCTAACCCTTGGAGGATGTTGGAAATTTCCGCCAAGGCAAGAAGGACAAACGCTAAGTGTCAAGAGAGAGACCCCACCTTAGCAGATGTCCCGAGCACTCGCCTGCACCATTGTTCGTGCTTGTAAATTTAGGACACCACTTATAAAAATGATTGTGTGACCCAAAATCATAAATGAAATGGGAATAATGAATCAGGTTGAACTTTTGGAGGGCGCGCCAAACTATCCCCAGCTGTCCGCCAACCCTAGCCAAGGGAGTTCTAAATAGTCGTGACAGGAATGTGGACCAAACCTGCCATGGCTGTGGTTTTTTTTTGTTTGTAGGAGGATGCTTGAATGCCAAGGGGGGCTTTGGCTATAAATTCCGTGCCTCCGGTTCCTACTCAAATGATTTGTGTGACTCGAGATAGATTCTCGAGGGGCCCTTGTTACTAGTGCAAGGTGAAAACTTGGTGGAAATAAAGTGCATCCTTACGAATCGCGGATGTTGTTCCTTTTGAACAAAAAATTTATCTCTGATAAAATGCTAATATTAAGTTTACTTCTAGAGAACCTTTTTGAATTTGTTTTCGTGTCAATGTCATAAGATTACATGAATGAACCATGTCCCTTAAAAGGCTTAATTAAGAAAGCTGCTTTTACATGTCACACCTAAATGTGATAGGGCTAATTAGATAACTAAAGTACGCCTATTGAGGGAATCGGGTGGGTGAAACCCCCGACGAGTCTTTGTACTATGTGACAGGGTGGTCCGAAAGAACTAGGACGCTTCTCACAAGATTTTACCATCATTCGGCCTTTGGGCAATGCCGATTAATACCCGAATTCATACCGTTTTTGGGGACCGGAATGGGATTATGCTCTACGGGTAGAGAGGTGGAGCGACACATCCCTCTCGTTCCTACTTTTCCTTGAACCAAGTGGGGTATGGACTTGCTTCTGATTGGGTAACTCTGCATATAGTAGAGTGACTGGGAAACCTTGACCACCAAGGATTCAAGATTCGAGTCAATCCTAGTGGGTTCAGTTGCGAACATTTCGTTGCGAGGTGGACTTGGGAAACCCTAGGCGATAAACCCTGTGACATTTCTGGGAGTCTGGGTGGTGACACTTAGATTCGTTTCTCGATGAACTGCCAAAAAATGTGTTGGGGCAGCCAATAGATGAGGACGTTACACAAGAGTAGAGGTATGACTTCTAAACGGATTGATAGAATAGGATAAAGTTCTTCAGTTTCTTCTCTTCTTGGATTAGAGTAGAAGAGGATGAGAGACCTTCTGTGTATCTTCTTCCTTGGGTTGAATGGAATGATGTCACTTCATCTCGCGGAATAGAGTCTCCTCCTTCTCAATTAGCGTCTTGTCCTTGTCAAGATTGCTCTTCTTTTTCCCCTTCTTGGTCATCCCCAAGCCCTCAATTTATAGTTTTGCAGGGGATAAAAGAGAGGACACTTGCTTTTTAGCATTTTTTTATGACATCATTAATGACAAAGAGAGAACGCTTTCTTTTAGTGCTTCTGATGTCATCATTGATGATGTCAAAGAGGGAGCTTAATTTTTGTAGTGCGAAGATAAAAATTTATGAATCTATGGGCAAGCACCACGTGGCACATTGTCGAGTGGCTGTCACTCCAAGGCTTATGACTAAGGCAACAACCAAGGCATAGACCTTGACATATTTGCCATGGCATACTTGACAATTGGCTACGTTGGCTACACGTGAGAAGCTTCCACTAGCTTGTAGGAAAATCTTCTCGGGAGGTCACCCATCCCAATAGTGTCGTCACCCAAGTGCGCTTAACTGCCAAGTGACTATTCACTAGGCTAGTTCTTTTTGTTGTTCTATACTACAAACATAGTTTTAATAAGCTAGTCTTGGGAGGGTCTCCCAATTCTTTCTTCCATAAACTAGCATATAATACCTCATTAATAATAATTATTATCTTCATAATGAGAGTCGATTTCATGATTAGAGCTAATTTTTAAAAATGTGCAACATAAATCAATTTTCTTTGGAATGTATATGCACATTAAAATAAACTAAGTAATGGGGACATTACATTCTTCCCTCCTTAGAGAAATTGAGATATCCTCATCTCGAGAGAAATGTTAAGAATCGCGTGGTGGGGGGACTTGCTTGCGCTGTTGCGCCAAACACACACTGTGTACACAAGAGGAAGCTTACTCAAGAACACAAGAAGAGAGATGGACGCCAAAACATTTTCTTGCTGATTTCTTCCTCTTCTTCCACACACTATATAATGTACACAAAGTATAGATAAGAACATAAAGGAAAGTGTCCTACTAAGTCAAATAGTGCATAACAGACTACACTAATTGACTGGCGCTATATCTTTGCCAATAGTAGGTAGGTGTAACAAACTAAATGTAATAAGTGATAAGTCAGTGGCCATATGAGTATCATAATGACCACCAACATGCTAAGTATAGATGTGCGGATCCATCTAGCCAAGCGATCCATCATCAATATTTGCACGTGTCGAGCTTGCCATCTCAACACTCCCCCTTAAGCTCAACTCTATATCTCCAACTCCAAGTAAGCTTCAGAACTTTCAAAGCTTCTCTGCACCCCAATGCCTTTGTGAAAATGTCAGCTATCTGATCCTGTGTGCTGACATATACCAAGTCAATCTCTCTTGCAAGTATCTTCTATCTCACAAAGTGGAAGTGCACCTCAATGTGTTTTCCTAGCATTGAACACTGGATAACTAGCTAGTTGTATGCTACTCATGTTTTCACAATGAATGACAACTAGACCATCTCCCAGCACATCCAAATCACCTAATAACGTTTGTAGTCATACCACCTCACATGCTACCATAGCAGCACCTCTATACTTAGCCTCTGTACTCGATAAAGCAACTGTAGGTTGCTTTTTGCTACTCCATATAATTGTTGCACTACCAAGGGAAAACATGAATCCACTAGTAGATCTTCTGTCTGACATGCTACTAGCCCAATCTATATCTGTGCATCTAAAGATTTGTACATCCTTACCTCCTGCCTCATAAAAAATTCCATAATGTAAAGTGTATCTCAATAAACATCTAACTACATCCAACTAGCTGTATCCAAATGAGGCTTCCTAGGCATCTACATAAACTGACTGACAAGGCCAACAACATAGTTCAAGTCTAGCCTTGTGATAGCCATGTAAATCAAACTCCCTACTATCCTCTTGAACATAGTAAGGTCTTCTATCTCATCCCCAATGTTGGCACTCAACTTCACATTTTGCTCCAATGGTACTGAAAGAGGCTTAATGTTGTCATACCATACTAGGATAACATATCCAAGACATACTGCCTTTGGGATAGCCATATACCATCATTACATCTTATCACCTCAATACCAAGAAAGTATCTCAGCTCACCCAAATCTTTCATCTCAAACTTCTTCTTCAAGAAGTCCTTAACTTCAACAATCCCATTGTCACACACATGTAATAATCAAGTCATCCACATAAATGACTATGATGACCAAACCTGCATCTCCCCTTCTCATATAAAGTGAGTGATCAGTATTGAAAATACAAATAAATCCAATATTGACAAGATACTCTCCAATATTTTCAAACCATGCTCTAGATGCTTGGATCCCCAAGAGGAACACCAAGGAAAACGGAATTCTACTACAAGAAAATCTATCTTGTAACATCAAAAGACTTTTATTTCATTCTTTTGATGACCAAAACAAAGAAAACAACAATTCTTCATGCAACATCATAGTAGATATCTCCCATGGATTTGATAGAATCAACCATAATCTTCAACATTTTCATAGAATCCATCAATAGAAAAAGAAACATAAAGAATATGCCACTTTTGAATGGAAATCAATCACATAGTATTCATCTTCAATGTCTTCATAGTTTTCTCTCTTGATCTCTCATATACAGATACACTGTTTTGATAGAATTGGCTATCTCTGGCTCTCTCTCTCTCTCTCTCTCTCTCTCTCTCTCTCTCTCTCTCTCAATAATACATCATCTCCTCACTAAAATACCCAATAATGACACTTAATGATCCCTCTTAGGTCGTGGATGCACCTCCCAAGAGGTATGGGAGGTATGAAAGGGCACTAGTGTCAAGATTGTGGGAGAGAAGGAAGGAGTCTCACTTGAAGCTTTCTTGCTTGCACAATGGGGGAATACACACAAGGGTGGAGGCTGAAAACAATTTTCCTCTTCTTAGTTGTGTAAGCCAAAAGAACTCTAGTACAAAGAAATAGAAGAACCCTATATATGGGTCTCAAACCAAACTCAACTAACTAAGGTGGCATACTAACTGAGCCATGAACTAGAGTAGATAAGGATAGCTATCATGTAGCTATTATTCATGGGCGGTGTACCAACCGCGTTTGCAACTGACAAGTCGGTGACATAAATACACAACGGTCACCCTGGCGTATCACGAGTGGAGCTCGATATCTCAACACTCCCCCTCAAGCTCAATCCCAATTCCTGCACACCAAGCAGGTCTCTGAACTTGCGCAGCTTCTCTGCGCCCAATGCCTTCGTGAATATGTCAGCTAGCTGATCCTCTGTGCTGACATAAACTAGATCAATAAGACCTAGTAAAACCCTCTCTCGCACATAGTGATAATGCACCTCAATGTGCTTTGTTCTAGCATGATAGACTGGGTTATTTGCCAAGTGTATACTACTCATGTTGTCACAATAAATGACAACTGGTCCATCTATAGACTGATGCATATCATAAAGTAGCTTATGCAACCAAGCTACCTCACATGCAGCCATTGCTGCACCCCTGTACTCAGCCTCTGTGCTCGACAAGGCAACTGTAGGCTGTTTCTTGCTACTCCAAGTGACTGCAGCACTCCCAAAAGAGAACACATATCCACTGGTAGATCGTCTATCAAAAATACTACCAGCCCAATCAGCATCAGTGTATCCATGCAACTGTATCTGAACCCCAGTCTCATAAAATAGTCCATACTGCAATGTGGACTTCACATACCTGAGTATGCGTCTAGTCGCATCCAAATGCGGTTTCCTTGGAGCCTGCATAAACTGACTTACCAATCCAATAGCATAGCTCAAATCTGGCCTGGTAATAGTCATATAAATCAAGCTTCCTACTATGCGTCTGTACATAGTAGGGTCTTCCAGAAGCTCACCTGCATCTGCGCTCAGCTTCACATTCTGCTCCAAAGGAACTGAAATAGGCTTACAGCCTGTCATCCCATATTTGGACAGCATGTCCAATCCATACTGCCTCTGCAAGAGCTGTATCCCACTTGGTGATCTAATCACCTCAATGCCCAAGAAATAACGCAGCTCTCCCAAATCCTTCATCTCAAACTTCTGCTTCAATAGCATTTTCACATGAAGGATATCTTCATCACTGTCACCTGTCATAATCAAATCATCAACATAAATGACAAGTAGCATAATACCTTTCTCTGTTTTTCTCACATAAAGTGAGAAATCTGCCTTGGAAATCTGAAAACCAATAGTGACAAGATACTGTCCTATCTTGTCAGACCATGCTCTAGGTGCTTGCTTCAAGCCAAACAAGGCTTTCTTCAACCTGCAAACAAACTCAGGATGAATAGCATGCACATAACCTGGTGGCTGCTCCATATAGACCTCTTCTTGCAAATCACCATGCAAGAAGGCATTCTTTACATCCATCTGATGTAAAGACCATCCCTTTGATGCAGCCATAGCAATGACTGCTCTTACGGTTGCCATCCTTGCAACCGGACTGAATGTTTCTTCATAGTCAATGCCATATGTTTGTGCATACCCCTTGACTACTAATCTTTCCTTGTATCTGTTCACAGAACCATCTGCATTGTGCTTCACCTTATAAACCCACTTACAGCCAATTGCATTTTTACCTTTAGGCAAAGGTATCAATTCCCATGTAGCATTTGCTTCCAAGGCATCCATTTCTTCATCCATGGCTTTCTCCCATTTTTCTTTTCCCATGGCTTGCTCAAAAGAAGTGGGTTCTGGTTCCTGTATCACTTTGACCATATATGCATAGTGAATGGCTATAAATCCATCATATTTCAGCCTATCCACAGGATACCTAACTCTCGTAGACCTGCGCAAAGTAGGTTCACTCCCAGGTGCTCTCAAAACATCCCTGGTCTTCCTTACTCCAGGTGTAACAATAGAAGGAATACCCAACTCATCATCAATGCTCTGTTCTGAGCCACTGGATTCACCATCCACATAAGAGTGACCTGCATTCACATCAAACATGGGCTGATCAACCTTCTCTTTTTCTTTTCGTGATACCTGCATACCACTATCTGCATTGCTTTTGAGAAGATTCTCCTGATCTCAATCTGCCTGTCCATGGCAAAGAATGTGAACCACTGCTAGAGGATGCTCCAGGTCCACTAATATTTTGTGACTGCTGATGTGAATTCTGTGCAGCATTACCATTTTGTGCATCTACATCATCAATCACATTTACTGGTTTATACCAGCTACTCATCTCATCAAAAACAACATCTCTGCTCACTGTAAACTTACGAGTAGAAGGGTTATAGCATCTATACCCTTTTTGCTGCAGAGAGTAACCAATAAAGATGCACTTTTCAGCTTTTGGATCCAACTTGGATCTCAACTCATTTGGCACATGTACATAGGCAATGCAACAAAAAATTTTCAAATGAGAAATATCTGGTTTCTTACCAGTATACCTCTCCTCTGGAGTCATTCCATGTATTGCTACAGTGGGAGTCCTGTTCATTATGTAGACTGCTGTAGCAACTGCTTCAGCCCAATAAAAATCTGGCAAGTCTTTTTCATTGAGCATGGCACGAGATACCTCTCCAATATGCATGTTTTTCCTTTCTGCAATTCCATTTTGTTGTGGGGTATGACTGCATGAATATTGCTGCTTTATGCCATGCTCCTGCAGGAACCTTGCAAACTCATTTGAGAGGTACTCTCCCCCTCCATCTGACCTTAGGCATTTTATCTGCATGCATGTTTCTTTTTCAACCATCGCTTTAAGAGTTTTGAAATGCCCAAAAACTTCACTTTTCTTTTTCATAAAATACACCCAAACTTTTCTGCTATAGTCATCAATAAAACTGACAAAATAATGATAGCCTCCAAGAGATGCAGCTTTAGTTGTCCACACATCAGAGTGGATTAATTTCAATGGCTTCTTACTCTCTTGAACATGTCTAGGAAATGGTTTCCTTGCCTGTTTTCCAAACTGACAGGCTTCACATACCTTATGCATTTCTGCAACCTTGAATTTTGGCAAACCTGCAACCAGATTCTTGGTGATATTCGGGACATGAAATACATCGGAGAGGTATTTCTTTTTCCCATCTTGCATAGACAATGGAATTTTTCCAATCTGCACAATAGGATGTGCAGTATCATCACCAGTCTCCACAAATCCTGGTTTTTCCATTTTCCTTGCATCCTCCATCCATTCTGCATGACCTGTCATGTGGTTTGATGCACCTGAGTCAACATACCATACATCGTTGCTTTCTTCTGCACTTGTCACAGAATTGTTCATGTGCTGCACCATAAACAAGTGCTCATTTCTGTCATCACCCTGTCTACTAGAAGATGCATAATTTCCTTGTTGCAATTTCCCATTCATGATGTCATTCTGCTTTTTATAGCAGTCTTTAGCCATATGACCCATTTTACCATAGTAGTAGCATTCAACATTGATGTTTGCATTTTGGCCTCTTTGCCATCCACCACGACCCCTTTGGCTCCCCCTGCCTCTAGAGTTACCACGTCCTCCTCCATAGGACTGGTTTTCTTGAGTTTGCTGCATATTCTGATTTCTACCACGGCCTCCAAATCGGCCTCCTCTACCTCTGCCTCTACCTCTTCCAGCATTTGAGTAGAAGATAGCTTCTTTTGAAGTTCCTCCTGAAGAAGATGCACCACCATTTCTCTGCTCCTCAGAAATTAGAAGAGCAATCAACTCTTCAAAATCAGGAAATCTTTCACGAACTGAAATGGATGTCCAAAACTGTGCATAATCCTTTCCTAGACCATTCAAGGTCACGGAAACTAAATCATCATCTTCCACTGGCGACCCAATGGAAGCAAGTGCATCTGCAATCTTCTTCACCTTCATGTGGTAGTCATTGATGCTCATATTTTCTCTTTGCACATTATGCAACTCTTGCTTGAGCTGCATTTTCCTGGCTTGCGTATTTGTGCTATACATTTTTGACAAAGTATCCCATGCCTCCTTTGGCGTACTTGCATCCTGAATATGCACAATCATAGAATCTGAAATGCTGATAGACAGCCAATACATAACTTTCCTGGCTCTCTCATGCCATGCTTTAAATGCCTGCATTTGCTGTTGATTGGGAACATCAGGAAAAATTGGTTCTTCTTCATTTCCTGCAACAAATTCCCAATATCCTTTTCCCATAAGAAAATTCGTCATTCTAAACTTCCATGCTTGGAAGTTGTTCTTGTCAAGCTTTTCAGTGACAATCTGTGAAAGAGAATCAGATGCCATTACAGAAGTTTGCAAAAAATTCTGTCACTGCAAAAACCACAGCTTCACCCTCACAAGGGAAAATCTGCAAAACTGGCGAAAGTGGTATTTGACCACACAGTCACTTCCTAGTGACGATTTTGCATCAACAGGCAACAGGGATGATTCTGTAACTCCCAATGTCTCTGCGCACAAGCATACAATGCAATTTTTACAGTAACTATTCATCGACCTGTAGAATAGTGGCTGCACAGCATAAAACTGGGCCTTTTCCTGAGTGCGTGCAGAAAACTTCTGCCTCCAAAACAAGCCCCGAAATGGCCTCAAATAAAAAAAACAAAGGTCGTCAAGGGCTAAAGCCCTTACCCGCAGCATATACTGCCCTCTTGCTTCACCGCGAAGGGCGTCTCAACCTGAGACAATGCACTCCTGCACTTTCCAGCTCTGCTACCTGTAGAGATCTGCTCCCAAAACAGAAAATGAAAGCAACACTGCTCCTCTTACCAGAACACGCGAGCTTGGCTTGCTTTCTTGAGCTCCTTACCACGAACAAGGCTCTAATACCATGTCAAGATTGTGGGAGAGAAGGAAGGAGTCTCACTTGAAGCTTTCTTGCTTGCACAATGGGGGAATACACACAAGGGTGGAGGCTGAAAACAGTTTTCCTCTTCTTAGTTGTGTAAGCCAAAAGAACTCTAGTACAAAGAAATAGAAGAACCCTATATATGGGTCTCAAACCAAACTCAACTAACTAAGGTGGCATACTAACTGAGCCACGAACTAGAGTAGATAAGGATAGCTATCATGTAGCTATTATTCATGGGCGGTGTACCAACCGCGTTTGCAACTGACAAGTCGGTGACATAAATACACAACGGTCACCCTGGCGTATCACGAGTGGAGCTCGATATCTCAACAACTAGAGCCACTAGAGTGTCTCTTCATAGCTCACTACTGTCACTGTCACTTCAGTCTTCAGCAGGTGCTTCTTCCATTTGTTTTAGCTCTTTTGAACTTAGATTCATCCTTTTCAAAAGTTAAAAAACTTTTCCAAAGTCACACATACATTCTACAAAACACTTGCAGAAGATCTACAGAACAGAACAAAATAGGAACAGTGCAGAGACAGAGGCTCTACAAAAGATTTACAGAGGGTTACACAAGGTCATTAGAGAACATCAGATCCTCCTAACTCATACTAAAACCATTCCAAACTATCAAAAAATGTTTAATAATCTTTCAAAAGATTCCTACCTTCATCGATAATCAATCCATGCTTCGTACAGAAGAAAATCCGAACAAAACAGAAGCTATATAGAAGGTATCAGAACTAATCAGAACCTCAATAGAACCTATAAGAACATTATAGAGCCTCATATTTCTACTAAGAATCATTATGCACTTCCAAAACATAATCAATATCATCCAAAACACTCTCAAACACTTCCATTAACAACCATACATCACTCAAAATCCATAAAAAATCAACCACTCAGACCTCAAAAATAACAAAAATCAGTCAAAACTTCAGTCCTTTTCCACTCTCAACATATCCCCACACTTAGAAATGAAGCATCCTCACGATCTAAGGAAAAGAAGAATGTAAGTTCAGTAAAGAGCTCGATTTGATCTTCTATAGTATATTCAACAATCATTCCACCACGATCCCAACTTATCACCTATATCTAGAAAAGAATACTACTAAAGAAAAACTTCGTTATTCATTAACACATCTGATAAACAATAGAAAGTCATAAAAATTTTGTAAAGGATATAAGAGGTTCTTCAGCTTTGCATCGTAGGCTTGCCATCCACCATCACCATCAATAGTTGAAAAGAGAGCTCTCAAACAAATTATTCAACCATCACAAACTCATCACATACAAATTATTATAGCACAAACACAAACACAACCATCTGAATGGCACCTCCAAAAGATGTCTCATTAAGAAGCATAAAAGATACATTCAGGGGTATCAATGAAGATGAACCCTCTTAAAATCTTGATGATTACGAAAGCAATCTAGCAATAAAGACTCATCTATAAAAGATTTTGGAGGATTATGAAAGAATTGAAGGCAGCACATCTGTTCTAGCAAAACAAGGTATCTGTTAGGTAAACAAAGGGCATGAAAATATAGGACATCCAACTGTTGGAAATCAATGTTCACATTGACATTCATACAAAGCTTTGGAATGGCCTTTTGATCATTATGGGAATACCTATGCATATATGCTAGGTACCAAGCAAAATGGGCTGTCAATCTCACTGAAGGATATAGAGATTGTGAATATTGTTGAGAAAAATAGAGATAATTTTGGTACGCTTGACTAGCAGTTGTCCAATCCCCTGGAATTAATGGCCAATTAAACTATGGTCCCATAAGAGAATCAATTGAGCTCCATCCTCTTCTTCTCAAAATCTGCTGATCAAATCCTTCATACCCACTAACCAACTGAGGGGGTTGAGAAATAGAAGTGGTAGGAGATGGAAGAGGAATGAGTAAAAGAGGATGAAGAGATGGGTAGGCAAAATCATAAAATGAGGAATAAGATAAAGAAGGAGTGGCTGAAAATTTAAGTGAATCAATTAAGAAAGGTGTCAATTAATAAGCAGGAAAAGTAGAAGTATATGGATGGATGGGGAAGGACATGGCAGAGAAGGGAAAAAGACTCGATCTTCAATGAAAGAACAATAGGTAAAGATTGGAATTCGAGGAAAACCTTGAGGTTGGAAAAGAAGAGGTAAGAGAGCTACTGAGTTGGATTGATAAAGGGAAAAATAAGCATCATAGCGATGGGCCATTTGCTGATAATACAATAAGCTAGGAACAGAGGGACCTAAAATAGATCATTGATGGTAGGCATCAAAGAAGGATGAATCAAATGGATGGTTCTTGGAAAGATAAGCTAGGAGATCCACCCTCAGTTGGTTAGTGCTCTGCACATGAGTAGAAGCTATATTCTAGCGTTGGTTCAGGACTACAGAATCAATCATTGAATGCCATAAAGTGTCAAGGCAAGTAGCCACTTTAGAATAATAGCAATGGAACATATCATCTATCCTCAACTCCAAATGGTTGATATACAAGGCGGCTTGTAAGACTACATCCCCCACATACCAGGCCAGATCGACATCATCTGAAATTAACAGATCACCTCGTAGATACATATAAGATAGCAATATGGTATCCGTTATCATAGAATCTTTAAAGACCATACGCAACTTCTATTAGCAAATCAGAAGACCAAGCCCCACTCTAACCATCCTCTGGAAGAGGGAGATCCATCGTTGAGAGCTTAATATAGAAGGCCAACTTCTGATAGTGGACAAAAAAGGAATGGTCGGGAGGAACATACTCCTGAAATTGCTCAAATGTAGACCATAATAAATCCATCCTGGATTGCAATCTTTCCACTTTATCTGGAAACAACAGACATAATGTGGCCTATCTCTAGAGAACTGCCAAGTCCTGCTGAGATATAGAAGGAACCAAGGGGACACTGGGACTTGGAGGAATGGACCATGACTGTGCCAGTTGGTCCTTCAACTGTTTAATTTGGGAAGTTTGGGATTCCACTGTATTGTGAGCAATCTACAAAGCTGACAGTTTCGTATCCAAAAGAGTCTTAAACTCTTGAGCTTCTTTGGATATTTTCTCTTTCTCTTCCGAAGCTCTAGTAACCTCTGACTGAGCTTCTGCTAACTGAGTTTTCAAAGAAGATATTTCTTCTCTTTGGGTCTCAATCCTTTGTGTCTGCTGCTCCATGTGCTTAAACAAATCAGCAAGAGTGTCTTTAGCAGAGGCTAACTCTGTGGTTTCCTTATGCATCTAGTTTTTGGATTGCATCAATTCTTCATAGAAAGAAGCATATAACTGTTGAACACAAGTTGTCACTGAGAGTTCAATAGAACTCTGGATGTCGTTACAAAGGAAAGGAATGGCATCCCCTGACACTAAACTATTCAACAAAGGAATTGATATTTCCAAAGAACCCTCTCGATGTGCCCTGAATAAGTTGTTGCATGTGAGGTAGGCAGGGAGGTCACTTTCAGAGGTGGTAGAAACTAACACTGAAGGAATGACTGGTGGAATTTTCTCTGCTACATGCTTCAAGTGCTTCCGCTGAATGACCAATGGAGGAGGGGAATCAATATCCTCTATGTCAATGGGTTCTAAATCTTCTAAAGATGGAGGGGGAGGGACTTGATCAGATAGAGGAGGAAATAGCACACCCTTCTTAAGGCTTGAATATGTCAAGAAAGCATATAAATATGAACCATAAGTTACATTGGTAACATTCCCTCTAGTCACTTTGACAAAATGTTGGTCCATCTTCGTAAGAAGGTAAGTACTCTAGTCAATGGCAACCCCTTTTAAAACCATCCTGAAAACTGTGAAGAGCTCCTTGGACAAATAGTGAGATGGTGTCTTAGCAAGCATGAACCTGTCCTGGAGAAATTGGCAGACTAGCTTCCAAAGAGGATCAGTGATCATTGAGAAAGACACTCCTGAAGTGTTAATCACTTTCTTGACATCGAGGACCTCTTTAGTCTGCTTCTGTAATAGCTTGAGAATCTTGTCATTTGAGAATAACTGTCTAGCTGTAACAAAGGGTTCTCCTTTGTAGGGAAGAGACAAAGTCTTCCCTAACCTTCTAGGTGTCAGGACCATGGAAATACCACGCACCAAGCCCGATTTCTTACTATATGACGCAAGAAACTCATGACAAAGGGTTGGATCATTTGGAATCAGAGGGAGTGAAGTAGCCACGAAAGATGCAAGACCAGCTTTTGCAATAGGCTCAAAAGTCAGTAGGGAAGAATAATCTCTACTACTGATCAATGGGACATACTGAACATGAGGAGGAGCTTGAGACGCCATTCAGATGGAATATATACACACACACCACAATCACAGACAAACACAGGGAATGCCTACAAAACAACAAAATAGCCATAAAAAATAAATCGATCAAAATAAGCACACACAAGCGTAACTAACCAACTGACCGCCCCAAACAACCCACATCCTAGAAAAAATTCGGCATGACCTCTACACATATGCGATCGAAAGCTTCATGCTACGCAACAAGTAGGCACCCAAGACCCCGTATCAAGCAGAAAAGAAAACTACAGACCGCACCCGTAATCGTATCACACAATCAAACCATAATACCTCAATAACCTAATCATGACATAACCAGAACTTTGATAAACAATGTCAGCTTAAATAACTGTACGAGCCCATCCCACGAAGTGTATTTATTAAAAATGGGAAAAAGTGCAGTGAGGGAAATGATTTTAGTGAAGGATTCGTTTTAATAAATTGTTAACAATGATTGAAATTTTATTAGGTTGTAAACCTTAATAAGAAAACAACGGTTCATTTTTAAATTGTTAGTTATAATTTATTAATGTAAAACAGTGCTTTTAACGAAGCCCAGACTTCGATACCCAGACTCAGGTCTCTAAATGCATATTCATTGATTAAATATTTAATGTGTCTGAAGAAGTGCTCTCTTTTTTAGCGCGTGCATTTTTGTAATGGATGGTTCATTTTTATTTAAAATTAAAGTGCCTCTGAAGCGCACGCAATGCGTGCAAAGTGAACAATGGGTTGATTTTAATTTATTAGAAAAATGTATGTTTGGCACGAGTGCACATGAAAAAGTGGGTAAATAAAGTTCATTTTAACAATTAACTGTGGTTAAGGGATGACAAAAAATAAATAAGGCATGAAAAATAAATACCTGGTAGGGGTGTGTATGCAAGAGATTGAGGGCGCACGGAGTAGTCCCAAATGCAAGGAATCCAACAAAAAAACAAAAACCACTAACTGTAAAAAATTAACACCTTATTATTTTTAAAAAATAAATAAATATCAAGGCGATGTTAGTGGGATTACATTTGGTTTAGGTAATGTTGATTAGTGTTTGGGTGATATTATTATTATTATTATAAATTATAATTTAGGTGTGTTTTTGTTTTTTCTTTTTTTGTTTGTTTGTATTTTTTTTAAATGTGTGATTTAGTAGGGTATCTATCAAGCCTAACTAAGAATGAAACCATTAAGCTTCAACAATGGATCTGTATTTTTTTTTGGGAATTTTGCAACCTATTTTTAGAATTTAAAATGAAATTTTTATGAATTTAGATTAAAAGTTTATCATTTGGGTTTGAAAATAATAGGGTAATCATGTGCCAAGGCTTTTTTCAGCTTAGAAAATATTCCAAAAGCAATCAAATGCATTGATGGAATTTTTCATGATTTTTTTAATTTAATTCCGATTTTTAGGGATTTTTAATGAAATTTTCTCATTTTTTAGTGAATTTTAAAAAGGATTTTAAATATTGTTAATTTTTTGCAATTAATTCTCTATATTACAATCAGTAAGATAAACTAAAAATTTTCCCAATTTAGTAAGGAATTTTTAAGTAATTTTTTTATCTAATTGAATTTTTATAAAAATTTTAATATTTTTAAGTGTTTTTAGGTATTTTTAAGGTATTTTTCGCGGGTTTGTGGAAAATCAAAGGAGATACACGGGGTGCATGTGAACAGCTACGTGTACTCGGGGACGGTATGCACAACTGCATGAAGAAGACCAAACGCACGTCCGTGCGCGTGAACACCCCCGCTAACAGCTCACGTACGCACAGACACACCTCGAGGCCCACGCGAACACATACACACAAGGGAGCACCGGGCAACAAGGGGGCCTGCATGTGGGGGCTTTTTGTAGATTTTTGTTTTGTCGTGTAAGAGACAGGGGTGGCTGCGTAGTGGCTACTACGGGTGGGGGTGGTGGGAAAGGGGGCTATGAGGGGGGTAATTGGGAAGGGGTGGGAAAGGGGGCTTGGAAAGAGGTAACTAGGGTTAGGGGGTGGGTTAGGTTAGAGTAAGTGGTGTTAGGGAGGGTGGGTTAGGTTAGAGTAACTGGGGTTAAGGGGTGGGTTAGGTTAGGTTTGGGGGGAGGAATGGGGAGGAGGAGGAGGGGAAGGAGGCGGATAAGATGGGAGGGTGGAGGAGAGAAGGGAGGGAGGCATCGGCAGAGGGCAAGGGAGAAGGCAATAAGGCGCTGCGGGGAGGGATGGAGAGGGAGATGGCGCACAAGAGGAGACGAGGAGGAGGGAGGGAAGGAGGGCCGCACGAGTGACATGTAAGAAGGCAGTTGTTTTTTTTTCCCCGTTTATACTTATTTTCTTTGTTTTTTTTTTTCCTTTTTGGTTGGGTTGTTATTGGTTCTGTTTTTTGTTTTTTGGGTTTTTCTTTTTGTTTGCTTCTTTTTTTTTAGTGTTTTTCTTTCTTTCTTTTTTGGGTTTCCTTGCTTCTTTGGGTTTTATTGGTTCTTTTTTTTTTGTTTTCTCTTTGCATTTGTTTTTTTTTTCTTGTTTTTGTTCTTTTTTTTGTCATTTTCTGTTTCTTTTTTGGTTTTTTTCTTTTTTCTTTTTTTTTCTTGTGTTTGTTTTTTCTTTTTGTTGTTTTTCGTCTCTCTTTTTTCTTTTCGTTTCTTGGGTGGTTTTTTGTTGTTTTGTTTTTTTTTTAAATTATTTTTTGGAGCGGGAGTAAAAAAATTTTGCATCGGCGGGATCAGACGAGGCAAGGACAGCACACACAAGGCACAGAGGCCATGGGGGCGTCCCGAGACGATTAAAACCAAAAACATACGCGTTCACATGCGACACGAAAGATGTGGCCACACGCCAAGAGAAAGAAAATCTAATAAAACCCAAACCATACCCCGGATAGAAAGACTGCAAAAAGAAAAAATATGCATGGAGACGAGGGGAAGATGACAGAAAACTGCAACACGGGTGCCGAGGCAAAATTAGGGTGTTCACATGGGAAAAAACACAAAAAAGGCTCTAAAAATACATACGAGGATTAATATGGAAAAATCTGTTCGTCGGAACATCGAGCGGAAAGAAGGCAAAATATGCCAAATAATGCGGTTGACAATCCGATCACGTTGATACACGGTTCCGAATGAGAGAGGACGCATTCACATGGAAAAAACCCAAAAAACGAATCTAAAAATGGGCTCAAAGATAAATACGGAAAGAACCAAGTAGCGAAATGAAGGACAATAAAAAGGAAAAATGTCCGCGAGAAGGAGATGCATAGGGTTGTCACATCAAAACTCACTTCCGGTGGAGTTAGAAGGGGTTCACATGCGAAAAATACAAAAAAAAGAACTGAAAATATATGGAAATTTTAATAATGAAAAATACAGTAGTCGAAATAGGGTGGAGAAAAAATGAAAAATATAGGGAAAGGCTGGTGAGACACAACAATTAAATGAAACCTGAATTTCGGTGAAAATAGGGGATGTTCATATAGAAAAATATTAAAAATATGCACGAAAATGGCCCGAAAATGCGCAAACATTAATATCGAATGAACCGTGCATTGAAAGGATAGAGAGAAAAAAGGAAAAATGTCAGGGGGAAGATGGAGGACAGGTCTGTCACATCAGATTGTTGTTTTGAAACAATAAAGGTGCGTTCACATGGAAACTTGTCCAATTTACGAGAAATGCTTCAAAAATTAATAACTCAAGAACCGATGGTCGGAACAGGGGTTGGTAACAAGAAAAAATGGTCAAGTTGAAGGGAAGAACATGGCTATAAGGTTGGATGGGGGTCTCGGTGAACGTAGGATGCGTTCTCATGGAAAATCGTCACAATAAGGGATAAAGGGAAAAAGAGAAGGAACGGCCCCAAGGGTGGATTGAACATGGACGAGTGGGTGGGGAAGGAACCTCATCAGGGTAAAATCAGGTCATGGCATACATGTAGGATTTAAAGTAAGGCATAGGCGCAAGGACGCGTCCCCACACTTAAAACCTTAATGGACAGGGTTAGATGCAACAACATAGCCTAGGAACCGTCAAACCGACTGGACTCTAACATCCCCACACTTAAAACATAACGTACACTTGTAATCATAAGGATAGGGTTAGAAAGACTTGGCCCGTTTCGCGTATGGTCGAAGGAACCGTCACTGCTATATAGAAGGGTTGGAGTTGACTGCAGGAGGTACCATGGCTCGCTCCAGCATTCAGTCAGTATGGCAGGGATCATGCAGCAGCACCCAGAGAGGTAGCTGGTTGATGAAGCCCGTCGAGGTAGGTGTCGTTGATGAAGGATAGTCACTCAACTCACGGGCACTCAAATGGAATAAGAGAACAGTCGCTCATCCCATGACGCACATCACTCAATGAATATGCATGAAATCCCATAACTCACGGCCAGTGTAGAATTGAACAAGGGAAAACTGAGTTGGAGGGAGTATGCCAGTGTGCGCATAAGTGCAAGGACAAAGGCCAGGGAGCCTTGTAGTGCAGTGCACAGAATAGAGTGGCGTGTCCTGTGACGATGGCAAAGACCCATCTCGTGGATACATAGGGAAACAAAACCGTACCTGATGCCAATTGTCGTAACATCCCTCAAGCCTCACCTCTCAATAATTGGTTGAAGAAACACCAGTCACACTCAGCTCAACCTCTGTCTCACTCTCTGTTTGAAAGATCTAGGAGGACAACCCGTTCATGAAACCCATTGATGTAATCCTCACTATCACTTGTGCAGAGGTTGTACTCTTTGTGTGCATTTGATGGTGCAACTGTGCATCCCGCCCTGTGCCGGCATAGCATACAGTGCAAGAAGGAAGGTCAGGGAGCCTTATGGTACTGTGCACAGGAACAGATCGTGTGTTGTGCATTGAGAGGCCCAATGCATGCCTGCAACACTCCATTCACATATCTCGCCTCTCATTTGGTTTGAAGGGAAAGATCGGTCACTCACCCCACCCTCTATCACACACTCCATTGAAAGATACAGAGGGCAGCCCATACTCACGTCCCCATCCTATTAGGATGAAAGCTTGCATCACTCAAGGGGTTGATGATGAAGATTGCTTTGTTCGGTATTGTCATCAGGATGTTAAAGATGAGGCATACCTAGGAGGCAACCAACAAGTCTGGTACTTCAATAATTTGTATAAAAGGTCGTCTGTTAAAGAGGGCAGACTAACTGATATTGTAGAGACAACACACCAAGGGAGGTGTCTTCAAATTACTTGTGCAAAGATTTTACTGATAAATCAGCTGTCTTGAACTATGGTGTGTTATCACCTTTTCCACAGTCAGCTTCTCACCCAAGGGTGTTTCCACCTTTTCTTGGAACGAGGCCTGCTATGACAGGAAATTTCTTCATTTTCTCCCATAATAGTTTGTTTGTTTGTTTTTTTTTTTTCCTTTTCTTTTTTGTTAATAAAGAAAATGGTAGAAATACCATGTGTCATGACCAACCTCGCCCTCTTTGTTGGATCAGACGAGAAAAGAACAAGGTAGGGTTGAGAGGTATCTGTGAGGGGCTAGCAGAACCAGACTGCCTCATGAGGAAGATTATAAGGGCTATTAGAAGCATGAAGAGAATGACACTGCAACACCCAAAAGGGAAAGGGTGAGCCGACTGTGATTGTCAAGTTCCCCAGGGGGAAGTACTTCTTCAGATGATAGCCATTGATCAAAAAAGGATCATCAAAGGCATCAACGGTCTGCACTTGAATAGAGCCATTAGGATTGACAGCAAGTACCTTGTACGGGCCCATCCATCGTTGTTGAAGCTTGCTAGGAAACTTGCCAAATCTCGAATCATAGGCCAAGACAAGATCACCTTCTTTGAACTCCTTGTGCTTGA
The DNA here is from genome assembly GCF_053477565.2 of Lygodium microphyllum. Lineage (NCBI taxonomy): Eukaryota > Viridiplantae > Streptophyta > Polypodiopsida > Schizaeales > Lygodiaceae > Lygodium > Lygodium microphyllum. Next base: position 128,199,707 of record NC_141143.1, read on the forward strand.
TGAAACTGTCATGATAGGCCTTGCGTTGTGCTTTAGTGGTTTCCATACACTGTAGGGCCATCTGCCGAATCTCATCCAAACATTCCAAGTGTAGGAGGTGGCGTTGTAGTGACTCATCATCTCCCAAGCGTTCTTTAACTGCCACTCGCAAAGAGGGCAATTCCAGCTCAACAGGGAAGATGGGTTCTGTACCATACACTAGTTGGAAAGGGGCCTGTCCTATAGCTACCTTATGGGAGGTTTTGTATGCCCAAAGGGCCTCAGTAAGTCGATCGTCCCAGTCGCGACGATGTGCAGCAATCGTTCTTGTTAGGATCGAGTAGAGGATGCGATTGGTGACTTCAATTTGGCCGTTGGCTCTGGGGTAGTAAGGAGTGGACTTGCGATGGTGAATCTTATACAGCTTCGTTAGCTCCTCCATGATTTTGTTAAGGAAATGAGTACCTCTGTCACTTACCAGCTCGAGGGGACTGCCAAAACGGGTAATAATATTCTCGTACATGAACAAAGCTACGCTGTTACCATCGTCCCGCTCTTTAGCTTCATACCACTTTGTGACATAATTCATACATACTAAGATGTATCTGTTCTGCTTCTGTCTAGTGGGTGGATCAATGAGTCCCAGAAATCAATCCCCCACTTCTCGAATGGCTTTAGGGAAAGAATGGGTTGCAGTGGCATGGCACTTTTTTTGGTGGGGTTTCCCATTCCCTGACAAGTATTACATCTCTTGCAATAGTCATATGCATCCTTGTGGAGGGTCGGCCACCAGTATCCCGTCATCAGAGCCTTCCTAGCTATTGCTTCTCCTGTGAAGTGGCCACCACATGGTTCGTCATGGCATGCTTTCAATACTATGCCGATTTCATCCCCTGCAACACATCTTCTCAGCACTTCATCTTTGCTCTCTTGTACAGTGCACTGCCTAGCAAAGTGTAGGGAGCTAATTCTAATAGAAGCTTCTTCTTCTCACGGCTTGAGGTGCTAGGAGGATACTATTGAGTTGCCAAGAGGTTGGCTATGTCTACATACTAGGGAGTAACTGTTTCAACTAGAAACAAGGAAGCATCAGGAATGTCTGGATCATCCTGTTCCTCTTCTGTAGTTTGAGGGATTTGTGATAGATGATCGGCTAGGACATGGGAACGGCTAGGCTTAGTGACACTTCAAAATTGAACTCCTGGAATAGGAGCAACCATCTCATCAATGGTCCTTTGACATCTTCTTTGTTCATCAAGAAGGACAGAGCTTCATGATCCACATAGAACTTGAAATGCATTGACAATAAATAGTGTTGACACTTCTCTAGTGCAAATACCATTGCCAAGTACTCAAGCTCTGTCACTATGTAGTTCTGTTCCCTATTAGTGACCTTTCAACTTGCATAATATATTGGCTGATCTAATTTAGAGGGGCCCTTTTGGCATAGGACAACACCTATCCCTTCGTCTGATGCATCTGTGTGCACGTGAAACTCCTTCGTCCAATCAAGAGGCTATAAAATAGGTGCTTGGATAAGACATTGTTTTAGGGTATTAAAGGCTCCGTTGCAATCATCAGTCCAAAGGAAATCCACATCTTTCCTTAGGAGCTTGTGTAGAGAGGCTGCCTTGGTTGCAAAATGTCCAATAAATCTTCAGTAGTAGCCCACATGGCCAATAAATCCTCTCAATTGCTTGAGGTTTGTTGGTGCTGCCAAGGCGACAATCTTCTCAATCTTCACCGGGTCTATTGCAATCCCTTCAACAGAGACAATATGGCCCAAAAGAACTATTGATGAGATGCCAAAGACACATTTGTTAGGGTTGAGAGAAATCCCATACTCTCGACATCTATCAAAGCATTGATCTAGGTGTCCCTAGTGCTCACAGGTTAAACTATAAACACAGAAGTCACCAAGATACACCTCAATGAAATCATGCAAATGATTCTGAAAGGCAGTCATCATTACTCGTTGGAAGGTGGCAGGAGCATTACAGAGCCCAAATGGCATCACTCTATAGGCATAGGTCCCCCATTTTGTGATGAAGGTTGTTTTGGATTGTTCCTCTTCTGCGATTTGGACTTGATTATATCCACTGAATCCATCCAAGAGGGAATACAGCTCATGGCCTGCCACTGTGTCCAATAGTTGGTCTGTAAAAGGGATAGGGAAATGATCCTTCTTTGTCTTCGAGTTCAACTTTTGAAAGTCTACACATATTCGAAGTTTCCCGTTCTTCTTGGGTACAACCACAATGGGTGAAACCCATTCACTATAAACACAGAAGTCACCAAGATACACCTCAATAAACACAGAAGTCACCAAGATACACCTCGAAGTTTCCCGTTCTTCTTGGGTACAACCACAATGGGTGAAACCCATTCAAGAAGTTTCAATAATTCAGCCTTCACTAAAGTAGAACAATTAGGATTCATATGCCTTTGTCTTTGCCTTACAGGTTTGGCATCAGGCTCTAGGTCAATACGATGTTGGCAGACTGTGGGATCAATCCCCTTTAGGTCTTTGTACGACCAAGCAAACACGTCTAAGTTCTCCTTTAGTAGATCTCGTAGGACCACTAGTTCTTCTTCTGGAAGATTGATACCCATGTTTAGGTGACGTTTAGTACCATAAGTATTCAGGAACTTCACTTGCCTTTCACCTTCCACTTCACGGATAAATGTCCCACAAATTGCTTCTGGATACAGGTCTGACGCTTTCAAGGGAGTAGTGTCATCGTCTCATGTTCCCCTAGAACCAATGTCCTCCTTCTGAACGGATGACTCATTTGTCTGTTGAGATTGTTGAAAGGGTATCAAAGCTTTGTTTGCTTCTATGTGAGTGGTGATTTCTTCTAGACTTAGGAACTCATCTTCAGAGGATGCGTCCAAGAATGTCACATAGTACGGACCTTCTAGAAGCCGTGGGTCTAATAGCTCTGGCTTCTGTTGACAAGGGGCATTATCATCATCTTTTCTCTGAAATGAATGGTCAAGGTGACAGGAGCCACTAGTGAACTTAATTTTTATGCCTTTGATCCATTGCTTATGCAGATTCTCCATACTTTGTGGTCCATTGGTTAACCCAAATGGAACCATGGTCATTTCCTCCAACACCCCGAGATCCTCCGCCTCTAAGGTATCTGTAGGGACATCAACAAGATCGTCCGCTATCAAAGAAACTTCTTCATCTACGCTTTCATAACCTGTTTCTTTTTCTTCCTCATCATTTTCATCCTCCATCTCTGTGTCTATTTTTGCTTCTGCTTTTGTCTTTGGCTCTGTCTCTGCTACTGTCTCTGCGACTGACATGTAACAGGGAGAACAGTACATCCATGCATCTATCTCGCTATTAGAGGTGATTTTATAAGTTAATTCTAGTTGAGGCAAGAGGTATTCTCCCATGGACAAAGACTTTGCTTCCTTTCGTAGTTAGCTTACAGTGCCCACTATTAGAGACTATGCCTCTGTTTTCTTGGGAAAGATCTATTTAACAACCTCTTTGTCTCCTGATATACCATCTGTTACCTCATTGGAGGGGTCAATTGTGACTTCGATGGATGTTGATCCATTACCTTTTTGCGATCCATATAATTTCAACACCACTTTGTTGGGTCCTCTGCCTAGGGTTAGGGTTCCTTTGAACTAGTCCGTCCTGGCTCTTGCTTCAAAAAGCTAAGGTCTTCCCAACATCAGAGGATATGAGGTCCCATAAGAATTTGGTTTAACCACTAGATAGGTCAGCCAGTAATATTTTCATGTAAGGGTTGTTTTTACGTATGGGAGGATGCCAAACGGTTTAATTCTGCTTTGGTCTGCCAATCTGATAAGCCACTGTGTAGGTTGAATTCCTTGCAACCCTAAGTCCTTCATTGTCACATCTGTCATTATGTTTACTGATGAGCCCCCATCAATCAATGCATCTAAAATAAAGCATCCTTCTATCCATACACTAATCTCTGGGGTTCCAGGATCTAGAAAGGTGTTAGCCACATCTACTTCCTTTACAGGCTTCGGGGCCTTATTGATCTTGGTCGTTGTTGAAGGAGCAATCCTTAGTCCACGTCTTCTTGTCAAGATGCTTTTTAATTTCTTTTGGTAGCTAGGAGATAGCATAAGCAATTGTCGGAATGTTAAGTTTGGTTTAAAAGTGTCTAGGTCTTTTACCAAGTCATATTCTTATCTCCTGGACCTCTGGTCCTGTTTCTGGGACTGTCTCTGTGACTCTCTGTGGCACTACAGTGCTCTGTACTGCACTGTTATGTCCTGTACTACTCTGTCCCTCTATTGGCAGGTTGAACTTCATAGTCTTGGCAAGAGAGTTGTTCTTTGGTGAGATATGTCCCTTTTCTCCACATCTGTAACATTCCACCTCAGATCTCTGACCACCGCCAGATTGTTGTCCTCTGTAACTTTGAGAAGAAAACCTCCTTGGATCGAAATTAGGACCAAACTCCCTAGGCTTTGGTCCAATATCCTGTGTTGTCATTTGGATTCCAGCAAGTTGAATCTTGCATTTTCATCTTTCTGTCTTCGTTTGTGCATCTCTTTTAGAGAGCAAATATCCATTAGGAGAAATATGGACTCTCTTTTTTGCCCCTTAAGGGGTTTCTCTCACCTCTCTCTCTCTAAAAAGAGATTCCAAAATAATATTATAAAAAGAGATCTTCTACAATCAAGCAAATCTCGTTTTTGTGTTTTCAATAGATTTCACCTATTATTTTATTCCCAAACTGCAGGATAAGGTCACTTTTTCTCAAAATCCTGATAACTAAAAAAATACAATTCTATTTTTTCTAAAAACGCAGCCAATCATTGATACATGACTCTTTAATGCCCTCATGACTTTTCAACATTAAAATATATTAGAATCATTCTCATTCTCGCTTCTTAAAAGGGCGGAAGTTAAAAAACGATATAAAATGATGTACACATCATATTTTAAGATTATTTTTTACCCAGAGACACCTTTTTGACTCGAGAGTTTCCTTGTAATTTTTTATCTTTTTTGGACAAGTATATACCTATTTCTGGGCATTTTTTCATTCCCTCAGAAAGCTCTAGTTTTGTCCCAAATTTTGTGCATTCTTCTCTTTCCCTCCAAAATATGGTTTCTTGAATACGAGTTCTTCTGAAGCAGCATTGAGGAGTAGTTTTGATACCATTTGTTGAAGTCAAATAATCTCTATCTACAAAACACTCTACCCTGCTACAAGCCATCTTCCTCTTCAGAAATATGCAGTAAGAAATCTCTATCTTCAACAGTCTATACTACAAGCAATCCAGTGATAATGGAGGTATCTTTATTTTTTTAATCTTTGTGATGTTATTATTCTTCACAGTTGTTGTTCAGTCCTTAAGCATCAATTCATAGAGAGAGAGGGGGGAGAGAGAGAGAGAGAGGAGGGGAGAAGGGGGGTGACAGAGAGGACTGTGTGAGATGAACAAAGAAAATAAGTGATAGAGTGACAGATAGTAAATTAAGGCAGAAGATAAGATGATGTTATTGTTTTCCACTAGCCAAGCTTCGGTATGAATGTGTTTAGGGTTTCCTTGATGAATTTTTGTTGAGAGAGAGAGAGAGAGAGAGAGAGAGAGAGAGAGAGAGAGAATATTTTGGATAGAACAGAAGATAAGATTTGATGCTAATTAGAGTAGATTAAAAGCCAAGATTACAGATATAGTGAATCAAAGGGGTGTAGTTCTGCAATTTGAATGTTAATCCAAGTTAACATTTGCACACTTTTTTTTTTGCAGAATGCAGGTGCAGGATGTACCAAGAGAAAGAGAGATATTCACTTTCAATTGGAGGATGAATATGCACCAATGTTCAAAAGAACTGTGGAAAGAGATGATGCAATAAGATGTAGGATGCAACAAGAAAGAAATGCAGGGAAAAAAAATGTGGACCTTTGGGTTGATGGGTGCATTTATCCACATGTCCACCCACTCAAAGGCCACCACAATTTGAAGGGCTTACATCATTTGTAAAGTTTGCTTGTGAAGGCAATGAAGGATTGTATGGATACACATGCAGACTTGTCACACAAGGATTAGCAGGGGCTCATCAAACCTTGACAAATATGCAGACAAGATTACAAGGGAATATGCAGTCTTTGATGGAAAATGATAGATTATTGGCTGAGAAGGATAGAGAGAACCAAAACCTACAACAAGCAATGTCTGTCATTGAAGATGCTATGCATGCTACACACGTGCAGAATATGGAGTTACAGTCTAAAGTCAATGACTTGGAGAAGGAGAATCGAAACATAGAGAGGAAGCTCACAAAAACTTTGGAGATTGGGCCCACTTTAAAAACCAAAGAGGCACGTCAGCGCATCCGATCCGTTAAACCAATTCGCCAATTAGCCAAAGAAAGTGGACAATATCATAGACGAATATATGCTCAATCTACTACAATGAGAAATATGTTTCCTCATGCAGAGAATGATACTATTGCCAAAGTCCTTAGCAAGGACATGGTCAAAAATGCATTGGAAAATCGTAAATTCAGGGACATTGTGGATGGTGTTCTAGTGAACGTCTTAGGGATGTGAGCAATTTGTTTACTGCTACAGATGCTCAGGGATTATGTGACAAGGTGGGAATGAGTTCTGAGTCATATAGTATGCACATCAACAATTGGATACAGGTTTTAAGCAAGTCTTCAATACTAAGCGAGTAATGCCTCTGCCAAAACCATTTCACGTGAAGAAGGCTCGAAAACAACTAAATGAGAAAGTTTTAGAACTAATTGGTGAGCCTACGCATCTAGAACACACACACATATTGAAGTATGGTTCCAAAGAAGTTGCCTTTGTATTGAATGCATCCAACAACTTTGTATTGGATATATGTAGGGTTCAGATTGCTATGGTCAAGTTCTACAATATGTCTATGGAAGAATGTAGAGGAAAGCTTAAATTTGTCCTCAAACTTAATGAGAGTGAGATTATCAAGGGGCAAAAACTTGAGCGTGTGAGTATAACACTTATGAATCGAGCATTGGATCCCAACATCGATGAAAAACATCCTTTATACTTCATTGTACAATCGGAGAATGAAATATGGTGGCTTGCAGCATTTGAAGTACCAAAGGAGGACCATGAAGTACTTAAAGTTTTTTTAAACCTCACTAATATACCCAGTGTTATTCAACAGCAAAATAATGAAGCAGTTTTACACGTTGAGGGGTTTGGGGACTATCAAGTTGAATGGCATCTTGCAGGTGATTTAAAAACATTGAAGTGTATGTTTGGTTTATCAAATGCAGCAAATGCAAAATTTCCGTACATATACTGCATGCAAACTAGGAAGAAAGGGAAACATGGAAAGAAAGAATGGCTTGCCAAGGCAGGACAACAGGGTGCTTCAACATGTGATCAGAAAGTCATGAGAAATGGAATGCTAATTCCAGTGGATCCAAACTGGCGCCCTATTTTGGAAATACCACTAACAAGGGTTCACCTTTGCACATTGCATTATTTGGTTAGAATAATTGACAAGCTAGTATATGAATATATATGCTTTGCATACAAGATGCAGCCCATGTCAGAATCTGATGCTACATGCAAGAAGCTAGAACAAGTCCTCTCTGAAGTTGGATTGCACAGAGGCCAAGTAGAAATAAAAAAGGACGAGAAAAAATCGGGGAAGAGTGGAAATGTTCCTTGTAAACCATGCTTTGGCGGACCCAAGGCTAGGAAGTTTTTATCTCCTCCACCTGGAGATGAGGAAGGCAATATACTAGTAAAACAACCAGAGAAGTACGAAGCATGGAAAAAAGTTGCACCTTGCTGTTTCAGATTGGAGCAATGGGGGACGAACGAGGATTGCGACGGCAGAAGTGTGGATACACCTAGATAGATTAGCAGCTCTCTTACAGAAGTTGAGGTTTATGGATGGTGATGCCAATGCATTTAAAGAGACAGCTGCTAAATTTCATAAGTCCATGGTGGAGGCATGGACTACAAATAGCATAACACACTACATGGTCAGTATTATCACCATTGCAAAAAAAAATCATCATTTTGAATTACTTTGTGTTTCTAATCTCTTTTCTTGTACAGCATATACTTGAAGCACATGGTCCATACTTTACAGATCAAGGAAGTTTGGCAATATGGTCAACTCAAGGCATGGAAAGATCTCAATGGCAAGCTCGCTGTGCTTTTCAAAAGGCAACTGATCATGGAGGTGGCATCAATGATTCCAATTCTATGAGGCAATTATTCCAATGGTGGTATAGGAGACTAGAGATACGATACGAGGAAAAAGAAAAGAAGTCCAAAACATCTCAAGCAGAATCTATAGGTAGGGCAATATATGAAGTGAGAAAAGCAAGATATGAAAACAGCACAGCTAGACAACGGCACACAGAATGGTTGGCAACCCAAGAGAGAGATGGCAAAAAATGGAGACCTAGATAAAGATAATAATTTTGATGCATTTAGAGTCCACAAGAGAGCACAAGTCCCAAGGATATGACACATCAATACTCATATCTCTAGCATGAGATGTCTTATAAATTTTCTTTAAAATTTCAAAGGTTTGTCACTATGTTTTTCAAAGTCGATTTTGAACTTTGTTTTTTAATTATGAAAAGTCGATTTTGAAATCCTAAGACAAAGATATGAAAATTCCAAACATTGGAACATTCACTGGCCTAGAGAGAGAGGGGGGGCATGAGGGGGGTGTCAAGAGATAGAGAGAGGTAGGGATGGGGTGGAGAAATAAAATGAAATGATAAATTTAAAATTCATTTACACCACAGTAAGTTTGAAAGTTTCGTATATAAGTCGTCTCTCCTTTCATTTTTTCCCATTGCTCTCCACTCTACCCTCCACCTTTCTATCCTTCATCATCACAGCCATGGCACGTTCCAAGCTTCCTATCAAAAAGGCGCCTGCGAGAGCAAGAGCTCAACACTCTTCCGAATCTAGTGAGTGTACTGTGAGTGACAAAGATCCCCTGGTGACCGATAACGGTGGCCCTACTGCAGCCAATAATGGTGGCGCTACTATGGCCAACAATGGTGGCCCTAGTGTGGTCGATAATGATGGTTCGCCATTGTCCAGAAATGGTCGTCCACATGCTCCAACTTCTCCACCTCCCACTACTACTCCAGCTCGTAATACACGCCCTCCAACACATAAAAAGCGAAGATGGAGACCAGGCACAGCTATGCTATGCGAGATAAGGAAATTCCAGAAGAGTGCCGACTTGATTATTCCTAAGGCACCATTCTCCAGTTTGGTGCAAGAAATACTGTAAGATCTACAGTCAGGGCATCATCACAAGTTCTTTTCGAGGAACCAGGCAAGGAATGTGGGGCAATGGTCAAGCCAAGCCTTGCTTGCTCTTCAAGAAGCAGCTGAAAGCTACTTGATTGATCTAATGAGTGATGGCCAACTTTTAGCCATTCATGCCCGACGTATCACTATTAAGGCCATAGATCTGGTTCTTGTTCGCAGGATCCACAATAACAAGGATGCATTTAATCTTAATGTCAACAATATGCTTTGAGAAGCTACCTTGTAATTGGATCTATGTTTTTAGCTCAGGTTTGGTTGTAGATTGTAAGGAGCTTAGTTTTGGGTTATCTTTCCAGTAGACCTTCAAGTATTTGATAGTAGTGGCCTGCAAAATGGAGCTAAATTTTCCCTAGCTCTAGTTGTACTTGGTGCGATGCACTATCTACCGTGTATCTCATAGTTTCGCAATGCTAAATCCAATATGTGATATTCTATTTTGACCATGTTTCGCATTGTGTAAATTTTCAAGTTTCCAATTTCGTAAGTAGTTTTGTTGAGGATAAATTCAATGTGCAACCATGTACACGTTGGTGATCGGTTGTACATGGGCCGATGCACTATATCCTTACTATATTTAGTGGTTTGGCAACAATATATCCGATATGCGATATTCCATTTTACCCATGATTTATTTTTTGTCAATTTTTAAGTTTCCAACGTTTCGCGTTGCGAGATTGACAATACATTTAATCTGCAGTTGCGCACACTCATTATTAGTATATTTAATCTACAGTTGCGAGGTTGATAATACATTATCAGTGCAGTATAACGCAGTTAACGCATTTTCAAAAAAAGATTGAACCGTCAAATTTATAAATCGGAATCTGGTGAAACTTCACCCTCATGCTGGGCATTAGAAAAACTCATTTATATTAAAAATTTGGCCCCATCAGAAGCCTCTAGGTCACCTGTCCGGAGGCTCGCGTCCCCAGATTTAGGGCCCCAGATGCGAGCCTCCGGACAGGTGACCCAGAGGCTTCTATTGGGGCCAAATTTTTTTTGGGTGATTGATGTGTCCTTGAGGAGTCTACATGTAAAATTTCATGTGAATTGGAGCACTGGTGATATTTTTCCAAAGCGTGGATTCATTAATTAAAATTTTAGGGTTTTTGAAAAGTTTGGCTATAAGTTTAAAGTTTCACCTCATTTTATACATTTCACTTTTGAGTTTTGAGTTCTCTCTCCTAGAAGACATGGTACGCACCAAGCAAGCGGCCCGGAGATACCCCCTGGAAATTCCATACGGCAGCCACGTCCTCCAGCTCCACCACCACCACCACGGCGCCAGCATCGCAAGCGTCGATGGAAGCCAGGCACAATGGCTCTTCGCGAGATCCGCCACTACTAAAAGACCACTCACCTCCTGATACCAAAGGCTCCATTCCAGAAGTTGGTGCAGGAGATCATGGAGGACATACTGATCAGGAACAACAGGACCCAGTTCCAGATACATCACGCGCGAAATAATCGGATCGCTAGACTGCCTAGGCCCTCCTCGCACTACAAGAAGCTGCTAAAGCCTACCTCATCGACTTATTTGGAGACTCAGTCTATGCAGCGCGCTTGTGGTTGAAACATCCCGTGTAATGGGCCACCATGACGACATAGTAGGTATCAAAAGGATGTTAGAACCCTTAGCTGTCAAGGGAACACCGTTGCTTCAAAGGCACGGTTCCTAAGTTTTAAGAAGTGGTAATGATAAATCTACTTTGGATAAGGACCAAAAGCTCTTATATAAAACCGTTATGGACTTTCCTTTTAAAGGGAAATGTATGGAAGACCCTCTAAGAGGGGATCAAAATGACATGTTGAGACTTATAGGACTCCCTAGACCACTCAGTGAGTTAGCAGAAAGGGATGTCAATGAGGATATTAACCTCCCTACATCGAAAAGGGTGGGGTTGGAAGAGGTTAAAGGTCCTAAGAGGATGGACCCAGATCATGATGAATATGAAGATTTTAATGACTCGATGTTGATCCCAAAAGGGAGGACTAAATGTCCTCTTTATAGGGATCTCCCAATGTTTTATGGGTTGCCAAATGAGGATCCGATGATTCATTTAAGAGAATATGACCTAACTTGCATTGCCAGTGGGTTCGATGATATACATCGGATGCTCGTATTCCCAAGTACCCTAAAGGGAGAGGCAAGAAAATGGTACTGGAGCCTCCCAAGAGGGTCGATCAAATCATTTGAGGAGTCTTGTGATTGGTTTCTAGACGAGTATGAAAAGAAGCTCCCTATGATTCACGTCTTAGGGCAGCTTATGCAGTTTAGACAGGAGTCTTATCTTTCTATTAAAGAGTATGCTAGAGCCTTTGATAGTACTCTTAGGCTTTGGCCAAGAGGAGCCAGTGCACTACCGGATGATGTGCTATGTGAGCTCTTTCTGAATGGCTTGGAGATTAATACGCAAATCCAAGTGGGACTGAGGAATCCTAAGTCGTTAAGGGAAGCAAAAATGCATGCCATTGATTATGAGGGTCATATTCAGAGATATTGGAAAAACTTTTGGAGTTTTTGCCGCTCAGTACAAGTGCATCCTAGCTTCCAACCATTTCTGCAAGGAGATAGCTCACTTGTTGATACCAAGGCAGCCTATGAGGGGAACCTTGGTGGCCAAAATCTCAAAGTAGAAAATGGCCATCCTATGAGTAGTAATGACATGCCTCTCAGTGAAAAGGTTCCAAGCCATGTAAGTCCCATTAGGGCTTGCAACACTTTCAGGAGAGGTAGTTGTGATGGCAACATGGATAGAACCAATGGGCCTATGAGTGTTGATAAGCATTCTATGTGTGGTTCTAATTTTGTTTCTAGTAAGGCTCTTGAGAGACCTTTGGTGTCGGAATCATGCTTCCGGGTGGATGTTGTTCCCCTCAGTGAAAGCATGGTTCTTATGGAAAAAAATTTGCAGTATGGACGTAAATAAGTAAAGATATTTTTTGTAAAGAGGATGCAAAATGCTAAAAGTCCACCTGTGCTTCACAAAGGTCATAAGGATGTGAGGCCATTTGGCCATAGGGGTAAGTTTGCATTGAGTTCGTTAGACCAGTGCAGCAAATTGAGGGAACGCAAGAATATTAAGGGAAATGTGAGATGGGTCTGGAGACCCAAAATCTCCAAAAGTATGGCAGGAGTGTCGGATGCAAGGCCAAGGATCCCATCTAGATATATTTTGTCAAACCCCCAAGAGGATAAGACTGGATATACATCTGACAATATACACTGCCTTGGGATACACCCATGTGATGTGCTTAGGCTTGAAGCTCTACCTAGTTTGGGTCGCAGCATTGATTTATGTGAAAACCCAAATAGAGGAGGTTCGAATGAGTACAAAGCTATGATTATTTCTGCCAAAGGAGCCACTCAGCCGCTTGAACGACCAGCTCATTCAGATGACAATAAATATGAGACATGCGAGCCCACTGAGGCCGTCCATTCAGCTCATAGTGTTCAAGAATGGATCGGTCTTATTGATGAGTTATTTGTGGAAAGGCTTGGACTTGTGGCTCTACAAAAACCTAAGATCAAAAAATACAAGATCAAGCTTTTAGCTAACTTGCATGAGTAGCATGGGGTTACCTATAATATGCTATCCTTGGCACCCTGGGTAGTCTGATAGGATGTGATGTATATGCCAAGGACATCAGTAATACGTGGACTAAAATGACCTATCTAGTTTTAAGCTAGGAAGGCTAGCTGCTTTGGATATTGCATCCAAATTTCGTTAGGCCAAGAGGGCCAGTTGTCTGTTTAGTACAGGTGTGGTTAATGGTTTCTTGTTTTAGTTCTGTGCTAGACAGGTTTAAAGAAGAGCTTGGAAGGAGCCTTTTGTTGCGCGGAAGCTTCTCGTGGCCCTATCCAGGTGATATCCCTCATTTATGAGTACCATGTTTTTATGCTATATGTGTCTGTGTACTTGTAGGGGATTTTCTTTTCTTGTTGGGGACCGGCAACCAAGGCATGAAGTCCTAGGCTTAGGTTGGGTATGTCTGAGGGAGGCCTGAATAGTCGTTGCCTCTTGCAAAGGCATTGTCAGGCATTGAAAGACCTGTTTTAGAAGGTGGTCCTAGTGACCCTGTTTTGCTAGCCTGCTAGGCAGCCGTTCTAGGAGTTCTTGTTAGTTGTGAGGCAGTTAGAGAAGCCTGCCAGAAGGAAAATAATGATGATAAGGGAAGAGAAACTATGAATATCTTAAAGGCAATAAATATATACAAAGGTGTGTAAAAAGGGGTTCTAACCCCTGTCAAAGTAGAAAAGAAAAGAAAGGAAAATTTATAAGTAGTTGATCATCGTCTAGCGAAGGCCTGGTAGGTTTCTGGGGACGAGTCAGACTCGGGGCCGATGCCCTATCTTTCTAGGGGTGGCATCTTGCTGGAAAAGACAAAAGTCAGGAAGGTTGGAGCGAAAATAAAAGTGAGTGTTAGAAAAGGATTAAGTGTCGCCTTGCGAGGGCTTGGTAGGTTCTTGGATATCGAGACAGGACCTAAGGCTAATGCTCTGTTCTCCTTGGGTCACTACGCTTAGCTCCCCCCTTTTTACATGCCTGAGTATGGAAGAATAAAACTCTAAAAGAAGAAATGTGCTGAACGGAAATACAACTTGATCAGGCTATAGGAGTCCTCGCCTAGTAGGAGCTCCTGGTTGTGTTGTCCTTAGTTAGGTAGGTAGTTCAGACCACCACTTAGGGTGACCTCTTTGATAGTTCTTTTTAGTTTGGCCGTGCTGGAGCAGTCGGTTAGTGACTAGCTTTGGACCTTCTATCAGATTATGGTAGGCCTACTCCTTGTGGATTTCATGCCTTGGTTTTGTCACGGGGTAGGGTGAGCATTGTGCTGTGTTTAGTATGTATTTCTTTTGTATAAGCTTGATGCTTCTTATGGTTGTTTTGTGCAGATCTGTTGTGGGATTCGACGGGCTGAGTCGCCCTATCTCGTGGTTGCCGATGAGAGCGGAGTTTTGAGCCCGACATGTGCCTAAAATTTGCCAAAAAATCTAGAATTTAGGGAAAAAATATTCAACGTCGAAGGCGGCGGCTCAAGCTAGGACGATTTTAAGCACCAAGTGAAATACGACTCTTAAAAGGCGCCCGAGCAACACTTGTTGATTTTTGAGACTACCGTGCGGGTTGTCAGGAGTTGCCAGCCAATGCGGGATGTCAAGCCGGACGCCCTGGATTTTTCAGAGCTCGATTTGGAGTCCGGACGGGGAAATGGCCAAGGAACCGATCAAGATGCGAAGAGGTGGATAAAACTTGGGAAAAATGGGCTAGTGACCCTTGGGAGCCCAACTTTTAATGTGGCATGAAAGTTTCATGCAAGAGATGCAACAAATCGTGGGAAGAAGGAGGAGGCATCTGCGCCCAAAATTTGCGCTCCAAATGTTGATCCTCAATCTCTTGCCTGTGAGCAACCTACCCAATGGACATTGGGGCTTGCCTACCCTCTGCCTGCTGATCATTTCGCCGCCTTTTGCTCGCGCAATGATGGCTTGCATGAAGAACTCTGATTTTAGTCTTTCTCTCTCCTCCCTCTCTCTCTCCTAAGGGGTTGTTCTTGTGTGGAAGAGGAAAATGAAGAATGGTGAAGGAAAGCTTGCCTGGATGAGATTGGATTGCTTCCGGATCAATGAAGACATGAAGATTGCTGATCTTAAAGATGCTGGACATTGACTGTGGGCTGACGTGCAATCCTGCACCAAAACTGAGATTCCGAGACACGGAGCCTAAGCGGTAATTCAATTTTTATGAAGAAAAAATGAGTTTTTATGCTATTTGATTGATGAAACATTGTTCCCATGGGCTGATTATACATTATGGTGTTCTTTATAAAGAAATACACATAAAATGACCTTTTCACCTATCAACGAATGCAAAACATTAAACGGTAGGGTGAGAGGGGAGGTTGAGCGTCAAAATATAAATTAAAAATCTGATTTATATGTTGCATTATGGCTATAGGTCATGGTTTTAAAATAAAGGAAAAGGCACTATGAGCGTGAGGCTCGGTGTCTCTCCTTGTTTCAATACATAAACGTTAGCATGAAAATCATGGAAAGATTGGTTTCACACGATGCACAATGCTGATTTTCTTATGTTTGTGCACCAAACCATTCACATTATGCACTATGCATGGTTCATGGTATCAAAGGAAAAGCTCCTGGACTGCATAGCAATTGTTTTCTTAGGACTTTGACCCATGATTGAGAGTGTGAGGTTATCCCTTGCCATAGGATAGAGGGTCGGTTTCCTAAGGGATTGTGAAGTGAGGAAACATGATATATCTCCTGGAAATACGAGAAACATAAAAGAGAGGAGTTTGTGCTCGTTTGTGTTATATGTTTAGCAGTGCATCAAAGGGCCAATTCGTGCGATGTAGGAGAGCTGCAGTGGGGCTCCGACTATTAGTTGGTGGAGTGCCTCCTTATGTGTGTGATCGTGGCGTTGCCAATAAGTATGGGGTCTCCCTCTGAGGAGTTTAAGGGAAACGTTGGACTATAAACTATAAACACAGGAATTAAGCTTTAGGGCAGTTTTTCCTCTAGCATTAGATTGACACTCCTGGTCCGCGAGGCCGTGAGGGTGTTTGTGTGTCATGAGCATGAGGTCTGGCTAGTGCCATAGCCAGTGCCGGCCCATTTCAGGTCCCATCAGTGGTGCATCTACCGGGAGCTGCCTATAAGTGGCAGTTTTTGAATCTAGGGTTTCAAGGGACCCTAAATAATCCATAAAATGGGGTTTGTTCAAGGATGGAAAAACTTGGCTTTCCTTATACAAAACTTACTAATGGACTTAGTTATTTATGTAGAGCATGAGTCCTCTGCAGAAGATAATTTATGTGATAAACAGATTAGCCTATTAGTGGTTACCCCATCCTCTAATACGATGGCATGGGCTGAGGTTCACCTTGGTGTGGTCTCCACCCAAGAGAAATCATGTTTAACCATCCATCAACCTAGAGGACATGAAACAAGCATGTTGGAAACTATGGTAGTTGTGGCATCAACAAGTCATCATGCTAAATCCATAATGCCATGGGAAAGTGCTACTATATAATGGAATATGCTTGTGGTTGAAACATCCCGTGTAATGGGCCACCATGACGACATAGTAGGTATCAAAAGGATGTTAGAAGCCTTAGCTGTCAAGGGAACACCGTTGCTTCAAAGGCACGGTTCCTAAGTTTTAAGAAGTGGTAATGATAAATCTACTTTGGATAAGGACCAAAAGCTCTTATATAAAACCGTTATGGACTTTCCTTTTAAAGGGAAATGTATGGAAGACCCTCTAAGAGGGGATCAAAATGACATGTTGAGACTTATAGGACTCCCTAGACCACTCAGTGAGTTAGTAGAAAGGGATATCAATGAGGATATTAACCTCCCTACACCAAAAACGGTGGGGTTGGAAGAGGTTAAAGGTCCTAAGAGGCTGGACCCAGATCATGATGAATATGAAGATTTTAATGACCCGGTGTTGATCCCAAAAGGGAGGACTAAATGTCCTCCTCTTTATAGGGATCTCCCAATGTTTTATGGGTTGCCAAATGAGGATCCGATGATTCATTTAAGAGAATATGACCTAACTTGCATTGCCAGTGGGTTCGACGATATACATCGGATGCTCGTATTCCCAAGTACCCTAAAGGGAGAGGCAAGAAAATGGTACTGGAGCCTCCCAAGAGGGTCGATCAAATCATTTGAGGAGTCTTGTGATTGGTTTCTAGACGAGTATGAAAAGAAGCTCCCTATGATTCACGTCTTAGGGCAGCTTATGCAGTTTAGACAGGAGTCTTATCTTTCTGTTAAAGAGTATGCTAGAGCCTTTGATAGTACTCTTAGGCTTTGGCCAAGAGGAGCCAGTGCACTACCGGATGATGTGCTATGTGAGCTCTTTCTGAATGGCTTGGAGATTAATACGCAAATCCAAGTGGGACTGAGGAATCCTAAGTCGTTAAGGGAAGCAAAAATGCATGCCATTGATTATGAGGGTCATATTCAGAGATATTGGAAAAACTTTTGGAGTTTTCGCCGCTCAGTACAAGTGCATCCTAGCTTCCAACCATTTCTGCAAGGAGATAGCTCACTTGTTGATACCAAGGCAGCCTATGAGGGGAACCTTGGTGGCCAAAATCTCAAAGCAAAAAATGGCCATCCTATGAGTAGTAATGACATGCCTCTCAGTGAAAAGGTTCCAAGCCATGTAAGTCCCATTAGGGCTTGCAACACTTCCAGGAGAGGTAGTTGTGATGGCAACATGGATAGAACCAATGGGCCTATGAGTGTTGATAAGCATTCTATGTGTGGTTCTAATTTTGTTTCTAGTAAGGCTCTTGAGAGACCTTTGGTGTCGGAATCATGCTTCTGGGTGGATGTTGTTCCCCTCAGTGAAAGCATGGTTCTTATGGAAAAAAATTTGCAGTATGGACGTAAATAAGTAAAGACATTTTTTGTAAAGAGGATGCAAAATGCTAAAAGTCCACCTGTGCTTCACAAAGGTCATAAGGATGTGAGGCCATTTGGCCATAGGGGTAACTTTGCATTGAGTTCGTTAGACCAGTGCAGCAAATTGAGGGAACACAAGAATATTAAGGGAAATGTGAGATGGGTCTGGAGACCCAAAATCTCCAAAAGTATGGCAGGAGTGTCGGATGCAAGGCCAAGGATCCCATCTAGATATATTTTGTCAAACCCCCAAGAGGATAAGACTGGATATACATCTGACAATATACACTGCCTTGGGATACACCCATGTGATGTGCTTAGGCTTGAAGCTCTACCTAGTTTGGGTCGTAGCATTGATTTATGTGAAAACCCAAATAGAGGAGGTTCGAATGAGTACAAAGCTATGATTATTTCTGCCAAAGGAGCCACTCAGCCGCTTAAATGACCAGCTCATTCAGATGACAATAAATGTGAGACATGCGAGCCCACTGAGGCCGTCCATTCAGCTCATAGTGTTCAAGAAGGGATCGGTCTTATTGATGAGTTATTTGTGGAAAGGCTTGGACTTGTGGCTCTACAAAAACCTAAGATCAAAAAATACAAGATCAAGCTTTTAGCTAACTTGCATGAGTAGCATGGGGTTAGTCGACCTATAATATGCTATCCTTGGCACCCTAGGTAGTCTGATAGGGTGTGATGTATATGCCAAGGACATCAGTAATACGTGGACTAAAATGACCTATCTAGTTTTAAGCTAGGAAGGCTAGCTGCTTTGGATATTGCATCCAAATTTCGTTAGGCCAAGAGGGCTAGTTGTCTGTTTAGTACAGGTGTGGTTAATGGTTTCTTATTTTAGTTCTGTGCTAGACAGGTTTAAAGAAGAGCTTGGAAGGAGCCTTTTGTTGCGTGGAAGCTTCTCGTGGCCCTATCCAGGTGATATCCCTCATTTATGAGTACTGTGTTTTTATGCTATATGTGTCTGTGTACTTGTAGGGGATTTTCTTTTCTTGTTGGGGACCGGCAACCAAGGCATGAAGTCCTAGGTTTAGGTTGGGTATGTCTGAGGGAGGCCTGAGTAGTCATTGCCTCTTGCAAAGGCATTGTCAGGCATTGAAAGACCTGTTTTAGAAGGTGGTCCTAGTGACCCTCTTTTGCTAGCCTGCTAGGCAGCCGTTCTAGGAGTTCTTGTTAGTTGTGAG
The DNA here is from genome assembly GCF_053477565.2 of Lygodium microphyllum. Lineage (NCBI taxonomy): Eukaryota > Viridiplantae > Streptophyta > Polypodiopsida > Schizaeales > Lygodiaceae > Lygodium > Lygodium microphyllum. Next base: position 128,218,648 of record NC_141143.1, read on the forward strand.
GCAGTTAGAGAAGCCTGCCAGAAGGAAAATAATGATGATAAGGGAAGAGAAACTATGAATATCTTAAAGGCAATAAATATATACAAAGGTGTGTAAAAAGGGGTTCTAACCCCTGTCAAAGTAGAAAAGAAAAGAAAGGAAAATTTATAAGCAGTTGATCATCGTCTAGCGAAGGCCTGGTAGGTTTCTGGGGACGAGTCAGACCCGGGGCCGATGCCCTCTCTTTCTAGGGGTGGCATCTTGCTGGAAAAGACAAAAGTCAGGAAGGTTGGAGCGAAAATAAAAGTGAGTGTTAGAAAAGGATTAAGTGTCGCCTTGTGAGGGCTTGGTAGGTTCTTGGATACCGAGACAGGACCTAAGGCTGATGCTCTGTTCTCCTTGGGTCACTACGCTTAGCTCCCCCCTTTTTACATGCCTGAGTATGGAAGAATAAAACTCTAAAAGAAGAAATGTGCTGAATGAAAATACTTCTTGATCAGGCTATAGGAATCCTCGCCTACTAGGAGCTCCTGGTTGTGTTGTCCTTAGTTAGGTAGGTAGTTCAGACCACCACTTAGGGCGACCTCTTTGATAGTTCTTTTTAGTTTGGCCGTGCTGGAGCAGTCGGTTAGTGACTAGCTTTGGACCTTCTATCAGATTATGGTAGGCCTACTCCTTGTGGATTTCATGCCTTGGTTTTGTCACGGGGTAGGTGAGCATTGTGCTGTGTTTAGTATGTATTTCTTTTGTATAAGCTTGATGCTTCTTATGGTTGTTTTGTGCAGATCTGTTGTGGGATTCGACGGGCTGAGTCGCCCTATCCCGTGGTCGCCGATGAGAGCGGAGTTTTGAGCCCGACATGTGCCTAAAATTTGCCAAAAAATCCAGAATTTAGGGAAAAAATATTCAACGTTGAAGGCGGCGGCTCAAGCTAGGACGATTTTAAGCACCAGGTGAAATACGACTCTTAAAAGGCGTGCGAGCAACACTTGTTGATTTTTGAGACTGCCATGCGGGTTGTCAGGAGTTGCCAGCCAATGCGGGATGTCAAGCCGGACGCCCTGGATTTTTCAGAGCTCGATTTGGAGTCCAGACGGGGAAATGGCCAAGGAACCGATCAAGATGTGAAGAGGTGGACAAAACTTGGGAAAAATGGGCTAGTGACCTTTGGGAGCCCAACTTTTAATGTGGCATGAAAGTTTCATGCAAGAGATGCAACAAATCGTGGAAAGAAGGAGGCGCCATTTGCGCGCCCAAAATTTGTGCTCCAAATGTTGATCCTCAATCTCCTGCCTGTGAGCAACCTACCCAAAGGACATTGGGGCTTGCCTACCCTCTGCCTGCTGATCATTTCGCTGCCCTTCGCTTGCGCAATGATGGCCTGGATGAAGAACTCTGATTTTAGTCTTTCTCTCTCCTCCCTCTCTCTCTCCTAAGGGGCTGTTGTTGTGTGGAACAGGAAAATGAAGAATGGTGAAGGAAAGCTTGTCCAGATGAGATTGGATTGCTTCCGGATCAATGAAGACATGAAGATTGCTAATCTTAAAGATGTTGGACATTGAATGTGGGCTGACCCGTAGTCTTGCACTAAAACCGAGATCCCGAGACACGGAGCCTAAGCGGTAATTCAATTTTTATGAAGAAAAAATGAGTTTTTATGCTATTTGATTGATGAAACATTGTTCCCATGGGCTGATTATACATTATGATGTTGTTTTCTATGAGTTTCAACAATTTATAATCTGAAAATCAGAAAATCATAAGTAATATGGCTGAAATTAATGGTATAAAACACAGAAAACACGCGTTTAAGGGTTAAAAATGGAATTTTTTGCAAAATAAATGGGAAATATGAGACATAACACCTACAAAACCTGAAATTTTGTTGTCAAAGAACCTAAGGGCCATAGCCCATAATCAATCTTAATTTCTAGTCATGTTCTATTGAAGAAAATAGAGGAAAAATACCAAAATATGGTGAAAAATAGGTTTTAAATGGGAGAAATTTAGGAAACGGTAAAATGAAAATTCCAGAAAATTACATGTGTGTTTGTGCAGCGTATAATGAAGGTGAAGCACGAGGTTGGCCTCGGTTTACCCTCGGTTCTATGTTTCCGTTCGTATTTATCGCTTTCTTTATAAAGAAATACACATAAAATGACCTTTTCACCTATCAACGAATGCAAAACATTAAACGGTAGGGTGAGAGGGAAGGTTGAGCATCAAAATATAAATTAAAATTTGATTTATATGTTGCATTATGTTTATAGGTCGTGGTTTTAAAATAAAGGAAAAGGCAACATGAGCATAAGGCTCGGTGTCTCTCCTCGTTTCAATACATAAACATTAGCATGGAAATCATGGAAAGATTGGTTTCACACGATGCACAATGCTGATTTTCTTATGTTTGTGCACCAAACCATTCACATTATGCACTATGCATGGTTCATGGTATCAAAGGAAAAGCTCATGGACTGCATAGCAATTGTTTTCTTAGGACTTTGACCCATGATTGAGAGTGTGAGGTTATCCCTTGGCATAGGATAGAGGGTCGGTTTCCTAAGGGACTGTGAAGTGAGGAAACATGGTATATCTCCTGGAAATACGAGAACATAAAAGAGAGGAGTTTGTGCTCGTTTGTGTTATATGTTTAGCAACGCATCAAAGGGCTAATCCCTGCGATGTAGGAGAGTTGCAATGGGGCTCCGACTATTAGTCGGTGGGGTGCCTCCATATGTGTGTGATCGTGGGATTGCCAATAAGTATGGGGTCTCCCTCTGAGGAGTTTAAGGGAAACATTGGACTATAAACTATAAACACAGGAATTAAGGTTTAGGGCAATTTGTCCTTTAGCATTAGATTGACGCTCCTAGTCCGCAAGGCCGTGAGGGTGTTTGTGTGTCATGAGCATGAGGTCTGGCTAGTGGCATAGCCAATGCCGGCCCATTTCAGGTCCCATCATGAGGAGACTCAAGGTAACCATCCACTATTACATGATTGGCACCTCTACTTAGAATCACTCGACCAGTGGGTATATCGACTTGACAGTCTGTTCATAAAATCCATGGCCTACCTAGCAAATTTTGATAGCTAGGACATCCTGCAAAGCTTATCACCCTAAAGTCTAGATAGCATTCCACGCTTGCAACGGTAACGTGGACTTTAGTGATGCAACCTTCTAGTTGCCTTAAAGTGTTATCAACCATCCTAAGAAGTGTGGAGCCGTCTTTTTATCCACGTATGCTGGAGCCCTGGACAATGCTTTTCAGTATGATTGAACCAATCTCCTCCCACTCGTGCTATGCCCAAGGGTTCTATAATATACCCAATACGCAAGATGTTCTTGAATTCCTAGTATATTTAATCAATTGCAGGAGATTCATGTTTGGTTTAACTTCGCAAAGAGAATGTGCTAAATCAAAGTCGTGGTAGTTAGCCAAAGTTCTCTTCTCTCACCAAACCATTCTCTTCTTTGCTCTTTGGACCGGCTTTGGTGCCTCTTTTTTAACTTTTTCCTTCTTTCTTGGCAATCATTTATCCTTCTCGGGATCAACTTTACTATCAACAGGCCTTAGAGGTCCACCTTCCATATCAGGATTCAGGACTTGCTTTCCCCTAGCATCTTTCTTAGGGTTTCCCTTGACAGGTTTTACAGTTCCTTTGTCATCCTCTCTATTCTTTTGACCTCTTGTTACGGCTCATAGATTATAAGTTTCAGTGTCATTGACATGTATGGCCTCAATAAGACTGACTCCACTGCCATGAGGCAACTCCTCTACATTAGCCTTTCCTCTTTGCAGTATTTGTCTTGGTCCATCATCTTGCTGGAGATTATTCCCTTGTGCACGATGATTAACTGGCCTGGTAATTTACTCCCTTGTTGGAGAGAACTGATCTTACTCCAACATGTAGCAGCTAAATGGCCAGACTTTTCATAAATATCGCATTTGACATTTGGACAATTCCTAGGGAAATGTTGGCCACCACACCACTTACAACTGAATCTTGAGGGGGCACCCTCTTTAGGGTGTTGACTCCCTATCAAATTTTGATGCTTCTTAAGGAAATTGACATCCACAGCTATTTGTCTATATTGTTCCCTAATCATGTCAGTGTAGTGCTTCATCATGTCCTTGACTTCACTAAGGACACATTTGAGGCACTTGAATCATAGCTGCAATCGTCAGTCTGTTGTCCCATCGGCCTAACCACTTGATTAGGAATTGATCGTTGACTTACTGGGACAACATTTGGGTTTTTTGTTTGGCCTCCACCATTCAATGGGCCTGTCTAACTAGCCATAGCCATAGTTAGACTAGGAGGAGCTGGTAACATAGGCAAATTTGGCATGATACTCCCTCTTCCATTCGCATTTCGCATGGGGTCTCCTTGACTCTCATTGGTCAGTGCCAAATTATTATCATTCCAATTTATCCTTACTGCATAAGCCACTTACAACTGCGACTCTACTCCTTCTTCTTGGGTAATAGCAGTGTCAATGTCGGCCAAAGCAACACTACTCAGCTGCACTTGGATGCTGAAATCTAATCCATATAGGAAATATTGCAATTGTGCAGCTAGTGGAATGGGGATATAAGTATTAAGTTTGCAAAGAACTTGCTTTAGTTTCTTGGCATAGGCCTGGACATTCTCATTTGGCTCTTGGTGTGTTACATTCAAGACACGCAACCAATACTGTCCACCTCTCTCAGGGGCAAACTCTCTATGGAAGGCCGTGAAGAATTGGTCAATGCTAGTTATGATTTCGACCTCTAGACTATGATACCATATTATTTCCATTCCTTTTAATATCGTATTGAAAAACATCATTAAGCGTCCTTCGTCTTGGATTCGATAGTTGAACACAAGTGTTTGAAACTCACTTGGGCAACTGTGCTCCTAATGCCGGTAAATCCGGTGTCCCTACTGGAATTGAAATGGGTTGTGCCATGGCTACAACTAGATTGACAATAGGAGTTTGTGTAGGTAAAACTACACCCCCACTTGAAGTGGGTTGATTGACTAGAAGAGGGGAAGTATTAAAACTTCCTCTTGCACTCAAAGAGCTACTTGTGACACTTGGGTTATTAAAACCACTACCGCTTATGTGTATCGGCTGCTCCTTTGAGGAGAATAACACCTTAGAATCTCAGCCCACCATCTAGCCCTCTCAGCATGTTCCTCTTTTTGTATTTCGGCTTGACAGTTCTTGTCAAAGAACATAAGTTGACTACTTGGTCCCTAAAGACCCTAGATTCGGAACCACTACTTATTCGCTACTCCCGAAAAACGCACCACCTGTAAGACACACAAGACTCCCCGCACTGGCCCTCTAGCACTAGCCGGACCTCTAAAAAGACACACAAGACACCCTGCACAGTCTCGCGGCCAAGAGCGTCTAAGGCTCACACTACACTAAACTATAATATCAATTTTGCATTTGTAGTAGGAAACAGTCCAACGTTTACCTTCCCTTCTCCTCAGAGGGAGATCCCATAAGATATAGGTATAATACCTCATATCACAAACATAGAGAAGCACCTCTCGGTTGACTGCCGCAGATCCACTATAGTTGTCCTATATCAAGGGGATTGGCCCCAAGATGCACTACCTAACATATGAAACATAACACACAAGCTCCACTCTTTTTTTATTTTGTACGATCTAGGAATATATAGATCCTCACCAAGCAATCCCAAGGAAACCGTACAACTAACCTACAGCTTAGGACCTCCTCACACTCTCAGTGTTGGTCAATGTTCAGCATACAAGTGCTATGCATCCAAGAGATTATACCATGTCATTCTTCATGCACATTGCATATGATCCTAGTGTACAAACAATATTTATCAAATCACCATTTTGTGATGTGCAAAACTAGCCCTTTCATGATCTTCACGAAACATATGCTTCGATGTATGGAGACTAGCACCAAGTTCTCGTGCTACTAGCCCCTTAAAAATTCAATTATTATCGTCTTATATGACATGCATAACCAAAAGATCAAACTTTACTTCATTTTTCTACACTTAAACACTTCCACAACCCTTCTTTTCTCCCTACCGTTTATGTGTTGCATCGTTGCATATGTGTAGGGTTTTATTTTTATGTGTCATTTTTTAATGTATAAAGCAATAAAAATGCACTTAAACATACAAAAAAGGGTGAAATAAGGCTTAACCTCATGCCTCAACCTTGCCAAACATTCACGGATATTAATCATTTTTTTTTCTTTTTTTCAGAGCACAAAAACCTATTTTTCTCTCTTTTTCTCTATTTTTCATATTTATTTATCAAGAAAATAGAGCATTTACTAGTTTTTCTACTTTTTCTTATTATGAAATCTGAGAATCACTCATTTTCCACATTTCGTCCCTCATACATCTTTTTTATCAAACCCAAAATGACAAAACCCCCCCATTTTCTTTGTAAAATGCGTATTTTTTGGATTTTAGAAAATTATTTTCAGCATTATCACATTATGTATTCTAATTTTGTTTCCACACAACCCTCAAATAAACAACAAACAACATGTCTACCAATTTTCATCCAATATGAATACCATTTGACCAATAGAATATAAAAAAAGAGCCGTTTTTCTTCATAAAAGAGAGTTACCGGTTTTTTTCCTTGTTGCAAGTTTTTTAAAGTCTAATTCAAGACAATAAAACAGTCCACCATTGATGCTTAGCCCTTCTCCAATCATCCATCTTCAGTCCCACTCAATTTGAAAGCAATTTGGTACCACGCCGGACGGAGCATTCATCAATCGGGTTTCTTCCACATGAATTGCCTCTTAGGAGAGAGAGAGGAGAGGAGAGAGAAATACTAAAAATCATAATTTTATTCCCTTCATCATATTACGCATGGTTACCATCAAAATCTTGTCCTCTCTGCATAGATCAGGGATCTTCCCCTCTCTCTACATGATTGAGCATCCAAGAGGCACAGAAACCCCCCAAAAATGGGGCGTCAATCAAAAAACGCCCCTCCCTGTATCTCAACATATTTTTGCATGTTTTTTTCATTTAGAGTTTCATTTCATTTCATTTATAAAATGTCCACTTTTTTTTAAAAAACACTTTCACTCCTACAGAAGGATTTTCGGCATGTTTGGGGTGCAAACGGACTCCGATTTGCGATTTGACTGGATAGTTAGCTTTGTGACATCGAAATCTGTAAACTTGGGTCCCATCACACACTTTTCGGCTCTTGAATCCAATGGTTGCTTTACAATGCCAAACTTTGAGGGGATTAAATGGGGGGTCAAACAACCTCTGATCGACAAATTGAGACGTGTTGGATTCCTGATGTCGAAATGCATCTAGGAAAACTCTAGCTTGGCCATCTTTTAGTGCCTCTCATGCACTTTTCGCCTCTAAAACTGACTCCAATGCTTCAAGAACGAGTCCGAATCAGGTCCTAAAATCCAACTCTCAAAAACATTCTAGGAGATAATTTTCTTTCCTCACTTAATCATTCCCCAAATAAAATTGTGCTATCCTACAACTCAGAATTCTCACACTCTTACTGTTGGTCAATAGTTTTAACAATCAATTGCAATGCATCCGTGAGACTTTCTTTTTCTTGATATCATGTATGAGAATGTAAATGCAAGGTGTAATTCCATATAGTGCTCAAGCAAATTAACCACAAATCAGTCAATTTGTTGTGTGAAAACATTCTTTCAATGATTTTCTTTCTAATTTATTTCTTCATTGCTTAGAAACAACACCAAACTAATATGTGCTATTGTCCCTTTAAAGATATTAAACAAACCCTATATGCTTCATTTCAATACACAAGCACTTATATTTCCATGTGAAATTCTTGATATTTTTGTTTCTTTATGTATTCATTTATTATGTAGGGTGTTTCCTATGTTTCACGATATTTTTTCATAAAAACATAATCTAAATGACCACTTTAATATACAAATGAAAAATCAACATCTTAGCTCCAAGGATGATATGAATAGCTACAAATTTTCATTTTTTGATGGATTGAGAAGTAGCCAAAAAGAAAAGGCAGTCCCCCTCCCTCCCCTTCATTGCATATTTCTTTTAATCAAGCTTAAGCTCTTAACTTACAAAAAAACCAATTCACTCTTGCATATTCACATTGTCCTATCACAACTGGCTTTAGACTAGATGGAGGGGCAAACAACCTTGGATTCACAATCCGACTGGATGGGTGACTTCTTGACGTTGAAATCTATTACCCTAGCCTTTGTTACTTGCTTTTTGCCTTCCAATTCTAGTAGCTACTTCATAACACCAAACCTTACAACCATTAAATGGGAGGTCAAATAGACTTTGATCGTCAATGAACGAACACTTGCCTTGGATTCCTGGCATCGAAATGCATCTAGGAAAACTCCAGCTCCTTGATTCACGATTGTTTCATTTTTTTCCAAAAACACCTCTTTTACAACTCTCCGACCACTTTTGGGCTTTAAGTTCAGCTCTAAAATTCAACTCTCATTGGTGACCAAAGGATAGGGTAACTCAGCACATCAAATCCACGAACTGATCTACATAAATAGAAACTATAAAGAGCATCAAAATGCTACAAATAAAAATACACAATAGAGCACAAACACAACCCTCACCCTAACCCCTGACAAAATCAAAGCATGAAGTCCATGAGGGATGGGCCAAGTATAGCCTGAGAAAGTTCCAGATAGCTAGTCACCAACCGACTACTCCAGCATAGACCATCTAAAAAGAGCTATCAAAGGAGTCATCCTAAGTGGTGGTCTAACTTGCCTACCTGACCTAGGACAACTAGGCTAATAACTCCTACTAGGTGAGGAATCCTATAGCTTGGCTCATATAACTTCATATTTTTCTCATTTTTTCACATTATTTGTTCTTTATTACTTTATACTCAAACATGTAAAAAGGAGGGAACTAAGCATACTATGACTCAATGAGAACATGGTATCGGCTTGAAGTCCTATCTCAGTACCCGAGAACCTACCAAGCTCTCGCAAGGTGAGACTAAATCATTTTTCATCCACTCACTTTTATTTTTTTCTCTAACCATTCTTATTTATTTTTTATTTGGCTAAATGTCACCCCTAGAAAAACAAGGCATCAGCCCTGACTCGTCCCTAAGAACCTACCAAGCCTTTGCAAGGCAATGATCATCTGCCCTTGGAATTTTTCTTCTTTATTTTTTTATTTTAGGGGTTAGGATCCCCTTTTACATACCTCCATATTATGTATATCTCATATATATTCATTATTTTTCTAGTTTATTTGGAAGGCTTCCCTATCTACTTCACAACTAATAGGAATTTCTAAAAATAGCTACCTACCATGCTAGTAGAATAGGGTCACTAGGACTACCCTAAAAAATAACTCATAGAGTGCACGACAATGTCTTTACAGGAGGTAGAAAACTGCTCAAACCTCCCCAAACACAACTAACCAAATCCAAGGACTTATGCCTTGAATGCCGATTCCCAAAAAAAGAAAAATACCCCACATATATATACATATATATAACATAAAGGGAAAGAGCTCATACAAGAAGGATATCACCTAGAATTGGCCATAAGAAGCTTCTGTGCAGCAAGAAACTCCCTCCAGGTGCTCCATCGAATCTATTTAGTATAGCACTAAAACAAAACCCATTAAATGCACTTACACCAAACAAACAAATGGCCCTCTTAGCCTAACAAAATCACAAATTTCACTGTAAAATAAATGGCCCTCTTGGCCTAACGAAATGTAATCATAAAGTACACCATTCAACAACCTACTACTAAAAGTAAACCCTTGGTCCCCACGTAAACTTTACTGAAGCACAAGACTAAAGGCATGGTCATTTAGACCCTACACTAAATGCATCAAATTCCTAGCTAAGCCTTCTACATTAATGGCTAGGGGTGTCCAATGAATATGTTATTAAACTATCTAATGTGTCCATGAAAGAATAAGAAGATGGTCAATTGCTACTTGGCTCATAATCCATACTAAACATCGGTGGCCAAAACAGAACATATCAGCAATCCCCACAGTAGCCCTGGACTAACATCAGGAGGCCATTGTAAAAGCCCCTCATGATCACAGTTAAGAAAGACATCTTCAACAAAGGCATAATTAGTTAGGGAGTCTACAAAATGATTCCACTATTGGGGAATCAACTAGCATGTCATTGCCTCAACAATCTCAAGGGTGTCCAATGTTGCATGATGGTACATCCTTAAAATCGGATCCCTCACACTAGAGGCCCCATCCAATTGGTTGATCACTAACGATGAGTCACCTTTCACCAATAATTGTTGAATACCACCGTGTTTGGAAAAATTTAACACCATAAGAAAGGCATTGTGTTTTACCATGTTATTTGTACAAGCTGTGTCTAAATACACTCTCCTTTTTAAAACCACTCAAGATGGGGATCTTTTATGATAACCCCTACACTTGCATGGTTAGTAGGTCCTCTAGAAGTTCCATCAAATTATAATATCTAAAACAAGGCTTCATTGATGTAGCTTGCCATGGAAATCAACCTACTCATACTTATGATAATCAAAGTCTCATTGAGAGAGGAGACATAAGATAGGCACAATCCCTCTTTCTTCACTAAACTCGATAGGGGCGCTAGTAAGAACTCGATAATAGTGATGGAAATAGACCTTAATATCCCACTTGAAAGAGCCATCTCACCACTCAGTAATGTGATAACCCTTACTCCACCAGATCACTTTGCCTTGGTGGTAATGCTACTTTAAATATGGATACTTAAGATAAGGAATGACTTTCCCCTTCTAATAGTCTTGGTACCCTCAACAAGTTTAAGTTGGATCCTTATTAAGGACCTACAAAGGCAACAAGTCCTCTATTAGTCCCTACACACAATAGGGCTTCAGTTTATTAAAGTTTACTTTAGTTTTGAACTCTACCCCTCTGCTAAAAGAGCTATAGAGAAATTCTTTCCCATATAGACATTCTTATAGCAACCATCCCATTTGGGTTTCAACTTGCCTAGGAAGAGCTTATGATGGGCATCATAATATAGGACCAATTGACCCTTAGCAAATGTATACTTCTTTGTCCAAAGGTCAGAAATCTCTTTCATTTGCTTCTTCCCTACTTCCTGATGTAACAAGGTTTGCAATCAAATCTCATCAAGGTGTGCAAGGGAAGTGGGCCTTTCTTGCAATGCTTCCTCGTCACCCAAAGAATGTTTTAAAGAAAACCTTACTATAGGGGCAACTCAATCTCCAAAGGTAAAACACACTCTTTCCCATATACCAATTTAAAAGGGGTGTGGCATGTAGCTCTTTGGAATGTTGCATTGTAATCCCAAACAACCACTTACAACTTCTTATCCCAATCAGGCTTACCTTCGGATACAATCTTAGATAAAGTCTCCACAAGCTACTTATTAGTACTCTCTTCTTGCCCATTACCTTGGGGGCTGTAAGGCATGGTCTTATTATGTTTAATTTTCAAATATTTTGTCAAATCCTCAATCATTTTATTTAGAAAATGTGTACCACAGTTAGATACAAGCTCCTCATGTGGACCAAAATGGCCAACAATAATCTGCTCCAAAATAAAACTAGCCATTTCCTTGGCATTATCATTCATTGTAGTGTAGGCTTCATACCATTTCATGGAATAGTTTGTCGTCACAATGATATAACACTTTTGTGTAGTTAACAAAGTATGTATAGGTCCAGCAAAATCAATGCCCCACTTCTCAAATGGTAGTATAGCCATGATAAGAGTCAATGGGCACTTTCTATTCTTCCTATTGTCATGTCTTTGACATGTATCATAACTCTTGACATATGCAAATGCATCTTGGAAAATGGACGGCCATCAATATCTGGCTCTCAAAGCTTTTTGTGTAGTCAACCATTCGGCAAAGTGCCCTCCACAAGCAAAGTCATGGCATTCTTCCAAGATAAACAGAACCTCATCAGGCATGATAGATTAATGATAAACATCATCGTTCCCTTGCCAATATAGTGTTTTTGCAACAAATCAAGGCAAATCTCAATGCTACTATATAATCTTCCTCTTTTCAACCATCGAAAGTGTCTCCAACCTCTCCTGTGGATAGATAATGTGTTATGGTAGCATACAAGATGGAATGGAGACCGTATCAATCTTGAATAGATCCTCAAGGTCACTACCTTTAGCTAAGACTTCCTTTGGCTCCTCAAAATCCACAAGACATTCAACGATGCCCTGTAACTTTGGTGGCTTACTCTTAATTTCATAGTCAAAATTTTGTAAAGTGATCAACCACTTCACTAGGCAATCAAGTGACTGTAACTTATTCATCAATCGCCTTAGCCCCTCTGCCTTCATATAGAATACTACCTTTTCATACAAGATGTAGTGCTTGAATTTCTTCATTGCGAAGACCATTCCAAGGCACAATTTCTCCATGTAGGTATAATTAAGCTTGGACACCCTAAGTTTGTGATTGGCAAATGTAATTGGATGGTACCACTTCTCATCCCAAATCAAGGCTAAACAACAAGTGATACTATACATCATAGCCATTGAAAATATATAAAATGTCTCATCTCTTTCAGGTGCTTTCAGGACTAGCACTTCTACCAATTCTTGCTTCACATCCTTGAAGGATACTTGACACGGATTACTCCAAACAAATGAAAAAGTAAAGGACAATAGATTCTTCAATGGCAATGTCCTCTTAGCTAGTGCATTAATACCCAATTGATTATAGAAAGTTATGTACTTCTTTAGGAGTAGATGGCGGACTCATAACGATGATAACCTTTATCTTTTTAGTATCGGTTGCAATACCAACCGGAGCTAACCACATGGCCCAATAGCAATCCATAGGAGGGCACTCCAAAAATGCACTTTCTTGAATTGAGAGCAATACACAACTACCTACAACACTCAAAACATTTTCTTAAAATAATCAATTATCTCTCCATTGTGGTGGCTGCCCCCAAGTCATCAATAAAGACCTTCATCTCCTCTGGGGAAATATAACTGAAAGTTGTATAAGTTATACGTTGCCAAGACCCTGATGCATTGCATAATCCAAAAACCATAATATGATATGGAAAGGTACCCAATACAATGATAAGTGTTGTTTTCAACTTATCTTTCTTTGCAATAGTGATTTGGTTATAATAACTAACAAAGAAATCCATAAATGAATAGATATCCCTACCTACTAATAAAACTGATCTAGAATCTGATCAATAAATGGCAGTGGATAGTAATCTTTAAGTGTCTATTTATTACGCTTCCTAAAATCAATGCAAATTTGGATTTAATTATTTTTAATTTTTCTAATAACTACTGGTAAACACCACTCTGTTTGTTATATAGAAAATATCAAGCTAGCCTTACACAATTTTTGTTGCTTCTCAAATAGTCCATCCCTTAGCTCAAAAGGCATACGCCTTAATTTTTGTCGAGTAGGGTAGCTACTCTCTTTTAGGGGAATATTATGCACAGCCAAACTAAGAGGAAGCTCATCATAAGTCTAAACAAAAATATCACGTAATTCTTGGATCAAGGACATGTAGTCCTTCCTCTCTTCTAGACTAAGCATAGATCCTAATTTGATCATTCGTGGCTTATCCAATGTACTGAGATCTAGCTCAATCACATGCACATCTCTAACTTTGTCTTGAGCTTCCATCAACTCTCATTCAGAGTCACATGGTAGATATCTTCTATAGTGGACCTCTCTTTTGATTCTTCGCTTGATGAAGTCTCATTGTTAGAACAATCCTTTAATGCATCTAATTCTGTTAAAGATAAGGAAACTCTCTCACTTTGAGGAGATTTAGAGTATGCATCTGGCATCTCTATCAAAAATTAGATGACCAGCAAGGTATATCAACTTGATAGTTATATTGCAAGATCCATGGCCTTCTTAATAATACTTGATAGCTTGGCTACCCTGCTAACTTCATAACCCTAAAGTCCAAAAGGCACTCCACATTAGCAACAGTCACATGGACTTTGGTAATGCAACCTTCTAGTTGTCTTAAACTGTCATTAGCCATCCAGAGAATTGTGGAGGCATGCTTTTGGATTTCTAGTCCTAGCCTTTTCATCAATTCTCAACTCATAATGTTGACAGAGGATCGTGTATCCATAATGGCATGATCCACTAATATTCCATCAATATATGTTGCCACCCTTGGACAATGTTTTCAGCATATTGAAACCAGTCATCTCCCACACATGCTATTCCCAAGGGTTCGATGATATACCTAGTGTGAAGGATATTCTTAGACTCTTTACGTACTCTTGGGGATAACTTGATCAACTACTATAAGAGATTCACATCAGGCTTTACCTCGCAAAGAGAATTGGCTAAGTCAAATTCATGATAATTAGCAGTGGCTCTCTTCTCCCACCGGACCATTCTTTCTCTTGGTCAGTGAATAGTCTTGGGTGCCTCTTTCTTAGATTTTACCTTCTTCTTTGGTAGCTCCTTATTGCATTCAGCTTTGCCATCAGCAATTTTTAGAGGACCAGCTTCCACATCAAGATTAAGGACTTTTGATCCCTTATCGTCCTGTTTAGGGTTCGTCTTTCCAGGTTTTACACTATCCCTATTGCCTTCTTTAACCTTCTGTCCTCTTGTAATGGATTGTAAATTGGAAGCCCCAGTGGTGTTGACACACACATATTCGACGATAAGGTTGACACCACTACCACTAGGTAGCTCTTCTATGATAGCTTTTCTTCTCTGCAATATTTACTTTGGTTCCTCGTCCTACTCAAGGTTATTCCCTTGTGCTCGATAATTAATTGGACTTGGCTACCTACTCCCTTGTTGAAGAGAGTTGATCTTACTCTAGCAAGTACTAACTAGATGGTTGTACTTCCCACATGTGTTGCATTTGACATTAGGAAAGTTTCTTAAAAAGTGTTGACCATCATGCTACTCACATCTAAATCTTGATGGATCACTCTCTTCAAGATGTCAACTTCCTATCAAGTTTTTTTGCTTCTTTAGAAGATTCACATCTACGGCTATTTATCTATACTATTTTTTTATCATATCGATATAATACTTCATCATGTCCTTGACTTTGCCAAGAATATTTGATGCACTAGACTCATAGCTATGATCATTTGCTTGACATTCGGCTGGCCTAACCACCTGATTATTGTTAATTAGTTGTCATGGCATTAGAGTTTGTCATTTGGCTTCCATTATTTAGTGGAAACATTTGGCTAGCCATCAACATAGCAACATTAAGAGGAGTCGACAACATGGGCACATTCTACATTATGCTTCCTCTTCCATCCAAATTTGTCATAGGTATACTAGTCGCACCTTGACTTTCATACAGATAAATGTTAAATTATTTCCATTACCTAGACTCAAATTTAGGTTAGTTCTAGATATGTAGGCTTCTTGTAAGCACGACTCTACATCCTTTGCTCATGTAATAGTAGTGTCTATATCAGCAAGAGCAACACTACTCAATTGCACTTGGATACTGAAGTCTAGTCCATATAAAAAGTACTATAGCTAGGCAACATGTGGAATGGGAATAGAGGTTTGGAATTTGTGAAACAACTCTTTCAGTTTCTTGGTGTACTCTCAAGAATTCTCATGGGGCTCTTGATGTGCCACATTCAGAATATGTAGACAATACTAACCACCTCTCTCAAGGGAAAACCCTCTTTGAAAGGCTACTAAGAATAAGTGGATCATAGTTATAGTCTTTGCTTCCAAAGCCATGATACCACATTGGATTGATAAATGTAGCCACTATCGGACGGATCTCAAGGCACCATTATAATCCTAATGATTGTTTTTTGCACTAGTTATGCATAACTTCAAGAACCCAATGAACTAATAGCTCGTAGTATTAGCAAGACTTTAATGCAAGGTCAATTTGTGTACCATCGATATATGTTTCATAGAATCTTTCCCATGCAAGTACCGTCTATGTGCATAACCCTTAAGTAACCTTTATGTTCTTTATGCCACGTATGACTTCATCACATAGCATTGGGATGCAAAGTATTTGAGTATATGAGTTTGTGCAAACCTCAATGTGCCATGTGCATAAATCTATGAAAGGTCATCTATGGTTGCGGAAAGAATTAACCTACAATTCCCTATGAGTTCGTTAATTATCGAGAAAATAAAATCAAGCTACTTGCTGAAATGAATTCATGTGCATGCCTTTGCCTCAATGAATAGTAGTGATGGAAATTTGTACCAAGATATTCGGATGTGAATTATTCATACTCAATGTTGTATTCATATTCGCAAAAATGCCTTGGCTGGTGGCTCCATTGTTAGATGTGGGATTACTGTTGATGCATGTCTCCCTCCATTTTGGAGCCATATTTTTGGCCTATAAGTCATTCTTTTTCTCACATCACAGACAGATGGTGTGCCGAGGTGATTCTTCTCGAAAGGATTAGACTCGTGGGGAGATGAGAAGAAGAGCAATGCGTATGGTCACCCTCTAAGAAGAGGAAAGAGAGGAGTCTCTCTCTCTTTTCCTTCTTCTTCTTCTTCCTCTCTCCCTCCCTCTCTTTTCTTCTCCTCTCTCTCTCTCTCTCTCCCTCTTCTTCTTCATCATCATCATCTTCTTCTCTCTCTCTCTCTCTCTCTCTCTTTCCTCCTCCTCCTCCTCCTCCTCCTCTTCTTCTTCCTCTTCTTCTCTTCTTCTCTTCTTCTCTTCCCTTCTCTCTCTTTCTCTCCCTCCCTCTTTCTCCCTCTCTTCCCTACAACATCTTGGCCCCCTCTAAGGCTTCCTATATATTTTCATTACGATTGGGGGGGGGGGTTTATAAGGTGTTTGGGGGGGAGGGGAGAGAAGTGAGGTGGCACACATGGCCTCCCTCCCCTCATTATTGTCAGCACCTTCCCCCCTCATCATCATCTTCACTACCCCTTGCACTGTCATCATCTCCTCCACGTCGGCAACTCCTCTCCTTGGCATCATCATCTCCCCCACGTCAACTACTGCAGCTTCTCCTTTGTCCCTTTCCCTTCCCCCCTTGCCACGTGTCGTCGGTGACCACCGGGGGGGGGGATTTCGATTAATTTAAAAAGGGGGTTGTTTCTATGTGGAACATTACATCCTCTCCCCCTTAGAGAACTCAAGATGTCCTCATCTTCGAAGAAACTAGGAAAAACAAGCGTTAATGGGGCTTAAGGTTTGTAGATTAGGACCCACCATGCGTCCGCTGCGCTACTTTGATCACTCGTAAGCATGGGGTCTTTTGAAAAAACAACTTATTGTATTAGATCTATCCGAGTCTGGATTACAAGAGAAAATTTTATTGTAGTTACATCTCATGGATATCTTCTAGGTTTTTCCTAAGTATCCAATAATTTTCTTGGTAAATTCTAGATCATTGAAGCTTGTACAACTTCATTTCTTCTAGGCTCAAGTTTTCTTTGAGTTCTTTTGGGACAATTGACATAGTTATGTCCAATGTTGTGGCACTCGGAGCATTGGTGTTTAGGGTGCTTTGGATGTTCCCTTTTGAAATGACCTACCTCCTTGCAATAGAAATAGTGGGAAGCTTTATCACTTAGAGTCACAAGATTTCTGGTCGTCTTTGATAGGATTTTCTTCTTTAAGCCAAATTGTCCTAGGATCCTTTTAGTAGATTGAAGTGGTCCTTTATCGTGCAGAAACTTTGTTTTCGAATTGTCCTCTTTTTAGATCTGGGCTGAGGTCCATGGTCAACCTTCTTTGCTTGTAATATTAAATAATACTCCCAAACTTTGACATTCTGGTAAGACCCAATCTATATTAGTTGAGAAGAACACTTAAGAAAAATGCATTGCAAGTTATAGCTATCATTCCT
Source organism: Lygodium microphyllum (assembly GCF_053477565.2). NCBI lineage: Eukaryota > Viridiplantae > Streptophyta > Polypodiopsida > Schizaeales > Lygodiaceae > Lygodium > Lygodium microphyllum. The sequence goes on from NC_141143.1 coordinate 128,236,446, forward strand.
TGCTAGAGTATCTCTAATCATTTGCAAGTTCTAGGCTTAAAATAGATGCAACTCATATTACTTGGGTTAACTCTAGTTACAAGAGCAAGGTTTATTCCCAATATAACTTGTATTACATGTTGATGAAATTTCTAGGATTGCTAATCATCTTGGAAAGGTGTAGTAGGCTCTAGGTCTTCATCTTTGTCTTCATTTGATTTCCCTATATATCCATGGAATGCACTTGTGTAGCTTCATTTCCTTGGAGGCTCAATATCTTTCAAACTTTAGTTAGGTAGTCTGCTTGGACGGGACATCTCCTATGGATGTGCCCTATCTCTCTGCACGTGTGGCATCTTTTTCCTGATCTCCAGAAACATCTTTGTCACAATTGTCCGATCCAAGTTCTTGGACGATTGACTTTGCCCAAAGTAATGTATCTTGCAAGTCCGTTGGATGCATTGCTTCTAGACGGTGGTTCAGAGGAGTGTTTAGGCCATGCAAAACTTGGATAATTGTTGCGCAATATCCATAGGTGGCGCGTATTTTAGTAGGGTTACAAACTTTGAATAATAGACTTCCAAGGTTAATTCTAGTTACTTGAGCTTGAAGAATTCATTCATCTTCAAAGTCTGGTAGGTCGGCGGAATGTATCATTCACGTACAACATCTTTTAGCTGAGCCTAAGTGATAGTGGCTTCATAAACACCTTGATCTTTGCACCATTGCTTCCACCATATCCAAGCTGGCCAACTAACTTAAGTTTGACTATCATTGCTTGATTGGTAGAGGCAGTTCCTGAAGCAGAGAAATAGTCATTCATCAACTCAATCCATATCTCCACCTTTGCTCTGCGATGTATATCCCTTCTCCATCAAACTCGGGTGCCTTAATTTGCTTGAGAAGGAATTTATTCTCTTGCATGTTATCATTCATGGGTGCAAAAGGTGCCTAATAATCAAGCCATACCACTTAGGTTATTTTGTTTAGGATGTATCTAAGAACCATACATTAATCAATCACATTATGAAGTTCTGATCTCATACCAACTATAACATTCTCTTTGCCTAGGTCCAAGCAAATTTTAGTGGTCCATCGAGAAATGAATCTAAGTTTTGCCACTTGGCACTCCCATGGAATGTTTTGGGGTTTGTCACCTAGGGTTTCTTGAGTCTGCCTCACAACAGAACGTTCGCGGTCGAAACCACTAGGATTGACCTAAAATCTTGGTTTCTAGGGGTAGGGTCTATCCTATGGTAGGGTGGTCCCAAAGAATTGGGAGGCTTCTCACAAGGTTTTGCCATCATTTGACCATTAGATATGGTTAGGTTAGAACCCGTAGGTTAGAACCCGATTCATGTCGTTTTAGGGGACCGGAATGGGACTATGCCCTACGGGTAGAGAGGTTGAGCGACGCATCCCTCTCGTTTCCCATTCTCTTTGAACCAAGTGTGGCATGGGTCTACTTTGGAATGGGTATCTCTACATAAAGTAGGATGTCCAGGACCCAATGCTAGAATGTTGTTAGGAGACCTTGATCCCTAGAAACCTAGGTTTCAAGTCAATCCTAGTGGTTTCAGCTGCAAATGTTCCATTGTGAGGCGGACTCGAGAAACCCTAGGCAACAAACCTCAGAACATTCCATAGGTAGGTCGGGCAGCAATGCTTAGATTCGTTTCTCGATGGACCGCTAAAATGTGCTTGGTAGGTGGGCATGTTACATCCTCACTGGGAGGGTGTGTCATGCTCCCTAATAGATATTCTATGTAAAATAAATGGCCTCTAGTAGATCCATCTCTAGGTCCATAACCTGCACCTCCATAGCCACTTGGATAATGGTTATATTGAGTCCTTCCTTGACCCCTAGGCATAGTATTTTGCTTGTGATAACATTCCCTTTCAAAATGTCTATACTGTCTATAATAATTACATGCACCATCTCTATGTGGAGGAGTAGATCGTCCTCTACCTCTAGAGTAATCGCTCCCCTTGCCTCTAGGCATGAAACCACCATGACCAAAGGTACCTCAACCACGTGCAAAGCTATCACCTCCATGGTCATAAGATGAGCCTCTAGCTCTAGATGGGCTGCTATGCCCTCTCTGATGATAAAAGACACTATCTCCACTTGTGTTCTTGATGCTGCTAGATGCATTCAAACCCAACTTTATTTCTTCTATAAGTAGCAAAGCAATCAATTCTTCAAAGTCTAGCATAGAGCCTCCTCTAAGTGAAATAGGTATATCCAAAGATTTATGTGATGGGCCAAGTCCATTATGTGTGATTGAAACCAAGTCATCATCATCCATTGGTGCATTTATAGATGCAAGATCTTCTACAACCTCTTTGATATTCGTAACATAGTCACTGATAGTGCAGTTTTGTCTCCATGCTCCATGCAATCTTTGCTTAAGTTGTATCTTCCTTGCCTCCATACATGTCCCATGCATTTTCTCAATGATCTCCCATGCCTCGTTACAAGTGTTTTCCTTTTTTATATGAGGAATAAAAGTCTCTGATATGCATATAGAGATCCAATGCAAAACCTTACTATTCTTTCCAATCCAATCCTTGTATGCCTTCTTTTGCTATTTCGTGGGCTCCTCAAGAAGCTCTGGACATGCATCATCACCTATAATGAGGTCGAAAGACCTTTCCCCATCAGAAAGTTTTCCATTCTATGTATGACTAGACACTATAGTTGTCCTTGGTGTCCTTGGTCAATTTATCTCCAACAATCTAGGTAATTTGAGCTGTGTACATTTTGATGATTGCAATTTCAAAAAAAAACCAACAATGTGTGTTGTCCCAATCAAGCATTCAACAACATGAACCAATCCACTATCTCAAATGGTCCAACTGAGACAAAAAATGCACAAAAAATAGCCCAAAATTTTATGTGAATTCCCTTCCAAGAGAATGGCTGTTATACATAAGCTCAAATACTGTCATATATATCCATACATGATGCTCATACCTCATACATTGGCTGTCCAACAAATCCAAACCAGAGCTCAAATGATGCTCATATGACCCAAAAAGCATCAAAATACGTGCTTAAAATTGACCAATTTCATTCCTGTTTTTTTGCAGTTTTTTGTGCCAAGAATGAAGTCCTAGTCAAGCTGAAGCTACAAATTTTTTTTGGATTTTTTCTGTAATTTTTTGCCTCCAAAATGGCATCCAAAAATTGCATAAAACCAGCCTCACAACAAGAACTTTTTTGCAAGGATCATGATTACCCTTAGCAATGGGTCTTGATAGGTGTTCTGATGGGTGCTCCACCTAGATGGTCAACCTAGGTCTCTATTGGGGGTAAGTGACCCAAGTGATGAGTTATTTTAATCAATCCTAGATAATAAGGTCAAAGTTCTAAGTACAAATAGCTCTATGGTCTCATTTGCTAGTTTGGATTACAATTTAGGTTGCTAGATAGATAGTTATAGGTCCTAATAAGTCTTGGAATGATAAAAAAATGGACAAATTTGGTGTTCTGGACAACTTGTCTAAGTCCCAGATTTGGCCATCCAAGTGCACTCCTAAAGAAAAGTGACGTTTTGAGTGGTTGGATGAGGGGTGCCCGTTTGAGCATCGGAGTCGGTCATTGTAGGCTTGAGGTTTGGCCATCCGAGGCCAAGAAATTGGTCTGAGATTCTTGTCCAAGTTGGATGTCTGAGTGGACTTAAGTGGCTTGGATGTTTGAGCCTGATGGAAATTCACAGTCATCTAAGGCCTAATGGTCACCGTCTAAGTAGCACAAGAAAATATGTCAAATGGCACATGATTTACTTTATTAATTCAATGAACAATGTACAATGCACCCAAGGTTTTGACTCAATGCCACAAACATTAGTGAAAACTCAGGGCATACCTGGAATTCTCAAATGTGATGATGCCAAGGATTGTTGCTTCTGTTGCCTTTGGACTTGTAACTCTCTATCTCTCTCTCAATAGCTCTCTTTCAATCTCACAGTGTGCAAATGAGCTCTCCCCTTTTTGTTCAAAGATAAGAGAGACATAGTGGAGCCAAAGAGTGAGCAATCAAATCATCTCATTCATCTTCATCATTCAATCTCTACTAATGAACCTCTATATGTTTGGATCTAGTATGATAGAGGAGATTGCTACCTAACATCACACTACTTAGATTATCACAATGCAAGATGACTTTGTTGTCCAATTGTATACCAAGTCATTCAGCAATTTCATCAACCAAACTGCTTCACGTGCCGCTAATGTTGCACCCGTGTATTTCACTTCCGTGCTAGACAAAGCAATAGTAGACTATTTCTTACTACTCCAATTGATCACACTGCTTCGCAAACCAAACGCATAACCACGGGTTGACCTCTTGTCATAGGCACAACCAGCCCAATCAGCATCAGTGTAACTTGTCAAGTTTAGGGATTTCCCATACTCATAAAATAGACCATAAACTGGAGTACTCTTCATGTACCGCATAATCCTCCTAACTACATCTTGATGTGGCTTATGAGGCTTCTACATGAATTGACTAATTAGCCCCATTGCATAACTCAAGTCGGGACGAGTGATAATAAGGTAGATCAAGTTGCCCAAACATAGTTACATTCTGTATTTTAGTCCCAATATCAATTGCCAGCTTGACATGTTGATCCAAGGGTGTCTCCATAGCTTTACACTTTTTCATGCCATGCATCTACAACATATCATGAGCATACTGTTTTTGCAACAGCCATATACCCTGTAGTATAGGTATAACTTCAATCCAAAGAAAATACTTCATCTCTCTAAGATCTTTAACTTTAAATTCAGCTTGTAGCAATGATTTAATTCAGCAATCCCTTGATCATCACCTTTAGTGATGATAAGATCATCTACATAAACCACTAGAAAAATATAACCATGATATGTCTTCTTCATGAATAGACTATGATCTGCATGAACTATTTGAAATCCATGCTGCTATAAATAACTGTTTATTTGAGCATTCCATGCTCTTGATGTCTGTTTCAGCTCATATAAAGCTTTTTTTAGCTTACACATATATGTCGAAAAATCAGGATGAACATAGCCTTCAAGATGCTCCATATACACTTCTTCAAGCAATTCACCATTTAAAAAAGAATTTTTAACATCCATTTGCCATAATTTCTAGCCCTTAGATGTCGCCAATGCAATGTCTGATGGGACCTAAAATGGGCCGACACTGGCTATGGCACTAGCCGGACCTCATACATACAACACGTGTAGTGAGCGTCAGAAGGTCCCCAAGAACAAAAGAACCCTACTTTTTGCACACCAATCAATGAAGAAAGCTTGCACGACATGAACAAGAGACCAATTGGGTGCAATCTCCCCCCATGCCTTGTGTGAGCGCTCCACAAAGCATGTATTTTATATATTATTCATCTTCAAGCTCAAATAATAGCCCAAATTACAAAATAGCATGCTTTAGCTTTTGAGTTTGCTTTTGTGCCAATAAAGAATTAAAGCTAATGGGTGCCCAAAAAGTCAGGTCTACCCAAATACAATGTCCAATACAAATATTTAAATCGTGCGCCCATGCATATAAAATAATAATAAATAAATATCAAGCTCTTTGATAAATAAGCGCGATAAAATATAGGCGCCATGCCTAAGATACACGCCTATCAAAATATTGACGATAATTTTGAATACACGCTATCCTTCAATGCTTCCCACTGCCACCGCTGCTTGCTCTACACATCAACTAAAGCATTCACAATTGTTAGAAAAATAATACAATTAAACCGACAAAATTGAATACATAGGAGTCTTCAGCTACATAAATCAATTGGTTAGAAATCAATCCTAATCTTAATTTATCACGAGTGCGCACTCTAAACTCATAAACGTTTATTAATTTAAATATGTATTTTGCAGAATCACCTGCTATGGAATCACCCATGTACACATAAAATTAACAAAACACCCGAAAAGGATAGGTGTCCCCATCGACTTCTCGCACAAAGAATCCACTTTGTGTATGAGCCCCGGTAATAAAATCTTATAGAATCCACTGTGGCAAATAATCCACTATGGAATATGTCTCCTGGCATCATACCCCCGGAGTGGGATAGCAATTGTCCTCAATTGCTATAAGCTCAATGTGGAGCTAACAGAGTGGGAAAATCATTTAAGTCTCTAGTGTGCATCCATTGGACCTCTTCAACAGGATGTTTTTTAAACTTGACCAAATATCTAGAATATCTACGGCCAGTTCTAGTGGTCATAAAGTCAATATCTATAATAGTTTCAAGCTCAAGGATTTCAGTTTCATCATCTAACAAAGGAGGGTTTTCATAGACAGGGTGTATAGGTAATTGGCCTCTAAAGGGTTGTAATAAATTGACATGGAAGGTGTTGTGGATTTTCCAGTGTTGTGGTAGTTCTAATTTAAATGCATTGTCATTGATTTTGTGAATGATCTTGAATGGTCCATAAAAGCTAGATGTTAATTTCACAACTGGGTGTTTATCTACACTTTGTAATCTACGTTTTTCTATTCGTAACCGTACATAATCATCAACTTTAAAATTTATAGGCTATCTTTTCTTATTTGCTTGTTTTGTATATGATTGTTAGGCTTTTGTAATCATATCTTTAACTTCATAAAAAATAGTGGCATGCATGTTAGCAATATCATCAGCAGTTTGAATTTTGTTTGATAATGATGCAACAGGTGTAGGCAATCTATAACCATAAATAACTTCAAATGGTGCTTTCTTTGTAGTTGTATGTGGTGTATTAGAATATGTAAACTGAAGTGAATATAGATGTGTATCCCATGTATGTGGTTTTGAAATGGTGTAAGCACGCAAAAGATCTAAAATAGTATTGTTAGTAGCTTCTGTTTGACCGTTTGTTTCAGGATGAAATGCAGATGAAAAATCAATCTTTGTTCCTAAGTTAGCAAACAAAGTAATCCAAAAATTATTACAAAATCTAGAATCACGATCAGAAATAATAACTTTTGATAAACCATGGTTAGTGAAAACAATTTTCAAAAACATTTGAGCAGCATGAGATATAGTTAAAGTTTTCTTGCATGGAATAAAATATGCTTGTTTGCTAAACCTGTCTACAACAGTCCAAATCATATCATGGTTGGCTTTAGTGTTAGGTAAAACCGTGATAAAATCCATTGAAATTTGTTCCCATGGTTGTGATGGAATAGATAATGGCATTAGTAAACCATATTGTTTACCATGGTGTATTTTAACTCGTTGACAAACTAAACATTCAGATACAAAGTTAGATACATCAGTGTCCATATGTGGCCAATAAAAATCTTCAGTCAATGTACGCAAAGTAGATATAATACCTCTATAACCTTGATATGGAGGACAATGAATCTCATGCAAAACAAATGATCGAAATGGAACTGTCACACATAATCTTTTTTCATAAAGCATGAATTCATTATTGTAAGACAATGAATCAATAGGAATCCAATTATTTGTAACTAATTTATTCAAATCAACTTGAAAAGTAAGATCACGATGATAAGTATCTTTCATAGGAATAAGGGAATCAAATGATATCACAGAAATATTATGAATTGTCGGTCCTCTACTCAAAGCATCAGCTACAACATTCTCTTTTCCTAGTTGATATTGTATAAGGGGATGAAAACTTTGAATAAAAGCTGCCCATTTAATGTGTCTGTCAGATATTTGGGGTTGACTAAGGAGATGTCTAATGCTTTGTTGGTCAGTTTTGATCATAAATTTAGATCCCATTAAATAATGTTTCCATTGATGTAAGGCTTGTACTACAGCTAACTTTATCATATGTAGAATATTTAAGTTCAGATGGTTTGAGTTTACAGCTAGAATAGGCTATGGGATGATTATCTTGCATAAGTATGGCTCCTATTCCAGATCCACTAGCATCAGTAACTACTAAAAAGAATGATCTATTGAAGTCAGGTAGTTGTAATACAGGAGCATGGGTTAAAGCATGTTTCAATACATCAAAAGACTTTTGTTGATTGTCAGACCAGTTATACACAATACCCTTCTTTAAAAGTTTATTCAAAGGTAATGCAAGTAATGAAAAATTCCGCACAAACTTTCTATAAAAGCTAGCAAGACCTAGAAAAGATTGTAGCTCATGCACATTTTTGGGTATGGGCCAATTTAAAATTACTTCTATCTTTTTAGGGTCGACTTTAATACCTTCTAATGAAATAATATGTCCTAGATATTCAATTTCTGTTTGGAAGAATTCACTCTTTTCTGGATTAGCATATAATTGATTGTCTTTTGACAACTTAAAAACTAAAGACAAAGGTTCATAATGCTCATTCTCATTTTTACTGAATACTAATATATCATCAAAGAATACTATGACACAATGCTGATGTTTCAAAAATATGTGATTCATCATACGACTAAATGTAGCTGGTGCATTAGTTAGACCGAAAGGCATAACTAGAAATTCATAGTGTCTAAATTGTGTTCTAAATACAGTTTTGAATATATCAGATTTATCCAATCTTACTTGATGATAACTAGATTTAAGATCTATCTTATTGAATATGGCAGATCCTTGTAGTTTATCCATAAGATCATCTACCCTAGGAATTGGATATCTATTCTTAACAATAATTTTATTTAAGGCACGATAATCAATGCACATGCGATAAGTATTATTTTTCTTCTTCACTAATAAGATAGGTGCGCCAAATGGAGAACTACTAGGTCTAATTAATCCTCTATTAAACAATTTCTCTATTTGATTTTGAATTTCTTTATGTTCAATTTGGTTATGTCTATATGGTGCTTTACATGGTGGTTGTGTTCCAAGAATTAAATCTATTTTGTGATCTTCAAGTCGTGAACGTGGTAGTCTAGGTGGTAAATCAGCAGCAAAACAATCTTGAAATTGGGCAAGAAATTGTTTATGCCTAGGATGCATTTGTTTTTCTTTAGCTTGAATTTCATTCACCCATATTAAATAAGATTTGGTACTTTTACGTAATGCACGTTTGGCTTGAGTATGAGTAAGCAATGGCAAATTATTGGAAGTGTGCATACTATGCAATGTGATTTGTTTTCCTTGAAAATAAATTATTATTCTATGTCCGGATTGTATTGATGACGCCAAGGCATTCCTAAGATAATGTCACTAGACTGCAAAGGTACAACTAGGAAATTCCTTCATTCAGTATAGTCACCAATTTTAATTTCTAAATTATGCACTTCTTATGTTCCGTTATATCTCGTTCCTAGGAATGCAGCCTTAATGTGATAATTTGTAGAAACACTTTGTAAAAATTCAATTCTTTGACTAACTTTGCAAAAATAAAGTCATGTGTACTCCCATCATCATGTAAAATAGTCTTTTATTTACCATGCATAAAACATTTCATTGTTAACAAAGAATGGGGAGTTGGCATACCTGGCAAAGTATCTGAAGTAGTACCAATGTCGTCATCATCTTTCATAAAGTCCAACATTTCCTCACGTTCTTCTTCTTCGATTGCGCCAAGTTAATTGGTACGGACAGGTGGCTTTTTGGTTTGGCAATTGACTACTAAATGTCCAGGTTGATGGCATTTGTAACAAACTATGGGTTTGGCTTTAGATACATTATTGGTAATGACAGGAAGTTTAGGAATGTTGGGATTTGACTGTAAGGTTGGCTTAGGGTTTGAATTGGTGTTTGATGGCAAAGTAGGTGGTCGTGTCCAAGATTTACGGAATGAAGATGGAAGAAAACGACTTTGATTGAATCTTCGAAATTTTGAATTGAATTGTTTGGAACCATAGTTACTGTTAGTTGGAAATTGTTGTGGTCACTTGTCTCTTCCACGAACCTTGTCTTCAGTGTCATGAGCCAAGGAAATTGCATCTTCAAGGGTTGTTGGCTTGAACATATTGACTTCAGCATAGAAATGTCCAAGTAGGCCAGACATAAACTTGCGTTTGTGAGTTGCTTCAGGTACATCTTCGAGCATGCATAGTTGCAGTAGGACATTCCAGAAACGTTTAGTGTATTGGGAAATAGGTTCGCGATCTCTTTGTTGAAGAAGATCCCATTGCTTAATGGCTTTTTCATGAAATTGGGAGGAAGGAAATTTTGCAAAAATTTCTTTTGAAAAGTCTCCCATGTAGTGGGACAATCAACGCTCTTGCAAACGGCAGTCTACCATAAGGATGCTCAATCAACTAAATGGTTAGTGACACATTTAATTATATTTCTCAGCGTATGTTTCTTCATGGAAGTAATCATCAAATTGACTGATAAAAGCAAGTACAGTCTTTCCATCGCGTATTCCATTGAAAGTACAAAATTTGAAGTTTCTTTTACTTATCTTTGTTTCTTTGCGGATGGATTGGGCTTCAAGTGTCTCATCGATGGTATGTCGTATAAGATCTTCGGGTTGTGGTCCATCTTGGTTGGTGGTGGATCGTTGCAAGTTGGCCAATTGAACTTGCAAAGCTTGTTGGGCTCTTCGTTCTTCTTCGAGCTGCATCATAATCAAATCCAACTTTTGCTCCATCATTGGTTCAAGTAAATCACCTAAGATTGTCCATGTTTTGTTCAGTCATCCTACAAAATCCAAAAGATCTCACACTCTCGAAATCTTATTAGTGGGATGAGCGTAGCTCAAAGGCGGGTATACAAGGCTTGTAAATTTTGTTTGGCTTTTGTAGTCTTTGTCCTTTGCGATTGTGGTATTCGTTGTCACAACCGTCTTCGTAGAAACGGCTTATAATCTGCGTATGGCCTTCTGCATTTGCTGAAACTGGTTCAGCAAGTCTGCAAGTGTGAACAAGGTCTACTAGAGAGTACTACAGTGATTCTGTGCTTCTGCGTGTGAACTGCCTTTATGGGAGTTGTTGAATAAGTCTTTTATGGACCTTTGTGACTTGTAGAATTAGGAAGACTTGGAAGACTTAGGAGCTTAAGGCTTTAATCAACAAGCTGATTTTCGTGTATCTGAGGACGTTGGTGACGAAATCGGCACCGCCCAGAACATACTCTTGCCGCGGATTGAGAAATTCGTGGAGTAAGCTTTTTTAAAGCTTACTATTAAGCTTAATAAGCTTTAAGTAAAAGCTTTAAAGCTTTTTAGCTATGGAGGCTTACTGTTTATCTGTTTGAAAACGACTTAAAGAAGGAGATATCCACGTGGTCCTCCGCCTACACAGACTGGTCCTTTGCGATTAGAGGGTGTAGAAGGGGGTTCTTGACCGCCACAAACACGCTGGTATCGACCGTTCGCGATGAAACTGACTATAGAGCTTGATCATTCTAGGAGCTCTACCTTCGCGCAAGATGGTAAGCGATTGGAAGCTCTCGATCTTAGCTTTGCTCTGATACCATTGGTGCGTAGATCGGTCGCCGTATACGCGCATAGTGAGCATCAGAAGGTCCCCAATAGCAAAATAACTCTACTTTTTGCACACCAATGAATGAAGAAAGCTTGCACGATATGAACAAGAGACCAATTGGGTGCAATCTCCCCCAATGCCTTATGTGAGCGCTCCACAAAGTATGTGTTTTATATATTATTCATCTTCAAGCTCAAATAATAGCCCAAATTACAAAATAGCACGCTTTAGCTTTTGAGTTTGCTTTTGTGCCAATAAAGAATTAAAGCTAATGGGCGCCCAAAAATTCAGGCGTACCCAAATACAATGTTCAATACAAATATTTAAATCGTGCATCCATGTGCATACAAAAATAATAAATAAATATCAAGCGCTTTGATAAATAAGCGCGACAAAATATAGGCGCCATGCCTAAGATACGCGCCCATCAAAATATTGACGATAATTTTGAATACACGCTATTCTCCAATGCTTCCCACTGCCACCGTTGCTCGCTCTAGACATCAACTAAAGCATTCACAATTGTTAGAAAAATAATACAATTAAATCGAAAAAAGTGATTACCTAGCAGTCTTCAACTACATAAATAAATTGGTTAGAAATCAATTCTAACCTTAATTTATCACGAGTGCGCACTCTAAACTCATAAGCGTTTATTAATTTAAATATGTATTTTGTGGAATCACCCGCTATGGAATCACCCATATACACATAAAATTAACAAAATGCCCGAAAAGGATAGGTGTCCCCATCGACTTCTCGCACAAAGTATCCACTTTGTATATGAGTCTCGGTAATAAAATCTTACGGAATCCATCGCAAAACCTCACGGAATCCACCGTGGCACGGAATCCACCGTGGAATATGCCTCCTGGCATCAGACAACCCCACCACATGGCCTCATGGGCCAAGAGCGTCTAAAACTTACTTTGCACTAAATGCTTATGACGATTTTGCATTTATATCCAATATGTAGTCCAAGTTCACATTCCCTTCTCCTCAGAGGCAGATCCCATGGCTGATTGCCGCGGCTCCACTGCGAATCTCCTACACCTCGGGGATTGGCCCCAAGATGCATCACTGATACATATAACATTCGCACAAACTCCACTCTTTCATAATTCAATGTTCCAGGAGATTTTGATTTGCCTCACAAAACTTTCCCCAACGGAAGCACCCGTCTAACCCACGACTTAGGTTTCTTGTCCTTTTAGTGTTGGTCACAGTTTATCAATCAATTCCAATGCATTCCAGGAGATACCACGTGGCATGCTTGATGCAAAGTGTATGACGATTGTGCACAACCATTTTATGATTAAAGAAAACCAGCCATGTGAGGTGCGAAAACAGCCCTTTCATGAATTTTAACTAGGCGTTACATGCTGCGCTGCTTTAGGGACTAGCACCGGAACTTCCGTGCTACTAGTCGCCTATATTTAATTATGGAACGATCCCTAAATGCTATGCACAAAGAGGAAAATCAAATTTTTTATCTTTTCAGCAATTAGATCGTCACACAAACTTCCTCTCCCCCTCACCGTTTAGGTGTTGCTGTGTTGCATAGGTGTAAATGGTTGTTTTGTGTCATTTTTGTATGTAAAAAATAATAAACACGTACTATAACAAAAAGGACGAGGCCAAACCGAGGATTTACCTCATTCTTTAACCTTGCCAAACATTCATGTACATAAATCTTATTTTTTCATATTTTTTGATCGCAAAAATCCCAATTTTCTCTATTTTTTACTAATTTTTCCTATTTATTATTCATGAAAAATAGGCATTTTCTTATTTATTTGTGTCAACTTATTATTTTGACTGAAACTTAACATTTTCTCTTAGTTTATCCCATTTCCACTCCTTTTTCCCAACTCAAAATCGAAAAAAACCACTAATTTTCATTAAAAATGACATTTTGTGGGTTTTAAAGAAGTAATAACGGCCCTAAATCATTACATGTTCTGCATTTTTATAGTTACAGCCCTCAAACATGATGCAAAAAAGATTCAAACAAACATTCATTGCATATGAACAACATTTGGGCCATGGAACAACAAAGACAAGCAATTTTCTTCATAAAATTGGACATACCACATGTTTTGCGTGTTGCGGGTTTTTTAGTAATTATTATGGGCAGCCCAAGGACCAACCAGCAACCATTCTTTAGTGTTGTAACCGAGCCACGAACTAGAGTATATAAGGATAGCTTTCATCTAGCTATTATTCATGGGCGGTGTACCAACCGCATCTGCAGCTAACAAGTTGGTGAAATAAATGCACAACGATTACCCTGGCATATCACGAGTGGAGCTCAATATCTCAACACTCCCCCTCAAGCTCAATCCCAATTCCTGCACACCAAGCAGGTCTCTGAACTTGCGTAGCTTCTCTGCTCCCAATGCCTTCGTGAATATGTCAACTACCTGATCCTCTGTGTTGACATAAACTAGATCAATAAGACCTAGTAAAACCCTCTCCCGCACATAGTGATAATGCACCTCAATGTGAATTGTTCTAGCATGATAGACTGGGTTATTTGCCAAGTGTATACTGCTCATGTTGTCACAATAAATGACAACTGGCCCATCTGTAGGCTGATGCGTATCATAAAGTAGCTTATGCAACCAAGCTACCTCACATGTAGCCATTGTTGCACCCCTGTACTCAGCCTCTGTGCTCGACAAGGCAACTGTAGGCTGTTTCTTGTTGCTCCAAGTGACTGCGGCACTCCCAAAAGAGAACACATATCCACTAGTAGATCGTCTATCAGAAATACTACTAGCCCAATCAGCATCAGTGTATCCATGCAAGTGTATCTGAACCCCTGTCTCATAAAATAGTCTATACTGCAATGTGGACTTCACATACCTGAGAATGCATCTAGCCGCATCCAAATGCGGTTTCCTTGGAGCCTGCATAAACTAACTTACCAATCGAATAGCATAGCTCAAATCTGGCCTGGTAATAGTCATATAAATCAAACTTCCTACTATGCGTCTGTACATAGTAGGGTCTTTGAGAAGCTCACTTGCATCTGCGCTCAACTTCATATTCTACTCCAAAGGAACTGAAATAGGCTTACAGCCTATCACCCCATATTTGGACAGCATGTCCAATCCATACTGCCTCTGCAAGAGCCGTATCCCACTTGGTGATCTAATCACCTCAATGCCCAAGAAATAATGCAGCTCTCCCAAATCCTTCATCTCAAACTTCTGCTTCAATAGCATTTTCACATGAAGAATATCTTCATCACTATCACCTGTCATAATCAAATCATCAACATAAATGACAAGTAGCATAATACCTTTCTTTGTTTTTCTCACATAAAGTGAGAAATCTACCTTGGAAATCTGAAAGCCAATAGTGACAAGATACTGTCCTATCTTGTTAGACCATGCTCTAGGTACTTGCTTCAAGCCATATAAGGATTTCTTCAACCTGCAAACAAACTCAGGATGAACAGCGCACATAACCTGGTGGCTGCTCCATATTGACCTCTTCTTGCAAATCACCATGCAAGAAGGCATTCTCTACATCCATCTGATGTAAAGACCATCCCTTTGATGTAGCCATAGCAATGACTGCTCTTACGGTTGCCATCCTTGCAACTGGACTGAATGTTTCTTCATAATCAATGCCATATGTTTATGCATACCCCTTGACTACTGATCTTGCCTTGTATCTATTCACAAAACCATTTTCATTGTGCTTCACCTTATAAACCCACTTACAACCAATTGCACTCTTATCTTTAGGCAAAGGTACCAATTTCCATGTAGCATTTGCTTCCAAGGCATCCATTTCTTCATCCATGGCTTTCTCCCATTTTTCGTTTCCCATGGCTTGCTCAAAAGAAGTGGGTTCTGGTTCCTGTATCGCTTTGACCATATAGGCATAGTGAATGGCTGTAAATCCATTATATTTCAGCCTATCCACAGGATACCTAGCTTTCGTAGACCTGTGCAAAGTAGGTTCACTCCCAGGTGCTCTCAAAACATCCTTGGTCTTCCTTACTCCAAGTATAACAATAGAAGGAATACCCAACTCATCATCAATGCTCTGTTCTGAGCCACTGGATTCACCATCCACATAAGAGTGACCTGCATTCACATCAAACATGGGTTGATATACCTTCTCTTTTCCTTTTCGTGAAACCTGCATACCACTATCTGCATTGTTTTGAGGAGATTCTCCTGATCTCAATCTACCTGTCCATGGTGAAGAATGTGAACCAATGCTCCAAGTCCACTAATATTTTGTGACTGCTGCTGTGAATTCTGTGCAACATTACCATTTTGTGCATCTACATCATCAATCACATTTACTGGTTTATACGAGCTACTCATCTCATAAAAAATATCTCTGCTCACTGTAAACTTACGAGTAGAAGGGTTATAGCATCTATACCCTTTCTATTGTAGAGAGTAACCAATAAAGATGCACTTCTCAGCTTTTGGATCCAACTTGGATCTCAACTCATCTGGCACATGAACATAGGCAATGCAACCAGAAATCTTCAAATGAGAAATATCTAGTTTCCTACCAGTATACCTCTCCTCTGGAGTCATCCCATGTATTACTGCAGTGGGAGTCCTGCTCATTATGTAGACCGCTGTAGCAACTGCTTTAGTCTAGTAACAATCTGGCACGTCTTTTTCGTTGAGCATGGCACGAGATACCTCTCCAATATGTCTGTTTTTCCTTTCTGCAATTCCATTTTGTTGTGGGGTATGACTGCATGAATATTGCTTCTTTATGCCATGCTCCTGCAGGAACCTTGCAAACTCATTTGAGAGGTACTCTCCCCCTCCATCTGACCTTAGGCATTTTATTTGCAGGCCTGTTTCTTTTTCAACCATAACTTTAAGAGTTTTGAAATGCCCAAACACTTCACTTTTCTTTTTCATAAAATACACCCAAACTTTTTTGCTATAGTCATCAATAAAAGTGACAAAATAATGACAGCCTCCAAGAGATGCAGCTTTAGTAGTCCACACATCAGAGTGGATTAATTCCAATGGCTTCTTACTCTCTTGAACATGTCTAGGAAATGGTTTCCTTGCCTGTTTTCCAAATTGACAGGCTTCACATACCTTATGCATTTCTGCAACCTTGAATTTAGGCAATCCTGCAACAATATTTTGGGCTTGCATTGATTTAAGTCGCTGTACATTAACATGACTAATGCATTTATGACAGATATCAATATCTGCAACTACACCGGTCCCATGTGCAAACATTGTTGCACTCAATTCAGGCATGTCTGCATCCAACGTAAACATTCTGCCCTTCTTTTTTCCTTTTGCTATCAAGCGACCTTTATTTTTCATATCCTCAACAAAGCATCCATGAGAATTAAATCTAACCTGCAAGCCCTGCTCAACCATTTAACCAATAGAAACTAAGTTCTTGGTGATATTCGGGACATGAAATACATCCGACAGGTATTTCTTTTTCCCATCCTGCATAGACAAAGGAAATTTTCCAATCTACACAATAGGATATGCAATATCATCACCAGTCTCCACAAATCTTGGTTTTTCCATTTTCCTTGCATCCTTCATCCATTCTACATGACCTGTCATGTGGTTTGATGCACCTGAGTCAACATACCACACATCGTTGCTTTCTTCTGCACTTGTCATAGAATTGGTCATGTGCTGCACCATAAACAAATGCTCATTTCTGTCATCACCCTGTCTACTAGAAGATGCATAATTTCCTTGTTGCAATTTTCCATTCATGATGTCATTCTGATTTTTATAGTAGTCTTTAGCCATATGAACCATTTTACCACAGTAGTAGCATTCAACATTGCTGTTTGCATTTTGGCCTCTTTGCCATCCACCATGACCTCTTTGGCTCCCCCTGCCTCTAGAGTTACCACGTCCTCCTCCATAGGACTGGTTTTCTTGAGTTTGCTGCATATTTTGATTTCTACCACGGCCTCCAGATTGGCCTCCTCTACCTTTGCCTCTACCTCTTCTAGCATTTGAGTAGAAGACAGCTTCTTTTGAAGTTCCTCCTGAAGAAGATGCACCACCATTTCTCTACTCCTTAGAAATTAGAAGAGTAATCAACTCCTCAAAATCAGGAAATCTTTCACGGACGGAAATCAATGTTCGAAACTGTGCATAATCCTTTCCTAGACCATTCAAGGTCACAGAAACTAAATCATCATCTTCCACTGGCGACCCAATGGAAGCAAGTGCATCTGCAATCTTCTTCACCTTCATGTGGTAGTCATTGATGCTCATACTTTCTCTTTGCACATTGTGCAACTCTTGCTTGAGCTGCATTTTCCTAGCTTGTGTATTTGTGCTATACATTTTTGACAAAGTATCCCATGCCTCCTTTGGCGTACTTGCATCCTGAATATGCACAATCATAGAGTCTGAAATACTGATAGACAGCCAGTACATAACTTTTCTGGCTCTCTCATGCCATCCTTTAAATTCCTGCATTTGTTGTTGATTGGGAATATCAGGAAGAACTGGTTCTTCGTTTCCTGCAACAAATTCCCAATATCCTTTTCCCATAAGAAAATTCGTTGTTCTAAACTTCCATGCTTGGAAGTTATTCTTGTCAAGCTTCTTAGTGAAAATCTATGAAAGAGAATCGGATGCCATTATAGAACACTACAAAAAATTCTGTCACTACAAAAAACACAGCTTCAGCCTTACAAGGGCAAATCTGCAAAACTGATGAAAGTGGTATTTGACCACACAATCACTTCCTAGTGACGATTTTGCATCAACAGGCAACAAGGATGATTCTGTAACTCCCAATGTCTCTGCGCACAGGCATACAATGCAATTTCTACGATAACTTTTCACCGACCTGTAGAACAGTGGTCGCACAACAAAAAACAAGGCCTTTTCCTGAGTGCGTGCGAAAAACTTTCGCCTCCAAAACAGGCCCGAAATAGCCTCGAATCAAAAAGACAGGGCAACCAAGGGCTAAAGCCATCTCCTGCAGCATATATTGCCCTCTTGCTACACTGCGAAGGGTGTCTCAATCTGAGACAATGCACTCTTGCACTTTCCGGCTGTGCTACCTGTAGAGACTTGCTCCCAAAACTCAAAAAATGAAAGCAACACTGGTCCTCTTACCAGAACGGCGCGAACTTGGTTTGCTTTCTTGAGCTCCTTACCACAAACCAGGCTCTAATACCATGTCAAGATTGTGGGAGAGAAGGAAGGAGTCTCACTTGTAGCTTTCTCACTTACACAATGGGGAAATACACACAAAGGTCGAGGCTAAAAACAATTTTCCTCTTCCTAGTTGTGTAAGCCAAAAAGAACTCTAGTACAAAGAAATAGAAGAACCCTATATATGGGTCTCAAACCAAACTCAACTAACTAAGGTGACATACTAACTGAGCCACGAACTAGAGTAGATAAGGATAGCTATCATCTATCTATTATTCATGGGCGGTGTACCAACCGCATCTGCAGCTAACAAGTCGATGACATAAATGCACAACGGTCACGCTGGCATATCACGAGTGGAGCTTGAGATCTCAACAATCTTTGCTTGAGATATGGGTGCTCCAAATAAGGAATTACTCATCCCATCAACCAGTTTAAGCTCTCCTGCAGGTCTCAAATCAACCCCAGCATGGACCTGCAATGCATTTAGCGCGTTAGCATATTTAGAAATAATAAGGTTTAATCTTATTAAGATTAATCTTATTCTTAAATTCCACTCCTTCCACTCCTTGTAGATCAGCTAATAGAACTGTGGACTTATTTTTACCTATCCGAACTATCTTGTAAGGGCCATCCCATCGAGATTCCAACTTCCCTGGAAATAGCTCCCTACATGCATCGTAATATAAAACTAACGTCCCCTTTTTAAAAGTATATTTCTTCACTTTCGGATCATGCAACCATTTCATCCGATGTTTAGCTACCTCGTGGTGCAACAAACTCTACAATTTGTGCTCGTCCAAGTGGGCTATAGTCGTAAACCGCTCAAATAGGACATCTTCATCACCCAGAGAATGATTGATTGTGAATCTAATGGTTGGCAACTCAATTTCTAAGGGCAAGACACACTCCTCCCTGTAAACTAATTTGAATGGGGTGTAGGCAGTGCCTCGTTTAAACATCGTAATATACACCCAAACCACCACAAATAATTTTGTATCCCCGTCTCGCTTCTTTTCCAAGACTATCTTGGATAGGATACCCACAAGCTACTTATTAGTACTTTCAACTTGTCCATTAGCTTGCGAATTATAGGGGGTTGTTTTGTTATGCTTGATTTTCCAAGCTTTTGTTCTAATCACTTTATTTAAAAAGTGAGTTCCACGGTCCGATACTATTTCTTTTGGCGGACCAAATCGGTAGATGATTTGCTCAAGTAGGAAACTGACAGTCTCTTTTGCATTGTCCTGCCTCGTCGCCCGTGCTTCTGATCACTTTGTAAAGTAATCAGTTGCTACTATAATATATCCCTTCTGAGTAGTAGACGACGGGGTGATAGGACCCACAAAGTCAATGCCCCACTTCTCAAATGGAAGGATAGCCATAATAGGCGTAAGTGGGCGTTTCCTATTCTCTCTACTGTCATGCCTTTGACAGGTATCACATCTCTTAACATACTCAAAGGAATCTTGGAAGATGGACGTCCACCAATATCCATCTCTTAAAGCTTTCTGTGTCGTAACTGCCCAGCAAAGTGCCCTCCACAAGCAGAGTCATGGCACTCTTCCAAAATAAAGGAAACCTTGTCAAGCATCACACATCAGCGATACATGTAATCAACACCCTGCCGATATAATGTGTCTACAATCAAGAAAATTTCAACACCTGCTGTTTAATCTTCCACTTCTCCGATTTTGATAAAGTAGCTCCAGTCTCTCCCGTAGAAAGATAGTGCGTTATAGTAGTATACTAGGAGGGAATAGATGCCGTATCAATCTTGAACAAAGTCTCCATGTCATTTCCTTCAACCACGACCTCTTTTGGCTCTTCGAAATCTACAAGACACTCTACAATGCCTTGAAGCTTCAGCGACTTGCTCTTAATATCATAATCAAATTCTTGCAAAGTGATTAACCACTTTGCTAAACAGTCAGGCAGTTGTAACTTATTCAACAACAATCGAAGCCCTTCCACCTTCGTATAAAAAAACACCCTCTTATAAAGAATGTAGTGCTTGAACTTTTTGGTCGCAAATACCATCGCAAGGCACAACTTCTCCATATAGGTATAGTTAATTTTTTATATGCCCAACTTTTGACTAGCAAAAGCTATTGGATGGTACCACTTTTCCTCCCAAATTTGGGCCAAACAGCAGTTGATACTATACATAGTTGCTACTAAAAATATATAGAACATTTCGCCCCTTTTTGGTGCTTTTAAAATAGGTGCTTTGGCAAGTTCATGCTTCACATCATCAAAAGACACTTTGCAAGCATCACTCCATGTAAACTGACAGTTAAAGGACAATAGGTTTGTCAGTGGCAACGTTCTTTCTGCCATGGCATTGATAAACCTTCGATAATACCCTACTGATGACAGAAAGCTATGCACTTCCTTTGGAGTACGTGGCAGACTTATGGCGACTATGACCTTAATCTTTTCAGGATCAGCCGCAATCCCTACGGAACTAACCACATGGCCTAACAAAAGCCCATAAGGGACTCCGAAGATGCACTTTCGTGGGTTAAGAGCTATGCAAAATTGTCTGCAACGCTCAAAATACTTGTGCAAAATGATCAACTGTCTATCCCTTACGGTGGCTGCCCCCAGATCATCAATGAATACTTTCAGCTCCTCTGGGGAGATGTCACAAAAGGTCTTGTTGGCTGTTCTTTGCCACGAACCAGGTGCATTACACAAGCCAAATGCGATCACATGGTACGCAAAGGTATCGAAGACTGTAATAAATGCCATTTTTAGCTTGTCTTGCTCAGTAATCGCCATTTGGTTATACCCTGCAAAGTAGTCCATGAACGAATATATTTCCCTACCTACTAGTTGATCCAAAATTTGGTCAATAAAAACGGGTAGTAATCTTTAACAGTCTGCTTATTCAACTCTCTAAATTCTACACAAAGATGGATTTGATTATTATTCTTCTTCCATATCATAACTGGTGAGCACCATTCAGTATGCTAAACAAGGAAGATCAAACCTGCTTTCCACAACTTTTGTAGTTCCTCGTACAACCCGTCCCTTAATTCAAAAGGCATACGCCTTACTTTCTTATATACAGGGCGGGTACCTTCTTTCACATGAATAGTATGCATTGCTAGACTGGGAGGAATACCCCGAAGTTCATCATAGCTCCAAGCAAAGATATCGCAGAACTCTCGAATTAAGGACACATAATCCTCTATTTCTTCCGAACTGAGAATGGACCCTAATTTAATTGGACACGAATCATTTAGCGTACCAAGATCCAACTCAATAACGTCCGCGTCTCTTATTCGATCATGAGGCTCTATCGGCTCATTCAAGGTTATATCTAATAAATATCCTCTGTAGTAGACCCTTCCTTAGATCCATCACTCAATGATGTCTCACTACCAGACGGATCATCTATTGTTTCTAGTTCAGTGGAGGATAGTGGAGCTCTCTCACTCTGAGGAGACTCAGGATAAGCATCAACTATCACACGATGGGCACCTCGACCTAGAATCACTTGACTAGCAGGTATATCGACTTGAGAGTCTGTCCGTAGAATCCATGGCCTACCTAGCAAAACTCGATAGCTAGGACGTCCTACAAACCTTATCACCCTAAAGTTCAGATAGCATTCCACGCTCGCAACCATAACGTGGACCTTAGTAATGCAACCTTCTGGTTGTCTTAGACTATCATCAGCTATCCTAAGAAGTGTGGAGCCATCTTTTTGGATCTCTAGACCTAACCTCTCCATCAAGTCTGAACTTATGATATTGACGGAGGATCCAATGTCCACGATAGCGTACTCCACTAATATTCCATCCACATATGCTGGAACCCTAGGGCAATGCTTTTCAGCATGATCGAACCAATCTTCCCCCACTCTAGCTATGCCCAAAGGTTATATTATATACCCTGTATGCAGGATTTTCTTGAATTCCGTGCATAATCTTGGAGAAAGTTTAATCAATTGCAGGAGATTCACATCTGGTTTGACTTCGCAAAGGGAACTTGCTAGATCAAAGTCACGATAATTAGCCAAAGTTCTCTTCTCATGCGAACCCATTCTCTCCTTTGGTCTTTCCATCAGCTTTGGTGCCTCTTTTTTAGCCTTTACCTTCTTTCTTGGCAATCCTTTATCCTCCTCAGGATCGATTTTACTACCAATAAATCTTAATGGTCCACCTTCCTTATCAAGATTCAGGACTCGCTTTTCCCTAGCGTCTTGCTTAGGGCTTCCCTCGACAGGTTTTACAATTCCTTTTTCACCCTCTTTAACCTTTTGACCTCTTGTTACGGTTCGTAGATTAAAATTTTCAGCATCATTGACATGTACAACCTCAATAAGGCTGACTCCACTACCATGAGGTAACTCCTCTACAACAGCCTTTCCTCTTTGCAGTATTTGCCTTGGTCCATCGTCTTACTGGAGATTATTCCCTTGTGCATGATGGTTAACTGGACCTGGTTGTTTACTCCCTTGTTGGAGAGAACTAATCTTTACTCCAACAGGTAGTGGCTAAGTGGCCAGACTTCCCACAAATATCACATTTGACATTTGGGCAATTCCTAGGGAAATGTTGGCCCCCACACCACTTACAGATGAATCTTGAGGGACCACCCTCTTTAGGGCCTCGGCTCCCTATCAAATTTTGTTGCTTCTTAAGGAAATTGACATCCACAGCTATTTGTCGATATTGTTCAAAGATCATATCGGTGTAGTGCTTCATCATATTCTTAACTTCACCAAGGACATTAGAAGCACTTGACTCATAGCCGTGATCATTAGTTTGTCATCCCACGGGCCTAACCACTTGATTAGGAATCTCGACCACTAACCAACTGGGACAACATCACCACTATTTAGTGAGGGATGGGACCTAAAATGGGCCAGCACTAGCTATGGCACTGGCCAGACCTCATACATACGACAAAAAACCCCACCACACAACCTCGCGGGCGAGGAGCATCTAAAACTCACTTTGCACTAAATGCTTATGACGAATTTGCATTTATATCCAATATGTAGTCCAACGTTCACCTTCCCTTCTCCTCAGAGAGAGATCCCATAACATATAGGCATAATGCCTCGTAATACACACATAGGGAAGCACCTCTCGGCTGATTGCCACGGCTCCACTACGACTCTCCTACACCTCGGGGATTGGCCCCAAGATGCATCACTAACACATATAACATTCGCACGAACTCCACTCTTTCATAATTCAGCATTCCAGGAGATTTTGATTTGCCTCACAAAACTTTTCCCAATGGAATCACCCATCTAACCCAGGACTTAGGTTTCCTGTCCTCTCAACCTTGGTCAAAGTTTATCAATCAATTGCAATGCATTCCAGGAGATACCACGTGGCATGCTTGATACAAAGTGTATGACGATTGTCCACATCCATTTTATGATTTTAAAAAAACCAGCCATGTGAGGTGCAAAAAATAGCCCTTTCATGAATTTTAACTAGGCATTACGTGCCGCGTTGCTTTAGGGACCAGCACTTGAACTTTCGTGCTACTAGTCGCCTATATTTAATTATGGAACGATCCCTAAATGCTATGCACAAAGAGGGAAATCAGAATTTGTATCTTTCCAGCAATTAGATCATCGCACAAACTTCCTCCCCCCTCACTATTTAGGTATTGTTACATTGCATAGGTGTAAATGGTTGTTTTGTATCATTTTTGTATATAAAAAATAATAAACAAGTACTATAACACAAAGGACGAGGCCAAACTGAGGCTTGACCTCATGCTTTAACCTCGCCAAACATTCACCCACATTAATCTTATTTTCTATATTTTTTGAGTGTGAAAATCCCAATTTTCTCTATTTTCACTATTTTTTCCATTTATTATTCATGAAAAATAGGTATTTTCTGATTTATTTGTGTTGGCTTATTATTTTTACTGAAACTTAACATTTTCTCTGAGTTTATCCCATTTCCACTCCTTTTTCCCAACTCAAAATCGAAAAAAACCATGAATTTCCATTAAAAATGACATTTTATGAGTTTTAAAGAAGTAATAACGGCTCTAAATCATTATGGAATCTGCATTTTTGTAGTTACAACCCTCAAACATGATGCAAAAAAGATTCAAACAAACATTCATTGCATATGAACAACATTTGGAGCATGAAACAACAAAAACAAGCAAATTTCTTCATAAAATTGGAGCATATCGCGTGTTTTGTGTGTTGCGGGTTTTTTGATAATTATTCTAGGCAGCCCACAGACCAACCAGCAGCCATTCTTCAGTGCTGAACCTCTTTTCTCAGCCTCCTCTTCATCTTGAAGCAATCTGATTCGCAGCCAGACAAGCATCATTAAGCCCCTCTTCTTCTTGATTCCTTGCATGCAAACCACCGCTTAGAGGAGAGAGATGGAGGAGAGAGAAATACTAGATCTACATCTCCACAACCGGGCAACCATTGGAGGAGTAGGTTGGAGCGATGGAGAGAGAAGATAGGAAGAAGAACATGCCCAAGATCAGTTGGGGGGGTTGTTCTCTGGCCCCATAACCCATCTCTCCTCCGTTTCGTGTCATGGCGCCTCCCTTGTTGCCTACGTGAAAAAAATGAACCCCCCCCACGTTTTTTTAATTTTTGGGACTTCTCCAAAGGGTCACATCCTTTGGGCTCCTAAATTCCTTTCCCACTTGGCATTTTGGCCTTTGGCCTTCTGGGCACTCCCTCTTCCACGTCCGGTACCCGAATCATGGTCTGAAAAATCCTGGGCATCCGTCTTGAAGTCCTCCACTACCGGGCATCTCCCAGGGTCTCGTCTGTCATGCCAAAAAATTATGAAAATTCCCCGACCGCCGTCTAGTGGCTCTTTTAAGCACTTTCTGAGCATTGGCGCTTAAAATCGTACTGATTGCCACCGCCGCCTTTGACGAAGTCCATTTTTCCCCTGAAATTCATAATTTTTTGCTATTTTTTCAGCATCAAAAATCATATGTCAATGTCCATTCTCATTGTTGCCATCTTGGCAACTAGACTAAAAGTCTCTTCATAATCCAAACCGTACTGTTGTGCATATCCTTTTGCAACCAGCCTAGCTTTATACCGTTCTAGTGAGCCATCTGACTTGCATTTTACTTTGTAGACACGTTTGTAGCCATGGGAACTTTGCCTTTAGGCACCTTGACCAAATCCCATGTTTCATTTTTAGCTAGTGCTACATATTCTTCATCCATGGTAGCACACCAATTCTCATCTGCAATTGCATCATCAAACTTTGTAGGTTCTTTGAAGCGTATTACTCTAGTCATGTAAGCATAATGATGGGCTAAATATCCATTATATGTCAACCTGTCAATTTGTTTTCTAAATCTTTCAGACCTTCTTAATTGCAGTTCATTTTGAGCTTGCCTCTCATGAGGCAGCACATTCTTGCTATGCCTTACACCAGGGCATCATAACTGAAGGTATTCCCAACTCACTGTCCAAATTGTCACTGCCAGGTGACTCATATTCTGTTGCAAGTAGACTAGTATTATCATCAAACATCTTTTCCTTTCCTTTATCCAATCTCCCCCTCACTAACATATCTGTGTCAATGGATATAGGAGTACAATTGCATAGTCGTCATGTTCAAGGATAGGACTAACTGTAGATGAAGCATCACCTGTAGGACCACTTATAGAAGTACTCACTGAAGAAGAATTTTTAGCATTAGTAGTGCTGGTTGATCCATCAAAAAGCACTGCAATAGGATTACCATACAATGAAGCCAACTCATTAAAAACTACATCTCTCTTGATCAAGGTCTCATGAGTGGACAGTACATAACATTTGTAAACCTTCCTGTCTTGTGCATAACCCAGAAAAACACTATTAAGAGCTTTTGGATCTAATTTCTTCCTCTTTTCATCAGGAGCATGCACCTAAGCAATGTAGCCAAACACCTTAAGATGCCTAATGTCAAGGCTTATGCCCATACAGCTTCTCATAGGGAGTTACATCATGAATCCCAGTTGTAGGAGTTCTATTCAGCACATAAATAACAGTAAACTACTTTAGCCCAATAAACATTGGCAAACTCTTTTCATTAATGGAGCCCCGAGAGGAACACCAAGGAAAAGGGAATTCTCTTGCAAGAAAATCTATCTTGTAACATCAACAAGCTTGTTTATCATGTTTTATATGATCACAATGAAGAAAAGAACACCAGGCACAACAAATCTTCATGCAGCATCATGTAAATCTCCCACGGTTTTTAATAGAATCAACCATATTCTTCAACATCTTCACAAAATCCATCAATAGAACAAAGAAAGCAAAGAAGTACACCATCTTTGAATGGAAATACATCACATAGTATTCATCTTCAATATCTTCATAGTCTTCTCTCTCAATCTCTCATATACAATCACTCTGTTTGAGTAGAATTGGCTATCTCTGACTCTCTCTCTCTCTCTCCATCAATAATACATCATATCCTCACTAAAATCTCTCAACAATTACTCTCAATAATCACTCTTAGGTCGTGGATACCCCTCCCAAGAGGTATGTCTGATATGAAGGGTCACCAGAGCCACTACAGTGTCTCTTCACAGCTCACTACTGTCACTTCACTCTAGTCTTCTCTTGAGTCTTCAGCAGCTACTTCTTCCACTTCTTTCAGCTCTTTTGCACTTGTATTCACCTCTTTCCAAGGCTAGAAAACTTTCCCAAAAGTCACACATACATTCCACAGAACACTTACAGAAGCATACAGAACAGTCTACAGAACAGTACCAGAACGGCTACAGTACAGAACAGAACAGAAACAGAACAGAAGCAAAAGCTCTACAGAAGACCTACAGAAGGTTACAGAAGGTTATCAAAACCACATAACTCATTCTCAAATCATTCCAAACTCTCACAAACCATTCAATAAGCTTTCACAATATCTCATTCTTCATCAATCAATACTCCTTCCCTCCTTACAGAAGACAATCAGAACAAAACAAACCAAAACAGAGCAAAACAGAAGGTATACAGAACCATTCAGAACCTATCAGAACATCACAGAACCATCAACAAACATCATGAACTTCCAAAACACAATCATTATCATCCAAAACACTCTCAAACCACTTCCAAATCAATCAATCATCCCATAAAATCAACCATTCAGCTCTCAAAAACAACAAAAATCATCCAAAAAACAAGTCATTTCAACACTCAACATATCCCCACACTTAATAAGGAAGCGTCCTCGCGACCCAGGAAAAAGGGAATACAAGTTCAAGGAAAAGCTCAACTTTGATCTTCAATATCTTCTAAAAAATAATCCATCCACCACGACCCCAACTTATAACCTGTTTCTGATATAAAAATACAAAGAAAGGAAAACTCTTTATACATTAACACCTCTTAGCAAACTAAAAAAAATCACCACAAATTTGTAAAGGATATAAGAGTTTGCTTCTTCTTCATCAGCATCAGCTTCAACTCTCCAACCACGACCCCAACTCTACAAATCTCCA
This sequence comes from Lygodium microphyllum, assembly GCF_053477565.2. Classification (NCBI taxonomy): domain Eukaryota; kingdom Viridiplantae; phylum Streptophyta; class Polypodiopsida; order Schizaeales; family Lygodiaceae; genus Lygodium; species Lygodium microphyllum. Next base: position 128,264,401 of record NC_141143.1, read on the forward strand.
AAACATAGCTCGTACACGAAATCCAATAGGAAACCACCACGTTCGTTTGACATAAATGAACTCACAACACAAACACTAATACACAACACAACCATCTGAATGACTCCGTCAAAAAGAGAGTTTTGCATTAAAAAGCTTCCATTATACATTGGAAAGTTATCAATGAAGATGATCCCTCTTAAAAGATTGATGTTGTCGGAATCGATCCATAGATAAGGATTCATCTACAAAGTTTTTAGGAGGATTTTGAAAAAATTGGAGACAACACATCCTTTCCAACAGGACCAAGTATCTGCTAGGCAAACAGAGGGCATGAAAATACAGTATCTCCAGCTGTTGAGAATCAATGCTAACATTGACATTCATGCACAACTTTGGAATAGGCTTTGAATCAGTATGAGAATGCCTATGCATATACGCCAGGTACCAAGCAAAGTGAGCAGTTAATCTCACTGAGGGATCTGCAGACTGTGAATATTGTTGGGCAAAATGAACATAATTCTGATAAGCTTGACTAGAAGCTGTCCATTCTCCTGGAATTACTGGCCAATTAATTTGCGGTCCTGTAAGGCAATCATCCGAACTCCATCCCCTTCTTCTGGAAATCTGAGTATCAAAACCGTCACAGTCACTAACCAACTGAGGTGGTTGAGATATGGAAGTGTTAGGAGAGGGTAATGGAATAAGGGAAAGTGGATGTAGGGAAGGATAGGAAAAATCATAAAAGGAAGAAAAGGTTAAAGAAGGAGTGGCAGAAATTTGTAGGGAATCACTAAGGAACGGTGTTAACTGATAAATAGGAAATGTGGAGGGTACATTAATGAGGGGTGAAGGACAGGGTGGAGAAGGGGAAAATACCCTATCCTCAATAAAGGAACAGTAAGTGAAAATAGGAATTTGAGGGAAATTTGAAGGTTGGAAAAGAAGTGGTAAAATAATTGTGGAATTAGATTGACAAAGGGAAATATATATAGCATAGCGGTGAGCCATTTATTGGTAATAGAGGAGGGTAGGAACAGAAGGTCCTAAGAGAGATCGTCTATGATAGGCATCAAAGAAGGTAGCATCAAATGGATTATGTTTGGAAAGATAGGTTAAGAGATCCATCCTCAGTTGGTTAGTACTCTGGGCAAAGGTAGGAGCTGTGTTTTGTCGTTGATTGAGGACCACCGAATCAATCATGGGATGCCACGAATTATCCTGACAATCAGCTACTTTGGAGGAATAACTCTGGAACATATCAGCTATGCGCAACTCCAAATGATTGACATATAGAACAGCCTGTAAGACCACATCCCCCACATACCATGCCATATCTACCTCATCTGGAATTAACAAATCTCCTCGGAGATACATGCATGACATCAACATGGTGTCTGGCGTGACAGAATCTTCAAAGACCATTCTGACTACCTCTGTCAACAACTCAGCAGACCAAGCCCCACTCCAGCCATCCTCTGGAAAAGGTAAATCCATCGTGGAAAGCTTCATATAAAAAACCATCTTCTGTAAGTGGTAGTGGACAAAGAAAGAATGGTCAGGTAAGACATAGTCCTGAAACTGCTCAAAGGTAGACCATAACAAGTCCATTCTGGACTGCAATCTTTCCACTTTATCTTGGAATAGAGGGCACAAAGTAGCCTGTCTCTGTAGGGTAGCCAAGTCCTGCTGTGAAAGAGAAGAAATTAATGAAACAGGAGGGCTTGGAGGAACAGAGCGAGACTTTGCAAGCTGATCTTGCAACTGCTGGATTTGGGAAGCTTGGTTGGCCACTGTGTCATTAGCCATCTGTAAAGCTGAAAGCTTGTCATCTAAAAGAACTTGGAATTCTTTCGCTTCACTGGACATCCTCTCCTTCTCTGCTGAAAGGCTAGTAACCTGGGATTGAGCCTCGAGTAACTAGGTCTTCAATGAAGAAATCTCATCGCTTTGGGTGGCAACCAGTTGGGTTTGTTGTTCCATTTGTTTAAATAAATCGGCTAGGGTATCCTTAGCAGAAGCTAACTCAGATGTTGCCTTATGCAACTGGTCTTTGGACTGCATGAGCTCCTCATAGAAAGATGCGTACAGCTGTTGAACACAGGCTGTCACTGACAACTCAATGGAACTTTGAATATCCTTGCAGAGGAAAGGAATGGCATCTCCTGAAACGAGACTGTTCAGGGAAGGAACTGAGATCTCCAAGGATCCTTCTCGATGTGCTTGGAACAGGTTATTGCAAGTAAGATACCCAGGGAGTTCACTGCCAGAAGTAGCAGGGATAGGCACTGAGGGAAGTACAGCAGGGGCTTTATCCGCTACCCTCTTCAAGCGTTTGCGCTGTATGACCAGGGGAGGCAGAGAATCATCATCCTCAATGTCAATGGGCGCTGACTCCTCGAAAGGTGGAGGAGGAGGTACTGGATCTGATGGAGGAGGTGGAGGCACAGTCTTCTGTAAACCTGAATAGGTCAAGAAGGCAGACAAATATGATCCATAGGTAACATTGGTAACATTACCCCGGGTGACTTTAACAAAATGCTGATCCATTTTAGTAAGGAGGTATGTGCTCCAATCAATAGCAACTCCTTTCAGCACCATCCTGGAAGCTGTGAAAAGCTCTTTGGACAAATAGTGGGATGGCGTTTTGGCAGGCATAAACCTGTCCTGAAGGAACTGACAGATCGTCTTCCATACGGAATCAGTAATCATAGAAAACGAAACTCCTGAAGAGTTTATCACCTTCTTAACATCAAGGACTTCCCTTGTCTGCTTCTGCAACAGCTTGAGAATCTCTTCATTAGAGAAGAGCTGACGAGTGGTCACAAAAGGTTCTCCTTTGAAGGGAAGAGACAGAGCCTTCCCTAAGCCTCGAGATGTCAAAGTCATAGACATTCCTTGGACTACTCTTGTCTTCTTGCTGTAAGAGGCCAGGAACTCATCACATAAGGACGAATCCTCTGGAAGCAATGGAAAAGGAGTGGCCACAAAAGCAGCAAGTCCCACCTTCGTGAGGGGCTCAAAAGTAAGTAGGGAAGAGTAATCCCTACTAACTAATGGGACGTACTGGATAGGGGGAGGAGCATGAGAAGGCGCCATTCAGATGGTTACACACACACCACAAACACAGACAATCAAGGAGAATGCCTGCAAAGCAACAGACAAAAAACCAAGGATAAGAGAATTACCAATAAAACGTGACACGACCTACTAACCCCAAGCAAACCACATCCTAGAAAAAATTTGACATGACCTTGAGACAAATGCGACCGAAAGCTTCATGCGATGCATCAGACAAACACCCTGAACCCCGTATCAGGCAATAAAAGAAAAAACTGCATACCGTACCGTAACTAAGACAGGAAACCAAAATCATACCATATCCGACACATATCAAAACCATATCTGTGATAAACCAAGACTGGACCATGAAAATAACTCTAATGACGGCGCATACCCATCCCACGAAACGGTTCATTAAAAAGGGGAATTAAGTGCAGTGAGGGGGGATTAATTTAATGAAGGGTTGATTTTAATCAATTATTAAAAATGGGTGAATTTTTATTAGGTGATAAACCTTAACAAGAAAACGGCGGTTCCTTATTATAAATTAAATTACCAATTATTAGGTTAAGCGGTGCAGTTATTCGATTCCCGGACTTCGATTCCCGACTGGGTCTCTAAATGCAATTCATTGATAATAAATTAAGGTGATGTGGAGCGCTTTTTTGCTAGCGCGTGCTCATGTGACGGCTGGGTTATTTGAATTAAAAAATCTATAGTGCATCTGTAGCGCACGTAGCGCGTGCTAAGTGAACGGCTGGTTTATTTTAATTAAAAAGTATGTGTATTTAGCGCGAATGCGCGTGGAAACTGTGGGTGAATTAAAGGATTCATTTTAACAATTAATTTGTGATTAAGGGGGAAAATGAAAATAAATAAAGCACATAAAATAAATACCTGGAAGGGGTGTGTATGTAATGCAGAAATGCGCACGGAAGAGTCCACCAAAAGAAGGGAATCCAGTAAAGGAAAAGTAAAGATCACTGATGAAACAACAATGTCAACACCTTAGCAGGCGTGTTAATTTGGTTTTTTTCTTTTTTGTGGGTTTTTTATTTTTATTTTTATTTTTATGTTTATTTTTTATTTTTTTGTATTTTTTTATTATGGTAAGTTGGGATTATTTAGGGTTGAATAAATGGAAAATGAGCAAGGGAGGTGAGGGGAATTTTTTAGAATTTTTTAGAATTTTTTTAGAATTGTTTACTATTTTTAAATGAATTTTCTACATTTATGGCAATTTGGAGGTGAAATGAGGAAATATTTAATTTTCAGAAATTTTAAGATAGGCAATTGCCAACAGACAAATTCCCAAAAATTGACAAAAGGCAAAAGGAATTTTTAGAATTTTTTCTGAATTTTTTTTAATAGAAGAATTAATGTAGTGATTAATTAAGTCACCTAAATCACATTAATCAGATAAGGCAGTTAAGCATAAGTCAATTAAGTCTGGTTAGTGGGGGAAGTCATGTTAGTCCACCTAAGTCAAGTCAGGTTAGTCAGGGTTGCTTAGGTTAGTCTAGGTTAGTTAGGTCAAGTAAGTTAGTCTAGGGGTAGTTAACTAGAGTGAGGTGGTGAGTAACTAGGGTTAGTGGAGGGTACTAACTAGGGTTAGTGGAGGGTACTAACTAGGGTTAGTGGAGGGTTAAGGAAACTAACCTAACGAAGATTAATTAGAGGTAACTAAGATTAATTAACAGAACTACTGTTAGGTTAGTTAGATGAGGGTTAAGGTTAAGCTAACTAACTGTGGTTAGTTAGGATGGAGGTGAAGGTGGAAGAGGGGGAAGAGGAGAAGGGGGTGGCACCGGCGGCAACGGGCGGCAGGGCTCTGGCGACGTTGATGGCGATAGCGGTCGTTCGGCGGAGCAGGCGGCGTCCGGGGTGGCACACAGGGACGGGTGGCAGACTCCGGGCGGCATTGACGATGGCGACAACGGCGGGTGTGCGGCGGAGCAGGCAGCGTCCGGGGCGGCACACAGGGAGGCGGGCAGAGGCGGAGATGGCGGGGGGGTAGGAATTGAAAGGTGAGAAGGATCGAAGCTTGCACGCGAGCTATGGTGGGAGAGCAAGAGCAAGAAAGAGAGAGACAAGAAATGGGAACTCCAACAGTCACAATGTGTGACCGGGCCTTCCTTTATTCAAACTGTCACTAAAAGAATAAAGAATAAAGTGACGTGACGGGCGCCCGCCACCTGCAGTGTGCAGTGGCGGGTACTGTCAGTGTAGTAATACACGGGGCGGCACGGCGGAGGCGCCTTTACCCCCAACAACCTCCCACTTAAAGGCGAATCTGCCCTAGTGAGAGAGAAAAGAAAAAGAAAAGACAGTACAAATGTACATAGGTGAGGAAAGGTGACATCTCATCCAACGCCCATCAACCTCCTGAGGAAGGGAAAGCGCTCAGTAGTGAGGCTCTTCGTGAGCAAATCTGCAGGATTCTCGTCAGTGGAGATCTTGACAAGGTCAACAGACCTGTCCTCCACGACACCACGTATGAAGTGATACCTCACCTCAATGTGTTTCATCTTCGCATGGAAGACCGGATTCTTAGCCAACTGAATGGCACTCATAGAATCCGAATGCAGTGTAGGTGTAGCATCAATCCCAAGGTCAGCAACTAGACGGCCTAACCATATGGCCTCCTTGCAAGCCTCAGTGGCTGCAACATACTCGGCCTCAGTGGTAGACAAAGCCGTACACTTCTGAACCCTGGACATCCAAGAGATAGCCCCTCCAGCATAGGTGAATACATAGCCAGAAGTGGACTTCCTACTATCTGCATGTCCTGCATAATCGGATTCAGTGTACCCCACGACCCCTGTATCCTGGCTGCCATAGCAAATACACATATCTGTTGTGCCCTTCAGGTACCTCATGATACCCTTCACGGCATCCCAATGTCTGCTGCCAGGTGTAGCCATATAGCGTGCCACAACACCAACTGCATGTGCAATATCTGGACGAGTGGCTATCATGGCATACATCAAACTGCCCACGGCTGATGCATAAGGGATCTTGGCCATCTCGGCCCTCTGCTCATCTGTCTGCGGACAATCGGCCTGTGATACCTTCACATAAGAAGGTAATGGACAGCCAATAGGCTTTACGTCCTGCATGCGGAAGCGCTCAAGGACTTTATGAATGTACTCCCGCTGTGAGAGATACAAAAGTCCCTGATGCCTATCGCGCTTAATGCGCATCCCAAGTATATGTGAGGCCTGTCCCAAATCCTTCATCTCAAAGCTCTTCTTTAGCTGAGATTTAAGAGTATCTAGCTCATCATGAGCTTTCCCTACTATCAACATATCATCAACATAGAGTACCAAGATAAGCAAACTGCCATCACGGGCTTTCTTCGTGTAAAGACATGGATCCATAGCACTCCTGCTGTAGCCCTGTGACTGCATAAAGGCATCAAACTTATGATACCATTCCCTAGGTGCCTGCTTCAAGCCATACAAGCTCTTCTTCAACTTGCACACTAGGTGCTCCCTGCCAGGTTCTGCAAAGCCCTTAGGCTGATCCATATAGATCTCATCATGCAAGTCCCCATGTAGAAAAGCCGTCTTGACATCCATCTGATATAGATCTAAGTCAAGCTGTGCGACCAAAGCCAAGACTAAGCGCAGGGTGGTCATCTTAACCACAGGAGAGAAGACCTCATCAAAGTCCACACCATGTTCCTGCTTAAAACCCTTTGCTACCAATCTAGCCTTGTATGCCGGCTTGGGGTGTCCAGGGGTACTTTTCAGCTTGTACACCCACTTGCATGGCAAAGCCTTCTTGCCCTTAGGCAAGGCAACCAAATCCCAAGTCTCATTCTTATGCAGGGAGTCTATCTCAGACTGCATAGCCCTCTCCCAGGAGTGACTGTCACCCCTGCGCATAGCCTCATCATAAGTGAAAGGCTCTCCTGCATCTGTAACCAAAACATAATGCATAGAGGGCTGAAATCTGTCAGGTGGACGTCTATCTCTAGCAGACCGTCTCACCGCAGGCTCTGCTGCCTGTCTAACTACCTGTCCAACATCCTGGCCCTGTGGAGGAACTGCTGCAGGCTGTACTACTGGCTGTGCTGGAGCTTTAGGCTCCTCCTGAAAGATCACTCTGCGGATCTCAACCACCTTCTCAGGCTGCCTGTGCATCTTGTCTTCATGGAAGACGACATCATGGCTGCGTACTATTTTCCGCGCCTGTGGATCCCATAGGCGATAGCCCATCTCTCCTGACTCACCATAGCCAAGGAATATGCATTTAATGCTCTTTGGATCCAATTTACTCCTCTTGTCCTTGGGCACATGGCAGAATGCCTCACATCCAAAGACACGGAGATGCGCATAAGAGGGTGGCTTACCAGCCCAAACTTCCTCTGCAACCTGGAAATCCAATCCACTGGAAGGCGATCGGTTTATGACATGCACTGACGTACTAACTGCCTCAGCCCAAAAACTCGGGGGTAGGCCTGCATGGCTAAGCATAGAGCGCACACGCTCCTGAATAGTCCTGTTCATGCGCTCAGCCAAACCATTCTGGGGTGGGGTGTAAGGGGCGGTCAACTGACGCTTAATACCCCTGTCATCACAAAACTGCTCAAAAGCATGCGAGACATATTCTCCCCCATTATCTGTCCTAAGGCATTTCAGCCTATACCCAGTCTGGTTCTCAACAAGAGCAAGCCATCTCTGAAAAACTGCCAAGACATCGGACTTCTGCTTTATGGGATAAGCCCACACTTTCCTAGAAAAATCATCAATGAAGGTAACGAAGTACTTCGCGCCACCCATAGACATGCAAGGCATAGGCCCACAAACATCGGAATGCACCAATGCCAAGGGCTCACTCAGGCCTACCCGATTTCTTATGCGTAGACCTATTCTGCTTACCATAAAGACAATGATCACACGAGTCAAAACATGCATAATCCAAAGGCGGAAGATACTGCAAACCAGATAACATTTTCATTCCTTTCAAAGACATATGCCCCAAACGGGCATGCCAAAGTGATACATGTGGGATAGAGCCCACTGCCAAAACATGGTCTACAGAAGACCCAGATACAACAAGAGGATAGAGGCTGCCAGCCTTGGCGCCTCTAGCAAGCACAAGTCTGCCTTTGGTAATCTTCCAGGTAGAATCCCCAAAACAGACATGAAATCCTGCATCATCCAACTGTCCTGCAGACATAAGACTACGCGTAAGCGCAGGTACATGATGTACATCCCTGAGCAAAAAGGAACTGCCAGTGGAAAACTGCAACTGAATATCTCCACAGCCCACAATATCAAGAGACCTGTCATCTCCAAGTTTGACTGATCCAGATACAGTACGGTAAGAGTGAAACCACTCACGGTAAGGCGTCACATGGAAGGACGCACCTGAATCCAATAACCAGCACTGTGCATACATACTAGGTGTCTCAGTCAAGTGTGAAGCATCAGAAGAACTAGCTGCAAGTATAAACTCATCACCACCATCGGACTCTTCAGTCTGCGTGACATTAATTTCCTCAATCTTGACGTTGGACTTCGCAGGTACTATGCTGCGATCAGAGGACTTCTCCTGCACTTTATCTTTTCCCTTATCCTTGCGCTTCTCATTGCGCAACTCATGACACTGTGGTCTAATATGGCCCTTTTTCCCACAATGATGACAAGTGACATTTGCATTGCGTCCACGCGACTTACTACGCGACTTGCCACCACGAGATTTAGACCGACCCTTCTGCGAGTCACGGCCTCGGCCATTACCACGGTCATACCTGTCATTCCTGCCTCTAACTGTCAAAGCATGACTACCACGAGAGGCATCCAAGTTTTTGCGATTCACCTCTTCCTGAAGAAGAGCACTCTCAACATCTGCCAATTTTAGAGTAGCACTAGAGGCACAAAGAGCAGTGCGGAATACATCCCATGACTCATTCAGAGTTCCAAGCAAGAAAAGAGGAGTTACTTCCTCTCCAAAGGTGATATCCTGCGAAGTCAGGTTCTTCAGTATAGCATGGAACTGGCTCAAGTGAGCAGACATAGTCGCATTATCCTTCATGCGCAGATCCATAAGCTGCTTCAACCAGTACATCTGACTCGCCGGACTTTTCTTATCATAAAGATTCTTGATCTTATTCCATAGATCCCATGCACTCTGTGCTTCCTCAAATACATTATAATGTACCTGTTCAGTGAGAGACAATACAATCGTGGACTTGCATAGCTCATCAAGTTCAAGCCAGTCGTCAATGTCCATAGTTTCAGGCTGCTCCCCACTCAACCGAAGTGGCTTAATCTGAGATTTCTGCACCAAAACCTGCCATATTTGACTCTTCCAGTAAGAGTAGTTGGTACCATCCAACTTTGTAATGTTAAAGATGGCACTATCATGCGAAGATGACGCCATTATGCAGGCTGGAAATGCCCAAACAGTCCAAAACTGCTTGCTGTTTTACTACAGAAACTGCCCAAAAATGACCAAAACGGGGTCCAAAGGGTGAGCAAAGTGTGCCAAAAGTTGCTGCCCACTTAGTACTAGGTGCGGTACACCAAATTAGGATATTTCAGCATGAAAAGTACACCTCAGTCCACCAATAACTGCTTGCTGTAATAAATTGCAGGTATGCAGTCTAGAGAGCAAACTGTCCCAAAATAGGATCCAATGTCAAGCAAACAATGCTAGGTCCAAAGCCGGCATGAAACGGACATAAGCAAGGCCAATGATAGTGAAAAGAACATGAGCTCAACACCAAGCATGTCAAAATAACATCTGCCAGTGAAAGGCACACCCCCAGACACTCTAGGCAAAGTGTTCCTGTAACTGCCAAAACCTGACACAAATAGGTATCTGCTCAAAGAGAAAGATCCAAATATGAGACTCAGCTCATAAGCATCCTGTGAACCAAGAGTACATCAATGCATATCCATAAAGATCGGAGTATGATCCCAAAGTCTCAATGTGTATGTAGCTGCTCAAGACATAAACTGCTTCAAATACATGTAAGTGCTCCAATAGCATGCAACTGTCAAAGGTCAAGAAAGCATGTAAAATGCTCCCACTGGCACAAAAGGCGTACAAAGCGAGCTCAGAAGCTCAAACAACCCAAGAGAAAGCACCAGTGATAAGTGACCCTGTCAATGCATCAAGCGCATCCGAGAGAGCATGACATACATGAAGCACCGGTCGTATTAACCATGAAGCAATACATAAGCCCAAATAAGCTCTCGGTCAACTCAATGACATCCAAATAACAACCAAGATCAGTGATCAAGTAAGCCGGGAATGCTCAAATACATCCAAATCCAAGCTCCAAATGTCGGTATGGCATACACGAACCAAATAGCATATGTCACGAACCAAAGCATGTAATGCAAAAGCCTAACTGTCAAGCAGAGACATGAGGCATAGGCGGTCCACGAGCATGCCGAGTCGGTCCAAATGCCAGTGAAGACGGAGCTAATGCGAAGCTCAAAAGCATCCCATAATCTCATACATATGCTCCAAGTCGTCCCCAAATGTCAGAGATATCATGCCAAAGCTCAAAGCATACATCCGGTATCGGTAGGTAAGTGCCAAAGCATGTAAAGTACCTTCAGCCCACTGTTATTCCAGCATGTATTTACTGTTCTAAACAGTAGATTTCAGCCCCAAATTCAAGCCAAAATCATGGTCAAACCAAATGCATACATCCCCAATACATCCGGGTAGGAAGTAGACCGCATACGGGCATCAAACAAGGTAACCGGAGTAGAGTATAAGCATTAAATGCCAATGCCAAGTGTGGCTGCCCTGTTTCCAGCACTGTATAACAGTAAATAACAGTCCCAAATCAGCCAATATTTCAAGCCAAAATCATGGCATAATCATGTGCATACATTCCCAAGGCACTAGGCATCATGTAGACCGCATACGGGCATCAAATAGCACAACCGGAATGGAGTATAAGCAACAAACGCTAATGCCAATGGTGCTGCCCTGTTTTCAGCCTGTTATGACAGTTTATGACATTCCCAAATCTGAAGAAATCAGCCCCGAAAGATCAAGACCAATACCCAAAGCTTGAATGACATCAAACATGAAGTCTATAGCCCTCTTGATCAAGGTAGAGAGCAAGAAGCAATGGCCAAGTGTGGAGCTGAAGTAGATGAGTGCTCACAGCCTGGAAAAAATGATGCAATCTGCCCTGTTGGTGCTGAACTTGCTGTTGCTCCACATGGGCTGAAAAGGGGGTAATGGGGGGCTCAATGATGGCCCAAGGTAGGCACATACCAAGCCATGAAGGCCCAATGCAAAGGGGAGGGAAGATATGAGCTATGGAGCTCAAGAAGAGTGGCTGCCCTTTGTTCCTGCCCTGTTTCAATCTGAGAATACACTCAAATGCCTACAAATGCTGAAGCAATACCTCAAGGGCAAGGCCCTGATGAAGCTCAAGAAGGCCAGGATGGAGCTCGGGAAGCCGGGGAGAGTCGGGAGCTCAAGAGGTCGGCTATGGCTGCCGGGATGGAGACCCAATGCGTGAAGCGAGTCGATGCGAAGGTCGGGAAGCACCGAGTCGAGCTCGAGCAAGAGAATGCCAAGCTCTGATACCAGTTGAAAGGTGAGAAGGATCGAAGCTTGCACGCGAGCTATGGTGGGAGAGCAAGAGCAAGAAAGAGAGAGACAAGAAATGGGAACTCCAACAGTCACAATGTGTGACCGGGCCTTCCTTTATTCAAACTGTCACTAAAAGAATAAAGAATAAAGTGACGTGACGGGCGCCCGCCACCTGCAGTGTGCAGTGGCGGGTACTGTCAGTGTAGTAATACACGGGGCGGCACGGCGGAGGCGCCTTTACCCCCAACAGGAATGGCGAGGGGGGAAGAAATGGCGGGGGGGGGGAAAGAAATGGCGGGGGGTAGGAATGGTGGGGGGGGAAGGAATGGCGGGCGGGGGGGAAGAAATGGCGGGGGGGTAGGAATGGCGGGGGGGGGGAAGGAATGGCGGGGGGTAGGAATGGCGGGGGGGGAAAGAAATGGCGGGGGGGGGGAAGGGCAGAAGGGCGGGGAGGCGAAGGGCAGAAGGAGGGGAAGGCGGACGGAGGGAGGCTGGGAGAAGGAGGAGGGGAAGGGCGGCGGCGTGGGAGGGAGGCGCTGGGAGAAGGAGGGGAAGGCGGACGGAGGGAGGCTGGGAGAAGGAGAAGGAGGGGAAGGGCGGCGGCGTGGGAGGGAGGCGCTGGGAGAAGGAGGGGAAGGCGGACGGGGGGAGGCTGGGAGAAGGAGGGAAAGGCGGACGGGGGAAGGATGGGAGAAGGAGGGGAAGGCGGACGGGGGAAGGCTGGGAGGTAGAGGACGCAGGAGGAGAGAGAGAAAGAAAGAGAGAGAGAGAGAGAGAAAGAAAGAGAGAGACGGGCGGGTGGGGGGAAGGGGTAGGCAGTTAGGGGAAAGGGGTGGGGGGCCCATGGGGGGGGCCATGGGGTGGGCAGGTGGAGGGAAGGGGTGGGCAGTTGGGGGGAAGGGGTGGGGGGCAAGGGCGCGTACCCCCGTCCCGCGCGCATGCACGGGGCGAGGTAAAAAAATTTGCCGTGACGGGATTGAAATGGCGCGGGGAAGACGGTACGGGTTACGCAAACACGACTGAGGCGCGTGGGGATGCGTAAAATCGAAAAAGGGCGCGTTCATGCGCAAAACGGGCGCGAGAAAAAACGTAAAAATAAAGAAAAATTAATAACTCCCAAACCGGACGTCAAAACGAAATAGCGTAAAAACGAAAAGTGGGCAGGACGACAGGGGGAAAACAAGGAAAATACGGGACGAAAGTTCCGGGAGGGGTAAAGGCGGTCACGTGCAAAAAACACAAAAAACGAACCAAAAACGCAATTTAAAAATTAATATCGAAAGATCCGTGCATCGGAATGAGGTGCAGAAAAAAGGAAAACTGTGCAGAAAGATGTGCCCGACAATCCTATCACATCAAAACATAATTTTGACGGAAATAAGACGCGTTCACATGGGAAAAACCCAAAAAACAAACCCGAAAATGGAATCGGAAATTAATATTGGACGAACCGTTCACCGGAAAGACATGCCGTAAGAAGGAAAAATGTCCGCAAGAAGGAGTGGCACAGGGTTATTATCACGTTAAACCGCAGTTCCGGTGGAAGGAGGAGGGGTTCACATGTGAAAAACACCAAAAAGACTCCCGAAAACATATTTAAAAATTAATTTAAAAAAATCCAGAAGTCAAAAGAGGGTGGAGGAAAAAGGAAAAAGGTGGGGGAAGGCACAGAGGACATGGCTGTCAAATCAAATTGGAATTCCGATGCAAACAGGGCAGGTTCACATGGAAAAATAGCAAAAATACACACGAAAAAGTCGTGAAAACCCGGAAAATTAATAACGGACAAACCGTGTATCGGAATGATGCGGAATAAAAAGGAAAAATGTCAGGTGAAAAGCGCTGGTCAGGGCTATGATGTCAGAGCATGATTCGGAAGCAAGAAAAGCGCGTTCACATGGAAAACCGGCTAAATTACACAAAAATCTTCAAAAATTAATAACTCAAAAATCGTGCACCAGAACAGGGGTAGGTAAAAAGGAAAAATGATCAGTTCAATGGGGGAAATAGGGCTATAAGGTTGGATTTGGATTTTGGTGAACGTAGGGTACATTCTCATGGAAAAACCTCATAATCAAGGAATGAAGGAAAACTGCAGGGGAACAGCCCCAAGGGTGGGTGGAACATAACCGGAAGGGTGGGAAGGGATCCCATTAGGGTAAAAGCAAGGCAAGGCATTCATGCATGAACAAGATAAGGCATATGCAGAAAGGTATGCACGGTAGACGCACAGGGACGCGTCCCCACACTTAAGTCCTTAACGGATAGGGTTAACCGAACAACAGGGACCTAAGACCACGCCACAGACCATCCACTAACTTCCCCACACTTAAAACATGACCGTCACGAAGAAACAGAAGGTGTAGGGTTAGAAAAACTTGGCCCGTTTCGACAAGAATCAAGGTTGAGTATCGATGGCACGTCCAGTGTTGTTGTCGGTGCTGGAGGGACCAAGGCATCTTTACAGCGCACATGTCTGTCATGGAAGGGACCACGCGGCAGCACCCAGGGAGGTAACTGATGGAAGGAATCGCAGGAAATTCGTCGATGATGAGGGATACTACACTCAACTCACAGTCACTCAATTGGAATGAAAGAACAGTCACTCGCCCCATGACTAATATCTCTTGAGGAATAAGGATTAAGACCCATATCTCATACCCAGTTGAGGAATCGTCAAAGGGGAATTGGTGCAGAAGGAGTATGCCAGGGTGCACAGTTGATGGTGCAGTAGTGCGTCCAACCCGTCTGGCATAAGTGCAAGAAGGATGGCAAGGGAGCCTTACAGTGCAGTGTACAGAACAGGGTAATGTGTCTTGTGATGACGGTAAAGACCCATCCCGTGGGTGCACAGGGAAACGGGAACATACCTGACTCCAAGTGTCGTAACGTCCCTCAATCTCACCTCTCGGTAATTGATTGAAGAAACTCCAGTCACACTCAACCCACCCTCTGTCTCACGCTCTGTTGATAGTTACAAGAGGGCAGCCTTTTCCTGAACCCCGTTGATGTAATCCTCATGGTCACTTGTGCAAAGGTTGTATGCCTTGTGCGCATTTGATGGTGCACTTGTGTATCCCGCCCGGTGCCGGCATACGGTGCAAGAAGGAAGGCCAGGGAGCCTTATGGTGCAGTGCACAGAAACAAATTGTGCTTTGTGCATTGAGAGGCCCATCCCGTGCGTGCAACACTTCATTCACACGTCTCACCTCTCATTTGATTTGAAGGGAAAAGACTGGTCTCTCGCCCCACCCTCTGTCTCACTCTCTGTTGATAGATATAGAGGGCAACCGTACTCACTTCCCCATCCGGTTAGGATGAAAGCTCACAGCACTCTATTGTTTGTCGATGAAGATCGCGTCATCAATTGTTAAAGAGGCGTACCCAGGGAGGTAGCCATCAAATCGAACATTATGTTGGATAGGAACATGTCGTCGGCTGGAGGACAGGTAGTCACTTTGCAAAGAGACCCAGGACACAGCGTACCAAGGGACGCAGCTTCGGAATTGGATCCTGGGAATATCAATTAATGAATCCACTTTCTAGACTGCTGGGTGTTACCACCTTTTCCACAGCCAGCTTCTCGCCCAAGGGTGTTTACCACCTTTTCTTGGAACGAGGCCCGCTATGACAGGGAATTGCTTCCTTTTCTCTCATAACAGATTTGTTTGTTTGTTTTTTTTCTTTCTTCTTTGGTTTTTTTCTTTTTCTTATTTTCCCCTATTCCCGAGGGTGTTTCCACCTTTTCTCGAAGAATAGGTCGGCATGACAGGGACCTAAGTCCTTTTCTCCCATGGTCGATATGTTTTGTTTTTTTTCTTTTCTTTTTTTTTTTCTTCAAATTGAACAAGGGAATGGTAGAAAAACCATGTGTTAAGACCAACCTCACCACTGTCGCTGGTGGAAAATGGAGGATAAGAAATCAAGGCTGGAAGGGGGTTTGGAGGGGACAGAGGGTTGCACCCACTTCATCAGGAGTGATTGAAGAACGGCTATCAGAAGTAGCATCATAAGAAGTACAGTGCCGCGCCAACGAGGGAAAGGATCAAGTGTCCGTAATTGTCAAGATCCCCAAGGAGGGAAGTACTTCTTCAGGCGATATCCATTGATCAGAAAGGGATCATCAGAGGCATCAACGGTCTGTACTTGGACAGAGCCATTAGGGTTGACGGCAAGTACCTTATAAGGGCCCATCCACCGCTGTTGAAGCTTGCCAGGAAACTTGCCAAAGCGTGAATCATAGGCTAGGACCAAATCACCTTCTTTGAACTCCTTGTGCTTGATGAAGCTGTCATGGTAAGCCTTGCGTCGAGCTTGCGTGGCTTCCATGCACTGGAGAGCCATCCTGCAAATTTCGTCCAAACATTCCAAGTGCAGGAGACGGCGTTGCAGTGAATCATCTTCCCCCAAACGCTCTTTGATAGCCACTCTCAAAGAGGGTAATTCCAGTTCAACAGGAAAAACAGCTTCTGTTCCATACACCAGCTGGAAGGGTGTCTGTCCTGTTGCTGCTTTATGGGAGGTTCTATACGCCCAGAGGGCCTCTGTAAGTCGATCATCCCAATCACGACGATGTGCAGCAATCGTTCTTGTCAGAATCGAGCAGAGGATACGATTGGTGACTTCGACTTGGCCGTTGGCTCTGGGATAATAAGGAGTGGACTTGCGATGGCGGATCTTATACAACTCTCTCAACTCTTCCATGACTTTGTTGAGGAAATGAGTGCCTCTGTCACTTACCAGCTCTAAGGGACTGCCAAAACGGGTGATGATATTCTCGTACATGAACAGGGCCACGTTGTTACCATCGTCCCGCTTTAGGGCTTTAGCTTCACACCACTTTGTAACATAATCCGTACATACGAGGATGTATCTGTTCTGTTTCCTTCTAGTGGGAGGGTCGATCGGACCGACGAAGTCAATGCCCCACTTCTCAAACGGCTTCAACGGAAGGATAGGTTGCAGTGGCATGGCACTTGTCTTCGTGGGTTTCCCCATTCTTTGACAAGCATCACATCTTTTACAGTAATCATAGGCATCTTTATGAATTGTAGGCCACCAATATCCTGCTAGCAGAGCCTTCCTGGCTGTAGCTTTTCCTGCAAAGTGACCTCCACATGGCTCGTCGTGGCAAGCCTTCAGAACAATCCCAATCTCATCTCCTACAACACATCTTCTGAGCACTTCATCTTTGCCTTTCTTGTACAATGCACCGCCTAGCAAGGTGTAGGGGGCTGATTCTAGCATGAGCTTCTTCCTTTCCCGACTAGAAATACCAGGAGGATACTGTTGGGTTGCCAGCAGATTGGCAATGTCTGCATACCAGGGAGTTACAGTTTCTACCAAGAATAGGGAAGCATCAGGGAGGTCTGGGTCATCCTGTTCCTCGTCTGCAGTTTGTGGGATACGCGACAGATGACCAGCCAGAACATGGGAATGACCAGGCTTAGTAATCACCTCAAAGTCGAACTCCTGGAATAAAAGGAGCCATCTCATCAATCGTCCTTTCACATCTGCTTTGTTCATTAGGAAGGATAGGGCCTCATGATCCACATAAAATTTAAAGGGGGTAGATAGGAGGTAATTGCGAAACTTCTCCAGGGCAAACACCATTGCCAAGCACTCCAGCTCGGTCACTGTATAGTTCCGTTCCCTATCAGTGACTTTTCGGCTTGCATAATAGATCGGTTGATCCAACTTTGAGGAGCCCTTTTGGCAGAGGACAGCACCTAAGCCTTCAATTGATGCATCAGTGTGTACATGGAACTCTTTCGTCCAATCAGGAGGTTGGAGAATGGGTGCCTCTATCAAACACTGCTTCAAAGTGTGAAAGGCTTTGTCACATTCTTCCGTCCAAGTAAACTCTGCATCTTTCCTCAGAAGCTTGTGCAAGGAGGTTGCCTTTGTCGCAAAATGGGCTATAAACCGTCTGTAGTAACCCACATGGCCTAGGAATCCCCTCAACTGTTTGAGGTTGGTGGGTGCTGTCAGAGCTGCGATCTTTTCAATCTTTGCAGGGTCTGTTGATATCCCTTGTGCAGAGACAATGTGGCTCAACAGAACTCCTGAAGAAACTCCAAAGATGCATTTGTCGGGGTTGAGGGAAATCCCGTACTCCCGGCATCGGTCAAAGCATTGTTCCAGGTGCTCCCAATGTTCACGGATCAAACTATAGACACAGAAGTCATCCAAATATACTTCAATAAAGTCGTGCAGATGATTTTGAAATGCGGCCATCATGACTCGTTGGAAAGTAGCAGGGGCATTGCAGAGCCCAAATGGCATCACTCGGTAAGCGTAGGTCCCCCATTCTGTGGTGAAGGTTGTTTTGGATTGGTCTTCCTCTGCGATTTGGACTTGGTTGTATCCACTGAATCCATCCAGAAGGGAATAAAGCTCATGTCCTGCCACTGTGTCCAACAGTTGGTCTGTGAAAGGGATAGGAAAATGATCATTCTTCGTCTTGGAATTAAGCTTTCTGAAATCCACACATATTCGCAATTTTCCATTCTTCTTGGGTACAACCACAATGGGTGAAACCCATTCACTATTTGCCACTGGATAGATGAACTCGGCTTCCAGAAGCTTGAGCAGCTCCGCTTTCACCAATGTGGAATAATTCGGGTTCATTCGCCTCTGTCGTTGCCGTACTGGCTTGGCATCAGGCTCCAAGTCAATATGATGTTGACATATTGTGGGATCAATCCCTTTTAGGTCTTTGTAGGACCACGCAAACACGTCCAAATTTTCTTTCAACAAGTTGTACAAGGTTGACAACTCCTCTTCTGGGAGACTGCTACCCACCTTCAAGTGGCATTCAGTGCCTTCTGAATCCACAAAGGTTAACTGCCTTTCACCTTCTACTTCACGAATGAAGGTCCCACGGACTGCTTCTGGGTACAGATCCGACTCCTTCAAGGGAGTGGTGTCCTCTTCTGATATCCCACTAGAACCAACTTCTTCTTTTGGTGGAGACTTAGGTTGCTCATTAAGATGTTGGAATGGGATTAAAGCCGTTCCGGGTTTGGTTTCAAAAGTAATTACCTCTTGGCTTGAGGACTCATCTTCTGAAGACACATCCAGGAACGTCACATAACAGGAACCCTCTGATGCCTGTTGGGTTTGTGGGACTGGTGCTTGTTGGCACGGTGCATCATCATCATCTTTCTTTGGCAAGGATAGGTTAGGACGGCAGGAGCCACTGCTGAAAGACGGATTGTTCTTCTTAATCCATCTTTTATAAAGGTTTTGCATATGAGAAGATCCATTTACCAGACCAAATGGTATCATCACCATTCTGTCCCATAGCATGAGCTCATCGGCTTCTGATGCTTCTAGAACTTCTCCCTCAAATGTATCCTCTTCAAGTGGGATAGATTCTTCTGGCTCACTTTCATAATTCTCTTCGTCCATATCATATCCATCCTCTTCTGTCTCTGTCTATGCTTCTGCTTCTGCTTCTGCTTCTGCTTCTGCTTCTGCTTCTGCTTCTGCTTCTGTGTCTGTTCCTGCTTCTGCTTCTGTCTCTGTAGGAGCTCTGTAATCACATCCATCAACTCCTTTTTAATGTTTGCAACTGAATTGGATAAATAATCCTTCAAGCTTTCTCCTCCGGACGTACTGGCAGGAGGGTTTTGAGGAGTCTCTGTAATTACTGCATAAACGGGTTGGGCTGGTATAGAGGGGTCTCTGTTCTGGTTCTGATTCAGAGCTCCTATTTGAACTGTTGGCTGTTGGCTCCAGTTGGTAGGATTCCACTGTTGCTGCTGATTTGGCATTGAGGAAATTGGTTGGGACCATTGTTGTTGTGGTTGAGCCATCATTTGAGGCATGGATTGTGGCCACTGTGGATTTGGTGCACTGTACTGTGATACCGGGGGCATCTGTTGGTAGGGATAGGGAACAGTCCCTGGAACTGCATTTGGTGGGTACATCATTCCTGGCATCAGAGGAGGTAGGACTCCTCTTCCTGTATTCATCGCTAATCGAGCTTCCACTTCATCGTACAGTCTTGCACCTTCTGTTGCAGCTTGTAGTGTGGCTGGTCTTTGCAGCTCCATAAACTTACGGACTTTTGGTTGTAATCCTCTGAGAAACACTCCCTTCTGAATGCCATCATCTAGATTATGGTTAGTCCATCTCTTCAGGATGGATTCCATTCGTGAGACATAAGCTTCTACTCTTTCTCCAGAGGATTGACTTAGGTTCATAAATTCCTCTCGCATCCGCTCTTCAAAACCTTCTCGCCTGAATTTAGTGAGGAAGGCCAACTTCAGGTTGTCCCATGTGCCAAAAGTTCCTGCTGCTTGTCTCTCATACCACTGAAACGCCGCGCCCTTGAAAGTGGCGGGGAATATTGCTAACCAATGCTCAGGGGTTCTGGCATTGTTAGCCACACACGCTACCATAAACTCTGCTACATGAAGATCGGGGTCTTCATTGTACTCTCCCTTAAAAACTGGCAATGGGACTACATCCACTGGTCTGTCATCAATATTTCCAGGATGGATCTGGCTTGGAAGTGGACCTCCAGCAGGAGGAGGAAGGGCTTGATGTGCCATTGGGACTTCTGTAAAGAGTTCCGCAAGGGCGTCAAAGGCGGCTTCTGCTGCTAGCTCGTTCTCAGCCTTGATTTTTGCTTTCTCTCTTCTCACGTACCTCTGGACTCGTTCTAACGCTTGCCTCTTTATTGCGTCATTCATCAGGGGGTTGGCTCCACTTATGTTGTTAGTGCTCCACAGAGGGTTAACAGAAGGCTTCAGTCTCTGGAGGACTCTCTTGCCAACATTTCTTCCACTTCTTTCTTTTCAACGTCCCTGAATTCTGCTTTCATGCCACTACACAGGGGAAGGTATTCGGTTCTGAAGGTGTCAAAATGCATACGTCTGAGCATTGTGGTAGTGCCATCATCATAGTAATGCCAGCTTCTGATGGTTTCAACAGTGTAGGTTGTGAAAAACACTCTGTCTACCAACTTCCAGTGGGTTGCTAATTGAACAAACAGAAGATTATCAGTACACCAAGCATCCCATGTATCTTGCTGTTGAGCGTCCACGAACAAATTCCAACTCTTTTCCTTCTTGTCTTTGTGAACCTATACAGACCAAGACTCCTGAAGCTTCTTCACAATCTCCCACTTGATGTTGTTTGGAAACTTCTCAATGAATGCCAAATCTTCCATGGATGGTCATTCTCTTTGTTTCTGCTCTTCAGTTTGTTCCCAAACAGTTTGCCACCAAGATGCAAGTTTCTGCTGCTTCAATAGGAAGAGGAAACTGTCCACCACATAGAGCATGCATCATGATGGTGATGTGTTTCCGCCATTGTGGGATGAACTTATTGTGGAAAGTGGCTTTGATTATGAGGAATTCCAACTCTTCAATGGAAGAAGGAACTTTACAAACATCCATTGAATTCTTCTCTTCTTGGCAATGCCATTTCCTTCATTTTCAGCCTCTTCCGGTGCTTGTTGATGGCAAGTTTCCCCGGCTGCGCACCAAAAACATGGAGCCCCGAGAGGAACACCAAGGAAAAGGGAATTCTCTTGCAAGAAAATCTATCTTGTAACATCAACAAGCTTGTTTATCATGTTTTATATGATCACAATGAAGAAAAGAACACCAGGCACAACAAATCTTCATGCAGCATCATGTAAATCTCCCACGGTTTTTAATAGAATCAGCCATATTCTTCAACATCTTCACAAAATCCATCAATAGAACAAAGAAAGCAAAGAAGTACACCATCTTTGAATGGAAATACATCACATATTATTCATCTTCAATATCTTCATAGTCTTCTCTCTCAATCTCTCATATACAATCACTCTGTTTGAGTAGAATTGGCTATCTCTGACTCTCTCTCTCTCTCTCCATCAATAATACATCATATCCTCACTACAATCTCTCAACAATTACTCTCAATAATCACTCTTAGGTCGTGGATACCCCTCCCAAGAGGTATGTCTGATATGAAGGGTCACCAGAGCCACTACAGTGTCTCTTCACAGCTCACTACTGTCACTTCACTCTAGTCTTCTCTTGAGTCTTCAGCAGCTACTTCTTCCACTTCTTTCAGCTCTTTTGCACTTGTATTCACCTCTTTCCAAGGCTAGAAAACTTTCCCAAAAGTCACACATACATTCCATAGAACACTTACAGAAGCATACAGAACAGTCTACAGAACAGTACCAGAACGACTACAGTACAGAACAGAACAGAAACAGAACAGAAGCAGAAGCTCTACAGAAGACCTACAGAAGGTTACAGAAGGTTATCAAAACCACATAACTCATTCTCAAATCATTCCAAACTCTCACAAACCATTCAATAAGCTTTCACAATATCTCATTCTTCATCAATCAATACTCCTTCCCTCCTTACAGAAGACAATCAGAACAAAACAGACCAAAACAGAGCAAAACAGAAGTTATACAGAACCATTCAAAACCTATCAGAACATCACAAAACCATCAACAAACATCATGAACTTCCAAAACACAATCATTATCATCCAAAACACTCTCAAACCACTTCCAAATCAATCAATCATCCCATAAAATCAACCATTCAGCTCTCAAAAACAACAAAAATCATCCAAAAAACAAGTCATTTCAACACTCAACAATTAAGCATTGCCCTTGCTGATTTCATAAGCACATAAATTTTCCTCTCTTCTACATCGTCCTGTTCTGGTGTATAATTGCAAGTAAGCTATCTTTTTATACCATATTTGAAAAGATACTTGTCAAACACTCTAGATACATATTCTCCACCTCCATCTAATCTTAAACATGAGATATAATAGCCCAGTTCATTTTCAACATGCTTTTTGAAGTCTTTAAAAGCATCAAACACCTCATCTTGCCATGTGTATCTGTTGAAATCATCAATGAAAGAGACATGTCATCGAGCATCACTAAAAGAAGGATTATGAGATGGACCCCATACATCTAAGTGTACTAATTGCAATGGACGAGAATTGTTCCTGACATGTCTCATAAAATGAAACCTTGATTATTTCCCAAACTGATAAGTAGAGCATACATATCCAAGATCATTGTATTTGAACTTAGGCAACCTAAGTACAACCTCTTTTTGCTGCATAGATTTCAGCTTCTGAATATTTACATGGCCAATACGTTTATGCCAAATTTCACATCCCATACAACTCTTATCATGGGAAAACATGACTGCCTTCAATTCTGAAATAGATGCATTCAATGTAAACATTCTTCCATCCCTTCTACCTTTAGCAATCAATTTGCAACCATTACCATATTCCTCGATAAAGCATCCATCCTTATTGAATCTAACTTGCAGATTCTACTCTGCCATCTGTCCAACCGACAAAATATTTGTAGTAATCAATGGTACATGAAGCACATCATGTAGAATCTTTTTCTTGCTATCAGGCAGCATAAGCAATGGGACCACACATGTATGCTAAATATCATGTTGGGTATCATCCCTAGTGCAGACATATCCATGAAAACCTTCTACAACCAACTCATCAAACCGTTCTTCATGGGGTGTCATGTGATTAGAGGTCCGTGAATCTATGTACCATTTCTCATCTTTGCCTTACTTAGGTACATTCTTTGATACATGTTGCAGAGAAAACAACCTGTCTCCCTAATCATCCTGAGCACCACTAGAAGATGCATAATTTCCATGATGTCTACCTTTTTCTTTCATGTCTGCTTGCTTCTTATGACAATCTTTGGCAGTATGCCCATATCTGCCAATTTGTCCCTATTAGACTTCCAGGATCCACCACCTCTGCCTCTAAGTGATCTCCCCCTGCCTCTAAAACTGCCAACCCTGCATATTTGAGCTATTCCATGCATTCTACTGTTGTTGTCCATAGGTATTTTGAGTGTCTCCTTGACCTCAAAAAGAACCACAGCCTCTACCACCTCTGCTAAGCTGCCTAGAGTAGAGAACAATGTCTTTGCCTTGAGACAAACTAGAACCTATGTTAAGACCAATATTTACTTCATCATGCAGTAGTAATGCAAGCAGTTTATCCCAATCAAGGGGTTTTTCTCTTATAGAAATAGAAGTATCAAATGCATTGTACTCCTTGCCAAGCCCATTCAATGTCACTACAATCATATCATCCTTTGAAACACTAGAACCAATAGTAGCCAGTTGGTCGTTTATGGTCTTTATCTCCATCGTGTATGCTTAAATGCTTCTGCCATTTCTGGACATGTTATTAAATTACTACTTAAGATGCATCTTCCTTGCATGCCTAACATTACCATAAATTTTCATGAGTGTATCCTAAGCATCTTTTGGGGGACGACAACTAGTAATTTGCATGGCCATTGAATCAAAAATGCACAAAGACAACCAATGTAGTACTTTGCTAGCTCTTTTTGACCATTGTCAGTGAGCTCTTCATTGATCCTATGTTGGATTCCATTTTCAGGTAATTCAAGTTCAACTTCAATCCCCGTGCATAAATCCTAGTATCCTCTACCAATCCAAAAATTATGCATCCTCAAATTCTATAGTGCAAAGTTCTTCGTTATCAAGCTTAACACTGACAATTTGGGTGATGTTATCAGTGCCTTGAGCATTTGCCATATTGCCATAGACAGTTTTTAATCAATGCCTGACTCCTCGCAAACTAATGTCTTAGTGACCAATTTCAACCTTCAACTTTTATGAAAAAATTTTGCAACAAAATCCTTGCTGAAATCTCAGTATTTCAACCCACAAACATGTCAGATACATCCATAATCAAGTGGCACAGCATGTAGGTACATCAACCAGTTCATAGAGCATGTAGTTGATGCATACCCTGCGTACATTCAATCTTATTGAAAGTAGAGAAACATACAGTCTGCAATCAGCAAACCAGTAAATGACCAATAGACTTTTCTCAGCCAAAACAGATATGTTTATGTGTCAAACATGCCCCAAAACATCCTAGACATTTGTCACTATATGTGAGAGTCCATACATGACCTTTCGGGCACACTGTAGTACATGTACAACAAGTATAAATGCCAAATATCTTCCCAAATGATAACAGTAAGTCAATACACAGGCAACAAAACAGGAGAAATCCAATCTCAAAATCTTCCCGAATCATAGCATACATATGCCAACACATGTAGAGACCAAGACATGATCATATTGACATTCATACATGCCCTGTCTTCAAGAACCAATGTCATATAACTCCTGTAGTGTTCATGTATAGTTGATAATCATGTCAATGCAATTGATTTTGAGCTTCAAATGTCAGCATTCAATTCTCTTTTTAGTTCATATAACATCCAACATACATATGCCCATAATCCAATATACATACACAGATACTATCCAATGTCATAGATTACTTCAATAAGTAATAGATGCTTGCTGTCCACACTTTAGGACAAATTTTCAGCCGGTTAAAACCTTCCAAATCTGAGCATTTGACACTCCAGAACCATGTTCAAATGCATGAAAATAAGGGCATATACATTGTTAGGATGAAAGCCACTAGTGCACTAGAACCACCTGCTGTTTATTGTAGTAAACAACCAATCTGCACAGGTCTGTGCTAAATATCTCAAAATCTGTGACGAATTTGAAAAAAATTTCTCTTGCAAAGTTGTAGACCACATTGAAATGGTCACGAACTCTAGGCCATTTCTCCAAAATCCATTTCTATAGCAATATATGGCTTTTGCAAAAAAACGGGCTGCAGCCACAGTCTCCTTTGATGACCTTTTTTTAGATCTGATGTCTTTGATGTCAAGTGGCCAGTCACAGGTGCTCAATGAAGCCTTGTGAAGCTCCCAAATAAGCCATAGCAAGCTCTTACACAAGCACAAAACATAAACCTTGATGCATACCTTGACAGAAACAATGGCATACTTTCTTCTTTAGGAGAGATTCTTATCTTCAAGCTCCAGATCCAGACTCCTTCAATGCCATGCTCCAGAGAGCTCATTCATGTCAGCTCTAATACCATGTTCAAAGGTAAGAGAGACATAGTGGAGACAAAGATTGAGTAGTCAGCTCATCTCCTTCATCTTCATTATTCAATCTCTACTAACATGAAAGAGATAGTACAACTAGGTTACCACTAACCATGACTAACTGTGGTTAGGTCAACTAGGACTTATTTAATGTTCCACACATGAGTACAATTGGACACATCTATAGGTAATGTCGGTCACACACACACATATGAGCAGTTGAGCTTGAAGTCTCAACACTTTTCACCTTTTTGGTCTCTCTTTCTCCCTCACACTTTATTTCCCTTCCTAGATATCAAAAATCTTTTTGCATTCTTTCCTTGTTCCCCTATTTTGTGATTATACAAAGACTTATATTTTCCTTCTTTTTCCTTATTTTCCAAACCTTAATGTCTCAAATCTGATCAAAATACACTTCTCCTACTCTAATTAATGCATAGAAAGCTTTCTAAACCTAAACTAATCCACAAGAGAGATCAAATGGCCTATGACTCCCTCGTTTCCTACCTAAAATCAATTGTTGTTTCGGAGATGAACTCCTACTCTATCACTCAATTTAGAGCACGCAAGCACTCAAGCTTGAATATATTGGTCACAGTAAACGGAATCAAAATGTCATTGCTCTTGCAAGCAAAGTTCCAAGATCCATGAACCGCTTATTGCTTCAAGCGTTTCAAGCCAAGAGCTATGGCTACCTCTCACATTGGTGTGCGCACTCCTCCACACACAAATATAGTGAACTTACCCTTGAATCCAATCAAGTTACCTTCTCCCATGAATTCATTGTTGTGGTAGCTCCATGATCCAAGATGTGCTCTCAAGCAAGCTCCATCTCCAAGCTCCAAGCTTCAACCTCCATAGCCATATGTGTGAGAAAGGAGAAGAGAAGAAGAGCTTCTCCACTGTCCCTCACTCTCACACACACACTCTCTCTCCCTTCTCACACTCCCTCTCTCCCTCTCTTATGCATAAGAAGGAAGCAAGGAGCAAGAAGCAAGAAGCAAGAAGAGAATAAGTTTAGCTGCACACTAAGAATGAGTTTCTTCATTCATTTCTTGACTTTTATACATGCCTTATCCCCTCCTTGGGCAACCATCCCATTTTTGGTTTGGCCTTTATTCATTACTCTACTCTCTTTCCTCCTCCTTCCTATTAGCATTGGCCTTAATCCTTGCCTCTCATTCTTTACAACTTGCACAAGAGAGAGCTTGGCACTCTTTTACCAAATGAATTACAAGGTGCCTGACGCTCTTTTTGAAAAAATATTAAAGTGTGCTTATTTGTGTGCATCTTCCTCTTACATTTAGACTTTTCCTATGCTTTGTGTTTCCAAATTTTCCTTATTACACCTTTGTTCTCCATCTTTCTCTTGCCTTGGGAATGTCTTCCGCTTTCGATTTTTTGAATTTTCCATGTTGGTCTTCAAAGGGTTAACATATATCCTACTATTCTTATTTCAACATTGCTATAATTATAGTTTTCGGCATTATTTTAGAGAGTAGATATTGTACATTGGTAGTCTATTTCTTGCAATTAAGTAGATAGCTCTATACTTTAGTATTCCATCCTAATTTGCCTTTGTTTTGGCTTAGTTTAGGGGGCTGATTTGCAATCATTGATAGAAGCCCATTCTCTTAGATTTTACATTTGTATATTGTCATTTGGTGAGTTCTTTGAATGATAGTGCTATTTTTAATATTGAAAAGCTTGATGAGACAAACTTCACCTATTGGAAGATGCAAATATGGAAAGTAGTACTAGTTCAAAAGGAGGCTAGGCATTTGAAAACCAAGAATGTAAAGCCCATATGTATTGATCAAGATACTTAGGATGAGTTGAATGAGTTCAAAATAGGTCTATTTCAATGTTGTAGCACTTGACGATAATGCTTGATAGTTATAGAAGAATATATGTAATCTTTATGACAACAAGAAAAGTCTTGGTCCATAGATGTATTGGTTGAAATTGCTCATCATTGGACCTTTTCATGAAGAAAGGGACTAGTGTATCCACGTATTTGAATGAGTTTCATTCAATTTTCAACTAGCTAACTTTGCAGGGCATTGAGTTTAATGATAATCTTTCCCCTTGCTCTTGCTTGTGACACTTCATGAGTCATGGAATACTTTTCACACTATTGTTAGGACCTAAAACGGGCTTGACATCGGTTTTAAGGCTCTAGTCGGGCATCTATTAACTAACCTAAAACCACCCCATAGGGCCTCACAACCAAGACCGTGTTCAAGAACTTTGCATTTGTCCAATTTTATAGTCCAATGAATATTCTTCCCCACACTCCTCAGAGGGAGTCCCTAAATATCTTGGTGTTATACACCATGTACGCACACACAAAGGGAGCACCCCTTGGTTGATCACCGTGGCTCCACTACTACGGCTCTCCTATACCTCAGGGATTAGTCCCAAGATGCGTCGTGAACATAAAACACATTCGAAAAAAAGTCCACTCTTTTGATTAAATGATCTAGGAGATACTAGATAAGCCTCACTGAATAACCCCCTAAGGAATCAAATATCTAGCCCTACGGCTTGGGATACCTCACACTCTCAGCATCAGTCTCATCACTCATAAAAACAGGTGCTATGCATCCACAATATGATACCACATGGTGCATCAATGCAACTGTGTGTATGACCATCATACTCAAACAAGTTTATTCGTTAAAAATCAGCAACGTGAAAGTGCAAAGACAATCTTTTCATGATTTTCTTTTACTATGATAGTGCTTCATTGCTTAGGGCTAGTATCGAGCTTCCTTGTTCTACTAGACCCCTTTTTAATTTTTAAACAACCACGAACCCTATATGATATGCATCATGAAACATCAGCATTTAAGGTACTTAAACCACTCAACAATCCCCTACTCCCTACAATTTAAAGTTTTGCATGCATTGATAGGTGTAAGACGTGGTTTTTTAATGTATTTTTCTTTATTGAAAGTGATAAAAACTTACTCTAACAAAGAGATAGGGCTGAGGCTAAACCTCATGCTTCATCTCCATCATACGTTCACAAACATAAATCTTATTTTTGCTTAATTGTAAAAAATCTAAAATTTTCTATTTTCTCTTTTTTTTCCATTTATTTATAAATTTATGAAAAATAATTTTATTAGCATTTTTCAATCCATAGAAATGGAAAATGTACACCAAAAATCCAAAAAATTGCATATTTTCCCTTAAACCACCTAGTCTCGAGTTTTGCGTGTTTAGCATAAAATTATTATATGATTGATTTTCTTTGATTCCTTCAACATAACTGATCAATCAGAGTACATGCAATCAAATACAATCATTGCTAACCATTTCAAACAACAATTGATCATAAAACGATAAAATCTACCTTTTTGCCACAAAATCACTCATTATGATGCGCGTTTTTCGAACTTGGAGGCCCGTTGATGCTATTTCATGGACTCTAATAATCCGTCCAACCTCGATTCATGTCTCTTTCCACTCATGCATCATCACATGATAAAAAATCTCCATCTTAGCCTATTCCCCTCTCTTTTATATTAATCCATGAGAACAAACCACAAGAGGAGATAGAAGAGAGATAGACTAAAATCAAATATTTCTGTAGAATGCATCAATTTCAACACCGTTTGTCATGATGGAGGCCAAAGAATTCAAGCATCTCATGGCCTTCTTGTTTCCTCTTGATGCTTCTGATCAGAAAATGATTTAAAAATGAGACTTTGGGGGCCTCGAAAAAAACAACTCCCTTCCCCCCCCCCCCACATTCCAAAAATCATGGCTTTTCATGCCACAAGCTTAATTAATCTTAAACTTTCGTTTTGAAAGAAATCAGTTCAGTATTTTGTGTTCATTATCTGCCAAGTGGTTTTCTGATTTTGGAGGGGCAAATGAGCTCAGATTTGAGATCTGTCTAGATGGTTGGCTTCGTGACATCAAAATATATTCACTTGGCCACTATTGTGCACTTTTTGGCTTCAGGATCATATAGTTGCTTCATAACGTGAAACCTCGTGGGGATTAAATGGGGGGTCAAATAGACTCCGATCGACAAATTGAGACTTGTGTTGGCTTCATGGCATCGAACTCCATCTTGGAAAACTCTAGCTCATCGATCCACAATCGTTTCATTAAGCATGAAAATTTAGTCTTTTATGGCCTCCTCGATTGTTTTTCACTTCAAAACATTTCTCTAAGATCTACTCTCATTCAACCATAGGATAGGGCGACTCAGCCCGTCGAATCCCACAAACTGATCTACACAACCAACAACCATAAAAAGCATCAAGTTGCCATAAAAAGTATACTCATCAAAGCACAAGAATAGCTCTCACCTTACCCCCTGACAAAATCAAGGCATGAAGATCCACAAGGGATAAGCCCGATATAATCTGATAGAAAACCACAGCAAGTCACTTACAAACTGCTCCAA
Organism: Lygodium microphyllum; assembly: GCF_053477565.2. Classification (NCBI taxonomy): domain Eukaryota; kingdom Viridiplantae; phylum Streptophyta; class Polypodiopsida; order Schizaeales; family Lygodiaceae; genus Lygodium; species Lygodium microphyllum. Next base: position 128,294,430 of record NC_141143.1, read on the forward strand.
CACAGATTGGTGAAAAGAACCATCAAAGAGGTCATCCTAGTGGTGGTTTGAACTACCTACCCAACTAAGGACAAAGTGGACCATGAGCTCCTACTAGGTGAGGAATCCTATCTATTGGTCATCATAAATTTCCTTTTTAACACACTTCCTTTCAAAATTTTCATACTCGCATGTGTAAAAAGGAGGGAGCTGAGCATAGAGTGACCCAAGGAGAACAGGGCATTAGCCCTAGGTCCTGACTCGATACCCAAGAACCTACCAAGCTCTTGTGAGGCAACACTTAATATTTTTCTATTTTACTCACTTTTATTTTTGCTCCAACCATCCTTTTTTTTTTTTGGCTAGTTGATACCCCAAGGAAGACAAGGCATCGACCTTGGGTCGTCTGACTCATCCCTAGGGACTTACCAGTCCTCTGCAAGGTGATAATCAACTCCTTTTAGGAGTTTTATTTTCTTTTCTTTTCTTTTTAAGGAGGTTAGAACCCCTTTTTACACACCTCTATATTACTTTAGCTTTCAAGCATATTCATATTTTCCTCTTCTTTATACTTCGGTAGGTTTCTTTAACTGCCTCATAGTAGTAAGGACTCCTAGAACAGCTACCTAGCAGGCTAGCAGAATTGGGTCACTAGGACTACCTTCTAAAACAGGCCTTTAATGTCTAACAATGTCTTGATAGGAGGTAGATAACTACTCAAACCTCCCTTAGATATACCTAACCAAACCCTAGGGCTTCATGCCTTGATTGTCAGCCCACAACAAACGAAAATAAAATAACCCCCACATACACATATAACATTATCAACTTAAGAGAGAAACTTGGAAAGGCGACACCACCACCTAGAATGGCCACAAGAAGCTCCCATGTAGCAAAGGCTCCCTCCAAGCACTTCTTCAAATGTGTCTGATGCAATCATTAAGACAAAAAACCATTAAATGTACCTTTACCAAACAGACATATGGCCCTCTTTGCCGTAAGGAATAAAATAGTTCACAACCAATAGACTATCCCTCTTGGCCTTATGAAATAGAACATTAGAACCCTATAGAAACTGCCTTCTTAGCTTGGCGAAATAATACACTTCACTACCATTCAATAGTGTATGGCTGAAATAAACCCTTGGTCTTGACATTGCTCTATTAAAGCACAAAATCGACCAAGGATAAGGGCTCCTTAGACCCTACACTAAGTGCATCCCCTTGCATAGATAGCAAGGGGTGTTTGACGAATATGATGATACACAATCCAATGCATCCATGACAAAGAAGGAAGGTACTCATTGCTACTTGACTCATAACCCAAACTAACCATTAGCAACCAAAATAGGGTGTGTGAGCAAGAAGGCCCCAAAGTAGGGAAATGTTAGGAGGTAATTGTAAAAGCTCCCTTGGACCACAATGGAAAAATACATCTTCAACAAAAGCATAGTTAGCCAAGGAATTCGTAAAGTAATTCTACTATCAAGAAACTAACAGACAAGTCATCATCTCAAATATATGCAACATATCTAAGACTGCACAACAGTACATCCGTAGAATGGGATTTGCACATTGTAGGTCCCATTCAACTGATTGATCATTAATTGCGAGTCACCTTTAACCAATAATCGGCAGATACCACCACATCATGCTACATTCAGCTCCATGATCAAGGCCTTGTATTTTGCCATATTATTTTAGTAAAAGAGGGTCCTAAATAAACTCCTATCTTCATAACAACCCTACATTGGGGATCTTTAATGACCACAGTAACACTTGCATGTTTAGCGGGCTGTCTAAAAGCTTTGTCAAAATACAAAGTATAAACCCTATCTTCACTGATAGGCCATGCCATACCAGCTCACTCATACTTATGATAATCAAAATCAAGCCAAGAGAGAGGATGTATAATAGGTACAATCTCTCTTTTCTCACTAAACTCGATAAGAATACTAGTCAGAATTCATTGACAATGGTGGCAGTAGACCTTAGTCTCCCATATGAAAGATCCGTCTTGCCACTCAATAACCTAATAACCTTTACTCCACCAAATCACTTGACTTCGTGGTAATGTTGCTCTAGATATAGATGATCAAGATATGGAATGATTCGTCCCATCCAATTGTCTTGGTGCTTACTACAAGCTAAAGTTGAATCAAGAAGGACCTGCACATGCACCAAGCCCAACGTCAACCCTTACACATAGTAAGGCTTCAAATTATTAAAGTTAACTTTATTCTTAAACTCTATCCTCTGCAAATATGCTAAAAGGACTATAGAGCCATTCTTTCCTAAATGTACAATTGGTCCATCCCATTTGGATTCCAATTTACCTGGAAATAGCTCATGATGAGCATCATAATACAACACCAACAACTGACCTTTCGTAAATTTATTTTTCTTAGCCTGAAGGTCGTAAAGGGCTTTCATTCTCTTCTTCCCTACTTCTTGATGTAATAAAGCCTGCAACCAAATCTCATCAAGATGTGCAAGAGAAGTATATCATTCTTGTAATGCTTCTGCCTCTCGCAACAAATGATTGAGAGCAAATCGCACATTGGGTAGCTCTATTTCCAATGACAAAACACACTCTTCCCCATACACTAGCTTGAACCAGGTGCAGCCAGTAGCTCTCTTGAATGTCGTGTTATAAGTCCATTTGCCACATACAATTTCTTATCCCAATCGCACTTACTTTTTTATACTATCTTGGATAAGATTCCCACTGGCTGTTTATTTGTACTCTCAACTTGGCCATTGTCTTGAGGATTATATGGGGTAGTCTTATTGTGCTTAATCTTCAAAGCTTCAATCAAGTCTATGATGACTTTATTCAAGAAGTGTCCGTCGATCAAATACTATCTCCTTTAGTGGACCAAAATGGAAAACAATTTGCTCCATAATGAAATTGGCCATTTCTTGGAAATATATGCTGACTAGTAGACTATAGGAGTACTCGCCTAGTGGGAGTTCCTGGTCTAGTTGTCCTAAGCTAGATAGGTTGTCCAGGCCACCACCTAGGATGACTTCTTTGATGATTCTTTTTAGCCAATCTGCATTGGGAGCCATTGGTTAGCGACTCACTCTAGAATTCTGTCAGATTATGTTGGCTAGCCTATCCCTTGAGGATTTTCATGCCTTGATTTTGTCAGGGAGTAGGGTGAGAGCTCTTGTTGTGATTTGATTGAGTATTATTTTTTGTGGCAGCTTGATGCTCTTTATGGTTTTTATTTGTGCAGATCAATTCATGGGATTTAACGAGTTGAGTCACCCTGTCCCATGGTGACCAATGAGAGCAGATTTTTAGATCTTGTTTATGAGCAGAAAAGTATCTGCACGAGGCATAAAAGACAAATTTATCATGCAAAATGAAACGATTGCGAATCCATGAGCTAGAGTTTTCCTAGATAGAGTTTGATGCCAGGAACGCAAGGCAAGTCTCGGTTCATCAATCTCGGAGTTTGTTTGACCTCCCCATTTAATCCCCACAAGCTTTCGTATTATAAAACAGCTATGTGATCCAATAACTGAAAAGTGCATGACAGAGACCAGGTTTATAGATTTTGATGCCATGGAGCCGCTTGGCCAATTGGATCTCAAATCCGAGCTCGTTTGCCTCGCCAAAATGCAGAAATCCACTTGTCAACAATGTGAAAACTCAAAAATTGAACGAGATTTTTTAGACATTAAGCTTAATAGCTTAGCACACATAAAAAAATTTGATTGTGAGAGGAGGCTTTTTTTTGCACCTCCTCCTTGATTAAAATTTTATTTATTGCAACTCCTGGCATCAGGCTAAGGGAAGAGGGTATCAAGATAGAAATTTTCCACACTTCCCATCGCAAGAATCCATGCAAGAAATGACGAGTAAATCAAAAGGTCAATTTTTAGTATTTCTCTCTCCTCTCTCCTCTCTCCTCTTGTTGTGTGTTTCCATGGTTGATTCTATAAGAGAAGGGGGTGGGCTGAGATGAGAGATATTGATTGGAAGATGATGCTAGAGTGTAGAATATCAGGGTTGGAATGATCATTAGCAACAGTGGGCCTCCAATTACGAGATACATATGTCATAAGGCGTGGTTTTATGAGTAACTAGTAAATTTTATTGTTTTATGATAAATTTTGATTGAAAATAGTTATCAATGCTATGATTAGGAATGTTAAAGAAATCAAGAAAAATTAGTCATCTAATAATTTCTTTTTAAACACACAAAACCTACAACATTGTGGTTTTAAAGGAAATCATGTGATTTCGGGGTTTTGTTGTATGTATGGTGTTCGTGTGGAATGGAATGTGATATGAAAATAACTCTTAGTAAGATTAATCAATCTAAATTAGTAAATAAAAAATATTTATATTTATCCATAAATAAATAGTAAAAAATAGAAAAATAGAAAAAATAAGGTTTTTTACGTTTAAAAAATAGAAAAAAAAAAGCTTTGTGTTTGTGAATGTATGGTAAGATAGAGACATGGGATTTAGCCTCAATTTAGCCCTATCTCTTAGTGGTAGGAATAAGGGGGATGTTAAGTGCTTATAATACGTTGAATTTTGATTTTTTTTTCTAATGCATGGCATATAGTATACATGTGGTTTTAAAAACCAAGAGGATCTAGTAGCACGAGCATGCTCGGTCCTGGCCCTAGGCAATGCAGCAATCTCGATTTAGAGTAAAGGCATGAAAAGACATGTTTTTGCACCTTCACAATGCTGGTTGTCAATAAGAAAAATATTTGAGCACTATAAATCATACACAATTGCATTACATGCAAAACATGGTATTATCCTGGATGCATAGCAATTGTTTTCATGAACAATGGCCTAACTTGAGGAGGTGAGTTACCCTAAGTTATAGGGTTAGTGGTTCATTTCCTTTGGGGAGTATTTAGGGAGGACTATCTATTATCTCCTGGATCGAACGGTTAAAAGAGTGGATTATGTGTCCTATGTGCTTTATGTGTTCACGTCGCATCTTGTGGCCAATCCCCAAGGTATAGGAGAGCCATAGTGGGGATGCAACAATCAGCCGAGAAGTGCTCCCTTTATCTGTGCTTACATGGTGTATCACACCAATATGTGTAGGGACTCCCTCTGAGGAGTGTGGAAAGGGTTATCTGTTGGATTACAATCCATACAAACACGAATTTTTACATTAGAGGTTAATGCTCCTAGTCGTGAGGCTATGAGGGGTGGTTTGGGTGTATAGTAGGGGCTCGACTAGTGCCTTAGATTTAGTGTCGCTAGGTCCCAATAGCATCCATTTTAGGACGTTGATTTCCTATCAAGTTTTTTTGCTTCTTTAAGAAATTAACATTTGTGACTATGTGTCTATATTATTCCATTATCATATTGGTATTATGCTTCATCATGTCCTTGACTTCGCCAAAAATATTTGACACACTAGACTCATAACAGTGATCATCCACTTACCATTCTCAATTGCACGCCTAAACACCTCAACTCCTAATTAGTTGGCATGACATTAGGATTCAACATTTAGCTTCCATTATTTAGTGGAACCATTTGGCTAGTCATTGGCATAGTAACATTAGGAGGAGCCGGTAGCATGGACACATTCTACGTTATGCTTCCTCTTTCATTCGAATTGGTAATAGGTATACTAGTTGAACCTTGACTTCCACTAATCACTTCCAAATTATTTCCAAGACCTAGACTCAAATTTAGGTTCGTTCTAGATGTGTAGACCACTTGTAAACGTGATTCTACCTCCTCTGCTCATGTAATAGCATTGTCTATATTAGGAAGAGCAACACTATGCAATTGTAGTTGGATATTGAAGTCTAATCCATGTAAAGGTACTGCAGTTGGGCAATTAGCTAGAATAGGAATAGAGGCATTTTCTTAGCATACGCTCAAGCATTCTCATGAGGCTCTTAACATGGTATCACATTCAAAACATGCAACCAATATTGACCACCTCTCTTAGGGGCAAACTCTCTTTGGAAGGTGGCAAAGAATAAGTTGATCATGGTTATGGTTTTGGCTTCCAAGCCATGATACCATATTTCATCTCTTCCTTTCAAGGTCATGTTAAAAAACATCATGAGTAGTCCTTTGTCTTGAACTTGGTAATTGGATATTAATTTTCGAAACTCACTAATATGGAGCTCTACATCCTCCTCTAAAACCCATTTAAAATGGGTAGAGGAAAACCTAGAGCTAATAAATCTAGCTTTCTTGCAAGCATTGCGATGGCTTGCACCATAACGATGATCGAATTTGCTCTAGGGGTTTGTACCAGAGGGGTCCACTAGAAGTAGATTGACTTTTCGGAGAAAGGGGAATGCTAGAACTTCCTCCTCCCCTTAATGAATTGATTAGGATATTAATTGGATCAACAAGGCCTCTATTTCTCAAGGATATCTGACTATTATGCTTAGGAGAATATCTCCTAAGGGTCTCAACTTGCCATCTATTTCATCTCTTTCGTATTGTTGAATCTTGACTTGATGATGTCTATCAGGAAATACTAGATCTATTTCAATGCTCTTTAGCATACAGTGAATAATTGGTCCTCCCTATTAACCAAGATTCAGAAACCGCCACTTATCAATGGCTCTCAGCAAATGCACCACCTATCGGGACCTAAAATAGGCCTGACATTGGCTCTAAGGTGCTAGTCATGCCTCTTATGCTCACCAAACTACCCTCATAGCCTTGCAGCCAAAAGCGTCTAGAGGCTACATACTAACCTAAGTAAGTCATGTGTTTGTATCAATTTGTAGTCCGATGATTCTGCCCCTTCCCAACTCCAACAGAGGGAGTATCTGAATAGTGACTAGCACCTCGTGTCACATACATAAAGAGCTTCTCCTCAACAGAGTGTTGTGGCTTCTATGGTTCTCCTACACCCCAGGGATCGGCCCCAGGATGCACCATCTTAATATAAAACATTCTTTCAATTATTTGCCTTCCTAATATAGTGCTACATCCTTGAATGAACTAATTCGTGCTATTGTCTCTTTAAATATATTAAACAGACCCTATATGCTTTGTTCCAATGCACAAACACTTATATTTCGATGTAGAGTTCCTAACATTTCAACTTCTCTAAGTGTTCATTTATTATGTAGGGGACGTTTCTAATGTTTCACGATATTTTTTCCATAAAAATACCCTCTAAACAACCACTTTAATACAAAGTTGGTACAAACAACCTTGTGCCCTACAACCATTATACACTCACTCATGGACCTTCACCTAGTTTTTGGTAAATTTTCTCATCCTTAAACTACTTTTTTTTTCTCCATCCTAAAATTCCATTTTTGGTATTTTTTATTTTATTTATGTAAAATTATATATTTCTATTTTTTCTACTCTAAAAAATTAGTTTGGATTGTGATCCATCATCACTTTTAATATCATTCTATATGAAACATCATCGTGTGAAAATTTGGAGGGGGAGGGCCCAAGGGTCATGCCCCTTACCCCTCTAAAGCGTCCTTTACACCCACTTTGTCCCTCCTCGTACTATTGTGAGCACTCCCCGTTTCTACATTCTGTCAGTCTTTGATCTACAAGCTGAAATTTTTCATGTCCATCTCAAAGTCCTGCATTGCCTAGCACTTGTCATCATCAATTATATCACTCAAAATTTTTTATAAAAATTTGCAATTGCCACTTTTCAATGAGCTTCTGTTTTCACCTCAAATCGAAAAATTTTGGCACATTTGTGGCCCTTTCCCGGTCTCAAAATCCCGCCTTCACATAGTCTCTAACATTGGGCACTGAAAGCCATGTTTCGAAAGATGCAACATCATTGTCAATGGGTGAATACCTCCTACATTGGAACCAATAATGACTTCTAAAATTACCTTTGATAGTGAGATAGAGGCATGGATGTACTAATCTCCCTATTACATGGACACAATAGAGTGAGAGATAGAAGCAAGAGCTTAAACAGAGAGCTTATTCTTCTCTTATAGAGCGTCTATAGAAGTAGAGACATAGCTTGAAGAGGAAGATGGTGAATCCAAAGATGAAGTTAATGAAAGCAATGAAGAGCAAGAATCCCTTCCACTTAAAGATATTTCCATGAGGACATGACTAAGGCTTTAAAGGATGAAGAACCCCTACTCTTGGACAGAATGACCATGGTCCCTTTCAGGGATCCTTAATGGTCCACAATGCATGCAGAGGATGTGCACAAAGTGGAAGAGACAAACTACCAACCCCATAGCATCAAAGAGAACCTTAGAAAGTCCATGTCATGTTACATTCCTAGATGCATCCTCAAAAGATGAGTCCTCAAGTCAAGAAGTGATTACTCCACAGCTCACATCAAAGACAACCCTCATGCCATTTTGGTGTCCAGAAGGATTTGCAGAGTTTTAGTCAAAAGTAGAGAAAGATGCTATAGTGGAGCATCAGAGAAAGAGGCTACTCCCTTGAAGGAGTTAGCAAAAAGTAGTATGTGGAACCTTCATCAAAGAAGTCGAAGGTAAAAAGTAATTGACTTTTATTGATGGAGATGGCATAGTAAGACATCTCAAAGTGGGCAACATCCTTCTAGAAGAGGAGCTATTAACCATTCATAACCTATTGAAGGAGAATTTGGATGTTTTTGCTTGGTCTTAAAAAGACTTAAAGGAGGTTGATCCCACTCTATGTTGACATCACATCAAATTGGAGCCTAATACCAAGCTTGTACGGCAATGTTAGAGATATATGAATCCCAACTATTCTGCTCTAATCAAGATAGAATTGTTGAAGCTCATGGAAGTTGAATTTATCTACCTAGTGACCAACAATGAATGGGTTTCACCCATTGTGGTTGTACCTAAGAAGAATGGAAAGTTGTGGATCTATATGGACTTATGAAAGCTCAATTCCAAGACAAAGAAATATCACATCCTTATTTGTTTTATTGACCAATTGTTAGACATAGTGGCAATTCATAAACTTTATTCCTTATTATTGGATGGTTTTAGTGGATACAATCACATGTAGATTACAGAAGAAGACTAGTCCAAGATGACCTTCATAATAGAATGGGATACCTATGTCTACATGGTGATGTCATTTGGGCTTTGTAACACCCCTACTACCTTTCAAGGAGTCATGATGGTTGCATTATAGAACTAGTTGCATGCTTTTATTGAGGTATATTTAAATGATTTTTATGTCTTCAGCCCGCTCTACAAGCATTGGGACACTTGGAGCAATGTTTTGTGCGATGCTGAGGGAGTATGGGATCTCCCTCAACCTTAACAAATGCATCTCTAAGGTCTCCTCAAGAATCCTATTGGGCCATTTGTCTCTGCATAGGGGATAGACACAGACCCTGCCAAGATTGAGAAGATTGTCGCCTTGACTTCACCAACTAACCTTAAACAATTAAGGGGATTTCTTGGCCATGTGGGCTACTATAGAAGGTTCATACCACGTTTCTCAAAACAAAGGCAGCCCCCCTGCACAAGCTCCTGAGGAAAGATGTAGATTTCATTTGGACAAATGATTGTGAAGAAGCCTTTAATACCTTGAAGTAATGTCTAATCAAAGCACCTATTCTGCAACCTCCTAATTGGATAAAAGAATTCCATGTGCGCATTGATGCATCAATCAAAGGGATAAATATAGTTCTCTATCAGAATGGATCATCAAAGCTGGACCAACCAATTTATTATGCAAGTAAAAAAGTCACTGATAGAGAGTGAAACTATATCATGACAAAGTTTGAGTGTTGATAGGCTTATATATAGTGGATCTTCAGCAAAGCATTATGCATATATGAAAAAAGTCATGGAACATAAAGAGTGTGCAACATTCAATGAAGCTATGATGGACGAAAATTTGTGTAAGGCAATGGATGAGGAGATAAATACACTAGCTGAAAATCTGACTTGGGAATTAGTAGCACTGCCTAATGGTAAGAAGTCAATAGACTGTAAATGGATCTATAAGGTTAATTATAAGCTAGATTGCACCATTGAAATGTATAAAGCCAGGTTAGTGGTGGCAACAGGGTATGCACAATAGTATGGCCTAGATTATTAAGAGACATTCAGCTCCATTGCCAAAATGGCAACCATTAGGACAATTATTTCATTGGTTGTAGTTAAAGGGCTAGAAATTATAGCAAATGGATGTTAAGAATGCATTTTTTAATGGAAACTTGGTAGAATAGGTGTTTATGGATCAGTCAAAAGGGTATGTGCACCTTTAGTATCTACACATGTATGCAAATCGAAAAAGGCACTTCAGATATTACAATGTACAAGAAGATGGTAAGAAGTCTCATCTACCTTACCATTACTAGACCTGATCTTTGCTACTTAGTTGGAATTATTAGTCAATTCATGCAGAAGCCTAGAAATCCTCATTTCGATGCAGTGAGAAGAATTATGTGCTATGTGAAGGCTAAAATAGACTATGGACTCTTTTATGAGAGTGATAAGTACTTAAAGCTCATGGGGCATATTGATGCAAATTGGTCATGTTGTCCATATGACAGAAGGTCTACTAGTGGATATGCTTTTAACCTTGGCAGTGGTATGATCAGCTAGAGAAACAAGAAGCAACCAATAGTTGCACTCTCTAGTATTGAGGTAGAGTATAGAGGTGCTACATTATAACAACTTGTGAGACTGCTTGGTTGCTGAAGTTATTGATGGATTTGGGTATGCTAATAGATGATCCAATCATGTTACATTGTGACAATATGATTAGTGTACTTCTAGCTACGAATCATGTGTATCGTGCTAGAACAAAACACATTGAGGTACACTATCATTTCATATGAGAGATGGTTCTCGTAGGGAAGATACATCTCCTACATGTCAAAACCCAAGACCAAGTAGTTGATATCTTTACAAAGTCATTAGGTAAAGATAAGTTCAATCACTTTAGAGAGCTCCTTGGAGTAGAGTGTCCTTCTTGAGGTTGAGGGGAAGTGTTGAGAATCAAGCTATACTGACTCTTCAATATAGCTATAGCCTAGTTGTACAGTTTATAATAAGTGAGTTTGTGACTTTGGTGACTCAATCATAGTTAGTTAGTATGGTTAGTTATTAGTGATCTATCTCTCCTATCTATTGTGTGTGACTAATTCCATTGTTCTCATCAATGTTTGACCTCTCATCTACATTTGACCGAATGGGAGATTCATTCTCTTAGTTGATGGCTCTACATCGTGGCGTTTTCTCTCCCTCTCTTTCAACATTGTATTAGAGCCTTCTTCCATAACCAACATGGACAAAAAAATCCGCAAAGGGAGCTATTGTGTCGAATCGAATTGCTCTACTCTAGTATGGCATCTTGCAATCCACAAAGGGTGCATTAAGCACATCACCATTGCAGACGTTGCCCCCACTCATATCATCTACTTGGGACTCACCTTGAATTTCTTGGTATTCTCAACCACCTTAATGGATGAACCTTCCTTGCATGTTTGACCTCTCATCTAGGTGGTGCTCTACACCTTAGATGGATATAAACTGGCTAGGTGTAAGCTGAGATTACAAGACCTTGGGGAAGGCACATAACCATGATACTACCTCTTGCAACAAATCTACCAACCATAGTATTATCTCTTGTGACAAATGTGCACTACATCATCACATAAACCATAATGTTTCCTCTTGCAATGGTAAATGTGCACTACATCATCATATCTTGTCTACTTAATCTTTTCAAATACATCCAAAATTAGCCACATCCGTCCATAACTGAAAATTAATTTAACTAGGCTAAAACATCTTTTCAAGGAACAAATCCACCACTAGCCTTCATTCTATAGCTAGCACACTTTCATTAATCAAACAATAATTTTGACAAAAAATGGATCTAGAGCATGGCTATGGTGGCTTGAAGAGATAGAGTGAACTCATGAAGACATAGATTTGAAGATGGAGTGTCACACAAATGAATTAGGTTCCAAGATTGATTAGCTTGGACTCATAACATAGTCTTTTGTGGTTAGACAATGACTCAGACTCTCAACTAAAAGGACAAAATTACCATCATATATCTTACTCATCTTGCAAGTACAATGCTTTGTAGTAGTTGGGTTGTTCCACGCTCTTCACTGTGCATATGGGATTCAGGACATCTCTTCTTGGAGCATACATCATTTGTCTATTTCTCAACACCTCCCCCTCAAATGATGAGTCCCTACACTTGCTAGCTTTTGCCCCCCCTACAGATAATCTGGCCTAGGAGAGTAGCTCATAGGTAGCCTAGTCAAGTTAATGCTTAAGACTTTACATCTTTGGCAAGGGTTTTTACAAAGTAAATCCACTATAGAAACAAATTCCTTAGAACAATCTGTCAAATTTGTTGATGGTAGAGGAAGCATCTTCTTCTTCTTCTTCATTCATGAATTGGTTTTGGTGGTGGTCATTCTGCATTTGTTGTGCTCTTTTCTTGTGGAAACATTCATTGGCAATATGGCTAGTCTTACCACAATAATGACATGTCATTCGACTTTTGTTGTCGGTGTTGAATCCTTGACCTCTTCCTTTGGGTCTAGTAGCTCCTTTGGTGTATAAGAGATTTTTCCTTTACCTGGTTTCTTTTACATCCTTTCCTTTAAATTTTCTTTCTCCATCAAGCAGTGAGTGCTCAATGTCTTTGAGTGAGAGACTAGGAACATTACTTAGTGTTGAAACAAGGTTCTCATACGGTTCATGATTAACACTGCCAATTAGCACTACTATTGCCTCATCCTCATCAATGTTCTTTTTAAGAGTTGCTAGTTGAGTTTCAAGGCTCTTGAACTTATTGATGTGTACAGTCATAGATGAACTGTCTTTTACGTCCAACATATAAAACTACATAAGCAATTTTACCTTTGAGTTCTTTTCTTGTATACCAAATATCTTGTCAAGTTCTTCCCATGCCTTCTTTGCATCTTTGATGCTAGAAATATGATGTAATACATCATCAGATAGAACCCATGCAATAATACCTAGAGCTTTGTTGTTCATCTTCTTCCATGCCTTTGTTTTAGGCTGGTCTTCTGCCGCATCTTCCTCTTTAGCATTGTCATCTGCATCATCTTCCTCAAAGAGATCCTTTCCTCATGAGATGGTAGATGGCCTTCTCCTTCGAGGCATCAAAACTTTCACCATTAGACTTTACTATCTATTCCAATTCAATCATTTTAGAAGGATGTCTCACCACGAGACTTCTCGGGCAGTGTCTATCCTTTTATAAGAGATTTGATCAATGTGACTTTAAATCATTCCACAACCTGAGAATTATTCTTTGAAATAGGAGTCAAAAGGCGAGTTACTTTTGAGTAAGCTAAAAAACTCAAGTGCCAAGAAGCACTATTTGAGTATCAATATATACTATGTCTTAAAGATCTTGATATTTAGCTCAATGTTGCTAGGTAATGTTTGAACTTCTTTGGACACTTCCAAATCTGCAGTAGACTTCAGAGATAATGTTAGAGTGATCAAGATCACTGTTTATGATGGTAGTGAGAGAAGACAAGGTTTCCAAGCTTTTTTTAAGTCTTTGGCTATGGTGGAATTAGGGTTTGTAGAAACAGATGACTAATCTTTGGCCTGTAGCACATCGTACATGCAACTATTTGAGAAAAGATTTGTTGGAGAGATAACCTATGAGGTAGACTTCAAAAGCCCTATGACAGTAGGGTGGATTGCCCCACATGGAGGACGGGACTGATCGTATGAATTGAGATCTGCGCAGTTGTGGGCAGCGACCTGGAAAGCTCACAATGTCGAGCAGGGAGACGACCAAGGTCAATGTTCCATGAGCCGGCCTAAAGCACCCTGAGTAGGGGAATGTTTTCTTAGTTCAAAGCATTGGCTATCTCCTCTTCTTTGGCTAGATCCAAGGCCTCCAAATAGGTAGGGTGATGTTGGCTATGCTTGACATAATATGCCAAGTGAAGATAGAGATGAAAAATGAGGTCATCATCTAGCATTGAGTTAAGCTGGAGTTGAGAAGGCTTGAAAGAGCAGAGAGGAGAGATAGATTGAGCTGGGCCATGCTGATACCATGACAAAAAATGGATCTAGAGCATGAATATGGTGGCTTGAAGAGATATAGTGAACTCATGAAGGCACAGAGTTGAAGATGGAGCGTCACACAAGTGAATTAGGTTCCAAGATTGATTATCTTGGACTCATAAACACTATCTTATGTGGTTAGACAATGACTCAGACTCTCAACTAAAAAGACAAAATCACCATCATATATCTCACTCATCTTGCAAGTACAATGCTTTATAGTAGTTGGGTTGTTCCACTGTCCTCACTATGCATATGGGATTCAGGACATCTCTTCCTAGAGCATACATCATTTGTCTATTTATAAGAATATATTTAATATTACTATAACATATTTTCTCTCATGGCTATGTAATTGTAGGGTTGATATCATCACCCATACATGATCCTTTTGGAGGACCCAAGATTAGACAATGACTCAGACTCTCAACTGAAAAGACAAAATCACCATCATATATCTCACTCATCTTGCAAGTACAATGCTTTATAGTAGTTGGGTTGTTCCACTGTCCTCACTATGCATATGGGATTCAGGACATCTCTTCCTAGAGCATACATCATTTGTCTATTTATGAGAATATATTTAATATTACTATAACATATTTTCTCTCATGGCTATGTAATTGTAGGGTTGATATCATCACCCATACATGATCCTTTTGGAGGACCCAAGATTAGACAATGACTCAGACTCTCAACTGAAAAGACAAAATCACCATCATATATCTCACTCATCTTGCAAGTACAATGCTTTATAGTAGTTGGGTTGTTCCACTGTCCTCACTATGCATATGGGATTCAGGACATCTCTTCCTAGAGCATACATCATTTGTCTATTTATAAGAATATATTTAATATTATTATAACATATTTTCTCTCATGGCTATGTAATTGTAGGGTTGATATCATCACCCATACATGATCCTTTTGGAGGACCCAAGAGGAACACCAAGAAAACAAGGAAACTATTGCAAGAAAATCTATCTTGTTTCACCAACAAGCATGTTCTTCATATTTTCATCAACCATAGGAATAAAATGAATTCCGTAAACAACAATTCTTCATGCAACATCATAAAATGAATCTCCCATGGATTTATCATAACAAATGTTCAACATATTCTTCATAGAAACCATCACAGAACCAAAGGAACACAAAAGAATGCCCAATCTTGAATGAAATTTATCGCATAGTATTCACATTTTATCAACTTCATTGTTTTCATAGTCTCTCTCAATGTCTCTTATGTAGATACAATGTTCTTCATAAAAATTGGCTCGCTCGTATGGTTTTTCTTGTATATGCTCTCTCTTAACAATACATCAAAATCACAAAGAATCACACTCAATAATCCTCTCTTTGTCATAGATACAACTCCAAGATGTATGTATGCTATGAAGAGACACCAAAGATATTATAGTGGCCTCTCAAGGCTCACTACTACCACTATCACATTAGTCTTTGCTTCAAGTCTTCATTAGCTACTTCTTCTATTTTTTTGAACTCTTTTGAGCTAATATTATTCCACTTCCTAGATTAGAAAACTTCCCCAATATCAACATCCATCAAATAGAATAATCACAGAGGCATACAGAAGACAATAGAAGATATACATAAGCTCAATATAAAACACTATGAAAGGTCTACAGAAGGTATAAAAGTCATATAGCTCAAACCAAAACCAATCCAAAGCATCAAAAACCATCCAACTCACTATCAATCATTCTTTAAACCATTCATCCACAATCATAACCTCTCAAATAGAAAGAAAACAGATCAAAAGAGAGGCAAAATAAATTTATCAAAACTAAACAAACACACCACTATCGGGACAAAAAATGGGCCTAACACTGGCTCTAAGACTCTAACTGGGCTTTTACACTCTCCAAATAACCCCCAAGGTCTTGCAGCTAGGAGCATCTAGATAATACAAATTGATCTATCTAAATATTGTGTTTGTAGACATGAGTTTCAAACTATAGTCCAATATACTGCCCATCCCGACTCTAAGTAGAGGGAGTATCCCATACATATAGGTAATTAACATCTCATCATAAATACAAAAAAAGCATCCCCTAGTTGATTGTTGTGGCTCCTATGGATTTTCTACACCCCAAGAATTAGCTCTAGGATGCACCATCTTAACACATAAATAACAACTATGACAAAATCCTCTCATGATATAAATGACAATCTAGGAATATTTCAGCCTCATATAACTTCTCCCCAAAGATCATCATGCTACTCTACAGCAAAGGAATTCTATACACTTAGCATTGGTCATCACAACTAGGCATACATGTGCTATGCATCCAAGAGTTTTCCTTTTGATACCATACTTAAATGCAAATGCAACATGTATGACTCATTGTACTCAAATGATTTTACATATAAATTAGTCAAGTGTTATACGAAAATAGTATTTCCATGATTTCTTTTCTCTAGTGCTATGTTGCTATGTTACAAAGGGATAATAAGTATCGGCTAACCCCTCTGCTACTATTCCTCTTCAAACTTAAATAAATTGAAACCTATATGCCATGATATGCAACGAAATCAAAACTTATTCCAAAATTATCCCTTTTTAGCCCTTTACTCCTCTACCACTTAGGTTTTGCTAACCCACATAGGTGTAAAAGGGTTTTTCATCATTTTTGTATAAATAAGCAATAAATATATATTTTTCACACATAAATAGAGGTCGACTAAGGAAAATCCTCATGTCCTATCCTCATTATACATCCACGTACACATTCTTAAGTTTTGATCATTTTTAGCTTACTAGAACCAAAATTTTCCTATTTTTTTACTTTAAAATGACTATTTTTCATGGTTATTTATTTATTGAAACATAAATTAATTATTTGTCCTAATTTTCTAATTTATGTGACTAGTATGGACTATAATCCATCAGCATATCAATTATTATTCCATGTAAATAACATTGAACCCTTAAGACCCAACAAAATCTCCATTTTTGCATTATATCCTACATCTTCAGTTTTGTGGATTTAATATTTTTTATGTAAATGACTGAAAGTGACTAAGTTCTTTATGATTTCAAATATTGGAAAACATAACTCAAGTGTTTTTAACCATTTTTCACAATAGATGCAAGAGATACGACATACCATGTAATATTTGACACTTACACTGAATCCCACACATGTGATGCGTTGTATTTCAAAAATTAGAGCCGTTGATGCCATCAACGGGCCACTACTACTCAGCTTCTCCCTCATCCTCTTAGCCCATATGAATAATAATGATGGGAAGAGAGAAAGACTAGATTTTGATCTTTTCATTTTGTACATAATTTTTTCTATTGTCTTTAGCAAAAATGGAGCGAAAATTTGAACAAAAAGCCATGGGCCACGCTGTTTCTCTTGATTTGATCAAGTGAAAAATCACATTTTTGGGACCATGAAGAGATGCACCGAAAAATGTGTCCCCCTCATCATGTTTAGTTTTTAAGATTAGTTGGCTTCTTAAGCCTCATTAACACTAACTTGCAAATTATCTAGTTCATCTCCTTCGTGTTCACATTATCGACAAGTGATTTTGGGCCAAATAGAGGGCCAAACGTCCTATGATTCATAATCAGACTAGACAGGCAGCTTCCTAGCATTGAAAACTATTTCATTGGCCTTTGTCACTTGCTTTCTGACTTCTAGATCAAGTAGCTATTTTGTAACACTAAACCTTACAACCATCAAATGGGGGGTCAAATAGACTCTGATCGATGAATGGAAACTTGCATTGGATTCTCGACATTGAAATGCACTTATGAAAACTCATGTTCCTCAATTTGTGATTCGCATATTTTTGCCAAAACTACCACTTTTACAATTCTTGGACCACTTTTGCAACTTAAATTTCCATATTAAAATCATCTCTCATTACCAACCATGGGATAGGGTGACTCAACCCGTTGAACTCATGAATTGATCTGCATACACATAAACCATAAAGAGCATCAAGCTGCTTTAAATAGAAATATACAACATAGCAGAACATAGCTCTTGTCCTAACCCCTTGACAAAATTAAGACATGAACTCCACAAGGAATAGGCCAAGCATAATCCGACAAAGAAGTCAAAAGCTAGTTGTTAACCAATTGCTCCAAGACAAATCAGTGAAAAGAACAATCAAAGAAGTCATCTTAAGTGGTGGTCTATCCCTCGTACCTAATCTAGGAAAACTGGACTAGGAACTCCTACTAGGCAAGGACTCCTATAGCATGTCTCATTTAGATAACTTTTTCATTTTGTCTCAATCTTTATTCTTCATTATTTTGTAGTCAAATGTGTAAAAAGAAGAGAGCTAAGAGTATTGTGACCCAAGGATAACAAGGCATCGATCTCAGGTCTAGTCTCAGTACCCAAGAACCTACCAAGCTCTCACAAGACAACACTATTTTTGTTTTTATTTTCGCTCACTTTTATTTTTGCTTAAACCATTCTTATTT
The DNA here is from genome assembly GCF_053477565.2 of Lygodium microphyllum. Taxonomy (NCBI): domain Eukaryota; kingdom Viridiplantae; phylum Streptophyta; class Polypodiopsida; order Schizaeales; family Lygodiaceae; genus Lygodium; species Lygodium microphyllum. The sequence goes on from NC_141143.1 coordinate 128,312,880, forward strand.
TATTTTTAGCAAAATTCCATCCCCGTGAAGACAAGGTATCAAGTCTCGAGTATGCAGCTTGTCCCCAAGAACCTACTAGGCATTGGCAAGGTGATGAACATTTGCTCTTTGAAATTTTTCTTTCTTTATTTTTCCTACCGTAAGGGTTACAACCCCTTTTTACACACCTCTATATTATGTAAATTTTAGATATATTTATTATTTTCTCTTTTATTTGGCAAGCTTTCCTAATTTCCTCACAAGTACCAGCTCCCTAGTAGGCTAGAATGACAAGGTCACTAGAACTACCCTCTAAAACAACTCTTCACATGCCTGACAATGTCTTCGTAGTAGGCAGACAATTACTCAAACCTCCCCAAACATACATAATCTAATCCTGGGACTTTATGCCTTGATTGTCAGTCCCCAACAAAAGTAAGAAATTTTTTCCAAAATACACATAGCACATTCTACTTAAGGGAAAATAATGTGGAAAGGAAAGATATCACCAGGACTAGCCACAAAAGGCTTCCATGAAGCAATTGGCTCCCTCCAGATGCTCCTTCAAACCTCTCTACTACAACACTAAAACATAAATCCATCAACTACACCTGCACCAAACAGACACATGGCCCTCTTGGCCTAACAAAATTAAACATTATATCCAAATCAATTGGCCCTCTTGGCCTAAAGAGAATAGATCATTTTGATCTATCAAATACATGGTCTTCTTGGCATATACATTGCATCTTATCAAATTAACCAAGATAAGAAAAAAATGATATAAGATGCAAGGGCTAGCCTCATGCTACATATGCAAGTTAATATGATCATCAAAGTTTAATCTTGGGCTTTTGTATATCCACAAGTTCAATACTTTCCATAGATATAACATCAATATGTGATATCCCTTCTTGGGTGCTGTTAGCTAAATGAATGACCTCATTGGGCTCATGTGTCCCATTGTCATTCAAATAGATTGTTCCTTTAAGCTTTCCAAAGACCCCTCATACAAAGAAAATCACAAATTTGTGCTCATTTAAACCTTTCCTATTTGGATTATAGTATATGTTAGTGTTACAACCCAAACTAGGTAGAGTTACAATCCTAGGCCCATCACATAGATGCATCCCAGAGTGGTGCATATTGTTAGATGTATCATTATGGCCCCTCGTTTCATCCACTTGGGAATTGACCATGGTATATCTAGCTAGGATTCTTAGTCTTTTATCTAACACATGAGCCACACTTTTAGAGATTTTGGGTATCCAAACCCATATTACATTCCTCCTCCATTCCTCTTTATATTCTTGCACTGCCTCTATTTGTCACATTGTTCTAATGGACTCAATGTGCATTTATTGCTATGACTAAATTGCCTCACACACTTATGACTTCCATCTAGCACAGGTGGATCTTTGGCATTCTACATCTTCTTCACATGAGATGCCTTTACTTGCCTTTGTCCACACTGCGACTTCTCACTCATAGACATCATGCTCTTACTAAGAGATATAATATCCACCTGAAAGCATGATTCACTTATGTATGGAAGAGGTCTTTCAAGATATTTTCCAAGAGTAAAATTAGAACCACTCATAGGACGCTCATCCACACTTGTAGTCCTAATGGTTTTATCAAATTTTCCTTCATAGCTACCTCTCATGGAAGTGTTATAATCCCTACTTGAACTTGATTGGCTTGGAACCTTTCCACCAAGAGGGATACTATCACTACGCATAGAATTCACATTGCGTGCTTGGAGATTTTTACTACCAAGGTTCCCCACACAAGTTGTCTTGGTATTAGCAAGTGAATTATCTCCTTGCAAAAAATCTTGGATACTTGGATGCACTTGCATTGAGCGGGAAAAACTCCAAAAGTTTTCCCAACATTGGAGCTCCAAGAGAGACACCAATAAAAACGGGGAATCTACCGCAAGAAAATCTATCGTGTATCATCAACAATCATATTTTTCATATTTTAATCAATCATAAGAAAAAAAAACAATACCATCTTCTCAAATCTTCACACAACATCATATAACAATTCTCCCATGGATTTGTTGGAAGAGAGGGAGAGAGACAGAGTGGAGCAGAAGATGAGTCTCAGCTCATTGTTGTTCTTCTTCCATTATTCTTCCATCATACTAACTGAAAGAGACTTACACACATAGGTATGACTAACCAAGACTAACTGTGGTTAAGTCACTGACTACACTGACTTATTGAATGTCACACACGTGTACAACTGTATCCAGCTAATGTTGGTCTCACCCATAAAGATAGACTGATTGAAGAGTAACGTGAGCTTGATATTCTAACACTCCCCCTCAAGCTCAAACCATCTGATAAACTCCAAGTAGTTGTTTGAAGTATATGAACTTTTCTTTACCAAGAGACTTGGTAAATATGTCTAGTACCTGATCTTTAGTCTTCACATGAATCAAGTCAATCTGCCATGTAAGAACCATTTCTTTGATGAAATGGTAGTGAACCTCAATTTGTTTGGACCTAGCATGGTAGATAGGATTGCTAGCCAACATAACACTGCTGAGGTTATCACAATGCAATCTCACTCTGCTTTCCAGTTGTATTCCCAAGTCTTTCAATAGTTTCATTAACCAAATTGCTTCTCAATCCGCTAAGGCAACTCCTCTGTACTCAGCTTCTGTACTAGACAATGCAATAGTAGGCTGTTTCTTACTCTACCAACTAATCATAATGTTGCCCAATCCAAATGCATAACCACTAGTTGACCTCCTGTCATAGGCACAACCAGCCCAATCAACATCAGTAAACCCTGTCAAGTCAAGAGATTTTCCATATGCATAAAACCGCCCATAATCTATACTACCCTTTACATATCTCATGATCCTCCTAACTGCATCTAAATGTGGTTTGCAAGGCTTCTGCATGAATTGACTAATCAGCCCCACTGCATAACATAAGTCAAGATGGGTAATAGTCAAGTATATCAAGCTGCCCACCACCATCTATCAATACATGGTCACATTCTCTATGTCATTCCCAACATCAATCTACAACTTGACATTCTGATCAAGAGGTGTCTCCATAGGCTTTCATTCAACCATGCCATACTTTTGTAGCATGTCATGAGCATATTGCTTCTATAGCAGCCATATACCTTGAGGCATAGAGACTACCTCAATCTCAAGAAAATACTTCAGCTCACCAAGGTCTTTGACTCTGAATTCAGCCTGTAAACATGATTTAATTTCAACAATGCCCTCTTCATCATCTCCAGTGATGATAAGATCATCTACATAAACCACTAGAAACGCATATCCATGATCAGTCTTTTTCATGAATAGATTGTGATCTGCATCACCCAATCTAAATCCATGTTGCTATAAATAACTACTGATCTGAGCATTCCATACTCTAGGTGTCTATTTCAGTCCATATAAAGCATTTTTCAGCTTACATACATGTGTAGAAAAGTTTGGGTGAACATAGCCTTCAGGTTGCTCCATATATACTTCCTCAACCAAATCACCATTCAAGAAAGCATTCTTGACATCCATTTTCCATAATTTCCCACCTTTGCATGCTGCTAAAGCAATGACAGTTCTGACTATTGCCATTTTAGCCATCAGACTAAAAGTCTCCTCATAATCAAGGCCATACTACTGCACATACCCTTTTGCAACCAGCCTGGCCTTATAGTGTTCTAACGAACCATTTGACTTCCACTTAACCTTGTACACCCATTTGTAGCCAATGGGGACTTCGCCTTCAAGAAACTCAACCAATTCCTATGTCTCATTTTCAACCAGGGTTGCATACTCCTCATCCATGGCAGCACACCAATTATCATCTGCATCATCAAACTTTGTAGGTTCTTTGTAACCTGTCACACTATCCATATATGCATAATGGCGGGTTGAATAACCAGTGTATGTAAACCTATCAAGTGGTTTTCTGACTCTCTCAAATCTTCGTAACTGTGGCTCACTTTGAGCTTGTCTCTCATGAGGCAATACATAACGACTCTGCCTTGCTCCAAGTGTCATAATAGTTGGAATGCCCAACTCACTATTCAAACTTTTGTTTTTAGATGACTAAGTGGACCTGTCACATCCTCAAGCATCTTTTATTTTCTCTTATCCAATCTCCCTCTCACTGACAGATCCGTGTCTGTGGATGTAGGAGTATGACTCTGCAAGCATCCTGACCAAGGACTTACTGTAGGTGACCCATCACCTGTAGAACCACTCATAGATGTGCTCACTATAGGTGTGTTTTCAGCATTACTAGTGTTGGCTGATCCATCAGTGCCACTACAATAGGATTACCATACCACGATGCCAACTCATCAAAAACAACATCTCTACTAATCAATGTCTCATGTGTAGACAGTACATAATACTTGTAAGCTTTCTAGTCCTATGCATAACCAAGGAACACCCTCTTGACAGCTTTAGGATCCAATTTCTTCCTCCTTTCATCAGGAACATGAATGTATGCAATGTTGTCAAATAACTTCAAGTATGAATGGTCAGGCTTATGACCATACAACCTCTCATATGGAGTTACATCATGAATCCCTATTGTAGGGGTTCTATTCAACACATAGACAGTAGTCACTACTGCTTCAGCCCAATAACCATTTCACAAACTCTTCTCATTCAGCATAGCCCTTCCCGATTCCATCAGTACCCTATTTTCCCCTTCTACTACACCATTTTTCTACGGTGTATAGCTGCAAGTTAACTGTCTTCTGATCCCATGTTTAGCAAGGTACCTGTCAAAGTAATTAGAGACATATTCTCCACCTCCATCTGATCTAAGACATGAAGTTTTATAGCTCAACTCATTTTTAGCATGCTTCTTGAAGTCCTTGAATGCAAACACATCATCCTTCTGTTTCAGTATGTAAAGCCAAGTATACCCTACTAAAATCATCAATGAAGGATACATAGTAACGAGCACCACCAAATGAAGCATTATGAGACGGACCCCATACATCTAAATGTACCAACTACAAGGGTCATGAGCTATTTTGTACATGTCTCATAAATGGAAACCTTGCCTGCTTTCCAAACTGACATGTATCACATACATGTCCAAAGTCATTATACTTGAACTTAGGTAGTCCAAGCACAATCTCCTTGTGCTGCATAGATTTCATCTTTTGTACATTCACATGGCCAATCCACTTAAGCCATATCTCAACATCCCGTATAGTGCCATCATCATGTGCAAACATGCCTACTTTCAATTCTAGAATTGACACATCAAGAGTAAACATTCTGCCATCTCTTCACCCTCTAGCAATCAATTTGCAATCATTACCATATTCTTCAACAAAGCACATCTCTTCACCCTCTAGCAATCAATTTGCAATCATTACCATATTCTTCAACAAAGCATCCATCTCTATTAAATCTCACCTGCACATTCTGTTCTGCCATCTGTCCAACTGACAAAAGATTCTTGCTTATTGTAGGTACATGTAGTACATCATGTAGGCTCTTTTTCTTGCCATTAGGCATCAACAAAGGTACAACTCCTTTATGCTGAATATTATGTTGGGTGTCATCCGTAGTACAAACATGTCCATGTGAACCTGCAACCATCTCATCAAACCATTCTCCATGGGGTGTCACATGATTTGAACCCCTAAATCAATGTATCATCTCTCATCTCTATTTTGCCTAGATGCATTCTTAGACACATGCTACATGGCAAATGACTTGTCACCCTGATCATCAGGAACTCTAGTAGATGAAGCATAATTTCCATGCTATCTATCCTTGGCTTTCATGTCAACCTGCTTCTTATGACAATCTTTGGCTATACGCCCATATCTACCACAATAATGACAGTCCTTGTCCATGTTTGAATTATCATTTGACTGCCATGAACTAGATCCACCACCTCTACCATGGGGTGATCTTTCCCTGCCTCTAAAGCCACCAGATGCATGTTGGCCCTATGTATTTGTGCCATGCCAAGCATTCTACTGATGTTGTCCATAAGTGTATTGCGTGTCTCCTCGATCTTGAAAAGAGCCACAACCTCTACTGCCTCTACCACGCTGGCTAGAGTAAAGAATGGTGTCTCTGCTTTGAGAACTACTAGAACCTATATTCATTCCAAGCTTAACTTCCTCATGCAACAGCAAAGCAATCAAGTCATCCCAATCAGGGGATTCAACTCTCACAGAAATAGACGTATCAAATGCTTTATACTCTTTGCCAAGTCCATTCAATGTCATTGTAATCATATCATCCTCAGACACTAAAGATCCAATGGTGGCAAGTTGATCCGCTATGTTCTTGATCTTTGTAGTGTATGCCTAAATGCTTCTGCCATTCCCAGACATGTTATTGAATTGTTGCTTTGGCTTAATCTTTCTTGCATGTATTACATTCCATAATTCTTCATGAGTATGTCCCATGCATCCTTTGGGGAACTACATCCAGTAATCTATATAACCATAGCATCTGATATACATAAGGAAAACCAATGTAACACCTTGCATGCTCTCTCAGCCCATAGCTTATGAGCCCTTTTTTGATCATTTGTCGGATTCCTTTCATGTATTTCAGGTTTAGCCTCATCACCTGTACATAAGTCCCAATAACCTTTGCCAACCAAAAAATTCTTCATATGGAACTTCCATAAAGCAAAATTTTTATTGTCCAGCTTTTCTCCCACAATTTGAGTGATATTATCAGTGCCTTGAGCATTTTCCATAGTTGTAACTTAAGTATTCAATGACATATACAACTTGTAAGTATCTGACTTCTTTTCCTATAGTTCAAGACCAGTTTCTTGCTATTGAGGATAGTTTCCTACAATTCAGGACAGTTTTCCTGACAACCTGTGTTGTAAATTGTATTTTAACAATGAAAAAACATAGTCAAATGAGCATAAACCAAGCTCAAATCAATTCAAAACATTCTATGGTAGTGGCAAAACATCCCAGCAGCAAACTATATCCATACAAGTATCAATGTTTGTACTATATGCAAGTAGCAATACCAAATACAGCCAACTCACTGCTATAACCAGCAATATTTTCTCTATTAAAATAAGAGTATTCAAACCTCAAAACAGCCCCAAAACATCTCATTCAGTTGCCACTCTATGCAGAAGTTGATACATGTCCAACCGGTCAGAATATATCGCATGTATGTCAAGTGAAGATGATAGGTATCCTTCCTATAGACAATAACTAGTCAATACCCTGGTATAACTAGCAACAAATCAATCCAAACTTTGGACTTTTAGCTCTCACAATATCCCAAAAATCATCTACCACTCAAGTGGTATGATCCAAGCATTTGTCACTAGCAAATAAGCATCACAGATACTTCAACCCTGTAGGTATATTGTTTCCAAATTCAGGACAACAACCAGTTCACTATTTCTAGCCTACAAATAAGCTCCAAAACTAAGCATTTAACACTCCAATATTATGCTCACATGCATGATAATAAGGGCATATACATTGTTAGGATGAAAGACACCAGTGTCCTAGAATTAATTGTTGTTTACCGCAATAAATAGCCAGTCTACACAGGTCTATGCTAAATATCTCAAAATCTGTGAGGAATTTAAAAAAACTTTATCTTGCAAAGTTGTAGACCACGTTGAAATGGTCAGGCTTGATGGGCCATTTCTCCAAAAACCATTTCCTTAGCAAGATATAGCTTCTACAAAATAACGGGCTATCGTCACAGTCTCCTTTAATGACGTTTTTTTCAGATTTCATGTCTTGATGTCAAATGGGCACTGCCAATCCTTCAGGCTTCAGGCATTCAAGCTCTGATACCATGTTGGAAGAGAGGGGGAGAGACAAAGTGGAGCAAAAGATGAGTCTCAACTCATTGTTATTATTCTTCCATCATACTAACTAAAAGAAACTTACACACATAGGTGTGACTAACCAAGACTAAATGTGGTTAAGTCACTGACTACACCAACTTATGTCATACGTGTATAGCTGTATCCAACTAAAGTTGGTCACACACATAAAGATAGACTGACTAAAGAGTAACGGGAGCTTGATATTCTAATAGGATTTATCACAAAAGACCTTTAATACATTCTTCATATTCTTAATTAAAAGAATGATAGAACACAAAGGAATGCTCCAATTTAAATGGAAATCATCACATAGTATTCATAGTCTCTCTCATGATCTCTCACTCATAGATACATTGTTTTGCATGAAAAAATGGCTATCTCTCACTCTCTATCTCTCACAAACATGCTTTCTCTCAATAGTACATTGGAATAATGAAGAATAATTATCCATAATTCCTCTTTGGTCGTGGATACCCCTTGCAAGAGCTATGTCTGATATGAAGGGTCAACAGAGCCACTACAATGTCATTTCATAGCTTAACAGTGTCACTATCACTTCAGTCTTCACTTGAGTCTTGAGTAGATAATTCTTACACTTATTTGAGCTATTTTGAACTTTTATTCATCTCTTTTCAAGATTATAAAGCTTCCCAAATCTACATATTCATCCAACATAACACTTATAGAGGCATACAAACAAAAACAGAGGCTCTGCATAGAAGCTTAACAGAAAGCATTCAGCTCAACTAAGACCATTAAGAATCACTCAATAATCTTTCAAACACTCTTAGACTCTATCAATAATAATTCCAACATCTTATACAAAAAGAAAATAGAACCCAGAACCTATCAGGCACTCAACAAAACCTATCAACACATCATATCTCCACTGAAAAACATCATGAGCTTTTCAAACTTATTCAATAAAACTCTCTCAAACACTTCCAAACCAATCAATAGTAATTCAAATAATCAAAAAATCACCCAAAAATTGAACAAAAAATAGCAAAACACATAGGCATATCAACCCTCAACATATCCCCACACTTAATCAAGGAGCGTCCTTGCGACCTTAGAAAAGGATAATAGAAGTTCAAAATATAGCTCAACTTGATCTTCCACAACAACTTCAAGAAACGCCATCTAGACACAACCCCAACTTATAACTTGTATCCAATAAAGAATTGTGGATGAGAATAAGAGTGTGTAACATCTCAAGCTGAGTATGAAAAGCATGACAAACTTTTAAAGGATATAAGAGGTTGCTTTCGTAATAAGCATCCATCCATCAAATAGGATCACAAACCACCATCAACTAACTTCTTGATCAACTCCATCTTCATATTCAACTCCATGCAAGAAGGATAAAACACCACATATACATCATAGAACATACACAAAACTCACACAGATACAAGACAATGTATTCTAAATGGCACATGCTCCCAAAACATGGAGAGCAAAAAGAAAGATTTTCATTAAAGATATCAATAAAACCACGAGAGTGTCCACACGCTATATAAGATGAAGATATTTTTTCTTGAACTTCATACTCTACTTGAGATGTTCCATACTCTTATTCTCGTCCACAAAATGTAGAGGAACATTCTAGAGAAACTGTAAACAATACATCCTTTCCAATAAGATAATAAACCTAGAAAAGCTTGTGCAAAATAATACAGGGAGTAATAGTAGTCACATCCTCATTAGGATTAATTTCAAGTTTGGAATACTCTTCCAAGTATTCAAATGTGACTCTTAATGCATAAAAGCAAGATACCAACAAAAATGAGACACCAAGTGTAATGTCCCCATTACTTAGTTTACTTTAATAAACAATGTGTGTATACATTCCAAAAATTGATGGTAAAGATTGCACATTTTTAAAACTAGCTCTAAATATGAAGATAATTATTATTATTAATGAGGTATTATATGTCAGTTCATAGAAGGAAGGCTTGGAAAACCCTCCCAAGACAATCTTATTAAAACTATGTTTGCAGTATAGAACAACAAAAAGAACTAGCCTAGTGGATAGTCACTTGGTAGTTAAGTGCACTTGGATGACGACACTGTTGGGATGGGTGACCCCCCAGGAAGATTTTCCTACAAGCTAGTAGAAGTTTCTCACACATAGCCAACGGTGCCAACAAAGCCTTCATAGCCCATTGCCAAGTATGCCAAGGTCTATGGATTGATTGCCGCCTTAATCCTGAGCCTTGGAGTGACACTTGCCCAATGACGCAATGTGCAGTGCTCGCCCATATATTTGTAAATGTTTATCTTCTTGCTACAAAAACGGAGTCCCCCTCTTTGATGTCATTTATGATGTCATCAAAAATGCTAAAAGAAAGCTTTCTCTCTTTGTCATCGAAAAATGTTAAAAAGCAAGCATCCTCTCTTTACCCCCTCCCCCCCTCAACTACTATATAAACACAGGTAGAGCATCACGTCAAGGGAATACACAGTAGCCTGTGCAGAAATCTCTCTACTGTTGACACGACGAAGCTCTGCTATAGCATCCTCTCTCTCTCTCTCTCTCTCTCTCTCTCTCTCTCTCTCTCTCTCTCTCTCTCTCTCTCTCTCTCTCTCTCTACACACGTATGCAGAAGCGCTGCTCAAATCCATCAACCTTCTCCCATGGCTCCCAAGAGACATTGAGATGCTGAGCAAGGTCATGCTTGGAGAGCTCCCCAATGCGAGGAAGTAGTCATTTCTGAGGGAACTCAACACGATGCTAAAGTTACCCTGAATCCATTCAACCTGAAGGACCACAATAAGCCAAGGTTGCGGTCATGCCCCGTAATCACAATGGATGGCCAAACAAAGATAATCAGGAAAGGATTACTATTTTATGTTATTGCTTTTTGCATCTTACAATAAAATGAGGGATAAGTTAGTAATACTAGAAAATCCCATGGGGTAGGTCTGTTACCTAGAATTACGATTAATGAGAACTTACTTAAACTTGCAAAAGCATTTTTAGATACTTAAACTATGCTAAAGTATTTGTCTACTACTACCTAGGATAGGACCTTCCAATCACAGATGAAGTACTTGATTTCCGATTTCAACATAATAGACAAAGACTTCCTAAACACAATTCATACACTACTGAAGAGGTGCTCTACCTTTGTAGAGAACCTATCACATAGTTTAGTTTTTTGTTGCAACAACTGATCTAGCTCTTTCTTAGAAGACAACAGAGAAGACATCATCGGGGCTGGAGAAGGAATAGAAAGAGTAGTAACTCTATAGTTTATTGGGAATACTACAACTGGCCCTCACATATACCAAGCTTATGAGCTGATTCTATCATTTCCTCAAGATGTGCATTTTTCTCCTTGGTTAAGGACATGTTCTCTTCTTCTAAAGTGGAAACTTTGGTTTCCAACTCCTTAATTTAGCTTTTTGTGAATCCATCAAAGCTATAACTGTAGTCATTTATTCATGGATGTCACTCAAAATAGCCTTCTCAGAAGCTAAATTCTCTAGAGCCTTTCTAAGCTGACTAGTTAAAGAGTCCACTTTGTCTTGTAATAAGGTGTATACTCTTGTATAGATTGTTTGAAGATAGGAGGTCATGGAGGTCTTGAAAGCAGGCTGAACACCAAAAACTACCTGTGAAAGCATAGCTCTAGAAAGTACTATTTGCAAGGAAGGAGAAATCTGCAGATCTAGTTTTCCTTGTTATTGTGCTGTAAAGAGGTTGGCACAAGACAGGAAGAACGAGGGAAGGGAGCTACAAGAAACATGAGGTATCAGAATCTACAAGGGTTGGAACATGGAGAGGATTAGAAGGACCTTATGTGTGGCACTTCTTTCAAATGATTCCGACAAGGGGTACATTTGCTACATCTGAATTTACTTCCATATGAGGATAAGGAACGGAAGAAGGAGGAGACTACTGCAGAAGTGGGACATGATCAAGCACAAGAATGCCACCTAGGGGAGGTACCAATGATCTCCTATAGAAAAAACCATAGGAAAAAATACTGAGTTGACCCTTTGTTACACGCTAAAAATACAACCATTTTAGTCAACATTCCAATCAAGCTTGATCCCCTCTAGGATTCTGATAGATGCAATGAATAATTCTTGAGAAAACGCTAGGATGTAGGCTTGCCTTGGGTCCTCGAGGAATTGGCATAAGTGCTTCCATGAGAACCTTATTTGCTACCAAAGGAGTAGAGATCTCCTTGTGCAACAAGGCAAGGATCTCGGCAATGGATAATAAATGATTACCACTATGCACAAGGGAAGCTGCAAAAGGCAGGAATAAGGCCTCGTTGATAATAACAGGGGATAAACAGAACCAATGGCCATAAACCAATAAGTTCGAAAGCTTCTTGTAAGTCTCCAAAAAAGAGTAACAGAGCTTCACATCCACTAGATTCAAACACAACCCAATACACAATCATGGGTGGGCGGGTAGGGGAGGTGGGGTTGGTAGGCAAAGGGGAGTAGGAGGACTGGTGGGGGGAGATAGGCAAAGGGATAGTGGGCGGGGCTAGTGGAGATAGAAGGCGGGGTGGTGGGCGGAGGAGATAGGAGGCAGGTGGAGGAAGAAGCGGCTAGGGTAGAGACATTGGGCAGTCTCGCAGTGGAGGAGAAAGCGATCAGTGGGCACAGCAAGGTAGGGCAAAGCCCGAGAAAGAGAGAGAGGAGGAGGAGGAGGGGGAGTGACGAGAGGAGATGGAGGAGGGATAAGGAAGGGGAGGGAAGGAGTGAGGAATGGTGAGAGGGGAGGAAGGAGGGGGGAGGAGAGAGGAATGGCAAGAGGGGAGGAAGGAGGGAGAAGGAAGGAGGGGGGAAGAGAGAGGATGCATAGAGAGGGTTTGTGACAAGAATAGAATCCGTTCGCATAGAGCCAAAAACATAATCAAAAATTAATAACAAAATATTGAAAAGTCGGAATGGAATGTAACAAGAAGGAAAAATGTGTAAAATGACAAGTTGGATAGGGCTATCTGGGAAAAACATGGTTCCGATGGTAAATGGGGTGGTTTGCATGGAAAAAATAATAAAAATACATCCGAACATCCAAGAAATCTATAAGTTAAAACAAGGGGCAATGAAAAGGAAAAATATCCTAGGAATGGTGGCTAATAGGGCTATTAGATCATAATACAATTTTGGTGAAAGAAAGGCACATCCACATGGAAAAAAGGAAAATTTTGCATAATGAACCATAATTAAAAATTAATAACAAAAAATTGGATAGTATAAATGAGGGGGAGGAAAAAGAAAATATGTCCAGAGGGACGAATAGCACAAGGCTAGCTAAACAAAATGCCATTCTGATGAAAAAAGAGTGCATTTATATGAAAAAAAAGGAAAAATCGTGTAAAAATAAACCTGTAAACACACAAAAATAATAACGGCCAATCCGTGCATTGGAAATGGGGACTGTAAAAAAGAAAAGTGTCCGAGAAAATGAAAGGATTAGGGTTATTATATCATAATGCAGTTTCAATGCAAAAAAGGTGTATTCCCATGGAAACACATTTGATTCACGTAAAATTCCTCAAAAAGTAATAACTCAGGAATTGTGGCACGGAACCGTCGAGGGCCATAAAAATAAAAAGTGGCTAGTTCTAAAGGACGAACAAGGTTGTAGGGGAAAATTGCAATTTCCATGAGCGTAGGGTGCATTCACATGGAGAATCAACAAAATGATGAAACAATCGAAAGGGCGCCATATAAGGACCAATTAATAGGGTGTTCATGAATGTATGCAACTAAGACGTGCAAGGATGCACCCCCATACTTAAGATGTGAATACATCAGGTTGACTAATCAACAAGGACCTAACACTTGACTATGATCTATACCCATACGTCCCCATACTAAAACATGGCATGCATAAAAAATAAACGCAAGAGGTAGGGTTAGAAACACTTGGCTTAGTCAATTGGTTGATGTAGATCATCATCGACATGTGTTGAGGACTCAAAGTCATCCAAAGGAGGTACTAAGGGTCGCCTTAGCATGATTATATCATGGTTGTTGAGAGTGGAAAAAGACTGAATTTTTTACTAATTTTTGTTGTTTTTGAGGTCTGAATGATTGATTTTTGATGGATTTAGAGTGATGTATGGTTGTTAATGGAAGTGTTTGTGAGTGTTTTAGATGATATTGATTATGTTTTGGAAGTTCATGATGATTCTCAGTAGAGATATGAAGCTCTGTGATGTTCTGATAGGTTATGTTGAGGTTCTGATTGGTTCTGTATACCTTCTGTATAGCTTCCGTTTTGTTCTGATTTTCTTCTGTATGAAGCATGGATTGATTATTGATGAAGATTGAAATCTTTTGGAAGCCTATTGAATAGTTTTTTATAGTTTTAAATGGTTTTAGTATGAGTTATGAGGTTTTGATAACCTTCTATAACCCTCTGTAAACCTTCTATAGAGCCTCTGTCTCTGCTCTGTAACTATTATGTATCTGCTCTGGTCCTGTACTGTATTGTTCTGTAGATCTTCTGTAAGTGTTCTGTAGAATGTATGTGTGACTTTGGGAAAGTTTTCTAACTTTTGGAAAGGATGAATCTAAGTTCAAAAGAGCTAAAACAAATGGAAGAAGCAGCTATTGAAGGCTGAAGACAAGACTGGAGTGACAGTGACAATAGTGAGCTATGAAGAGACACTGTAGTGGCTCTGGTGCCTCTTCACATCAGACATACCTCTTGGGAGGTACATCCACGACTTAAAAAGGATTATTGAGAGTCATTATGAGAGTATTTTAGTGAGGAGATGATGTACTATTGAGAGAGAGAGAGCCAGAGATAGCCAAATTCTATCAAAACAATGTAACTGTATATGAGAGATTGAGAGAGAAAACTATGAAGACATTAAAGATGAATACTATGTGATTGATTTCCATTAAAAAATGGTGTATTATTTTATTTTTACTATTCTATTGGTGGATTCTATGAAGATGTTAAAGATTATGGTTGATTCTATCAAATCCGTGGGAGATATCTACTATGATGCTGTGTGAAGAATTGTTGTTTTCTTTGTTTTGATGATCAAAAGAATGAAATAAAAGCTTGTTGATGTTAGAAGATAGATTTTCTTGCAATATAATCCCATTTTCCTTGGTTTTCCTCTTGGGGCTCCATGTTTTTGGTGCGCAGTCAGGGAAACTTGCCATCAACAAGCATCAAAAGAGGCTGAAAATGAAAGAAATGGCATTGCCAAGAATAGGAGAATTCAATGGATGTTTGCAAAGTTCCTTCTTCCACTGAAGAGTTGGATATTCTCATTATCAAAGCCACTTTCCACAAGAAGTTCATCCCACATTGGTGGAAACATATTACCATCATGATGCATGCTCTATGTGGTGGACAGTTTCCTCTTCCTGTTGAAGCAACAGAAACTTGCATCTTTGTGGAAAATTGTTTGGAAACAAACTAAATGTGAGGTGCCCGCCCATCGGTTTTCCAGGCACTCTTTTAGCGGTCTATCGAGAAACGAATCTAAGCGTCGCTGCCCGGCACTCCCAAGGAATGTTCCGAGTTTTGTCGCCTAGGGTTTCCCGAATCCGCCTCGCAACGGAACGTTCATGACCGAACCCACTAGGATCGACCTGAAATTTGGGTTCCTAGTTGTCAAGGTCTCCTGTTAGCATTCTAGCGTCGGGTATTGGACATCCTACTTTACGCAGAGATATCCAACCCGAAGCAGATCTATGCCGCACTTGGTTCAAAGAGAATGGGAAACGAGAGGGATATGTTGCTCAACCTCTCTGCCCATAGGGCATAGTCCCATTCCGGTCCCCTAAAACGGCATGAATTGGGTTCTGACCTATCAATATCTAAAGGTCGAATGACGATAAAAACTTGTGAGAAGCCTCCCAGTTCTCTGGGACCACCCTGCCATAGGACGGACCCGTCGGGGATTCCGCCCACCCGCTTCCCTTAATAGCTTTAGTTTTCTAATTAGGTCCTACCACATTTATGTGTGACACTTAAAATCAGCTTCATTAATTAAGCCTTTTAGGGAACAAGGTTCGTTCGCGTAAATTATAGCACAGACACGAAAACAGAGCAAAGCAATCTATTGACAAACAAGATCAAACAAGTTCCTTAACTTATCTTCAAGTTAATCTTTGTCTCCCGCCCATACAGGAGAAATTATGTTTCGCTTCTGTCCAACAGAAGTATCCCTTCTGCCATGCAGAAGTAACTGGTCCAATTCACATGGCACCAAAACTCAATCCTTTATCTAGAATAGGATCTCCCAACATGCCCAGATGTTAGGGGCCACGGAGGTCTTCAACTCCATTCTTGACCTAGCAAGGGGTGTCCAGAGCTCCAACTGACCCACAAGCTGTCTAGGAGCGAAACATCATTCCCGTGGTTGGCCTTTTCACCACTCGACCTTCGGCCCATGAATCGAGCAGTGCCCTTTCGGGTTACTACGCGGTGCGACCATGGAGGTGATCCACCCGTACAATATATCCTTCCTTAATTAAATCCTTTAAGAATCAAGCACAAACAAGGCAATCAGCCTAATATCATTTTCCAAGGAAACATTCCTTTAATCCCATGGCGACTTGTCATCACAGACCCTTGCCATGCATTTACCATAAATCACAAGCACTTGGAATAATCATCCAAACAATAACTAACAACCAATTGAATGTAAAAACATTTAGGATGTTGTTCGATCAATCAACAAAACCAATTGCATTCTTTCCAAACAATGCAAGAATAGACGATATAACATTTCCATCGTATATTTGCTCTCTCCCTTGGGATCTGAGAGCAATACCATGCAAACATGTTCTCAACACTTCCTTCCTTCGGCTAGGGCATATGTTAAGGATTCAAACACTATTCATGATGTAAGTTCTATAGGTCACTTACCTTGATTGATAACCCAACCCTGAATTTGGATTGGCAAAAGTCATCCTTATCCGATGGATCTCAAGACATCCTAGTTTTAACCCTTATGATCAATTTCTTGTACTAGCTCTTAGTCAAGTCATGAGGCAAATAGAAATTTATCTTCATATATCAAACATGTTATAGGCATAATATATAAATACTTGATAAGATAAGTGTGAGATTATCTCAAGTAATTAGACTTTAACATGCCTTTCCTTGAGCTAGAATATAATTCTTCTTAATATTTGGGCTCTTAAGCTAAGTACTTTTGAAGTATCTAAACTTTAAACTAGTACTTCTCTATTCATGATTCTTAATGTCATATTCTTTTAGCAATCATGCTAGTTATAACCCTTGACTATACTTTAATCTAGTACTTGTATGTCCAATCCTTTAATGTCGTTCCTTTGACGACTATGTCATTCATAACGCTTGACTGATTCTTCCTTGTAATTGCTCTACTAGCAAATACGTCATATGTAACTGGATGCAATTATCTATCCTTGTTATATGCACTTCGCAAACTCCATCTTCCGAATAGGTGAGATGAAATTTATCCTTTTCCATTACCTATACTCGTGCAATAGTATGGGGCCTAACGTATCTCATACGAGAATCAAAGCAAGCATTAATCAATTTGAAAATACATTACTTACGACCGGAACCGCAGTTGGATTGATATTGATGCCTTTGCCCGAAGCCTTGTTGCTAGTTGCAAGATTGTCATCCGCACGCGACATTCTTTGCTTGGAGGCCATCGTCCGCAGGTAGACTCAAGAGATTAAGAAGGTGGAGTAGATTCAAGATGGGAGAGCGTAAGAGAAGATGGTTAAGTCAAGGATCGAGATAGAAGGAATTGAGCTAATTCTCTTCCTTGCAGCCTCTCGAGGTGACTCTTCTCTCTCTCTCTCTCTCTCTCAAGATCTCTTTCAAGCTCTTCCTCACAATCTCTTGGAGGAGTATCCTCCTCTCTACCTCTCTCTCGCAGCCTCTCGGGGTCTCCTTATCCTTTCTATGCCTCTCCCATGCCTCATATTTATAGTGAATTGGAGAAGAGGGCTTGTGGTTGAGAAGTGGAGCTCTTTGTGGAGGGGGATCTTGGAAAGATCAGTGATCTGATGCTCAGATCATAAATCTGATGGTTCCATTGGCTCCGAAAGGGGGGTAAAACCCCAAGACACTTGGTTAGAAAGCTCTCAGTTCACTCCTTCTTCTTTTCTCTGTTCGAAGTGCTGTCTACTGCCTGTAAACTGCGATCGCGGCCGCGCGCGATTTCGCCAGTCACTTCTCTTTATTTTTCTTTTTATAAAATCTTCAAACTAACTAAAATATCACTTGTCTTTTCTTTTAAATGACATCCAGTTCAAAAATCTCCATATCTTTTTCTTTTAGGATAATATCTAAAATATCTAAAATATACTAGTTTTGTCCAAATTCTAATGTTTTTGGACCTTCTAAACTATACACATGAACTTAGTGATTAATATAACTCATAAGTCTCGTTCACCTTGTAATTTACGTGAAGGGTAGCTACGGTCTTTGCCAATTCGAGAAAAATATCGAATTTACGACTCTTGATTTTTCTAAATAAAATATTTTAAATTAAATAAAAATTATCAATAATTAATGTTAGTTAGTTTTTACCTTAGTTAGTCTTTAGTTAGTAATCTTACTAACTTATTAATTGACTAACTAACTTACGAACCAACCAACTAACTTTTATTGTGCGGAGATATTACACTAAAGAGCAGAAACAGAGAGAATGACTATCCATGGAATATTTAGCATTCATTGAGAAGTTTCCAGACATCATCAAGTGGGAGATTGTGAAGAAGCTTCAGGAGTCGTGGTCTGTGGAGGTTCACAAAAAAAAGAAGGGCTTTTATAGTATCCAAAGAAAGGCTATTTCTTAATATCCTTTGAATGTAGGTTATATAGATGATCTCTTATAGGTGCACCCCTCAAGAAGCTAAAGTGATTACAAAAGAGGATGGCTAGAATCCAAATGCAAAAGGGGATTCCTTAGTACACATATATTAAGAAGAGAGCTAGTGAGCCTTGTCATGTGTGACCTCAAAAGTTATAATAGGTGAAAGGGTGTTTTATTACAAGTTGATAAGATGTTATAGCAAGTGGATGATTTGTTATATAAGGCTAGGTATCTCCCCATCTCTCTCTAACTCTCCCTCTTGATTTAGCTCCCATTCTCTTTATATTTCTATCTCTCTCTTACCATCTCTCAATTTGATTCTCTCTCTCTCTCTCTCTCTCTCTCTCTCTCTCTCTCTCTCTCTATCGAGACAGGTGCATGGAGTGGAAAAGTAAGAGAGATGAGGTTATGCAAGCTTTGTGGACTATAGAGTATAGAATCAGAGGAGCACATGATTATGACATGCCCAACAGATGCACACATATGGGCTGACTTTGATATCCCTTTATAGGGGCCACTTTACCAGTTTCTGACCACTACTCCTATATCAAAGTTAGGGGCTCTCATCACCCGCATGTTACGCTTTCGGGAGAACCACACTGCATAGATCATTCTTTCACCGTAGCTACTCTTTCCTACCATGGGGGAGGAGAATCATTGTATATCTGGAAAGGTCCCATGGGTCATAATTTGGCCTTCCATGGACGATAATAAACTTCTCTCTCTCTCTCTCTCTCTCTCTCTCTCTCTCTCTCTCTCTCTCTCTCTCTCTCTCTCTCTCTCTCTCTCTCTCTCTCTCTCTCTCTCTCTCTCTCTCTCTCGCTGTGCTTTTATAAAAAAACCAAAATTATGTCCTCGAAAGTAGTACATATAGGACATCCCAACTTGAGCTTGCTAAACCTTAAGACGTTGTCTCAATTCTCATTTTGACAAAGCTAACACAAGCATAGGAAATCTTTGATCACTGTTGATCGAGACACAAAGAGAAAGGATAGTTAATAAAGTAGAACTTGGCTTTGAGGTATGGTTAATATTTTCAAACAAAACAATGCATACTCTTATGCAAAACTAAAATTAATAAAAATATCCCAAAAAGCATACAATTCAATACCACATCATAACTTTCAAATTATACCATCAAGACTTGTGATGGATACCAAGTGTGATTTTTCCATGCATTGAGTTGACTAAATAGAAGGACTTCCATATTGCTTAATGAAATATGGGACATGCTTGTATTAAATATGCTATAGAATTGACCAACAATGAATGTTAATTGAAAATCTTACATGAGTTGATCAATAAAGACACGCAACAATGTAATGTTATTACCATATAATATAGTGAGTGAAGTATTGATTACCCCAAGCTTCTATCATTGCCCTTTTGAAAAGTTCTAATTGTTCTTTGAATTCTTTGATATTACCATCTTACCATACAGTTTTATCATAGTAAAAAAATACTTTATCTAAGGTTTCCCAAACTTTAGCATTTTCGCTCCAAGCTTGTCCATTATCAATATGATCTTCAATTGCATTATGCATACATTTTTAGCTATTGTACTTAATAGTCGAGCCACCTTATTTAGAGTTAATATTACAAAGTTTTCCATGGAAGCCTAAAAGTCTCTTAAGACACAGTTTCCATCCTTAAATTTTTTAGGGTCTAGTTCAATGGAACATTGCCTCCATGCAAACCAATTGAAGATAAAACTTTCTTAATCATTCTTATAGCATTCTTTTATATCCCTATGAGATATTATACATGAAATATAGGTAAGGATATCTAGAAGTAGCTCCCTTGGAAACATTACACATCCATTTGATTGTCTTCAAATCCCTAGCTATGTACCATTCTACTTTGTAGTTTTAAAACCCCTTAACAAAGAGCTATTCTCTTGTTGTTGACTTTTGATCACATAAAATATTAAAGTCTTATGGGAAACCTAATATAGCATTAAGAAAAATTTAGACTCAAGAATGGGCCCTTAGAAATAATATAGTTTAAGTTGTGGGCCTTTAGGATTGTCCAATAGGAAGGCTAGATGTTGACATCTAGAGAGGATGAATCTTCTCTCTCCAAATCTTGGGTTTTTATTTTAAAATGGGATAGAGGGGGAATTAAAAAAGGAAGAATGAATTGTACACAAAATTTGAGTTTCTCTCACCTCATATTTTCCTCCCTTCTTTTGGTGAATTTTTTATTTTATTTTTTTCTCTCTCACAAAATCAGATTGAGCCAAAAGTTTACTAATATACTATTTTCCCTCTCTTTTCCATTTTGGTAAATTTTCATCTACATTGAAGCTCTCTGGTGAGAGTAATTAGGGTTTTGAGCATTTTGCTTACCTCTCCATTTTCTTCTTCTTGTAGCTCTAGAATTTGGGCAAAACACATGTACCTCTCTCTTTTGCATTTTCTCTTGTTTATTGTTTTTTCAAGAGGGCTTGATGTCATTTTGTACTATTATTATTATTTTGTTATAGAGATGTTTTTAGGTAGGAATCACATGCGCTCGTGTGTGTGTGTGTGTGTGTGTGTGTGTGTGTGTGTGTGTGTGTGTGTGTGTGTGTGTGTGTGTGTGTGTGTGTGTGTGTGTGTGTGTGTGTGTTGTTCCTTCTTTCTATTGTGTTTTCAATCGACCTTGATGTTGGTTCTAATTTCTGTTATTTTCTTACAGATTTCATTTGGAGCAAGAGATGAAGATTCTCTCTCTCTCTCTCTCTCTCTCTCTCTCTCTCTCTCTCTCTCTCTCTCTCTAGTTTTTCTTTGCTACTATCTTTTCAATATAGCATAGTATTGGTTCTAATCGTTGTTGTTGTTTTATTTGCAAATATCATTTTGGGTGAATTTACATAAGTTCTCATCTCTCTCTTCCTCTCTCTCTCTCTCTCTTTATATTTCTCTTTTCTACTAATTTTTAGTATATGTTCATGTAAATACTAACTTCTTTTTTTTGTAGAGATCAATTTGGGCAAGATTAGATAGGCACTCATTGCTTTCTCTGTCAAAGAGAGGAATTGGGAGAGAGAAAGAGGAGAGAGAAGACTGTAGAGAAGAAGAAGAAGAAGAGCAAAAGAGAGAGAAAGACAGTTACGAGGAGAGAGAAAGACTAGAAATAGAGAGAGAAATACTAGAAGAGAGGGAAGGAAGACATGGAAGCTTGGAGAGCAAGGTGAAGGAGAAAGAAGACTTGTATATTTATCTAATAATGAAAAATTAAGTCTCTCTCACCTTATATACTAGCCAGTGTAGCTACTATTTCCCCATTATTAAATCCCCCTCTCTTACATTCCATCCCCACCCGAAGGTTTTTTCCCTCAAAAACAATTTGGGCACGTGTGGTAACTGGGAGGGGCCGATCAGAGCACTACTCTATGGCATTATTACAAGGGTATACTGATGAATGAAGAGGTATTATTGTGTATGATTGGCCATGGGGTATGTATGATACATGGGCCTTATTGGGGAGTTATAAACATGAGTTTTTGACCCAAATATCTGGCGAGTTGCAGACAGTGGACAGCATGTTGTTTACTACAGGACCTTACTATAGTAAATTTATCATAACTTTCTGTGGGAGACTCGGAACGGGGTGTGCTATACATCAAAACGGATCTCTCAAGAAGTACTTTCAGCCCATGTATGGTGTGCATTGCTACCCATAGTGCAGAATAAAATTTGCTTTAAAATAGAGTGTTGTCTACAGTGTCTGGGGGAAAACAGGGCCATAGTTAGCTAGATTTCAGCCAAATCTGCTTCTAAAAGGTATGGGAACTCTTCCAAAACTGAAGCTGGCCTCAAGAAGCTTCCTCAAGTGGTGAACTTTACCACTTAATCAATTATTCCATGATCAAGCGAGAGCAAAATCCCTTTGTCCTATGACTTTTCGAGTATGTATTGAATGATGCATTATTTATCTATCGGTGGGAGTTCCTCAACATAGTCCACTGCTGAGCCACCTAACTCACATGGAAAACATTATGGATCTTTGTAGATGGGGGTAATGCCAATTGATATGCCAAGTCTCCCACTCTCTTGATAATCCGGTATGGTCCATAGAACATGTGTGCCAACTTATTGCTAGACCCATCTTTAAGGGAGGCATATCGTGACTTAGGCACTTTCAAGAGTACCAAATCCCCTTCTTGGAACTCCACATCCCATCTTTTGTCATCAGCATAAAGCTTCATTTGATCTTGGGCTCTCTTCAAGTTAGCTTTACACTGCTAAAGTAAGGCCTGCATTCTCTCCAATTCTTCCTTGCTTTGTGGATTTATTTTATCATTGAAGATAACCACAGGAAGGGGGACCTTGTAGTTATACAAGGCCTTGAAAGGTGAAACTCCAATGCTACCATGTGTAGAGTTATTTTAGGCAAACTCAGCCAAGTGCAACCATGAGTCCCAAGCATGCTGCACATCATGACAGAAATGCCTCAAGTAAGTTTCCAGCCATTTGTTAACCCTTTCTGTATGACCATCTGTCTGTGGATGGTAAGCAGTGGAAGGGGCTAGCTGAGTGCCCATAGAGCTGAAAACTGCCCGCCAAAAGTTACTCATAAACTTAGCATCTCGGTCATGCACAATGACCTGTGGTAAGCCATATAATTTGAAAACATATTCCATGAATTGGCTGGCTACTTGAGAAGCATTATACTGAGTCTTTGTGGGAATGAAATGGGCTGCCTTTGTGAGTCTGTCCACAACTACAGCCCAAGACAAAGTCTTTCACATCTTTCCAAAGGCCCTTCCAGTAAAAGCTTTTAGAAATTTTGTCATAGGTCTTAAAGACTCCCAAATGACCAGCTATAGGGGCTGAATGCATCTCCTGCATGATTTTCTACTTGAATGGGGAGGTATGAGGGAATACATTGCTGAAATCATCGTCTAATAGGTAAGCCTCCTGAAGCTCATGTATCCAATCACTGTGTAACTCCATGATAGTAGAGACTTTACATGCCCACATCCTAAACAGGGAATCGGCCCACTACATTGTCCTTCCCACGAGTGTGGCTGATGTTAAAGTCATAGTTTTAGTGGCTACCCATCTCCTCTGCTTCGGAGTCAGATTCGACTGAGACAAGAAGTACTTGAGTACTCTATGGTCTCTTTTCACTCTAAATCGGCTGCCATACAAATAGTGATGCCATTTCTTGATGGCATGAAGGATGGCCAACATTTCCTGATCATAGACATTCATAGCCCTCTCATTTTCAGCCAGTTTTCGGCTCTCAAAAGCTATGACCCCATGTTCTTGCAACAAGACTGCACCAATTCCTTTCCCATTGGCATCACACTGAATGGTGAATCCCCTAGAAAAATCAGGGCATACCAAGATAGGGGCTGAAGAAAGCAAATCTTTCAGCTGATTAAAGCTTCTATCTGCCAATGCATCCCAGAAAAATGCTTCTTTCTTCAGCCTATCAGTGAGAGGGGCTGCAATAGTGGCACAGTGCCGAATGAATCTGCAATAAAATGAGGACAGACCCAAGAATCCTCTCAAAGAGGTAGTATTTGCAGGTGTGGGCCAATCTCTAACACACTGCACTTTCTTTGGGTCAACTCTAATGCCTGCTTCATTGACAATGTGTCCCAAGTACTCAACCTCGGTCTGCATGAATGAACACTTTGTCTCCTTAGCAAAGAGTCTATGTTGTCTAAGTATATCAAATATCTGCCTCATGTGCATAAGGTGAGCTTCCTTTGAGTGACTATAAATGAGGATGTCATCAAAAAATACCAATACAAATTCGAATAGGTAAGGCTAAAGTATTTTGTTCATGAGGCTCTGAAACGTGGTTGGTGCATTAGTCAAGCCAAAGGGCATGACTAAGTAGTGATAGAGCCCACGATCGGTCCTGAATGCAGTCTTTATCTCATCCCCTTCACGCATGTGTATCTGATGGTAGCCAAATCTCAAATCAATCTTTGTGAAATACTTAGCTCCCTTCAACTCATCTAATAGGTCATCCACCCTAGGAATAGGGTATCTATTCTTAATAATGATCTTGTTCAGATCTCTATAATCAATGCACATCCTGAAAGTGCCATCTTTCTTTTTGACCAGCAAGACAGGTGATGCAAAAGGGGATGAGCTAGGCTCAATGAATCCCATATCTACTAAATCTTTGACCTGCTTGGCCACTTCTTCTCTTTCACATTTGGACAACCTATAAGGGGGTTTATTGACCGGCTTGGAATGGGGCTCCAAATCAATGGGATGATCAACCGCTCTCTTGGGAGGTAATGCTCTGGGTAACTGAAACAAGTCACCATACTCCGCAAGTAGAGCCTTAAGGGCTGAATTATCATGGATTTTTCGGGAGGACTGATCTGCATTTTCCTTGTTTAATTGTAGCACAAAAATCTAGGATCTTTTCTTGAACTCTTTCTTGAGTTGTTTGGCTATTATAAGCTGAAATTCACTGTTATTTTTAATTCTCTGCAGGTGAACAAGCTGTCCAGCCCTGAAAAACTGCATGCACAGCAATGAAAAATCCATAGAAATGGTGCCCAAACCCAAAGTTTTCAGCCAATCAGCCCAACACAATGTCTATTAGCCCCATATTGAGTGCAATCAAATCCACTTTCTGCTCATAATTTTCAACAAGCTTAATAGGTACATCTGGGCATACATGAGTACTAATTTCCTCACTTCCATTGGCTACTTGCACCCTCATTGGTTGCTGTAAATCAGAGATAAAACATTTCAGCTTGTCCATGACTTCTCTATTTATGAAACTGTGTGTGCTACCACTATCTACCAAGACAAATACATCTTTCCCGTGAATCTTGCCTTGAAGACGAAGAGTGTTGCGGCTCTTAGATCCTGCCCAAGCATCCAGGGAGATAGTACAAACAGTGGTAGCAGTGTGTGAATCATTCTTATCATCCATATTTACATCTACATGACCGTCGGGGTCAAATGGGAAGGTGTCAGCCAGGTCAAAGAACTCTTCTTGCCCACATTCCTCTTCAACCTCATCATTTTTGGTCATGATTGCAAAGACACTAGCATCCTCATGATCCTCATCAAATTCACCAAAGACTAACATGCTATGTACCCTTGCTTTTGCATTCCTATAAGCACATTTAGATGCATGCTCAACTGTATACTTTTCCCCGCATTTAAAGCAAAGTCCATTTTCTTTCCTCTCTTTGTAGAGGTCCATCGGGATAGAGCATTGAACACCAAAAGCTGAAGCATTTTTCCCCCTGCTGTCCCCTTGTCTATTTTCAGCTCTTCCTTGGTTTGCAGTCCTGAAAATTACTATTTTGCCTAGAGGCATTAAAGGTGGGGTATGTGGGGATCTTTGGGGTGTTGAATGGCATATTTCCACCACCATAACCTGCTCCAAACTGCCTAGGTCTTATAGCACTTCTTTGCTGCCCAAAATGTGACTACATAGGTCCTCTTTGCTACCCAAATAGTGGCTGAGATGCCCCTCTTTGCTGTCCATGCTGAAATGAAGCGTCTCGGCGGTACCTACAAGAGTACCTCTCAGCCAACTCGATAGCTTTGAACAAATCTGATGAGCTTTGGGCTGAAACATCAGCCGAGAGTTGGGGATCCAACCCATAAATGTACTTGTGGAGCTTCGCACCATCACTAATGGACTCAACATACATTGTGAGATTGAGGAATTGGTTTGTGTAGTCACGTACCATCATCCCACGTTGCTCTAATCCATACCATTGCCTTGCAAGCTTCTCCTTCTCAATCGGAGATACAAAGAATTGAATCATAAGGGCTTTGAATGCATCCCAAGTGTCAACAAGCTGCTGATTTTCCCTCTTTATGTACCACCACCACATGTGGGCAAAGCCCTCTAAGTGTATCGTGGCAAAGTGTATCTTTTGATCATCATTTCTTGGCATTATGCCAAAGTAGTCTTCAAGCTTTGAGAGCCATTCTTCTTTTAACCGGGGAGGTTGACTGGCCATTCAACTTTGAGAAAATGATCTTGTCTCTCAACTCCCTTTCATGGTTGGGGGATCGTCCCATATACCCAAAGTGGGGCTGATCCATTGGGCTGCCAAGAAATGACCCATTGTTTGAGTGATTCCTTCCAAAAGATGGCTGAGCACGCATAGGTGGCATGGGTGTGGTTGGTGGCTGAGAATTACTTCTTATCCCATTGTTTGTGGGCTCTTCATACCTTTGTGAGGGCTCTCCTTGTTCAAAGTTGATGTTGGGAATGCCCATTCTTCCCAAAATACCTTGGGTACTTGCATAGGTGCATTCACGAATGGGATGGTTACTGTTTCAGTTTGCATGCTTGGTCTATCCTCTTTTTCCTTGCCTTTCATTTGGGACTCCATCCACATTGAGAACTTGGCTGCAAGCACTTCCATGGTAGAGGTCATTTGGCGCATCTCCGTCACCATTTGAGCTTGACCTTCCATTATTTTCCTATGCCTCTCCGCATGTCTAGTCTCGTGTGAACTGAGGGTATGATTGAGTACACTAAGACTTCCCATGGAGTGAGAGAGGTCTTCCTCTTCAACCTCAAAGTTGGTGTCATCCCTCAGGGTGCACACATCCCTTATCTTTGCTGAACATCTTCATTTGCTTTGTTTTTTCCCCTGTTACCCACCACGTCTAGGTACAGTCCCGTGAGACCACTTGTCACTATTTTGGCTATAACTAGAGCTAGACAACTCCGATTGACTTACTTTTTTATTCAAAACGGAGGCAGAAACATACTCTTCAAGATGAGCATATGCACACATTCCCAAGTTTTATACAAAAAAAATTGTAATAAAAAATGTGGGACTGTTCTGCGCAGTCTAGCACCTTGTCCACACCTAGGAAAGGCCTATTTTGGGCTATAGGCATTTGATATGCTCCAAGTGGGTATCCAAAACTTAATGGGGTTCTTGGCAAGGCTTGAAAGTGCTCTCCAAGTTCAGCACCTCAATTCTTGGGAGTGGCAACACCTCTGCAAATGCAAGTAATTTCTCCAGCACTCTGAAACAGTCACAAGAGGGCTGAAATTGGGTTCTCCTTCTATTGCACTATGGGATTCACTGTTTGCTTGGTATCATGCATCACTTCAGCACCCCTTAGCATGTTTGGCATCACTTCAGCATTACTGAGCACAAGAATAAGCATTCCCATGACCATATCAACAAGATAGGCTCTCATACATACATAATCACTGCCATTACTGCATATATGGCTGCATAGGTGTATCCAATGATACATCCATCCATCTTCAACCCAAGTAAGGCAATGTATTCCCATACATCACTGCATACATGGCTGCATGTATATCTAAAGATACATTTGCTGAGGTACATCTATACATCCCATGCACACAAGAGTGTGTCATGTCATAGTCATCAAAATTCCATCATGCCAAGTCAATTTCTCAATTTCCCAAGAAGTACCTGCACCTGCAAACAAGTTTTGGGCTCTGGATCATTGGGAGGTGGGCAAAGTTTCCCCCCGGGCCAGGTTGTGCATCCCTTCAAGGTATTTGATGGCAAGGGGGGATCATCCCTCTTTTGTCTTGCCATCTCACCTGGCATTGAGCTTTTCCTCACTCGGAATATACATGGCAGACATTTATTAATTAAACACCCAGCATGAGATGCATTTTAGTAATGGAAATTTTGATCTTTTCATGAAGTGCATGGAATTGGAATGGGGAATAGGGATAGAGAGCTTACCGACAGTGACTCACTACCTACTCACCCTTATACAATGGATTTCTTAATCAATTCTTGGCTCAGCCAATTCACAAGAAGCCAAACGGGTTATGGGTAAGAAAAATATAATCTCAATGAAGCTTCAGCATGAATAAAATCCATTCCAATGCCATAAGATCAAATGAGAATGACTGAGTTTAATATTCAGCATGCATACAATGTTTGGGACTCCTATTACCTACTTGGACTCATGCATTCTCTCAAACAAGTGGATAGGATTCAACAATAGGCTTAATGGGAGAGAATGAGAGCCAAGAATCGGTGACCTTGAGTTGTTTGATGAAGAAGGCAGCCACTAATGCCACTTCAATCCTTCATGAGAGCTCCAATTTGATCCCGCATGCTCCATAGCTCCAAAATGGTTGTGCTCCGTCAACAAAGGATCAAGTCAAGCTTGGGGAAGAATGATTCTTCCATGGGGAAAGGATTCTTCTATGGGGAAAGGGCATTACTTGCATAGACTAATCAAGGGGATGATTCCTTCCAAATGGGCACATAATGCCTTCTTACTTCCAAGAAGCCTTCAAATCTGGAGAATGAGCTCTAATGTGGCTATAGCTTGGGGATAGGATGGCTCAGGACCTTCCCATGAAGAGCTCTTACTGAAATTGAAGCTCTACTTCCATAGCCATGGCTGCCCACAAGTGTATGTCTTCAAATCTTGCTTCTAATCTTCTTCCCGTGCTTCTTGGTGGCCAAATCTTGAGCTAGGCTTGAAGAGGGGACTCTCCGGACCAAGAAAATACCAAAATCTTCAAGATATTTGAGCTTGATGCCAAGCTTTCATGGCTTCCATAGACTGCACATGATCAGGGTTTCTTGAAGTGGAAGAGGAGTCCAAGAAGCTGAGAAAAAAGGCTTCAATCTTGCCCAGGGGACCTGCAATGAGCTAGGAGTGAGAGCCAAGAAGGAGAGGAGGGCTAGGGTGCTGTCAAACAGGCCAGGAAGCAGCCCGCATTTTGTGCCGCATTTTACAGGGCTACTCCTGGAGGGTTGGAGATGATCACCACAGCTCAACCCTGCTTGGTTTGTTGCTCTGGAGCTTTAGAATTGAAAGGGGGAGGGTTGATACTTCATGGAAGAGGGGGGAAGCAAGATTGGGCCTGATTTCCTCCATGGGAGCTTGCAAGAAGCTTGAGAAATGAGGAGAGAGAAGACCCTCCTAAAAAAGTAACCCCAGCTGGACTTTATTCTAACTCTTGTGACCACATATACTAAGAGTTTACCTTCAAAATGGGCCAAAATGGACCCACGAGCTGCCAAAGTTGGTCTTCCTTCCTCCAAACTTGGTCCAAGCCGCCATTAATGCTCCTGCCTGCAGTCCTTGTGGTCAATAAATCTTTGGGAACTCCCCTACTGCTCCCTGTACCTATGTACCTATGACTCAAAATTCCATGTGACTAGAAAGTTGTAACTGGGTAAAATGAGGGACTAACTGGGACCAAGAACCTAGGCTTTGATACCAATTATCAAAGAGAGAAACTAGGAGAGAGAAAGAGGAGAGAGAATACTGCAGAGAAGAAGAAGAAGAAGAGCAAAAGAGAGAGAAAGACAGTTACGAGGAGAGAGAAAAAGTAGAAATAGAGAGAGAAAGACTAGAAGAGAGGGAAGGAAGACATGGAAGCTTGGAGAGCAAGGTGAAGGAGAAAGAAGACTTGTATATTTATCTGATAATGAAAAATTAAGTCTCTCTCACCTTATATACCAACCAGTGTAGCTAGTATTTCCCCGTTATTAAATCCCCCTCTCTTACATTCTCTTTCCCATTCACTCATACATACTCTCTTTCATCCTCTCTATGTTTTTCATTTTCTGCTATCTTTACAATAGAGTCCGATTCTAATTCTAACTTTGGGATCAATTGTTATTGTAGCACTCAATACAAGATAGAGTAAATATTTTGTAACTTTAGGTTCTGATCAGCAAAAATTTGATCTTATCTTCAGCAAATCAGCTTATAGGTAAATTTTTCCAGTTCTGGGTTACTTTTATTCATATAACTATCTAGATACTGTTTATTAAAAGAAATTTATTAATTCAACAATTTACTCATAGTTTTTTCATGTTTATGATTTTAATAGGTTTTGATAATCATAAGTTTTAAATGTATTATTGTTACTGCAATCAACAAAGTAGTGCAAATATTCTATCTCTATAAGTAAATTCTCTCTTCTATATTGTAAGAACTCATGAATAATTAGTTATTTTAGTTATTATTGAAGTGCTACATTTCTATGCCATGCACGTATTATACAAGGTTTAGGTGAAGCACAAAACTCTTGATCGACTATTTTGCTATGGTGAGTGATTCCTTTCTACTAAATAAAATGGATCTACTAGAAGTCGAGGTTAAAAAATCCTCTAATTTGTAGGTCTTATGTGTCTATTTCTATCTTCATGCCAATTGGTTATGATCCATGAAACTCTTGTATCATATCATCCATATAACGCACAATGTGCTAAGTCATATAATGTCTCAAGTACCAATCCAATGTGCCTATTCATTTCATGCTATATGACTGCCATCCTTGTATCAAATACTCTTTAGTACTTACATTTTATGTAATTTATTGAGTCAAATTAAACTCTTATTCATTATAATATAACTTTTTTGGGAAAATTCTCTCTAAGTATTCTTATACTACTCTTCCTATTTTATTTCATGTAAATGATATGACTAAAGTGATGCCTCAAAATTGAGTATGTAGTTTGTGTCAATTCACCTATCTATATGCATTTTGAGATCAATATTTGTGTTTGTTTACAAAAGTCTAAACATGTGTTAATGCCATTGATTTGTACTACATGTTGGTGATTAGTAGTTGGATGTGAGATAGTTAATGTTTAGGGTTTAACAACATACTTCTTTATGTCTATTTGCTAGGTTATAATGTCTAAGAGAAGAACAAGAATTCTCTTGATAGAAGTACATAACAAGAAAGATGAAGAAGGGAATTGGATCTTTGATACATATTATTGGTCATCTTGGATACATATCCATCCAAGTATGAAGGGAGTTTTCAGGGTGAAAGCATTTGCAGTTGCAGATACATCAAAGTATTGGAAGGGTAAAATTTTAGCTCCCAAACAAAGGACAATTGATTCTTTCCTTGTAATAGAGGCATTGGTGAAACATGTATTCATGCAAAAACAAATACATATTGCACCCACTATAACCATTCAATGAAATATTATAAACAATAAGTCTTTTCAACACATTGAGAATAAGCAATTTCATGTGATCTATGTAATTAATTCTCTCATGTTTACAAAAGTATACCCTTTGGATTGTTGTGAGTGGAAAAATATCAAGAGTTTCACATGTTCTTTAAGTGTTATCACCTTGAAATTGGTAGGTTGCTCTTTGAGGGGCATATAGCCAAGCAACTCGCACAAAACCTTGTAATTTTCTATGACTCCAAGAACATATTGCCCAAGAGGGGTCAAGAATATGGAAACCTTGAGTCTATACACGTATCAAATATCAATAACATAGAATGTCCCTTGTGTAGTAGCAATATTGTGCACTTGTGTAGCATAAAAATTTCAACAGACATATTAAACTCTATGAAGCTAGGCACTGGCTCAAAGAATGTACACCTAAGTTAGTTCATACCAATTGCAATTTTTGCACATACATTCAAGGTATATGAGGGTCTATGATATACCAAAATAATGTATGTCATCTATGTTGAAATATCAGAGTGGAAGCAAGAGTGTGTGCACAAGAGGAAGAGAGAGAGAGCTCAAGTACAAGAAGAAGATCTTGCTTAGTGAGTTGTTCACAAGTACAACTAGTACACTCTCCTCAACTGTGAGAGTGACCTTTAGGTAGTTTATATAGCCTCTGGAGAAATTAGGGTTAGGGTTTCCCCCTACTCCCCTATCCTCCAGTTCATTTACACCTAGCTACCCTTACCCACCCTTGTATAAATAGGGTTCACATGCCTATCTTTCAACACCCCCCCTCAATGACAAAGTGGCATTGGACTACAAGGCATGTTTAAGCCCCCCCCCCCCCCAAAAAAAAATGGGATGCCTTTATAAATTAGGCTACAAGAGTGCTTATAAGAAGAGGATTTAGAAAATTCTATCTTCAAATGTTTTTGAGACAAAGTTGGCCTCCAATTCATTTGGCACTTCAAGAGTGGTAGGGCATTTATTGGTAATATGCCTTGTCTTCTTACACTTGTTACATGTCATTTTGTTGGGATATTTTTTCCAACAATTATTGATAAGATGTACCTTGTTATTTCAAAAGGAGCATTTGTTGGAGGTAGTATGTACTAGGACTTACTCATGGGTTGTTGAAATAGATCCTTGACTCCTCGTCTCCTCATCTAAGCAGGACTGGATGGTGCTTGCCAAAGTTGGATTAGGGATATTAGTAAGGGTAGTAACAAGGGTTGGAAAGACCTTCTTTACAGTCTTCAGAAGGATGGCAATGGAATCTTCATCATGAATTGGTGCTTGAATGGAGGTCAATTGTGCCATGAGCCCCTTCATATGTGAAATAAACTTGCTTAGGTCTTCTCATTGTTTGTACTCCAAGCTAAAAAATTCAATCTTTAGAAAAATCTTGGAGTTCTTCCCTGTAGCACCATAGAGCTTTTCAAGCTCATCCCATTTCTCATTGGCAGTGGAGAGTTGGTCAATATGATGAATTAGGGATTCATCCAGATGAAGCATGATGATGGCTTGATCTATTTCATCATCTTCTACATCAATGGGATTTGATGGATCAATAACCTTGGTCCCTTTTATGAAGGGCTAGTAGCCCCGTTCCATCATTTTATCCTTTACCAGGACTTGCTAGGGATGGAAATTGTTACCATTAAACTTGCAAATTTGAGGCCTAACATCCGCATAAGTCATGGCCATAATAGGAAGGTCTTACCAATTGCCCTAGGCAATGGCAGTGTCTAGTCCTTTACAAATTGCCAGTTATGAACCAACTAACAGAAATGATAGCCTTACAAATGATAACCAACTTTAAAACTGTAGGGATGAAAAAGGTTGGAAATCGTACATATGTAGTATCTCAAGGTAATATTTTGGCAGTCCTTTCCTTCAGACAACCCTTGATTTAGGTTTTATTGTATTCCTTGGCTTCAATGAGATGAACTTTGATTGGACCTCTAGCTCCTCTGCACTTTTTGTTTTAGTGGATGAATATTAAGTTGGGTACGGTCAATCAATAACTTTTACACTTGGTGAAGAGTCCAAGGATATTTCAATTGCATCCATGTTCATTTTTCATCATAAGGCAGTAGCAACTAATATCATCAAATGTCTTTTCAATGCTAAAAAACACTCATCTCAAGATTAATAAAATATCCCCCATGCCTCCCCCCCATGAGAACCCCTTAAATTTTTTTTAAATTTTAGGACAAATTTTTTTACTCTCCCTCTCTCCCCCCCTAACGACTGCATGGCGGGGAGAGAGAGTGTGTGTGTGAGTAAAGGGAGAGAGGGGGGCATGCAGGCCCAGGTGGAAGGGGTGGCGGTTGTGAATAGCCATCCCCCCCCCCCCCCCCCTCATACACCACCCCTCCCCACTATAAAGGGGAGCCCTCCCCCCCTCTCGTGGAAGGCAGCCCTTGCCCTAGTCAGCACGCAGCACCCCCCCCCCTCCTTTGTCGTCAGTAGTGTCCCCCCCGGTGATTATCACTAAGAAGAAGAAGAAGAAGAAGAAGAAGAAGAAGAAGAAGAAGAAGAAGAAGAAGAAGAAGAAGAATAATAATAATAATAATAATAATAATAATAATAATAATAATAGGGAGAGAGAGAAGAAGAAGAAGAAGAAGAACAAGAGGGAGAGAGAGAAGGAGAAGAAGAGAAGAAGAAGAAGAGGGAGAGAGAGAGAGAGAGAGAGGAGAAGAAGAAGAAGAAGAAGAAGAAGAAGAAGAAGAAGAAGAAGAAGAAGAGGGAGAGAGAGAGAGGAGAAGAAGAGAAGAAGAGAAGAAGAAGAAGAGGGAGAGAGAGAAGGAGAAGAAGAGAAGAAGAAGAAGAGGAGGAGAGAGAGAGGAGAAGAAGAAGAAGAAGAAGAAGAGACAAGAAGAAGAAGAAGGAGAGAGAGAGAGAGAGAGAGAGAGAGAGAGAGAGAGAAGAGAGAGAAGCTTCTGGAAGCTTCTTCACCCTCTCCTTAAAGAGAGGTCACACACCCCTCTCGACATCTTTGGAAATATGCCCCTCCCCCTTCAATCTCTTTCTCCACTCAAGGAGAGGCGGCAAGAATTTTGCATAGGAGAGTGCGTGAATTCTATCTCTCGTACATGCGTCTTCAAGTATGGCCCCGAAGCGTAGTTCCACAAAGATGGCCAGAAACACTGCAAGTGTGGATGGAGGTTCGAAACAAGGTGGCACCACAACCGCAAATGGTTCATCAGGCATCAATACCACTAGAATCACGGCATCACTCCAAACCCAGGTTGCTCTATTATTAAATCATATTATAGGTTATAATTATCACAGTAAAAAAATCATATTCACATGCATCACATTAATTGCGTGTTTGATAATTTCCTAGGTATGAACTTAGTTGTGATGTATGTAACGAGCAAGATAATTTCCGTTGTGAGATGACATCATAATAGGTGAAATTGATTAGCTAATTGCATCGTAAATTACCAAAAACGTCTTGCAAGAATTCCTGCATAAAGTGCATTGCTCCTTGCACAAGTTCTTGCTTAAAATGCATTTCAGAGGACATTGAAAGAAAGAAAGTGCATGTCCGTATCCCAAGGATTCTAAGGTACATGTAATAATCTACAAAAAAGATTAAAGCGTGGCTAGACTCATACAATGATCACATAAAGTTAGATCATTCAAGAAGGTTATAGATCGTGTAAATAATTACATAAAGGATAATGTTAAGATTGCATGCATAGAAAGTACCTTCACATGTGTGGCATAAAATATCGTATGGATTATATCAAAATTGTAAGCATTGAAATGAAGGCATGGCACTACGTTGTGTGCATTAAAGTTATTGGGAAAATTCAACATTATTTATAATTTACCGAATGGGACTAAGATCCATGAATCCAATGACAAATCCCTTGGTGACTTCAAGAGGGATAGGTAAAAGCTTAGTGCTTGTGAGCATTATTAAGAGGGCTTAAGAAGATTATACTTAAGTCAGAGTAGGAATTGTTCTAAGCAGAGCTATCTTGACCAGCCATGGTCAAGGGGATAGACAATCTTGATCAATTAGGATCAAAGATAAAGGTACATAGGTACTTTAGGGAATCTAGGAGATAACCAGCAAGTTGACCAAGCGAGGACGATGGGGTTGTCCATGATCTATTTTACAAGGAGACCTAAGGTAAGGATAATTAGGATCGGTAGGGTACAAACCCTAACCCAAAGAAAAATGGAATACAAGCAACCTAGCTTGCCAAGCGCTTGGGATCTCACCAAGTCGTGAACGATCTAGGATTGGATGCTGGGAGCATCCGGGAAAAAGGAATCACACCTTAGCAGTTGGTCGTATAAACGACCTCTGGAATGATCGTGATTGTACACTTAGGTACATTGTTTAAACTTCTTTGCTCAAGGAACTAATTCAAGGAAAAAAACTTAATGCTTCAGGTTAAAATCTCGGAGGGAGAGGCAAGTTCAGTTACCTCCGATTGTCTGCCTCGCCCTATCCAAGGGGGTTGTTAGTTGCACCGAGTATATGGACCAAACTCGCCACGAGAGGTCTCTCTATGGGTGCTGCTTGGAGCGGGAGGATGCTTGGGTGCCAGTGGAGGCTTTGGCTATAAATTCCTTGCCTATGGATCCCACACAAGAGGCTGACGTGACTCAAGATGGGATCTCGAGGCCCGTGTACTAGTCTACGAGCGGAACTTGGAGCAACAATCCTGTTGATTGCTAAGATAGCCTTTGGGCATGATACTTGATGTATTCTTGGACTATGATAAATAAAGACCAGATATTTGAAAAAAAAACTTGCTTGACATTGTTTTTGTGTCAATGCCTAAGTTATGTGAAGAAACCTGTGTTTAAATCGATTAATTAAGGAAGCTGCTTTTGCATGTCAAACATAATGTGGTAGATAATTAGATAACTAAGCAAACCGAGGAAAGTGTGGTGGACGTGACTTGGGTACGGAAGGGTGGTCCCGATTAGCTGGAAACTTTCCTCAAAAGGCGTGACAATGATACTGTGAAGACCCTAGAGTCAGTAGAGTTAGAATCCTGATTTATGATGTTTTAGGGAAACGGAATGGGACTATGCCTTATGGGCAAAGAGGTCGAGCTTTGCATCCCTCTCGTTTTCCATTCTCCATGAACCAAGTGCAGCATAAATCTGCTTCAAATCTATTTTTCCTACGCAAAGTGGTTCATCTGGAGCTCGATGCTAGCTACTTCCTAGAGACTTTGCTGATAGGAAAGAAACCCTGACTTCAGGTAAGTGGGAACGGCCGGACACTTCCACTTGGGGCAGACTCGGGAAGACCTAGATCACAAACCCCGTGACATTCCTTGCGAGTGCCAATCGGAGCTTTCTAGACTCTCTTCTCGATGGGCTGCTAAGACGTGTCCCACAAGTGGACGAGCGGACATGTTACAATTAAGACCACTTTTTAAGATGTTTAGGTTTTCACCTTGTCAAGATTAGTGAAATACTTGACTGATGGACCAGTGTTGAGAGTCAGCTTCGTGATGAGCTTATGATGTCCCCCAAGTATTGGAGCTACTCAAATATCAAGAACACACTTCATAGCATATGGTTTAGTGATTAGAATCACTATTAATGATTCCCAAATTGAAAAAGTGAAAATAGGAAAGCTTGAAGCTTCTTGGCTGCTATGGTTGCCAGAAAACCCACAGTTAGTATTTTGATCATAGTAGACAGTAGGAGAGAAATTAGTTCAAACCCTCTTAGAGGGAGATGGCCCACTAGGGGGCTAATAAACCCCATGGTAGATGCCAACATTACGCCTTCATCAGCACACATAGCTGTCCGAGATGTGTCGCATACAATTCTGCACCATTTTTGGGTGAAAACACAATGCTGCCCTCCTCATCGCCCAATCTTCGCATTTGATGCACCATCCTAGAGCACCTAAGCTGGGGATGAAGTCTCTAGAAGAAATCAAGAGCTAATATTGCCAGCTCCTCCAAGGTCAAGGGGTCAAGCTGGCTATGGTCGAGAAGAAGGTAAATGAGAAGGCAAAGGATCTTCTTGTGCATTTGGGTTAGAATATGGTTGAAGGAAGCTTTTTTTATCAGAGTTTACTTTGGTACCATGTTGAAATATCAGAGTGGAAGCATGAGAGTATGCACAAGAGGAAGAGAGAGAGAGCTCAAGTACAAGAAGAAGATCTTGCTTAGTGAGTTGTTCACAAGTACAACTAGTAAACTCTCCTCAACTGTGAGAGTGACCTTTAGGGAGTTTATATAGCCTCTGGAGAAGTTAGGGTTAGGGTTTCCCCTTGCTCCCCTATCCTCTAGTTCATTTACACCTAGCTACCCTTATCCGCCCTTGTATACATAGGGTTCACATGTCTATCTTTCAACAATCTAAGGTGCATCAGAGGATTATGTAACAAGGATTCTAGGAAAAAATTGGATATTGAAAATCACTCACAATCTTGACATGGTAGAGTGTCGAATCACAATAAGAAATATGGCTTTGAGGTAGAATTTTACTCTCTTAGTCAACTATTTTCTTACTTAGGGATGGATTAGCTAACTTTCCTTCCCAACTGCAGGAATTTTGTCACATTATAGACTTTATGCCTAGTATTCAAGCATTGTAGATTCAAGGGTAGATGTTTATGCCTTGATCAAGATACATATAAAAGTATAGCTATATATATTATTGTCATGTGTGAGGGCTGTGAACCCTAAGTGTTACACATGGAGGATGATTGGTTGTTCAATATAATGCGCTAGGAAATCACAATGTTAATGGAGAATCCACTTACTAGCTTCTATTTTAAATTATATGATAGGAAGATTTAAATCCAAACTAAGGGTACCATTTCTAGTGGAAAGTGCATGGCTCCACATATTTTAGAAATTTTAGAGTCTCCTTAAATTTCAACTCCACAAGTTGTAATATCCAACACTTGTAAACTGTTAAATTTTTTTGGCTAATGGAATTTGGTCGCTTTGCAAAATCATACACTTGTAATAAATTAAAGTTTTGTATTTTCTAACTTGGGGTGTATTTATGTAATTATATTCAAAACTATTCAAACACTTATATGTATACAGTACTTTAAATTTTGAGATAAGATGCATGTGCCAATTGCACATCAAGGGAGAGAAATGTCTACCCTAACCTTGATTCTTTTGAACATGTATGTACACATTTTTTTATTGAGATAAGATGCATATATCCAAGCATCCACCCGAGGATAGATAGAAGGTGCCTCCCTTCCAATGTTAATTGATAGAGAGTGTGTGTTCTTGCAATTTACAATGGAACATCCTTTTGTTGACATCTAACATACATGCGCACACCTATATAAAAAGGTAGGGAGGGGGAACTCCTTCTAGATCATAGTTGATTACAACGTGCAATTGCCACATCAACACATTTATATATGCATGTGAACTTCACAAAGAGGTTAAGTAAAGACATAGCTAAACATCGTATGCAAATAATTCTTTAATGATTTAGACCTTAGGGTTTTTAAGGTGAAACTACTTTAGTTCTTGTTTCATTACATTTCACGCATTCTCTCTCCATCTCTTTACATCCACCAAATCTCTCCTCCTTGTTGTGATGGATAGTCACGTATACTTTGATGCATGGATCTATGAGTTTCTCTTTGCTAGCCACGATGATGAAATATTTGAGGTCTTCTCAAAGAAGTTCAACCTTGAATGCGTGCTCTCACTATTGGGTCCCCCCCTTTAGGATTTGAAAGACTTTGTGTCCATTGTCACTACCTACTCATAATTGATAGAAGAACTCATCAAGCATGATTATGTGGATGTGCATTTGACAATGGCAGAGGTTGGAAGATATAATGGCACAAGCTTAGATATAGTGAGTGCCTTCATATATCAACATAGGAGCAAATTACCTCAGCTAAATATTAAGTTATGTTGGATGTTAAGTTTGGAGCACTAAAGCATGATCTATTTAGCCTAGCTTCCTACCAAGGAGTTTGTGGACTTTGCCTAGAGAGGTGCCTCATTGACACATGAGGAAACAATGATCTAAGATGATGTGGAAAAGGTGAGATTTCTAACTACAATAAATTTTTATGTAATAAAACTTGACCCTAGGGTCTATCGAGTTATTGAGAGTCCACTAATGAAATCTTGGCAAAAAAGGATGCATATAGCTACCTTGTTTGAAGTTTGGCATCTAGGGAAACTCTCCTTGCCAAGGACTAATGTACCCTAGGCTAAATTTTCATCACATTTCGGTAACTCTAGGGTAGCTACTAATTAGGTTTTTTAATTTGAGTGTGTCATTCAAGATATACTATATATAGATGAGTTTGCATCGAGACAAGGAGGATCTTGACATGCGGACTAATAGGGAGGATTTAACTCTAAGAGTACATTAGCAACCTTATTGCTAACTTGGTGGTTTTTCACAATAAGTTCTCACCACAAGAAGAGAAAATAATTATAAAAATTCAAGCCCTAATCAAGTTTGGACCTTTTTGAGCGATATCTTTGATATCTAGCTTGGAGAAGGTTGGTATTAGTGAAGTGATCAAGGCTTCTCTACTTGTTTGACCAAGCATGGTGGAGTGATATATTTTCTCACTAGATTACGTGAGCATGCAAAATTTTCTAATTTTCTTCTCTTATAGGAAGAGCTGAGGGGAAAATGTATCATTTTTGAAGCAAAGAAGAAACTTTTATTTTCATCGCAAAAGTTGGCTCCTCCTCTCTGAGATAAAAAAGCGAAGGAATGAATGAGAGTTATTACTGGCTATTGGCTCTTTTTAATTGTGATCATTATCTACCACCATCATATTATTTTTCTTGATGACTATAAGACATTTACTTTGTTCCTATAATTAAATATTAATTGAGTAAATGTGTAGTTTATGTAAGTGTGACAATAATGTGTAGTATGTTAATTATACATTCACATACACTAACATAATTCAATTTAATTATGTCAACATGTAGTATGTATACTTGCAATCGTATATAGGCAATAATGTAACTCATATCCATACCTATTATTACTTTTGATGTACTCATATATTATTTAAAAAATAAGTATTATGTATTTCAAGAAACAAAACAAAACAACTTTACTTAAACTAATTGAATTGAGTACACATCGCACAATATTAAAAATTATATTTTTTTTAAATATTATATAGTATATAAAATATTTTGGCTTTACAAGTTATGATGGTATTATAGTACTCATGGAAAAACCTATAGAAGAGTCCCCTTATTATGTCGAAGCCGAACAATAAAGTTCATGTCTTTATCTGTGATTGCGACGTACTTTGCATGAATGGCCACTAGCTATGTATCATCGAATAAATCGATGAGAAATTCTTCTATAGTTGTTTGGAAGGCCTCCATGGATGTAGCAATCCACTTGCATGGCAATGGCCTATTAGCCACTCACATCCAAAAGCTTCCCACCGGCCTTTCAATTGCATGTCCTACAATATTTCTCAAACAACCTTTTGGAAGGATCTTTTTGGGATGAGATGCTGATATCCTCACCAAATTCTCCTTATCTCTCAAAGGACAATAGTCACTATCTTTCATCTCCTCTTCTTCTATAGTGGTCATTATGGTCGAGGGGGAGCACCTACTATTGCATCAAAGTAGGATCCACCTTGTGCTCCAGGTGGGCCATGGCATCTAGTCTTTATGGTAGGAAAAAATAGCAAACAGCTTACTTAGTGTGTGTCATACAAGCTCAAGGAGCTTGGAAATGTAAGAATGGAGGAAACAAAAAAAGAAATATGTGAAACTAAGAAGAAGAATGGACTTTTAATACATTTAAACCTAAAAACCAAGTTAATGTAGCTTCATATACACTGTCTATTATGTAATGATCATGAATTCATAACCTTTTATGAGAATGGGATACAACTTTACACCTGCATTTGTTAGGTGGCCAATAACACTTTTTTTTCTTTTAAAAATGCAAGAAGACCCCTTGTCCAAAGTCTGGTGTCTAGAGCCACTCTTCTAGTTGACTCTAAACAAGGGTTCTCCTAGCTTTTTTTACCAAAAGAAAGTGATCTTGGCCACGTAATGGGTGTGCATGTGAAAGTTCATTGCATTTCAATATAGTTTGGTATTATTAAATTTATTCTACACCAAAATTATGGATGGATTGATAATCAAGAAATGAACATTGTTATTTACTGGCCCTTACAAACTTTTCACCACATGGACTATACAAAGGTATCAAGATCCTAATGGGTACATGTGTGAAGTTTCATCGTATTTCCATATAGTTTTGTATTTTTAAAATTATTCTACACAAAAAGTATGGATAGATCTATAATCTAGAAATGAATATTACAATTTATGGCCCTTAGAAACTTCACACCACATAGACTATATAGAGGCATTAGGAGTAAAGTCTATAATAATGAGACATTGCAAATTTTCACGTGTTTTTCGTATTGAAATTGACATTGCTAGCAAAATTTGCAAGGAAGATGCACATTAAAGTTTAGAGTGAAGTATGAGAGCAAAAACTTCATTTGTATTTTTAGGTAAGTACAATAGTTTTGCATTATTGGAACATCATCACATGTTCCAAAAAAGATAACATTACAAACTATATTCATTTCACTTGAATGAACACATCCTTCAATACTTGAAGATTTTTTA
Source organism: Lygodium microphyllum (assembly GCF_053477565.2). Lineage (NCBI taxonomy): Eukaryota > Viridiplantae > Streptophyta > Polypodiopsida > Schizaeales > Lygodiaceae > Lygodium > Lygodium microphyllum. The sequence goes on from NC_141143.1 coordinate 128,355,043, forward strand.
CAAGTTGGAAGTCCTTGGGAGTTATAGTGATGCACTTTGCATCATATATTGCACAATATTGAGCATCAATCAATCATCAAGTCTACCAAAAATGCCTCTGTAACACATTACAGAGAGTATAAAGACATTCTTTTATGAAGCAATCAAGTCTATACTAATCTTGTAATAAAAAACACCTCCTGCTTTCTATGCACTAGAGATCTTGCAAAATCTCGCAAACAAGTCTTTGAAAACTCACCTTCAGAATGCTGAGGAAGACCCCTCTCAAGGCTTGAAGAATTTGAGCTAGGTTGAGAAGGGGGTGGTCCATTCATAGGCTATAAAGAAGCGTTTTCTAAGAATACATCATTTGAGTTAGTAGATACTCCATGGAGCTACATACGATATAGGGCTCTAAGGGGAAGCTTCTTCGCAGCTACCTTAGACCTAGCCATCTTTGCTACACAACAAGAGATTTGAAATCTCAATGAATAAAATAGAAAGTGAAACCCTCTTATATAGTGCTTAAACTTTGAGACTCATTCACATAGATGCATGCACTCTTTTTCTCTCTTAAGCAATGAATTGCATTCAAATTGAACATATTCTTTATCTTACTATCTTAACTCTTTTTAAACCCATTTTCCATCTTCTTGAAGCTTTGTTTCTAGCCACTTTGGCATGGTTTTTTTGACACTTAAGATATCATAATGCACTCTTTTAGTGACATGAAGTGATTCAATCATATCTACAACTGGTTTATCAGCACATTTATTTACTCTCTTTTGCAAGAGTTGAGATTAATTTGCTAGTATGATCATGTACTACCAAGATAGTAATTAGATTATTGGATTTCTATCATTGAACCCTCCACCATGATTGTTTTTTCTTTGGCATGCACCACATGCTATCCAATATGAATTTTCCATCTCTTGCATGAATCAAACTTTGATGCTTCCATGTGTTGTTGCTATAAAGTATGGCCCATGTGCCTCAAGGATATACTACAAAGGCATATATCACACATAAGTAAAAATATGCTCAATAATGTATACAATTCATATACTTTTTAAAATATTGACTTAGTACGCACCACATGATGTGTGATAGAATTTTTGCCCCATACTTCCACCATGTTTTCATAGAAGCTATGTACATTATCGATAAACTCTTGCTTATCTCCATTATCAAACACCATATTTCAAAGCAAGGGAGTCAATCATTTGAGACTAATCCAAACCTTGGCATTGGATAACCTTGTTTTACCTCCATTACTTCGATCAAGAACTATAGAATGCAACTTTTTTCACCCATTGTAATCTTGTGGTTCCTCCAAAGCAAGGCTTTTTTGGCAAGTTACAAGTTTTTCCTCATCTAAAAGAAAATATACTCACACACAATTTTCTCCATGATCCTGAACAGAAGCATGTAATGAACAAATATGAACAATGTCAAGGAGAGGACTGGGGAGAGAGAAAGAGGAGAGAGAATACTACAGAAGAGAGAGAAGAAGAGAAGCAGAAGAGAGAGAAAGAGAGTGAAGAGGAGAGAGAAATACTAGAAGAAGAGAGAGAAAGATAGAAAAGGAAGGAATGAAGCCATGAAAGTTGGAGAGAGGGAGAGAAGATGAAGGAGACTTATTATTATAATCTGATGGTAAAAATGTCAGGTCCCTTACATCTTATATACCGCCAGTGTAGTAGGTGTTTTTCCTCCATTATTTATTCCGATATTTTTCATTCTATTCCCCATCTCTTACATTCCATCCCCACCCAAAGGTTTTTTCCCTCAAAAACAAAATGGACACTTATTATAGAATAGGGCAGGACAGGGTAGTCTAGAATACTACTCTACTGCATGATTACAAGGGGTTATTCAATAAATCATGTGGGGGTTATGTATATTATTGGGTCATGGATACAATATGATGTATGGGCATGATTGGGGAATAAGAAAAATCCAATTTTGACCCATATTCAGTGAGGAATCGAGTGCTCCAGACAGTGGGGACAGCATGTTGTCTACTGTAGGACCCTGTTGTAGTAAATCTGCAATAAATTTTGATATGTAACTCCGATTGGGGTGTTTTGTTGTCAAGAATCGCGTGGTGGGGGACTTGCTTGAGGTGTTGCACCAAACACACACTATATACACAAGAGGAAGCTCACTCAAGAACACAAGAAGAGAGATGAAGGCCAAAACGTTTTCTTGCTGGTTTCTTCTTCTTCTTTCACACACTATACAATGTACACAAAGTATAGATAAGATATAACATAAAGGAAAGTGGCCTTCTAAGTCAAACAGTGCATAACCGACTACACTAATCAACTAATGTTATGTCTTCGCCAGCTGTAGGTAGGTGTAACAAACTAAATATAATAAGTGATAAGCCAATGGCCATGTGGGTATCATAATGACCACCAACGTGCTAAGTGTAGACATGCGGAATGTTGAGATTCAACAATCGCACTCATTGGCAGCCTCTTTGTATGGAGCTTCAGGGCCAAGGACATGCAGGCTAACCTATCCCATATGCACAGTGGTGCCTACTGCAGTTTCCTACTTTCCTATAAAGCATTGTACTTGCTTCCTTTTCTTAATGCAATGATAGTACTCTTTTCTTTTCAGTGAAGTGTCAGTGTCATTGACCACATACACAAGATTGTGTTTATGAGTCCAAGTCTCAATCTTGGAACCTAATTCACTTGTGTAACAAACAGTGTCTTTGTCTTCTCCATCATGAGTCCACACTTCTCCTTCCATCCACCATAACTCACTGCCATGCTCTAGATCCCGCATCTTTAACACGGACTCATCTCGCTAGGCAGTCCATCATCAATGTCCATACGTGTTGAGATGGCTTCTCTGCACCCAATGCCTTTGTGAAAATGTCAGCTATCCGATCCTGTGTGCTGATATATACCAAGTCAATCTCTCCTGCAAGTACCTTCTCTCTCACAAAGTGATAGTGCACCTCAATGTGTTTTGTCCTAGCATGGAACACTAGATTCCTAGCTAGCTGTATACTACTCATGTTGTCACAATGAATGACAAATTGACCATCTCCCTACACATCCAAATCACCTAGTAACTTTTGCAACCATACCATCTCACATGCTGCCATAGCAGCACCTCTATACTCAACCTCTGTACTCGATAAAGCAATTGTAGGTTGCTTTTTGCTGCTCCATGTAACTGTTGCACTACCAAGGGAAAACATGAATCCACTTGTAGATCTTCTGTCTGACATGCTACCAGCCCAATCTGCATCTGTGTATCCAAAGACCTGTATGTCCTTACCTGCCTCATAAAAAATTCCATAATGTAAAGTGGACTTCACATACCTCAACATACGTCTAGCTGCATCCAAATGAGGCTTTCTAGGCATCTGCATAAACTGACTGACAAGGCCAACAGCATAGCTCAAGTTTAGCCTTGTGATAGTCATGTAAATCAAACTCCCTACTATCCTCCTAAACATAGTAGGGTCTTCTATCTCATCCCCAACATCAGCACTCAACTTCACATTTTTCTCCAATGGTATTGAAAGAGGCTTACATGTTGTCATACCATACTTCGATAACATATCCAAGCCATACTTCCTTTGGGATAGCCATATAACATCATCGCATTCGATCACCTCAATACCAAGAAAGTATCTCAGCTCACCCAAATATTTCATCTCAAACTTATTCTTCAAGAAGTTCTTAACTTTAGCAATCCCATTGTCATTATCACCTATGATAATCAAGTCATCCACATAGATGACTATGATGACCAAACCTGCATCTCCCTTTCTCACATAAAGTGAGTGAGCAGCATCAGAAATACAAAATCCAATATTGACAAGATACTCTCCAATCTTGTCACACCATGCTCTAGGTGCTTGCTTCAGCCCCCATAGAGCGCCTTCTTTAACCTGCACACATATGTGGGATGCTCTAAATCCTCATAACCTGCTGGCTGCTCCATATACACTTCTTGCAATTCACCATGCAAGAAGGCATTCTTAACATCCATTTGCTGTGCAAACTCCAACCTTTGGCTACTGCCAAGGCAATCACACATCTAACAATTTCCATCTTAGCAACTGGACTCAATGTCTCTTCATAATCTATGCCATATGTTTGAGCATAGCCTTTTGCAACTAGCCTAGCTTTATACCTGCTAATTGAACCATTTTCATTATGCTTGACTTTGTAAACCCACTTACAACCAATAGCTTTCTTACCTTTGGGTAAGGGTACCAAATCCCAAGTCTTATTAGCTTCTAATGCAGCCATCTCCTCATCCATTGCTGCATCCCAATGAGCACGACCAACAGCATCCTCAAAACAAGTGGGCTCAACATCCTCAACTAGTTTCACCATATAAGCATAATGATGATCTGCATGACCTTCAAAACCAAATCTTTTAATAGGGTATTTGACCCTGCTAGATCTGTGTATCACTGGATCACTCAATGGAGCCTTTACATTACTATGAGCTCTCTGTACACCTGGTGTCCTAAGTGAAGGAATGCCAAGCTCATCATCCAAACTCTCCAAACCACTATAATCTCCATCAAATCCCAAATTATTGGTAGATGCATCATTACCATCCAGTACTTTCTTCTTTCCTTTATCCTTCCCTACAACACTTATAGATCCACCTGAAGATGTGGGGCTACTCCTTAGTCTCCCAGACCAAGGGCTCACTATAGGTATAGTACCAGATGATGTTTCTGGTCCAGTAAGACTTAGTGATTCTTGTTTATCTTTCTGCACATAGCTATCCTGATCATTATCATCATCCAAAACATCACCAGCAGGTGTATACCAACTTCCCATCTCATCAAAGATAACATCCCTACTCACTCTGAACTCACCTGTGATAGGGTTATAACAGCGATACCCTTTCTGCTCTAAAGAGTATCCAATAAAAATACATTTTTCTACCTTTGGATCAAGCTTCTTCCGTAGCTCATCTGGCACATGAACGTATGCAACACAACCAAATACCTTCAAGTGCGATACATAGGGCTTCTTGCCAGTAAAGCATTCTTCCGGAGTCATCCCATGAACTACAGCTGTGGGAGTTCTGTTCATAATGTAGACAGCAGTATGGATAGACTCGGACCAAAAATGTTTGGGCATATTCTTTTCAGCCATTAATGCCCATGCAACTTCTGCAATATGCTTGTTTTTTCTTTCTGCAACACCATTTTGTTGTGGGGTATACCTGCAAGTAAATTGCCTCTTTATCCCATGAGTCCTCAAGAAGCCACTGAACTCATTAGAGAGGTACTCTCCCCCTCCATCTGATCTCAAGCACTTCACTTTTAAGCATGTTTTTGTTTCAATAGCTACCTTAAAATATTTGAAGTTCTCAACCACATCACTCTTTTCCTTCATGAAGTATACCCATAACTTCCTTGAACAGTCATCAATAAATGTGACAAAGTATTTGCTACCACCAAGAGATACATTCTGTGTAGGCCCCCAAACGTCTGTATGCACTACATCAAGTATTTTTCTACTCACTTCTCTATCATGCAAGAAGGGTTGTCTTGCCTGCTTACCAAATTGATATGCTTCACAGACTTTATGCAATTCTGCAACTCTAAAAGAAGGCAACCCTATAACCAATCCTTTGAACTGCATTACTTTTAGCCTTTGCACATTTGCATGTCCAATACATTTATGCCATATTTCAATATCTGCAACTACTCCTTTTCCTTTAGCATACATAGCAGCATCCATTGCAAGAATTCCAGCATCTAAAGTGAACATTCGGCCAACTCTACTTCCTTTTATGTGTTAGAAGTCAAGCTCTCCCGTCTGTCCGTCTTTATGTATGACCGACATCTGTGACAGCTAGTGTGCAATTGTCTGCATGTGACTACATTGAATAAGCCGGTTTAGTTAGTCGGTGGCCTAACTAGAGTTAGTTAGTGAGTTAGTCAGTCTAGTTACACTTACACTAGGTTACTCTTTGTAGTGTGGGTTATTTACTCTAGTGTTGAGTAATGAAAGAAAAGAAGAAGAACCTGATGGTTCTCTGTTAGCTCCATCCCTGTCTCTCTCCCCTCTTTCAACATGGTATCAGAGCGGGACTTGGTGGACTCCGTGAAGTTGGAGGAAGTGAAGAGGACCTGACTTAGGTTTTTCCCTGCATTAAACAAGCTGCCATTGTGGGCTGCAGGTGAGCATTTGTTTATTGCATACTCCAGGGTGAAGATCAGTGCTTGTGCCTTGTTGGGAGCCTTGAGGAGGCCAAGAAGACCACATCAGAGTGTGTATCACTCACTACCATCATCATCATCTTCAGAAGTGTGCTGAAATCCAGGTTTGCAGGAAGCGTGAACTGCGCATGTTTGTTGTCATCATTTGTTGGGCTGCACTTCATCAAATGCTAGTGTCTTTGGTCATCAAATGCTTGGTTATGTCATGTATGAAGTGCTTTGAGATTGCAAGAAGCAAATGCTTGACTTTGAGCTCTGACATGAGCTGAGATCAGAGTGGGGAGATCTGAAAAAAAAAAGACATGCACTGCTGCATACACAGCATACATGGTATATGCAACACATTGAAGAGCTTTGGAAGCTCTCTGACAAGCCCAAAAGCACTCTTGGAGCATAGGTATATGCTGGAGGTCATATGTACCTGTTGTGATCCACTGCAAGCTGATTTTGGTAACTGAAATACTCAAATGTGGAGCATTTCAGACAAGTTGAAAACTATCATTTAACATGGACAGTAAGCATTTGTTCTTTACTGAAGCATAGTGTGACATTTGGTGACATATATGAGATGTATGTACTGACATATGTATGTAAGAATGTTCATGGGTTGAGAAAAGCATTAAGTGCTACTGAATGCTGAAATTTTTGGAGCTGAAGCAAATGCAATCTTGTTTTTTTGGCTGAATACAAATTGCAGAAGTAATGTATGACTTTGCTCATTAGAGACAGACAGTCTATGGTCATTACATAGTCATGCATTTGACCTTGTCATACTAGAGAAAATGTATGGTTTGGTTTGATGACACTTTGAAGCGGTTTGAAGCTGGTTATGCTATTTTTTGGTTGACTGCAACCTACAAACAAAACTGTTGACACTTGTACTTGCTGATTATGCACTGTTTCGTGCTTCTACACTCATGTCTGGAGTGACATATGTACTTGCAGTCATCTGAGAAGACTTGGGACATATATGACATGTGTGCATGTTGTTTTTGGCATTGAAAGTGCTGCTGTTAATCACATTTTACAGGTTTAGACTGCATTTTTTTGGACCCTGGCAATGGATTTGCAGGAGTTCAATCTGAAGTAAGTACACGGCATATGTATTGACAGTTATTTCTACGAGCTAGACCACTTGATTGTGGACTATTTTGGGCTGATACTAGGCTGAAATTTACTGGTTTTTTACTGCAAATAATTGCAAAAAACTGTCATCAACTGTAGTGGACTGTTGAACTTAGTTAGTTGGCCTTATTGACTTGCAAGGAGTCAGGCATTTGACATACTGTCTATTGCATCATGGCTAATGCACATGGGACTGATAATATCACGTAAATAGTTGGAGAAAAGCTAGACAACAAAAACTTTGCATTATGGAAATTCAGAATGAAAAAAATTCTGGTTGGCAGAGGATATTGGGACTTATGCACAGGAGATGAAGCAGCTCCTGAATTGCCTGAAACAAATGCAACAAATGAACAGAAGAGAGCTCACAGGTTATGGACTGAAAGAGCATCTAAGGTACTACATTGGTTTTCACTATGTATATCCGAAGCTATGGCTATTCAAATCACTGGTTGTGAGTCTCCGAAGGATGCTTGGGATATACTGATGAGAAATTATGGAACCATGACACATGCACAGAAGATCCAGTTGAAACAGCAATTCAATAATATGTCTAAAAATGGCAGGAGCATCCAGGTGTATACCACGGAGATCAAGACCATAGCTGACCAATTAGCTACCATTGGTTCAAGGGTATCAGAAGATGATATGATTGCTATCGCATTGAATGGTTTAGGGAAAGAATACAAAGCATTTGACACTTCCATCTCAGTTAGAGCAGATCCCTGTGACTGGGAAGAGCTGGTTGCATTGTTGCTGCATGAGGAGGTCAAACTTGGCCTAAATACAGGTTCCAGTGCCTCTCAGGGCAGAGACAATGTGTTATACTCTAGCCAGTGTGGCAGAGGAGGCAGAGGCCGTGGTTCATATCGAGGTGGTGGCGACACTTGTAATGCCTATGGACAGCAGCAGCAGCAGGGAAATTGGCATGGTGCCAATACACAAGGCCAGCGAGGATCTGGTGGTTTTAGAGGCAGGGGGAGATCACCTCGAGGAAGAGGAGGTGGATCTGGATCTTGGCAGTCTTCTGATCAGTCCAACAAGGACAAAGATTGCCATTATTGTGGCAGGTATGGGCACATAGCGAAGGAATGTTACAAAAAGCAGAATGATATGAAGACAAAAGGGAAACAGCATGGGCATTATGCATCCTCTAGTGGTGGTCAGGATGATCAGGTTGATAGACTCTTTGCCATGCAACATGTGTCCAAGTCTACGTCAAGGCAGAACAGAGATGACAGGTGGTACATTGACTCTGGTGCGTCAAACCACATGACTCGGCATGGAGAATGGTTTGATGAGATGGTTGCAGGTACACATGGTCATGTATATACTAGGGATGACACCCAACATGACATAAAGGATAAAGGGATTGTTCCATTGATGATGCTTGATGGCAAGAAGAAAGGCCTACATGATGTCTTACATGTACCGACCATAACGAAGAATTTGTTGTCTGTGGGTCAAATGGCAAAACAAAATCTGCAAGTGAGGTTTAACAAGGATGGATGTTTCATTGAAAAGTATGGAAATGGCTGCAAGCTAATTGCCAAGGGTAGAAGGGATGGCAAGATGTTTACTTTGGAAGCAACCATTCCTAAACTTAAAGCAGCTATGTTTGCTCATGATGAGAGTGCCATCAGAGATGTAGAGATTTGGCATAAGAGAATTAGACATGTAAATGTACAGAAGCTGAAATCCATACAGCAGAAGGCAGTCGTACTTGGATTATTGAAATTCAAGTATAATGACTTTGGGCATGTGTGTCTTGCATGTCAATTTGGGAAGCAGGCACGACTTCCTTTCATGAGACATGTGCAAAATAGCACTAGGACTTTGTAGTTGGTGCACTCTGATGTCTGGGGACCGTCACATAATGCATCTTTTGGAGGTGCACGGTACTATGTCTCATTTATTGATGATTTCAGCAGGTACACTTGGCTGTACATTTTGAAGCATAAAGATGATGTGTTTGAAGTCTTTAGAGACTTTAAAAAACATGCTGAAAATGAACTTGGCTGCTAATATCATGCTTGAGATCAGATGGAGGAGGTGAATATGTATCCAAAGAATTTGATAGATATCTTGCCAAGTATGGGATCAGAAGGCAGCTCACATGTAGCTATACACTGCAGCAGAACAGTGTTGCAAAATGGAAGAACATAGTCTTAATGGAGTCAGCAAGAGCTATGCTAAATGAGAAGTGTTTGCCTAATGCCTATTGGGCTGAAGCAGTAATGACTGCAATTTATATGCTGAATCACACTCCTACTACAGAAATACATGCAGTCACCCCTTATGAGAAACTATATGGTCATAGACTTGACATCACGCACTTGAAAGTCTTTGGATGTATTGCGTATGTGCATATACCAGATGAGAAGAGGAAGAAATTGGATCCTAAAGCAGTGAAGAGTGTATTTTTGGGATATGCACAGGAATAGAAAGCATACAAGTGTTATGTACCTTCTACGCATGAGACACTCATCAGCAGAGATGTAGTCTTTGATGAGTTAGCATCGTGGTGTGGGAATCCGGTTGTGGTGCCTACTGATGGAGCACCTAGTATGAGTCATGCTGAAAATACTCTTGCAGAGAGTACTTCTATGAGTGGTCAGACAGCAGATGTATCTTCCGCAGTGAGTCCTTGGTCAGGATGCTTACAGAACCGTAATTCTACGTCCACTGACACAGACATGTCAGTGAGGGGGAGAAATGACAAGGGAAAAGGAAAAGAAAAGGTTTTTGAGGATGTGACAGGACCACTCACAGCAGGCTATGAGTCATCAAGCAGTGACAACTTAGACAGCGAACTGGGGATTCCGTCTGTTATGATGCCAAGTGCTAGGCCTAGCCGTTATGTGCCACCTCATGAGAGGCAAGCTCAGAGTGAGCCACAACTCAGGAGATTAGAGAGGATCAAGAGACCTGTTGACAGGTTTGCGTACACTAGTTATGCTGCAAAGCACTATGCTTACATGACAAAAGTGATGGAGATCAAAGAGCCAGGTACTTATGCTGAAGCAGTAAAGGATGAAAATTGGTGCAATGCTATGGACAAAGAGATGAATGCCTTGGCTGAAAATCAGACTTGGGATCTGATGCCACTACCTGATGGGAAAAAGACCATTGGCTGCAAATGGGTCTATAAAATCAAATGTAAGTTTGATGGCAATGTGGAAAGATACAAAGCCAGGCTGGTTGCTAAAGGATATGCTCAACAGTATGGATTGGATTATGATGAAACATTCAGCCCGGTTGCAAAGATGGCAACCATACGTACAGTAATTGCCTTGGCTGCTGCAAAAGGCTGGAAATTGCAGCAGATGGATGTCAAGAATGCATTCCTCGATGGTGATTTAGCAGAGGATGTATATATGGTTCAGCCGGAAGGGTATGAGCACCCTGGTTTTCAGCATTATGTGTGCAAGCTAAAAAAGGCACTGTATGGGCTGAAGCAGGCTCCAAGAGCCTGGCATGCTAGGATTAGTAGCTACTTGCAGAGCCTTGGATTTGTTGTTGGCAGGGCTGATCACCAGCCTGTTCACAAAGAAGATTGACAGTGGCTTGGTAGTGCTGGTTATATATGTTGATGACCTGATAATTACTGGAGATGACATGGGAATTCAGCATGCAATGAAGATGCTGAAATCTGAATTTGACATGAAAGATCTAGGAGATCTGAAGTATTTCTTGGGTATTGAGGTTGTACCAGCTGAAAATGGTTTATGGCTGATGCAGAAGCACTATGCCATGGAAATGCTTAAGAAGTATGGCATGGCTGAATGCAAACCACTGGATACACCTCTGGATCAGAATGTAAAGCTAGACATGAACACTGGGGCTAAAGTTGAAGATGTGACTATGTACAGGCAGATGGTTGGCAGTCTGATTTACTTAACTATCACTAGGCCTGACTTGAGCTATGCTATAGGGCTGATAAGCCAGTTTATGCAGAAGCCGAGGAAGCTGCACTTGGATGCAGTTAGATGCATCATGAGGTATGTTAAGTCCACTGTAGACTATGGGCTGTTCTATGTCAGAGATAAGCCCTTGACACTGATTGGATACACAAATGCAAATTGGGCAAGATGCTCATTTGATAGATGGTCTACGAGTGGCTATGCTTTTGGCTTTGGTAGCGGCATGATCTGGAGCAGCAAGAAGCAGCCTACGGTTGCTTTATCCAGTATTAAGGCTGAGTACAGGGGAGCTGCATTGGCAACATGTGAGATTGCATGGCTGCTCAAGCTTATGGCTGACTTGGATATACAGGTTGATGCTCCAGTGACACTGTTATGCAACAATCTCAGTAGTGTACTCCTAGCCATGAATCCAGTTTACCATGCCAGGACAAAACACATAGAGGTACACTACCACTTCATTCGAGAGATGGTTCTTGTAGGAAAGGTTGATCTCATGCATGTGAGGACTGATGAGCAAGTTGCAGATATCTTTACCAAGTCTCTGGGTAAAGATAAGTCAAGCACTCCCGTATGTCCGTCTTTATGTATGACCAACATCTGTGATAGCTAGTGTGCAGCTGTCTGCATGTGACTACATTGAATAAGTCAGTTTAGTTAGTCGGTGACCTGACTAGAGGTAGTCAATGAGTTAGTCAGTCTAGTTACACTTACAGGTTACTCTTTGTAGTGTGGATATTTACCCTAGTGTTGAGTAATGAAAGAAAAGAAGAAGAACCTAATGGTTCTCTGTTAGCTCCATCCATGTCTCTCTCCCCTCTTTCAACATTGTGACCAACCTGCACTTATCATTAAAGTCTTCTAGAAAACAGCCTTTTGCATTGAATCGGACCTGCAACTCCTGCTCTACCATTTGGACAACAGATACTAGATTATTTATAATTGATGGCACATATAATACATCTGTCAGACTCTTTGTCTAGCCATCATACAAGGACAAGGGAACCTTTCCAATGTGTGAAATTGGGTGGCATGAATCATCACCCGTGTAATATTTATGTTGGAAAATATTAATAGCTGCGTGAGACTCATGCAAATGACAATGCCGGCATTGAAGATAGAGACGGTGCAATTTTTAAACGGTACACGACATATCATGATTCTCCACCGGCCAAACGGACCGAGGTTTAAAAAACCCGCATATTCTACATGTGAACCCCCTCTTGGGAGGAGGTTAAAAGGATATTAAGGGGATAAGAATTCAAAAATTTATTACTCCTTTCCCCAGCCGAATGCCATGCTGGATAAAAGGGAGTGTAGCGCGGGTGCATCAGCACCATAGCTGGACGACGTGGGGAGGATCGGGCCATGCATCAGGCCACGTGGGGGGGGGGGGGGGGGGGGGGGGGGGGGGGGGGGGGGAGGTCCCCCTAACTTCAACTATATTAACTTCCTATGGGAGGGGGGGAAGTAAGGGAAGCTGAGGAGTCGTGATGCTACCAGGCCCTGAGAGAGAAAGAGGAGAGCTACATCGCTCTGTGTGCGCCATGAGGGGGGAGGATTGCTGCAGAAGAGCCACCCCTGCCATCATTTCGCCTCCTGCCCGCCAACAAGCTGCCATCAAAATCGTCTCCTCTTCCTCCACATGGATTACTGACGGCCGCAGAAGCTTCTTGGAAGCTTCTAAGGGGGCTCTCTAAACCCCCTTTTTCATTGCTCCCTATTAAGTGGGTTTTACAACCCCGAGAATTAAGGCCCCTTTCCCCTTTGCATTCCACAAAGCCATTTTAAACCCCCTTCCCGTGGATTTTCCTCCCAATTCTCTATGAAAGCCACCTTAGCCCGGTTTTTAAAGCCCTTTCCATAGCATTTCCACAAAGCCTCTTTACCCCCGGTTTCCTTTTAAACCCTTCCCACCCAAGTCCTTTAAAGCTACTTTATCCCTTCCCGTGGAGGCATTTTATATCCGGAATTTAAAGGCCTTTTTCATTTCATCCGTCACAAGGCCAATATCCTTTCCGGGTTTAAGGGCTTTCCCATTGAACCCTCCTAAAGATAACTTCTCTTTCCTCCGAGCTTCGAGGAGGAAGCCTATAAGGCCTTCCAAAGCCCAATTTCGCAAGACGGTGCATCAGTTAAGGAAGCCGAATCTCAAAGGGAATTGCGCGTGCGAGGGGGGCGGGCCAAGATCATAAGTCTGCGGCCAAGGCAAGAAGGTCGAATTCACGATGGCCCCTAAAAAGGCACAAGGCACAACCATAGGAGGATCATCTCCTAACATTCATGTGGACATTTCACCGAACCCACAAGTCTAGGTTTTCTTCCTATTTCTTGATCTATGTCGAGGTATTACAAACATGCATGGTTAATTGATGGAATTAGGTTGCGCTTATGCTTGTCAAATCCACCTAGTTTGATAAGATGCACTTTTGCGATTGAATTACATTGGCTATTTTAAAGGAAATAACTCGAATGAAGATTGGTCAATTGTATTTTTTTAATGGAATGAACGAAGGATGTTTATGCATTTTTAGTAAGTTGCTTCTGCGCATTGCAAAGTAACGAATCTAGAACAACTAATGATTTCATTACAAATTCGGAATTATTGTAGTACACCTTCAACTATGCATGAAAAGATTAAAGTGCAATCGAAAGTGGATGGGATATGAAGACACCCTAACCCTGTTTCCTATCTAATCATGATTCTGTTATTAGAAGACACCGTTCGATGGGTAAAATAGTCCCATGGATTAGATGCGACACTTGTGCAACAAATTGCAGAGTCGCATGATCTTGTGGTTTGACCACAAGAGAATGGCCAATTCCTCGGAATAAGATTGGCAGATTCTTGTGCAAGTTTATCTTGCAAGAGGATGAGTAGTCGTCCTAATATAGTATCTTTCTTCGAAAAAGTGACCAAGATAAGGGGATTAGATATTTGCTTGGAAGCAAAGGACCAATCAATAAACTGGAGCAACATATTTTCTGTTAATAGAACTTAAGGCATTGGTTAAGTTGGGTTAATAGGGTACAGCCCTAACCCAAGGACATAAGGATTAACAATCAATCCCTTAGGGATATTTCCAAGTTGCAATTGATCCCGGATCGAATGTTGGATGCATTCGGAGAGAAGGACTCACTCCTTAGCAGTTGACCAAATAAACGACCACTAGAATTGATTGTGCTTATAACAGTTTAGAAAGCACTGTTTGCATTGTTTGCTCAAGGAACTAAAGGATGGAAAAGATATTTAATGCTTCAGGTTTTAGGCCTGAAGGGAGAGGCAATTTTAGTTACCCCCGACTGTCTGCCTGACCCTAACCAAGGGGGTTGTTAGCGGCACCGGGAAGGTGGACCGAACCCGCCGCATGAGGTCTCTCCGTTGAGCGCTACTTTGAGCAGGAGGACGCTTGGGTGCCAGGGGGGCTCTCGCCGTAAATCCCTCGCCTTTCGGGCCCTACACAAGAGGCCAACATGACTCGGGATTGGATTTCGAGGCCCGCATACTAGTCTACAGGCGGAATCTTGGATTAGTAATCCCTATGGATTGTTGGATACCCTTCGGGCGGATTATGGATAAGCCTACGGGCTGGACTTTATAAATTTATTTCAAAGATAAATATGATAACCTATTGAAAAGGAACTTGTTTGACACTGCTTTTCTATGTCAAGTGCTATGATTACATGAAGGAACCGGTTCCTAACGGGCTAATTAAGGAAGCTACTTGATGCATGTCCAACTAAATGTGGTAGGTAATTAGACAACTAAAACACCTGAGGGAAGTGCGGTGGATGTGGCCATGGGTCCGTCCTACGAATGGGTGGTCCCGGTTGGCCAGGAACTTTTCTCGATCATAATGGACAGTAAGAAGATCGTTCAAAGGAAATGAATAGCAAGGGCGCTGACCTAGAGTCTAGGTTACAATAATTTCGCTTTATGCTATTTTAGGGGAATGGAATGGGACTATACCTTATGGTGGCAGAGAGGTCGAGCCTTGCATCCCTCTCGTTTTCCATTTTCCTTGAACCAAGTGCAGCATGAATCCGCTTCAGCCTTGGCGTTTCTGCGTAAAGTAGTTCACTCGGGGTTCAAGGCTAGTTGCCGTTTAGGAAATGACCATTAGGGAAAACCCTGATTCATGCCGGTCCTAAGTGGGAACGGCCAGAATACTTCCGCTATATGGAAGACACGGAAAGTCCTGGATTGCGAACCCCATAACATTCCATGGGAGTGCCAAGCGGAGCTTTCTAGATCTCCTTTCCGATGGACTGCTAAGACGTGTCCTGAAGAGAACAAGTGGACACGTTACAGTTGGTATCAGAGCAAACCAACGAAGGATTTTTTTTAAGAAATCTTAATAAGAAGAAGTAAAGAAAATGTTGATGTTCCGAACATTTCCTTACTTTTGATGATGTCTTGCAGGATTATGAAGCATGGAACAGGTTCTTAGTGTTTTGAGTCATGTTTATGACCGCGATGCATTCCCTGGATTATCAACAAAGGGTTGAGATGATGAAGATCCTAGATCATATTTATAATCCATCACCTTTGTATGTGGAACGAAGATGGACGGGTGACTCAGGAATCTACTACATAGCTGCCCACCGGTTTGCATACCTTCGAACCAACCTAAAGAGGATCAACTGGTTGGAAGACCTGAAGATCGTGAAGCTGTTCATTTTTGTGGAGGCTCACGTAGACTCAACTTTACATATTCAAGGTCGGAGAGTTGATCTGAACTCATATGTATATGAGGAAGTGACCCGTGTAATCCTCGTCGATAGGATCAAGGTGTTGGGGTGCCATGAGAATAATGGGTTCCAAAGGAAAGGATACCCTAATCTTTCGATGACTTACCAATTCTTGAAGATCCATGACCCGAAACCATACTATTATCCAGTTCCCATAGATAAATGTAATACAACATTATTCTCCCCGAACTAGATGTAACAGTTGCTTTGCCATCCCAAGAAATGTTGTACTCCGAAAGGGCTAGACCCATATAAATGGAATAAGACTTCTTTTTTATCAATGTCTGTCTTGTCCATGAGAATTGATAAAAAGTTAAGTGGCTAGATTCCTTGGTTGATAGCTGAAATGGAGATGAAATATAAATCATAACGATTAACAAGTGATAACATTAAGAAACCTCTATCCAGGCACAACCCCAAGTACAGATTCCCAGTTCGCCTCTTACATCAAGTACTGCTGTGATCCAGGAGAAGAATTTTCTTCTCAAGCAGATTAAGCCACCTAAATTTGACGGAAAAGGTAGAACTGTCCAAGTGGATGTTGAGATTTGGATAGAATCCATGGAGGATTACTTTGAAGTAGCCGACACTGCACCCACCAACCAAGCTAAGCTCACCAAGCTGAAGCTCACCGGCAAAGCCAGGCTTTGGTGGAAGCAATGCTGCAGAGATCAAGGGATCGCGGAAGGATCTGTTACCTGGGAAAATCTGAAGAAAGTTGTGCAAGGAAGATACTTACCACTTGCGTATCGCAAGCAGAAAATGAATGAGTTCTACGAGTTGAAACAGCTAGGATTCACTCTTGATGCATACTACTCTAAATTTGTCTCACTTCTTAAGTATGTGCCACAGATGGACATGACACAATAGGTGTCAAAATTTTGTGTTGGTTTAAATCCACCAGTTAATAGCCGTCTCAAATCAATGCGCCCAATAGATCTACAGGACGCACTCATTCGAGCTACGCCTATAATTCAGGAGGTGCAGGCTAGGCCAAGAGGTAACAAAGCTTGGTCTTATAATGACCCGAACAGAGGAGTATATAGGCCTCAAATGAAGAGAGTTCAAGGTCAGAATCGGGAACAAAGAAAGAAGGCAAGGACTAATAATGTCAACAACTTTTCCCCTACTCAAAGCAATGGCTGAAACCTCCGTTGTTTCCATTGCAACGAGCCCAGTCATTTCAAGAGGCAATGTCCCAAGCTTGGAGGAGGACATCGCCAAGCACCTTTCCAAGGAATTGGCCGTGGCCAGGGAGCCGCTACCCGAGACAGAGGAAGAACTGCTTGTGTTGCCAACAGGGAAATATGCAAAGAAGAAGATCCGACCATGGAAGCAGAGTTTGAAAGGGCGACAGTCCATGCCGCTCTTCACAAGAAAGGGCCGAATCGCCAGTTTTCGGTGATTCGGACACCATCAGACTATCAAGGTAAAGATTTCAAGACCTTGATTGACTATGGCAGTACACATTCCTTTATCTCACTAGCTTGTGCAAAAAGATTAGGGATAGCCATAGTAGAAGCACCTACCTTGCTTGTGGAATTAGCAAATGGTCATGAGGTCACTTGTACCAAGCAAACTGCTAAAGTGGAATTTTTTCAAGGAGGAAAGATGACTTCGGTCAAATTCAGAGTCATGAACCTAGGTATCCATGAGTGTCTACTCGGAATGGATTGGCTTAAACCTAATGATGCCCACATCCATTGTGGAAAGGGCCAAATTTCCTTTCGAAACTCTAAAGGGGAATTGGTCACGACTCAAGGTGAGGCTAGAAAACCAAAAATTCAGTTAGCCAAAGCATTTTGGATTATAAAGGGAGTTAGAAAGGGACTACCTGTCTACTTGATTAAGCTCAATAAGTTAGATCAAAAGCAGGAGTCTAATGAAGGACCTTCATGGCTAAAGGAATACGCGAACGTATTTCCTGAAGAGTTGACAGAATTCTTGCCTCAAAGATAAGTGGATCATGAGATCAAGCTAGTGCTAGGAGCTGCACCAATTGTAAAGAGACCTTATAGAATGTCCATCCTGGAAGCAATTGAGCTAAAGGAACACTACAAGCAACTGCTAGATCAGGGCTACATCCATCTTAGCAGTTCACCGTGGGGAGCTCCAATACTGTTCTAAAAAAAGAAAGATGGAACGCGTCGACTATGTATTGATTACAAAGGGTTGAATCAATCAACTGTCAAGAACAAGTACCCTATTCCTAGAATAGATGAGCTTCTTGATTGTCTTCAGGGTGCGAAGATCTTCTCCAAGATTGATCTCAGGTCTGGTTACTATCAGATAAGGATCAAGGAAGAAGATGTTGAGATATCGAGCTCCACTCGTGATACGCCAGGGTGACCGTTGTATATTTATGTCACCGACTTGTCAGTTGCAGACGCGGTTGGTACACCGCCCATGAATAATAGCTACATGATAGCTATCCTTATCTACTCTAGTTCGTGGCTCAGTTAGTATGCCACCTTAGTTAGTTGAGTTTGGTTTGAGACCCATATATAGGGTTCTTCTATTTCTTTGTACTTGAGTTCTTTTGGCTTACACAACTAAGAAGAGGAAAACTGTTTTCAGCCTCCACCCTTGTGTGTCTTTCCCCATTGTGCAAGCAAGAAAGCTTCAAGCGAGACTCCTTCCTTCTCTCCCACAATCTTGACATGGTATCAGAGCCTTGTTCGTGGTAAGGAGCTCAAGAAAGCAAGCCAAGCTCGCGGTGGTCTGGTAAGAGGAGCAGTGTTGCTTTCATTTCCTGTTTTGGGAGCAGATCTCTGCAGGTAGCACAGCCGGAAATTGCAGGAGTGCATTGTCTCAGGTTGAGACACCCTTCGCGGTGAAGCAAGAGGGCAGTATATGCTGCGGGAGAGGGCTTTAGCCCTTGGTGACCTTGTTTTTTTGATTTGAGGCCATTTCGGGGCCTGTTTTGCAGACGGAAGTTTTCTGCACGCACTCAAGAAAAGGCTCAGTTTTATGCTGTGCGACCACTGTTCTACAGGTCGGTGAAAAGTTACTGTAGAAATTGCATCGTATACTTGTGCGCAGAGACATTGGGAGTTTCAGAATCATCCTTGGTTCCTGTTTATGCAAAATCGTCACTAGGAAGTGACTGTGTGGTCAAATACCACTTTCGCCAGTTTTGCAGATTTGCCCTTGTGAGGGTGAAGCTGTGTTTTTTGCAGTGACAGAATTTCTTGCAGTATTCTGTAATGGCATCTGATTCTCTTTCACAGATTGTCACTGAAAAGCTTGACAAGAACAACTTCCAGGCATGGAAGTTTAGAATGACGAATTTCCTTATGGGAAAAGGATATTGGGAATTTGTTGCAGGAAATGAAGAAGAACCAGTTCTTCCTGATGTTCCCAATCAACAACAAATGCAGGCATTTAAAACATGGCATGAGAGAGCCAGGAAAGTTATGTATTGGCTGTCTATCAGTATTTCAGACTCTATGATTGTGCATATTCAGGATGCAAGTACGCCAAAGGAGGCATGGGATACTTTGTCAAAAATGTATAGCACAAATACGCAAGCCAGGAAAATGCAGCTCAAGCAAGAGTTGCATAATGTGCAAAGAGAAAGTATGAGCATCAACGACTACCACATGAAGGTGAAGAAGATTGCAGATGCACTTGCTTCCATTGGGTCGCCAGTGGAAGATGATGATTTAGTTTCCGTGACCTTGAATGGTCTAGGAAAGGATTATGCACAGTTTCGGACATCCATTTCAGTTCGTGAAAGATTTCCTGATTTTGAGGAGTTGATTGCTCTTCTAATTTCTGAGGAACAGAGAAATGGTGGTGCATCTTCTTCAGGAGGAACTTCAAAAGAAGCTGTCTTCTACTCAAATGCTGGAAGAGGTAGAGGCAGAGGTAGAGGAGGCCGATTTGGAGGCTGTGGCATAAATCAGAATATGCAGCAAACTCAAGAAAACCAGTCCTATGGAGGAGGACGTGGTAACTCTAGAGGCAGGGGGAGCCAAAGAGGTCGTGGTGGATGGCAAAGAGGCCAAAATGCAAACAGTAATGTTGAATGCTACTATTGTGGTAAAATGGGTCATATGGCTAAAGACTGCTATAAAAAGCAGAATGACATCATGAATGGAAAACTGCAACAAGGGAATTATGCATCTTCTAGTAGACAGGGTGATGACAGAAATGAGCATTTGTTCATGGTGCAGCACATGAACAATTCTATGACAAGTGCAGAAGAAAGCAATGATGTATGGTATGTTGACTCAGGTGCATCAAACCACATGACAGGTCATGCAGAATGGATGGAGGATGCAAGGAAAATGGAAAAACCAGGATTTGTGGAGACTGGTGATGATACTGCACATCCTATTGTGCAGATTGGAAAAATTCCCTTGTCTATGCAGGGTGGGAAAAAGAAATACCTGTCCGATGTATTTCATGTCCCGAATATTACCAAGAATCTGGTTTCAGTTGGTCAAATGGTTGAACAGGGCTTGCAGGTCAGATTTAATCCTCATGGATGCTTTGTTGAGGATATGAAAAATAAAGGTCGCTTGATAGCAAAAGGAAAGAAGAAGGGCAGAATGTTTACATTGGATGCAGACATGTCTGAATTGAGTGCAGCAATGTTTGCACATGGGACCGGTGTAGTTGCAGATATTGATATCTGGCATAAACGCATTGGTCATGTTAATGTACAGCGACTTAAATCAATGCAGGCCCAAAATATTGTTGCAGGATTGCCCAAATTCAAGGTTGCAGAAATGCATAAGGTATGTGAAGCCTGTCAGTTTGGAAAACAGGCAAGGAAACCATTTCCTAGACATGTTCAAGAGAGTGAGAAGCCATTGGAATTAATTCACTCTGATGTGTGGACAACTAAAGCTGCATCTCTTGGAGGCTGTCATTATTTTGTCAGTTTTATTGATGACTATAGCAGAAAAGTTTGGGTGTATTTTATGAAAAAGAAAAGTGAAGTTTTTGGGCATTTCAAAACTCTTAAAGCTATGGTTGAAAAAGAAACAGGCTTGCAGATAAAATGCCTAAGGTCAGATGGAGGGGGAGAGTACCTCTCAAATGAGTTTGCAAAGTTCTTGCAGGAGCATGGCATAAAGCAGCAATATTCATGCAGTTATACCCCACAACAAAATGGAATTGCAGAAAGGAAAAACAGGCATATTGGAGAGGTATCTCGTGCCATGCTCAATGAAAAAGACTTGCCAGATTTTTATTGGGCTGAAGCAGTTGCTACAGCAGTCTACATAATGAACAGGACTCCCACTGCAGCAATACATGGAATGACTCCAGAGGAGAGGTATACTGGTAGGAAACCAGATATTTCTCATTTGAAAATTTTTGGTTGCATTGCCTATGTACATGTGCCAGATGAGCTGAGATCCAAGTTGGATCCAAAAGCTGAGAAGTGCATCTTTATTGGTTACTCTCTGCAGCAAAAAGGGTATAGATGCTATAACCCTTCTACTCGTAAGTTTACAGTGAGCAGAGATGTTGTTTTTGATGAGATGAGTAGCTGGTATAGACCAGTAAATGTGATTGATGATGAAGATGCACAAAATGGTAATGCTACACAGAATTCACAGCAGCAGTCACAAAATATTAGTGGACCTGGAGCGTCCTCTAGCAGTGGTTCACATTCTTCGCCATGGACAGGCAGATTGAGATCAGGAGAATCTTCTCAAAGCAATGCAGATAGTGGTATGCAGGTATCACGAAAAGGAAAAGAGAAGGTTGATCAGCCCATGTTTGATGTGAATGCAGGTCACTCTTATGTGGATGGTGAATCCAGTGGCTCAGAACAGAGCATTGATGATGAGTTGGGTATTCCTTCTATTGTTACACCTGGAGTAAGGAAGACCAGGGATGTTTTGAGAGCACCTGGGAGTGAACCTACTTTGCGCAGGTCTACAAGAGCTAGGTATCCTGTGGATAGGCTGAAATATGATGGATTTACAGCCATTCACTATGCATATATGGTCAAAGTGATACAGGAACCAGAACCCACATCTTTTGAGCAAGCCATGGGAAAAGAAAAATGGGAGAAAGCCATGGATGAAGAAATGGATGCCTTGGAAGCAAATGCTACATGGGAGTTAGTACCTTTGCCTAAAGGTAAGAATGCAATTGGCTGTAAGTGGGTTTATAAGGTGAAGCACAATGCTGATGGTTCTGTGAACAGATACAAGGCAAGATTAGTAGTCAAGGGGTATGCACAAACATATGGCATTGACTATGAAGAAACATTTAGTCCGGTTGCAAGGATGGCAACCGTAAGAGCAGTCATTGCTATGGCTGCATCAAAGGGATGGTCTTTACATCAGATGGATGTAAAGAATGCCTTCTTGCATGGTGATTTGCAAGAAGAGGTCTATATGGAGCAGCCACCAGGTTATGTGCATGCTGTTCATCCTGAGTTTGTTTGCAGGTTGAAGAAAGCCTTGTATGGCTTGAAGCAAGCACCTAGAGCATGGTCTGACAAGATAGGACAGTATCTTGTCACTATTGGCTTTCAGATTTCCAAGGCAGATTTCTCACTTTATGTGAGAAAAACAGAGAAAGGTATTATGCTGCTTGTCATTTATGTTGATGATTTGATTATGACAGGTGACAGTGATGAAGATATCCTTCATGTGAAAATGCTATTGAAGCAGAAGTTTGAGATGAAGGATTTGGGAGAGCTGCGTTATTTCTTGGGCATTGAGGTGATTAGATCACCAAGTGGGATACAGCTCTTGCAGAGGCAGTATGGATTGGACATGCTGTCCAAATATGGGATGACAGGCTGTAAGCCTATTTCAGTTCCTTTGGAGCAAAATGTGAAGCTGAGCACAGATGCAGGTGAGCTTCTAGAAGACCCTACTATGTACAGACGCATAGTAGGAAGTTTGATTTATATGACTATTACCAGGCCAGATTTGAGCTATGCTGTTGGATTGGTAAGTCAGTTTATGCAGGCTCCAAGGAAACCACATTTGGATGCGGCTAGACGGATACTTAGGTATGTGAAGTCCACATTGCAGTATGGACTATTTTATGAGACTGGGGTTCAGATACAGTTGCATGGATACACTGATGCTGATTGGGCTGGTAGTATTTCTGATAGACGATCTACCAGTGGATATGTATTCTCTTTTGGGAGTGCTGCAGTCACTTGGAGCAGCAAGAAACAGCCTACAGTTGCCTTGTCGAGCACAGAGGCTGAGTACAGGGGTGCAGCAATGGCTGCATGTGAGGTAGCTTGGTTGCATAAGCTACTTTATGATATGCATCAGTCTACAGATGGGCCAGTTGTCATTTATTGTGACAACATGAGTAGTATACACTTGGCAAATAACCCAGTCTATCATGCTAGAACAAAGCACATTGAGGTGCATTATCACTATGTGCGAGAGAGGGTTTTACTAGGTCTTATTGATCTAGTTTATGTCAGCACAGAGGATCAGGTAGCTGACATATTCACGAAGGCATTGGGCGCAGAGAAGCTGCGCAAGTTCAGAGACCTGCTTGGTGTGCAGGAATTGGGATTGAGCTCGAGGGGGAGTGTTGAGATATCGAGCTCCACTCGTGATACGCCAGGGTGACCGTTGTATATTTATGTCACCGACTTGTCAGTTGCAGACGCGGTTGGTACACCGCCCATGAATAATAGCTACATGATAGCTATCCTTATCTACTCTAGTTCGTGGCTCAGTTAGTATGCCACCTTAGTTAGTTGAGTTTGGTTTGAGACCCATATATAGGGTTCTTCTATTTCTTTGTACTTGAGTTCTTTTGGCTTACACAACTAAGAAGAGGAAAACTGTTTTCAGCCTCCACCCTTGTGTGTCTTTCCCCATTGTGCAAGCAAGAAAGCTTCAAGCGAGACTCCTTCCTTCTCTCCCACAATCTTGACAGAAGATATCCCAAAGACGGCCTTTAACACAAGATATGGACACTTTCAGTTTCTAGTTATGTCATTCGGGCTTACGAATGCGCCTGCCACCTTCAACAGGTTAATGCAGGATATCTTTAGGCCATATCTTGATGACTTCGTACTCATCTTCTTCGACGACACTTTAGTCTATTCTAAACAGGAAGAAGATCATGAACCCCAACTTCGGATTGTCCTTGAGACAATGAGAGCACATAAGCTCTATGCTAAGATGAAGAAGTGCGCATTCTTCAAACGTTAGATTGAATATTTGGGATTCATCGTATCAGCAGAAGGAATCTCAGTGGATCTGGTTGGAGATGTTCTAGAATGGCCAATACCAACAACTGTCAAAGAAATATGCAGTTTTCTTGGATTTACAGGATGGTATAGGGTCTTCATCAAAAACTATGCTTTGATAGCAGCACCTTTGACAGATCTACTGAAGAAGCAAACATCCATTGCATGGTCAACTACCGAACAAACCAGCTTTGATAGATTGAAGCAAAGTTTGGTATCTGCACCTATCCTAAAACTTCCAGACCTCAGTAAGGAGTTCGAGGTAGTAACTGATGCTAGCACACTTGCCTTAGAATGTGTGCTCATGCAGGAAGGTCATCATGTAGCATACTCTTCAAGGAAACTGAAGAGCCATGAGAAGAATTATGCTACCCATGATTTAGAACTATTAGCTGTCATCCATGCTCTAAAGCTTTGGAGACACTACCTATTGGGTAACAAGTTTACTCTAGTGACTGATCATAAAAGTCTCAAGTGAATCTTTACCCAGAATGAGCTCAATATGAGGCAATGTTGGTGGATTGAAGTGCTGGAGGAGTATGATTTTGAAATCAAGTACCGCGATAGCGAAAGAAGAATATAGTTGCCAATGCACTCAGCCGCAAGGCATTCCTTAATTCTCTAATCTTGCAAAATCCATCAACATCTAGATCTCTAACCACAAAGGTGTCCATGCCAAACAACCCAATACTTGAGCTAGCTAGAGAGGAAGCATGCCATGATCCATCCTATCAAAAGATGCTAAGGGAAATCCCTATCAAGGACCATGACCAAAAGCTACAGGCTAAGTATCATGAATTCTCTATCAATAGTGGACTTGCCTACTATAGAACGAGATTATGTATACCGGAAAGCCAGTCACTTAAGCAGAAGATATTGTGGGAAGCTCATGATTCCCCTTTCTCAGGACATCCTGGCTATGCCAAGTCTCTCAAAGCAGTTAGGAAGAGCTACCATTGGGAGAGGCTTAAAGGTGACGTTCTCGAATATGTCACTGAGTGTTTGTCTTGTCAACGTATCAAAGCTGAACATGTCAAAATGCCAAGAAAGTTACAACCACTTGAAATTCCCCAAATGAAATGGGAATTCATTAGTATGGACTTTGTTGTTGGCCTACCCCAAGTTCACGGAGGATACAATTCCATCATGGTTGTGGTTGACATGCTTACTAAGGTTGCATACCTTATTCCAGTAAAGACAAACTATAAAGCCTCAAACATTCAAGGTTGTTTATCAATGAGATATTCAAGCTACATGGGTTACCCAGAAGAATCATTAGTGATCGTGATTCTCTCTTCACATCACACTTCTAGAGAGCTATCTTTGAAGCCATTGGGACTCAACTTTGTTTTAGTATAGCTTACCATCCCCAAACCGATGGCCAAATGGAGAGAGTCAATCAAGTCATCGAGGATATGCTAAGGGCACACGACTGTCGTGAACCAAAAATGTGGATTCAATACTTGCCCTTGGTTGAATTTGCCTACAATGCTTCTTATCAACAAAGCATTCAAATGACCCCTTTTCAAGCATTGTATGGTCATGATTGTTGAAGTCCCCTAAACTTCTCAGATCCAACCTTGAGGGTTGAAGCTTCAAGGCAGATGTTGGAAGAGAAGGATGACCAAGTAAAGTCAATAAGACAGGACATACAAGCTGCCAAGGATAGACATAAGGCATACGCGGATTTGAACCGTCAAGATAGAATCTTCGAGGAAGGAGACATGGTCTTCATTCGCGTATGCCCAAAGAAGAGTTCCCTATCCTTAGGAGATTGCAAGAAGCTAAGTCCAAGATATTGTGGACCATACAAGATCCTCAAGTGCCTAGGACCTAATGCTTATAGACTACAACTCCATGAGAACCTAAAGGTTCATAATGTATTCCATATCAGCCTATTGAAGAAGTATGTACCTAGTCCTAGCCATGTACTTGATGACCAACAAATTATAATGCCTAGCCAAGGAGTCCTTGAGCTATGGCCTGACAGGATCTTAGATGTTAGGGAGAGACAACTGAGATCCAGAACCTTGAGAGAATGCCTCGTCCAGTGGAAAGATTATCCTGAGGAGGATGCCACTTGGATAGATGAAAGCACTCTCAACCATCAATATCCCCAGTTTATCTCGAGATGAGGACATCTCGATTCCTCCAACGGGGAGAGAATGTAATATTTCTGTTGGAAAATATCAATAGCTGCGTGAGACTCATGCAACTGACAATGCTGGCATTGAAGATAGGAACGGTGCAATTTTTAAACGGTACACGACGTATCATGATTCTCCACCAGCCAAACGGACCGAGGTTTAAAAAACCCGCATATTCTACATGTGAATCCCCTCTTAGGAGGAGGTTAAAAGGATATTAAGGGGATAAAAATTCAAAAATTTATTACTCCTTCTTTCCCCAGCTGAATGCCGTGCTGGAGGAAAGGGAGTGTAGCGCAGGTGCATCAACACCATAGCTGGATGACGTGGGGAGGATCGAGCCATGCATCAGGCCGCGTGGGGGGGGGGAGGGTCCCCCTAACTTCAACTATATAAACTCCCTGTTGGGGGGGAGGGGGGGTGGGAGGAGTAAGGAAAGCTGAGGAGTCGTGACGCTGCCACGCCCTGAGAGAGAGAGAGAGGAGAGCTACATCGCTCTGTGTGCGCCATGAGGGGGGAGGATTGCCACAAAAGAGCCGCTGCTACCATCATTTCGCCTCCTGCCCGCCAACAAGCCGCCATCAAAATCGTCTCCTCTTCCTCCACCTGGATTACTAACGGCCACAGAAGATTCCAAGAAGCTTCTTGGAAGTTTCTAAGGGGGCTCTCTAAGCCCCCTTTTTCATTGCTCCCTATTAAGTCGGTTTTACAACCCCGGGAATTAAGTCCCCTTTCCCCCTTGCATTCCACAAAGCCATTTTAAACCCCCTTCCCGTTGATTTTCCACCCAAGTCTCTATAAAAGCCACCTTAGCCCGGTTTTTAAAGCCCTTTCCATAGCATTTCCACAAAGCCTCTTTACCCCCGGTTTCCTTTTAAACCCTTCCCACCCAAGTCCTTTAAAGCTACTTTATCCCTTCCCGTGGAGGCCATTTTATGTCCGGAATTTAAAGGCCTTTTTCATTTCATCCGTCACAATGCCAATATCCTTGCCCGGTTTAAGGGCTTTCCCATTGAACCCTCCTAAAGATAAATTCTTTTTCCTCCGAGCTTCGAGGAGGAAGCCTATAAGGCCTTCCAAAGCCCAATTCCACAAGACGGTGCATCGGTCAAGGAAGCCGAATCTCAAAGGGAATTGCACGTGCGAGGGGGGCGGGCCAAGATCATAAGTCTGTGGCCAAGGCAAGAAGGTTGAATTCACGATGGCCCCTAAAAAGGCACAAGGCGCAACCGCAGGAGGATCATCTCCTAACATTCATGTGGACATTTCACTGAACCCACAAGTCCATGTTTTCTTCCTATTTCTTGATTTATGTCTAGGTATTACAAACATGCATGGTTAATTCATGGAATTAGGTTGCGCTTATGCTTGTCAAATCCACCTAGTTTGATAAGATGCACTTTTGCGATTGAATTACATTGGCTATTTTAAAGGAAATAACGCAAATGAAGATTGGTCAATTGTATTTTTTTAATGGAATGAACGAAGGATGTTTATGCATTTTTAGTAAGTTGCTTCTGCGCATTGCAAAGTAACGAACCTAGAACAACTAATGATTTCATTACAAATTTGGAATTATTGTAGTACACCTTCTACTATGCATGGAAAGATTAAATGCAACACTTGTGCAACAAATTGCAGAGTTGCATGATCTTGTGGTTTGACCACAAGAGAATGGCCAATTCCTTGGAATAAGATTGGTAGATTCTTGTGCAAGTTTATCTTGCAAGAGGATGAGTAGTCATCCTGATATAGTACCTTTCTTGGGAAAAGTGACCAAGATAAGGGGATTAGATATTTGCTTGGAAGCAAAGGATCAATCAATAATCTAGAGTAGCATATTTTCTGTTAATAGAACTTAAGGTATTGGTTAAGTTGGGTTAATAGGATACAACCCCAACCCAAGGACATAAGGGTCAACAATCAATCCCTTAGGGAACTTGCCAAGTCACAATTGATCCCGGATCGAATGATGGATTCATTCGGAGAGAAGGATTCACTCCTTAGCAGTTGGCCAAATAAACGACCACTGCAATTGATTGTGCTTGTAACAATTTAGAAAGCACTGTTTGCATTGTTTTCTCAAGGAACTAAAGGATAGAAAAGATATTTAATGCTTCAGGTTGAAGGCCTGAAGGGAGAGGCAGTTTCAGTTACCCTTGACTGTCTGCCTGGACCCTAACCAAGGGGGTTGTTAGCAGCACCGGGTAGGTGGACCAAACCGCCGCGTGAGGTCTCTCCATTGAGCCCTACTTGGAGCAGGAGGATGCTTGGGTACCAGGGGGCTTTGGTCGTAAATCCCTCGCCTTTCGGGCCCTACACAAGAGGCCAACGTGACTCGGGATTGGATCTCGAGGCCCGCATACTAGTCTACGG
Organism: Lygodium microphyllum; assembly: GCF_053477565.2. NCBI lineage: Eukaryota > Viridiplantae > Streptophyta > Polypodiopsida > Schizaeales > Lygodiaceae > Lygodium > Lygodium microphyllum. The sequence goes on from NC_141143.1 coordinate 128,383,768, forward strand.
GTGGAATCTTGGATTAGTAATCCCTGTGGATTGCTAGATAGCCTTCGGGTGGATTATGGATAAGCCTATGGTCTAGACTTTATAAATTTATTTCAACGATAAATATGATAACCTGTTGAAAATGAACTTGTTTGACATTGCTTTTCTATCTCAAGTGCTATGATTACATGAAGGAACCGGTTCCTAACGGGCTAATTAAGGAAGCTACTTGATGCATGTCCAACTAAATGTGGTAGGTAATTAGACAACTAAAACACCTGAGGAAAGTGCGGTGGATGTGGCCATGGGTCCGTCCTACGGATGGGTGGTCCTGGTTGGCCGGGAACTTTTCTCAATCATAATGGACAGCAAGAAGATCGTTCAAAGGAAATGAATAGCAAGGGCGCTGACCTAGAGTCTAGGTTACAATAATCCCGCTTTACGCTATTTTAGGGGAACGGAATGGGACTATGCCTTATGGCAGAGAGATCAAGCCTTGCATCCCTATCATTTCCCATTCTCCTTGAACTAAGTGCAGCGTGAATACACTTCGGCCCTGGTGTTTCTGCATAAAGTAGTTCGCTCGGGGTTCGAGGCTAGTTGTCATTTAGGAAATGACCATTAGGGGAAACCCTGATTCAGGTCGGTCCTAAGTGGGAATGGCTAGAATACTTCCGCTACGTGGCAGACGCGAAAAGTCCTAGATCGCAAACCCCGTCACATTTCATGGGAGTGCCGGGCGGAGCTTTCTAGATCTGCTTTCTGATGGACTGCTAAGACGTGTCCTGAAGAGAACAGGTGAACACGTTATAACCCGTCTACACATAACATGGGTTTTGTAAGTCCTACATCTCTCCAAACCACTCAACATGACTCGTCATATGATTAGATGCACATGAATTGACATACCATACATCATCATGTGTCCCTTTTTCTATAACAGCATTCATCATATGCTGCATAACAAAAAGACACTCATTTTTGTCTTCATTCTGTCATGAAGATGATGCATACTTTCCTTGTTGCACTTTACCACTGCGAATATCATCCTTCTTTGCATAGCAATGGGGTGCAATATGGCCTGTTTTGCCACAATAATGGCAAACAATAGCAGAATTTCCAGAACCTCTATTCTGTCGTCCACCTCTTCCTCTAGAGCTCCCCCTGCCTCTAAAGTTTCCTCTGCCTCCAGAAACCTGCATTTCACCAAACTGTTGATTGAACCCGTTTTGCTGATTATCGCCAACACGTCCCATACCACGGCCTCTCGAAGAGGATCTACCAAGTCCCCTTCCTGAACTCGAGTAAAATTCTTGGACATGTTCACCATTTCTTTCAGACGAATCACCCTACATATTGATCTCTTCAGTAATCATGAGAGAGATCAGCTCATCAAAATCTGGAAATGGCTTCCGTATATATGCTGAAGTAACAAATGATTTCTATGCCTTCTCATTGTTAAGGCCACTCAAATTGGATGAAACCAAATCATCGTCATCTGGCATTGCATCAATCGCTGCTAAAGCATCTGCAATGCTCCTCACCTTTAACACATACTCATTGATCGACATTTTTCCTTTCTTCAAGGCATTCAACTCTTGCTCTCAAAAATTGTCCAAGCTACATGTGAAGTTTCTGCATTCCTAATATGTCCTAGCATAGTATTATCAATGACTGCAAATAGCCAGTATATCACCTTTTTGTCTTTCGCATTCCACTCTTTCCATGCTTTTAACTCATCTACAGCCAGCTCTAGCTCCTTTTCTTCACCTGAAACAAACTCATAAAGGCCCTTTCCAATAAGAAAGTTCGTCACATGGAACTTCCATGAAGGGTAGTTGTTCTTGTTGAGATTCTCAATAATGGGATTTCCACTGTTCTCTGCCATTATTACAAACAAGGATATAACACAACAAGCTAGTCTTCTGCAATCTTTCACAACACGTGCATAGCAATACACCAAGCAACCTTCTTCACTGATTACTCAACAATACATGTAATCTGCAACCTATTTGCAGATAAATCTTATGTTTTCTTCCAGCAAACACCTCAAAAATTACAGATTCACAATTTGTAACCTACGCACCCAGTTTCGGTCAATACAGCCGAAATCACAGTGTACCCTAAAACTGTTGTCCGCAACCTTATGACTATAAAACGGGACCTGAAATGGCCTCAAACACCCAAACGGCCTCAAACACCCAAAATCTGCAAAATATACAGTGATCTGTTCGCACACCAAATCTCACAGCAATCTAAGGTGGGCAAAGTTCCCCCCAGGCCGGGTTGTGCACCCCTTTAGGGTCTTTGATGGCAAAGGGGGGGGGTCACCCCTCTTTTGTCTTGCCACTTCGCCTGTGTTGAGATATCGAGCTCCACTCGTGATATGCCAGGGTGACTGTTGTGCATTTATGTCACCAACTTGTTAGCTGCAGATGCGGTTGGTACACCGCCCATGAATAATAGCTAGATGATAGCTATCCTTATCTACTCTAGTTCGTGGCTTAGTTAGTATGCCACCTTAGTTAGTTGATTTTGTTTTGAGACCCGTATATAGGATTCTTCTATTTCTCTGTACTTGAGTTCTTTTGGCTTACACAACTAAGAAGAGGAAAGCTATTTTCAGCCTCCACCTGTGTGTGTATTCCCCCATTGTGCAAGCAAGAAAGCTACAAGTGAGACTCATTCCTTCTCTCCCACAATCATGACATGGTATCAGAGCCTGGTTTGTGGTAAGGAGCTCAAGAAAGCAAACCAAGTTTACGATGTTCTGGTAAGAGGACCAGTGTTGCTTTCATTTTTCAAGTTTGGGAGCAAGTCTCTACAGGTAGCACAGCCGAAAATTGCAAGAGTGCATTGTCTCAGATTGAGACGCCCTTCACGGTGTAGCAAGAGGGCAGTATATGCTGCGGGAGATGGGCTTTAGCCCTCGATTGCCCTATTTTGTAGCAAGAGGCCATTTTGGTGCCTGTTTTGGAGGCGAAAGTTTTCCGTATGCACTCAAGGAAAGGCCCTGTTTTTTGCCGTGCGACCACTATTCTACAGTGACAGAATTTTTTGCAGTGTTCTATAATGGCGTCTGATTCTCTTTCATAGATTGTCACTGAAAAGCTTGACAAGAACAACTTCCAAGCATGGAAGTTTAGAATGACGAATTTTCTTATAGGAAAAGGATATTGGGAATTCGTTGCAGGAAATGAAGAAGAGCCAGTTCTTCCTGATGTTCCCAATCAACAGCAAATGCAAGCATTTAAAGGATGGCATGAGAGAGCCAGAAAAGTTATGTACTAGCTGTCTATTAGTATTTTAGACTCTATGATTGTGCATATTCAGGATGCAAGTACACCAAAGGAGGCATGGGATACTCTATCAAAAATGTATAGCACAAATACGCAAGTCAGGAAAATGCAGCTCAAGCAAGAGTTGCACAATGTGCAAAGAGAAAGTATGAGCATCAATGACTACCACATGAAGGTGAAGAAGATTGCGGATGCACTTGCTTCCATTGGGTCGCTAGTGGAAGATGATGATTTAGTTTCTGTGACCTTGAATGGTCTAGGAAAGGATTATGCACAGTTCCGAACATCCATTTCCGTCCGTGAAAGATTTCCTGATTTTGAGGAGTTGATTGCTCTTATAATTTCTGAGGAGTAGAGAAATGGTGGTGCATCTTCTTCAAGAGGAACTTCAAAAGAAGTTGTTTTCTACTCAAATGTTGGAAGAGGTAGAGGCAGAGGTAGAGGAGGCCGATCTAGAGGCCGTGGTAGAAATCAAAAAAAGCAGCAAACTCAAGAAAACCAGTCCTATGGAGGAGGACGTGGTAACTCTAGAGGCAGGGGGAGTCAAAGAGGTCGTAGTGGATGACAAAGAGGCCAAAATGCAAACAGCAATGGTGAATGCTACTACTGTGGTAAAATGGGTCATATGGCTAAAGGCTGCTATAAAAAGCAGAATGACATCATGAATGGAAAACTGCAACAAGGGAATTATGCATCTTCTAGTAGACATGGTGATGACAGAAATGAGCATTTGTTTATGGTCCAGTACATGACCAATACTGTGACAAGTGTAGAAGAAAGCAACGATGTGTGGTATGTTGACTCAGGTGCATCAAACCACATGACAGGTCATGCAGAATGGATGCAGGATGCAAGGAAAATGGAAAAACTAGGATTTGTGGAGACTGGTGATGATACTGCACATCCTATTGTGCAGATTGGAAAAATTCATTTGCCTATGCAGGATGGGAAAAAGAAATACCTTGTCGGATGTATTTCATGTCCCGAATATCACTAAGAACTTCGTTTCTGTTGGTCAAATGGTTGAGCAGGGCTTGCAGGTCAGATTTAATTATCATGGATGCTTTGTTGAGGATATGAAAAATAAAGGTTGCTTGATAGGAAAAAGAAAAGAAGAAGGGAAGAATGTTTACGTTGGATGCAGACATGCCTGAATTGAGTGCAGCAATGTTTGCACATGGGACTGGTGTAGTTGCAGATATTGATATCTAGCACAAATGCATTGTTCATGTTAATGTACAGCGACTTAAATCAATGCAAGCCCAAAATATTGTTGCAGAATTGCCTAAATTCAAGGTTGCAAAAATGCATAAGGTATGTGAAGCCTGTCAATTTGGAAAATAGGCAAGGAAACCATTTCCTAGACATGTTCAAGAGAGTAAGAAGCCATTGGAATTAATCCACTCTGATGTTTGGACTACTAAAGTTGCATCTATTGGAGGCTGTCATTATTTTGTCACTTTTATTGATGACTATAGTAGAAAAGTTTGGGTGTATTTTATGAAAAAGAAAAGTGAAGTGTTTGGGCATTTCAAAACAAGCAATTGCTACAGCAACCTACATAATGAATAGGACTCCCACTGCAGCAATACATGGGATGACTCTAGAGGAGAGGTATACTGGTAGGAAACCAGATATTTCTCATTTGAAAATTTTTGGTTGCATTGCCTATGTCCATGTGCCAGATGAGTTGAGATCCAAGTTGGATCCAAAAGCTAAGAAGTGCATCTTTATTGGTTACTCTCTACAACAGAAAGGGTATAGATGCTATAACCCTTCTATTCGTAAGTTTACAGTGAGCAAAGATGTTGTTTTTGATGAGATGAGTAGCTGGTATAAACCAGTAAATGTGATTGATGATGTAGATGCACAAAATGGTAATGCTGCACAGAATTCACAGCAGCAGTCACAAAATATTAGTGGACCTAGAGTGTCCTCTAGTAGTGGTTCACAATCTTCGCCATGGACAGGCAGATTGAGATCAGGAGAATGTCCTCAAAACAATGCAGATAATGGTATGTAGGTTTCAGGAAAAGGAAAAGAGAAGGTAGATCAGCCCATTTTTTATGTGAATGCAGGTCACTCTTATGTGGATGGTGAATCCAGTGGCTCAGAACAGAGCATTGATGATGAGTTGGGTATTCCTTCTATTGTTACACCTAGAGTAAGGAAGACCAGGGATGTTTTGAGAGCACCTGGGAGTGAACCTACTTTGCGTAGGTCTACCAGAGCTATGTATCCTATGGATAGGCTAAAATATGATGGATTTACAGCCATTCACTATGCCTATATGGTCAAAGTCATACAGGAACCAGAACCCACTTCTTTTGAGCAAGCCATGGGAAAAGAAAAATGGGAGAAAGCCATGGATGAAGAAATGGATGCCTTGGAAGCAAATGCTACATGGGAATTGGTACCTTTGCCTAAAGATAAGAATGCAATTGGTTGTAAGTGGGTTTATAAGGTGAAACACAATGCAAATGGTTCTACGAATAGATACAAGGCAAGATTAGTAGTCAAGGGGTATGCACAAACATATAGCATTGATTATGAAGAAACATTCAGTCTGGTTGCAAGGATGGCAACCGTAAGAGCAGTCATTGCTATGGCTGCATCAAAGGGATGGTCTTTACATCAGATGGATGTAAAGAATGCCTTCTTGCATGGTGATTTGCAAGAAGAGGTCTATATGGAGCAGCCACCAGGTTATGTGCATGCTGTTCATCCTGAGTTTGTTTGTAGGTTGAAGAAAGCCTTGTATGGCTTGAAGCAAGCACCTAGAGCATGGTCTGACAAGATAGGACAGTGTCTTGTCACTATTGGCTTTCAAATTTCCAAGGGAGATTTCTCACTTTATGTGAGAAAAACAGAGAAATGTATTATGCTACTTGTCATTTATCTTGATGATTTGATTATGACAAGTGACATTGATGAAGATATCCTTCATGTGAAAATGCTATTGAAGCAGAAGTTTGAGATGAAGGATTTGGGAGAGCTGCATTATTTCTTGGGCATTGGGGTGATTAGATCACCAAGTGGGATACGGCTCTTGCAGAGGTAGAATAGATTGGACATGCTGTCCAAATATGGGATGACAGGCTGTAAGCCTATTTCAGTTCCTTTGGAGCAGAATGTGAAGCTGAGCGCAGATGCAGGTGAGCTTCTGGAAGACCCTACTATGTACAGATGCATAGTAAGAAGTTTGATTTATATGACTATTACCAGGCCAAATTTGAGCTATGTTGTTGGATTGCTAAGTCAGTTTATGCAAGCTCCAAGGAAACCACATTTGGATGCGGCTAGATGCATACTCAGGTATGTGAAGTCCACATTGCACTATGGACTACTTTATGAGACTCGGGTTCAGATACAGTTGCATGGATACACTGATGCTGATTGGGCTGGTAGTATTTCTAATAGACGATCTACCAGTGGATATGTGTTCTCTTTTGGGAGTGCTGCAGTCACTTGGAGCAGCAAGAAACAACCTACAGTTGCCTTGTTGAGCACAGAGGCTGAGTACAGGGGCGCAGCAATGGCTGCATGTGAGGTAGCTTGGTTACATAAGCTACTTTATGATATGCATCATCCTACAGATGGGCCAGTTGTCATTTATTGTGACAACATGAGCAGTATACACTTGGCAAATAACCCAGTCTATCATGCTAGAACAAAGCACATTGAGATGCATTATCACTATGTGCAGAAGAGGGTTTTACTAGGTCTTATTGATCTAGTTTATGTCAACACAGAGGATCAGGTAGCTGGCATATTTACGAAGGCATTGGGCTCAAAGAAGCTGTGCAAGTTCAGAGACCTACTTGATGTGCAGGAATTGGGATTGAGCTCAAGGGGGAGTGTTGAGATATTGAGCTCCACTCGTGATATGCCAAGGTGACCGTTGTGCATTTATGTCACCGACTTATTAGCTGCAGATGCGGTTGGTACACCGCCCATGAATAATAGCTAGATGACAGCTATCCTTATCTACTCTAGTTAGTGGCTCAGTTAGTATGCCACCTTAGTTAGTTGAGTTTGGTTTGAGATCCATATATAGGGTTCTTCTATTTCTTTGTACTAGAGTTCTTTTTGGCTTATACAACTAAAAAGAGGAAAACTATTTTCAACCTCCACGTGTGTGTGTATTCCCCCATTGTGCAAGCGAGAAAGCTACAAGTGAGACTCCTTCCTTCTCTCCCACAATCGTGACAGCCTGGCATCGGCCTTTTCCTCACCTGGAATATACATGGCATAAATTTATTAATTAAACACCTAGCATGAGATGCATTTGGAAGTAGGAATTGAACCTTTTCATGAAATGCATGGAATGGAAATTTGGGATCAAGGGTAGGGCTTACCAAGCAGTGACTCATTGATGACTTACCCTTATACACTGGATTTTTTTTTTAATTCAAGTGACTAAGTCAAAAAACAACAACTCAATCGGTTAAGGTAAGAAAAAGCAATAGTCCTCAATGAGTTTCAACATGAATTTACCTATTCCAATGCAATGAAAGTGAGGCAAAATGACTATGAAGAGTAATCTTTAAATTTATCTCCTAATGCCTACTTGACCTCTTGCATTCTCTCAAGAAATTGGTTATGGCTTAGCAAGAGGATGAATTTGAGAGAGTAAGATTTCAAGAACCAAGTACCTTATGATGCTTGATGAAGATGGCAATCAAACAATGATTTGGCCTTTCTTCAGTGCTCCAAGATGCTCCATTATGCTCCAATGAGCTCCATGGTTGTAGTGCTCAGTCAAGAGAGGAATCTTTGAGCTTGAAGAAGAAAATTATTCAATTGGGATGGGAGGATTGATCTCTCAATAGCTCACAGCTTGCATGGATGGGCATAGAAGGGAGATCTTCCATAAATGTACCCCATAATGCCTTCCGAGCATCAGAGGCTCTTCCCAATCATGGATTAGTCATCATCAAAATTGCTACATGGACTGCATCATGTGGTTCACTCCATGGCTATAGGAACTATTAAAGTAGAAGTTCCAGAACCATTGAGTACTCTTCCTAGTTGTGTTGTACTTTGAGATGAAATAGCTCAACCAATTTGGTGTTCAGAAGCTGAGAAAACTATATCCCATAAGCAATGGCCTCCACATCTCAAGATCCCATAAATGTTGATTTGAGTTCTCAAATAAATCAACCAATATGGTCTTTATAAGCTTACAGATGTATCTCCATGTCAAGAAGTTCACTCTGATCCAATATCTCCTGGGTGGCTATGGATCAGCTGCTCTTCATGGGTGATAAAGTTGCCCCAAGTTTGCTAACTAACCTCACTGATTCTACAAGCAAAATTTGGCATGGAGAGTCATGTTTTCCCCCATTTTCTAGAATCTTGACTCTAATATATCCTCCAATTTTTGTATGAGAATGAACTCTAGGATGCAGGGGTAGTAGTTGTGTGTGATGCCCTCCTTAAGGGTCATCAAGAGTTTTTGGAGCTTGACTTGTCTGAAATTGATATAGGGAGGATAGGAGCATGTGCTGTAGTGGAAGCTATGGCTGTAAAGCCAGGCTTCAAGCTCAGTCTTGGAAACCCTAGAGGATAATGATGAAGAAGACGACTCCAACCGTTTATTACCTCACTTGCAAGCTTCTTTGCTTGGAGGCCCTCTAGAGAAAGGCGCAATCACAGGATTAACCATAGTCACTTCTTCTCAATCTAGAAGTGGCTCAATTTCTACATCTCAGAACTGGGAATGTTTTGCAACAGGTGCCCCCAGATTTGCATCTTCTATTTTTGTGATCAGTTGTTAGCAATGGAGAAGATCAGCGTTGATGTTCGTCCCCGGCCTCTGTCAAGCTCTGATTGCAACAAAGGAATATAGTGGAAGGTCGACATGTTCTTTGCTTCAAATTCCTAATGTGTGGAGCAAACTTTGGCTCATACAGAACAGGATCTTGTAGTGTCAAATGAGACTACAAAACAAAAAGCTATGTCAAACTGGCAACAAGAGAGCTATAACTACAAAATTTAAAAGAAGTAAACTTCATGGCATGGAGTGAAGTGATGTTTTTGAAACTGAGCTAGCAGCTATTATGACTGAAAATCACGACCCAAATTTGTTCAAGTATGATAACTTAAATTTATCTACAACTGCTTCTCCTTCTTTTGGAGTGGAGAAGGCTGCAAATGACCATTTATTAGCTTAGGAGTTGGAGGAAACTTCACGATGTCTCATGAGCATGAAAAGAAAATGTGATGCTATAGATGCATTTGTTTTTCCATGTAGTGAGAAGTAGGAGAGCTCACCACTTCAATTTTGACTTGGGAAAGTCAAACTGTAAAGAGGATATCTGTGGAACATAGTCATACAACTTGGAAGAAGCATCAAAGCTGGCTTTTGCTCGACACACTGAGTCGCCACATGGCAAGGAGAAACAAGGCACCAATTACTCAGTCAAGGCAAGACATTGCAACATCTCCTCCCGTGTCTTCACCAAAAGACAGGCCATTAAGCTCCCTCAATACCATATTGGGGAATATGGGAATTTCCCATAAGTTTGGGACACGTGGTCAAATATTTGGATTTATCATAACTTGAACACTATAACTCCAAATTGAGCGCTTTATAGCTCAATAGATTCCATTTTTCAAGCGCTTTCCAATGATAGGTCACACAATATTGTTTTGAGAAACTTATGGGCATGTTATCCAGGTGCCACCTTTTTAGTATTCAAAAAATGGGAATTGGGAGATTCCCAAACTCACTAATATTGTGTTCCTCAGGTTTGCCAAAAGCAAATCCGAGATTCATGCAACGTTGTCAGCTGCATATGTCGATCATTGACTCCATCATCGCCATGGATCAGACACAAAAAGAACAAGAAGAGAGAAGGAGTCGTTTCCTCTTCTAGTTCTTCTTTGCAATATACTACTGCTACAACCATTGCTTCTCCTGTGGTGGACAGTGAGTCTTTGAGAAAGATTGCCTTTGATGCTAAGAAGCTTGTTGTGACAAGATTGGATTTAGAAGATTAAGAGCCAAGGCAAAGTGAAAATGACCAAATGACTGCTTGGAATGAAGCTCAAAATCCTTGGGAAGCTTTGGTAGAAGTCTTTTAATCAATGGAGATGGGAGGGAAAAGATCTGAACTGGTTTTTCTCCATGGAAGCTTGGTTGAAGCTTGAGAATGAAGAGAGACAAGACTCTTCCTGAAAAGTAACTAGTACTTTACCCTCTTCTACTCCATTTACCACTGTCTTTTAGGAAAATACCTTCAAAATTGGCCAAAAATGACCCATGAGCTACTAAATCTAGTCTTCCAGCCTTCAAACTTGGTCCAAGACTCCATTAATACTCCAGTTGTGGTCCAAAATTTCTTGATAACTACACTGCTACTCCATGTCATGTAAGTACTTATGTACCTGTGGCTCTTAAATCTGTGTGACTAAAAAATGATAATTGAATGGAATGTTGGCCAACTAGATCAAGAACCTATGGATCTGATACCAATTGTCAAGGAGAGGTCTGGGGAGAGAGAAAGAGGAGATAGAAGATTGTAGAAGAGAGAGAAGCAGAGAAGTAGAAGAGAGAGAAAGAGAGTGACGAGAAGAGAGAAAGACTAGAAGAAGAGAGAGAAAGACAGAAAAGAAAGGAAGGAAGCCATGAAAGCTGGAGAGAGCGAGAGAAGATGAAGGAGGCTTATTATTATAATATGATGGTAAAAATGTCAGGTCCCTTACATCTCATATACCGTCAGTGTAGCAGGTATTTTTCCTCCATTATTTATTCATGTATTTTCCCCTGTATTCCCCATCTCTTACAAACACGATCCAATGGAGTATTGAAGATGGCTTCAAAGTGGAATCTTATTTATCATGCGCCAATGCAACACTTGTTACCTTTGCGAATTCTTCTTCCTGTCCTTTTCTTCCACCCTCTCTGTCAAGCAATATAGGCATGTATGCTTTGCATTTTCCCAATTGGAGATTCAACACGTGCATTTTAAAGTTTTCAAGCCTTCAATTGAGAACATCTCACCATATTCATGATGATGGATTATGTTTGGAATGCTTATGTATGTAAAGAATCATTGTAATACCTCAAATGTTTCCTTAGGAATCTCAAATGCAGTGAGACACCACACATGGCACTCTGATTGAACACTAAAGTTCCCTGGATTATTCTTGTCAAATTGTAAAGCTATGTTCATCAAAGTTATAGTAACTTTTTTAAAAGTTACTCCTTTGACGACCTTACCTCCATCTAGTTTTATGACAAACTATAGTTTAGTTTTACATTCCTTAATGGACATATTGTAGTACATTACCATTTTTGTCTACACCATGTATAGATCTAGATAATAATTATTGAGTTTGATAAACTTTACCTCATATGTATTTTTGGTCCTAACCTTTAGTATTTCCATACCTTGAACATGCATGGGATCTCTTATCAGCTCCAAAACCTTTGCATTAATTTTCTGTTAGGCCTCTATTAACTTTGAAGGTCTAGGAAGATGCATGATTATATTTCTCTTTAGCACACAACCTTCACACCCTTGAATATTTTTGAGTAAATCACCATACTAATACCTAACCTGTCACAAATGGCTTGTGCATCCACAACTCAATACTCATTTGACACATCTTTCAATGTAGACTCAACCACCTTCTCCTTCACAGTCTTGAACTTTGGATTTCTCAAAGCATTTTTCAATGTACTTACCTTTACCAATCTTGATGATTCAAGCTCACCCTTTCCTAGGTTTTTATTTTGAGTTTCCTTACATGCTTTAATACATTGCTTCCACTCATCGCTGTCATTCACAATCAACTAATTGATTGGCTTCTTCTTTTGTTTACACTCATGTATTAGTTTGTTGTTGATCTTTTTAAGGTCTTCCAATTGTGCCTTTGTCTCCTTATATGAGATATCAATGTCATGGATAGAGTCATACCTTGTGGCAATCTAATTATTTTGTTGAATTAGAGTCTCATTCGGTTGTGCCACTCATCGTATGAGCTGTTGTATATGAAGTTGATGTGCAACGATCACATCATGATAGTGCTTAGCAGGTTGTAAACACTTTCAATGCTTGAGCATTGAGTTACTTAGTGTAATCAAGTAACCCATTATTTCCCTTATATAAATACTTCAAAAAATATATGATTCTTGAGAAAGTTGGAGGTTTATTGGTTGGGGGATCAATTGGGTAGATTCTCTCGTCAACCCACACGTCCATGTGCTTCAATTTCATCTACATGTAACTCTATCGAACTTGAGGATTATCATTGGTATGCTAGCTTCTTTTAAACAATGGGGCATATTCAACCTCTACCTCAATATGCATCTCCTTCTTTCTTGTATATTCATTCAACTAATTGGTTGTGTCCTAGTTGTAAATATATGAATAATTACATAGAGATGCAAATGACAATATGAGGTTTAGTATCTAGAGAGTTAGATTGGAGAGAAGCCAAATGACACACCTATATGTTAATAGGAATAGGGATATTGAGTTTATAGTGATAAACTAGAGGGACACAAGTAGAGATACTGAGATAGACACATAAAGAGTGAGAGCGAGATTTTAAGCCCAAAAAAGAGCTAGAAATGTTCCAAAATTTGTTAATTTGAGACAGAAATAGAAGCTTGCTAGAAGTGGCGGATGCAGATTTGACGATCTTAAGCGGCCATGGAAGGCAAGATATTCATGTGAAGAGGGGAAGGGGGGGGGGGGGGGGGGGGGGGGGGGGGGGGGAGGGAGGGTGGGGGGAGGGGGGATGGCTAGGAGGCAAAAGAATAAGCATATCAATAGATCATACTCATCGATTCCTTTAATTTTTCACTTTCCATCACTAATCTCAACCCCCTAAATGACGGCCTGATCATGAAGATGGAAAATCAGTCTTTCTCTCTCCTCCCTCTCTCTCCTCCAATGGGCTATTCATATGGGAATTATTTAGAGAAGATCAGGATGGAGATCGGTTGTCAGGCTTGAACCAGATTGATGTGGAACCATGTTGATGCTGAGAAGTGATGATTCGAGCTATTCAGAGACTAATGGCGGGTCCGGTTGCAATTTGTAAAATCAATTCTTGAGATTCGAAACATGAAAAATGGTGGCAAATCCCTATTTTAATGGAAATTTGAATTCTTTTTGACATTTTATGGTGCAAATCATGTTTATATGTGATGAAATTTTGTTTGAATCTTAGTTGTGATGTATTTTAGGGCTGTGAACCATAAAATGCAGAACTCATGCTCGTGCATGTGAGTTATTAATTTTTAAAATCCCAAAGTGCATATATTAAGTGAAAAAATGAACTTTTCTTAGTTTTGGGTGATCAAATCATGTTTATATGGGATGATATTAGATTTGATGATGGACCAAAGTGTGAATTAATTAGTTGAATCAAAAAAATAAAAAATATAGCATTTATATAAATAAAATAAGAAAAAATATTTGCAAATATGGTTTTGGGATAAAGAAAATATTAAAAAATAGTTTTTATACACAAAACTTTATTAAAATTTAGGATTGTGTTTGTGAGAGTATGATGGAGGTAAAGCATGAGGTTTTGCCTTAGTTTATCCCCATTTGTATGTTTTAGTGTGTATTTATTGCTTTTATTATACAAACATATATATGGAAATACCTCTTAATTTACCTATCGCAAGCAAAACCCTAAATGATAGGGAGAGAGAGGGTTTTATATATTGAATATGGCTCAAATTTTGATTTTTTTTGCTGCTCTTTTCATATAGGTTTCGATCTTATTTTAAGTATTAAAAGATTCAGTGGCACAAAATAGTCCAACTCTACCTTATCATCACAGTAAAGTCGTTAAGTGAAGGAAAATCATGGAAAGAATGTTTGAGCACATTCACAATGCTAATTTTGTTTAAGTAAAATATTTGTGCACTAAAAGTCATCCACTTTGCATTGTGTTGCATCGACATGGTGTAAAGAGAACTAACTATCTCCTGGTGGGTGCATAGCACTTGATTTCAAACTATTGACCCACGATGAGTATGAGGCTCCCTATGCTGTAGGTTTAGTATAATCGTTTCCTTGGGGAACTGATTTGGTGAGGAATATATTACATCTTGGAATAAATATTGTGAAGCTTAGACCTTGTGCCTATGTGTTATATGTTAAGATGGTGCATCCTAGGGCCAATCCTTGGGGTGTAAGAGAGTTGTAGTGGGGCCATAACAACAATAAGCTAGGGGGTGCTCCCTCTATTTGTATTACAAGGTACTAGATACTAATATGTTTGGAAACTCCTCCTACTTAGAGTCGAGAAGGGTATCACGTTGGACTACAATCTAGAGATGGTATCTACAAAACGCATTCTTTCAAAATCAGTTCATAATGTCTACATGCTCCTAGTCGTGAGGCCATGGGATTGTTTGGGTGAGTATAGGAGGCCTATCTAGAGCCCTAGAGCCATTGTTAGGCCCATATTTGGTCATGATAGGTGGTGCGCTTACCATGAGCTGCTAAGAAGTGGCAATTTTCGAACATTTGTTAATTAGGGACTAGTCAGTCAATTTATGCCAAAGAGCATCAAGATAGACTCATTATTTCCCGATAAACACTGTCAAGCCAAGATCCAAAAACAAAAAAGAGCTGAAAGGGCTAGACGGCAAACTGAAATCCTTAGGAGATATTTCCCTCAATGTGGTAGCCCAATATCCTTACAAGGGGGGAGGTCTTAGTAACCCTAGTGCCACAAATAGTCCATTAGGAGGAGGAAGCTCTAGTGCTCCCCTTCTCCTAGTCAGTCAACCCACTTCTCAGAAGAAAAATAATTAGAAAATTTATTAATAAAATTTTGTTGTCTTACGGTCAACTTAGAATTATTAGCTTTAACTTTATTAAGTAATACGAGAAAAGATTTAGATTTTTTTCAAATGGCACGCTCACTTGAGTATGACTAATCAATGGGCATAGCTCATTGTCTGTGAGTCCTTCAAGAAAAAGTGTTTTACCATCACATTGAATATGCATCAAATGCATGTCATAATCAATATTAGGATTAAATTGATGGCGTCGAGTCATACCTAAAATTACATTGGCAAATTATAACATTGTTACTAGAAAATTTTATTTTTCTCTATAAGATCCAATGCAAATTTCTAACCCATATACTTCTTTAGTTCCATTATATCTTTGCCTTAAAAATGCAGCCTCAATTTCACAAGTGGATGAAACAGTTTTAAGTTGTAATTTTCTGACTACTTTTTTTGAACAAAGTCATGGCTACTTCCATCATCATGCAAAATAGTCATTTCATTATTATGGATTTTACACCTCGTTTTTCAAAAATTTTACCAACAAGTTCGTCAATGTCGTTTTAGAGCTTTCTCCCATAAGCGTTGCTTCATCAAAATCAAGCATTGCTTCAAGGTCTTCACTTGCTTCATCACCTCCTCAAAGATAATTTAGATGTGTAATAGGCTTTTTCCAATCACAAGTGTTGCCCATAGGACAACAACTTGCATGTGGCTAGAGTGATTACATTTATAACAAATTACATTCTTGAAATTGGTATTTAAGACACTTGGATTGACATTTTTAGGTTGAGACTGCTTAAGGAAAGTAGTAGACATATGAGAAATCTTGGGATTAGAATTTGAAGTACGATGGCTTATATTGTAATAAAAATTTTGCATCCAAGGTCAACGATTAGGATCATTCTTTCCAAATTGAAAGTTGAAAGTACAAAAATAATTAAAATGAGAATTGTTGTTACCCATATTATTTGTCGTGGAAGTTGAAAGTTATCGCGCTGATCTTTTGTTTGTTTCTTTTTTGTTTCATATGCCAAAGAGATTGCCTCATCCAATGTGTTGGATTTAAACATTTTGACTTCAAATTAGAAAAATGGAAGAAGGTTGGGGATATATACTTTCTTTTAAAACTCAATTCAACTTACTACAGGCTCGATCATTTGAAGTTGCAGCAAAGTATTCCATAATCTTTTGGTGTACTGAGAAATGATCTCTCACTCTCGCTGCATAAAGGTATGCCATTGTTGTTGCACATGAAGCTCGAATTGGGTGAGAATAAAATTAGTGAGAATCTTCTTACGCAATGCTTCCTAGGTAAGAGAACAATCAATGCTCTTGCATGTGACATCCTACCATAAAGAAGCTTTGTCGAATAAATAATATAAACCACAATTGATTTTATGATTTTTAGCATAACTTTCATTATCAAAATATGAGTCGAACTAACTTGGCCAAGAGATAACCTTACGACCATCTTTAATACCATCGTAAGTATTAAATTTAAATGTATATTTGCTTATCTTTTCCTCTTTGTAGTTGGATTGTGCTTCAAGGGTAGCATTGATGGTGCGAACTTTAGTGTCATCGACAAAGGAAATTTGGGAGGACAAAGGAAATTTGTCATTGACAAAGGAAATTTGGGAGGAAAAATGCTTGAGAGATTGCAGCTCTTGCTCCAGTTGGGCTCGATCTTGGCACTCTTATTTTAAATTGCATGGCCAATAAATCCATGCATTGCTCCATGGTTGGTTTAGGAAGCGGCGATAGAGTTAAAATTTGCAGTGTTGGATGGTCCTTCATGAGTCATGATGATTATACAGATGGCTTGATGAAGATATCCAAATAATAAAGATACCTTAAAGAGACATTTCACCCATAGCAATAAAACTTTGGCATGTAAGCACCAAAATAAAGAGCAGCTTCTTGGAAAAATGATAAGACAGAATAAGCAAGAAAGATCAAAATTTTTTATGATAAATTGATGAAGTTTTGTAGCCCCGAAGTGACCGTTCAAGAATCACCTCTTTAGGACTAGAAGTCAAAGATAATTTGAACTAATCTAAGTAGACTACAAGTGACGAGATGTAGGAGAGACTTAAATTGATTAAGTAGAAAGGGATAATCAGGGCTTTAAACCTTATTTTAATAAAAACTTGGCTTTTTAGGACCAAAACATGCCATCATTGATCACAGCGGCCTAAAAAGTAGCCCCCCACTAATTTCAAAAATAAGCTTTAAGCTTTTTAGAGATTAAGCAGGGATCAATAGTAAAGCTCAATTAAGCTCTTACTAACCTTTCTTTGGATTGAAATTCATAGAATAATAGTGCCATGGTAGGGGGGATTGAAGTTTTCAATATCAAGCTAAACAGCATAATTTCTCAACAGAGATAGAGGGGTTTGGGGTTTTAAAGCCTTGGAAATCTAGCCATGCAATCAGTTTCATACCGTAGAGCCTAATTGCTCTAAAGAGCTCATCTTCACACAAGATGATAGGAAATTGGGAGCCCCAGAAGTAAGGTGAGCTTTGATACCATTGTTGTGCAAATCAGATGCGAGACATACTCTCCCCTACTCTCTTTTCTTATAAAAATTAAAAGCACAACTCATAAAACTCAAAACAAACTTAAAGGAGAGTAAAGTAAATTTGAGTGATACACTATTGCATGTAAATTTTCCCCGTACATGGAGTGGGCATCTCCTCCATGCCATATTTATCATATTAAAATGAATCTTGTTTTGCCCAAAGATAGGCCCTTTACAATCACTATTTTCACAAAAGAGTTTGAGTGAACTGAATAGATGGTTACAATCAGTTTGCACAACTCACAATTACAAAGAGCCATAGAATATTTCTAAAATATCTTCAATACTCTCAATTATCAATAAATATTTACAAAGAGGATGTATGCACAACTTAGAATAAATGGTGGTATGTCTATTTAAATAATCTTAATGAATAAATATTTCTAATAAATTGCCCTTTGCTGCCTATATCCAATTCATCTTACTCTACTTATTAGCTTATCAAAATTTTAAAAAACATGTTAGAAAAATAATTAACTAAATAAATGCAGTTATCCATAATAAATCAAAAAATCATTGAAATTCCATTAAACAATCAAATCACGTAGATGTTAGCACTTGAGATATGAATATTGTGGCATCACCCACGTATAGCTTCACCTATGTTTACACCTACAAGTCTCACACTCAAAAAGGATAGGCGTCCCCATCAACCTTCCGCCCAAGATGAAAAATAATTCACTCTTAGGAACGTGCCGATGCTAATAGAGAACCATTCTAGGCACTCATCCTGTCAACTGCACACAAGGGAGAACCATTGAAGGTGCTCATCCCCTCATGTAGGTGCCTCTTGGCAACAAGAAAAGAGCCAAAAATGTGCCAAACCTTGTTAATTTGAGGCAGAAATAGAAGCTTGCTAGAAGTGACAAATGCAGATATAATGATTATAAGCAACCGTAGAAGGAGAGATTTAAAAGCGCTTTTGAAGGATCTCGTAGTAGTCACAAAATTTCAATAATTTTTCCAAGTGCCAAAATGAAGTGGAACAAGCTCCATGCAATGCAAGACTCTAAGGTGGACATATAGAAATCTTTGGATTGCGATTTGGTTGTCAGATGCGCAAAGCATGAAGGGTCAAAAAGACCAAAGCAGTGTATAGAGACTTTTAGGGGAAAGGGGTGGTGACCTTTGAACCCTCCCCAACCCCCCAAATTTTCATGCTACTACACCGAGCAGGGGGGCTGGAAAGCAAAAGAATAAGCATATTAACAAATCATACATGCCAATTCCTTTAATTTTTTGCTTTCCATTGCAAGTCTAATCCCTGCAAATGAAAGCCTAATTAGAAGATGGAAAATCAATCTCCTCCCTCTCTCTCCTCCAATAGGTTGTTCATGTGGGAATTATTTAGAGAAGATTAGGATGGAGATCAGTTATCCGACTTGAATCAAATTGATACCCACCATGCCGATGCTATGAGGAGTGATAATCAGTGCTATTCCGGGACCAATGGTGGGTTTGATCCCAATCTGTAAAGTCAATTCTTGAGACCCGAAACACGAAAATTTGTATTAAGCCCCTTTTTTAATGAAAATTTGGATTCTTTTTTATATTTTATGATGCAAGTCATGTTCATATGTGACAAAAATTTTCTTGAACCTTGGTTGTGATGTATTTGAGGGTTGTAAATCATAAAATGTAGAACATGTGTCCACATGTGAGTTATTAATTTTGAAAACCTCGAAATGTGTATTTTAAGTGAAAATGATATTTTCTTGGTTTCGGGTGATCGAATCATGTTCATATGGGATGATATTAAATGTGATGATGGAAAAAAGTGTGAATTAGTTTGTTGAATTATAAAAATCAAACAATACATCATTTTACATAAAGAATATAAGGAAATTTATCCAAAAATATAGTTTTGGGAAAGAGAAAATAGGTAAAAAGTAGTTTTGTATGCGAAAAATTATGGAAATTTAGGATTTTTTTTGTGAAAGTGTAATGGAGGTAAAGTATGATATTTTTCCTCATTTTACCCTCATTTGTATATTTTAATGTATATTTATTACTTTTCTTATACAGAAACATACATGGAAATGCCTCTTAACCTACCCAATCGCAAGCAAAAACCTAAATGATAGGGAGAGAGGGGGTTTTATGTGCTATGGTTCAAAATCTTATTTCTTTGTTGTAATGTTCATATAGCTTTCAATCTTATTTTAAGTATTAAAAGGTACAGTGGACACAAATTAGCCAGCACTGCCTTATCACCGCAAGAAAGTCGTTAGTGAAGGAAAATCATGGAAAGAATGTTTGAGCACATTCACAATGTTGATTTTGTTTAAGTAAAATGCTTGTGCACTCAAAGTCATCCACTTTGTATTGCATTGAATCAACAAGGTATAAAGAGAACTATCTTCGGGATGCATAGCACTTGATTTCAAACTATTGACCCACGATTAGTGTGAGGCTCTCTATGTTGTAGGTTCAGTATAATTGTTTCCTTGGGGGAATGATTTGGTGAGGAATATACTATCTTCTAGAATGAATATTTTGAAGAGTGAACTTTGTGCATATGTGTTATCTGTTGAGATGGCGCATCTTGGGGCCAATCCTCCCTAGGATATAAGAGAGTCATAGTGGGGCCACATCAATAAGTTGGGGGAGGGGGGTTCGCCGGCTAGAGCCCTAGAGCCAATGTCAGGCCCCTTTTTAGTCTCAACAAAGAGTTTAATGGAAATAGTTGGTTTGGTGTGTATATGGAGATAGGTTAAAGGGGATGCACAAAGATATTAATAGAAATTGAGAGCTTACTTTGTTGTCTTAGGAGATATAGTAGAGATGCAGAGAGAGGAACACAAAGGCATCAAGGAAAGGAGGTTGCTTAGTGTAGTGAGGAAGTATAGATAGATAGATGTTGATAGATTGCATACAATGGTTAGGGATGAGTGATTGTGATCAAAAGAGATATAAGTAGTACTCTATGATGTTAATGAAGGTTGCATAATCACAAAGAAGAGGTCACAATAGAGCCATGAGAGAGTAAAGAAATGGGAAAAAATGGCTCAAAGAGTAGAGTTCTTGTATTTTAGAAATTTTAATTTTACCTTTAAAAACATCTCCAAAAAATGGAAAAATTGACCAACCAGTTTGTTTTTTAACCAAAATATAAAGTGTAAAAATCTTCAAAATATCTTTTGAAAACTTCTAAGTTTTTTTTTTCTTATTTTTGATTGAAATATCAATTTCTTTGTATCTACTAATCATTTTGCATTAAAACCAAGCTCCCCTAAATAACTCCTTTTTTAATATAAAATTTGGTTTAAAAAGGGTTCTTGAATGAGGAGAGAGAAGAAATCTAAGCAAATCCTTTGTAGATAATATAAAAAAGGCAAAAGTAGATTGCAAAAGTAGAGATAAAAGAGGATTATTTTACTGTTATTCTCTCCTCTTTTCCTTATTTTAAGGAGGAAGGGGCTAAAAGACCCCTTTTTTAGTTGTTTTTTCCTCATGTATGTCAAAATCCTTTGTATCTACTTCAAAAGATCCTAACTTCTAGATAGTGTGTACAAACTGAATACTAAAGGATATTAAATCATCGCATGGGGCATTAGGGTGATAGAGGTTCTTTTTAATTTTATATACTTCTCACTTCCATCTAACTTAATTATAAACTTTCCTACTCCTGGTGTCTCTTCTGAAGATAAGCTATAGGATTTGATAATCAAACATTGCAAAATAGGTAAGGCAAGAAAAATGTTGTTTAATTCATTAGAAAGAATCTCTTTTTTCTTAGCCTTAAAACTAGCTTTGATATTAAAAGACTCACCCAAAAGCTTTATCACTTTACCATTGATTCTTTGTCAAATGGTCTTCACTAAACATGGTCTTGGAAGAAAAGAACTACTTCCTTGACCTTGTTTCATATTTGATTGCATTAGTTGAAAACTTTGTGTGTATCCATCTTGATTGATGCCAATCCTATCCATAGTCTTTTGCTTTACCATTCAAAGAATTATGCTTAAGAAAGAATTCAAGCATTGCCTCCTTGCTTTTTTAAGTTTCCTTTCCAAAAGGATATCCTTTAGAATTTCTCAAGGTAGAAGGCCATGCTAAGACTAAGATGCTTCTGAACCATCCCTCTCATAAACATTTGTTTGAAGTAGAAACCTAAACAAGATCAATATTACAAATCATATATAACTCTAAATAAATCCATATTGAATATTTTTCATGTAAAAAATAATACCTTGTTATTGGATTCTTTTAGTGTAGTTTTCATTTAAGATTTTCAACATTCTTGAGAATTTTTTTCAATTTAAAGGTCTAAAATAGCTTATTTTTACTAAAATGCTTTGATATGTGTCTTCAATGAATAGATCTTTTGTTAAAGATCCTACAGTTTCTACAACAACTCATCTCTATATTTTATTAATAAGTGATTCTTCAATCTTATAACATCTCCCTTTTCCTAAAAAACCATTATAACCATCATGAAGAAACCTCATCAATGATGAGCAATTCTAGAAAGGATGTATGGTGCTTTTTTATAAGAACTTTGGGATCTAACCTTCCATCCAATCAAAGATCACAATATTTCCTTCTTTGAAATCTCAACATATGCTTCATAGACTCTGAAATAGAGTTTTCTTTTGTCCTTTCTTTTATCAATTCATACTCACTTTCTAGCTCAATATGAAGTTGATAAAGAACTCTTTTACTAGCAATATAGGGATAACTACATTATTGATCCATAGTAAGAATGTGATTTGAAGGGTACTTTGAGAAAATTGTGTGAATTCAAAAAGAAGAACGGGAAAGATATTAGTAAGGATGAGAAAGAAATAAGGCAATGAGGATGGAGGGAACCAATCAAAAGTTGAAAAAACTCAACTTGAGTATCCATTATCACTTTTATGACTAACAAGTAGAATATTTATTTACCAATCATTGTCACCTTTATAGAGGCCTAGATTTTTAAACTTAATGTAAGCTACAAGTATGTTATGATTATGGCATTTCACTCTTTTAGATATAACTGTTCACCCAAAAAAAGACTTTTTGAAAACCAAAAAATGATTTCTTTGCCAAAAAAAAATTCTCTCTAGGGTTTCATACAGGGTTGTTTCAAGATCTTAAAAATCCCCTAATGATGCTTCAAAAACCAATTCTCTTGACTCACATTGAATAGATGTCCACTTCTCCACTAGCCACGCATATCACATGATTGGACATGTAATGATACCCCCCCCCCCCCCCCCTTTGAGAAATTGACTTCAAGAAACAATAATGGCCTTCATGTGATGCATCTTATAGTGCATGGCTTATTCATTAAATAAAGTAGTGCTTGATGTTGAATTAAAAATATAGATGGTATTGCTAAAAGGTAATGGAAAATCTTATTTAATTGCCTACCTAATCCTTTTGCTTCTATCATTCAATAATTTTTTTCCATGTCATTGATCTTCTTGCTTGCAAATCTCACTGGTAAATCAAGGTTTCCCTCATGCGATTGATACAACATTATCCCTACAAAAATTTTTTATGCATCAATATGTAGTTAGAAGGTGATGGTCAAATGTAGGGGTCTAAGATTGGTGCTAAAACAAGAGCCTTCTTAGCCCTTCAACATTCATCGATCCATATTAATACAATCAAAGATTTGTATAGAGGTCTAGCAATTATCACATAATTCAAAATGAAGCATTGATAACACTCGATATGACCTAAGAAACAACACTAAACCCCATTTGCACTCTTTGATGGTGAAGGATCAACAATAACTTCAATCTTTGTGATATCCATGGCTATCCCATTCCTTGAAGCTAGGTGCCCTAGGATAGATCCATGCACATCCTAGAATTGACACTTCAAAAGATTCAAGAATAGTTAGTACTCCCTCTATCACATCAACACTTGCCTAAGATTATCAAGATGTTCATCCCACCTAAAGTTCAAGTACAAGTCATCCATAAAGACCTCTATAAGATTTCATGTGTCCTTAAAATTTTTGTATATCAAGAATTGGAAGATGGCTAGTGGATTGACCCAAAAGACATCACAATGTACATGAAAATTCCCCATTGAGTGGTAAAGGTGAATTGCACATGTCATATATATGGATTTATGCTTGATTATATCATGAGAATCTGTCCAACAAACTATAAAGTTCTTTTCTTACTACTCTTTCTTCTAGCATGTGCTCAATATAATAAAATTAATAATTATCATTCTTGGTGGATGCATTCATATTTACATAATTAGTTCCAAATCTAGCCTTCCCATAGATAACCTTTTCTCATATCGGCTTACTGTAGGCACACATTTATATCCACATTTCTACTAGTGTGGACATCTCATAAGCTAATCTATTCTATCGAATCTTCTTTAAACAAAACTCTAAGGATTTTCTCAACTCATATGTGTTCTCAAGAGTTTGATATGGCATGGCATTGTGTGCTTGCATGCTACTCATCAAACTACTAGGATATCCTCGCAAAGTTGCTCTCATTTAACTTTTTCCTTTATGTCAATATGGCGCACTTGAACTTCGCTCCTTGGCAATCATATATTTGCAAAGTGGGCAAATTCCTTGAGCTTCCCCACCTAAAAAAGACAAAATGAGATATAAGAACATTATCTGTGATCTATAAGTTGACTCTCAATGTATTATTATTGGAGTATCTCTATGCTTGCTAAGGGTAGAGATACTATTTGATGATGTTATAATATGTTGTGTGTTTCATTGGTTTATTATGAATAAGGAAGAGATAATCAAAAATCATTCTAGGTTGCCTTACATCTAATAAGTGTCTTCATGTATATGCATACTTTATTATCCTTAGATCCTTCATCTACCATTGATTAACTACTTCATTTAGCACTACTTGGCATGTAGAAGTCATTGTGAGGCTAATGTTATCATTATTGTGAAATTTTGAATCTTCAAATGAAATTTTCATACTATGATCCTTCTTTATTTCCTATCTATATCAATGCCATAATACCGATGCACTAATAGGAAAGAAGGACAGCTCTAGGTGGTTGATATCATTTGAGAATAATTTTGGGTAGATAGATATTTGTTGTTATGAATAATAAATAAGTTGGGTAGACAAACACTTGTTGTGTATGAACAATGATGTCTTGTCTTCTAGTATTAATAATTGTGACTCTTGCATGTATAATGTTCTAGTTGGATACCTATTACTTGCTTGTTAGGTACCATGATAGCCAAATGTGATAATTTTTTCTACTTTTATGTTTTAATGCTTTGTGGAGGAGTACATTCATACATGGAACTTCAAGCATTGGTATATTTAATAGATAAATTGATATTTTCTATTATATAATTATTTATTTTGAAAAAAATTGGTGTAGTATGATTTACAATTCATATATCCACACCCGTATTAAAAATAGGTTGACAATCAAATGCACTTTGCTTGGTCAAAGGACAATGTACCTTTCCTCTCATCTCATTTGCTCCATTAGACTAGATATGCTTGTATCTATCAATGGATTAGAGAATATTATTGACCACATGCATAAATATTAATGGCCCTTGATGTTTTCCTAGGTCTAAAAGACTCATTGACATAACTGTCGAAATTCCATTTTCTAGTTACAAAGGCCTTTCTCATTTAGTCTTGCAAACCACTTAAATGGCTTAAAATCTAGCTAGCATGTGTTATTTATGTAAAAACCACATATCACTCAATATATAAGTAGTCTTTTAAACCATAAATCAACCTTGTGTAGTTCTTTTGTGTTACATATGTTATCATAGAAGATGCCCTAGGCCCTACTCATGTCCTTCGATACTATATTTCTTCTATATACCATTGTTAGGTCCAAAAGACTAAAGAGCAACTAATTGAGCTACTTCTTACATTCTCTCTCTCTCTCTCTCTCTCTCTCTCTCTCTCTCTCTCTCTCTCTCTCTCTCTCTCTCTCTCTCTCTCTCTCTCTCTCTCTCTCTCTCTCTCTCTCTCTCTCTCTCTCTCTCTCTCTACATATAATAGTAAGACTTATGCAAGGCTTACATAAACTAAAACCTAAAAAGAGAACTATGTTTATATAAATAAAACAAAAAAACACCTCATTAATAATTGAAAATAAATTACTTTAGTTCAATAATATTAATTTTCCATCTACATAATTTTATCAAGATAAAATACTAGTAAAATTAAGTCCTTATATAACCACAAACTTAAAGTTATCTCCTATGTGTAAGTTTTAAAAATGCAAACATATTCATGTGTACCAAAAAAGAAAGTAAACATATTTTCATTGCCCTTAGGCTATTATAGAATCTTGTTAAGAGCTTTGAACTAATTTAAAAATGGGATCCTTCTTAGCTAATGTAACCATAATGGAAGAATCTTGAAAGCCATATTGGGAGCAAATTCAATAAGGACTTCTAGCAGATATAATATCATCTTTGTTAAGCCATGCCTTATTAGATAGTTAAAGCCCTAAGCAAAATCCCATAGTCTCATTTATTGGATTGAAAGAGAGAGTGTCTTCACCTGAATACTTTAGCATTTTCTTCCAAATTTTGAGTGTACCTCAAGGTTTAGAATTTTTCTGTCTCTCCATTGTTTTAGAATGCATTGAACATTAGACTCCTCAAAGTATCTCTTGATATTTATTTACCTAGATTCTTATCTTTATCATTCATCCACATTTTGAAATATCCACAATTTTGATTAACATGAGAAGGGGGCCAAAGCATCACTAGCCATCCTAAAGACCTTGCACACATAGTTTGCTTCCATAGCACTCGAATCGACTTGGATGGAAACATCATTGGTGAAAAATAGATGAGAGACTCGATGGGGATGCACAACGAAAGGTGGTTAAGACACAGATATATGGAGGCTCAAGCTTTTTCCATTCTCTCTTCTTCATCCTCATACTATCTTCACTTCTATCCACTTTTCCAAGTCTCTCTCCAAGAGATAGACACTTTGACCTTTAGGACTCTTTATACAGCCTCTCATACACTTACTTAATACAACCATAGGATAAGGCTTAGGCTATGCCTAATTTTTCTCAACTCTCCCCCTCAAGCTCAGAATGAGTTTGCAAAGGTAATACTCCAAGTGCACTCCTAAAATACTCAATGTTATCTTAGCTAATGCTTTGGTAAAGATATCAACAACTTGGTCATTTGTTTTGACATGGACCAAGTCAACCTCTCCATCTTACCTTTTCTCTAATGAAATGATAGTGCACTTCTATGTGTTTTGTCCTAGCATGATAGACTGGGTTCTTTTCCAACATGATGCTACTAATGTTGTCACAATATATGATGACTCCACCATCAATTTCAATCCCCATGTCACATAAAAACAATCTCACTCATGTCTGCTCACATGCTGCCAATGTAACACCTCAATATTCAGCTTCTATACTTAATAAAGTAACTATAGGTTGTTTTTTGCTGCTCCAACTTACCACTTTTGATCCAAATGAAAATGCATAACCATTGGTAGATCTCCTATCCATAAGATTACATGTCCAGTCTGCATCAATATACCCAAACAAGATAGCCTTTATTCCCTTCTCATAAAATAAGCCAAATCCAACTGTCTTCTTCACATACCTTAGAACTCTCCTCAACTGCATCCAAATGTGATTTGCATGGTATTTGCATAAATTGGCTAATCAATCCAACAGCATAACTCAAATCTGGCCTTGTAATGGTTAAATAGATAAGACTACCAACCATCTTTCTAAACATAGTCACATCTTCCACATATTTCCCATCATCAATCATTTTTATGTTCTAATCCAAGGGAGTATCCACTGGCTTACATCCTGTCATACCATACTTCTCCAACAACTCCAAAGAATATTGTCTTTGTACCAACCAAATACCATGAGGTGTATCAATGACCTCAATGCCCAAAAAATACCTCAATAGACCAAGTTGTTGTATGTCAAATTCCTTATGGAGACCATGCTTAACTTCAACAATCTCCTTATCAAGTGTACTTGTAATAATGAGGTCATAAACATATATGACAACTACAACCATGACATCCTCTATATGTCTCACATAGAGTGAGTAATCAGCCATACTCTGTTGAAAACCCATGCTGCACAAAAATTTGCTAATCCTCTCACACCAAGCTCTTGGTGCTTGCTTCAACCCATACAATGCCTTCTTCAACATGCATACATAATGTGGATATTTAGGATTCACATACCCTTTAGGCTGATCCATGCACTTTCTCTTCTGAATTCCCATTCAAGAATTCATTTTTCACATCCATTTGATACACTTTCCAACCATATATAGAAGCCAAAGCAAACACTAATCTCATTGTAGTCACCTTTGCCACTGGATTAAATGTCTCCTCATAATCCAATCCATATGTTTGTGCATAACCCTTTGCAACCAGCCTTGCTTTATACCTTTCTAGAGAACCATCCGATTTGCACTTGACTTTATACACCCACTTGCAACCAATTGATTTCTTTCCATGAGGTAATTGCACTAAATCCCAAGTCTTGTTTTTCTTCAATGCATCCATCTCCTTATCCATAGCTTGTCTCCATTCTTTGCTTTCCACTGCTTCCTCAAAGCAAGTAGGCTCCACATGCTGTACATGAGAAACCATATAAGCATAATGCATCTTCATGAACCCATTATATGTCAATCTATCAGTAGGATCTAACCCTTTCTGATTCCCTCAACTGTGGTGCACTATTTGGAGTCTCAACTGCTCTTGCATGTGGTGGCACATATTTCCTACACTTCTAGTTACTTGGAGTTTTTACATGAGGAATGCCATACTCATCATTGATAGATTCATCATCTGAACTTTCATCCATAGGCCTCTTGCCTT
The DNA here is from genome assembly GCF_053477565.2 of Lygodium microphyllum. NCBI lineage: Eukaryota > Viridiplantae > Streptophyta > Polypodiopsida > Schizaeales > Lygodiaceae > Lygodium > Lygodium microphyllum. Next base: position 128,412,203 of record NC_141143.1, read on the forward strand.
TTGCAATTTCCACACTCTTTTGTGAACTCCTCAACCTGCCACTCCATGGACTATAGCTGCCACTACAATTTGCATTCTCTTGCAGTCCAAACATATCTTCTAAGTGTTGATTTCCATGCTTACCATTGTCAAGATTGTGGGAGAGAAGGAAGGAGTCTCACTTGAAGCTTTCTTGCTTGCACAAATGGGGGAATACACACACAGGTGGAGGCTTAAAACAGTTTTCCTCTTCTTAGTTGTGTAAGCCAAAAGAACTCTAGTACAAAGAAATAGAAGAACCCTATATATGGGTCTCAAACCAAACTCAACTTACTAAGGTGGCATACTAACTGAGCCACGAACTGGAGTAGATAAGGATAGCTGTCATCTAGCTATTATTCATGGGCGGTGTACCAACCGCATTTGCAACTAACAAGTCGGTGACATAAATGCACAACGATCACCCTGGCATACCACGAGTGGAGCTCGATATCTCAACACTCCCCCTCGAGCTCAATCCCAATTCCTACACACCAAGCAGGTCTCTAAACTTGCGCAGCTTCTCTGCGCCCAATGCCTTCGTAAATATGTCAGCTACCTGATCCTTTGTGCTGACATAAACTAGATCAATAAGACCTAGTAAAACCCTCTCCCGCACATAGTGCTAATGCACCTCAATGTGCTTTGTTCTAGCATGATAGACTGGGTTATTTGCCAAGTGTATACTACTCATGTTGTCACAATAAATGACAACTAGCCCATCTGTAGGCTAATGCATATCATAAAGTAGCTTATGTAACCAAGCTACCTCACATGCAGCCATTGCTACACCCCTGTACTCAGCCTCTGTGCTCGACAAGGCAACTGTAGGTTGTTTCTTGCTGCTCCAAGTGATTGCAGCACTTGGTAGAATGTCTATCAGAAATACTACCAGCCCAATCAGCATCAGTGTATCCATGCAACTGTATCTGAATCCCAGTCTCACAAAATAGTCCATACTGCAATGTGGACTTCACATACCTAAGTATGCGTCTAGCCGCATCCAAATGTGGTTTCCTTGGAGCCTGCATAAACTTACTTACCAATCCAACAGCATAGCTCAAATCTAGCCTAGTAATAATCATATAAATCAAACTTCCTACTATGCGCCTGTACATAGTAGGGTCTTCTAGAAGCTCACCTACATCTGCGCTCAGCTTCACATTCTGCTCCAAAGGAACTGAAATAGGCTTACAGCCTGTCATCCCATATTTGGACAACATGTCCAATCCATACTACCTCTGCAAGAGCCATATCCCACTCAATCACCTCAATGCCCAAGAAATAATACAGGTCTCCCAAATCCTTCATCTCAAACTTCTGCTTCAATAGCATTTTCACATGAAGGATATCTTCATCACTGTCACCTGTTATAATCAAATCATCAACATAAATGACAAGCAGCATAATACCTTTCTCTGTTTTTCTCACATAAAGTGAGAAATCTGCCTTGGAAATCTGAAAGCCAATAGTGACAAGATACTGTCCTATCTTGTCAGACCATGCTCTAGGTGCTTGCTTCAAGCCATACAAGGCTTTCTTCAACCTGCAAACAAACTCAGGATGAACAGCATGCACATAACCTGGTGGCTGCTCCATATATATCTCTTCTTGCAAATCACCATGCAAGAAGGCATTCTTTACATCCATCTGATGTAAAGACCATTCCTTTGATGCAGCCATGGCAATGACTACTCTTACGGTTGCCATCCTTGCAACCGGACTGAATGTTTCTTCATAATCAATGCCATATGTTTGTGCATACCCCTTGACTACTAATCTTGCCTTGTATCTGTTCACAGAACCATCTACATTGTGCTTCACCTTATAAACCCACTTACAACCAATTGCATTCTTATCTTTAGGCAAAGGTACCAATTCCCATGTAGCATTTGCTTCCAAGGCATCCATTTCTTCATCCATGGCTTTCTCCCATTTTTCTTTTCCCATGGCTTGCTCAAAAGAAGTGGGTTCTGGTTCTTGTATCACTTTGACCATATAGGCATAGTGAATGGCTGTAAATCCATCATATTTCAGCCTATCCACAGGATACCTAGCTCTGGTAGACCTACGCAAAGTAGGTTCACTCCCAAGTGCTCTCAAAACATCCCTGGTCTTCCTTACTCCAGGTGTAACAATAGAAGGAATACCCAACTCATCATCAATGCTCTGTTCTGAGCCACTGGATTCACCATCCACATAAGAGTGACCTGCATTCACATCAAACATGGGCTGATCTACCTTCTCTTTTCCTTTTCGTGATACTTGCATACCACTATCTGCATTGCTTTGAGAAGATTCTCCTTATCTCAATCTGTCTGTCCATGGCAAAGAATGTGAACCACTGCTAGAGGACTCTCTAGGTCCACTAATATCTTGTGACTGCTACTGTGAATTCTGTGCGACATTACCATTTTGTGCATCTACATTATCAATCACATTTATTGGTTTATACTAGCTACTCATCTCATCAAAAACAACATCTCTGCTCACTGTAAACTCACGAGTAGAAGGGTTATAGCATCTATACCTTTTTTGCTGCAGAGAATAACCAATAAAGATGCACTTCTCAGCTTTTGGATCCAACTTGGATCTCAACTCATCTGGCACATGAACATAGGCAATGCAACCAAAAATTTTCAAATGAGAAATATCTGGTTTCCTACCATTATACCTCTCCTCTAGAGTCATGCCATGTATTGCTATAGTGGGAGTCCTGTTCATTATGTAGACTGCTGTAGCAACTGCCTCAGCCCAGTAAAAATCTGGTAGGTCTTTTTCATTGAGCATAGCACGAGATACCTCTCCAATATACCTATTTTTTCTTTTTGCAATTCCATTTTGCTGTGGGGTATGACTACATGAATATTGCTGCTTTATGCCATGCTCCTGCAAGAACCTTGCAAACTCATTTGAGAGGTACTCTCCCCCTCCATCTGACCTTAGGCATTTTATTTGTAGGCCTATTTCTTTTTCAACCATAGCTTTAAGAGTTTTGAAATGCCCAAAAACTTCACTTTTATTTTTCATAAAATACACCCAAACTTTTCTGCTATAGTCATCAATAAAAGTGACAAAATAATGACAGCCTCCAACAGATGCAGCTTTAGTAGTCCACACATCAGAGTGGATTAATTACAATGGCTTCTTACTCTCTTGAACATGTCTAGGAAATGGTTTCCTTGCCTGTTTTCCAAACTAACAGGCTTCACATACCTTATGCATTTCTACAACCTTGAATTTAGGCAATCCTGCAACAATATTTTGGGCTTGCATTGATTTAAGTCGTTGTACATTAACATGACCAATGCATTTATGCCAGATATCAATATCTGCTACCACACCGGTCCCATGTGCAAACATTGCTGCACTCAATTCATGCATGTCTGCATCCAACGTAAACATTCTGCCCTTATTTTTTTCTTTTGCTATCAAGCGACCTTTATTTTTCATATCCTCAACAAAGCATCCATGAGAATTAAATCTAACCTGCAAGCCCTGCTCAACCATTTAACCAACAGAAACCAGGTTCTTGGTGATATTCGGGACATGAAATACATCCAACAGGTATTTCTTTTTCCCATCCTGCATAGACAAAGGAATTTTTCCAATCTCCACAATAGGATGTGCAGTATCATCACCAGTCTCCACAAATCCTGGTTTTTCCATTTTCCTTGCATCCTCCATCCATTCTGCATGACCTGTCATGTGGTTTGATGCACCTGAGTCAACATACCACACATCGTTGCTTTCTTCTACACTTGTCACAGAATTGATCATGTGCTGCACCATAAACAAATGCTCATTTCTGTTATCACCCTGTCTACTAGAAGATGCATAATTCCCTTGTTGCAATTTTCCATTCATGATGTCATTCTGCTTTTTATAGTAGTCTTTAGCCATATCACCCATTTTACCACAGTAGTAGCATTCAACATTGTTGTTTTCATTTTGGCCTCTTTGCCATCCACCACGACCTCTTTGGCTCCCCCTGCCTCTAGAGTTACCACGTCCTCCTCCATAGGACTGGTTTTCTTGAGTTTGCTGCATATTCTGATTTCTGCCACGGCCTCCAGATCGGCCTCCTCTACCTCTGCCTCTACCTCTTCCAGCATTTGAGTAGAAGACAGCTTCTTTTGAAGTTCCTCCTGAAGAAGATGCACCACCATTTCTCTGCTCCTCAGAAATTAGAAAAGCAATCAACTCCTCAAAATCAAGAAATCTTTCACGGATGGAAATCGATGTTCGGAACTGTGCATAATCCTTTCCTAGACCATTCAAGGTCACAGAAACTAAATCATCATCTTCCACTGGCAACCCAATGGAAGCAAGTGCATCTGCAATCTTCTTCACCTTCATGTGGTAGTCATTGATGCTCATACTTTCTCTTTGCACATTGTGCAACTCTTGCTTGAGCTGCATTTTCCTGGTTTGCGTATTTGTGATATACATTTTTGACAAAGTATCCCATGCCTCCTTTAGCATACTTGCATCCTAAATATGCACAATCATAGAGTCAGAAATACTGATAGACAGCCATTACATAACTTTTTTGGCTCTCTCATGCCATCCTTTAAATGCCTACATTTGATGTTGATTGGGAACATCAGGAAGAACTGGTTCTTCTTCATTTCCTGCAATGAATTCCCAATATCCTTTTCCCATAAGGAAATTCGTCATTCTAAACTTCCATGCTTGGAAGTTATTCTTGTCAAGCTTTTCAGTGACAATCTGTGAAAGAGAATCAGACGCCATTACAGAACACTGCAAAAAATTCTGTCACTGCAAAAAACATAGCTTCAGCCTCACAAGGGCAAATCTGCAAAACTGACAAAAGTGGTATTTGACCACACAGTCACTTCCTAGTGACGATTTTGCATCAACAGGCAACAAGGATGATTCTGTAACTCCCAATGTCTCTGCGCACAGGCATACGATGCAATTTCTACAGTAACTTTTTACCGGTCTGTAGAACAATGGTCGCACAGCATAAAACAGGGCCTTTTCCTGAGTGCATGCGGAAAACTTCCGCCTCCAAAACAGGCCCTGAAACTGCCTCAAATCAAAAAAACAGAGCAACCAAGGGCTAAAGCCCTTGCCCGCAGCATATACTGCCCTCTTGCTACACCGCAAAGGGTGTCTCAATCTGAGACAATGCACTCTTGCACTTTCCAGCTGTGCTACCTGCAGAGACTTGCTCCCAAAACATAAAAATGAAAGCAACACTGGTCCTCTTACCAGAACATCGCGAACTTGGCTTGTTTTCTTGAGCTCCTTACCACGAACAAGGCTCTGATACCATGTCAAGATTGTGGGAGAGAAGGAAGGAGTCTCACTTGTAGCTTTCTTGCTTGCACAAATGGAGGAATACACACACAGGTGGAGGCTCAAAACAGTTTTCCTCTTCTTAGTTGTGTAAGCCAAAATAACTCTAGTACAAAGAAATAGAAGAACCCTATATATGGGTCTCAAACCAAACTCAACTAACTAAGGTGGCATACTAACTGAGCCACGAACTAGAATAAATAAGGATAACTGTCATTTAGCTATTATTCATGGGCGGTGTACCAACCGCATCTGCAACTAACAAGTCGGTGACATAAATGCACAACGGTCACCCTGGCATACCACGAGTGGAGCTCGATATCTCAACAACCATTTGCTGAAATTTTATTCCCATGAGCATCATCATCAATACTCTCGTAGAAATCCAAGTCCACTGCAATCTTGGGCTTGTACCATGATTCATACCTACTCACTGAATCTGACACCCCTGCTAATGTAAACTTCCTTAGTCACTGGATCATAGCATTCGTAACCCTTCTTCTTATCAGGGTATCCAAGAAAGATGCATTTTATAGCCTTTGGCTCCATCTTCTTCCTCAAATCATCAGAAACATGAACATAACAAACACATCCAAAAACCCTGAAATAGGCAATAGTGGGTGTCCTATCATACATCTTTTCATACGGTGATACATGATGAGTCAATGCTATAGGTGTCATGTTCATGATATGTACTGCCTCTGCCCAATATGTCAATGGCATATTCATTTGGTTCATCATTGCTCTAGCAATCTCTGCAATGATACAATTGTTTCTTTCTACCACACCATTCTGCTGAGGTGTGTACACAGGCATGTCACTTGTCTTTTGATTTCATGATCTCTCAAAAAATCTAAAAATTCATACGACATGTATTCTCCTCCATTATCAAACCTCAAGCATTTTATGTAACAACCAAACTATTTTTCAACCATAGCTTTAAACTCCAAAAATCTTTCAAAGTCACTTTTATGCTACATGAAATATACCCAAGTCATTCTGCTAAAGTCATCAATAAAAGTGATATAAAACCTGCATCTCCCACTCAATGAGACATTCTAACATGACCCCAAAATTAAGAATGCACCATTTCCAAAGGATAACTGCTGATTCTCCCCCTCTTTGGAAATGGTAATCTAGCTTGCTTGCCAAATTGACAAGCCTCACCTATATGATCATAATTAACATAACCAAAATGGGGCAAACCACAAACCACCTATTTAGTTTGCATTTGTTTCAATCTTTGTAGGTTTACATGACCAATTCTCCTATGCCATAATTCAACATCCTTATCTTGACCATGCCCACTTTCCACATACATAGAATTCTGAATGATGGGAGTACCTGCATCCAAGGCAAATAACATGCCTTTTTTCTTTCCTTTTGCAATCAATCTACCAGGCCTCCCATTTCAAAATTCCTCAATGAAACATCCATATCTATTGAATCTCTCCTACATTCCTTGGTCTACCATTTGACCAATTGATGCTAAGTCCTTAGTGATTGTAGGTACATAAAGTACATCCCCAAGCTTATTTTTAACTCCATCTCTAGTGATAAGTGGCACACTACCAATATGAGTGATTTTATGCAAAGTATCATACCCAGTAGCCACATATTCTTCATTTTGCATTTATTGTTTTGTGTCAAATCACTCAACATGATGAATCATGTGATATGTAGCTCTTGAGTCCAAAAAAAAATCATCCTCACTAGGAGGGTGTGTCATGCTCCCTAATACATGTTCCATGGCAAATAAATAGCCTCTAGCAAAGCCACCTCTAGGTCCATAACCTGCACCTCCATAGCCACCTGCATAATGGTCATATTGAGTCCTTCCTCAACCCCTAGGCATAGCATTTTTCTTATGATAACATTCCCTTTCAAAATGTCCATACTACCCACAATAATTACATGCACCATCTCTATGTGGAGGAGTAGATCACCCTCTACCTCTAGAGTAAGCTCTCCCCCTACCTCTAGGCATGAAACCACCATGACCAAAGGTACCTCGACCTCATGCAAATCTATCACCACCACAGATAAGATGAGCCTCTAGCTCTATATGGGCTACCATGCCCTCTCTAATGATAAAAGACACTATCTCCACTTGTAAACTTGCTACTGCTAGATGCATTCAAACCCAAATTTATTTCTTCTGTAAGGAGCAAAGAAATCAATTCTTCAAAGTCTAGCATAGAGCCTCCTCTAACTGAAATAGAGGTATCCAACGATTTATATGCTAGGCCAAGTCCGTTAAGTGTGACTAAAACCAAGTCATCATCATCCACTGGTGCATTTATAAATGCAAGATCTTTGACAACTTGTTTGATCTCTGCAACATAATCACTGATAATGCAGCTTCCTCTCCATGCTCCATGCAACCTTTGATTAAGTTGTATCTTCCTAGCCTCTGTACATGTCCCATACATTTTCTCAATGATCTCCCATGCCTCTTTACAAGCGTTTGCCTTATTGATATGAGGAATCAAAGTCTTTGATATGCATATAGAGATCCAATGCAAAACTTTCAAATTCTTTCCAATCCAATCCTTGTATGCCTTCTTTTTCTCTTCCGTGGGCTCCTCAAGAAGCTTTGGACATGCATCATCACTTGTAATGAGGTCCCAAAGACCTCTCCCCATCAGAAAGTTCTCCATCCTGTATGACCAAACATTATAGTTGTCCTTGATCAATTTATCTCCAACAATCTGGGTAATTTGATTTGTGTCTGACATTTTGATGTCTGCAATTTCAGAATAACTAGCAATATGTGTTGTCCCAATCAAGCATTCAGCAACATGAACCACTCCACTGCCTCAAATGGTCAACCTAAGACCAAATATAGCCCAAAATTTCATGAAAATTCCCTTCCAAGAGAATGACTGCTATACATAAGATTAAATTCTATCATATACATCTATACATGATGCACATACATCATACATTGACTGTCCAACAAGAAGCATCCAAAATGGAGCTCAAACAATGCTCATATGACCCAAAAAGCATCAAAATACGGGCTTCAAATCGACCAATTTCCTTGTTTTTCTATAGCTTTTTGTGCCAAGAATGAAGTCCCAGTCAAGTTAAAGCTACACAAATTTTCCTCTAATTTTTCTATAATTTTTTGGCCTCCAAAATGGCACCCAAAAAAGGCATAAAATTGGCCTTCTAGGCCTCCAAAACAACTAGTTCAACTCTATAACAATTTGAACTCTCCAACTGTGAACCAGTTCATGGGCTTTGCAATGTGAACACAATTCCACCAAATAACCAATTCACTACTAACCAATATGAGCATGGCTTAAGTTAAAGGTTTCTTTTTAAAACTTAGTGATAAGGCGATTAAGCCTTATGATATAAAATAAAGGGAGAAGAAACGTGAGATACCAACGGCCATCAATGGCACCGTTTTTCTAAATCACCCCATGCCACTTCTCTTCTTTGTGTTCCTCCTCCACCTCCTTTATCCAACTCAGTTTTTCACAGCACGCAACATCCATAGCTCACTGTCAATTTATTCTTGCATAATACATCACAAGCCTCACTATGGAATCTAAAAAAGAGAACATCAAGCTCGGCGCCAACAAGTTCAATGAGTGCCGGCCACTTAGCACCACCACGTAGATAAGAGACTACAACGAGCCCCCACCCACTCCCCTCATCGAACCCTTTGAGTTCACCTCATGGTCTTATTACAGGGATGGGATTGCTGAGTTCTTTGCTACCATTCTCTTCTTGTACATAACCATCCAAATCATCATGGGATACAAGCATAGCCTCTTGACTGCCTCACCTACAACTAGTGCCCTAGAGTGGGCATCCAAGGCATTGCCTAGACCTACCAAATGCATCCAATGTGGGCTTCACTTGCCCCCAAATTCGAGATTTAGCAATTCATCCAATATATAGACCTTTTGTGATTGATTTAGATAGGGATCTGTACCTAATTTTAATGGCAGACAACAAGCATGCAAGCTGATGTAGACCTCAATTCGACAAGCACCTCACTCCAATCTTTTATTCATGTGCTTATGCTTTGATACCAATTGAAAAATAGATGAGAGACTCGATGGGGATGCACAATGGAACGTGGTTAAGACTCAGATATGGAGGCTCAAGATTTTTGCATTCTCCTCTTCTTCATCATCATACTATCTTCACTTCTATCCACTTTTCCAAGTCTCTCTCCAAGAGATAGACACTTTGACCTTTAGGACACTTTACACAGCCTCTTACACACTTATTTAATATTACCATAGGATAAGGCTTAGGCTATGCCTTATTTTTCTCAACAATTGGCATCTTTCAACCTATATCCTTTTGAATCCCAAATATATTACTATTGTCAAATGCCCTTATTGTAAAAAGGCCAAGAGCTTTGGATATTCTTTTATGAAGAATAGAAATATCCTCATACGCTTTTGTTTAGATTTCAATCCATCTTAGAAATTTTATCTTACCAAGTGAAAAATGAGAAGTCACTATTTTAGCTTTCAATACCTATGAAAACATTCTAACTTGATAGGGGGATTGCCATTATCCAACCTAAACCCATGAGCTAACAAGTTAAGGGTCAAATTTAAGTTCCAACTAGTTGACACTAATAAATGTTAATAGCTATTTCCAAACAAATTAATCCATCAAAGCCCCTTGGAAGAATATTTATGTTTATTTTTATGTAAGCATAATCATATCAACACAACATCACAAAGACTTGGGCATGCTTAGAGAAAATTATATTCATAGGTGAAATTTTCTATGTAAACTTTCTCAAAGAAATCAAGAAGTTAAAAGAAAATAATATCATGGTCCTCAAATGTCAAGGAAAGGGTTAAGAGGTGAGAGAAAGAAGAGCATAAGAGAGATAAAAGAGGATAAAGAAAGAGTGACGAGGAAAGAGAAAGACTAGAAAGATAGAAAAGAAGAGAGAGAAGTCATGAAAGCTAAGTGCAAGCACATGAGATGAGAGACAATAATTGTATATTTTGATAAAAGATGCCAAAAATTACATATCTCACATCTTTTATACCTATGTCAGTGTGACAAGGTATTATTAATACCTCTTTCTCACTAACACATGTATTCCTAGCTTCTTACAATCCATCCTTACCCAAAGGTTTTTACCCACAAAAACAAATTAACTATGGCAAAGAAGGATGGGTGAAATAGAGTACTACTCTGATTTCAACTATATAAAAGATGAGAAATCAATCAAATAGTGAAGATTTATTTGATGAAATGAAGACATGAAGGAAATCCTCTGTCATATACACAATTTGGATGTCTTCAAAAGGAATTGGAGCCTTCAAATCTTCAAGAAACAGTCTTTGTAAAGCATAGATAGCTTGTTGTAAAAAGCAAGGCATGCTAAAGAAAACTGCCATAACTTATGATAGAAGTATCCAAATAGGGTGTGACATATATCAAGATGTAACTACTACTAAAGAGTACTTTGACCTTATGTAGATGGCTGAATTTTAAAAGTTAGGCAGAGTAAAATATGTTCTAAAACATACTGATGTCCAAACCATGACTCGAGTGCAATTAGCTCCCATATGTGACTATGTCTCGACCACATCAATGCATCTTATATATGGGAAAACTCGTCCAAAATGGAATCTAGTCTATAATAAGCTTTCTAAATGGTAGACCCTTCCACTTGATCAAATACTCAATGATGAAGCGAGAGCAAAGCTTCTTTTCACTCTAAAATATGGTCTCCTCATGAATATACTGAGTAAGTCCTTCTTCGTCTATAGGAGATATCCCATCAACTATTTTCATTTGGGCACCATAAAAGGATTTGAGTTGACTGACATGAAATAAATTATAAATCTTAGTGGAAGAAGGAAGTTCCAATCAATGCGCCAAGTCTCCAATATGCTAACTCCAAGGGTTGCCTCTTCTCATCAACGTACACCTTCATTTGATCTTTAGCTTTTCTAATATTCATCTTACAGTTTTGAAGAAAGACCCGCATTCTTTCCAATTCTTCCTTTCCATGAGGGTTAATCTTCTCACAATAAATAACTATGGGTTACAGTACCTTGTAGCCATACATAGCCTCAAAGGAGGGTGAAACTCCAATGCTAGCATGAGTAGAGTTATTATAGGAAAACTCATCCAATTGTGATCATGAATCCCACACATGATGTATATCATGATAGAAATGGCAAAGATAAGTCTCCAACCACTTATTTACCCTTTTGATCTTACCATTAGTCTACATTTAATAGGGTGTAAAAGGAGCTAATTTAGTATCCATGGAGCTGAATATGGCCTGCCAAAAGTTACTAATGAACTTGGTATCCCTATCACACACAATCACATGTGATAATCCATGTAATCTAAAGAGCAGCTCCATGAACTAGCTAGCCACTTTTGAAGTAGTGAACTAAATATTGGTAGGAATGAAATGGGTTACCTTAGTGAGTTTGTTTGCTACCACATAAATTCTATTCTAGCCCTTTTTGGTAATAGGTAGACCAGAATGAAATCCATGGTAATATGTGTCCAATTTCCTTCTAGAATAGGCAATGGTTGTTGCAACAAACCACTCGGCTTACGGGTACTATTCTTATTATATTGAGAAGGCATATACTTTATAAAATATTCCTTAATGTCTTTCCACAATTCTTTCTAGTGAAAGCTCTTACTGATTTTATCATAGGTCTTAAACACTCCAAAGTGTCCAGCTATGGGCGAAGATTGTAACTCCTCAATAATTTTTAGCTTGAAATAAAAAATAGAGGGAATGACAATCTTGCCATTAAGCCAAATGAGGCCATTTTTAAGCTGACATGTGATTTTTTCTCTATAAGGCCTTACTATAAATTTTGAAGTACATGGCTTAGCTCATCATCCAAAAGATAGGCTCCTTATAACTCCTCAATCCAGTCACCATGTAGCTCAATCATAGTTGCAACCTAATATGCCCACATTCTAGAGAGAGAATCAGCTACCACATTGTATTTGCCCCTTGTATGAGTGATGTCAAAAACGTAGTTTTATAAGGTAGCTACCCACCTATGCTACTTAGGGGTAAGATTTGACTGAGTAAGGAAATACTTTATGATCATGTGAGATCACTTTGAACTCTAAATCAGTGCAATACAAATAATAGTACTATTTTTTTATCGCATGTAGAATAGCCAACACTTTTGGTCATAGACATTCATAGCCATCTTTTTATCTATGATCTTATGGCTTTCAAAGATAATAACTCCATGCTCTTGTGGCAAAACAACCCCTACACCACGGCCACTGTCATCACACTATATGGTAAACTCTCTAGAGAAATCTGAACATACTAGAATAGGAGTAAAAGTAAGTGATTCCTTTAACTAGTTGAAACTACTATCAAGTGCATCCCAAAGAAAGCTTCCTTCTTCAACCTGTTAGTGTCAAAGGAGCTACTAAAGCCATGTAATGCTTAATGAATCTCCAATACAATGATGATAGACCAAGAAACCCTCCAAATGTAGTAATGGTAGGTGTTGGCTAATCTTTGATATGCTACACCTTCTTAGAGTCAGCATGTATCCCTTGTTCACTAACATTATGGCCCAAGTACTCCACTTTAGTCTACATGAAAAGAGCATTTCTTTTTCTTAACAGAGAGTTTGTGATGTCTCAACACATCAAAAACCTTCCTTATATGTGGCTATAAATCAATATGAAAAATGAATTGGAAGAGGAAAGGTTGCAAAATCTTACTCATTAGACTCTAGGTAGCTAGAGCATTAGTAAGCCCAAATGGCATCACTAGGAAATGATATAGGCCACAGTCAATCCTAAAGGTAGTCTTAACTTCACCACCCTCTCACATATGGATCTGATGATATCTAAACCTCAAATCAATCTTAGTAAAGAATCTAGCCCCCTTGAGCTCATCAAGCGAATCATCAACTTTAGGAATTGGGTACATGTTCTTCACTGTGATCTTGTTTAGATACTTATAGTCAATACACATCCCTGAACGATCCATCTTTCTTCTTCACCAAGACCCAAGATACATAAGGTGAAGAACTAGGCTCAATAAATCCCATCTGTAAAAGATCCTTGATTTGCTTGGCTACTTCCTCACACTCGCATTTTAACAATTTATAGGGTGGCTTACTGACTGGCTTTGAATGAGGCTCTACATCAATAGGGTGATCCACTACTCTCTTAGGAGATAATGAAGTAGGTACTTCAAACAAGTCCTTGTACTCCTTAAGTAGAGCTTTCAAAGCTAGATTCTTTGGTGAATTCTTGGATTGATCTTCTACCTCTTTATTTAGGTGCAAAACAAAAATCTATGAGCACTTCTTATACTCCCTCTTGAGTTTTTTTATGTTGATAAGTAAAAATCAGATTTACTTGGGATTTCCTGTAGATGGATGGGATGCCAATCAATGGAAAAATCCATGTACAACTGCGAGAAATCCATAGTAATCTTCCCTAAAGTCATCAGCCAATCACAACCAAGTACAATATCTATGGATCCCATTTCCAAAGCAATTAGGCTCACATGTACCTCATAATTTTTAGCTAGCTATATGGAACCTATGGGCACATTTGATTGCCAATTTTCTCTTCACCATTAGCTACTTTTCCTCTTATGGGTTGCTATAAATCGGTGGAAAAATAGTATAACATGTCGACAATTGACTTATTCACAAAACTGTGTACAGTATCATTATCTAACAAGATAAGCACATCCTTTTCATGAATGGTGCTTTTCATATGAAGTGAATTAGGGCTCTTTGAATCTGTGCAAGCATCCATGGAAATAGAATAAAGGGTAGTAGTAGCAAGAGGTAAATTTGTCCCACCATGATCAAAAGGAACATGCCCATCAAGGTCAAATGGAAATCCATTCACAATCTGATAAGACTGATTGGGATCAAGATCCTTCATACTCTTCAAATTCATCTTGTACACTCAATATCAGTTCATCAACAACCTCATCATCCACATTCTCAAGTACCATCATGTTGTAATTGTTAGCCTTGGTATTTTTGAAAGTGCATTTTGATGCATGATCAGTCGTATACTTTTCACCACATTTGAGGCATAGACCCTTTTCTTTTCTTTCCTTGAAAATATCCATAGGTATGAACTTGCCATTATTTCGTGAATTATTTTGGGATCTATGGTCACCTTGCCTAGACTCCACTTTATGGTGTGGCTAGTTTTAATGGCTTTGAAACACTTTACGCATTGAAAATAGGGTATGTAGGGACTTAAGGAATATGAAGTGAAGTATTGGACTGTAACATGTCCCCCTGTCCACTTGTAGGACACGTCTTAGCAGCCCATTGGGAAGAGAGTCTAGAAAGCGCCGCCCGACACTCACAAGGAATGTCACAAGGTTTGCGATCTAGGTCTTCCCAAGTCTGCCACAAAGCGGAAGCATTCCGGCCGTTCCCACTTAGGACTGACTTGAATCAGGGTTTGGTCAAGTTCCTAGGAGGTAGCTAGCGTCTCGAACTACTTTGCACAGAAACATCAGGGTCGAAGCGGATTTATACTGCACTTGGTTCAAGGAGAATGGGAAACGAGAGGTATGCGAAGCTTGACCTCTCTGCCCGTAAGGCATAGTCCCATTTCGCTCCCCTAAAACAAAATAAATCAGGACTCTAGCTCTATAGATTCTAGGTCATTGTACCTCGCTGTCAATTTTCTTTGAGAAAAGTTCCCGGTCAATCGGGACCACCCTTTCGTAGGACGGACCCAAAGTCATGTCCATCGCACTTTCCTCAGGTTGCTTTAGTTATCTAATTACCTACCACATTTAGTTTGACAAGCAAAAAATAGCTTCCTTAATTAACCAATTAATCATTGGTTCCTTCACGTAACTTAGGCACTGACACAGAAAAACAATGTCAAACAAGTTCCTTTTCAACATTTGATCTTTATTTATCAATCTTTGGAATACATCAAATAAACCTTCCCAAAGGCTATTCCAACAATCCTTAGGGATTGCTATGGCCTCTTGTGCAAGATCCGGAGGCAAGGGATTTATGGCCAGAGCCTCCCCTGGCACCCAGGCGTCCTTCTGCTCCAAGTAGCACCCATGGAGAGACCTCTCGCGGCGGGTTCGGTCCATGTACCCGACGCGGCTAACAACCCCCTTGGATAGGGTCAAGCAGACAGTCAGAGGTAACTGATAGTGCCTCTCCCTCTAGGCTTTTAACCTGAAGCATTAGATGTTTTTCTTGAATTTGTTCCTTGAGCAAAGAAGTACAAATAGTGCACCTTATTGTACAATCAGGAGCTTTCCAGTGGTCGTTTGTATGGCCAACTGCTAAGGTGCGATTCCTTCTCCCCGAATGCTTCCAGCATTCGATCCTGGATCAATCGCAACTTGGCAAGATCCCAAGGGTTTCATAAGCTGAATTGCTTTTTTACCCTTTTCTCCTTGGGTTACGGTTTATACCCTGTTGACCCAAATTGTTTCTACCTTAGGTTGCCTTAAATTATAGACAATAAATCCTAGGCAACCTCGTCGCCCTACTTGGTTGGTCAATTGCTTTCCTAGCAATTCAATACTACCCTGGCTTGGCAAATCAGTTCCAAGGAAGAGTGATGTAGCAGGATGACTACTCATCCTCTAGAAAATTAGACTTGTACTTAGAACTCGCCAAACTTGGTCTGAGGAGTGGCAATACTATTTTGTGATTTAGACACAAGACCATACGACGTAGCAGCTTGTAGCACGAGATAGGTGTCAGTATGTGACTTTTGGGATTATATCTTTCTTCGTACCGTCTTTCTTGATCAAGAGCACCTTTGATCAAGATAAGGTCTTGGGAGTCTTCTTGACCCAATCCAACCCCTAACCCTACTAGGCCGATAAACGTTTTGGCCCTAGGGTTCCTAAATTCCTTGCGAAGGTCTAGTATTTCGTCAACTGATCTTGAGGGTGAGAACCCTAGATCATTCTTGCATGGTGATTTAAATAATCCTAACATTTCATGGATGTGGGTAGGACCTTTAAGATCGGAATTATTAAATCGGCATCGCAAGTGCAATACTAGGCAGAATTTTATCATAGCTTAACCCTACCTAGCACATTGAGGTGATTGTCATATGCTAACTATACCTTTATGATTCTCATGTGAGCTACTCAATTATACGCGAATTACTTAGTTGATCTAACCAACCCATGATTTAAGATGATCTTCCCTTTTTAAGATGCAAATACTTTCTGCAAGATGAGTGAGATGTATCATTCCATGCAATTTCAAGTTCGTAGACCTTTTTTTGCCTTTATGCGACTAAAGGATCTACTGTGATCTTTCTTTTCCTTGCCCTATACTATAATGATTGACATTCAGAGCTAACTCTTATAAACCCTACATTGATGCATTGAAATCAAAGCTTTAATATTTTTAATGAAGATGCATTCAAACTTTAAAAGAACTCCATGCATGAGCGAATGCCATGAGTCCATCATTCATTTAATCCTTCCTTTAGCACTTAACCCAACCTAGAATGTAACTATCATCGCATGCAATTTGCAAAGTTCATAAATCATTTCCATGCATTGCAACTATTCGGACATCATTTAATGGATGTCTATGATTATCTTATACACGAGTCACAACTAGGAAATTATTACATAAGTGCATTATGTATTATATGCCCTGTCCTTTGCGTGATGCAACAAGGATGCCTTTGTACAAATCCATCTTTCCTCTCGTAACTTATGCGACTACCCTTGACCATGGAAATGCAAGCAATTGCAAATACTCGACATGCAACTAAACTTTGTAGATCGAATGAGTATATAAATTTCCTAATGCGTTTAATTTTCTTATGTGAATTAAAGCATGCTTAGTGCATTCTTTCCATGCTGAAATAACTTTCGAAACTTGGGCATTCAAAATCGGGGCATTGTCCACTCTCATACTTTGGGTGGAAGCTCCCGTGTGCGTTCCTCTCGACTTTTGCTTAGGAGCCATTAACATAGCAGATTTTGACTCAGCAAAATATCCTTGCCCTTTATCCAATTTCCAAAACTCCCTACTGCTGGAGATTTCCCTTGCGGCACAGAAATTAGGCCTTTGGAAACACAATTTAGAAACCCTGGGAGACGCGGGTGAACTTGGCTTAGGGAAGCTTCTCAAGCTTCTGAATTACAGGGATGACGTGGGAAAAAAATGATTGGAGATGAGGATGATGGTGAAGATGACGATGAGGGAGATGACGACGACAATGATGATGATGATGATGATGATGATGAAGGCGACGGGGGCGGTAGCAGCCTGGTGGCGTGACCAGGGCAGCAGTGGCAGCAGACTAGCAGCGTGCAGCTTCCTCCACGGCGGGTAGCACAGTGTCCTTCCTCCTCTCCCCCTCAAGCTTGGGAGGGGGGTTCTTATAGGCTGAAGGTGGGGGGGGTAGCCACACACGTGGTAGGGTGCATGCCTCCTCCCCATGCCCCTCCACCACTCAAGCTCCACACATACTCCCTCTCCCCGCCATGCAACGGTTGAAGGGGAGGGAGTTTAATGTAAAAAAAAATTACAATTAATTCATTATCTTTTTTGTCCCTTAAAGGGATGTTCCCGTGGAGGCCTACGGTTTTGGGCTGCAATTTCATATGCACTATGCGGAAATGGTATTGTAAATGCACGATGATGGAGCACTTAGGCCAGTGTATCTTTATTGCGGGAGATTACTTTGGGTTGCTTTTGCGCAAGGTCTAGGGTCGTTAATATTTTGTTGCGAAAATATTATATTCTCTCCCCCTTAGAGGAATCGAGATGTCCTCATCTCGTGAAAATTTGGGGATATTGTTGGTTGAGAGTACTTTCATCCATCCAAGTGGCATCCTCTTCGGGGTAATCTTTCCACTGGATGAGGTATTCTCTCAAGGTCCTGGATCTCAAATGCCTCTCCCTAACATCTAAGATCCTATCAGGCCATAGCTCAAAGACTCCTTGGCTCGGCATTACAACTTGTTGATCATCAAGCACATGACTAGGGTTAGGCACATACTTTTTCAATGGACTGATATGGAATACATTATGAACTTTTAGGTTTTCAGGGAGTTGCAGTCTGTAAGCATTAGGCCCTAGGCACTTGAGAATCTTGTAGGGTCCACAATACCTTGGACTTAGATTTTTGCATTCACCCAAGGATAGGGAACTCTTCTTTGGACGTACGCAAATGAAGGCCATATCACCTTCAACGAAGGATCTGTCTTATCATTTCACGTTCGCATAAGCCTTCTGTCTGTCCTTGGCAGCTTGGATGTCATGTCTTATTGATTTGATTTGGTCATCCATGTCTTCCAGCATCTACTTTGAAGCTTCAACTCTCAAGGTTGGGTCCAAAAATCTCAAAGGACTACGACAATCATGTCCATACAATGCTTGAAAAGGGGTCATCTGAATGCTTTGTTGGTAGGAAGCATTGTAGGCAAAATCAACCAATGGCAAATATTGAATCCACTTTTTGGGTTCGCGATAGCAGTGTGCCCTAAGCATATCTTCAATGACTTGGTTGACTCGTTCTATTTGACCACCCATTAGTTTGGGGATGGTAGGCTATACTGAAACAGAGTTGAGTCCCAATGGCCTCGAAGATAGCCTTCCAAAAGTGTGATGTGAAGAGAGAGTCACGATCACTAACAATTCTTCTGGGTAACCCATGTAGTTTGAAAATCTCCTTGATGAATAACCTTGCGATGTCTGAGGCTTTATAGTTTGTCTTAACAGGGATAAGATGTGCAACCTTGGTGAGCATATCTACTACGACCATAACGGAGTTGTATCCTCCCTAAACTTGGGGCAGGCCAACAACAAAGTCCATACTAATGAATTCCCATTTCATTTGGGGAATGTCAAGTGGTTGCAATTTCCTGGGCATTTTGACATGTTCGGCCTTAATGCGTCGACAAGACAAACATTCCGTGACATATTTGAGAACATCACCTTTGAGCCTATCCCAATAATAGCTCTTCCTGACTGCATTAAGGGTCTTGACATAGCTAGGATGTCTTGAGAAAGGGGAGTCATGGGCTCCCCAAAGTATCTTCTGCTTGAGTGATTGGCTTGCCAGGATACATAATCTTGTCCTATAGTAGACAAATCCACTATTGATAGAGAATTCTTGATACTTTTTTTGTAGCTTTGGGTCTTGATCTTTGATGGGGATCTCCCTTAGCAACTTCTGATAGGTTGGGTCATGACATGCCTCTTCTCTAGCTAGCTCAAGAATTGGGCTGTTTGGCATGGATACCTTTGTAGCTAGAGATATTGTTGTTGATGGATCTTGCAAAATCAGAGAATTCAGAAATGCCTTGCAACTGAGTGCATCGGCAACTACATTCTCCTTTCCAGGCTGGTATTTTATTTCAAAATCATATTCTTCCAGCACGGTCCATCAACGTTGCCTCATATTGAGCTCATTCTGGGTGAAAATCCATTTAAGACTCTTGTGGTCCGTCACTAAGGTAAATTTGTTAGCCAGCAAGTAGTGTCTCCAAAGTTCGAAAGCATGGATGATAGCCAATAGCTCCAAATCGTGGGTAGCATAGTTCCTTTCATGGCTCTTCAATTTCCTTGAAGAGTATGCTACAGGATGACCTTCTCGCATGAGCACGCATCCTAAGGCAAGTGCGCTAGCATCAATTTTATCACTTCAAACTTCTTACTAAGATTAGGAAGTTTCAGGATGGGTGCTGATACCAAGCTTTGCTTTAGTTTGTGAAAGCTGGTCTATTCAGCAGCCCAGGTGACCATACAATTGATACTTGCTTCTTTAGTAGATCAATGAGAGGTGCTGCAATCAAATTATAGTTTTTTATAAAAACCATGTACCATCCTGTTAATCCAAGAAAACTACGTATTTCTTTGACTGAAGTTGGTGTTGGCCACTCCAGAACGTCTTTGACCTTGGCCGAATCTACTCAAATTCCTTCCACTGATACAATGAATCCCAGATATTCAATATGTTTCTTGAAAAATGCACACTTCTTCTTCTTGGCATAAAGCTTGTGTGCCCTCATTGTTTTAAGGACAATGCGAAGCTGGGGTTCATGATATTTTTCCTGCTTGGAGTAAACTAGGGTATCGTCAAAAAATACGAGTACGAAGTCATCAAGATAGGGCCTAAAGATATCCTGCATTACCTTGTTGAAGGTAGCAGGAGCATTTTTCAACCCGAATGACATGACTAAGAATTCAAAGTTGAAAAAGCAACTTGCTTTTTCATGACACACTTTTCTAAAAGTCTTCCTTGATCCTTATCTGATAATATCCAAACCTGAGATCAATCTTAGAGAAGATCTTCGCACCTTGAAGACGGTCAAGAAGTTCATCTATTCTTGGAATGGGATATTTGTTTTTAATGGTTGATTGATTCAACCCTCTGTAGTCAATGCATAGCCGAAGTGTTCCATCTTTCTTCTTTTGGAACAACACTAGAGCTCCCCATGGCGAACTGCTAGGACGAATGTAGCCTTGGTTTAACAGTTGCTTGAGTTGCTCATTTAGCTCAATCGCTTCCGGGATGGACATTCCGAGCAAACATTCATGGACACCTAGGTTCATTACTCAGAATCTGACCGAAGTTGACTTCCCACCCAGTAGGAATTTCACCTTAGCAGTTTGCCTGGTACAAGAGACCTCATGACCATTTGCTAATTCCACAAGGTAGGTCCATCTTTTGTGGCTATTCCTAATCTTTTTGCACAGATTGGTGAAATGAAGGAATGTGTACTGCCACAATCAATCAAGGTTTTGAAGCTTTTACCTTGGTAATCCAAAGGAGTTTGAATCACCGATAATTGGCAATTCGGGCCTTTCAGCATGAACCATTGCCCTCTCGATGTCAGCTTCCATGGATGGATCTTCTTCATCACCTAGCTTCTTGTTGGAAACACTAGAGGTTCTCCCTCTGGCCCTAATGACGGTGGCTCCTTGGCCGTGGGCAGCTCCATGGAATGGCCCTTGACGTTGTCCTCTGCTAAGCTTGGGACACTACCTTTTGAAGTGTCCAATCTCGTTGGAATGGAAGCAATGAAGATTGCGGCCATTACCTTGTCTAGGAATGAAGTTGTTGACAGTGTTCGCCCTAGCTTTATTTCTTTGTCCCTGGTTTTGGCCCTGCACTCTCTTGGTCTAAGATCTAAGCATTCCCTTGTTCTGATCCCTATAAGACCAAGTCCTGTTATTCCTTAGCTTGGTCTGCACCTCCTGTATTATCAGTGCAGCTCGAATGAGCACGTCTTGCAGATCCATTGGACGCATTGAATCCAAGCGGGTGTTTATGGGTGGATTTAACCCAGCACAAAACTTTGACACTTGTTGTGTCATATCCATTTGTGGTGCGTACTTTAAGAGAGAGACGAAATTTGAATAGTATGCATCCAGGGATAGTCCAAGCTGCTTTAATTTGTAGAATTCATTCATCTTCTGTGTGCAGTAGGCAGGTGGTAGTTATCTCCCTTGCACAGGTCTTTTAAGCTTCTCCCAAGTAATTGACCCTTCCAAGATCCCTTGGTCCTTGCACCATTGTTTCCACCAAACTCTTGCTTTACCGGTAAGCTTCAATTTGGTGAGCATAGCCTGGTTAGCGGGTGTAGTTCCAGCTGCCTCAAAATAATCTTCCATGGATTCGATCTAGACCTCGACGTCAGTTTGGACGGTCCTTCCCTTACCATTGAATTCGGGTGGCTTGATTTGTTTGAGAAGGAACTTCTTCTCTTGAATTACGGCCGTACTTAGTATAGGGGTCGGACTAGGAATATGCACTTGAGGTTGCGCTTGGGCAATAAGATTCTTTACATTAAAAACTTGCTAAATATTTCTCACATTACATTAATATGCCCAGATCAGCTTTTAGCCAAGTGACCTAATCACATAACTCCTATATCAACACTTACAACCAAGACAGATAGTGATAAAAATCTTATTCATTCATGTGGGCACAGCCCCTTTTGAGTACATTTATTTGGGAAGGTAGAACAAGCTGATACATTAATTTGGGGAAAATAAGATTGTGTTACATTCGACTACGAGGACTGAGTAATAATATGGAGAGGGGTCATGGATTTTCAGGAATCGATAGGTCATAAGAAGCTTGGGGTATCCCTTCCTTTGATACCCGTTTCTCTCATAGCATCCTAGCACCTTGATTCTATCGGCAGGGATTATTCGAGTCACTTCCTCGTATACATACTTGTTCTGCTTGACCTTCGGACCGCTGACATGTAGGGTTGCATTTGCGTGAGCCTCAACAAAGATGTACAACTTCACAATCTTTAAATCCTCCATCCACTTGATTCTCTTCAAGTTGGTCCGAAGATACGCAAGTCGGTGGGCCGCTATGTAATAAATTCCTGATTCACCTGTCCATCTCTGTTCCACGTACAGGGGTGAAGGATTGTAGATACGGTCTAGAATATTCATCATACCTAGCCTCCGTCAATAATCCGAAGCACGCATTGCAGTCATAAACATAACCTGGAAGACCAAGAATTTGTTCCACGCTTCGCGACTCTACAGGCCAGCATCCATAAGTAACTAAGGAAATGTTCTTAACAGTAACATTACTCTACTTCCCCTCATTAAGTTCCCTTATAAATATTAAATCCCATTGGTTCTCTCTGATACCAACTGTCACGTGTCCCCCTGTCCACTTGTAGGACACGTCTTAGCAGCCCATCAGGAAGAGAGTCTAGAAAGCGCCGCCCAGCACTCACAAGGAATGTCACGGGGTTTGCGATCTAGGCCTTTCTGAGTCTGCCATGAAGTGGAAGCATTCCAACCATTCCCACTTAGGACCGACATGAATCAAGGTTTCCTAATGGTCAAGTTCCTAGGAGGTAGCTAGCGTCAAGCCCCGGACGAACTACTTTGCGCAGAAACATCAGGCTCAAAGAGGATTTATATTGCACTTGGTTCAAGGAGAATGGGAAACGAGAGGGATGCGAAGCTCAATCTCTCTGCCCTAAGGCATAGTCCCATTCCGTTCCCCCTAAAACAGCATAAATCGGGACTCTAGCTCTATAGATTCTAGGTCATTGTACCTCCCTGTCAATTTCCTTTGAGAAAAGTTCTCGACCAACCGGGACCACCCTTCCATAGAATGGACCCAAAATCATGTCCACCGCACTTTTCTTAGGTTGATTTAGTTATCTAATTATCTACCACATTTAGTTTGACAAGCAAAAAACAGCTTCCTTAATTAACCAATTAGTCACTGGTTCCTTCACGTAACTTAGGCACTGAAACAGAAAAACAATGTCAAGCAAGTTCCTTTTCAACATTTGATATTTATTTATCAGTCTTTGGAATACATCAAATAAACCTATCCGAAGGCTATTCCAGCAATCCTCAGGGATTGCTATTCCAAGTTTCGCCCGTTGACTAGTATGCGGGCCTCGAGGTCCCATCTCGAGTCACGTCGGCCTCTTGTGCCGACCTCTTGTGCAAGATCTGGAGGCAAGGGATTTACGGACAGAGCCTCCCCTGGCACCCAGTCGTCCTCCTGCTCCAAGTAGCACCCACAGAGAGACCTCTCGCGACGGGTTCGGTCCATGTACCCAGCACGGCTAACAACCCCCTTTGATAGGGTCAGCAGACAGTCGGAGGTAACTGATACTGCCTCTCCCTCTAGGATTTTAACCTAAAGCATTAGATGTTTTTCCTGAATTAGTTCCTTGAGCAAAGAAGTACAAACAGTGCACCTAATTGTACAAACACAAGCATTCCAGTGGTTGTTTGTACGGCTAACAGCTAAGGTGTGATTCCTTCTCCCCGAATGCTTCCATCATTCTATCCTGGAGGATCATTCGCAACTTGGCAAGATCCCAAGGGTTTCATAAGCTGAGTTGCTTGTTTACCCTTTTCTCCTTGGGTTAGGGTTTATACCCTGCTGACCCAAATTGTTTCTACCTTAGGTTTCCTTAAATTATAGACAATAAATCTTGGGCAACCTCATCACCCTACTTGGTTGTTAATTGCTTTCCTGGGAATTCATTACTACCCTCGCTTGGCAAATCAGTTCCAAGGAAGAGTGATATAGCAGGATGACTACTCATCCTCTAGAAAATTAGACTTGTACTTAGAACTCGCCAAACTTGGTCTGAGGAGTGGCAATACTATTTTGTGATTTAGACACAAGAGCATACAAGGTAGCAGCTTGTAGCATGAGATAGGTGTTAGTATCTGACTTGTGGGATTATATCTTTCTTCATACGGTGTTTCTTGATCAAGAGCACCTTTGATCAAGATAAGGGCTTGGGAGTCTTCTTGACCCAATCCAAACCCTAAGCCTACTAGGCCGATAAACATTTTGGCCCTAGGGTTCCTAAATTCCTTGCGGAGGTCTAGTATTTCGTCAACTGATCCTGAGGGTGAGAACCCTAGATCATTCTTGCATGGCAATTTAAATAATCCTAACATTTCGTGGATGTGGGTAGGATCTTTAAGATTGAAAGTATTAAATCGGCATCCCAAGTGCGATACTAGGCAGAATTTTATCATAGCTTAACCCTACCTAGCACAGTGAGGTGATCGTCATATGCTAACTAATTATACCTTTATGATTCTCATGTAAGCTACTCAATTATACGCGAATTACTTAGTTGATCTAACCAACCCACAGTTTAAGATAATCTTCCCTTTTTAAGATGCAAATACTTTCTGCAAGATGAGTGAGATGTGTCATTCCATGCAATTTCAAGTCCGTAGACCTTTTTTGCCTTTATGCAACTAAAGAATCTACAGTGATCTTTCTTTTCCTTGCCCTATACTATAATGATTGACATTCAGAGCTAACTCTTATAAACCCTACGTTGATGCATCAAAATCAAAGCTTTAATATTTTTAATGAAGATGCATTCAAACTTTAAAAGAACTCCATGCATGAGCGAATGCCATGAGTCCATCATTCATTTAATCCTTCCTTTAGCACTTAACCCAACCTAGAATGTAACTATCATCGCATGCAATTTGCAAAGTTCATAAATCCTTTCCATGCATTGCAACTATTCGGACATCATTTAATGGCCGTCTATGATTATCTTATACACGAGTCACAACTAGGAAATTATTACATAAGTGCATTATGTATTATATGCCCTATCCTT
This sequence comes from Lygodium microphyllum, assembly GCF_053477565.2. Lineage (NCBI taxonomy): Eukaryota > Viridiplantae > Streptophyta > Polypodiopsida > Schizaeales > Lygodiaceae > Lygodium > Lygodium microphyllum. The sequence goes on from NC_141143.1 coordinate 128,437,644, forward strand.
TGCATGATGCAACAAGGACGCCTTTGTACAAATCCATCTTTCAACTTATGCGACTACCCTTGACCATGGAAATGCAAGCAATTGCAAATACTCGACATGCAACTAAACTTTGTAGATCGAATGAGTATATAAATTTCCTAATGCGTTTAATTTTCTTATGTGAATTAAAACATGCTTAATGCATTCTTTCCATGCTGAAATATCTTTCAAAACTTGGGCATTCAAAATCGGGGCGTTGTCCACTCTCATACTTTGGGTGGAAGCTCCCGCGTGTGCTCCTCTCGACTTTTGCTTAGGAGCCATTGACGCAGCAGATTTCAACTCCGTGAACTCTCATTGCCCTTTATCCGATTTCCAAAACTCCCTACTGCCCGAGATTTCCCTCGCGACACGAAAATTAGGCCTTGGGGAGCACGGTTTAGAAACCCCGGGAGACACGGGTGAACTTGGCTTATAGAAGCTTCAATAGAAGCTTCTCAAGCTTCAGAATTACAGGGATGATGTGGAAAAAAAATGATTGGAGATTAGGATGATGGTGAAGATGACAATGAGGAAGATGACGACGACGACGACGACGACGACGACGATGATGATGATGATGATGATGATGAAGGCGACGGGGGCGACAATAGCCTGGCAGTGTGACCAGGGCAGGGGCGGCAACAGACTGATGGCGAGTAGCTTCCTCCACGGTAAGCAGCACGATGTCCTTCATCCTCTCCCCCTCAAGCTTGGGAGGGGGGGTTCTTATAGGCTGAAGGCGGGGGGGGGGGGGGGGGGGTTTTAGCCACACAAGTGGCAGGGTGCATGGCTCCTCCCCATGCCCTCCACCACTCAAGCTCCACACATACTCCCTCTCCCCGCCATGCAACGGCTGAAGGGGAGGAATTTTAATGTTAAAAAAAATTGCAATTAATTCATTATCTTTTTTGTCCCTTGAAGGGATGTTCTCGTGAAGGCCTTAGGTTTTGGGCTATGGTTTCATATGCACCACATGGAAATGGTATTGTAAATGCACGATGATGGAGCACTTAGGCCAGTGTATCTTTATTGCTGGAGATTACTTTGGGTTGCTTTTGCGCGGGGTCTAGGGTCGTTAATATTTCATTGCGGAAATATTACATGGAGCCTCCATAACTGCCACCAAAGTTGCATGTTTTAGCAATATCCCTTTGTTGTCCAAAAGAAGCTTGCATAGAGATGCCCCTCCTATAGTTATGAGCATAACTCTCTGCTAGCTTAATGGCATGGAAGAGTATGGTACATTTTTAGGCCATAACATCAACTGAAAAATTAGGCTCTAGATTGTAGATTTACTTATGCAACTTTGCATCATTTCTCACACTCTCTACATGCATGGTAAGATTTAAAAACTAATTTGTATACTCTCTAATTGATAGGCTTCCTTGGTCTAACTAATATCATCTTCTTACCAACTTTTCTTTCACAATGGGAGACACAAACACCTGATCCATCTTAGCTTTGAATTCATCCCAACTATCAATCTATTGACTTTCCTGTTTTATGTATCTCCACCATGTATGAGCAAATGCCTCAAGATGAAGAGTAGAAAAATGAATCTTTTGGTCATTTGACCAAGAAAAAATATCAAAGTAGGACTCTAACTTTGAGTCCACTCCTCCAAATCAACCAATGATGATGAATGATCATTGTATTTGGTTAACACAATCTTATCCTCATGGAGTTCCCTCTTAATAAAGCCTTGCTATCCATTACTTACTTGGGGTTGTATGTCCATGTAACTGCCATTAGGGTTTGAAATATTAGAGGCACTCCTATGATAGTTGGTTTGAAACCTACCTAGAAGAATAGGTGGTTGGTTTCTAGTGGTTTGAGGAGGATTTGACCCATGAACACTATATTAGGAAATTTGGGAATTTCCACGCACTTTGGGAACCCCTGATACCTTTATTATTTGACCACATGGTCAAATCTTGTTGTCTTACTTAAAGGTGTAGTCTATCCTAAATACTATATAAGCTACCTTCCCAAATCCCACTTTCAAATATGGATCAAGATTTACCCGTGTTGTTAGAGGGGTTTTAGTTGAAAGGTTATATCCACCGGGGATCAGAGATAGAAGGAAGTAGAGAATAGGAGATAGAAGAGAAGAAAAAGAATATAGACAAGAGATATACAAGATAAAGACAAAGCACAATGAATCAAAGCACTATGTATTGATAGAACATGAAATTCCTTGTCTGGCACTACTCAAAGGCAATCTCCAAGCATTAGCTCATGGAGCTCCCTTGTAGATCAAAAACGTGCATCAAACATTAGCTTCTTCTCTGCTACTCAAATTGCAAATTTGATGGTTCCGTTGGTTCCTAAAGGAGGGTAAAACCCTAGGACACCTATTGAGAATGCTTTCAAATCACTCTTTCTTCTCCCTATTTGGAGTGTTGTTTGCTGCTTCTAAACTACGATCGTGCCCTATGCAATTTCGCCAATTCTTCTTTTTTCATGAGATCTCTTGAACTAGTTGAAAAAGCAACTTTCTTTTTCATGACACATTATTCTAAAAATTTTCATAGTTTTTAAGGATATTTACAAGAAATAATATTTAAAATATCAAAAATATGCTAGTGTTGTCTAAAATCTAGTATTTTTGGACCATCCATACTATAGACACTGACACTAATGACTAATATGGCATTGATTCTCTAGATCAATAAAAAATTCGGATGACGATGCACTCTAGAGTTTTTCATATTGTGTCTGCGTAGCAGCACGACATCCACCCCCTCCATACCTACAGATCCTCTGGTATGTGCCACTGATGCACCACCTAGGTCAAACACCCATAGCGTCAACTTGTTGCTCATCATGCACATAAGAAGGAATCCCCTTGGATCATAGACCAAAATAAGTAGCATTTGCACAACTCTAATACCATACCAAGCATCCACTCCAGGGTCATCAGGCCTTGGATGCACATCATATACTAGAGGTTTTTGAGTCTTCATATACATGTTATCAATGCACTCATCAACAAATACATAGCAACATGTCTACATTTTCATAGTCGAGTGCATGGAAATCTTCTTACACTGACAATTGTATACCATATCAAACATAAACTGAGCCTCACTTGCATCCAAGACATATTGACCATTACCAAAAATAGTGAAGCAACCCATATCTTGAAGCATCTTTGAATTGCCAATCAAGGCCTCTGATAAAGCATTTGAAATAGTTTCCAGTTGTGGAGCATTACATCTAACATCCTTTAAAGGCATATCCTCGAGCTCATGAACTATCTCAGAAATGATAACTTTATCATGCAAATCATGTGCATCCAACAAGTCACCAATCTCCGTTTGAGTCCCTGCATCAAGTTAAACATGACCTTCGTAAACCTCTTCAAATGAATTAATAAAATCTATAGATGCAATGGCTGACTCTTTCACTATAGGATCTTCCAAGGTATCCATAACTGTCTCAATATTAGACTGCAACTTATATCCTAGTTGTTTGCCCTCTTTCTTGCTATCCTATTTTGGCTCCTGTCTAATCTCTTCCATAACATACTTGAGAGGTGACTAATTTGCAACTTTAAGAGGATCCACACTTCTTGTTGTCACTCTCTTAGATATCCCTATATTGTCTTCATCTCTCTTCTATTTCTCTTCCACAAGTGCAATTGTGTTTTTCACTTTTGTTAAATATGCATCTACTATCGATGATTCCCAACTAGTTATGTCACAAATATTTTTCCCTGCATGAGACATTTCACTATCAGTAACTTCCTCTTTTTAGCTGCATGCAAAGCATGTGCCCATATTGTAGCCTTCGGACCCCAACCATCACTTGGTCAGGTATTCTGTCCAATTGTAGACCAAAAGTAGAAGCATGTACAACCGCATCAGCATTTCGAACAGCCAAGTCTTCCAACAACTTTTGCATACCTCCCTTTCCAAAATTCAAATCAAGAGGCAATCCCATTTCTTATGCATGGATCTTTCCATCTTTCCAAAAGATGAGCTGTTGTGCCAAGGCCTCCTTATAAGTAGTACAATCCTTCCTTTCATGTTGCAAACTATCACACCACATACCTCTTTTCCTTGATTTAGGAACTGTTGCTTGTCCCCTTTCCTCTTGTCCTTTCTCATCCAATTTTGCAATCTTTAACTAAAGATCCTGCATGCCTTTAACCAATTCATCTAATACATGTTTCTCCCTAACATTGGGAATAGTACGTGCAGCCATAGGATTAGCCACAGAAGTGGATGGCTTACTGGAAAAATCAACTATTTTGCCCGTAACAGTGGGCAAGCTAATACATGCAATCTTTCTCTTCTTCTATGCTTTTTTACCAATGCAATAACAACTTCCTTAACATGCCTCCACTCTATTTTAAGACCTATCTCTATACTCCGATCCTCTAGCAAATCATCAATCTTCTCTTGAAGCTCAGGATGTGTTGCTTGTAACAATTCAATCTTCTGACTTACAAGAGCTTGATTGTTCTACAAGATCTAACTGCTCAAATTGACTTTCAAATTCTCTTAATTACTCTGTAGCCACAAGACCCTTATTAGGTTGTAGAACCCATTCCTAGGAAGTCTGTAATCAAACTGGTGTCTTCAATGTAAAATTCTTTCATGAGTGTCTTCTTGAAAACTACCCAGTATATATCTTGCATGCATAATTTAGTAACTCGGGCTTTCAATTCATATACAGTGACCCATACAAAGTACTAGGTCCATGCAAGTTGAGCCACCCCAAAGAATTCCATCTTTTGAGCATAGGTATACACATATGCAGATACATTCCTACCGTTGAACAACTTCATCTCACGCTCTACTACTTGCAAAGCATTCATCACAACAATTTTTGTTTGAGCAGAAGCTTGCATCACCTATTGTTGTTGTTGTACCTACATAAGCATGTTCATATTCTGCACTAACTGTTGCAAAACATCACTAAAAATTTTTCCTAAAGGTTCTTCCATCTTGTCTTTCCTTCTAACGACCTTTCACGTCAAGTTCACCAATGTCGGAGGGGTTTTAATCGAAAGGTCATATTCACCAAGGATCATAGATAGAAGGAAGTAGAGAATAGGAGATAGAAGAGAAGAAAAAGAATATAGACAAGAGGTACATGAGATAAAGACAAAGCACAATAAATCAAAGCACTATGTATTGATAGATACTAAAATTCCTTGTCTAGCACTACTCAAAAGCAATCTCCAAGCATTAGATCTCCTGGAGCTCCCTTGTAGATGAAAAACGTGCATCAAACACTAGCTTTTTCTCTACTACTCAGATTGCAAATCTAATGGTTTTACTGGCTCCGAAAGGGGGGTAAAACCTTAGGACACCTTTGCTGAGGATTCTTCCAAATCACTCCTTCTCCTAGTTTAGAGAGTGCTATTTGCTGCTTGTAAATTGCGATCGCACCCTATGTGATTTTGCCAATCCTTCTTTTTTCATGAGATCTCTCAAACTAGTTGAAAAATCAACTTGCTTTTGCATGACACCCTATTCTAGAAGTTTCTATAGCTTTTTAGGATATTTACAATAAATAATATCAAAAATATGCTAGTTTTGTCCAAAAATATAGTATTTTTGGACAATCCATACTATAGACACTAACACTAATGACTACTATGGCATTGATTCTCTAGATCAATAAGAAAGTTGGATGACAATGCACTCTAGAGTTTGTCACACTGTGTCCATGTAGCAACACAACGACATGGTCAAATATTTATCACTTATTTGAAATTGAAACTTAGGAAAATCCCAAATTCTCTAATATGGTGTTCATGAATGCTTAAAATTGGCTCATTAGCTTTAATAGAAATCTTCCCAATCTCATAAGTGTTATGTGATATCACTTTCTTTCCAATAATACCTGGCTAAGGATTTTTGTTTGATGTGGGCTGAAAGGACCATTTATCTCTACTCTCTTTGTTTGCCATTTGTGTTGCCATAAGCATAGAGATCTAAGTGCTAAGCTTGTCCAAATAATCTCTAGTTGAAGAAGAAAGCTTCTCCAAGAAATCCTTGGTAGATCGGGCCATGTACTCCATAACTTCCTTGGTTTTTATATTCAATCAAACCAATTGTTTAACTACCTAATCCAATTTAGAAACCAATTCCATGTGTCCAATAGAATACCTAGTCTCATAATTACAAAGAGCAGCATTAAGAGTGCTATATGTACCATATTCTTGCAAATCTTCATCATCATAACATGCCTCATATGTTGCCTTATGTTCTTCTCTAAATTTTTGCTAAACATCATCATTAGGCTTGTTTTTTCCCTTGTTTCTAGCCAATTCTTCTCAGTAGTCTAGTGTAGTCATAGTAGACCCCCTAATACAAAGTTGCCTATAACTTTTGACTCCAATATCAGAATCAAGAACTTTTCAATGGAAATCGAAGCCCACAAGTAGCTCTTTAGGATGAGAAATTCAAGTTTAAAATCAAAATAAAATATTTTAAAAATATTCTTTTACTATTTTTCAAAATAATCTTGCATCCTATAAAAACATTGTTTTAGTGAATCCACCTCCTCTAAGTCCAAGATAAGGTCTCCCAACCCTATGGTATCCTATGTATGACCTATAGGGGTTAAATACAACCTGCAATACCCTATACAGGTCTTGGAAATTCTTTGAATTACTCTGTAACACCTATAACTAAGTAAAAAGCCTTCCAAAAGTGGTCCCAATTTACTATTTGAGCACAATACTCTATGTTAGACATGTAGCCAAGTCAGAATGACCTATAGCACTTGTAGATGACTAAAAATTCATTCAAATGAAGGCCCAAAACCTTGTTTCCACTTAATACACATGTCCATTACTCTAAGGAATATAATGGCTGAAATTTCTCTTTTGTAATAACCTATGTAATCTCTATAATTGATCAATGGAATCCCAATCAATGCTAGCCAGTTGAAGTCTTTAGGTCTTCCATGACTCCACTCATGGTACTTGTAGTGAGGGATATAACAATATGATAGACTAACTACACAGGCTTCAAATCACTAGGAGGTGAGCAAAGTTTCCCCTGGGTCCAGCTAGTTGCACCCCTTCATGATATTTAATAGTGGGGGAAGGTCAACTCTCTATTGTCCCACTATCTCCCCCAATATCCAACTTTTCCTCAATGTAATATCAACATGGCAAAAGCATTGTAATTAATCAATCAAGGATGAAATGCATAACTAAAATTTTCTTTTAGCCTTTAATGATATGCATGATTGATCAATGAAAGATTGGAATGAAGAAAAAGATGTTGGTTGAGGCTCTTACCAATGCAATTTAGTGGCTCATTGATTACTAGCTAGTGCTTACCCTTTACAATATCTCATTCTATGGGCAATGAAAATCATACAACGAAATCAAGGTTATGCATCAAAACAAGGTAAACGGCATTCATGATGAAATAGGACTGAAGTGAATGTTGAAATTCAATGAAAATGGCTTTGTTCAATGAGAAGAGCACTAATCTCTTATCTATTGATCAATTCATAGAATTAATTGATCAGTAATCTCCCATCAAGTAAAAAAGCTTAAAAATATGTGGATATTGAGAGATTTCAAAGTTTAACCAAGAAAAAATACCTTGATTAAGCTTCAAGAAGATGATTCATCCAAGCTTCAATAGTTGAAGAAACTTCTATAACCCATCATGAAGCTCCAAGAATCCATAAGATCATTCCATAAATGCTTGAAGAAGATTAAATTCATGAAGAATCAATATCTCAAGCTTGCTTGAACACTTGAATGTTGAATATTCAAGCTTCTTGAATAAAAGCCCCAAAATATAACTCTGTTATGAGCTTCAAGAGGCTCAATATGCTAAAATTTATTCAATTTTCCACCTCAATGCTTACTGGAGCAATGTCCTTTGGCCATCAATATAAGCTTTCTTGAGTAATCTTGAAGGATTAAAAGAATTTCAATAATAGCTTATTGTCCATGGCCATTAGAAGGTAAAAAAACCTTGAAGAGGCAAATAAATGGGTTAATCTTGCTACCATTTATGCTTCATAGCCAAATAGAAAACCTCATGAAGAAGAAGATGCATAATCTTGTGAGATTTGTCAAGATTTTTGACCATTGAAGCTGGTGCCCTATTCTGCCATAGATAGGGTTTGAAGGAGATGAAAGAGAAACTTTAGAGGTTCAAATAGCAACTTCCCTACCTTTTAGAAGTGGCCAAGTGATGCTTGATCATCAGGGAATGAAGCATAATCAGCTAGAGATGGAGAAAATTCATGCAAGGAAGATCATCACAAAATGCACCGAAATTTGCTCTGGCTATTATTGACCCAAGGTCTGCTTAAAACCTCTATCAAGTGTACTCCATATGTTGGGCACAATGCCAAGATTATTTGCTCAAAGCTCAAAAAAAATAATCAGGTCACTAAGAAAAAAGATATGAGGTTTCTTGGTAGCCACCATGGAAGCTTGAGCCAAAAGCTTGAGAGAGAGAGAAGAAAAAGAAAGCATGTCCGAAAAACTAGCTGAACTTCTAACCAAGAAAAACTCTAATCTCCTTGTCTTTAACCATTTTACCTCCAAAATAGCTTGTTATAGATGCATGACTTGCCATTTTATCCAAGATGGCTTCAACTTTGCCTTCAAGTACTCTAGTTAGCTCTGATTAGCTATCATTGGTCTCTTTGGCCACTGGACATGCCCATTTTCCCAAACTAGCATCGTGTCCTTGAGTAACCATGAAGTAACAAGATTGAGAAAGAAATCCAAGAAATGAGTGTACCAAATGGATCAAATACCAATGCTTTGATACCACTTGTCAAGGAGAGGGCTGAGAGGTGAGAGAAAGAAGAGTAGAAGAGAGAGAATAGAGAAGAGAGGGAGTGACGACGAGGAGAGAGAAAGACTAGAAAGATAGAAAAGAAGAGAGGAAAGCCACAAAAGGTGAGTGCAAGCAAGTGAGATGAGATACAATAATTATATATTGATAAAAGATGCCAAAAATTACATGTCTCGCACCTTTTATATCTATATCAGTGTGACAAGGTATTATTAATAACTCTCTCTTATTAACACATGTATTCCTAGCTTCTTACATCAAATACTTAGAATACCGTTCTCCATGATTTTTCCAAGGGAAGATATGAATGCTAACTTTCAAAGTCACCTTATGTAATATCAAAATATGCACTTTTAAAATTGACTTGCTATATCATGTTTTATGTGAGAATAATCCAAACAAACATGCTCAAATGGCACTTCCTTTGGATTTGAGTGGTTGAATAAGCATGTTTGGACCTTCAAGTGTAAATGTTATCACATTTTTTAAGCACTATTCCAAGTACTTTTGAGGTCCTTTTGATAGTGATAGTACTTGGGAAAGAAATAGTATAGATCAATATATAGCAAGTTGTGCACGTTTTGTTCCATATTGGAGATATTTTCTCAAAATCCTATTATATGGAGAGCACAAGGTTATGAGATCATGGATTTCTACTTCTAATTTGTTGGCTTAAAGGGAATGTAAACCAACCATAAGTATTCCAAAATACTATTTTAATATTTGTATTCATGTTTCTAGCAAAAATGCATGAAGTAACATGAATAAAAAATGTTATCATGGGGATTTTATATCAGGGGGTTCAACTCAATAAATTCACATAGCCCTTGCCAAATAAGCCCCTATTGAAAGGGAAGTGAAACCCAAGAGGAAGAAGCTTGGCGGTGAGAGCTATGGCGGATGGAGAGCAAGAGTAAGAGAAAGAGTGAAACTCAAAGTGGGAACTCCAACAACCACAATGTGTGGCTGGGCCTTCCTTTATTCAAACTGTCACTAAAAGAATAAAGAATAAGTGATTGTGACGGGCGCCCACCACCTATAGTGTGCAGTGGCGGGTACTGTCAGTGTAGTAATACACAAGCGGCTATGCGAAGTCACCTTTACCCCCAACAACCTCCCACTTAAAGGCAAATCTACCCCTATGAGAGAGAAAAAAGAAAAGATAGTACAAATGTACACATGTACAACAAGATGAGGAAAAAGATGTCATCTCATCCAATGCCCATCAATCTCCTGAGAAAGGCAAAGCGCTTGGTAGTGAGGCTCTTTGTGAGAAAGTCTGTAAGATTCTGCTTTTGACAAGGTCAACAGACCTGTCCTCAAGGACCTCGTGAATGAAGTGATACCTCACCTCAATATGTTTCGTCTTTGCATGGAAGACTGGATTCTTAGCCAATTGAATGGCACTCAGAGAATCTGAGTGCAATGTAGGCATACCATCTATCATACCAAGGTCTGAAATCAAACGGCCTAACCAGATAGCCTCCTTGCAAGCCTCTGTGGTTGCAGTATACTCAATCTCTGTAGTAGAAAGAGCCGTACACTTTTGCGCCCTGGACATCTAAGAGATAGCCCCTCCAGCATAAATGAACACATAGCCAGAAGTGGACTTCCTACTATCTGCATGCCCTCCATAATCAGAGTCAGTGTACCCCACGACTCTTGTATCCTAGCTACCATAGCAAAGGCACATATATGTTGTGCCTTTAATATACCTCATGATACCCTTCACGACATCCCAATGTTTCTTGCCATGTGTAGCCATATAACGTGCCACAACCCCAACCGCAAAAGTTATATCTGGACGGGTGGCTATCATGGCATACATAAGACTTCCCACGGCTGATGCATAGGGAATCTTGGCCATCTCGGCCCTCTGCTCATCTATATGTGGACAATCAACCTGTGAAACCTGTTGAGATATCGAGCTCCACTCGTGATACGCCAGGGTGACCGTTGTATATTTATGTCACCGACTTGTCAGTTGCAGACGCGGTTGGTACACCGCCCATGAATAATAGCTACATGATAGCTATCCTTATCTACTCTAGTTCGTGGCTCAGTTAGTATGCCACCTTAGTTAGTTGAGTTTGGTTTGAGACCCATATATAGGGTTCTTCTATTTCTTTGTACTAGAGTTCTTTTGGCTTACACAACTAAGAAGAGGAAAACTGTTTTCAGCCTCCACCCTTGTGTGTCTTCCCCCATTGTGCAAGCAAGAAAGCTTCAAGCGAGACTCCTTCCTTCTCTCCCACAATCTTGACATGGTATCAGAGCCTTGTTCGTGGTAAGGAGCTCAAGAAAGCAAGCCAAGCTCGCGGTGTTCTGGTAAGAGGAGCAGTGTTGCTTTCATTTTCTGTTTTGGGAGCAGATCTCTGCAGGTAGCACAGCCGGAAAGTGCAGGAGTGCATTGTCTCAGGTTGAGACGCCCTTCGCGGTGAAGCAAGAGGGCAGTATATGCTGCGGGAAAGAGCTTTAGCTCTTGGCGACCCTGTTTTTTTTATTTGAGGCCATTTCGGGGCCTGTTTTGGAGGCGGAAGTTTTCTGCACGCACTCAGGAAAAGGCCCAATTTTATGCTGTGCAGCCACTGTTCTACAGGTCGGTGAAAAGGTTCTGTAGAAATTGCATCGTATGCTTGTGCGCAGAGACATTGGGAGTTACAGAATCATCCCTGTTGCCTGTTGATGCAAAATCGTCACTAGGAAGTGACTGTGTGGTTAAATACCACTTTCGCCAGTTTTGCAGATTTTCCCTTGTGAGGGTGAAGCTGTGGTTTTTGCAGTGACAGAATTTTTTGCAGTCTTCTGTAATGGCATCTGATTCTCTTTCACAGATTGTCACTGAAAAGCTTGACAAGAACAACTTCCAAGCATGGAAGTTTAGAATGACGAATTTCCTTATGGGAAAAGGATATTGGGAATTTGTTGCAGGAAATGAAGAAGAACCAGTTCTTCCTGATGTTCCCAATCAACAGCAAATGCAGGCATTTAAAGCATGGCATGAGAGAGCCAGGAAAGTTATGTATTGGCTGTCTATCAGCATTTCAGACTCTATGATTGTGCATATTCAGGATGCAAGTACGCCAAAGGAGGCATGGGATACTCTGTCAAAGATGTATAGCACAAATACGCAAGCCAGAAAAATGCAGCTCAAGCAAGAGTTGCATAATGTGCAAAGAGAAAGTATGAGCATCAACGACTACCACATGAAGGTGAAGAAGATTGCAGATGCACTTGCTTCCATTGGGTCGCCAGTGGAAGATGATGATTTAGTTTCCGTGACCTTGAATGGTCTAGGAAAGGATTATGCACAGTTTCGGACATCCATTTCAGTTCGTGAAAGATTTCCTGATTTTGAGGAGTTGATTGCTCTTCTAATTTCTGAGGAACAGAGAAATGGTGGTGCATCTTCTTCAGGAGGAACTTCAAAAGAAGCTGTCTTCTACTCAAATGCTGGAAGAGGTAGAGGCAGAGGTAGAGGAGGCCGATTTGGAGGCCGTGGCAGAAATCAGAATATGCAGCAAACTCAAGAAAACCAGTCCTATGGAGGAGGACGTGGTAACTCTAGAGGCAGGGGGAGCCAAAGAGGTCGTGGTGGATGGCAAAGAGGCCAAAATGCAAACAGTAATGTTGAATGCTACTATTGTGGTAAAATGGGTCATATGGCTAAAGACTGCTATAAAAAGCAGAATGACATCATGAATGGAAAACTGCAACAAGGGAATTATGCATCTTCTAGTAGACAGGGTGATGACAGAAATGAGCATTTGTTCATGGTGCAGCACATGAACAATTCTATGACAAGTGCAGAAGAAAGCAATGATGTATGGTATGTTGACTCAGGTGCATCAAACCACATGACAGGTCATGCAGAATGGATGGAGGATGCAAGGAAAATGGAAAAACCAGGATTTGTGGAGACTGGTGATGATACTGCACATCCTATTGTGCAGATTGGAAAAATTCCCTTGTCTATGCAGGGTGGGAAAAAGAAATACCTGTCCGATGTATTTCATGTCCCAAATATTACCAAGAATCTGGTTTCAGTTGGTCAAATGGTTGAACAGGGCTTGCAGGTCAGATTTAATCCTCATGGATGCTTTGTTGAGGATATGAAAAATAAAGGTCGCTTGATAGCAAAAGGAAAGAAGAAGGGCAGAATGTTTACATTGGATGCAGACATGTCTGAATTGAGTGCAGCAATGTTTGCACATGGGACCGGTGTAGTTGCAGATATTGATATCTGGCATAAACGCATTGGTCATGTTAATGTACAGCGACTTAAATCAATGCAGGCCCAAAATATTGTTGCAGGATTGCCCAAATTCAAGGTTGCAGAAATGCATAAGGTATGTGAAGCCTGTCAGTTTGGAAAACAGGCAAGGAAACCATTTACTAGACATGTTCAAGAGAGTGAGAAGCCATTGGAATTAATTCATTCTGATGTGTGGACAACTAAAGCTGCATCTCTTGGAGGCTGTCATTATTTTGTCAGTTTTATTGATGACTATAGCAGAAAAGTTTGGGTGTATTTTATGAAAAAGAAGAGTGAAGTTTTTGGGCATTTCAAAACTCTTAAAGCTATGGTTGAAAAAGAAACAGGCTTGCAGATAAAATGCCTAAGGTCAGATGGAGGGGGAGAGTACCTCTCAAATGAGTTTGCAAAGTTCTTGCAGGAGCATGGCATAAAGCAGCAATATTCATGCAGTTATACCCCACAACAAAATGGAATTGCAGAAAGGAAAAACAGGCATATTGGAGAGGTATCTCGTGCCATGCTCAATGAAAAAGACTTGCCAGATTTTTATTGGGCTGAAGCAGTTGCTACAGCAATCTACATAATGAACAGGACTCCCACTGCAGCAATACATGGAATGACTCCAGATGAGAGGTATACTGGTAGGAAACCAGATATTTCTCATTTGAAAATTTTTGGTTGCATTGCCTATGTACATGTGCCAGATGAGCTGAGATCCAAGTTGGATCCAAAAGCTGAGAAGTGCATCTTTATTGGTTACTCTCTGCAGCAAAAAGGGTATAGATGCTATAACCCTTCTACTCGTAAGTTTACAGTGAGCAGAGATGTTGTTTTTGATGAGATGAGTAGCTGGTATAAACCAGTAAATGTGATTGATGATGAAGATGCACAAAATGGTAATGCTACACAGAATTCACAGCAGCAGTCACAAAATATTAGTGGACCTGGAGCGTCCTCTAGCAGTGGTTCACATTCTTCGCCATGGACAGGCAGATTGAGATCAAGAGAATCTTCTCAAAGCAATGCAGATAGTGGTATGCAGGTATCACGAAAAGGAAAAGAGAAGGTTGATCAGCCCATGTTTGATGTGAATGCAGGTCACTCTTATGTGGATGGTGAATCCAGTGGCTCAGAACAGAGCATTGATGATGAGTTGGTCATTCCTTCTATTGTTACACCTGGAGTAAGGAAGACCAGGGATGTTTTGAGAGCACCTAGGAGTGAACCCACTTTGCGCAGGTCTACCAGAGTTAGGTATCCTGTGGATAGGCTGAAATATGATGGATTTACAGCCATTCACTATGCATATATGGTCAAGGTGATACAGGAACCAGAACCCACTTCTTTTGAGCAAGCCATGGGAAAAGAAAAATGGGAGAAAGCCATGGATGAAGAAATGGATGCCTTGGAAGCAAATGCTACATGGGAATTGGTACCTTTGCCTAAAGGTAAGAATGCAATTGGCTGTAAGTGGGTTTATAAAGTGAAGCACAATTGCAGATGGTTCTGTGAACAGATACAAGGCAAGATTAGTAGTCAAGGGGTATGCACAAACATATGGCATTGACTATGAAGAAACATTCAGTCCAGTTGCAAGGATGGCAACCGTAAGAGCAGTCATTGCTATGGCTGCATCAAAGGGATGGTCTTTACATCAGATGGATGTAAAGAATGCCTTCTTGCATGGTGATTTGCAAGAAGAGGTCTATATGGAGCAGCCACCAGGTTATGTGCATGCTGTTCATCCTGAGTTTGTTTGCAGGTTGAAGAAAGCCTTGTATGGCTTGAAGCAAGCACCTAGAGCATGGTCTGACAAGATAGGACAGTATCTTGTCACTATTGGCTTTCAGATTTCCAAGGCAGATTTCTCACTTTATGTGAGAAAAACAGAGAAAGGTATTATGCTACTTGTCATTTATGTTGATGATTTGATTATGACAGGTGACAGTGATGAAGATATCCTTCATGTGAAAATGCTATTGAAGCAGAAGTTTGAGATGAAGGATTTGGGAGAGCTGCGTTATTTCTTGGGCATTGAGGTGATTAGATCACCAAGTGGGATACAGCTCTTGCAGAGGCAGTATGGATTGGACATGCTGTCCAAATATGGGATGACAGGCTGTAAGCCTATTTCAGTTCCTTTGGAGCAGAATGTGAAGTTGAGCGCAGATGCAGGTGAGCTTCTAGAAGACCCTACTATGTACAGATGCATAGTAGGAAGCTTGATTTATATGACTATTACCAGGCCAGATTTGAGCTATGCTGTTGGATTGGTAAGTCAGTTTATGCAGGCTCCAAGGAAACCACATTTGGATGCGGCTAGACGCATACTCAGGTATGTGAAGTCCACATTGCAGTATGGACTATTTTATGAGACTGGGGTTCAGATACAGTTGCATGGATACACTGATGCTGATTGGGCTGGTAGTATTTCTGATAGACGATCTACCAGTGGATATGTGTTCTCTTTTGGGAGTGCTGCAGTCACTTGGAGCAGCAAGAAACAGCCTACAGTTTCCTTGTCGAGCACAGAGGCTGAGTACAGGGGTGCAGCAATGGTTGCATGTGAGGTAGCTTGGTTGCATAAGCTACTTTATGATATGCATCAGTCTACAGATGGGCCAATTGTCATTTATTGTGACAACATGAGTAGTATACACTTGGCAAATAACCCAGTCTATCATGCTAGAACAAAGCACATTGAGGTGCATTATCACTATGTGCGAGAGAGGGTTTTACTAGGTCTTATTGATCTAGTTTATGTAAGCACAGAGGATCAGGTAGCTGACATATTCACGAAGGCATTGGGCGCAGAGAAGCTGCGCAAGTTCAGAGACCTGCTTGGTGTGCAGGAATTGGGATTGAGCTCGAGGGGGAGTGTTGAGATATCGAGCTCCACTCATGATACGCCAGGGTGACCGTTGTATATTTATGTCACCGACTTGTCAGTTGCAGACGCGGTTGGTACACCGCCCATGAATAATAGCTACATGATAGCTATCCTTATCTACTCTAGTTCGTGGCTCAGTTAGTATGCCACCTTAGTTAGTTGAGTTTGGTTTGAGACCCATATATAGGGTTCTTCTATTTCTTTGTACTAGAGTTCTTTTGGCTTACACAACTAAGAAGAGGAAAACTGTTTTCAGCCTCCACCCTTGTGTGTCTTCCCCCATTGTGCAAGCAAGAAAGCTTCAAGCGAGACTCCTTCCTTCTCTCCCACAATCTTGACAAAACCTTCACATGAGAAGATAATGGACAGCCAATAGGATTAACATCCTGCATGTGGAAGCGCTCAAGGACTTTATGAATGTACTCCCTCTGTGATAGATAGAGTATTCCCTGAGATCTATCGCACGTAATGCACATACCGAGTATATGAGAGGCATGTCCCGAATCTTTCATCTCAAAGCTCTTCTTGAGCTGAGCCTTAAGAGCATCTAGCTCCTCATGAGCTATCCCTGCTAAAAGCATGTCATCCAAATTAGTAAAGAACTGTCACGGGCTTTCTTCGTGTACAAGCATCGATCCATAGCACTACAGCTATAGCCCTGTGACTGCATGAATGCATAAAACTTATGGTACCATTTCCTAGGTGCCTGCTTCAAGTCATATAAACTCTTCTTTAGCTTGCACACTAGGTGTTCCCTGCCAAGATCTGCAAAGCCCTTAGGCTGCTCCATGTAAATCTCATCATGCAAGTCCCCATGTAAAAAAATCATCTTGGCATCCATCTGGTACAAGTCTAGGTCAAGTTGTGCAACCAAGGCCAAGACTAAGCGTAGGGTGGTCATCTTGACCATAGGAGAAAAGACTTCATCAAATTCAACACCATGCTCCTGCTTAAAACCCTTAGCAACCAATTGAGCCTTGTATGCCGTCTTGGGGTGTCCAAGGGTACTTTTCAGCTTGTACACCCACTTGCATGGCAAAGCCTTCTTACCCTGAGGCAAGGAAATGAAATCCCAAATTTGATTCTTATGCAATGAGTCAAGCTCAGATTGCATAGCCCTCTCCCAAGAGTGACAATCACCCCTGTACATAGCATCATCAGATACCCAAGTCAAAGCAGACCCATGCCACACTTGGTTCAAAGAGAATGGAAAATGAGAGGGATGCAATGCTCAACCTCCCTGCCCGTAGGGCATAGTCCCATTTTGGTCCCCTAAAACAATATGAATCAGGTTCTAATCTAATAATACCTAAAGATCATATGACTATAGAACCTTGTGAGAAGCCTCCCAGTCCTCTGGGACCACTCTTCCATAGGACAAACCCGTCAAGGGTTCTGCCCACATGCTTCCCTCAATAGGCATTCTTTAGTTATCTAATTACGTCCTATCACATCTATGTGTGACATTAAAAATCAACTTCCTTAATTAAGCCTTTTAGGGAACAGGGTTCCTTCACATAACATATGGCATTGACACGAAAGTAATTCACATAGGATCCTTGGAAGTAAACTTTATATTGGCATCTTAACTGAGATACAAATCTTGTTTGAAAAGGAAGATTTTCACAATTCGTAAGGATGCACCTTATTTCTTCCAAGTTTCTACCCCTGCACTAATAACAAGTCCTCGAGAATCCATCTTGAGTCACATAGATCATTTGACTAGGACAACCTAGAGGCACAAAATTTACAACCAGAGCCCCCCTAGAATCGAAGCATCCTCCTATGTTCAAACTAACCCACGGAGAGACCTCTCCTGGCAGGTTTGATCCATGTTCCCATCATGGTTATTTAGAACCCCCTTGGATAGGGTTGGCAGCCAGATGGGGATGGCTTGGCATGCCATCCATGAGTTCAACCTTATTCATTTTTTCAATTTTCTTTTGTGAGCTTCAGTCATACATTCCTTTCACAGATAGTGATTCTAGAGTTACAAGCACAAACAACAATGAAGGCGAGTGCTCAAGTCATCTACTAAGGTGGAGTTCCTATTTTTGAATGCTTAGTGTTTACCCTTCTTGGGTCTTTCTTGCCTTGGTGTTAATTGCCATGACCTTCTAAGGACTAGAGAGCACCCTCATTTTGACCTCAGTATTATGTGATAGGAGCAAGCGATTAGGCTATTGGATTTATATCTGATAGTTTTCGAATGTTAGCTCCCCTAATTTGCTAACCTTTAGTCCAGGGTTCTTATCTTAAGGTCACAGGTTTTAGATCACTTAAACTAGGATTTCAATTATCAGTTGCTAACCATTTCCCCGCCTTGGAACTTTATCGAGGTTTCTTAGTTTACACTAGGGTTTTATTCCCTCAAGATAACATGACCTTTTGTTCATTCCTCTTGCAAGTCAAGAGTAAACTAAGCCCTTTTGCAATCCTTAAATAGTTGCGAGCATCAAATGTCACGTGGCAAATGGTCGTTCTATCTTGTGGATACGACATTCAAGTTTTCTTGTATTGGCTTTGAGATGTATCATATTTTAAAAATGATATCTCCAAGGGTGTTTTGCACTCATCGCAGCTAATTGTTAGGATAGAGACTAAGGAGCGTGTTTACTTAACTCAGTTTGACTTATTTACAATTAAATCCTAACTAAGTCAAATTAAACCCTAGCCTTACTTAACATATAGGATTTCATTGACCAAACTACCTATTGCAGTTAAGTTTAGCAATTCACATGCGCGACTTAAATCTATCTTCTAAGATGAATCCCTATTATGTAGCGCAATTGAAATTGTCCATAATGCCATGCAAATCTAGATGCAAGTCTTTTCTAAAATTGATGATATGATGTAGGATTCCCATTCATGAAAATTCCTTCTAGTGAATCTATGCAAATCATAAAGTGTGATCTAAATATTTAAGTGCGAGTGTACTTCAGTTCATTATACCTAACATAAATGCGAGTTTACTCACTCTAATGGTCTATAGGATGCAATCAACTTACACAGTATATTCATATACATTGGCAACCTAAGATACACTTGCAAAAGAATTCGAGCATAATACTTGGCTTAGTACTACAACAACCCGTAGATGCTTAATCTATTTGTGCCAAATCCTGGTTATTAAGCCTCTATAACTACCTTTTGAGTTATGCAAGTTATGCGATGTGAAGTATGACTTCTTCCTAATGATATCCATGCTTACCATTTCATTCAAAGTACTAGACACAATAGTGGTACCTGGTTTTGGAGTGTCAAACTAGGGTTTACACCCGATAACCCATTCGTGTTAGTGGTGGCATCTTTGCTCGATCCTCCTTCCTAGTTGTGATCCTTCCAGTTACTTGCGAGATTTTACGCTTTGGGGACATTTCAGAGCTTGGAAGGCGGGCGTCCTCTTCTCTCGCAGCACTCCTTTGTGCCAGATTTTCCTGCGCTTTGCCTGACTTCCACAACCTTCTGCCACGTAGAGGGGCTGTTGATGGAGAGATCATGGGAATCGCGGTGGGGAGAGAGGGTACTCGTAGCGCCGTCCAAGAAGGAATTTCCCTTGAGCCTCTTCTCTCTCTCTCTCTCCCTTCCTTTCTTACTCTAAGATTCCCCTTCCCTCTCTCTCTCTCTCTCTCTCTCTCTCTCTCTCTCTCTCTCTCTCTCTCTCTCTCTCTCTCTCTCTCTCTCTCTCTCTCTCTCTCTCTCTCTCTCTCTCTCTCTCTCTCTCTCTCTCTCTCTCTCTTACTTCCTTACAAATTGGCAGCAAGGGGGGGAGAAGAATAGCATGTTACTACTCAAGGGGTGGGGCGGGGCGGGGCGGAATTTTTAAAGGGGGGAGAAGGCATTGTGATGAGGAGGCCTTAGCTCCACTCCACAGCCATTGTGATCGTCGCCATGCAATCTATGACTCCTCAAGGAGAAAGAGAGATAGTGGGGGGTTGGAGGTGGCACATGTGTGCCCCTCCCCCCATCGGATTCATCATCACGTCTACATGCCATCTCTTGGTGTCAATGCCTACTTCAATCGTGTCATCCTCATCCTCTTCACCTACCTCAAATAGGTGTTCACCTCCCACCCTCCGTCCTTTACCTCCGTCGACTACCCATTTAGCTCCCCCCTCCCTCCGCTAGCTAGCGGCATCTCTAGGGAGGGGGTCGAAAAAAAATGTTTTTATTTGATTTTAATGATGAGATATTACACAAGCCAACCCATAGACAAGAGCACCAAAGTTGAACACACTTTAATTTCTCACTCACTTTGACTTCCAGCACTTGAAACACACTTAAGGAGAGCAAAAAGCTTGGTTGCACACTGTGCACTGAAAAGAATACGCCCGCACACACACAGATGGAGTGAGGGTAAGTTGAGAACTGGTTGTAATTAACAAAGAACTCACTCAGACATAAAACTTTGAAGGAACCGACCAATCGGAGAAGATCCCATGACATATAAGGGCAATCAAATCCCCAAAATTAGGACCAAGTGAATAACGCAACCAAAGAGCTAGACACAGCAAGGACCGACCCCGTCAGGGAAGTGGATCTACACAACCTCTTTCACCTGATCGACAACATGGTGCAACAGGAAGCCCTAGACATGGAAGAGGGCAACTTAGGCCAAAGAAGCTACAAGGAGCTTGAATTAGGAGACCTTCCTAAAGTTGTCCAACAGTTGGTGAACAAATACAATGCTCAAAACTGGCTAGAACACTGTGGTAGACCTATAGAGGACATCATAGCAGACCTCGAGGAAGAGAAGAATCTAGCTCACGTGGCTTTGCAAGCTACCTGCATACAACCAGGACTAGCAAACTAGAAGCTTGCGCTAGAGCTTGGAAATGCGAGAGATTCAAAGAGTACTAGCCTTACCAGGTAGGAATCGATCAGAGAGTGAGAGAGCGCTAGAAGGGGACCTCACACTGAGCGAGCTTCTGACAAAGTTGCTGCTAAATAACACGACAACAGAGCAAAGAGTTGCAGCATTAACAACATTGCTACTAACAGGGTTAGGGGTTAACCAAGGCTCTAAGAGCCAATCAAAAATTCCTATGGTGGCAAAGCAATTGGACAAATACCGAGCAAACATTAACCCGTATAGCTTTGTGGAACAGTTTGAGCAGGTCTGCAAGGCCAACGGCCTTACCGATCCTATTCTCAAACTCGGGGTAATCCACCGATCGAGACTGCTAGGTTCAACGTCACACTAGCTAATGGAATGAAGGTGAAACCATTTGGAGTGTTGAAAAATTGGCAAGTGAAGATCATGGGAATCCAATTCTCTATTGACTTCATAGTCATAAAGGGAGTGGATTACGACATCCTGCTAGGTCGACCTTGGATGCGCAACGTGAGAGTCGTAGAGGACTGGGGCAACAATCTTATCTTCCTAGGCAATCGAACGAAAGACATAAGAGTGGAGATGGACACATGGAAGACTGTGCCTATTGACCTGGATGTCATCTCCACCATGCTGAATGGCAACGGACAGACTAGGGGATCCTATGGGGCCCTTACCAAGTATATCTCGTGCCCTGAGGACAAGTGAGACTGGATGCATGTTCTTGCTACCATTGACCTTCCTTTGTCAGACACTGAGGAATACAAACAAGCCATCAAGGCAACCGGCAAACTCAAGGACATCCCCTCAGTGCCAGTCTGCATGATGACCAAAAGCCTATACGGAAGACCACACCCCATCATGTTCCGAGTCCCAAACAATAAACAAGAGCTCTTAGAGATCTTAAGATATCTAACATACAAATTGAATGGCATTCCAACCACGAATCTCAAGCTACTCCAAGACCTCTTAGATGAGCCTGAATGGTGATGGTCCAGGGTGCACGATTTAAACTTGAGGTACAATTAGGCCTTAATCTTCGACCATCAAAAAGAGAAATGTCATAACCTAGAGAATGATGAGCAACCGAACAAAGACAGCTTTGACGATGAATATGAGGACTGTTGTTCCTTTAGTGATGAGAGAAAAAGGGAAATCGATACCATAGAATACGACACCGGGGGACGTATAATCGAACAAATATGGGTACTCCAGACCACACAGGTAGAATACCCTTAGAGTAGAGAAAGGATTCAAATATAATGACTACAATCAAACTTGGTTGGAGCACACAGGTGTAATTGACTATGAGCAACTACAAGCAAGTAGGCCTAACCCGATCGAGTGACACGCCACTGTTGTGAATAAACTTACCTTTTGAGCTACAATCACCACGAGAGAGCCCCTCTTCTAGCAAAGACGGAGAGTTTGATTTTGAGTCAGAAGTGAACTCAGATAGTGACCCTGAAATACCTTGACCCCCCAAGACTAGACACACCAAGGGGGACCTACCTATCCACCTAAGATGCTAACGGTTAAGGGATGAATGACAAAAGCTACCTAAAGAAATGTAGACAGAAAAATAGTGAAAATAGCAAGACTTTCCAAAACGATTCATGAAGTTCAAAAGGGGGGAAAGAGTGTTGATTTTGCTAGGAGCCAAAGGACAAGGGCAAGCAAGCAAACCAGTCAAGGGACCCGCCAAGGTCAAGGAGGCCAATTTAGCTAGGGAAGGGGAGACCCCATGACCTATCTTTATAGCCAATGAATTGACTAAGGAAGAGGAAGCAAGTCTCATTGCTCTCTTGCGGGAGTATATAGACATCTTTGCTTGGTCCCTAGAAGAGCTCAAAGGGGTAAACCCGAGTGTGGTGACTCACAACATACCCATAACACCTGATGCAATACCGGTCAAGCAGCGACCGTATCCCATGAATCCAAAGTACGCCCATGCTATCAAGGAAGAAATCGACAAGCTAATGAGAGCAAGATTCATCTACAAAATTGAACACATGGATGGGTTTCCCCCATAGTCATCGTATTAAAGAAAAATGGAAAGATTACCGTGTTTATCAAGTACAAGAAGGTAAATGCAGCTACAAAGAGAGATAATTACCTACTATCATACATCGAGCACATGCTCAAGAGAATGGCTGGCAAGGAAGCCTACAACTTCCTAGATGGCTTCTCTGGACACCATTAGGTACAAGTACATCCTAACGATAGGCAGAAAACCACATTTGCCATTGAATGGGGCATCTTTTCCTACATAGTCATGCCTTTTGGGTTGACTAATGTGCCAGTCACCTTCCAACGAGTGATGTGTACAATATTCAAAGACATGTTGAGGAAGGAGTTAGAGTTCTTCATGGATGACTTGTGTGTTCACTCTACTTGGCACGAACACTTAGACAGACTCTGAGAGGTCTTTGAATGATGTCGACTATACCGTCTCTCATTGAACCCCTTGAAGTGCCAATTTTGGGTGAAGCATGGATGTATCCTAGGATACATGGTGTCAAAGAATGGCATTGCCACATATTTCTCACGATCAAGGTTATTGTCGATCTTCCACCCCCAACTGATTTCAAGGGTGTTCCGTGCTTATTAGAACACACAGGGTATTATCAACAGTTTGTGTTGAACTATGCATTGATTACTAGACCTCTATACAAGCTATTGATCATATTCAAATGGAACGAGGAATGACAATGCGCATATGAGGAACTGAAAAAGGCTCTGACCACAGCACCAATTCTATGAGCCCTAGATTGGACGCTCCCGTTTCATTTGTACTTCAACGCTTTGAAATTCATCATAGGAGTTGTATTGTGCCAACCTGGTGAACACAACCTGGATAACCCAATGAACTTTACTAGCAAACAACTCACTGAGACTGAAATAAATTACTCAACAATAGAGAGAGAGGGCTTGGCCCTAGTGTTTGCCATAAAGAAATTTTGGCATTAGCTTTTGGCTACGCCTTTTACTTTCTTTGTTGACCATCAAGCCTTGTTGTATCTTGTTAACAGACCATGCGCTACAGGACTCATCACTAGATGGCTTCTTTTGCTTTTGGAGTTTGACTTCTCCGTGGTGGTGCATAAAGGGAAGCAGCATTACATGGCCAACCATTTGTCTCGTATTCCCATGGGAGAGGCAGCTGAAAAAGGCATTGTGTATGAACTAACAGATGTGCATCTATTCCGCTTATCCAGTGAAAAAGATTTGTTTAGAGCTGACATGATGCCATATTGGGCAAATGACATAGTTCAAGTGCTTGAGCTTGAACTACCAAAATAACCAATAGAAAAAGCTCGACTTAGGTGGCTCATCCTGAAGATCCAACCAGATCAGTTGATAGCAAGTCAACTTTGTAGGCTAGGGCAAGATGGGTTACTATGCAAATGTGTGTTTGAGCATGAAATGCATGACGACTAACAAAGGCCTACCCTCTTCCAAGATGCAACATGATTTGTGAAGCATTGTGATGAGTGCCAACAGACTAAAGTTCCAATTCGTAAGGATCACATGGAGCTAACCCCAATTATCGCACGACAACGCTTCGAGAAATGGGGGATTAAATTCCTCGGGCCCATTAGTCCTATGACACAATATTCACAAGCCAAATACATCATTGTGGCCACCAATTATCTAACAAAATGGACAAAAGCACAAGCTATGAGAAAGAATGATGCTAGGACCATCGCCAAGTTCCTATGGGAGCAAGTGATCTCACAATTCAACTTCCCCATCGAACTAGTTCTTGACCAAGGCACACACTTCATCAACAAAGTGATAACTCACCTCCTGTCCTCGTTTTTAATCATCCATTAGAAATCCTCGCCTTATTACCCTCAAGCAAACAGTCAAGTTGTATCCACAAATAAAATCTTAATAAACGTCCTGACCAAAGTCATCTCTACTTAACACTGTGATTGTTGAGATAACAAGCTGATAGCAGCATTGTGGGCCTACCGCATAGCTTACAAGATGGTAGGATAGACCCCCTTTAGATTGACATATGGTACAGAGGCAATCCTTCCCTTGGAATTGTACGTACCAAGCCTCAGCATAGCCCTTCAAGAGAGATGGAATGGGAAGGAGGCATGGATAGAACACTTAATTGAACTCGAATTCTTATTGGAAACCCGGCCTCTAGCCATCCATGCACTCATATCCAAAAAGGAAAGATGTAAAAGTTGGTTTGACAAGCATGTCAAGCCACGCAACTTCGAACAGGGTGACTTAGTACTACTATACTCAGTCAAAGTACATAACAAAAAGCTCAATTTTTGGGGGCTAGTACCTATTAAGTTCCAAACCATCAGCCAAACTGGCAACACAAAACTTGATACCCTAGAAGGTGAGGGCATAAGCTTCTTCAATGGCAATCACATAAAGAAGTACTTCCCTCCCACACACCTCTTACATGAGCCCCCAATGCTAGCACCCCCTGTCCACATACGAGTAGCCACTACCACTAAGATGGACAGTGAGAATGAGGAAGCAGTAGCACTAGCTTACCTAAGCATCACAGTCACTACTAAGTGCGCATGTACCATCAATGCATTGATCGATGAGGGATCTAATTTTAATATCTTAATCCATGACCATTGGACCCAAATTGGCAAACTGCAGTTGTAGCCCACTAATGTGAAGCTACACACTTTTGAAAAAGTGCAAGGTTTCAGTTTCTATTGAATCTAAAAGCATACCGATAATCTTCTATGTGTTGCCCAACACTAAGAATGCAGGCATAGAATTGTTATTAGGACGAACCTTCAAGAAGTAAGCTCATTGCACTATGGACTACAAGTCGCAATGTATCTGGCTAGCCATAGGCGATGTCCGAATAGTTGCATCTTTCAACAAGGGCAGCATGACTCCTTCCAAGTCCACAAAGCCACCAGTAGAGAACCCCACCATCAAGCCTAAGGATGGGGGTCGTGACTCATCACAACCCACCAAATCTCAAAGCCGACAACCTACTGAACCCAACACTATGATAGAGAAACCCCAATTCAAATGGGTACCTAAGCATCAAGGACTACCACCTCGAAGAAAACACCCACGCCCTCACAACGCTAAGGGCCCATGCTCAAAACCTAGGAAGCCAAAACAGAATTGTAAACAACAGCGCACACTCAAACCATGATGGGTCCCCAAAATCTTGTTGCAAGCACAAGGCTACTATGAGGGTAATCCCTAGATTTGGCTATCTAAAGCCAAAACCACCAAAATTGCTACTCAAACGCAACCCTCACGGTTGGCCACACAAAACTATGAGTTGGAGACACTCAAACCACAAGAGAAGTGGGCCACCAAGTCCATAGAATCGCTAAAACCTAGCTCAATAATGCCTAAACCAATCTATTGCCCAAAATTGCAGCCTGCTACTAATAAAAACCCCAAATCTCACACTGATGATACCCCTCAAATCTCAGATGCATCTAGTAGCACAACAACCACAACTAACCCATCAAACATGAGGCCAAGCTACAACCTAAGGAGCAAACCAAGATGTGATCATCAGTTGTGCTGACCTCTCTAGTGCTGTCAAACCTCAATCACCTGCTGAGCTTAGACCCCCTTATGAGCAACAATCAATTCTAACCTTGGCCATAAACTTAGCTAAAAATACTCAAGACAACTTGATTGATTGCCTAAGATGCTTGGACGCTACTTTCATGGCATTGGATAAAAGCTACGATCGACTAGACTTAGGTCTCTTGGAAGAACCTATAGCAAAAGAAGTATGAACACTCCCTTGCTCTTGGGAGGAGTTGGAATTTGCATTCGTTAAGGCTTCCAAATCTACTAAGAAGTTAATTGCAACTGAGATATCTAAGGAACAAGCAATCAAACAGTGTCTCATTACATCGTATAGTAAGAACACAATCATTACCACTAACCAAGAAATTGAGAAGTTGAAACAGCTTGCTCACAACGACGACTCCTTCTTGCGAAAATGGTAAAATGGGAGCTAGAGGGATGCCAAATAATGACCAATGTTGAGTAGTGACGCACAGTCAAGGCATCGGAATACGACCCACCTATGTAGCTCCAACTTCATATAGGGTGTTGACTACCCTCTGTAATTGACCCCTCAAAGAACACATTAAAGGGCACCCTTATTTAGATTCCATCCTCACTGAGGAGGAGTTGCATGTTGCTAGAGCCGAGTGGACTCCAATGATTTCTTGCTTGATGTTCTCAGTTACATTATGCATGTAGGCATCCACACTTTTGATATGGATAATTATACTAATTTAGAACATAATTCGAATTTCTACGCCTAGCCCAAGCAAAAGTAAAACACTAAGATTATGTGCTAAAGACCCTTCATCCTCTAACCCTTTAATCCTAAGAAGGATTCTTCTCATTTTAGAAGGGGGAGAGGGTAAGGTGAATCAAACCAAACACATAAGGAAAACAATAAAGGAAAAGCACACATTGCAAGGGTAGGATGCAACAACTTGTAATTGAGGAGAATGTCAATAAAATTTGAAATCAATAGACTACTGGAAGAAAAAAAAGTCTACTTTTGCACTCAAGCATTTCACTTCAGCAAGTATGTAGTTGTTTCCTGTTGCTTGTAATAATTGTGAAAAACACTAATGCTGAATATGGCTTCATGACAGAAAAGGCTGGTAAATTTCCTTTTTCAAAAGAAGAACAAGCAAAGTATGAACTTTCAGTGGAAACACGAGCCTTCAACCGTTCAAGTTCTGGAATATTTTCAACCTAGAAGATGTGGTTATTGAAGAGTGGGCTATGAGGCAAATCATCGAGCAATGCAATTTGCAGAAATACGTGGAAGCGGTAAGCTAGGGGGTGGACTAGTTCCATTGTGCAGAGTTCCTAAGGACTTTCCACATGAACCGCGGCATCGTAACTATGCATGAGGGAGAGGGAACTCGTCAGGTGCACATTGAGTTGACCCCAGAGCTGGTGGAAAAGGCGTTGGGCTTGGCAAATAATGTAGATTGGAAGCCAAAGAGAGATGTATATGCCTTGCTAGGAATGGACAAGGTAAAGGTCTACACCAATGATGGCATCAACTTGGTAGATATCTTGGATCCCAAAGTCCAACTCCAAGCCAAGATGGTGCATGCGTTGTTCTTTAGTCAGAAGTACAACACCATCATGAGCTGCATCAATGTCCCCCTACTAGAAAGCATCACAACAAGGTTGCTTGATGAGCTGAATCTCAACTATTTTGTGAAGAAGACCATTGAGACCTCAACAAAATCTTTGGCAACGGGAGGGCAGCTTGCCGAAGGAGAATCTCCTACCACCAAGCCTAAAAGGAAAGCTTCATCTTCAAAGGTTGCAACCATCAAATTTGGTGGGGTCCTCACCGTGATCATCAAGGAAGCCTTGGGACAAGGGCAAGAAGAAGCAAGAGAAGGAGTAGATGAGATGCCAAGCAAGTTTCCACCTCACCAAAAATAGAAGGTGCAGTCCAGTGAAAGGACACTGAGCAAGGAAGAAGAAGACATGGAAGAAGAAGAGCAAACTAGCCGAGGGAAAGCTAAGAAGATAAAGAAGAAAATTGTGCTAAGAAAGCAAGAAGAGGAGAGGAGAAAAAAAGAGAAGGCAGACTTGCAGAAGGCTTGTAGGGAGTCCAAAATGGCCAAGGAGGAAAGAAGGAGAAAGCAAGAAGAGGAGGAAGAGAAGTTGAGATAAAAGGAGGAGGAAGGCATGGCCCTCGCCACACGCAGGTCCATTGAGCACAAGTCCAGTCAGGACAAGTTGGAACCTGCAAACCCAATCACAGACAAAGGGCTAATCTCAAGCCCCCATGTGCCAAAGTTCACACCACTTGCAATGCAAGAAGGCAAGGGCAAGGCCCCAATCACCCCCATTCCCACTCTCCTAATGCCCGCCACCACCACCGCCATCTCCACTCCCAATTCTACGACCCAGATGGATGCCAGCAACTTAATGGCTTGGGTCCATTACTTCGTTAATAAAAAAGTGGGCCAAGGATCAGGAGAAGGAACCCCCCTGGTAGGAACCAAAAGGCTGGCTGTGTGGCAAATGTTGAGATTCAAGGCAAGTCCCTAAGAGGCAAAAGGTGGCAGGCTCCACAACCTCTGTCCCCACGATAGAGAGGCCATCCAAAGTATACGATGAGTATGTCAAGGAGCTCCTTTCTCAATTAGAGAAAGCCAAGGAGGAAAAAAAATCACGGTAGCGCACCTCAAAGCCGAAAAAGAGGCCATGGCTGCATCCCAATTAGAGACAACACGCCAAATAGCCATGGCTCAAAGGGAAGTTCATGAGTTGAAGGAGCAGCTACAGGCTAAGGAGGAGACAGAAGAAAAATGGCAACACAAGTGAATGAAGAGATTGAGGCCATACGACACCTACAATGACACAATGAAGAGATTGTGGCACGCTACAAATATCTACAAGCTGAAATGGAGAAAATCACTAAAGACACAGAAGAACTGGAGGAGCTAAGGGAGGAAAGAGCTCGCAGATACAAAAGAGAGGTAGAGAAACTAACCCAAGAGGCGGCCTCAGCATAGGAAGAGTAGCAAAAGCTAAGGACAAAAATGGAAGATCAAGAATGAAGGCTAATAGTGCTAGCACAAAGGCAAGGGGAAGCCTCAAAGATATGAATATGAGGGCAAAAGAATGGGCAAATCAAAATGAAAAAATAGTCAAAGCCTTAGCACTCCATCTCACTCAAGTCGAAAAAGAAAAGATACTTGCTGAAAGATACTTGCTGAAAGCAGAGCTTCCAAACCGAGCAATGCGCCTTCCTAGATACCCTATTAGATGTCACCAAAGCAAAGAAGGGAGATTCCATAGAGGCAATGAAAAAGAAACTGGGAATGGCTTGAAGGGCACTGAAAGCAAGACTGCAAATGCTGCCACAACCTAGTGGAGTTGGCCCAAGCCTGGAAGAGCAACGCCATTATCTCCTACTAGCAAGCCTAACCTTGGAGGAAGTGGATGCACTCATGTTCCTTGAAAAAGAGCAACAGGAACCAAGCCAGGAGAGGGAGGTGGGTGTGAACTTTGAAATGAGACCACACGAAGAAGAGCTTGTCCCACCACCTCCTTTCTCACGGCCTGAAGAGTAGCAACATGCAGACACCTCCGCAGAAAGAAAGGCGGCACTAAGGGAAAGAAGAAAACAAATGGTGGAGGACACAAGGAGAAAATGGAATTCCAAGGGAGTGAGGGCACCCAGGCACCTATCCCACCATGCAAGGATGATGCCCCAGTGAGCTTCCATGCCGACCTGGTAATCAGGGAGAGGTAAGAAATGTCCAAGAGCCCCTTCAAATTTAACTTCCAGTTCCCCACCACCTTGCATAGGGTCTTGCCCATCAAGGTGGTGGAGGAGATGATTAACATCAGAAGCAAGCTCCGACAGAAATGCCTGGAGTGGACAGAGAGCAGAATCCCACCTTATGGGCCATTGAAGATGCCAACTTTTGGTAGAATAAGGTTTTTGAAGTGCTAAGGTCTGTGACTGGCTACGAATGTCAACCTAAATGGAGAAGAAGCGTCTGCGGCTCCAAGCTGGACACTTGGATGGCCTTTCACAACACAACCCTTCAAGCGGAATGATCCAACCTTTATGCCTTACCCTCGAAGGTTGGGAGTGGATTTTGACTCCATTTTCCACGGCTGCTACGACTCCCATGTAATCTATAATCCTCATTGTACTACATATGAAGAGGCCCTCATCTTCACATCAAAGAACTTGTATGATACCCTAATCCAATTCACTAACAAATTCTCTTCATGCCCTAACCCTGCCTTTATTACTACTTGTAATTACCTTACACTGCTTAGGATACTCCTTAAGCAAGACCCCACCCCGTTGGAGCGCAGCCTTCCAGTACTCCATTTTGATCCTAATGCTATAGATAGTTCTGTGATGGCTCGAGTAATGATGCAGGCTGCTCTATAACCTTCATTTTTCTTATCTATTCTAAAGGACATGAATGATAGCCACTTCTCCCACTACAATCATCCATTCCTCTCCACCACCACCCTTCAGGTCTGCCTAAACCTCAAGGGGTATCTCCAAAGCCTCCAGTTTCTTAACAAATCTATTAAGCCCCCTTCTCCACCTCATGCCGATGACGAAGATTAACTTCTGTCCACGACTATGTAACTTGGGGAAAAATAATAATATCATAGGTAGGCACTGCAAGGTGCACATCGATCACGGTCACTGCACCTAGGGGCCCTCAAGTTAGGTGTATCCGATGGCCTCGATCTCATCTGTGCTTAACCCCCTAGCCCTTTGGATTCCCCATGACACTTACTTAGGGCACATCAAGGGCACGACATTCCTAGGAAGGTAATTCTTGCCTATTGTCACCCTAAGCCCCTTGCACCACACCTCCCTTATGCACAAATTGGGTCATCAAGTGTGGGACACCACCAAGGGCTTGCCCAAGCCCATGGTTAGACCCATCTTCCAGTTCCACAAGCATGGGCACCACGCACTCCACGGTAAGGTAGAAACACCCACTGGTAGTGCACCTTTCTTTTCTTTCCAGGTACAAACAAAGACCCCAAGCACCAGCTCTAGAGGCCCCATCATCCATGCAATGCACTCCCCATCTTATGCAACATGTCACCATGCAGGCACAACAAAGCACGGGGCACATGCAACAACCCCATTCAAAAATTGAATGAAGAAGCTCATTTGGAACAACACAGGAGAAGGCAGCCAAGGAGGGCCAAACAACACATTTGTCCAACTTTATCTTTAATTTCAAAGGCATAAATCCCTCCAGCACACCTTCCACCAAGGCTCGTATAAGGGCCCTTCAGTTCCATAAATCCCTCTGACACCAGGGCTCATTTCAAACTCAAGGTCCCTTCAGTTCCATAAATCCCTCCAACACCCAGGCTCATTCCAAAATCAAGGTCCTTTCAATTCCATAAATCCCTC
Source organism: Lygodium microphyllum (assembly GCF_053477565.2). Lineage (NCBI taxonomy): Eukaryota > Viridiplantae > Streptophyta > Polypodiopsida > Schizaeales > Lygodiaceae > Lygodium > Lygodium microphyllum. The sequence continues at coordinate 128,469,381 of NC_141143.1, forward strand.
TAACATCAAGGCTCATTCCAAACTCAAGGTCCTTTTAGTTCCATAAATCGCTCCAACACCAGGGCTCCTTCCAAACTCAAGGGGCTTCCAGTTCCATAAATCCCTCTAACACATGATTCACCAGGGCTCGTATACAAACTCAAAAAGCCACCAAGCTACTCTAGCAACACCGTCTGACCCACCACCCAGCAGTGCCATGGGACTAGCACTCAACTAGGTATTCAAATTTTTGCAATCACACCTACTTAACCTCTTTGTATGGAGCAGTGTGGGCTCAAGACTAGAATCCCATAAGCACAATAGGAGAAGTGCTACCATCCAATTTCCTATAAAGCATTGTACTTGCTCTCTTTTCCAATGCAATGTCATAGTACTTTTGTCCTTCTGTAAAGTCTCTATGTCATTGTCAGTCTATACACAAGATTGTGTTTATGAGTCCAAGCTTCCATATTGGAACCTAATTCACCTATGTAATAGTCAACCATGTCAGTGTCTTCATGAACTCACTCTTTCTCTACCAAGCTCCATAGCTTCCACCTCAAGCCATGTTCTAGATCCATGTTTTTACATGGTATTAGAGCCATGGTGAGCATGGCATACATCATTTTAGATTAGTAAAATCCCCTTCTAGTCTCTCTCCAACTTTGCTCAGCTCAAGTCCACAACCAATGAGTTCATTTTCACCAACCTTCCATGGTAGCCATAGCCAGGGAGTATCAACCTTGCTTGGAGCTCTTATATCTCCACATCCAAGTAGCATCTCATCACGTTTCCTTCTGAGGACTTGTTTCCCACATTAGGCCGCTTCTTCCTATTACCTACGACCTTGACACTAGGCTATATATGGCCCAACATTGTGAATTTTTTGGCATGTTGCTCAAAACTATGCCCGCCCTATTCGTACTCATCTCATTCTCTGTACACATTGTGATTCAAGGCAGCATCATAAGGCATTGATAGCCCATGAAGTAAGCTTCATTTTTGTAAAAGAAAAATTGGAAATGATGCACTACAGCTCCTGCAATCCGTGAAAAACTAGGCTGCCTTACAAATCCTAACTGTGACTGCCATAGCCAAGAACTCAAAGCTTCATCTTTTCATTATTTTCTCTCTCCTAACACTCAAACCAATCCTCTGCCACTCTGATCCAGTGAGTCTAAAGTTGTCCAGTACTTTGTTCAGCATCAAATCAAGGAGGGGAGATTCTGAAAGTCTCAAGCTTTTCGAGCCCACAAGCATCAGTATCTCTTGATACTATTCGTCTAGTGTATTTTGGCACATGCTTATCAAGATCAAGTCTTCTGCTGCTAAAATCTGAGAATTTTGAAGATGATTTGCTGCTAATCCTCCAACTCTAGCATGGGCAAGGACTCTCTGACTGTTCGCTTCAAAGGGGTCGGGTTTGACACCTGGTAGACCCGCATCAAGCTCATCCTAATGAAGAAGGGTCTTTGGACCATCACCAGTGTCATGATGCAAACCTTGCAGTCACTTGGAAAAAGAATGATGATAAGGCTCAGGCCATTATCAAACTGGAGCTAGATGACAGCTATATCCACCATGTGGATAACTATGATACTTCACAGGATACATTTAAGAGACTTGACACTTTGTTTGGTGAACAGTCTAAGTCATCAATGTATGGTCTCTTGATTGAATTTTTTAGGCTTGAAATGAATTCCAGCATGTCACTTGCCACACATCTAAATTACATGGAAGGACTTCTAACCCAGTTTGCAGGAATCAACATTAAAATGGAAGAAGATGTTTGCATTGGTGTTCTACTCAAAAGTTTGCCTCCTGAATATAATTATGTGTCAACAACTCTAATCAATATGCCAAACCCTGAGCTTGTTGATATCCAGGTATCACTATTAGATGAGGAAAAGAAGCTAAAAACTAAGGAAGAACCAAGCACCTCTAGAGACAAACAAGCATTATATGTTGGCAATAGGTCCAAAGGCAAGAAGGACTAGCTTTTTTGTGATTTTTACAAAAGGACCGGACACACCAATAAGTTTTGCCACACCCAAAAGAGGTCCCAAAAGTCTTTTCTAGTTGTTGTTAAAGAAAAAGAACATGGAGCAAGAGAAGAAGAAGAAGAAAAAGAAGAAGAAGAAGAAGAAGACCACCAGGAGAAGGACAAACCTCATCAGTCCTTCTATGCAGATAGACTTTTTTAGCCTTGTATTGCCTAGCCCTAATGCTTCGGACATAAACTTGTAAACTCCTCATATAGCCTTGTACTACAACCTTTGTACGCTTTGTGAGACCGTCGTTATAGCCTTTGGATGTCTACCATGTTTGTGGTACCCACACTCAGCCTTTTCTGTGATAGCCTCTAGTGTTTTGCCATGTTTATGGTGTGCCCACACTTTGCATATGTTGCTCACTAAAGCCTCTACACACTTTGTACTTCTGGTTGTGATTGAGAAGGGGTGTTGAGATTTCTGCAATCACACCTATTTAAGCTCTTTGTATGGAGCAGTGTGGGCTCAAGAATAGAATCCCATAAGCACAGTAGGAGAAGTGCTACCATCTAGTTTCCTATAAAGCATTGTACTTGCTCTCTTTTCTAATGCAATGTCATAGTACTTTTGTCCTTCAGTAAAGTCTCTGTGTCATTGTCAATCTATGCATAAGATTGTATTTATGAGTCCAAGCTTCCATCTTGGAACTTAATTCACTTGTGTAACAGTCAGTCATGTCAATGTCTTCATGAACTCACTATTTCTCTACCAACCTCCATAGCTTCCGTCTTAAGCCATGTTCTAGATCCATCTTTTTACATAAGGAAGCAAAAAATGAGGCATCAAGAGGAAAAGCGCAAGGCAGAAAAAAAGAAAGGCTCCCTGCAAAAAAGAGTTGGCTCGAAGGAAATCTAAAAGCATAGGAATAACCACTAGGAGTGCAAGACGTAACCATGGAAGCTGCAAGAAGCCAAAAGTAAGAAGGCGCACCTTTAAATATAAAGACGCAGCTAAAACTTCTGTAAAAGAGCGCCAGCATCCCTCCTGTGCAATTTGTAACCATGAATGGGCAGGAGGACCAAGCTAGGAAGAGAGGAGAAAAAATGGAAAAAGGGCCTAGGCCACTGCTAGCCATGTAAAAAAGGGGATAAGGGGATGACCGCTCAAAAGGGATTTAGGGTTTTGTATATAAAGTTCAAAAAGTGAATGAGAGCTCATTCTTTGGAGTGTGGCAAAGTGGATTCTTCTTCTTCTTCTCTTCTCTTGCTTGCTTGTGAGTGCTTGAGGGAGGGAGTGTGAGTGAGTGAGAGAGTAAGTGTGTGAGGGTGAGGGATCTTGGGGGTGAAGCCCTCCACCATCTCCTCTCTTCTTATTCTCCTCTTCTCTTCTCTCATCTCATGCGTGGCTATGGGGAGGATGGAGCTTGAAGGAAGAGGCTTGAGGATGCTTGAGCATGCATCACGAATCGTGGAGCTATCAAAGTGCTTAAGAGAGAAAACAACTCAATCGTGGAGCTATCAAAGTGCTTAAAAGAGAAAGCAACTCAATCAAGAATTAAGGTAAGCTCAATACACACGTAGAGAGGGATAGTGCTTCGGCTATGTCAGAGGTAGCCATTAGTGCTCGCTTGAAACACTTAAACAATAAGCGGTCCATGGATATTGATAGTTGAGCTTGAGCTCGCCTCTATACAATCCTAGTCAGCAACATATGGACTGGCAACCATCACCGCTATAATAGAGAGACTAGTACCTAACTCATTCCAAGGTGGGAATTCCACAAATTTCATCACATCCACACACATGCCCATAGGGGAATCAACCCACAGTAGCTTGGCCATGGTCGCACATGGCTCCTTACTCTTAATCACTCAATGTACTGTCAATATCCTCCAGAAATTCATCCACTCTACAATACAAAAGATCACTTATATGATTTGTACCCCAAAAAAATGAACTATTAGAAAGACAATTAAAACACCCACATGGCAAGCTACTCCACAATGGTAGCTACACTCTCCATAAATAACTCCATAATGGTATCATTAGCTACATTAAAAGACAAGATATTTTAATGTCCATGATGAATTTTGTACATTTATATTATTTTCTTATTATGGAAAATATTAACTCTTGAACTTCCATGTTATCTTTTTTCTTATATCACTCTCGATATCATTACACTTGTTCGATTGCATATGTTTTTGTGGAACTCTCATCTTGATGCATATAACACACATTTGAGACTCTTGTTTCTAGTGCAATACTTTTTTGTGGAGGCATGTGTGGGCTTGTTTGGGATCCTCATGCCACCAACCTTGAGTAACCACACCCTTATTCTTCTTGTCTCCTTTGTTAAACTAGTTTAGACTCTTCATAATGGAAAAACATATTATACCAGGGGCATCAAGAAAAAAGAAATTGGCATTGAACATAGAAAACCATTATCATTATTTTCCTTGCCATAGGGTCTTGTCTATTAGTGGATGTGCCTATGTGAACATTCCAACCACAATGGGCACTCTTTTGAAGTATTCATCTCCTACTCCTTTCATGACTCTAAGTATGTACCCCCTGGTAGCCCTATGTTTGCCCATGCCTTCATGGGCTCTAGTATATCTATAACTCCTTCCCTCACCAAGCTCTTCACCCACCTGTTGCATGCAATAGCCATCAAGATACCCGTTTCCATACACTTCATGATAATATCCAACACATCACATGAGCACAACATTTTTACTTGTATATCACATGCATGGAGGATTATTCTAATGCAGTCATTTCTTAGCATCCTTGCTTACATTGACATATTTACATAAGATATAGAAGGCTTTGTCCAATTGTAGAGTTTGTATCTCCTTCCACAATCTTGTGAAGTTTGCAAGAAACTCCGTTGTACATACTAGTAGCCCCTCCAAAAGGCCCTCACTTATTTGCAAGATATACACCCAATAGATCTCCTTACATATGTACATATCCATTCCTTATTGTCACCAAGCTTTGATTATGCAATAGTGTCACAACCTCTTACTACTAATCAACATGTCCAAAATCTTACTTTCCTTGTTGACATCACAAAATTAGTCCTCTACATGAAGCTTTTTCATATGACAACCCTCCACCATGAAAATAAAAAACATATATTCATATGCAATTACCTTGTAGGGTTGAACCTCGAGATAGTAAGTATATATAACTTTTATTTTTTAGTGGTACTACCCCCTTCCTAGACTAATCATATGCAAAAGGCAAGTGAAGTAACCCTTCACCATTTGAAGGTTTTGTGATAATGAGAATCTTGTATTCGCTATCCTATAAATTGGGTATCCACTTGTCTAAGGGCCTTATCATGCTTGATATGGTGTTTGGCATTGCTCAATCCTTCCTTGTCCACATAAGCAATCATTGGTCTACCAACTCTACAAATTGTGAGTATAGTGCCAACCAAATCTCTTAGCAATCCTACCATTCAAAACTAGTTCACGGTAAGCTTCATGCTCTCCATTCCAACATTAGAAATTACAGAAGCGCAATGATTCACAAACTTTCCATACAAGGTAGCCCAAGATTGTTGCTAGTGGATTGTACCATGAAGTGGACAATTGTCTCTCAATAGCCACATCATAGTTTGCCCATTTGACCATGTATTGACCTAGGTCATTGATGATCAAAGTCTTGTCTGTCAATCTAAACTTCTTATAATAAAAGTCTCTTGGAATAGCGATGGAGTAACAAGTGTCACCTACATTGGAATGTTTTTAGGATGTAAAACCCCAAAAATTGATCGCAATTAAAGGGATAGCTCATTCTTTAGGGTTGGAACTTACTCAATTTGAGATTTCATCACTGTCAAATCTCTCTCTCTCTCTCTCTCTCTCTCTCTCTCTCTCTCTCTCTCTCTCTCTCTCTCTCTCTCTCTCTCTCTCTCTCTCTCTCTCTCTCTCTCTCTCTCTCTCTCTCTCTCTCTCTCTCTCTCTCTCTCTCTCTCTCTCTCTCTCTCTCTCTCTCTCTCTCTCTCTCTCTCTCTCTCTCTCTCTCTCTCTCTCTCTCTCTCTCTCTCTCTCTCTCTCTCTCTCTCTCTCTCTCTCTCTCTCTCTCTCTCTCTCTCTCTCTCTCTCTCTCATACACAATGACATGAAATGCTCACCCCCATGAGTATCAAAAAATACTATAAGGCCTCAAAAATACTAAAGACAACATGTAGGGGACGATTGAATGATATGAAGGCTCTCACAAGAGACATAATCAAATTAATGAATGCATCAATGTATAATACATTAATGCTAGAAGCGTGAAATTATTTAAGCAAGCTTGCTTGGGTAAGCTTTTAGGGATTTATTAAATTTTGATGAGCTTTTATACCAAGTTGAATATCTATGACATCACTTTTTATTACATATCATTGCCCACAACATTGTAATTTGCAAGTACGTGACCAACAAGAGTAGTTATATAATGAAACTTGCACCAAAAGTTGGTTTATAAAATTGCAATTTGATTATATAAAATTTGGAAATGGGACACCACAAAATTTCAATACAAAAACACAATTAAGCTACAAGTTAGAAATAGGATTTTAAATCATTGACCTATGATGTATGCAATGTAGGTCATCAATAAAGAATAGTCAATACATCCCTGCTAAAAATCTTGGGTTGTACATGAGCATGTCTTCTCTTTCATGCAAGCCCAAAATCCTCATGAATACAAAGTATAATGTTTGTAAGTTATGTAAGACTTATCAACACTCTCTCTTTTTAGAAAATCAGGGCATGTGAAAGAAGGCTCAAGTTTTATATGCACCTCATATATCCCAGCATTATATGTGGCTACATGGAAAACAACATGTTTGATATTCTCAATGGTAACTTCCTTTACAAAGGTGAACCATATTGCTTGCACTTGGGACTCTTTTGGATGCCTATAATGAGACCTTATGCCTCCATTTTCTAGTCCTTGATGACATTGGGATTGGAGAAATTGGCGGGCTTGCTACTCTTCTATAGGCATGGTGGTCCCTACTTTGGTGGCCACTTGTGGCCTGCTCTTCTTCTGATCGTTTCTAATCTAAAATATCCATTTATCAAATTGCATATCTCTTTGTGTATGATATCTATTCCTGCATCCACCTTCTAAACAAGAGAGATTCATGGGCATATATCATATTCTTATCTACATAATGAGTATAACTAACATCATTTAGACAAAACCACATCATCTGTTCCTTCGAGCCACCCTTGCCTGGATGTTGTCTCTTGGAGAAGAAGCTCTAAGCCTTGATGCCATTGTAGTATCTTGTCATATTTGGTCTTGCTTCCAATCAACCCTATACACTTTATTGTACAACCTAGTGCATTTTAGATATGCTCAATACCCCACCCTCATAAGGTACCACCAATGACCTACGGTACTCTAAGTTGCAAGGCCCCCATTATGAAAAGAATCCATGTGTGAGCCTAGACATTGGTTGGGTTTTGACTTATACATCAGATGAGGTCAATGTGATCAGATGGTAAAAATGTGACCCTTGTGGGTCAGATAGAGTTCTTAAGTTGGTAGCAACTCTAAGCATGTGGGAGTTATCATGGACCCCTATTTTAGGGTTGAGGGGTCGTGGAAGTAGCCCTTGGTTGGGGAGCCTCAACACTGTTGAGATATCGAGCTCCACTCGTGATACGCCAGGGTGACCGTTGTGTATTTATGTCACCGACTTGTCAGTTGTAGATGCGGTTGGTACACCGCCCATGAATAATAGCTAGACGACAGCTATCCTTATCTACTCTAGTTCGTGGCTCAGTTAGTATGCCACCTTAGTTAGTTGAGTTCGGTTTTGAGACCCATATCTAGGGTTCTTCTATTTCTTTGTACTTGAGTTCTTTTGGCTTACACAACTAAGAAGAGGAAAACTGTTTTCAGCCTCCACCCTTGTGTGTCTTCCCCCATTGTGCAAGCAAGAAAGCTTCAAGCGAGACTCCTTCCTTCTCTCCCACAATCTTGACATGGTATCAGAGCCTTGTTCGTGGTAAGGAGCTCAAGAAAGCAAGCCAAGCTCGCGGTGTTCTGGTAAGAGGAGCAGTGTTGCTTTCATTTTCTGTTTCGGGAGCAGATCTCTGCAGGTAGCACAGCCGGAAGGTGCAGGAGTGCATTGTCTCAGGTTGAGACGCCCTTCGCGGTGAAGCAAGAGGGCAGTATATGCTGCGGGAAAGGGCTTTAGCCCTTGGCGACCTTGTTTTTTTGATTTGAGGCCATTTCGGGGCCTGTTTTGGAGGCGGAAGTTTTCTGCACGCACTCAGGAAAAGGCCCAGTTTTATGCTGTGCAGCCACTGTTCTACAGGTCGGTGAATAGTTACTGTAAAAATTGCTTTGTATGCTTGTACGCAGAGACATTGGGAGTTACAGAATCATCCCTGTTGCCTGTTGATGCAAAATCGTCACTAGGAAGTGACTATGTGGTCAAATACCACTTTCGCCAGTTTTGCAGATTTTCCCTTGTGAGGGTGAAGCTGTGGTTTTTGCAGTGACAGAATTTTTTGCAGTCTTCTGTAATGGCATCTGATTCTCTTTCACAGATTGTCACTGAAAAGCTTGACAAGAACAACTTTCAAGCATGGAAGTTTAGAATGACGAATTTCCTTATGGGAAAAGGATATTGGGAATTTGTTGCAGGAAATGAAGAAGAACCAGTTCTTCCTGATGTTCCCAATCAACAGCAAATGCAGGCATTCAAAACATGGCATGAGAGAGCCAGGAAAGTTATGTATTGGCTGTCTATCAGTATTTCAGACTCTATGATTGTGCATATTCAGGATGCAAGTACGCCAAAGGAGGCATGGGATACTTTGTCAAAAATGTACAGCACAAATACGCAAGCCAGGAAAATGCAGCTCAAGCAAGAGTTGCATAATGTGCAAAGAGAAAGTATGAGCATCAACGACTACCACATGAAGGTGAAGAAGATTGCAGATGCACTTGCTTCCATTGGGTCACCAGTGGAAGATGATGATTTAGTTTCCGTGACCTTGAATGGTCTAGGAAAGGATTATGCACAGTTTCGGACATCCATTTCAGTTCGTGAAAGATTTCCTGATTTTGAGGAGTTGATTGCTCTTCTAATTTCTGAGGAACAGAGAAATGGTGGTGCATCTTCTTCAGGAGGAACTTCAAAAGAAGCTGTCTTCTACTCAAATGCTGGAAGAGGTAGAGGCAGAGGTAGAGGAGGCCGATTTGGAGGCCGTGGCAGAAATCAGAATATGCAGCAAACTCAAGAAAACCAGTCCTATGGAGGAGGACGTGGTAACTCTAGAGGCAGGGGGAGCCAAAGAGGTCGTGGTGGATGGCAAAGAGGTCAAAATGCAAACAGTAATGTTGAATGCTACTACTGTGGTAAAATGGGTCATATGGCTAAAGACTGCTATAAAAAGCAGAATGACATCATGAATGGAAAACTGCAACAAGGGAATTATGCATCTTCTAGTAGACAGGGTGATGACAGAAATGAGCATTTGTTCATGGTGCAGCACATGAACAATTCTGTGACAAGTGCAGAAGAAAGCAATGATGTATGGTATGTTGACTCAGGTGCATCAAACCACATGACAGGTCATGCAGAATGGATGGAGGATGCAAGGAAAATGGAAAAACCAGGATTTGTGGAGACTGGTGATGATACTGCACATCCTATTGTGCAGATTGGAAAAATTCCCTTGTCTATGCAGGATGGGAAAAAGAAATACCTGTCCGATGTATTTCATGTCCCGAATATCACCAAGAATCTGGTTTCTGTTGGTCAAATGGTTGAACAGGGCTTGCAGGTCAGATTTAATCCTCATGGATGCTTTGTTGAGGATATGAAAAATAAAGGTCGCTTGATAGCAAAAGGAAAGAAGAAGGGCAGAATGTTTACGTTGGATGCAGACATGTCTGAATTGAGTGCAGCAATGTTTGCACATGGGACCGGTGTAGTTGCAGATATTGATATCTGGCATAAACGCATTGGTCATGTTAATGTACAGCGACTTAAATCAATGCAGGCCCAAAATATTGTTGCAGGTTTGCCGAAATTCAAGGTTGCAGAAATGCATAAGGTATGTGAAGCCTGTCAGTTTGGAAAACAGGCAAGGAAACCATTTCCTAGACATGTTCAAGAGAGTGAGAAGCCATTGGAATTAATCCACTCTGATGTGTGGACTACTAAAGCTGCATCTCTTGGAGGCTGTCATTATTTTGTCACTTTTATTGATGACTATAGCAGAAAAGTTTGGGTGTATTTTATGAAAAAGAAAAGTGAAGTTTTTGGGCATTTCAAAACTCTTAAAGCTATGGCTGAAAAAGAAACAGGTCTGCAAATAAAATGCCTAAGGTCAGATGGAGGGGGAGAGTACCTCTCAAATGAGTTTGCAAAGTTCTTGCAGGAGCATGGCATAAAGCAGCAATATTCATGCAGTTATACCCCACAACAAAATGGAATTGCAGAAAGGAAAAACAGGCATATTGGAGAGGTATCTCGTGCCATGCTCAATGAAAAAGACTTGCCAGATTTTTATTGGGCTGAAGCAGTTGCTACAGCAGTCTACATAATGAACAGGACTCCCACTGCAGCAATACATGGAATGACTCCAGAGGAGAGGTATACTGGTAGGAAACCAGATATTTCTCATTTGAAAATTTTTGGTTGCATTGCCTATGTACATGTGCCAGATGAGCTGAGATCCAAGTTGGATCCAAAAGCTGAGAAGTGCATCTTTATTGGTTACTCTCTGCAGCAAAAAGGGTATAGATGCTATAACCCTTCTACTCGTAAGTTTACAGTGAGCAGAGATGTTGTTTTTGATGAGATGAGTAGCTGGTATAAACCAGTAAATGTGATTGATGATGAAGATGCACAAAATGGTAATGCTACACAGAATTCACAGCAGCAGTCACAAAATATTAGTGGACCTGGAGCGTCCTCTAGCAGTGGTTCACATTCTTCGCCATGGACAGGCAGATTGAGATCAAGAGAATCTTCTCAAAGCAATGCAGATAGTGGTATGCAGGTATCACGAAAAGGAAAAGAGAAGGTTGATCAGCCCATGTTTGATGTGAATGCAGGTCACTCTTATGTGGATGGTGAATCCAGTGGCTCAGAACAGAGCATTGATGATGAGTTGGGTATTCCTTCTATTGTTACACCTGGAGTAAGGAAGACCAGGGATGTTTTGAGAGCACCTGGGAGTGAACCTACTTTGCGCAGGTCTACGAGAGCTAGGTATCCTGTGGATAGGCTGAAATATGATGGATTTACAGCCATTCACTATGCATATATGGTCAAAGTGATACAGGAACCAGAACCCACTTCTTTTGAGCAAGCCATGGGAAAAGAAAAATGGGAGAAAGCCATGGATGAAGAAATGGATGCCTTGGAAGCAAATGCTACATGGGAGTTAGTACCTTTGCCTAAAGGTAAGAATGCAATTGGCTGTAAGTGGGTTTATAAGGTGAAGCACAATGCAGATGGTTCTGTGAACAGATACAAGGCAAGATTAGTAGTCAAGGGGTATGCACAAACATATGGCATTGACTATGAAGAAACATTCAGTCCAGTTGCAAGGATGGCAACTGTAAGAGCAGTCATTGCTATGGCTGCATCAAAGGGATGGTCTTTACATCAGATGGATGTAAAGAATGCCTTCTTGCATGGTGATTTGCAAGAAGAGGTCTATATGGAGCAGCCACCAGGTTATGTGCATGCTGTTCATCCTGAGTTTGTTTGCAGGTTGAAGAAAGCCTTGTATGGCTTGAAGCAAGCACCTAGAGCATGGTCTGACAAGATAGGACAGTATCTTGTCACTATTGGCTTTCAGATTTCCAAGGCAGATTTCTCACTTTATGTGAGAAAAACAGAGAAAGGTATTATGCTACTTGTCATTTATGTTGATGATTTGATTATGACAGGTGACAGTGATGAAGATATCCTTCATGTGAAAATGCTATTGAAGCAGAAGTTTGAGATGAAGGATTTGGGAGAGCTGCGTTATTTCTTGGGCATTGAGGTGATTAGATCACCAAGTGGGATACAGCTCTTGCAGAGGCAGTATGGATTGGACATGCTGTCCAAATATGGGATGACAGGCTGTAAGCCTATTTCAGTTCCTTTGGAGCAGAATGTGAAGCTGAGCACAGATGCAGGTGAGCTTCTAGAAGACCCTACTATGTACAGACGCATAGTAGGAAGTTTGATTTATATGACTATTACCAGGCCAGATTTGAGTTATGCTGTTGGATTGGTAAGTCAGTTTATGCAGGCTCCAAGGAAACCACATTTGGATGCGGCTAGACGCATACTCAGGTATGTGAAGTCCACATTGCAGTATGGACTATTTTATGAGACTGGGGTTCAGATACAGTTGCATGGATACACTGATGCTGATTGGGCTGGTAGTATTTCTGATAGACGATCTACCAGTGGATATGTATTCTCTTTTGGGAGTGCTGCAGTCACTTGGAGCAGCAAGAAACAGCCTACAGTTGCCTTGTCGAGCACAGAGGCTGAGTACAGGGGTGCAGCAATGGCTGCATGTGAGGTAGCTTGGTTGCATAAGCTACTTTATGATATGCATCAGTCTACAGATGGACCAGTTGTCATTTATTGTGACAACATGAGTAGTATACACTTGGCAAATAACCCAGTCTATCATGCTAGAACAAAGCACATTGAGGTGCATTATCACTATGTGCGAGAGAGGGTTTTACTAGGTCTTATTGATCTAGTTTATGTCAGCACAGAGGATCAGGTAGCTGACATATTTACGAAGGCATTGGGCGCAGAGAAGCTGCGCAAGTTCAGAGACCTGCTTGGTGTGCAGGAATTGGGATTGAGCTCGAGGGGGAGTGTTGAGATATCGAGCTCCACTCGTGATACGCCAGGGTGACCGTTGTGTATTTATGTCACCGACTTGTCAGTTGTAGATGCGGTTGGTACACCGCCCATGAATAATAGCTAGACGACAGCTATCCTTATCTACTCTAGTTCGTGGCTCAGTTAGTATGCCACCTTAGTTAGTTGAGTTCGGTTTTGAGACCCATATCTAGGGTTCTTCTATTTCTTTGTACTTGAGTTCTTTTGGCTTACACAACTAAGAAGAGGAAAACTGTTTTCAGCCTCCACCCTTGTGTGTCTTCCCCCATTGTGCAAGCAAGAAAGCTTCAAGCGAGACTCCTTCCTTCTCTCCCACAATCTTGACAAACAAGGTATGAGGGTAGTATGCCTTCCTCACCCACGTGATGGCGTTGTGTGATGCGCGTTGATAGCATCCACCTTCTACGTGTGATTTCTTATCCCGCAAGCCTTTCGGCTTTCTTGTAAATATTCTCGTGCCTTCGTTGCACCTTGCAACACAGATATCGTGTTACCCTCATTCCGTGTCGTGTTACCTTGCCCGTTACATGTTACCTTCCGCTGCCCATGACGTGTTACATTTTTGTGTTCTGTGTCGTGCAAAACTGTGGGACTGTTGAATAGAGGGTGATCCCTCATGAGGCGGGCTCCACGGGGTGGGTGTTGCCTGCCCCATAACAGGCCTCAGAAGGAGGGTCCATTTCACTTGGTATCAGAGCAAGCTTCTCGGCTGTTGCGCAATGCCCGAGTGAGTGAGCCTGGTCGAAGTAAAATGGGTAAAAAGAAGAAAGATGCAAGAAAAGTGAAAAATGAGCACAAAGAAGTGGATAGAGCCCAAAATGAGGCCAAAAGACAGCGAATTGAAGATCTTTATGCAGATAAATATAAAATTTTGGCTCAATGGTTTGATTTTGAAGATGAAAGAAGAGTTCTCTGGGCCACAAAAGTGAAGTGGCTGCAAGGTGGCTATCTCTTTTCAGAAAATGAAGAATTAGATCTAAATAGCTTGTTGAAGCTTGTCAAGCAAAAGCAGATACACCTCAAAACGATGCTTGATGATAACATGGTCACAAGAAGAATCTTGCATTTGAGTTGTTGATTTTGGAGCGTAAATTGAAAAAGGATATGACACGAGAGTATGGTGAAGTCATTGCACAAGGGGGTATGCCAGATGAGAAGCGACAAACAGACACAACCCCAGTACACCAGTCTACAGCAGGTGCTAAAGGGCACCCTTTCAATAGTGAAAATGACTCAAAGAGTCATACTACTCAAAGTGACCCAGAAAATGATAGTAGTGAAAATGATATAATAAATCAGACAGATGTTTGGATAGACGCAGCAAAACAGATAGCTATGGCTGAAAGTATGATATCAAATGGCCAACTGACTCCAGAGCAACGCAATACGCTACCACAGCTCCTCGCCAACATAAAGAAACAATTGGCTATGCACAATGAGCAGTGTGACAATATGATCAACCAATCGGCTGCTACAACTAAATATGCAGATGAACGAACAAATGATGAGAGATACTGGCAAGAGGACAGTCAAGTTGAAGACATGAACACCATGCAACAATCTCAGAATTCCTATTGTGGTGATTCAGATGATCAAAACAGACATGAAGAAAAGTATTGGAGACATGACAGCCATCCTACAAAGGTAAGCAGCATGGAAAAATACCATATACCTCAGTCGAATGAATTAGATGCAGATGCAGAAATGCAAGGGGAGGGTCACTGGAATGCAAATGGTCAATATGCCAATCATCCAAAATGGAAAATAGAATTTGATAACTATAAAGATTGTTATGATTACAATCATCCAACGGAGTATTAAGTTGATGGAGGTGATTTTCAACAAACACTAGAAGCGGCCGATGGGCCATATGCAGATGATCAATATGAAGAACTCGTAGCGGCACGGACGAGTATAAATGAAACCGTGCCTAAGGAGTCTCCAGTATGCATACAAGGGGCTAGGGTGCCCAGTTACATGGTGGATGGAGTGCTCATTCAAGAATATGAAGATGAACCAGCGACCTCTGGGTCGAAATCAGAGACAAAAGAGCAGGTTGAAGAACTCGTGATGGCACGGGCGAGTATAAAGGAAACCGTGGCTATACAGGCTCCAGTGTGCTTACAAGTGGCCTCTGGGCCTAGTTATGTGTTTGATGAAGTACTTATAGAAGACTGTGCTGAGAAAATGACAACCTCCAGATCAGATCTATTACCAAACGGAGTGATACTTGAAGAGTGCAATATGGTGGACAAGGCAGTTCAGGCCCAATCCCAAGCAGTTGACCCCCCCTATGGCATGGAGTCGAGTTCGAACTCGCATGACCACTTTCATTATGAAGACTCCTAGAGCCAAGAGGATAAACGAACGGCCATATCATGTATTGAAGACTCCTGGAGCCAAGAGGATAAACGAGCGGCCATATTCCAAGATGATATTTGTGAAGACTCCTGGTGCCGAGAGAATATACGAACGGCCATAATTCCCCATGCAGATAAGCCATGTCGCCGAGAGCCAAGTTCGAGCTTAAGCGATGATTTTTCCAGTGATTACAGTTATGACTCGGATGAGTCCGACGATGAAGATGAATCTGCGGAGTCCAGTGATACACATGCAGATGAAGTTAATGAAGATAGGATTTTGGCCTGTTCCGTCTTGATGGAGACGGCCATGGCAAAGTTTATGCAGATATGGGCTGAAGCCCATAGAGAACAGTAAGAAAAGGGCCACATGGAGCTAGGTTCGAGCTCGTGGCTAGGTGATTTTCAATGTGGCACGCAGTCGAATGCGAACTCGCGTGGCCAAGTTATCAATAAGCCACCGAAGGCCAAGGGTGTGTCAGACAATGAGGATTCAGAAACCGAAGATCCGAATATACATGCAGATAACCCAATGTACCAAGAAAGGTACTAGAGAGACGACAGTGACTCAAAACAAGACAGGGCCATCTTTGATGAAGAATTAGGCCAGTTTTACCAATATAAGGATAGTGTTGAAGACTCCTAGAGCCGGGAGGATAAACGAACAGCCACATCTCCTGTTGAAGACTCCTTGTGCCGGGAGGATAAATGAACGGCCACATCTTGTGTTGAAGACTCCTAGAGCCGGGAGGATAAACGAACAGCCAATTTCCATGCTAAGATCCCAGAAACCTCCTAGAGCCGAGAGATTAAACTGATGGCCACATACCATATCGAAGACTCCTTGAGCCGGGAGGATAAACGAATGGCCACATCTCATATTGAAGACTCCTTGCGCCGGGAGGATAAACGAATGGCTATGCTTATTGATAATCTTTTCAAAGACTCCTTGAGCCAGGAGGATAAAAGAAAGGCTACATTCCACGATGATCATTCTGAAGACTCCTTGAGCCAGGAGGATAAACGAATGGCAAATTTCCATAATGAGATCCTTGAAGACTCCTTTAGCCAGGAGGATAAACGAATGGCTACTTTCCACGTTGATTCTTTTGAAGACTCCCTATGCCAAGAGGATAAAGAAACGGCCATTGTTTGTACATCTTTTGTCGAAGACTCCTTACCGCGGGAGAATAAAGAAACGGGCAATTTCCATGCTTATCCTACAGATATACCAAGCTCTTTGTGCCAGAAGCATAAAAGAAAGGCCATTTATCTTGTTACCATATGGTACTTGAATAGAGTGAAGATCCGAAGGATAAAGAACTCCTTTCACCAGGAGTATAAATGAATGGCTCATGTGTAAGCTGCCAGAAGAGCAGTCAAGAACTCACATCGCCACGAGTATAAAAGAACGGCTATTCCCATGTCACTTGGCATTGTACGCCCCACTACCTATGCTGCAAACTCATGTCGCCACGAGTCTAAAAGAACGGCTATCCCCCTTCCACTTGGCGCTTTACACGCCACCAAAAGTGCCACCTTTGCAAGATGGCGGCATACTCAAAAATTTTGGGCTTACTTGGCCCAAATTTTTTCAAGGGGAGGTGCATCTTCACAGCGCACCTCGCGCAACTCTCTTGTTCAAGGAGTGACAGATCAAGCTAATTGGCCTCCATTCTCAGTTGTTTCAAGGATTGACAGATCTGGCCAATTGGGGCCATCTAACTCAGGGCGCCGCTTCTTGGGCCCTTGCATTCATGGCATGGCACACTTCAAGCTGAGTTACGCGCTTTGCCTCTTCAGTCCACTGACAGTTTATGCACACTCATATTGTCAGGACCTTCCATTATTACAAGTGAACGCAACTTGTTTTAACTTGGTTATTCTTCATTCTGTGCTTGTAAATCTGGTCAACAGATGGATGAATTGAAGTGTTTACAATATTACTTGTCTTCCTAGTTAGCCAGTTTGGATCACTCCACAACTGTAAATTGAGTCAGTGGGTGATTTCCTTTGAGTCATGAAGACCATGTTTCCACATTTGTAGTTGAGTCAGTGGGCATGGCACCTAGTGGGCTGACCCTGGTCGGCTTGATATTGAGTCAACAAAGACCCCCAAGTTTGTGGTCATAGGTTAGGTCTAGCGGGTAGACACTGGCCATCTTGATAGTGAGATGTGTTTAGACCCCCGAAGTTTTGAGTCTCAGCACACCACCCCTGGTGCATTTGAGTCTAGCTTCGAACCTCGACACGGTCATCGAGTTCTTTCAAGGGGAGGTGTGTATGAGGGTAGTATGCCTCCCTCACCCACGTGATGGTGTCGTGTGATGCGCGTTGATAGCACCCACCCTCTACACGTGATTTCTTGTCCCACAAGCCTTTCGGCTTTCTTGTAAATATTCTCGTGCCTTCGTTGCACCTTGCAACACACATATCGTGTTACCCTCATTCCGTGTCGTGTTACCTTGCCCGTTACGTGTTACCTTCCGCTGCCCATGGCGTGTTACGTTTCCGCGTTCCGTGTCATGTCGTGATACGCTTTCGCAAAACTGTGGGACCGTTGAATAGAGGGTCCTCATGAGGCAGGCTCCACGGGGTGGGTGTTGCCTGCCCCATAATGGGAATCAGAAGGAGGGTCCGTTACACAAGGGGACCAATGGATCCCCTAACAAGGGTTGGGAGGTAGCATCCCTAACCCAACAGTAAAGGGAATATTCCTTGGCCAACTAGGGAAGGTTTATAATATGGTTGGATAGTCCAACCAGACTAACTTTCCAAGCCATAAAAGAAAGACCCCTCCATACCCATCCTCAATTGATCTTTCAACCAATCAGAGTCCTTTTAGCTAGCCTTAAGCTCTTCATCTATTATCTATCTAGATCACCATCTAACCTTCACAGTGAAAGTGTACGAGTGAACATAGCCATCTTTGTATTAGTTTGTTTGGAATTAAAGAAGTTTTTGTTCTTTGCATATTTATTGTATGTTCTCTACTCCTTGCTCAGATTCTACTCGCGAGACCATGTAATTTTTAAAGTGCAATCTTGCATATTCCCCACAAAGTTGGATTGATACTATGTTCCACAATAGTGAATTGCTCTATTAGTGGAGTTAACACATATTTTTTGGCACTATTGTGTAGTGTAGAGTTTCTCCATCCCTAGAGCCTTTAGATGTAGCGTAATCCATTGGACATATCCTATATTCTCCCACCCCATCAAATGTAGTCTTTGAGGGTGGCCTCTTTGTTATCGCTTTGTGGTTTCCACGACAAACCCTAGCTTATGAGATGATGTTCCTATTATATATGTTGATTTCCTCCTCTTGCATTGCATTGTTTCCTTGTTCCTTTGTAAATTTAATTGGATCCTCAAACATGGGAGTCCTTGACACTGCTCCATGCACCGTATATGTAACTTATGGTGGGCTTGAGACATTCCTCTCACTACAATGCATTGCAAAAGCACTTTTATGCTTGGGCCATTGCCAACATGTTTGCCTAGGGTATATGCATATTCTCTTACATTTTGAAGCACGACATTTGCCATGTTTGACAAGCATGTATTGTAGAGTGAGATATTGTCCTTGAATCCCTCCCCAACAAGTCACGAAGCATGTATTCTCTCTAAGAGATTTTCTTTGATGTCAGGACAACCTCAATATCATTCCTTGAACATGCAAGTGTTAAGTAGTGTAATAAATCAAGCATTTTTGTGCAAAAATCGCAAAGGATGAGATCACATGTGCTAAGAGTCATTAGAGCAGATATGAAATTTCCCCAATGAGCAATTACATTATCCCACCAACTAAGCCAAGAATCCATGGATGGAATACCACTTTCTTGTACATTGCCTTGCTGCCACCTTCTTATCAATGTTGCTTATGTCATGGCATCAACTTTCATTTGCGTCAACCTCCATTGCTCACAAATGGAAATTTGCTCCTCTTGTTTTTCTTTCTTGACAAACTTCATGGTATGTTGGTGTAGGCTTTTCTTCTAGTGATGCAACCATGATCTCTCTCTCCTACCCATCACATTATTTGGGCCCCTATTGGAAGACAATCTTGATGACCAATTAATTTTCCCTTCTCTTGTTTGACATGAGCCCATACACATCAGCATGCAAATAATCGCATTACTACATCACCAAGTTTAGCCACTCCCAGAACAAGACTTAGCTACTCTAGCAATGTCCTCGTCTTTTATCTCACATGTGACTATGATCATTAGTTCTTGCACATTGCAGTACATTTCAACCAAGTCTAACCTTGAGAGCATTGCATCATATGACATTGAATAACAATTTCTCTTACCTTGGCATGTAGACATGGCACACCATTGTAACTCGGTCATTTACTCGATGGGTATGATCAAATTTTCCGCATGTGTAGAAGTATATTCACACACACACACACACACACACACACACACACACACACACAAAAATTTAGCTTTGTGGCCCAACCATGAAGTAGAGGGGAGGAGAGGTATAATCACACACTCTACATTCTATCATGGCCTATCTGGCCTATGGTGAGTGGGAGGCCTACCTCATTGGAGGGATGGAGGTGAATTCTCTCTCTCTCTCTCTCTCTCTCTCTCTCTCTCTCTCTCTCTCTCTCTCTCTCTCTCTCTCTCTCTCTCTCTCTCTCTCTCTCTCTCTCTCTCTCTTTGTGTGGCTGAACAAGTTGACTTGAGAGTATTATTTATCTTGCTTATGCTACATGGATGGTGAAGGAGACATCTGACTTGTTCTTATCCCCCTTGAAGCAAGGTTTAGGGAGGGTTATATAGCCCCTAAAGGAGGGGGACTAGATACCAAGGAGGGGGGATCGTAGGCTCATTATGCAAGCACAAGATGTGTGACCTAACAACGATGCTAGCTACCAATAGGCTAAGATGGAGGAGGTCATCCAAGTCAACTATTGAGCATGGCCATTGTGTGGTCTAACCAACCAATCACTGACACCTAGATAAAGATTGCAATGAAAGAAGAGAATGGAAGGAGAAAATCCACACTAAACTGAATGAAAGATGAACACAAGAAAAGGATTGATCAGCCCTTGCATGTAGTTCAAGGCGTCTATATTTGAGTCATCAAAGCATTGAATTAGTGATAATCCATAACTCTTCAAAGACGTACAAACACACCAAAGGAATTTGTGTTTTGGTATTGGAATCTCCAAATGAAGAAAAAACCAACTATACTCTACAAGGAGTTATAAATGTCCCCCACACTTCGTAGAATGCTTGAACAATACAAAAAATCTATATTCTTCTTGGCATATCTACTCCAAACAATGAGCTAAGTGTGGTTTCCTCTTTATAGAAGCCATTAGGGCCAAAATACTTCAAAAATAGCACATTTGTTAATCACTGGATTAAGGAAAGAACCAATGAGAGTTTGCCACATCTTGTCTCCTCTGCTTTGGAGATAATAGAGACTCTTTCATGGATTTTTCTCTCTTTTTTAGCAAAAATCCTTGAGATCTAACATCTTTTGGTAGTTCCTAAGCTAATAAAGGCTAACAAAAGATGAGATAAAATAAGATGCAATTAATACTATTGGTTTTGTAACTTTCTAACCACACTTGAGTATTCTTCTTAGCAACAAGTGTATGTTCATTAGCCTTCTTGACATTCATTTTGGGTTCAACTTTTTCTCTGAGTTCTCTTCTTTGCACATTGGCTACGCTCCCTTTTTTCCATGGCTTCCACAAGGTGTCCTTCTCATTCTATAAATTCTTGCACTATCTTTAACAAAATTATAGACGAAAAATGGGAGCCCAAAATGTTTAGTATAAACAATAGGGTTACCATGTTGCCATTTTGCAAGGGCTCTCACAAGGCAAAGAAAATGAAATGAGAGTATATTAAGTATTATGAGAAGAGACATACCACTAGTTTCAAAATCACAGCTCAAGGATGGTTTGCTAGGGTGCAATATGTTTGCATAGCGAAGAAAATGCACTTACCTGCAAATGAACATTTTCCTCAACAAAACTATTATAAGTTTAATTTTAAGTTGAATCTTGTATGCAAATGTATTTTTTCATTAAAGCACAAAGTAAATAGTGGATTATTGGTGCTAGATATATTTCCCTCAAGAAGTTCTAAATGGCAACCCGTGGAGAGTCTTAATGGCATGTTTTTATAACTTGTGAAGAATTTGCAAACATTATCTATATTAATCAAACCACATGTTTTTAATGAAGGTAAGATTTTTGTATAGTATGCACAATGAGGTTCAGTCGAGGTGTATATGGACATGTTGAGAATTTACCATTGCCAAACCTTACATCCTTGAATTGGGAAACTCCCAATGAAGTAATGGTAAAGAGCTTCAAACTTATAATTGTTGAAGACATTCAAAAGGAATTGGGAAACTCCTAATGAGGTAATGGTAAAGAGCTTCAAACTTATAATTGTTGAAGACATTCAAAAGGCCATGATGCCTAGAAGAATATCTAAAAGAATACACTTGTCGTGGTTAAAATACAAGGCTAGTTAGGTTTCCGATCTTCAATTTTCCTTTGACCTTTTCTCCTTCTTTGGCACAAGTTCGTCTTCATCAATTTCATTCATCATCATTAAGTTCCTTATTGCGAGCTTTTTTTGTTGCTAGAAGAATTTGAATTCATAGGTATCCTCTTCTCTTGAGGCTTTAGAGGTAATGGATCAAACTTCAAAGGAGAATGCTTTGGCACATCTTTCTTTATAGAGGCAACAAAAAACTTTTTGGTGGTTACCTTTACCACCTACAGATTTCACCTATCTCTTGGTTTTTGCCCTTGAAAGATTTGGGAGAAAGAGGGAAGTCAAGGTCCACTCAATTGGGAACACAAGAATTTTAATTTAAAAGTAAAATATAAAAGACTTACATTCACCCCATCTAAGTTCAATAACTTTAAATTTATAGTTCTACAAATATTTAAGATAACTCTCGATTCCCAACTATGTACATCGATTTGTAGTGGGACCTCTTAAAGGAGAAACTTATAAGGTCTCTCAAAATCCACAATATCTTCAAAACTAGCATCAAAGTGGATAGTAGTAGCACTAGAAACAAAACCTTGTTAGGAAACAATAAAGACTACCTTACAACATGTCTAAAAAACAAAAAAAAAAACTCTAGATTATACATTTTTGCCATCCCATGAATTCTTAACAAAGATTTCATAAGCATAACCCATGTAAAGAAAGCACGACCCATGACTCCAATGACCCATGTAAAGAAAACATAAGCAAAAAGTATGAAAAAAAAAATCACCAAATGTAACTATGTATAAGAGATTTCCCTTTCAACATACAAAAAAAACATGTTTGGCACTATCAAAAAAATTTTAAATCATGCAATATTCGAATCACATTTGAAAAAAGATCCATAAAGAAAAGTAGATCTATAACAAAATTAGATAGCTAAGTATATTTCTTCTCTAATATACTCTTATCTTCCAGAGATGTTCTAGCAAAACTTAGATATCTTCCAAAGATGTTCTGGCCAATTGTGTCATAAGGGACGACCAATGGTAGATATCTTACAAAACTTAGTTGTGCATATCCGACTCACTATACAAAACAAAACAAGGATATAATATTGAGTTGAATAATATAAACGCATTATAAATTTTTGACAAGAAACTCTGAATATATATTCAAAAAAGATTTGAACATTTTTTACTTTAATGTACATTTCTATACTTTTTAAAACTAAAAATATATAAACCATTGGGAATTTGGTATTTCTCATTAGCACTTATTATTTGAATCAAAGTATATATATTTCAATGTAATTGTATAAAAGAAAGGATATTTTACTTATATATCCTAAGTATTTTTATAAAATCATAAGTTATAAGATGATGTGATAATACTATGATTTTTATTTTAAGTGAGACTTTGACCTAATTTAAAAATCAAAAATTTCACAAATATTTGGTCTTTGAAAGAAAATTGAATTTTTAAGAGAAATTTAGCTCATTTGCTATTTTTAAACTATTTTTAGGCCAAAATAAGCTTTTGACATCTCTACACAATCAACATCCTTTCTTTGGGGATATGATGCCACAAGAAAGCTCGAGTTGTCTACTTTTTCAAACCTTGCAACTCCTCTAGTGGAAGCTTCTGAATCTTTGCATTAAATCAAATTTTGGTTTTTGTAATATGCACAAGAGGGGTCAAGGGCACAAACTATTCGCAAATTCAATTGGTTTCATGAGGGGTAAGCAGTTTCTCAGCTAAAGATATCAACTATACACATGCATAAGGGGAATGTGCAAACATGAAGCTTAAAGAGCTTAAAAGCTCATGGGGCAAAGAAGGATAGCAAGTACAGAATCCAGAGAGCTCTAGCTCATTGGACAAAAAGAACAGAGAATAAGAGAATAAAGAGGAATTAAAAGGATGAAAAACAAAATGGAAAAATAGAGTCACATAGCAGCTAAAGCCACATTACAACAGGTCCAAAGAGAGAAGCTGCCATCCAACAGTCTGGCACAACCTGAGACAGTAGTACATTGAAAGCCAGCATTGAAAAACGATACATTCTTCAAACTGACTCATCAAACTCAGTACATTTTGCACACACTACTAGTATCACATCCTTGGAACAGACTCAACTGAATCAGTGGCAAGTGTCTATGTATGTAATCCGCAAAGCTCACACAAGTTCTGCAACTGTCTTTAATATATGCCAATCCAACTCAGTGCAACATGCAATACTGAGGACATCAAAAGTTCTCTGAATTCACTATTCATTCAAAATGGCATATGCAATGCACATGCCCTACAAAGGAAACTGAACAAATCTTCAATTTGACAATTACATTCACAACCGGCCTATGATTCCAAATAAGAAAATTGCCTGTATGAAAACCAAAGCATTTGTCCTTCCTAAAAAAAGAATTGATTGTTCCAAACTGTTTGTGATAAGCAAAAGCCAAAGTCTTTCATAGGCCCCTCAAGGATCCCTACTGACAGCAGCACATAAAAGTATTGTTTTACCACCTAATAAAATTCAAGACTTGGCTATGATACAAACAAGACAATGGATGATCAACAATCCAGTACTAGGCCACAGCCAGAGACGTGTATTCAGAGCACATGGCCACCATGCATGCCATTATGACCTTCAAGCCACCAAAAATCGCTGCTAGTAATAGAGGATTACATTGCAGCAAGCATAGCACAAGCATGCTCATTAGCAACCTCATGGCCCCAGTGGACACATAAGGAGATAAATTCATGCACTTGGTCCACAGCTAAGTCACACACACTCAAAACCCATGTTGTACGATGTACACCATTCAATATCATCAATGAGGCCTTGTGACAAACGCTATTAAGCGTCAACAAATTTGAATTATATGTTTCCTGCTCACTACATTTTAGTGGCATTGCAGATTCCTACCCACTAAACAAGCCGCCTAATACAAAACAATTACAGAGGAGTCCTGATAAGAACATAAGAGACTAGGAATTATATGTTCCTGCACACTGCATCATATTATTTAAATACACCTGGACAGGGTCTAGCAGATGCACAAAACTACACTATACTTGCAACTATTTAAGATTAACCAGTAGCATTGACCATCTACCCCATATGATCCGACAAGGTATTATATAAGTACCTTGAATTACAAAATGCCAGTAAGCATCCTACAAGAACTTTTTCAACTATTTCCACACCCTTTCAAAATTTCAATGCAGTAATGATGAACTTAAAAACAGCAGAATTTGAAAGGTGGTATGAATGTAGGATGCAAACAAGGATTAAAATCATGAGTCAAAGATATCAGCTTCCTTCCATAGTCAGCTCAATAATAGTGGAACAACATTGACAGAATATGATCAGTCTAACAAAAATGCTGCTTTCCATAGGAAATGAAAGCATCAATACCAATTCCACCATCAGTTAGCTAACATGGAAGCTGCTAAAAAACAGAGTTCAAGATGACACATTGAGCAGTTTAGTACTCTTTCAAAAAATCCCATCACTCGGATGCTCTAGCACAGATGAGAAGTAGAGTACATCCTCAATATACAACAATTTAATTCCAGCAGGATAACTACAACGTATTCGCCATAAAACTAACAATTATTTAGAAAGCCTAAATCATGTGTCACCTGTGCATATAGCTAGTGAGTAAAATTAATTCAAATTCCATTGGTTGATATTAATTCCTCCATCAATGAACTAATATGCAAGCTACCCATGTAGAAGGGATTGGGCAGAATAGCACTCTCATTTGAAGATTCAATCTCAGTTGCTCTAGCACAAAATGGAAAGCTGAGCAAATCCTTGACCATTACAACCATTTCGTTGCATCAGGATCACTACAATCAATTAGCTGCAAAACTGGCAATTGTTTAGAAGCTAGCCTAAATCATGTGTTGGTTGCACGTGTGTAGATTTGCTGATTGGCATGTCCAGCAACCAGTCTAATTGTACCCCGGACCATCAACTCTCTAATTGCCTTGCGAGCAAGCGATCCATTAATCTGTAGAACAGTCACGCATGAATGAGGCATAACCTTGCCATTATAAATGTTTAGCTATACCAGTTAATGATGCAACAACATACCCGCAGTCGATCAGATAAGACTGAGGGGGTGATCAGCTTGTACTTGGGCACCTCAGAAAGAAGCTTATCATAGGTAGCCTGGTCAAATAGAACCATGTTGTTGACCTTCTCCTTCTGCTTTCCCTTGCTCCATTTCTACAAATTCCGGTAGTCAGCAATGTTGCTAGTGCACAGTTGAGAATTAAGATATTTGTAGTAACATCTACATAAAGAGCCCAGTAGGAGCACAATACTGCATCCAACGCCTTCGTAACAGCTGCACTTACCCAGAATAATTACAAAGCCCACCTTATCTATTTAGCATGCAAGGGTCTGGGGTCCATGCTGGATTTGTCAAACTGTTTGTGATGTTGATTGTTGGCACATAGGACAGAAATAACTGTAAACAGGATCAATATGGCAAGGGGGGAGGGGGGGAGAGAGAGAGAGAGAGGACACATATCCCATACTTTTATCTTAACATTGACACAAGAGTGTTCAGTAGAGGAAGTTGTGTCTGCCTAAGTCTATTCCCTCATGGTTCCTAGGTCTAGCACAAGAATTTTTACACAAATATGGACAATAGATAACACTCTGTGAATTGCAACAGTATCATGCGCTTTTGCAAGGGAGTAACAACATACCTAGCTAGGTGTGGCTGGACACAGGGAGCTGATAGCCTCCGCAGAGGTCCCTCCTGAGTAGAAGCCCAAGATGTTGAACACTACAGGGAAAGCCCAGGCCGGTAAACCCTGCCCCCACCCACACCTAGCCTCCCAAGTAGAAGCTCGCGATGCTGAACAATCTGGAAAAATAAAGGGAAAAGAGCCCCATTTCTGGACACAGGAAGAAGTCAAATACCTATTGTGTAAGGTACTTGGAAACGTATCGTCCGTCCGCCTAAATCTGCCATGCTTATCTAACAGACACTGCCCCACCCACCCATTCTAGGTAACGATGCTTTCTGCATATTAGGGTTTTGAAAAATGCAACATCCGGCTTCCTCAACCGAAACAGGGGCTCGACTGACTTGCAAAAAAAGGCATTATCTGACTAGGTGGTTATGGTGCTACTGTGATAATGCTGCGTTTAATAGAGTTCTTGTAATGCCGATTGATTGCAGGACCCGAGCAAAGACATCTCGTTAAAGTAAACCAACAAGGAACGCAAGAGACGGGAAACCATATCCATACCTTTTTCTTCTGCTTGCCGCCACCTCCACTCTTGGCCGGCTTCGCAGGGGCAGAGGAGGCTTTCTCCTTCTTGGGAGCCTGCACAGGAGTCGAGGGTTAAGAACGACTATGACGATAAGACAGACGTCCGCCGCGATAGTAGAGATGGCACAGAGAGAGGATCGGGCAGACTCTCACCATTTCTACTCACACTGGACTCCCAGAGATGGATTCGCGCGCGAAACCCAGAGAGGGGGGCGGAGAACAGACGTCACGAGAATAGACCCAGCTGCATGTCCGAAACCCTAATTTAATCACAGCCTATATTGCTTTTAGATCCGGCCGCCCGCCCACCAGTCGGTCGCCCCGTGTGGCCGCCCAATGTTATAGAAGCAGTACATGTTGCGGACATTTACCAAAATGTCCCTAGGTTCTTTTGCTTCCCAAAATACCCCTCTAATTTCACATTTTTCCTTTTCACAAGCGAAACTAATCCTCGACATCCATCAACGCATGCCTAAGAAGTCTCTAACATTTTCCCATGTGGGAAAAGGGGCTCTTTTCCCTTATTTTTCCCCTCTAAAAAGTATTATGAGTTTTTCAGTGTTGGGGTAATTCTAATTTAAATGCATTGTCATTGATTTTGTGAATCATTTTCAAAGGTCCATAAAATCTAGGTGCTAAGTTAACAACAGGGTGTTTCTCAATACTTTGCAATCTTCTCTTTTCAATCCGTAACCAAACATAATTATGAACATTGAAACTCGTAGCTTTTCTTTTCTTGTTAGCTTGTCTAGTGTATGATTGCTGGGCTTTCGCAATCATGTCTTTAACTTCAACAAAAATAGTAGCATGCATATTGGCAATATCATCGCAGCTTTAACTTTGTTTGACAATCATGTAACAAGTGTAGGCAATCTATGTCCATAAATGATTTCAAAATGTGCTTTTTGTGTAGTTGTGTGTGGTGTATTATTGTATGCAAATTGAAGTAGATGCAAGTGTGTATCCCATGTCTGTGGTTTTAAAATTGTGTATGCATGCAAAAGATCTAAAATTGTATTGTTAGTAGCTTCTATTTGCCCATTGGTTTCAGAATGAAATGCAGAGAACAAATCAATCTTAGTACCTAAATTAGCAAACAAAGTAGTCCAAAAATTGTTACAGAATCTAGAATCACGATAAATAATAATAACTTTGAGCAAACCATGGTTAGTGAAAACAGTCTTAAAAAACAATTGTGCAGCTTGAGATGCAGTTAATGTTTTCTTACATGGTAGGAAATATGTTTGTTTGCTAAATCGATCTACTATAGTCCAAATCATATCATGATTAGCTTGGGTGTTAGGCAAACCAGTTATAAAATCCATTGAAATATGTTCTCATGGTCGTTTAGGATTTGGTAAAGCCATTAACAAACCATATTGCTTACAATGGTGTCGCTTGACTTGTTGACAAATTAAACATTCAGAAACAAAATTAGAAACATCAAATTCTATTTGTAGCCAATAAAAATCTTCAACGAATGTTCTTAAAGTAGAAATAATACCTCTATGGCCTTGATATGGGGAACAATGAATTTCATCCAACACAAATGATCTAAATGGAACAGTGACACACAATCTTTTCTCATAAAACATAAATCCATCAAAATAAGACAAAGAATCAATTATAATCTAGTTATTAGCAACTAATTTATTCCAATCAGCTTGAAATTTGGGATCATGGTCATAAGTATCTTTCATAGGGATAAGGGAATCAAAAGATAAAATAGAAATATTATGGATACTTGGTCTTCTACTCAATGCATTGGCAACAACATTCTCTTTTCTGGGTTGATATTGGATAAGTGGATGGAAACTTTAAATAAAAGCAGCCCATTTAATATGACAATCAGAGATTTGTGGCTGACTAAGGAGATGTTTGATACTTTGTTGGTCAGTTTTGATCATGAATTCAGATTCCATTAGATAGTGTTTCCGTTTATGTAAGGCTTGAACTACAACTAACAATGCCTTATTAAAGGTAGAATATTTCAGTTCAGAAGGTTTAAGTTTGCAACTAGAATAGGCTATGGGATGTGAATCTCGCATAAGGACAACTCCTATTCATGATCTACTAACATCAGTGACTACTAGAAAGAATGATCAATTAAAGTCAGGTAATTGCAAAATAGGTGTATGTGTTAAAGCATGTTTTAATAAATCAAAAGGCTTTTGTTGGTTATCAGACCAATGATATACAACACCTTTCTTTAATAGTTTTGTCAAGGCAATGCAATCAATGAAAAATTTCTCACAATTTTTTTATAAAAGCTAGCAAGACCTAAGAAAGAACGTAACTCATGCACATTTTTAGGAATTAGCCAATTCAGAATTACTTCTATCTTTTTAGGATCAACTTGAATACCATCAAAAGAAACAATATAACCTAAGTATTCAATTTGGGTTTGGAAAAATTCACTCTTGTCAAGGTTAGCATATAATTGATTTTCTTTCAACAATTTGAAAACCAAAGATAAATGTTCATAATGCTCATTCTCATTCTTACTGAAAACCAATCTGTCATTAAAGAAAATAATTACACAATGCTGAAACTTAAAAAATATATGATTCATCATACATCTGAATGTAACTGGTGCATTGGTCAAACCAAAAGGTATAACAAGAAATTCATAATGACCAAATTGAGTTTTAAATGCAGTTTTAAAAATGTCAGGTGTATCCAATTGTACTTGATGATATCCAGATTTGAGATCTATCTTGCTAAAAATAGTGGCTCCTTGTAGTTTATCCATGAGGTCGTCTATCCTAGGGATCGAATATCTATTCTTAATAGCGATCTTATTTAGGGCATGATAGCCAATGTACATCCTATAGGTATTATTTTTATTCTTAACTAATAGGACATGTGCAGCAAAAGGAGAACTACTGGGCCTAATGTATCCTTGGTTCAATAGTTCTTCAACTTGTGCTTGCATTTCTTTCTGCTGGATCCGATTGTGTCTATAAGGTGCCTTACATGGTGGTTGAGAACCTGGGATTAAGTCTATTTTATGGTCTTAAATATGTGTAGGTGATAAACTAGGGGATAAATCAGCAGCAAAACAATTTTTAAATTGTGAAAGAAATTGTGCGTGCCTAGGATGCATCTGATTTTCCTTAGCTTAAATTTCATTCACCCATACTAAGTATGATTTGCTATCTTTTCTCAATGCACGTTTAGCTTGTGTGTAACTAAGCAAGGGAAATTTATCAAAGGTGTGCGTTCCATGTAATGTGATTTGTTTTTCGTTAGAATGAATTTTCATGGAATGTGCGGAATAATCTATGTCAGGATTATATTTATGACGCCAAGGCATTCCTAAAATAATATCACCAGCTTGCAAAGGCACAACCAAGAAATTTCTGCGCTCAACATAATCGCCAATTTCTAAATCATGAACTTCTTGTGTACCATTGTATCTAATGCCTAAGAATGCAGCCTTTATGTAATAATGAGTTGGTACATTAGGTAAGTTCAATTCTTTGAGCAACTTCACAGAAATAAAATCATGTGTGCTCCCATCATCATGTAAAATAGTCTTTTCGTGACCATGCACAAGATATTTCATCGTTAATAATGAATGAGGATTTGGCATACCTAGTAAAATATATGAAGCAATACCGATATCATCATCATTTTCCATGAAATCTCCCATTTCTTCATGGTCTTTGTCTTCAATTACTCCCAAGTAATTGATTTGAATAGTTGGCTTCTTAGATTGACAGTTTAATGCTAAGTGTCTAGGTCATTTACATTTGCAGCAAACTATAGACTTTGCTTTGGAAACATTATTGGTAATAAGGGCTGGAAATTTAGGTATGTTGGGATTTGGTTGGAGAGATGGCTTAGGATTTGAATTTGTGTTTGATGGTAAAGAAGGAGATTGAGTCCAAGGTTTACGAAAAAAAGAAGGAACAAAGCGATTTTGATTGAATCTTCGAAAGTTAAAATTGAATTGCTTTGTACCAAAGTTACTATTAGTTGGAAATTGTTGTGGTCACTTTTCTCATCCACAAATTTTGTTTTCAGCATCATGGGCTAAGAAATCATATCCTCCAAAGTCTTTGGCTTGAACATGTTCACTTTCGCATAAAAGTGACCAAGCAAACTGAACATATACTTGCGCTTGTGGATCACCTCAAGAACATCTTCAAGCATTCAAAGTTGAAGTAAGGCACTCCAGAAACACTTAGTGTATTGTGGGATGGATTCACGATCTCTTTGTTGTAGAAGATCCCATTGTTTGACTGCTTTTTCATGGAATTGAGGTGGAAGAAAATTCTACAAAAAGTGACACATTTGAGTTTATATTTTTCAGCATACTACTCTTCATGGAAATAATCATCAAACTGACTGATAAAAGCGAGAATAATTTTTCCATCATGTTGCCCATTAAAAGTACGAAATTTGAAATTTCTTTTACTTATCTTTTCTTCTTTCTTGATGAGAGATTGTGCTTCGAGTGTCATGTTAATCGTACGTCGAATAACATATTTGGGTTGCATTCCATTTTGATCGACATGTGGATCATTGAAGAGTAGCCAATTGCACTTGCAAAGTTTGACGTGCTCTTCGTTCCTCTTGAAGTTGCATCATAATTAGGTCCAAATTTTGCTCCATGGTTGGTTCCAGCAAAGCACCTTTGGCCATAAAATCTTCCATGTTTTGATTGGACATCCTACAAAATCTCAAACAACCTCACACACTCGAAATCTTACTAGAGGGATGAGTGTAGCTTAAATTTGGGTTTACAAGGATTATTATTATTTTTAACTATGGTTTTTTGCAATTTTACTTCTTTTGTGGGTACGATAATTGATGATGGACTTCTTCCAACAAATATTTCTTCCGTGTAGACTGTGTATGACAGCCTGCTTGCTGAAAATTGACTTTGTCAAATTGCAAGTGTGAACAAAGGCTTGCTGAAGATTCAAAATAAGTTCAAGATTGATTTGGTGTGAACAACTTCTATGGAGGAGATTTAAGAGCAAAGTCTTTAAGCTTTAATAAAGCTTAACTTTAAGCTTTTAAAGAAAATCTTCAACTAATATTTTGGTAGCGCACAGGACGACGGCAGCTATTTGTCAACGTCGATTGCGATGAGTACATCTTGAAGCCTTGCTGAAATTTGATGAGCTTTAGCTCTTTCTTAAGCTTTAGAGCTTATAAGCTCAAACTAATTGAAAATCTCTTATTTGTTTCCCTGAGAAGAAAACGTCTTGCAAAGGAGCTTCCGAAGTGGTCCTCCATCGCATGAGAGTGATCCTTTGCAATTTGACAACACATCAAGGGATTCTTCATCACTGCCAGGAATACCCTGGTATTTACCGTTCGTCACGAGACTGCTTGTAGAGCCCGTTTGTTCCAAGAGCTTCGCCTTTGCGTGAGATGGTAAGCGATTGGAAGCCCTTGATCTCAGCTCCACTTTGATATCACTGATATGCAAATCAGATGCTGAATGCGTGTGTAGTGAGTGCTGAAAGGTCCCCAAGAACAAAGAACTCTACTAAAACTCATAAAGCAAGAAGAAAGGTTTGCATGACATGAGACAAAAAGACAAATTCGGTACAATCTTCCCACGTGCCTTGTGTGAGTGCTCCACAAGACATGCATTTATAAAATTATTAATCTCCAAGCTAAAAAATAGCCCAATTTACAATTAGCATGCTTTGGCTTTTGTGTATGCTTTTGCCCAAATAAAGAATAAAGCAGTTGAGCGGCCCAAAAGTCGCAGGATGTGCCCAAATACAATGTCCAATAATGAAATATTTAAACCAAGCACCTATGCGCATACAAAATAATAAATATTTATCAAGTGCTTCAATAAATAAGTGCACCTAAATAAATATTAGCACTACGCCTTTAATGATAAGACGTGCGCCCATTAAAAATGATGATTTCTTTTAGGTAATCTAAATACACGCCATTGCACGATGCTTCCCAACGCCACCACTGCCTGCTCTACACATCAATTGAAGCATTCACAATTGTTAAAAAAAAAATTAAAAAAAATTAACAAAGGTGAATACCTAGCAATCTTCAGCTACAAAATAAATAAATAGGTTGGAACTCTGTCCTAACCTTAATTTAATATGAGTGCACTCTAAACTCGTAAATGTCTATTAATTTAAATATGTGTTTTGCGGAGTCACCCGTTGTGGAATCACCCACGTGCACATTAAATTAATTAGACGCCCAAAAAGTACATGCATCCCCATCAACTTCTCGCACAAGGAATCCACCTTGTGTACAAGCCTCGACAAATACATATAGTTTTACGGAATCCATCGTAAAACCTCACGGAATCTATTGTAGAATAAAAACCTCACGAAATCCACCGTGGAATATGCCTCCTGGCATCATGCATGGGGGAAGGAACAAATGCATTCAAGCTTGCTTGGATGGACTTAGACTTCTCTTCCTCATATTTTTCTCCTTCTCACCTTTGAAAGATTGAACTCCCAACAACTTTTAGTTTAACTTGTTTGTTTAGAGCCATGAGTTTTGGCATTACAAGGCTTGATACAAGCCACATCCATCTAACTCACATAATCTTATCCAGCTACTCATCTACTCTATCAAACATAGTAGGTAGTCCATGCATCTAAACCCTCTGTTCTTCTATTCTTCTTTGTGTTGGTGATTCTCTTTTGTTGTGCACTCTCATACCTTTTGGATTTTTGTACTAATTTGAGTAGTTTTAGGTTTCAAGTCCTCCATCTACTGGTACCAACTTATCCACAGTTGTCTACACCCCTTTATGGTGCATACCTGGGGCAAAAGCCTTTGCATTATTCATCTTCTCTCAAATGGAATTGTTGACATAGAGCTGTCATCTCACCTATTGATACCCATGATCTACATGTTCTAACTTAGCTGGGGCCTTGGATGTTTCAACCATGACTTGGTGGCTATGCCTTTTCATTCTAAGTTTCTTTGTCTCAATGTTTGATGTGCACTCTATGTTTCTCCCTGCAAACCCTCCCATCTCTCAACATTGCATTAGAGCATACGGTTCTCTTGATAGCTAAGTGGTGGGAAAATTGCCAATTTATAGATGGATGGGCCCTCCCAAATTAGGGTTTGGTTTATGGGACATTGACACTCTCTTAGGATCACATTTCTTGTAGTGAAAGCTTGGTAATTTACATGTTTTGGGATTGTCTAAAGAGTTAATTCAGTTTATAATACTATTTTTCCACTCATTCCTCTCATCATCTCCAATTGGGGTTGTGATCATCCAAAGGTTTCCTACACCTACATTTGGTTCTAACTATTGTTTTGTCAGCATCATTCTAGCCCTTTATTCAACTCTCGTGGCCCCTATTCAAGTGTTATGCTACTCTCATCACTAGGACCTAGTGGATTGTTGCATTTTTGTCCCTATAGCTTGCATTGCTCATCATTTGGAGAACTTTTCAACTTTGCCCTAATTTTGCATTTGCATCTGCAATAGGCCATTTTTGCATTTTCAATACTTTTATTCATCAATCTCAGCTCCCAACTAGGGTTTGGCTTATGGGGCACAATGACTCTCTAAGAACGCATTTAAAAAAAATGAAAGTTTGGTAATCAACATGTTTAGGGACCATTTTAAAGAGTTGATTAGTTTAGAATGCTTTTTTTAGCTCAACACAAGCTGCTCGATACTAAGCCTCACTAACTTCTTCACTAAAGGGAGAGTTTGGAAGGATCATTAGCTGCCATGGTCTCAGTCTCATAAGCAAAACTTAATGAATTGGTTGAAAATCAAGTTTTTCACTATCATGAAGTTGTTGTTGATTTTCCTATTGCAAACCTTCAACACACTACTAAATTTGATCAATGTCAGGTGTAATTTGGTAAAATAATGGCATCAAAATGGTCAAAACATAGCATTGGTTGTACATTGGGTTGGTTTTTGCAATCCATGGAGGAACCATTTTGACTCATGGAAAGAGACAACTGTTGTGAGAGAGCACAATGAAAGAGAAGACATGAGCACATAGAGAGAAGGGAATAGAAATACTATGATGAAAGAAGACAATGGAAGGAGGAAATTTGCATTGAAGTTTCAATGAAAGTTGAATACAAAGAGGAAGTGTGCAATAGAAGAGGAAACATGAACATGGAGAGAAAAGGGAAGAGAAGATTGCAACGAAAGAAGAAAATGGAAGGAGAAAATCTCCCCTAAACTATGTAGTCACGCATTTAGCTTTCATTTATAGTTCAATGCAAATTATGTCCTTCCATTCTCTTCTTTCATTTGCTCTCTTTCTCTTCCCTTCGTCTCCATGTTTATGTTTTCCCTTCGTTGCACACTCTCACATTGTATGATCACCAAAGTGAGGACTTAAAGGTTCTATGAAAAGAAGGCTAAACTCAACTTGTTGTTTCGAGCAAACTCGATGCAAAGAACCCAAAATTTCTACCTTGTGTCTTTGAAGCATTTGAGGCATCTACAACTTTTCTTTTACAAGGTATAGTTGATTTTCCCTCACTCAATTAGCCAGACCCCAAAATGTAGGAGTTCTTTGTGTGTTTGTAGGTCTAGAGATGTTTGATTATTCAAATGTGAAGAGTATTTGGTCTTCCTTCGGTAGGTGGTCCTATCAATCAAACCATCATGAAGCCTCAAAGTGAAGACCATTTTCTCCTCTCTTTGCTTCTGTTCAAACACAGGAGAGAAAGTGTAGAATAGACATGAAGTTAACAGATAACAATGTACTTTTATCTTTCTTCATTATTCTCTAACTGAGAAAAATACACAATACTTACATCAAACTAGGTCTGATTGACCATAGTAACTAACCATGACTAACTAGAGTTAAGTCAAGTGTACCCGACTTATTTAAGACACACACATGCTGGTTGCAAGCTAAGCAACATAGTTGTCATGTCAAGGATAAGATAGTAGTAGATGAGCTTGACTCTCTCAACACTCCCCCTCAAGCTCAAGAAAGATACAGTTCTCCAAGTAGCTATCTGAAATGACTAAACTTATCTTTACCTAGTGACTTGGCATAGATATCAGCTACTTGATCATCTATCTTGACATGCAAGAGATCCAGCTTTCTTGCAAGTACCATCTCATGTATGAAGTGATAGTGTACAATGTCACTAGAGCCTCTACTTGCATATCCAAATCAACCATCAACTTTAGCAACCAAGTAATCTCACAAGTTGATAATGTGGCACCTCTGTAATGTGCCTCGATACTATATAGTGCAACTATCAATTACTTCTTGCTATTGTAGCTAATCATCCCACTGCCAAGGCTGAATGCATAGCCACTAGTAGACTGTCTATCATAAGGACATCTTGCCAAATCTACATCAATGTGTCCCATGAGCGTTAGATCCTTGTCTCTCTCATAAAAGAGTGTCTAGCCTTGACATAACGCATGATCCTTCTCACTGCATCCAAATGGGGTTTCATGGGCTTCTACATAAACTGACTATATAAGCCCAATTGCATAGCTAAGATCAGGCCTAGTGATGGTCAAATATATCAAACTTCCCACCATTTTCCTATACATGGTAACATCTATAATTTTAGCTCTCCTGTGTCTGCATCCAATTTGATATTTTGATCCAATGGAGTCTCAAGTGTTTTACGATTTGTCATGCCATACTTCTTCATCATATCTAATGCATATTGTTTCTACATTAGCCAAAGTCCATTGGCTGAATTTACCACTTCAATGCCCAAAAAGAACTTTAGTTTACCCAAATCTTTCATGTCAAATCCATTTTTTAGCATAGTCATCACATCTTGTATTCCAATGTCCTCATCACCTGTAATAATGAGATTATCTACATAGATGACTAGCATAACCAAACTGGCATCTGTCATTGTGGTAAATAAACTATGATAAACCACTCAATTTAAAGCTAAGACTCTGCAAGTGACTACTAATGCATGCATGCCAAGCTCTTGGAGCCTATTTCAGCCCATAGAGAACCTTTTTCAGCTCGTAGACATAATCTAGATACTATAAATACTTCTTCTTCTAGATCACCATTCAAGAATGCATTCTTCACATCCATTTGCTATAATTTCCAACCCTTTACTGTAGCCAAAGCAATCACAATTCTGAAAGTTGTCATATTGGCAATAGGGGTGAAAGTTTCTTCATAGTTTAAGCCATACTGTTGAGTATACCCTTTTGCTACCAACTTGGCCTTGTATATTTCAATGATGCCATTAGACTTGCATTTAACTTTATATACCCATTTACAACCAATAGTCTTTTTGCCTTTAGGCAATGCAACCAATTCCCAAGTCCGATATTTCAGCCAATGTAGTTATTTTCTCATCCATTGCTTTGCACTAGTTTTTATCTAAGACAACTTCCCCAAACATAGTAGATTCTTTGTACTCCATGATCTTAGTCATGTGCGCATAATGCTTCGTAGAATATCCAATGTATGTAAGTCAATCACTTGGGTACCTCACCCTTTGCAAGTGTTTCCATTGCGGTGCACTACTTGATTTCCCTCTTTCATGAGGTGAAACATATCTACTCTACTTGACACCAAGAGTATACACAAATAGAATTCCAAGCTCATTGTCCAAGCTATCAACCAAATCATATCCAAAAGTCATCATGCCAGAAGCATAATCAAAAACATTTTCTTTTCCTCTACTTTCTACATCATTTCTCCCCCTCACTAACATAGTGTTGTTAGTGGATGGTGACACATAACTACACAATCTACCAGTCCAAGGAGATACACTAGGAGATACATCACCTGTAGGCCTAGACAAAGTAGTACTCTATTGTGGAACAAAAATAAAACCATGTTGTGAAGGCAAATCAATAGGGATAGCAGTAGATGATGCATACCAAGAAGCCATTTCATCAAAGATGACATCTCTACTGAATAGTGTTTCCCATGTAAACAAATTAAAACATTTGTAGGCCTTCCACTTTTGAGCATAATCGATGAACACACTCTTGTGTGCCATAGGATCCAACTTCTTCCTCTTTTCATTTGGGATATGGACGTATGCAATGCATCCAAAATGATAGTGACATGATTTGGAAAGCCAAATTGCGTATGTCATTGTAGGGTGAAGCTAAATCATGTATGTTATTGTAGGGTATTGTATGGTTTGTGCCCCATTAAATTTGGATCTAAAGCAGGGGCAATAAATTAGTTCTTGTCATTTGCATAGTCTGCAGGATGGTGCAAAGTGTAAAGAACATGGTTACTTGTGAGAAAGTTCTAGTGTGTCCAACAAGATGACAGTGCCCCATACTATCAAAAAGTGCCATAGAATTATTTGCTTACATGTTGAAAAACCATATATTTCCAGCACCAAATGTCATGCTAGATGCAAGGTCCTTTAGCACTTCCCCTTGTACTAATTGGTCCATCACGTGTTATAATTCAAAAATCTCCACAACCCTTATGCACAGCACTTATGTAACCATTTCGTTCTTCCCAACTTTCCTTCTCCTTGGACATGTAGCCATATCCATGTGATCTATCACATACATTAGTAGTCCTGTTCCATTCAATTGATCATTGAGCTAGATCCATCTCTTTGCATGCTCGAGAGAACAATGTGGGGGTAGAGAGAAAGTAGTGGTAACTCTTTAGGATAACTTGAACCACAATTAGAGAGCATCCATCTCGTCAAAATGTTCATTGATAATTGTGCATTTCCTTGATCCTATGTCCATATGTAGGATTTCCTCTCTTGTGCCAACCGTAGGGGCATATAGGTCAATGAAGGCTTGCACCTTTCTTGCCAATTCTTTGAGTGAAATCCAACCAACTTTTTGGTCACCACTCATACTTTGTGTGATTATCGATGTGAGAAAATTTTTATTGTTTTACTCAACATAAGAATTTGTTTTCTCTTTTTCCCTTCTTAAATTGCTCCTAGCCTTATGCTACACAATGTGATCATATTGATCTTGCATTTCCTTGCAACAAAATTAGTTTAAACTATGTTGTTGGCCTTGTCACCTATAGATTTAGCCATATTATCACCTTTGACCTTTTTTCCTTTCATAACCTTATCATTACCTTCCTTTTGGAGTTTCTCAAGGCATTCATATACAAAATGGCTATTCTCATGGACAAGCGTACAAATGATTGGGGAATTTAAGAGAACTTGATTCTGCACACCACATCAAGCACCTTAACATAATCAAGTTCAAAAATTTTGAAGGCTTTGAACTTGTGATTCCATACTATGCATGTATGTCTCTTTTCTCTAGGGTTAGTAGACATAGGGGGTGCATAGAGAACCTTGCCCATGGTTTTCGCAAGTTCTTTGACATTGGCCTCAAATAAGACATGCATATTAGTAAATGACACCCAAACCAAACATTTGGACAAGAGGACCTCATTCGGAGTGATTTTGGTAGACTAGGGCAAAAAATGTTCTAGGTTAATTGTGTAACCAATTGGGCATGACAACATCCAACCTCTCAGAGACAATGAGAACTTGATAAAAACTCCAACTAGCTTAAAATAAAATGTTGCAATGAGCTAGATTATGATCAAATTGCACCAAGAGCTCATCATTAGAGTGAAACCTCCCCATAGAATACACATCATAATGAGCTAGATTAGCATTAAATTGCATCGCGAGTTCATCGTTAGATAGAAGCTTGCCCATAGAATACAAAAATAAGACAGATGAAACAAAATTGAAGTACCTAAGAATACTCATGGATGTTTTGTGAACCCTTTTGCAAATGAAGCAAGTGAGTGTCTCTATGGAAGCAACTACCATGGTTTGCAAAATAACTTGTGCATTAAAGCTTTGACTTTTGTAACCATGGTGCATATGAGTTGGCTCCGTCTCCTCATCTTCTAACAACTTGGATACTTTCAATTTGCCACCTCTCTCCATAGGGTCTTCTTCTCCAAAGCACTTCACATAACATGGACATCAAAGGATTAAACGAAGCAAGCATATAGTCCATGTTGCATGCTTCTATCCAATTGCTCCTCTTGAAGTGATCTTATACACTAATGCACATTCGACAATATATGTTGTTTGGGTTTTCAAATGCATGTGATAGTGACTTGTTCTCTAGAGTGTTATTTGTTTACTTGCAATATGTCAAATATGTTAAGATTTAAATAATAAAATGGAAGGTCCTAATTGAACTTATAATTATAGTCATTTTTGGATGTATGTCTTTATGTGTTTGAGTTTCATGTCATTGAAATGTTTCCATAAGGGAAAATTTTGCCTTATGTTTGTAGTAGTTCTTGTAAGGGCATGCTATAGTAAGGAATTTTTTTGCCTAATGTCTATCGTTAAGGGCATCCTAAGTGGGATCTTACCTATTCTTGAGGGAACTTTACCCCTATTTAACAAGTACTTTGTAAATTTTCATTTTCTTACTTTTCTTTTTTCATAGAGCTTGATTCTTTCCCTTCTTAAGCATCAAAACTAGCACAAGAGAAGACAAAGTTGACATAAGGTGATGCTGGATTGTTGGTACATAATCTTTATTTTTATTCTCTTCACACGCGCGCGCACACACGCGCGCGCGTACACACACACACACACACTCACACACACACACACACACACACACACACACACACACACACACACACACACACACACACACACACACACACACACACACACACACACACACACACACACACACACACACACACACACACACACACACACACACACACACACACACACACACACACACACACACACACACACACACACCTCGCCCCTCGCCCCATATGGAGCTTCGAAGTTTTTTGGGGTACTAATGCCATTACAATGTAATTTTTTATGCTAGCCAATATTATCTTCCCCTTAGTCTTTCTTCCCCTTCAACTCTAGGTAGTATACAAAACCAATTTGCTTTGCTCTCTTGGGCTTGTCCTCGTATTTTAAAACAATGACATTAGTCCTTCCCTCCCCCTCCCAACAATAATTCCCCCTAACTAGTTCTCTCCTCCTCCCTTGAACATAATGTACATGCACATAATGTTGAAGTGGGATTGGAAATTAACCCTTGTTTTTCTCCCTTGGTCAACTAGGCCTTCATGTATTGCTTACTTTGGAATTTAGGAACTTACTCACATCCCCAACTTCTCCTTGGGACCCCCTAATTTCCCTAAATCTATTTAAACCAACAATGCAATGTAAAATTATATCCTTGCATAATAAATGCCCTAAAACTAACTATATACCCCCGCCCCCCCCCCCCCCCCCCACTGGTCTCTCTACAACTAAGGGCAAATACAAGCCCATGGTTAATCTAACCATAACTTAGTCTAGAGCTAAACGGGGGAAGTTTTATCATATCACACTCTCAAATATTGGGAATGCAATTGCAAAGATCAAACTGCTGGCTGTTGACAATTTGGATACACTCATCAAGGAAGATGAAAGGAACTTCAAAACAATGGATGGAGTCTTCCAAAGGTATCATCCACAATTTATTCTCCCATACTAATGTAATGTTCACGAAAGAAAATCCTAGGCTAAGGAAATTCGTAGAAGTGGCCACACCTTCTCTAATAGACCCTAGCCTAAGGAAAGCACTAATCCCTTATGAATTCTTTGAAGTTGATGCATAGTTTTTAAATACCACTTGGGAGACTCCAAAATGGTTGAATTGCTATGACCAAGGATCCTAGATTGATGCCTTTATTCGGCCAAGACTGTTGGAATTATACTTACACTCTTGCATATAGCAGCCTTAGGCATATGGTGTCTTCACTCTCTCACATCACCTATTTCGGTGGAAATGTGGCCTTTGCCTGGAGAAAATGATGTCTCCAACATATCGTAATTTTATTATTGCTTAGCACATGAAGGGACTTCATCACTCTCTAGGACTACTATTCTGAATGCTCCTCTATCTATGGCATTGTTGGAAGTTGGCAAATGTAACTTTGCTCATGGCATCTCTGTCTCCACTAAGTCCACTAAACCAAATGAAGGTAAACACGACTCCAAATTTATATGTGAGGTGTTCAACTACCTCAAACCATTCATAAAATGTTATTGTGACTTAGTTGGTCACAAGATTGAATGAAAGAATAACTCAAATTTGTGGTTTGGTCATGCTATTTGGCATGTCATGCACAATGTCGATAGTGTTCCAAGCAAAAACACTTATTCTCAAGATATTATTTTTCAAATGGCTAGCTACCATTAACACTTAGGATGCTGTTAAAGTAACCTTGGTGTTCACATATTTTTGAGAAAAGGTCATGACTACAGCAAAGAACCTTATGATCAATAATGGTTTGCAAGGTACCGTTAGAGCCACAGCCATGTAGAGAGAAACACAATCCTTCTAAAGGTAGCCATAGACTGCAAGGCCAATATACACCTAGAAAGTTTGGGTTTAGAAATACTACTACTTCTACCCAAGGTTCAAACAATAGTTTGAATACTTTTCATAATTTAAAAAGAAAAGGAGTTTCACTAGATGATTGTATCTCAACAACTAAACGATGGTTGTTTGACTAATGGTTGTAGAGAATGATTATTTAGCTTCATGGCTGTAAGGATATTAGTTGTGTCAAGTCTCATTTTAAGAGCATGCCCATCGCATTTTGTAATGGGTTATTAGACCTGGCCAAGCTAAAGAATAGCTCAAAGAGTTCTTCTACCTACTTAATCAACCTCTACCTCCAAACAAAACATCTTTGATAGCCTCATCCTTGGATGGTAATCTTTTCCATCTCTTAGTGATTCTCTCTATAAGCGTATGGATACCTTTTGTGGTACCTTCACACTTGAATGTAACAACCATCTATATAAAAGCAAGTTCTACTTCAAGAACACACTTCATGTGGGAACTTTGGATTTAAATGTTAGTACGGATGAAAGTATTAGGCTCATGATCAAAGGATTGAATCATATCCCTTCCAGGAATTATAATATAAAGGAGGCTCATGATGCCCTTTTTATTGGTTTTATAGAATTGTCACACCATCTCCATATTGAGAATAATGGTTACCAAGACAAAGTCTCGTGCTATATAACCAAGTAATTAAATATAGTAGTAGCTTCTACTAGGTCTATCCATGTTCAAAATTCAATCCCACGGATATCT
Organism: Lygodium microphyllum; assembly: GCF_053477565.2. NCBI lineage: Eukaryota > Viridiplantae > Streptophyta > Polypodiopsida > Schizaeales > Lygodiaceae > Lygodium > Lygodium microphyllum. The sequence goes on from NC_141143.1 coordinate 128,512,446, forward strand.
CTAATTCACTTATTAGGGATTTCTATATAGCTAGAATAGACAAAGCCTTTAATAACACCTCATTCTTTTGCAAGTAGCCAGGGATTGACCTTGCAATGGAAATATTCAACAGGAACGACTTTAAAGGTTGTGATTTGGAAGCACACATGATTGGGGAAACGCAACAAGCATCCCTTCACTACCTACACCTAGAAATAGGGGACTACCAATAAAGAATTCCCCTCTTGATGGGCATATATAAGGCTCACAAAGGGGACTTCATACGGATCAGAAATGCCTCTCACGCTATGTACTCTCAATGTTCCAAAATTGTTGCTATGTTGCTCTCCTCCTACAAAGTAGAGCTAATGAGGCTTTGTGTAGAGTTAAATAGGAAAGTTGCACTATGGATAGGAATCAATATCAAAGATTTTTGGATTGTGGATTCAAGCCAACACGTTTTCATTAACCTACCTAACACAATATTCAATGCCTTTTCAACTACTAATATTGAAAAATGTTATGAAAACATTTGGCATAATGGCAAATTTGGCCTCATTATGGTTGGGTCATTAGCATCATCATCAAATGGGCCTTTGAGCGGTGATTTTTGACCTCGAGAAGTGCTTAAAAATAGCCAAAAAATCATAATTTCAAGGGAAAAATAGAGTTCATCGAAGGCGGTAGTTGCAATCAGTACGATTTTAAGCGACATGCCCCTAAAGTGCTTTAAAGACCCACCAAGCAATGGTTGGGGAATTTTCATAATTTTTTGACATGTCAGATGAGCCTTCGGGAGATGCTTGGCAGTGGGGGACTTTGAGACGAGTGTGCAAAATTTTTTAGCTTGCAAAACGGACACCGGATGCGAGATGGGAGTGCCCAGAGGTCAAGGCCAAAACAAAATCAAGTGAAAAAGGACTTAAGGGATAAGGGGGGGTGTGAACCTTGGGGTCTCACCCCCCACATTGATTTCGTGGGGGGGACGGGGGCCGTTTTTTCTGGACGTGGTAGAAAAATGGCGCCACACTCCCCTCAATGGAAAAAAAAAAGAGATGGGGGGCTGAAGAACAACCCCCCCCAACTGATTACAGCAATGATCTTGTGCTTCTCTACACTCTCCATTTCCATCTCTCGTGTGTTCAATGGCTGCCCAGATGAAGAGAACCAGATCTAGTCTTTCTCTTTCCTCCCTCTCTCTCCCCTTTATGGGCTGTTCATGCGCATCATCTTGAATGAGGAATTAGGAAGGAGTGGGTGAAATGTGTTTCTATGGGGAAAAATGGAAAATAAAATTGAATTTCAGTATACTGGAATGGTTGGCATGAAAAAATTAGAAAATAATAGTGATTATTGTCAATTAAATGTTAAAAAAGAAAAAACAGAGAAAAAAAGAAATACGCTTCATTTAAAAAAAAAATACAATGAGTGTTTGTGAATGTATGGTAGTGGTGGAGGATGAGGTTTAGCCTCAGTTTGCCCTATATTTTTGTCAAATTTTGTGATTTATCGCCTTTCCTACATCAAAACGTGACAAAATGAACCCCTACACCTATGCAACGGAAGCAATACCTAAACGTAGGGGGTGGGGTGTTTGAATGATAGGATTTGGGTGTTGATTATTGCTGATTTTGCTAATGCATATCATGATATAGAATTTTTTGTATTTTAATTAAGAGGATAATAGCATGAGCGTTGTCTCGGTGCTATCCTTACATCGTCACAACGAGTTAGTGAATGAGCATTGGAAAGCCTGGTTGTGCACAACATGTTTCTTATTGCAAATTATGTTTGAGCACATTAGGACCATCCACTTTTGCATGTGCATATCAACCATGGTATCGGAATATGAAGAACTAGATGCATAGCACCTGTTTTTCGTTATGATGACCTATGCTTGAGAGTGTGAGAGACGACCTAATCCGTAAGCTAGTCGATCGAGTTTTTTGTGTGGTAATTATTTGGTAAGGACACATGGTATCTCCTGGAATACATTCAAAATGAAAGAGTGGAGCTTGTATCATGTGTACTTTATGTTGAAGCGACACATCTTGGGGCCAATCCCCAAGGTGTAGGAGAGTCACAGTGGGGCCGCAGAAATCGGCTGAGAGGTGCTTCCTTATGTTTGTACTACGATGCACTATGCCTATATGTTATGGGATTTCCCTCTGAGGAGAAGAGATGGTGAACATTGGACTATGACTCAATACAAACGTAGAATCAATTAGTGTAGAGTGAGGCTCAGACACTCCTAGCTTGCGAGGCCGTGTGGTGGGGTTGTTTGTTGTGTGCATGAGGTCCTGTTAGTGCTATAGCTAGTGCCGGCCCATTTTAGGTCCCATCAACCTTGTTACGAACAAATAAGATTTTTCTCTCAATCGACAAAGATGATAAAGGTACCTACAAAAACAAAATATCACATCAGAATCCTTTACTCTCTCTTGATGAGTGTGTGCACCTGAACACTTGGATAATCAACAACACCTTCATCACACTCAGTGGGATTGTCAAGAGGCAATATAAAGGCATCCCCATGGGATTTAGTTGCTCATTGTTATGGTGCAATCTATTTTGATCAAATGTTTCAAATGTGGAGGACCACACTATCAAAACAGATGCCCTGTGGAAGACACAGTCTCATCAAGCGGGTCGAGGGTGAACGCCACTAGTGCGTGTGGAGGAGAGGAATCACAAACGCCACACATCCAAGAAATCCCAAGTAGAAGTGATGAAAGCATGGACCACCCAAGGGTGGGGACAGTCAATGCACGACCCCATTACATGGCAGCCCGGGTAGCAGTAGTTCGCCACCTATATATCAAAGGCAGAGTGAGCGAAGGGAATCAGGATATTATGGTAGACACAAGGGCCACTCACAACTTTATCACATTGGAGTGCATAGCCAAACATGGATTGAAATTGTCAAAGGTCCTAGAAGGATTAACAGTAACATTCACAAAAGGAGAGGCCAAAGAAGTGAAACAGGTCTTTGCAGTACAAGTAGAAGCCGAAAAATGGAAAGCAAAGCTCAACTTCTTAATAATCCCCATGGATGATTTTGAAGTTATCCTAGGCTTGGAATTCTATGATAAATATGTCATTGCAATGTTTGGAAAGGGAGTGAATGAGATGATGCTAGATATGCAAGGAGAAGGCGTCAAAGTACATTGTGAAAGAATGCAATTACCAGGCAAAACACCAATCAAAGTGCAAATGAAGGAGAACAAGCCTGGATCTACTTGCCAAATAGTGAAGTCAAGTCCAAATCAACTAGGGGTGCCAACCCAAGCAACACCGTCAAGTGAACCCTATTAGATCACGTATCATGACATGCAGTGCCAACCAAGTGGAGAAATTTGTTAAGCAAGGAGACATGGTCTATCTATGTATGATTCGACCCATTGAGCAGGAAACCACCAAGAAGCCCAACCCCCAAACCTGTATCACAGAAGTGACAGAAATACTTGAGGATTTCAAAGATGTAATGTCAGCAGAACTGCCCAAGGGTCTCCCACCTAGAAGAGATGTGGATCACAAAATCGAGCTCATTCCAGGATCCACCCCATTGGCCAGAGCCCCTTATCGAATGAATTACACAGAACTCACGAAATTGAAGAGACAACTGCATGAGTTAGAAGAACAAGATTTCATCTGCCCCAGCAAATCCCCCTTTGTGCCCCAGTGTTGTTTGTTAAGAAGAAGGATGGGGGGCTTAGACTATGTGTAGATTATAGGGCCCTTAATAAAATCACCATCCAAAACAAATATCCCATACCCCTAGTGGAGGACCTCTTAGATAGGCTACATAGAGCTAAGTACTTTAGCCACATAGACCTTAGGTCAAGCTACCACCAGATTCACATAGAAGAAAAAGAAGATATCCCAAAAATAGCTTTTTGCACTAGATATGGTAGTTTTGAATGGTTAGTCTTTGTATTCAGGCTAAACAATGGCCTAGACACATTTTGTGGCCTCATGGGTTGAGTCTCTAGACCCAAAATAGACGTATTTATGATTATCTACATTGATGATCTACTAGTCTATAGCAAATCCTTAGAAGAATACAAGCAACACTTACGCTTAGTTTTTGAGAAGCTATGGCAATAGAAGCTATATGCCAAACCAAAAAAATGTGAGTTTGCAGTAAGGGAGTTAGAATTCATAGGCTTCATTGTAGGAGCAGATGGTATCAAAGTGCATCCCAAGAAAGTGGAAGCTGTCCAAAAATGGCATGTACTAAAGACTGTAAGGGAAGTGCAGGAGTTCCTCAGCTTCACAGCATTCTGTAGAAGATTCATCAAGGATTACAACCTCATCACCACACCCCTATCCCACCTCACCAAATAAGATAATACTTTTACATGGGGTAGTGAGCAATAGGATGCTTTTGAACAAATGAAGAAATGCATGAGTCAAGCCCCTGTCTTGAAAGTCCCCAACTTCACCAAACCCTTTGAGATCTCCACAAATGCATCCGACTATGGCATTGGGGGAGTACTAGTGCAAGAAGGCCACCCCATATCTTATGAATCCAAGAAGTTCACAGATGCTGAAACCAGGTGGAGCACACATGAGAAGGAAATGCTCGCAGTCATCCACTGCCTCAGAAAATGGAAGCACTATGTTCAAGATAAACACACAGTAGTCTTCATCCACAACATCTCCCTCAAATACTTCCAATCCCAACCCAAGCTATTGGCCAAACAAGCTCACTGGTTAGACTTCCTAGCTAAATTTGACTTAGAGATAAAACACAAACCCAGCTCCACCAACAAGATAGCAGATGTCTTGAGCTGAAAAGCTGACTTGAAAGCTGTTAGTGTGGTCAGTAGCAACTTCATGGAATTAGTGGAGGAAGCCTTGGCACATGCACAAAATTATACAAAATATGTAAGCTAACAAGACACTGCATGGAATATACACCCTCGAGGAGGGGATCCTATTTGTAGGAAAGTGAATGTATATCTCCAATAATGTGGAGCTAAAGAAACTCATCTTATATGAGATACATGATGGAAAACTAGGAGGATATAGAGGATAGAGCAAGACACTGGAGGCCCTTAGGAAGTAGTTCTTTTAGCCCAACAACCTAGTACCTAGCCGCTCATGGGATGTAATTGGCATGGATTTCATTGTGGAGCTCCTTGAATCCCATGGCTAAACCATCATTTTTGTAGTGGTGGACTACTTCTCCAAGCAAGCCCACTTCATCATTGCCAAACCACCATTGAATGCCAAAGAGGTAGCCCGCCTCTCCTTTACACATGTATTCAAGCTACATGGCCTACCCGTAATAGCCATAGCATTAGATAGAGATGGAAGATTCATGAGTGACATGTGGAAGTAACTCTTCAAGACCCTAGAAACACTGTTGCGATTCTCATCATCCTTCCATCCTGAGACAAATGGGCAAATAGAAAGAGTCAACTAAGGCATTGAAGATTATCTCAGGAGTTACGTATGAGTGGACAAAAAGGATTGGGCCTTATACCTTGATGTGCTAGAATTCCACTACAATAGCTCCATCCACTCCACCACATGTTACACACCCTTTGAATTGGCCACATGAAAAGAAGTCATTACACCCCTTGCCTTAGCATTTGGAGTGGCCAAAGTTGAAGATCAAGATGCAAAGGAATTCTCGAAGAAATGGAGAGTCAAGAATGCAACGGCCAAGTAGAGCCTTGAAGAAAGCAAAATCACCATGATAGTGTAAGCCAACAAAAAGAGAAAGGCCGTACTCTTCACTAAAGGCGACATGGTCTTGGTGGTTAGCTCTAAGAATATGTCACTGCCAATGAATATGAGCCCCAAGTTCAATCACCGCTATTATGGACCCTACTGCATCACTCAAGTGTTGAATGAAGTCACCTACAAACTCGACCTGCTAGAAAGTATATGTGCTCATAATGCTTTTCATGCTCATCTTCTACTTAGGTTTTGTTGAGATTTGCAGTCACATCCATGCTACCTCTTTGTAAGAGCAGATGGCATGTAGGCTGCAGGAATCCCATAGGCATAGAGGGAAAGACTACTCTATTTAACATTGTACTTGCTTGTAATTTTCATAATAGATGAATGCAATGTCATTGTCAGTTTGTACTTCAGTATAGTGTACTTGCTGCTTGTTCTCTATTCTTGAGTCAAGTCTCTTGGCCTCTGTCACGTGAGTGTCTACATGAATCTAGTCTATGTCTATGAGCCACCATAGCTGTCATGCTATAGATCCCGTGTTTTCACATGGTATCAGAGCACAATTGAGCATGGCCTAGTGTGTTCAAGTCTTCTCTTTGCTCTCTCAGGTCCTTTCAACCTCAGCCCAGCTCAAGTCTAACTAATGACCTCATTTCTCAACTCTAACTTCACCAATCTGCCATGGTAGCCATAGCCACACAGTACCTACTTCTAGTAGAGCTCTTAGATCTATTGATACAAGCCTTAACTCCACATACTTCCTTCTAGAGGATTGCTCTACACTTTAGGGCACTTCATCCCAGCACCTAAATTGTTGACATTGCTGCTTGTTGGCTTTGGCATTATCAAGATTCGTGGTCTTTGCTTGGTTTTCAAGTTCATCTAGTCATATAGTATGTGTCTGTGGTGGATGCTGTGCATCATCCTGTGAGTATATAGGGCTTCTTTAGCCCTTTGTATAGGCCTACTCCCCACCCAATATTGGCTGGAATGCTTGTGTGTACGCGCTATTGTCATCATTTTTGTTAGATGGGTTTGAAACCCTAACACAGTCCTCCATAGCCAAGTACTCTTAAGCTTTAATTTTCTTCATTATCTCTCTCTTGCCACTCAAATGCCATTCTGAGTACACTGAATATTCAGTGCCCAATAATATTTGAAGGAAGGGGAGATTTGCAAAGCAAGCTTCTTGAAAATTTTTGGAGAAATCCAAACATCAAGCACTATAAAGCATAATATCTATTGATACTATTCAAGTGTTTCTTAACACAGTCAACCCTTTTGTTGTTTTAGCACCAAATCAAGGAGGGAATTTAGAAGATTTAGAGCATTTTTTGGAGTAGATTCTTGAAGTTCTTGAAGACCTGTTGAGGATTTTTCCAAGCATTCGGCTCCACAAGTATCTCTTGATACTACCACCTAGTGCTTCTTGGCACTTGTGCTTGTTAGCACACTTGTGCTCAACTCTTCTATTGCTAAAATCTAAGAATTTGGGAGCTGATTTGCTGTTGATCCTGCAACTCCAACATGGGCAAGGACTCACTGACAGTTCGCTTTAAGGGGGTTGGGTTTCACATCTAGCAGACCTGCATAAAGCTTATCCTAATGAAGAAGGGTCTTTGGGCCATCACAAGCAGCAAAGAAAAGAAGCCTCATGAGGCGGATCTTGCAGTCGCTTGGAAAAGCCTTGATGATAAGGCTCAGGCCATTATCAAATTGGAGTTAGACAAAAACTACATCCACCATGTAGATAATTGTGTGACCTCACATGACACATGGAAGAGACTAGACACCTTGATTGATGCACAGTCTAAGTCATCAAAGTATGGTCTCTTGATTGAAATTTTTAGGCTTGACATGAAGTCACGCACACCACTTGCAACACATCTAAGTTACATGGAAGGATTTCTAACCCAGCTTGGAGGAATCAACATTAAAATAGAAGAAGATGTTTGTATTGGTGTTCTGCTTATTAAAAGTTTGCCTCCTGAATATAATAATGTATCAACAATCTTAATCAATATGCCAAACCCTAAGCTTGTTGTGTTGAGAAATGTGCAATCACATCCACCATAGCCTCTTTGTATGGAACAAATAAGGCAAAGAAACATAGTGCAAATAAAGTCTTAGACTAGGTCATGTATGCATGGTTTATTAAAACCTCGGTTGGTGATTACCATGGTCCCTTTCCACTTTTCTCCACCTACCAATACCACCTACTGTGAGCCTTTAAAATGCACTCATCCCCACACTCATTCAGTAAGTCATTCTCACCACCTACCAATACCACCTACTGTAAGCCTATAAAAGGTACTCATCCCCACACTCATTCAGTAAGTCATTCTCATCAGTTGTACTTGCATAATGCTTGGATAATATCAGTTTTTCTTCTTTGTCAATGCTTATGCTTCATTATGATTGTCTATCTACTCTTCATTGATCCTCCATAGCATGCATTCTCAATATTTTAACATGTTGATATCTAGGCATCACTATTAGAGGAGGAAAAGAAGTTGAAAACTAAGGAAAAACCAAGCACCTCTAGACATGAATAAGTGTTATATGTTGGCAACATGTACAAAGGCAGGAAGGACCAGTTTTTATGTGATTTTTGCAAAAGGACCGGACACATCGAGAAGTTTTGCCATGCCAAAAAGAGGTTCCAAAAGGTGTATCTTGCTGCAATTAAAGAAGAAAAAGACCATGGAGCAAAGGAAGAAGACCACCAGGAGGAGGACATGCCTCATCAGTCCTTCTATGCCTACTGTGATAGATTGTTTTAGCCTTTTAATGTCTAAAGCCCAAATGCCTTTATCATAAGCTCGTAAACTCCTCATGTAGCCTTATACTATAGCCTCTGTACACTTTGTGAGGACCCTGTTATAGCCTCTAGATGTCCACCATGTTTGTGGTACCCACACTTAGCCTTTTCTGCGACAAGCTCTTTTGTTTTTGCCATGTTCATGGTGTGTCCACATTTTGCAGGTGTTGCTTTCACTAAAGCCTCTACACACTTTGTAGTTCTAGTTGTGATTGAGGAGGGGTGTTGAGATTTGCAATCACATCCATGCTGCCTCTTTGTAAGAGAAGATGGGCTGAGGACATGCAAGCTGCAAGAATCCCATAGGCATAGAGGGAAAGACTATCACCTACCCAACTCTATTTAACATTGTACTTGCTTGTCATTTTCGTAATAGATGAATACAATGACATTGTCAATTTGTGCTTTGGTATAGTGTACATGCTGCTTGTTCTCTATTCTTGAGTCAAGTCTCTTGGTCTCTGTCATGTCTGTGTCTACATGAATCTAGTCTATGTCTATGAGCCACCACAGTTGCCATGCTGTAGATCTCGTGTTTTCATAGGTTTTACCCCAATAACCAATGGGGGTGGCACTTACCAATGCTCCATTCCAACGACCTCTTCAAAGTAGAAGCATTCCTCTGATGCCGAGAACAAAAAGGATACCTTGAGAGTATCTCACAAAGTGGTGCGGGCATCCTCTCAAGGAAGCCACTTGGATTTCAGAAGCGAAGGCGCGCGAATGTGGCAAAGATGCCTTCACTATCTGGCTCAAGGAGAATCCCACCAATCCTTCAAATACCTCTTGAGCCTTCACAAGAAAGCGGTCCCCAAATCATAGGCCCAGTAACGCTTCCACTCCTCAAATGTACTTGAGTTGAGGGTGGAATCACATGGTAATTCAAACAATAAACCCAAAGAGCCCCTACCTAGTCTAGATGATAGTGATTGGCTTGCTAGAAAAAGCTGAGTTAAGACCCCCAAGTCCTAGTGCAGCAGACACTGATCGGTTTGATAGCATAGATTGTGTTAAGACCCCACGAATGTCTCACCAAGTCCCTGGAAGATATTGGCCAGCTTGTTAGCAAAAGTTGTGTTAAGACCCTGGATGAGTCAAAATAAATGCCACCCTTAGATTGCTAAGGACAACAATCCAACAAAAAGTGGGGGTGAGTGTAAGGGCTTTGTAGCTATACCATGGTGTTGTTATCGAAAACACCTATATAGGGAGTAGTAGTGACTCTGAACCCTACTTGGTTTCCACTCTACATGTGATTCCCTATACCCAGTGGTGAACCCTCTTATGTGCGACGTCACAAGGGTGTAGTCCTGGGATGTGCCTATGTTATACAGTTTCTTTGATTGAATAATACAAGAGTATATCTTGCTCTCACATATCACGTTACCTTTCTATGCCGTGTTGAGTGAGTAACAAGTGCAAGTGCATCACCCCCCCCCCCCCCCCCCCCCCCCCACAAAAAGAAAAAACAAAACCTGTTGATGGTTCAAAGTTTGTTTTTGATCTTGATGCACTTAACTGTGGTAGTGTCTTGGTCCAAGGAGGAAGGGCCTATAGCTTACATGTGATGTAATGATAATTACGCTATTCATGAGTTAGAGATATTAGACCACACACATCCTCAACTTATGGTAGCATTATCTTCTTGATTACAAGTTTCCACTAGTGAGGTAAACCACAAAAGGATCAATTGGATCTTAACCTAGCCAAACCTCGCTATGAAGGAAAGAAGATATAAAACATTCTTTAGAAATATGAAAACATTAAGTACCGCCAAGAAATGATAATGTGGTGGTTGATACTTGAATTAGAATGCTTTTGTTAATGCAATCTCCATGCCCAATAATCCTATGTTAGACATAGTAAAGTAGGCTACCTCGCATGATGAACTACACCAATATATATTATTTATTCTTCAATAGTCATATCCTTCCTAGAAAGAGAAGCTTTTGTAGATTTCAATAATAGATTAGTGATTCCTAAGGACCAAGATGTGCAAATATTTTTTATAAGGGGCTCATGATAGCTTAGTATTTGGGTACTTAGGTTACACCAAGACCATGAATGCACTAAGAAATACTTACCATTGGCTATGCTTTGAGTGAAATTTTCTCCATTACATCAAAGAGTGCTTATCATATCAGTGACTCAAAGGTGAAAGGATCAAAATGCTAAACATGTTGCATCGCCTAAGCATAACTTGGATGAAGTGGCAATGCATCGATATGGACTAATGTGGTAAGTTTTTCCACCATGCAAGGAGGTCATGTTTCCATCCTAATGGTTGTAAACTACCCACAAAAGCAGCCCAAGCTATCAAGACACAACTATGCTTTACTACTACTTATCATCCCCAAATCAATGGAAAAATGGAGTCTTAGTGGAATTTGCATGTAATACCTTCTATACCATAGCATAAAAAAGGTCCCCTTCAAGGAATTATATAAACAAGATCGCTTGTCTCCTCTAAACTTCTCTAACCATGCCATTAGGTGGAAGCCTCTAAGGCAATGCTATTGGAACAGCTACACAAATAGACCAAGGCCATTTCTCAAGATATTAAGATTGCAAGAATAACTAGACCCATCAATAGGTGGTGTTCTTACCTATTATATTAACAATTACTTATCCTATTGTCATTATATTAGAAAAAATTGTAGCCAAATAGATTATCCAAACCTTCTAGCATGAATAAAAAGATTGGGTGACTCTATTTCTAAAGAGCTATTACAGTTTTTCCTTTGAAGGATACCCAAGATGGGGGGAGAGAGAGAGGACATGTGATATGTGTAATTTTTTCTCATAAAAAAGGTGATGCCAGGAGGCATATTCCACAGTAGATTCCGTGAGGTTTTGCAGTGGATTCCGTAGAATTATATTTGTTGCCGGGGCTCATACACAAGGTGGATTCCTTGTGCGAAAAGTCGATGGGGATGCCTGTCCTTTTCGGATGTCTTGTTAATTTAATGTGCAAGTGGGTGATTCCACAAAATACATATTTAAATTAATGGACGTTTATGATTTTAGAGTGCGCACTCGTAATAAATAAAGGTTAGGACTGAGTTCTAACCAATTTATTTATTTTATAGCTGAAGACTGCTAGGTATTCACTTTTGTCGGTTTAATTTTATTATTTTCTAACAATTGTGAATGCTTTAGTTGATGTGTAGAGCAGGCAAGAGTGGCATTGGGAAGCATTGGGCGATAGCGTGCATTCAAGTTATTTAGAAGAAATTATCATTTTTGATGGGCGCGCATCTTAGGCGTGGCATCAATATTTATTTTGATTCGCTTATTTATTGAAGTGTTTGACATTTATTTATTATTTTGTATGCGCGTGGACGCATGATTTAAATATTTGTTATTGGACATTGTATTTGGGCATAGCCCGACTCTTTGGGCGCCCAATCGCTTTAATTCTTTAGTGGGACAAAAGCAAACACAAAAGCTAAAGCATGCTAATTGTAAATTGGACTATTTTTTGAGCTTGGAGATGAATAATACATCAAATACATGCTTTGTGGAGCACTCACACAAGGCATGGGGGGAAATTGTACCCAATTAGTCTTTTGCTTCATGTCGTGCAAGTCTTCTCTCTTGCTTTTTATGCAAAAGTAGAGTTCTTTTGTTCTTGGGGACCTTCCGGCGCTCGCTACGCACACATACAACATCCGATCTGTGCATCAGTGGTATCAGAGCAAAGATGAGATCCGATCTGTGCTTCCAATCGCTTACTATCTCGTACGAAGGCAGAGCTCTTGGAATGATCGAGCTCTACAGTCACAGTCTTGTGGCAATCCATCAATACCAGTGTGTTCCTGGTAGTGAAAAACCCCCTACTACGCAGTCGGATCGCGAAGGACCAGCCTCTGCAGGGCGGAGGACCACTCGAGAAGCTCTCTTAAGAGGACGTTTTTTTCTCTGAGATACAAATAAGCAATTATCAAATAGTTTCATTATAAAGCTTGATTAGCTTTATAAAAGAGAGCTTAATCAACCAATTTTAAACATATGTGGCAGTAGTATGTACTCACGGCCGTCGACGCCGTTTAGGACATTCCACCGTCCTGGATCAAAAAAATTTAACGATTAAGATTTTTCAAAGCTTAAAGGCTTTAAGCTTCTCTAAAGCTTAAAACAATTATCTTCTTTAAATCTTCTCATAGCAGTAGTTCCCACTGGATTAAACATGAACTTGTCTTCAACCTTCTACAAGTCCCTGTTCACACATGTGGACTGATAGAGTCCAATTCTAGCAAACAGATTGCTATACGCAGACTGCACGCATGAATATCCTTTTGGAAGACGATCGTGATATCAAATTCAGCATCCGCAAAGAAGAAATACTGCAAAAAGACACTTAAAAAAAGAAATAAGCCTTGTAAACCCGACTTTGAGCTACGCTCATGCTGCTAACAAAATTTTGAGTGTGTGAGGTCTTTTGGAATTTTGCAGCATGTCCGATCAAACCATGGAAGATTTTATGGCCAAAGGTGATCTACCGGAACCAACGATGGAGCAAAAATTGGATTTGATTATGATGTAGCTTCAAGAGAAACGAAGAACACGTCAAACTTTGCAAGCTCAATTGGCCAATCTACAACGATCTACCGCCAACCAAGATGGATCGCAATCTGGAGATCTTATACGATGTACGATTGATGCGACACTTGAAGCGCAATCTATTCGAAAATAAACAAAGATATGTAAAAGAAATTTCAAATTTCGTACTTTCAATGGGTTACGCAATGGAAAGACTGTACTTGCTTTTATGAGTCAATTTGATGATTATTTCCATGAAGAATAGTATGCTGAGAAAGACAAAATTAAGCGTGTCACTAATCATCTAGTGGATAGAGCATCCCTATGGTGGTCTGTTGTTTGCAAGAGTATTGATTGTCCTACTACTTGGGAGACTTTCCAAAAGAATTTTTTGCAGAATTTCCTTCCACCCCAATTCCACGAAAAAGCAATCAAACAATGGGATCTTTTGCAATAGAGGGATTGTGAGCCTATTTCACAATATACTGAGCGTTTTTTGAATGCTTTATTGTAACTTCGAATGCTCGAAGATGTACCTGAGGCAACCCATAAACACAAGTTTATGTCTGGCTTGCTTGGATATTTTTATGTGGAGGTGAACATGTTCAAGCCAACGACTCTCGAAGATGCAATTTCCTTGGCCCCTGACATTGAAGACAAAATTCGAGGACGAGAGAAGCAACCACAACAATTCCAAACTAATGGTAACTTTGGTTCAAAACAATTCAATTCAAATTTTCGAAACTGTTTCCTTCCATCTTCATTCCGTAAATCTTGGATACGACCCCCTACTTTACCATCAAACATAAATCCAAACCCTAAGCCATCTTTCTAGCCAAATTCCAACATTTCTAAACTTCCAGCTATTACCAATAATGTGTCTAAAGCCAAACCCATAGTCTGTTACAAATGTCATTAACCTCGATATCTAGCGACAAATTGTCAATCCAAAAAGCCAACTGTTCATATCAATTATTTGGGAGCGATAGAAGATGAAGAACATGAAGAAATGCCAAATTTCACGGAAGACGATGACGATATCAGTACTACTTTAGATACTTTACCAGGTATGCCAAATCCCCATTCTTTATTAACAGTGAAATATCTTGTGCATGGTAAAGAAAATATTGTTTTACATGATGATGGGAGCACATACGATTTTATCTCTGCAAAATTGGTCAAAAAATTGAATTTACATAGTGTTTCTACTCATTATCGCATCAAGGCTGCATTCTTAGGCACTAGATACAATGGAACATAAGAAGTGCATGACTTAGAAATTAAAATTGGTGACTACGTTGAATGTAGAAATTTCTTAGTTGTGCCTTTACAATCTAGTGACATTATTTTAGGAATGCCTTGGCGTCATCAGTATAATCCCGATATAGATTATTCCACGCATTCAATGAAGATTCATTCTAATGGGAAACAAATCACATTGCATGGTATGCACACTTTTGATAATTTTCCATTGCTAAGTCACGCATAGGCTAAACATGCATTACGAAAAGTTAGCAAATCCTACTTAATATGGGTGAATGAAATTGAAGCTAAATAAAATCAGATGCATCCTAGGCACACACAATTTCTTTCACAATTTCAAGATTGTTTTGCTGCTGACTTACCACATGGCTTACCACCTATACGTCTCGAAGATCACAAAATAGACCTAATTCTTGGATCACAACCACCATGTAAAGCACCATATAGACATAACCAAATTGAATAGAAAGAAATTCAAGCCCAAGTTGAAGAATTGTTAACCCGAGGACTCATTCGACCTAATAGTTCTCCATTTGGTGCACCTGTCTAATTAGTAAATAAGAAAAACAATACCTATAGGATGTGCATTGATTATCGTGCCCTAAATAAGATTACTGTTAAGAATAAATATCCTAGGTTAGACGATCTTATGGATAAACTACAAGGATTTGCAATATTTACCAATATAGATATTAAATCTGGATACCATCAAGTATGATTGGACACATCTGATATATTCAAAACTGCATTTAGAACGTAATTTGGACACTATGAATTCCTTGTTATGCCTTTTGGTTTAACTAATGCACCAACCACATTCGATCGTATGATGAATCGCATATTTTTGAAGCATCAGCATTGTGTCATTGTTTTCTTTGATGACATATTGGTTTTCAGTAAAAATGTAAATGAGCATTATGGACATTTATCTTTGGTTTTCAAATTATTGAAAGAGAATCAATTATATGCTAATCTTGAAAAGAGTGAAATTTTCCAAACACAAATTGAATACCTAGGATATATTGTTTCATCTGAAGGTATTAAAGTTGACCCTAAAAAGATAGAAGTGATTTTGAATCGGCCCATACCTAAAAATGTGCATGAATTACGTTCTTTCTTAGGCCTTGCTAGCTTTTACAGAAAATTTGTGAGAAATTTTTCATTGCTTACATTACCTTTGACAAAATTATTAAAGAAAGGCATTGTGTATCATTGGTCCAACAATCAACAAAAGTCCTTTGATTTACTGAAACATGCTTTAACTCATGCTCCTGTATTGCAATTGCCTGACTTTAATAGACCATTTTTCCTAGTATGCTAGTGGATCTGGAATAGGAGCAGTCCTTATGCAAGATTCCCATCCCATAGCCTACTCTAGCTGCAAACTTAAACCCTTTGAACTTAAGTATTCTACTTATGATAAGGAATTGCTAGCAGTAGTACAAGCTTTACGTCAATGGAAACACTATTTAATGGGATCTGAAATCATGATCAAAACTAATCAACAAAGCATTAAACATCTCCTTAGTCAACTAGAAATGGGCTGCTTTTATTCAAAGTTTTCATCCACTCATACAATATCAACCTGGAAAAGAGAATGTTGTTGCCGATGCTTTAAGTAGAAGACTGACTATTCATAATATCTCAATGATATCTTTTGACTCTCTTCTCCCTATAAAAGATACATATGACCAAGTCCCTAGTTTTCAAGCTGATTGGAATAAATTAGTCGCAAATAACTGGATTCCCATCGATTTATTGTCTTAAGCCTATGGATTTATGTTCTATGAAAAAAGATTATGTGTAACTATTCCATTTCGATCATTTGTCTTGCATGAAATTCATTGTCCCTCATACCAAGGCCATAGAGGAATTATTTCTACTTTGCGTACACTGATTGAAGATTTTTATTGGCCACACACGGAATCTGATGTATCTAACTTTGTATCTGAATGCTTAATTTGCCAAAGAGTTAAACGACACCATGGTAAACAATATGGTTTATTAATGCCTTTACCAATTCCAAAACGACCATGGGAATAGATCTCAATGGAGTTTATCACTGGTTTGCCTAACACTAAAGCTAATCATGAAATGATTTGGACTATTGTCAATAGGTTTAGTAAACAAGCATATTTCATTCCATGCAAGAAAACGTTAACCGCATCTCAAGCTGCTCAATTGTTCTTGAAAACTGTTTTCACTAATCATGGTTTGCCAAAAGTTATTATTTCTGACTGTGATTCTAGATTTTGCAATAATTTTTGGATTACTTTGTTTGCTAATTTAGGAACAAAGATTGATTTTTCATCTGCATTTCATCTTGAAACAAATGGGTAGACAAAAGCTAATAACAGTACCATTTTAGATCTTTTGCGTGCATACACAATTTCAAAACCACAAACATGGGATACACATTTACATTTACTTCAGTTTGCATACAATAACACACCACATACAGCTACACAGAAAGCACCATTTGAAATTATTTATGGATACAGATTACCTACACCTATTACATCATTATCAAACAAAGTTTAAGCTACTGATGATATTACTAACATGCATGTTACTATTTTTGATGAAGTTAAAGATATATTTGCGAAAGCCTAGCAATCATACACAAAACAAGCTAACAAGAAAAGAAAAGCTATGAATTTCAAAGTTGATGATTATGTTTGGTTACGTATTGAAAAGTGAAGATTACAAAGTGTTGACAAACACCCTGTTGTAAAGTTAGCTCCTAGATTTTATGGACCTTTCAAGATCATTCACAAAATCAATGACAATGCATTTAAACTAGAATTACCATAGCACTGGAAAATCCACAACACTTTTCATATTAGTTTATTATGACCTTTTAGAGGCCAATTACTTGTACATTCTGTCTATGAAAACCCTCCTTTGCTAGACGAAGAAACTAAAATCCTTGAACCTAAAACTATTCTAAACACTGACTTTTTGACCACTAGAACTCGCCGTGGATACTTTAGATATTTGGTTAAGTTTAAAAATCATCCCGTTGAAGAGGCCTAATGGATGTGCGCTCGAGACCTAAGTGCTTACCCCTCATTGTTGGCTCCACATTGAGCTAACAGTAATTGATGACAATTGCTATCCCACCCCGGGGATATGATGCCAGGAGGCATATTCCACGGTGGATTCCGTGAAGTTTTGCAGTGGATTCCGTAAAATTATATTTGTTGCCGAGGCTCATACACAAGGTGGATTCCTTGTGCGAAAAGTCGATGGGGATGCTTGTCCTTTTCGGGCATCTTGTTAATTTAATGTGCAAGTGGGTGATTCCATAGCGGGTGATTTCACAAAATACATATTTAAATTAATGGACATTTATGAGTTTAGAGTGCGCACTCGTAATAAATTAAGGTTAGGACTGAGTTCTAACCAATTTATTTATTTTGTAGTTGAAGACTGCTAGGTATTCACTTTTGTCGGTTTAATTTTATTATTTTCTAACAATTGTGAATGCTTCAGTTGATGTGTAGAGCAGGCAAGAGTGGCATTGGGAAGCATTGGGCGATAGTGTGTATTCAAGTTATTTATAAAAAATTATCATTTTTGATGGGCGCGCATCTTAGGCGTGGCGTCAATATTTATTTTGACGCGCTTATTTATTGAAGCGTTTGACATTTATTTATTATTTTGTATGTGCATGGATGCACGATTTAAATATTTGTTATTGGACATTGTATTTGGGCATAGCCCAACTCTTTGGCTGCCCAATCGCTTTAATTCTTTAGTGGGACAAAAGCAAACACAAAAGCTAAAGCATGCTAATTGTAAATTGGGCTATTTTTTGAGCTTGGAGATGAATAATATATCAAATACATGCTTTGTGGAGCACTCACACAAGGCATGGGGGGAGATTGTACCCAATTAGTCTTTTGCTTCATGTTGTGCAAGTCTTCTCTCTTGATTTTTGTGCAAAAGTAGAGTTCTTTTATTCTTGGGGACCTTTTGGCACTCGCTACTACGCACGCATACAGCATCCGATCTGTGCACCAAAAAGGGTCGTCGGCATCCCCTTATTGGACAAATTTTTTTTTTTGGCGACCCATTCTTGACGAGGATAACTTTTCACCCAATTGGATTTGTGGGTTTTCTTTGCCCAATAAGGGGTTGTTGGTAGCGAACCCTTTTTGGCGAAAAAACAAACCATAGTTTCAAGAATATGCAACATGGAAAGAGAGAGTAACAAAGTGATGGGAGAGGAATGAGAGAGAGAGACAATATGAATAAAGCAATGTTTGAACGAGTGTGTTTTTTAAGCAATAAACCAATCTTTAAATGAGTGTGTATAAGCTTCTACTTTATATGACTATCTCATATTATGCTTTTAGGAGTGTAAAGATCTACTATTTAGAAAATTATCTCTCTCTTTTTCGTTCGTAAAGTTAATTAAGTAAATATTTGTTAATTAGTTAAGAAAATGGGGGGAGATAGAGAAAGGGTGATGAGAGAGAGGGCATGTGATATGTGTAATTTTTTCTTGTTACCCAGAAAGGGGTCACCGGCAACCCCTTATCGGACGAAAAAATTATTTGGCAACCCATTCCTTGCAACTTCAAGAGTAACTTTTCGCCCAATTGGATTTGTGGGTTTTCTTCTCCCAATAAGGGGCTGTCAACGTTCCCTTTTTGGCAAAAAAACAAACCACAGTTTTGAGAATAGATAACATGGAAAGAAGAGAGAGCAACAAAGTGTTTTTTTTTACACCCAAGAGCGAAAAAAAACCCGCAAACATGTAAGAAGAATATTATCTATCATTAACATTCAGTAATAAGAATATTTTACTAATTGAGGAGTCAATGTGATGTAGAGGTCCACAACATTGAAAGCCCCATGGAAGACTGATGTCTCCCATGCCGCTATGATGGCAAAGGTGGAGTGGTGTACTGTTCTCTATGACCCATTCGAGATCAAACATGCATTGCAAAATGATCAGCCAAGTGAGGCATTCGCTCAATTGGTAAAGGCATTGGAGGAGGTCAACCAGAACAAGATGGTCAAGGTTGACAAAGAAACCACAAATACAACATGCGATATCATGGTGGTTCGTCTCCCTAAAGATAGTGTTGTGCATGGATTGGGGGATGGAATTCCATCATGGAACTCCCATATTGAGGCAGAGTCAGTCGATTCCATGTATCTGGTTGATTGTGTTCTCAAGGATGCAAGGATGCTACTTTTCCTTGCCACAACACACTCCATGGTAGAGCTTGTTGAGAAGGTTGTGGAGGATGGACATTGACAGATGGAGTCAGGGCATAAGTGTTGGGCCTTGTGCATGGCATAGGTTGTTCATTTACCAAACATCTGTATGTATCATTAGAGGTAGAGAGGTGAGAGTTTTAAAGTCACGATATGCTCATATTGGATATTGTTTATGTATCACACTTGTTGGATCTATTTAGTGAGTACAATGACTAAAATTAGTATTTCAAGCTTTAAATGCATGTACATGTACTATATATTCTAGTGTACATACATTCAGATATCACTTACAATGGAATCATCCCTCAGGAGTTCACAAAAGACGACATTACTACGAATGAGTGGGTGCGAGATACATCAGGAACCCCAACATGAGAGGTCAATATGAGATCCAATGTTATTAAACTACTGCAGAGATGTTTTGTAAACATTTAGTAGATTCCTAATCCATTATATGACTACCAAATACTGTAGGTGGTATGCAATGCGGTAGGGCTTTTTAGAGCTCGTTATTGCAAATGTACACAAAAGAAAGGGACACCGTTTTAGATTACAATGCGGGATGTGGTGACTTTGCATCAGTAGCACTAAATTCCAATAGACTGATTGCATGTCTATATTGCTTCACCGAAGATGGAAGATATCTAAGAGCAAAGGTAATATGTTTACATAAACTTGTACAATATTTGATTGTAATGTAGTGTTCTTTTTTGTCATACTACTACATGGGTGCTCACCCTTCTACCCGTGCATGTACAACTACCTCCCAAAACCCAAAATAATCATGTTTGATATGAATGGGGTGCTTCCACATGGGCAGCCAAAGCAAAAGGGATCATTACTAGTGAAGCCCCTAGAAATGGGCAGGTATTGGGTGATTTGTGGCTAGGCTTGCCAGGTTTTTGAAGGAAATATCTACATTGTTTGACATTGCCATTTGGAGCTCCATGAAGAAAGACAACTTAAGTGAGCTACTCCAATTGGTTAGAAGTGAATGTATGAACTTGTCAAAGCAAGCACAAAACTTTGTATTCCAATATGGACAAGGATTGTGCAGAGCCACTCCCACAACAACTTCTGCCAGAAGGAGTTACACAAAGCCCCTTTTCATGAAATGTTTTGACGACATTGATTGGCCGTACTTCAACCCAACAACAACACTATTTGTGGATGATAGCATGGAGAAGATGTAGATGAACCCACCCAATACCTTTATATGCCCACCCCCATTTGAGGGAAATCCCATGGACACTATCCTTCTGGAGCACATGCTTCCCTACTGGATTGAGCTAGCATGCTTCTGTGGTTCAATCCTGGACTTTGTTAGGGATCACCAATTCCACTCCCCAGCGATGGAACTCTGTTGTGTATGATGAATATGTACTTTTAGAATTATTAGATTCTTTTTATTTACAAGTGCAATAAAATGAGGATGAGAGGGAAAAGGAGAAAGAGAGAGGAACATGCAAGTGAAGGAGATTGTATATAGGCATTCGCTCAATTGCAATACTACAAGATGTGTAAATAGAGCATGTGCAAAATATCTAGGGAAGGGTGGAGTGTAGAAACATGCATGCATGTAAATGTATATGTGCACAATGGATTGAGTAACAATGAGGTAATATTGTTATCTTGATATTAACTATTCGCACAAAGTGAAAAACAATAGATATCGCATGTTATCGTAGTGAGTGTAACAAACTATTTGATACCCCATCCTCTTGTAGTAAGTCCACATGATAATGCTCAATTGAAAGTAGTGAAAACATGTGCAATGTAGTTTTGCTTATGTGTGCACAATGGAAGTGATATATTAGGATATAATATCAAATCATGCATATAAAAGTGATAGGTACGTGAATGTATATATGCATGTGGGATAACAATGTGATATTCTTTTCGTCCTGATATTAGTTTTGAACAAACAAACTATTGTTACAACTTATATTGGGCTAGATTCCAAGGGAAAAAGTAGTCTAAGAGGATTATTGGAAGATATTACCTCTTACACTAAGTTTAGTCCTGATACTGTTATTTTAGGAAAAGGGTTTGTCTTGGAAGAAAATTCGTTAAAATTGTTGTGTACAATACATTTGAGTAAGTTGTTTGTGGTTGTAAACTAGATTTTGATTTTTCTCAATTTATTAGGATAAATATGGATATCAGGTATAGATCGCTGATTGAGGTAGTATTCTGATGGGCATAGAATGCTAACTAAGCTAGTGTTCTCTAATGGCGCTAAACCTCCCCAAGGTCAGTGTGAATAAAACCTACTCCAAGGGGTTTTTGTTTTCGTGTTAGTGAGTGATACGAAAGGTCCTATCGTAGGAAATTCTAGTTGGCAAGAGGAGATTAGGATACCAAGAGGCTTTGGTCACAAACTCCTTAGACTCTTACAAACTTTCAATTACCCTTTGAACCCAAATAGTACTCTAGAAGTCTTGATAATAGTCAAGGGATTGAGCTTGGTAGGAATAATACCTTCAAGTTGATATTATATCTAGTTAGGATAAGAAACATTATAAAATGTCAAGAAGAGAACTGGAGAGAGAGAGAGAAAGAGGAGAGAGAGAGTGCAGGAGAGAGAGAAAGACTACAAGAAGAGAGAGAAAGAGAGTGATGAGGAGAGAGAAAGACTAGAATTGGAGAGAGAAAGATAGGAAAGAGAAAAAAGCCATGGAAGTTGTGAGCAAGGTGAGAGGAGAAGGACAATAATTATATTAATGTGTTAAAAAATGAGAAAAAATTACATGTCCTCTCCTTTATACCATTGTTACTGTGACATGGCATATCTCATTTTATACCAATGTCAGTGTGACACGGCATAATATGAATATTATTTACACACTAAATCCTTATTTTTCCCAGCTTCTTACAATCCGTCCCGTCCCAAAGGTTTTTCCCTAAAAAACAAACTTAAAAGACTAGAAAAGGATGGATAGAACAGAGTACTACTCTGTTTTTATAGCTTTACAAATGGAAAAATGAATGAAAAATGACCAACATATGGACTAGAATGGAAGAACAAGAGTATGCATCAGCTATATACATGATTAGGAATAGTTTAGAAGTATATGGAGCCATAAAATCTTCAACCGATAAACTCAAAATGAAGTAGACAATTTGTTGTGAAAATAGACCCTACTGAACCAAATCCGCCATAACTTCTAGTAGAAGTGTCCAAATGAGGCATACCACATGTCAAAACGTAGCTCTTGAAGAGTACTTTGACCCTATGTAAGTGGCTTAATTCTTAAAATTAGGCACAATAAAAACTATTCTA
Source organism: Lygodium microphyllum (assembly GCF_053477565.2). Lineage (NCBI taxonomy): Eukaryota > Viridiplantae > Streptophyta > Polypodiopsida > Schizaeales > Lygodiaceae > Lygodium > Lygodium microphyllum. Next base: position 128,535,263 of record NC_141143.1, read on the forward strand.
AAATAGTGTGTTGTCTTGACCCTGTCTGCACCATAACTAGCTCCATAAACAATAAGCTTCAACCACCAATGTATCCCATAGGAAAGTAAACTCATCTAATATAGAATCAAGCCTCCAAGAAGCTTCCTCAAGTGGTAAGCCTCTCTATTTGATTAAATATTCGATGATAGAAGGAGAGCAAAGCTTCTTCTCATGCTGACCTATGACAACCTCTGGGATGTACTGAATAAGACCTTCTTCATCAATAGGTGGCAGCTCATCAATTATATTAACTGGATCACCATAGAAAGGTTTGAGCTGACTAACATGAAAAACATTATGAATCTTTGTGGAAGAGGGTAGCTCCAATTTGTATGCTAAGTCTCCAATGCACTTTAAGATCCGATATGAGCCATAAATTTGGTGAGCAAGCTTGTTACTAGATCCATCTTTCAAAGTAGAGCTCCTAGACTTGGGCACATTCAATAAAAACAACTCTCCTTCTTGAAACTCTAAAGGCCACCTCTTCTCATCAGCATACATCTTCATTTGGTCTTGAGCTTTCCTCAAATTCATCTTACATTGCGGAAGAAGGGTTTGCATTCTTTCCAACTCTTCTTTCCCATGAGGATTGATTCTTTCATTAAAAATTACTGTGGGCAAGGGCACCTTATAGCCATACAATGCTAGCATGAATAGAGTTGTTGTAGGCAAACTCAGCCAAGTGTAACCAAGAATCCCATGAATTTTGGACATCATAGTAGAAATGGCAAAGATAAGTCTCTAACCATTTATTTACCCTTTTTGTCTGTCCATCCATTTATGGATGATAGGCCGTAGAAGGAGCCAATTTAGTACCCATAGATGTGAATACTGCCTGCCAAAATTTACTCATGAACTTTGAGTCTCTATCATGAACAATCACATGAGGTAATCCATGTAATCTAAAGATATGCTCCATGAACTAGTAGGCCACTTGTGAAGTAGTAAATTGGGTCTTGGTTTGGAATGAAATGGGCTACCTTGGTGAGTCTATTTGTTGGGGGTAAAGGCGCCTCCACCTAGCCACCCGTGTATTACTACACTGACAGTCACCTCCACTGCACACTATAAGTGGCGGGCACCCATCACCGTCACTATATTCTTTATTCTTTTAGTTGCAATTTGAATAAAGGAAGGCCTGGTCACACATTGTGACTTTTGGAGTTCCCATTTCTTGTCTCTCTCTTTCTTGCTCTTGCTCTCTCGCCATAGCTCTTGAGTCCAAGCTTCGATCCGTCTCACCCCTTTCAACTGGTATCAGAGCTCGGCTTCCCGACTCTTGAGCTTGGTTTGTGGCATTCTCAGCTTCCCATCGACTCCCTACTCGCATTGGGTCTCCTTCCCGATAGCCATATTCGACTCCTTTGAGCTCCCGTCACTCCCCGGCTTCCCGAGCACCTTTCCGGTATTGTTGGGCACCTTCAGGGCATTACATCAAAGGTACTTGATTATTTTCTTTAGGGTTTACTTCAATTCTCAGGTCACACAGGCTGCGAATAGTTTGGGGCAGCCACCATTGAAGCTCCATTGCTTCATATCTTCATTACCCCTGCTCAAGAATCCTTGAGGCTTGTTGTGTACCCCCTTGGGCACCTACTTGAGCCCCTACTCCACCCCAGTTGTGCCACGTGGGCTGCAGGCCACCCATGATAGTAGCACATTGTTTGCACCTGATTCTAGGCTGATCCCCATCTACATCACACTGGTCCTCCTCAAGCTCCAGGCCATTGGGCATTTCCACAAGCTTCATTTGAGGCATTTGCACATGCTTTGATGCTTGGTATTGAAGGCTGAGCATTGACATTGCTTTTGGCCTGATTTAGCACTATTTTGGGATTGTCATAACAATCCACAGACAGTTTATAATAGTGCTATAGTAACATTTGATGCTTATGCTTGCTTGGCATTGTCATTTGATGCCCAGTTGGTCCCGTATGATGCCTACATGTTAATGAAATGTATGCCTATTGTTTGGAAACCATTTGGCACTGATTTGGGACTGAAATTTCTCAATTTTTGACAGTCATTTCATGCTGTAAGAAAAGCGGGTTGAAGCTATTCTACATGCTTTGGGTTATGCCTATTGGTTCCGGCCTATGTCTTGGATATATGCCATGAAGTATTGATCTTTGGGGTACGACTTCGAGCTTGGATTTCATTCCGGATGCTTTTGGAAGAGCTTTGACATTACGCACTCATTGACATGGTTCATGCTTGACAGTGGTATATGCTTTGACAATGATGCTCCTTGGGTTTATGCATACCCATTGCGTACGGCTTGATGCTCATGTCACGGTTGATTACCCTATGGATACGTTGAGCTTGAGTGCTCATTGAAGCTCTAACTTGGATGCATTTTGGATTATCTGGAGTAGTCTTGGATGTTACTTGGCTTGTCAGAGTTTGGATTGGGATGTATTTGATGTCTTACATGCTTATGGATGCTACATACGGATGCTCTACCACCTACATGTTCGGGATGTACTATTGATGTATTGTCTTGGACTTATGTCATTGGCGCTGTGACTTGCCTTGGCTTGAGATCTTGAGCTCATACATATGGATTTTGTGCCAGTGGAAGCATTCTTGAATGCTTATCAGACATTGAGCAGGTGGTACTTTTATGCATTGAGCAGTTACATGCTATTGAGCAGTTAGACACTTGAGACTTTGGGATTTCTTACCCTTTGGGATGATACGTTATATGTCTTGGTTCACTGTATGCTTATGAGCTGAGTCTCAGTTTTGGATCCGTATCTTTGTGAACTGACACCTACTTGTGTCAAAGTTTTGGTAGTGGTAGGAACACTTTGCCCCGTTGATTGGGGGGTGTGCCTACTCACTGGCAGATGTTTGTATGACATACTTGGGTGTTGGATTCATGCTTATCGACTGTCATATGCTTATGCTATGCTTGCATGATGCCAGCTTTGGTCTTGGCAGTATGTGATTGCCTTGGGATTTGATTTTGGCACTGTTAGCTCTTTTTTACTGAAATCTGTAATTTATTACAGCAAGCATATATGTATGGATTGACATGGATTTTTCATGCTAAAACATGCTAAAATGATGTAATTTTATTAGTGCTTGGTTGGTAGCAGCTTTGGTTCCACTTTCCTCACCATTTTCCCTCGATTTTGGTGATTTTTTTGTCATTTTCTGCAGTAAACAACAAGCAGTTTTGAACTGTCTATAGTCTTCCAGCCTGCATTATGGCGAGTTCGTCCACTGATCATGCTATTTTCAACATCACTAAGCTTGATGGTACGAATTACTCTTATTGGAAGAGCCATATTTACAGGTGTTGGTGCAAAAATCGCAAATCAAACCTTTGAGGTTGAGCGGGCATCCACCTGCAACTATGCCAGATGAGGAATGGCTTAGCTTGATGAGTTATGCAAGTCCACTATTGTATTGTATCTCACAGAATAGGTTCATTACAATGTCTTTGAGGAAGAATAGGGTGCATAGCCGTTGTGGGATAAGATCAAGAATCTCTATGACAAGAAAAGTCCAGCAAGTCAGATGTATTGGGTGAAGCAACTTATGGATCTGCGCATGAAGGAGAATGTGACTATGTCTACTCACTTGAGCCAGTTCCATGCTATACTTAAGAACTTGACTTCGTAGGACATCACTTTTGCAGAGGATGTCACTCTTTTCTTGCTTGGTACTCTTAATGAGTCATGGGATGTATTCCGCACTACATTATGTGCCTCTACTGCTACCTTGAAATTATCTGATGTTAAGAGTGCTCTTTTGCAGGAAGAGGTTAACTGTAAGAATTTGGATGCCTCTCATGTGTCGCATGCTATGACAGTTAGAGGCAGGAATGATGGATATGGAATGCATGGCAGTGATAGTGGCCGTGGACGGGATTCTCAGAAATCTCGGTCCAAGTCTCGTGGGAAGTCACGTAGCAAATCCCGTGGCAGGAATACAGATGTTATTTGTCACCATTGTGGGAAAAAGGGCCATATTAGGCCACAAAGCCATGAACTGTGCAATGAAAGGCACAAAGATAAGGGGAAAGACAAAGTGCAAGATAAGTCTTTTGATTGCAGTATAGTGCCTGCAAAGTCCAGTGTTAAAATTGAAGAGATCAATGTTATGTAGCCTGAGAATATTGATGATGATGATTATATCCTAGCAGCTTCTTCTAGTGCTTCGCAGATGATAGAGATACATTGTATGTATGCACAGTGTTGGCTCTTGGACTCAAGTGTGTCCTTTCATGTGACATCTTGCCGAGAGTGGTTTCATTCATACCGTACTGCAGATATGTGCATATGCTATGGCAGCCAAGATACAAGAGTCATGGGTTACAATGACTTAGATTATGCAGGACATGCAGATAGTAGGAAGTCCACTTCTGGCTATGTATTCACATATGTTGGAGGTGCTGTTTCTTGGATGTCCGGTATCACTTCATACGTGGGGTCGTTGAGGACAAGTTTGTTGATCTTGTCAAGATCTCGACTGATTAGAATCCTGCAGATTTGCTCACAAAAAGCCTCTCTACAGAGCGCTTTGCCTTCCTTAGGAGGTTGATGGGTGTGGGATGAGATGACATCTTTCCTCATCCTGTTGTACATGTGTACATGTTGTAATGTCTTTTTTTTTATTTTCACTCCTCACTAGGGCAGATTCGCCTTTAAGTGGGAGATTGTTGGGGGTAAAGGTGCCTCCGCCTAATAGCCCGTGTATTACTACACTAACAGTCACCGCCACTGCACACTGTAGGTGGTGGGCGCTTGTCATTGTCACTTTATTCTTTATTCTTTTAGTGACAGTTTAAATAAAGGAAGGCCCGGTCACACATTGTGACTATAGGAGTTCCCATTTCTTGTCTCTCTCTTTCTTGCTCTTGCTTTCCCGCCATAGCTCTCGAGTCCAAGCTTCGATCCATCTCACCCCTTTCACTATCCACCACTACATATATACTATTCCATTCCTTTTTGGTAGTAGGCAAGCCAGTAATGAAATCCATGGTAATGTGCATCCATTTGCCTGTAGGAATGGGTAATGGCTGCAACAAACCTCCTGGCTTATAGGTGCCATCCTTATTTTGCTGACAAGGCATACACTTCATGACAAAGTCCTTGACATCTTTCCATAGCCCTTTCCAATAGAAACTTTTGCTATTCCTGTCATAGGTCTTGAAAACTCCAAGATGTCCACCTATAGGCAAAGAATGTAGTTCCTCCTTTAATTTTTCGTGTAAAAGAAGAGGTAGAAAGAATGACAATCTTGCCATTTAACCAAATAAGGCCATTTTTAAGCTAATAATGCGAGTTTTCTTCTCTGAGACCTTGCTGTAATTTCTGAAAAGTATGGTTGAGCTCTTCATCCAAAAGATAAGCCTCCTGTAGTTCTTCAATCCAATTACTATGTAGTTTGGTCATTGCTGAAACTTTGCAAGCCCACATACGAGAAAGAGAATCAACCACTATATTGTCTTTACCCCTCATATGAGTGATGTCAAAGTCATAATTTTGCAGTGTAGCTACCCACCTACGCTACTTAGGAGTTAGATTGGACTGGGCAAAGAAATACTTAAGAACCCTATGATCACTTTGGACCTTGAATCGGCTGCCATACAAATAATGGTGCCATTTCTTTATTGCATGCAAGATAGCCAACATCTCTTGGTCATAAACATTCATGGCCATTTCTTTATCTGTCAACTTACGGCTTTCAAAGGCAATCACTCCATGCTCCTGTAACAAAACATCCCCAATGCCACGACCACTGGCATCACACTAAATGGTAAATTCTTTAGAGAACGGTATACTAAGATAGGAGTAGAAGTGAGGAGTCCCTTTAACTGGTTGAAGCTACTATCTGAAAGAGCATCCCAAAAGAAAGCCTCCTTCTTCAACTTGTCAGTCAAAGGAGCTGCAATAGCTGCATAATGCTTGATGAATCAGGCGATAGAATGAAGATAGACCAAGAAATCCTCTAAGAGTAGTAGTAGTGGGTGTTGGCCAATCTTTGATACATTGCACCTTCTTGGGGTCAGCCTGTATCCCTTTTTCATTGACAATATATCCCAAGTATTCCACTTCAGTCTGCATGAAATAACATTTCTTCTTCTTAGCAAAAAGCTTGTGATGTCTCAATACATAAAAAACCCTCCTCATATGTGCTAAGTGATCCTGTAAAGTCTTATTGTAAATTAGAATGTCATCAAAGAACACCAAGACAAACTGAAAGAGGAAAGGTTGTAAAATTTTATTCATGAGGCTTTGGAAGGTAGCCGGAGCATTTGTAAGTCCAAATGGCATCACTAAGAAATGATAGAGCCCACGATCAGTCCTGAAAGCACTCTTGACTTCATCACCCTCTTGCATGTGGATCTGATGATACCATGACCTCAAATCAATATTCATAAAGAATCGAGCCCCCTTGAGCTCATCAAGCAAATCATTAATCCTGGGTATCGGATATCTATTCTTCATTGTGATCTTATTAAGATCCCTGTAATCAATGCACATCGTGAAAGATCCATCTTTCTTTTTGACTAACAAAACTGGAGATGCATAAGGTGAAGAACTTGGTTCTATGAATCCCATCTCAAGAAGCTCCTTGATTTGCTTAGCCACTTCCTCTTGCTCACATTTGGATATTCTGTAAGGTGGCTTATTGATTGGCTTTGAGTTGGGTTCCAAATAAATAGGGTGATCTATTGCTAACAAATCCCTATACTTCTCAAGAAGAGCTTTCAAGGCTAGATGACTTGCTGAATTATTGGGCTAATCGTCCATATCTTTTTTCAAAATGCAAAACAAATATTTACGAACACCTCTTGTACTCCCTTTTGAGTTGTTAAATGGTGATAAGCTAAAAATCTGATCTACTAGGAAATCCTTGTAAATGGATGAGCCGTCCATTAAAAATAATCTCCATATACAATTGTGAGAAATCCATAGTGATTTTGCCTAATGTCATCAACCAATCATAACCGAGTACAATGTCTATAGGCCCCATTTCCAAAGTAATAAGGTTTACTTCTACTTCAAAATTTTTAGCCAACTGTAAAGAAACCTGTGGGCATATTTGTGTGTTGATTTCTTCTTCACCATTGGCCACTTGAACTCTAATGGGCTGCTGTAAATCAGTGGGAATACAATTTAGCTTGTCCATAATGGACTTATTCACATAACTATGTGTACTGCCACTATCTATCAAGATGAACACTGCCTTTCCATGAATGTTACCCTTCATACAGAGTGTATTAGGGCTCTTAGAACCTGTCTAAGCATCCGTAGAAATGGAACAACTAGTGGTAGCAAGTGGCTCATGAAAAGTCCCACACGGGTCAAAAGAAACACTCCCACCTGGATAAAAAAGAAAAGAGTCGGTTGGATCATAAAAATACTCTTGCCCAAATTCTTCCTCAAGATCATCATTTTCAGCATTAGGTTCGATTGCATTAGCTTCATCAATCTTATCTACAAGATACTCAAAGATTAACATACTCTAGAGCTTGGGTTTGATATTTTTGTATACACACTTTGTGGCATGATCAAGTGTATACTTTTTCCCACACTTGAAACATAAGCCTTAGAGATCCATAGGAATAGACTTAGGATTCATGTTGGCTGAAATGGATTTAGGCTTGCTGTCCCCTTGTTTGAAGTCAACTCTAGGACTGCTTATTGCTTTGAAATAACTTTGAGGTCTTGAAGCATTGAACGGTGGATAAGTTGGCACTTGTAAGTCCCCATTTGGCACATGATTGTTGCCATAAATGTTACTAACTTGCCCCTATTTTAAAACAGTCCTTGACTGTCCAAAACTAGGCTGAAATGAAGTTTCTCTTGTCTATTTCCTTCCACAGCACTCCGCAAGATCAATAGCTTTAAAGAGAGAAGTAGGGTTTTGTGCCATGAGATCAGTTGATAAAGATGGCACTAAGTCATACATATATTTGTGGAGCTTCGCCTCATCATTGATGCTCTCTACATACATGGTTAGGTTGAGAAATTGGTTAGTGTACTCTCTTACACTTAGGCCTCTTTGCTCCAAACCATACCATCTCCGTGCCAATTTCTCTTTTTCAAGAGGGGAGGCAAAGATGTCAACCATGAGTGTCTTGAAAGCTTCCCAATTCTCTACAAGTATGTTCTCTTTTTTAATATATCTCCACCAAGTATGCGTAAATCCCTCCAAGTGTAAGGAAGCAAAATGAATCTTCATGTCATTAGTTCTAGGAAATATGTCAAACTAAGATTCCATTTTAGAGATCCACTCCTCTACATCAGATGGTAAAGATGACCGACCATTGAACTTGGCCAAAATGATTTTATCTTTCCGTTCCCTTTCATGGAATGGTTGATGTCCCAAAATAGACTAATCATGATTGCCAGGTATTGAACCCCCAAACTGAGATGAAAATCTCCCAATAGGTGGTTGAGAACCATTATGCAATCTTCCCGTTGGTAGAGGACCCCTAGGAAGTTGAGTATTCAGCCCAAAAGCTTGAGAGTTGGCTCCATTCAAATAGCCCAAATAGTCATCATGCCTTTGTGAAATCTCACCTACTTCATATTGGCTATTTAGGATGCCTCTTCATCCAACAATTCCATGACCATGACCATTTTGGTTAGGTGGATAAAGTGGAATTGAAGGCTCACTGTTTAAATAAGCTTTCTCCTTCGCTTCTTTAGATCCCATTGTAACGTGTCTGCTTGTCCACTTGTGGGACATGTCTTAGCAACCCATTGGGAAGAGAGTCTAGAAAGCGCCACCTAGCACTCGCAAGGAATGTCACAGGGTTTGCGATCTAGGTCATCTCGAGTCTGCCCCGAGTGAAAGTATTCGACCGTTCCCACTTGGGACCGACCTAAAGTCAGGGTCCCTTTCCTATCAGCAAAGTCTCTAGGAAGTAGCTAGCGTCGATCCACTTTGCGTAGGAACAACAGAGTCGAAGTGGATTTACGCTGCACTTGGTTTATGGAGAATGGAAAACGAGAGGGATGCAAAGCTCAACCTCTCTACCCATAAGGCATAGTCCCATTCCGTTCCCCTAAAACAACATAAATAAAGATTCTAACTCTACTGACGCTAGGTCTTCATAGTTTCGTTATCACGTCTTTTGAGAAAAGTTCCTAGCTAACTGGGACCACCCTTTCGTAGGACAGACCCAAGTCACATCCACTGCACTTTCCTAAGTTTTCTTAGTTATCTAATTACCTACCACATTATGTTTGACATGCAAAGGCAGCTTCCTTAATTAATCAATTTAAACACAAGTTCCTTCACATAACTTAAGCACTGACACAAAAACAAAGTCAAGCAAGTTTCTTTTTCAAATATTTGATCTTTATTTATCATAGTCCCAGAATACATCAAGTATCATGCCCGAAGGCTATCCTAGCAATCAACAGGATTACTGCTCCAAGTTTTCGCCCGTAGACTAGTACATGGGCCTCGAGATCCCATCTCGAGTCACATCGGCCTCTTGTGCGGGATTCAGAGGCAAGGAATTTAGAGCCAGAGCCTCCCCTAGCACCCAAGCATCCTCCCGCTCCAAGCAGCACCCACGGAGAGACCTCTCGCTTTCGGTCCATATACCCCGCGCAGCTAATCAACCCCCTTGGATAGGGCCATGCAGATAGTCGGAGGTAATTGAACCTGCCTCTCCCTCCAGGCTTTTAACATAAAGCATTAAGTGTTTTGCCTTGAGTTAGTTTCTTGAGTAGAGAAGTTCAAACAATGTACATAAGTGTACAATCACGATCATCTCAGAGGTCATTTGTACGACCAACTGCTAAGGTGTGACTCCTTCTTCCCGAATGCTCTCAGCATTCGATCCTGGATCGTTTGCAACTTGGCATGATTCCAAGGGCTTGGCAAGCTAGGTTGCTTGTTTCCCCTTTATCTTCGGGTTAGGGTTTGTACCCTGCCGACCCTAATTATCCTTACCTTAGGTCTCTTGGTAAAAATAGGTCATGGACAACCATGTCGTCCTCGGTTGGTCAACTTGGTGGTTATCTCCTAGATCCCTTGAAGTGTAAAATATTACACGGCGCAGCGAACAGAATCTGAGAAAGAGATTGAGAGTACACAACAGAGAAGAGGAGAATCAGTAAATTCTTTAACTCCAAACAACTGATACAAAGATGGCTCTGTCCACCCGTGCGCTTCCACTGAGTGAAGCTTAGATGGCGATCTAGACAGAAGATAGGTGAAGAGCTTAAGGCTAGCTGGAACAACAACTCTGACTGGGTGAAAGATGAGTGTGAGATGGCTGCGAAGGGGTTTAGCTTTTATAGCCCGCGAAGGTCGTTAGGTCGGCCTGCTGACCGACCTACCATATGAGCCTCCACTAGTCGGCCAGGGAATATTCCAGGGAATATTCCCTTTACCATCGGGCCGGGGGCGCTGCCCCCGGACCCCCGCCAGGGGGGCCGCTGGCCCCCCTGGGACCCCCCAGCCAGGGGCCGCTTCCGCGGCCCCCGGACCCCACAATAGGGGCCCCTTTTAACTCCCTTACCACGCAACTCAATGCAATGTGCCTCGAGTTGCTACCAGCTTAACCACTCCGTCTAACCCAAAGATTAGACCCACAACAGTCACCTTTTTGCCATCCGGTCACATAGACCTCATCTGATATACAAGTCAGGACTCAACCAATGTCCGGGCTCACATTTGGCTTCTCCTCATAATGGGGGCCTTACAACTTTGAGCACCATGGATCATTGGTAGCACCTAATGAGGGTGGGGCATTGATCATATCTAACACCCCCCCTCAATGTCCACCCATAGGTGAACTATCTCCTCGGCCCAATGCCGAGTCTCTGAAGATGAACTTGAAGCAGATCCTTCGTAAGTGCTTTGGTGAAGATATCTGCTCCATTCTCCTCTGTTGGACAGTAGACCAATTCCACTATCCCATCCTCCATCAAATCACGCACATAGTGATACTGGATCTCTATATGTTTGGTGCGTGCATGAAACACTGGATTTTTGGCAATGGCGATGCAACTCTGATTGTCACATCTCAGCACAGTTGGTTCTTCATCCTGCACTCCCATATGCCATAGAATCCTTCTCAACCATACGGCCTCACATGCAGCAAAACAAGCTGCCTTGTACTCTGCTTCGGTAGAAGACAATGCCACTGTTGGTTGCTTCTTACTAATCCAAGAGAAAATTCCTGAACCCAAAGAGAAACAATAACCAGAAACTGACTTCCTGGAATCAATGTCTCCTGCCCAATCTGAGTCACAGTTCCCCACAAGAGAAGTTCCGAAACTGTATGTGATACCATAGTCAAGAGTTTTCTTCAAGTATCTGAGCACCCGCATCCCAGCCTTCCAATGACTCTCATGAGGTTTGTTTGAGAACCTGCTCAAAACACCAACAGCAAAACTGATATCTGGTCTGGTGTTACACAAGTAGATTAGACTGCCGACCAACCTCCTATACCTCCCAATGTCTGCTAGTGCTGATGTATCCTCAACGGATAACTTTACATTCACCTCCATAGGTGTAGCTATCTCCTTGCACTCGGTCATGCCAAATGCCTTCAAGATCTCCCATGCATACTTCTTCTGAGAGATGAAGATCTTTCCTGGCTCTTGCCAGACTTCAATCCCCAAACAATAGTGCAGCAAGCCCAAGTCTGTCATTTCAAACTCAAAACTCAAAGCCTTTCGAGTTTGGTTGATCATATCTTCATAGTCACCTGTAATAAGAAGGTCGTCCACATATAGGACAATCACTACAGACTTTTTACCATCCCTGTAAACATACAAGTTAGCATCTGAGGCACATCTTTTGAAGTTTAGGTTTAAAAAGAACCTATCTATCCGCTGGTACCATGCTCTGGGGGCTTGTTTCAGCCCATACAATGCCTTCTTTAGTTTACACACTTTGTTCTCAGAATGGGGGGCCTCAAACCCTGGTGGCTGAGCCACGTACACCTCCTCCTTGAGGTCACCATTTAAGAACGCTGACTTAACATCCATTTGGTACACTGGCCACTTCTTGTAGGCAGCCACTGCAAGTACCGTGCGAATAGTGGTCATTCTGGCAGTTGGGGCAAATGACTCTTGAAAATCAAACCCTTCAACTTGTGAAAATCCTTGGGCAACCAGTCTAGCTTTGTACTTTTCTAAGGTACCATCAGCCTTGTACTTTACCTTCCAGATCCACTTGGTGCCAATAATCTTCCGCTTTGCTGGCCGATCCACTAGCTCCCAAGTGTCATTCTTCATTATGCTGTCATACTCCGCCTGCATAGCAGCCTTCCATGATGGATCTGCAAGTGCTTCTTCTAAGTCAGTTGGCTCCTTTACTTCTCTCATAATCTCAACCATCAAGGCCATGTTGACTATGTGAGCAGAAGCCCTCCTTTGCTCCTCTATTCTCTGAGACCTCCTTGGTCCGTCTGCCTTCTCCTCAACAGATGCAGGCATAGGATTATTGTGGTCATAGAGCTGCTTCACCCAGCGCGGCAATGGCTTTTCCGGTGGGGTGATGTCAGGTTGGTGAACTTTTTCCTCATCATCTGAAGATGATGCTTCCTCCTCCTTAAGGATAGGGATAGCTCTCGGGACAGGTTCATAGTGGACTACTTCTTCGCTTGATGATAAAGTGGAAGACCTTGCCTTCTCCTCCTCCACTGTATGCGGCTCCTCCTTGAACACCACATCACGGCTCGCGATGATCTTCTTTGCCTCTTGGTCATATAACTTGTAAGCCTTCTGCTCATCACTATAACCCAAGAAGATACATTTTCTGCTTTTTGGTTGTAACTTGTTTCTCTTTTCATCTGGAACATGTGCATAACATTCACATCCAAAAATTCTGAAATGTGAAACAGATGGTTTCTTACCAGTGTAAGCCTCATGAGGTGTTTTTCCCTTGAGAGCCTTTGTGTAGCTCCGATTTAGAATGTAGACTGCAGTATTAACAGCTTCAGCCCAAAAATGGTTAGGCAATCCCTTGCCCTTTAGCATGCATCTTGCCATCTCCACAATGGTACGATTCCTGCGTTCCACAACACCATTCTGCTGAGGTGTGTGAGGCGTCGTCAATTGACGCTTGATCCCTTTGCTCTTGCAAAAGCCTTCAAACTCCTTTGAGTTGAACTCACCACCACCATCTGTTCTAAATTTCTTCACACTTTTCCCTGTTTCATTCTCAACAAGTATTAGCCATTCTTTAAACTTACCAAAAGCTTGAGCCTTATCACGAAGGAAGTACACCCACATCTTCCTACTGTAGTCGTCGACAATCAACATAAAATAAGAAGATCCCCCCAAGGCCTGTGTAGGCATCTTACCACACAAGTCAGCATGCACCAACTCTAGAGGAGCATGTGCTCTATTCTTGCTTTCTTGTGGAAATGCCTTTCTCTGTTGCTTGCCCATCATACAAGCTTCACATGGTTCCTTCAATTCAGTTATTGTAGGTAGGTGAGCAACCATACCTTGCTTTTGCATCTCCTTCAATACTGCAAATCCGATGTGTCCAAACCTTTCATGCCAAAGCTTACTTGTGCCCACTCCAGCGGTGGCTGTAAGAGCACTTAGCTCATACAGGTTGTTCCTTCTTTCTCCTTTGCCAACAATTGTGCCAGCACTATCAATAATTTCTGCACCTGTCTTCTTGAACCTCACTTCATGACCAAGATCAGTTATGGCAGCAACTGATAAGAGATTTCTCCTGATTTCGGGAACATACAACACATTTGAAAGCTTTTTGACTTCACCATTTGCAGCAACAAAAGAAATAGTACCTGTGCCCGCAGCAGGGCATTTAGCATCATTTCCAACCGTCACAGTGATGGATTCTTGTAGAGGCTGCATAGAACTGTATAGACCTTTCTTGTTGGTCATGTGACGGGAGGCCCCACTATCCAACACCCAAGAGTCAGTGGTAGATTCTTCTTGCGCCGAGGAGCACACTTCCTCAATGGTCGCCATGAATAATTCCAACTCTGCTTCAGCCGTATTGGCTGTCTCTTTCCCTTTAGTTTTAAGGGTACCATTCTTTTCATCTGCCTTCTTGACACGACAATCTGCAATTGCATGTCCTTTCTTCTTACAGTAGAAGCACTCTCCTTGAAACTTCTTCTTGCCGCCCTTTTTCTTTTTGTCACCATCATTTTTGGTGGAGGAAACACCTTTGCCTTTTGCATTGGCAGAGAATGCAGCATCTCCATTGTTGCTTCCTTCTCGGGCTTTCAGCCTCAACTCCTCCTCCATTAATAATGCACAAAACTCCTCAAAAGTCAAAGCTTGAGGTCTCACCTGAGTATTAAGGGCAGTTACTAGTCCATCAAACTTTTGTGGACAAATCCGAAGACACCTCCGAGCTAGCTCTTCGCTAGTCTTTTGTATCCCAGCGCCAGCCATCTGGTCGCGCAGATTCTTAATCCGAGTGATGAATGCTTCAACCGTCTCTCCTTCAGCAAACTTCTCCGCTGCTAGTTGATTCTCCAAGTTTTGAATCCTTGTTTGGTTTCGTGTTTCATACTGACTCCTTAGTACATTCCAAGCCTCTGACGCTTTGGTTGTATGCTGAATCAGAGTCAAAACACTGTCAGAACAGCTTGTAACTAAGGCACACAATGCATCTGCATTCCTTCGTTTCCAAGCTCGTAGAAGATCTGCATTCGGAGGAATCATCACACTAGGATTTGATGGGTCGGGGGTAGGCTGTGGTTCTGCGTCAGTCCCCAGCACAGTCTCCAGAAGCTCATAAGAATCAAGGATAGTAGTAATTTTGAACTTCCACAAGGTGTAGTTTGTACCATCTAACTTGCCTTCGCTGAAGGTTGGTGGACGAATCCTCAGTGTTTGAATAGCCGGTACAGCAGCACCACCTCCTGCACCGCTTCCTGATGCGCCAGAACTGCTTCCCGGAGTCGACATCGTTTCTCTTTGCTGTTGAAGCCTTTGCCTCTTGCACGCTCTCCGATCTCTAGAGCCCCCTGGGCTCTGATACCATGTAAAATATTACACGGCGCAGCGAACAGAATCTGAGAAAGAGATTGAGAGTACACAACAGAGAAGAGGAGAATCAGTAAATTCTTTAACTCCAAACAACTGATACAAAGATGGCTCTGTCCACCCGTGCGCTTCCACTGAGTGAAGCTTAGATGGCGATCTAGACAGAAGATAGGTGAAGAGCTTAAGGCTAGCTGGAACAACAACTCTGACTGGGTGAAAGATGAGTGTGAGATGGCTGCGAAGGGGTTTAGCTTTTATAGCCCGCGAAGGTCGTTAGGTCGGCCTGCTGACCGACCTACCATATGAGCCTCCACTAGTCGGCCAGGGAATATTCCAGGGAATATTCCCTTTACCATCGGGCCGGGGGCGCTGCCCCCGGACCCCCGCCAGGGGGGCCGCTGGCCCCCCTGGGACCCCCCAGCCAGGGGCCGCTTCCGCGGCCCCCGGACCCCACAATAGGGGCCCCTTTTAACTCCCTTACCACGCAACTCAATGCAATGTGCCTCGAGTTGCTACCAGCTTAACCACTCCGTCTAACCCAAAGATTAGACCCACAACAGTCACCTTTTTGCCATCCGGTCACATAGACCTCATCTGATATACAAGTCAGGACTCAACCAATGTCCGGGCTCACATTTGGCTTCTCCTCATAATGGGGGCCTTACAACTTTGAGCACCATGGATCATTGGTAGCACCTAATGAGGGTGGGGCATTGATCATATCTAACATGAAGTACCTATGTACCTTTATCTTTGATCTTAATTGATCAAGATTGTCTATCCCCTTGACCATGGTTGGTCAAGATGGTTCTATTTAGAACAGTCCTACTCTGCCTTAAGTATAATCTTCTTAAGCCCTCTTAATAATACTCACAAGCGCTTAAGCTTTTACCTATCCCTCTTGAAGTCACCAAGGACTTTGTCATGGGATTCATGGATCTCAGTCCCATTTGGTAAATTACAACAACGTTGAGTTTTCCCAACAACTTTAAGGCACGCAACATAATGCCATGCCTTCATTTCAATACTTACAATTTTGATATAATCCATGTGTTATTTTATGCCACACATGCGAAGGTACTTTCTATGTGTGCAATCTTAATATTATCCTCTATGTAATTATTTACACGATCTATAACCTTCTTGAATGATCTAACTTTATGTGATCATTGTATGAGTCTAACTGCACTTGAATCTTTTCTGTAATTTTTTACATGTACCTTAGATTCCATCTTGCGATATGGACATGCACTTTGTTTCTTTCAATGTCCTCTGAAATGCAGTTTAAGCAAAAATTTGTGCAAGGAGCAATGCACTTTATGCAGGAAATCTTGCAAGATGTTTTTGGTAATTTAGATGCAATAATCTAATCAATTTCACCTATTATGATGTCATCTTACAACGGAAATTATCTTGCTCGTTACATATGTCACAACTAAGTTCATACCTAGGAAATTATCAAACACGCAATTAATGTGATGCATGTGAATATGATTTTTCACCGTGATATTTATAACCTATGATTTAATAATAGAGCAACCTGGGTTTGGAGTGATGCCTTGATTCCAACGGTATTGATGCATGATGAACCATTCGTGGTTGCGGTGCCACCTTGATTCGAACCTCCATCCACACTTGTAGGGTTTTCGGCCATCTTTGTGGAACTACACTTCGGGGCCATTCTCGAAAATGCGTGCACGAGCAATAGAATTCTCGCTGCCTCTCCTTGAGTGGAGAAAAGATAACGAAGGGGAGTGTATTTTTAGAAATTATTATTATTATTCTTCTCTTCTTCTCCTCTCTCTCTCTTCTTCTTCTTCTTCTCCTTCTCTCTCTCCCTCTTCTTCTTCTTCTTCTTCCTTCTTCTTCTCTCTTCTTCTTCTTCTTCTTCTTCTTTTTCTTCTTCTTCTTCTTCTTCTTCTTCTTCTTCTTCTTCTTCTTCTTCTTCTTCTCTCTCTCTCTCTCTCTCTCTCTCTCCCTCTTCTTCTTCTTCTCTTATTTTTCTTCTCTCTCTCTCCCTCTTCTTCTTCTTCTTCTTCTTCTTCTTCTTCTTCTTCTTCTTCTTCTTCTTCTTCTTCTTCTTCTTCTTCTTCTTCTTCTTCTTCTTCTTCTTCTTCTTCTTCTTCTCTCTTCGATGATCACGAGGGGGGGGGGGTGGGCACTATCTAGCACGGGGGGTTGCATGCCCCCCTATCTTCCTCTTTACTCACTCACACACTCTCTCTCTCCCCGCCATGCAGTCGGTAGTGGGAGAGAGTAATAAAATTTGAAAAGAAAGGGGGGGTTTTCATGGGGGAGGCACAGGGAGGGGAGGGGGGCGGGGTACGGGGGATATTACATCCTCTCCCCCTTATAGGAATCGAGATGTCCTCATCTTGAGAAGACCTGGGGGTATTGTTGGTTGAGAGTATTTTTGTCCATCCAGGTGACATCCTCTTCTGGATAATCTTTCCACTAGATGAGGTATTCTCTCAAGGTCCTTGATCTCAAATGCCTCTCACTAACATCTAGGACTCTATTAGGCCGTAGCTCAAGGACTCCTTGGCTAGGCATTACAATTTGCTGATCATCAAGTACATGATTTGGATTAGGTAGATACTTTTTCAATAGGCTAACATGGAATACATTATGAATCTTTAGAGTTGCGGGCAGTTGTAGTTTGTAAGCATTATGCCCTAGGCACTTGGTGATCTTATAAGTTCCATAATACCTCAGACTTAGCTTCTTGTACTCTCCCAAGGACAGTGAACTCTTTTTAGGGTGTACACGGATGAAGACCATTTCACCCTTAACGAAGGATCTGTCTTGCCGTTTCAAGTCAGCGAAGCCTTTTGTCTATCCTCGGCAGCTTGAATGTATTGTCTTATTGATTTGATTTGATCATCGATGTCTTCCAGCATTTGCCTTGAAGCTTCTACCCTCAAAGTTGGATCTGAGAAGTTCAAAGGGGTACGACAATCATGCCCATACAATGATTGGAAAGGGGTCATCTGAATACTCTATTGGTAAGAAGCATTGTAGGAAAACTCAACCAGTGGGGTAAATATTGAATCCACTTTTTGGTTTCGCGACAGCAGTATGCCCTAAGCATATCTTCAATGACTTGATTGACTCGTTTTGTTTGACCATCAGTTTGGGGATGGTAAGCTGTACTTAAACATAATTGAGTTCCAATAGCCTCAAAGATAGCCCTCCAGAAGTGTGATGTGAAAAGAGATTCACGATCACTAATGATTCTTCTGGATAACCCATGAAGTTTGAATATTTCCTTAATGAATAATCTTGTGATGTCTGAAGCTTTATAGTTCGTCTTGATAGGGATGAGATGTGCGACCTTGGTGAGCATATCTACTACAACCATAATAGAGTTATATACTCCCTGAACTTGGGATAAGCCAACAATGAAGTCCATACTAATGAATTTCCATTTCATTTGGGGAGTGTCAAGTGGTTGCAATTTCCCAGGCATTTTAACATGTTCTGCCTTAATGCGTTGACAAGACAAACATTCTGTGACATATTTGAGTACGTCTCCCTTGAGCCTTTCCCAATAATAGCTCTTTTTGACCGCATTAAGGGTCTTGGCATAACCAGGATGTCTTGAGAAAGGGGAGTCATGGGCTTCCCACAGTATCTTTTGCTTGAGAGTTTGGCTTGTAGGGATACATAATCTTGTCCTAAAGTAGACAAGCCCAATACTGACAGAGAATTCTTGATACTTCGTCTTTAGCTTCGGGTCTTGATCCTTGATGGGGATCTCCCTTAGCATTTTCTGATAGACTGGGTCATGATACTTTGTCTTTAGCTTGGGGTCTTGATCCTTGATGGGGATCTCCCTTAGCATTTTTTGATAGTCTGGGTCATGGTATGCCTCTTCTTTTGCTAGCTCAAGAATCAGGTTGTTTGGCATTGATACCTTTGTGGCGATATGCCTCTTCTTTTGCTAGCTCAAGAATCGGGTTGTTTGGCATTGATACCTTTGTGGCTAGAGACCTTGATGTTGATGGATCTTGCAAAATAAGAGAATTTAGAAATGCCTTGCAACTGAGTGCATCGACAACTACATTCTCTTTTCCAGGCCTATATTTGATTTCAAAAATCATATTCTTCCATCACTTCGATCCATCGACGTTGCCTCATATTGAGCTCATTCTGGGTGAAGATCCATTTAAGACTCTTGTGGTCCATTATTAAGGAAAATTTGTTACCTAGTAAGTAATGTCTCCAAAGTTTGAGAGTATGGATGACAGCCAACAGCTCTAGGTCATGGGTAGCATAATTCCTTTCATGGCTCTTGAATTTTCTTGAAGAATATGCTATGGGATGACCTTCTTGCATAAGTACACATCCTAACACAAGTGTGCTAGCATCAGTTACCACTTCAAACTCCTTACTAAGATCAAGAAGTTTTAGGATGGGTGCTGATACTAAGCTTTGCTTTAGTTTGTCAAAGCTGGTCTGTTCATCAGGTGACCATACAATTGTTACTTGCTTCTTTAGTAGATCAGTTAGAGGGGCTGCAATCAAAACATAATCTTTGATGAAAATTCTGTACCACCCTGTCAACCCAAGAAAACTGCGTATTTCTTTGACAGAAGTTGGTGTTGGCCATTCTAGAACGTCTCTGACCTTAATTGGATCTACTGAAATTCCTTACTGATACAATGAATCCCAGATGAAAAATGCGCACTTCTTCTTCTTGGCATAAAGCTTGTGTGCTCTCATTGTTTCAAGAACAATGCGAAGCTGGGGTTCATGATCCTTTTCTTGTTTTGAGTAGACTAGGGTATCGTAAAAAAAGACGAGTATGAAGTCATCAAGATAGGGCCTAAAGATATCCTGCATTAACCTGTTGAAGGTAGTAGGAGCATTCGTCAACCCGAATGACATCACTAGGAATTCGAAGTGTCCATACCTTGTACTGAATGAGGTCTTTGGAATATCTTCTTCTTTGATCCTTATCTGATAATATCCAGATCTGAGATCTATCTTTGAGAAGATCTTCGCCCCTTGAAGATGGTCAAGTAATTCATCTATTCTTGGAATGGGGTATTTATTTTTGATGGTTGCTTGATTCAACCCTCTGTAGTCAATGCATAGGTGAAGCGTTCCATCTTTCTTCTTTTGGAACAGCACTGAAGCTCCCCATGGAGAACTGCTAGGTTAGATGTAGCCTTGGTTTAACAATTGCTTGAGTTGCTCTTTCAGTTCGATAGCTTTCAGAATGGACATCTTATACGACCGCTTTGCGACCGGTGCAGCTCCTGGCACAATTTTGATTTCATGGTCGACTTCCCTTTGGGGAGGAAGTTCCGTTAGATCTTCAGGGAATACGTCTGTGTATTCCTTTAACCATGAAGGCTCTTCTCCGGATTCTTGATTTTGATCTAGCTTATTCAATTTAATCAGATAGACAGGTAGGCCTTTTTGAACACCTTTTATTATCCGTGTTGCTTTTGCCAACTGGATTTTTGGCTTACCAGCCTCACCTTGAGTTGTGACTAGTTTCCCTTTAGAATTTCGGAAGGAGACTTGGCCCTTCCCACAGTGGATGTGGGCATCATTGGGTATTAGCCAATCCATTCCAAGTAAACATTCATGGACACCTAGGTTCATTACCTTGAATCTCAAGAAGTTAGCTTCCCACCCAGTAGGAATTTTACCTTAGCAGTTTGCCTAATACAAGTGACTTCACGACCATTTGCTAATTCCACAAGTAAAGTAGGTGCATCTATTGTGACTATCCCTAAACTTTTTGCACAGATTGGTGAAATGAAACAATGTGTGCTGCCATAGTCTATCAGGGTTTTGAAGCTTTTACCTTGATATTTTGATGGAGTTTGAATCATCGAGAATTGGCGATTCGGACCCTTCTTGTGAAGAGTGGTGTGAACCGTTGCCTTCTCCATGTCAGCATCCATGGATGGATCTTCTTCATTGTCCAGCTCCTTGTTGGAAACAGTAGAGGTTCTCCCTTTGGCCATAACGATGGTTCCTTGGCCATGAGTGGCTCTATTTTGACCTTGGAATTGCCCTTGGCAATGTCCTCTGCTAAGCTTGGGACACTCCTTCTTGAAGTGTCCGGGCTCGTTGCAATGGAAGCAACGTGGGTTGTGATCATTGCTTTGTGTTGGAATAAAGTTGTTGACAGCATTGGCCCTAGCTTTCTTTCTTTGGCCCTGATTCTGACCTTGCGCTCTCTTAGTCTGAGCCATAGACATACCCTTATTCTCATCTTTGTAAGGCCAAATCTTGTTGTTCCTTGGTTTGGTTTGCACCTCCTGTATTATTGGAGCAGCTCGAATGAGTGTGTCTTGTAGGTCCGTTGGGCACATTAATTCCAATCGAGTGTTTATGGGTGGATTCAACCCAACAAAAATTTTTGACACCTGTTGTGTCATATCCATTGGGGGCGCATACTTTAAGAGTGAAACAAACTTCGAATAATATGATTCAAGGGATAATCCTAGCTGCTTCAAGTCATAGAATTCATTCATCTTTTGTGTGCAGTAGGCAGGTGGCAGATACCTCCCTCGCACAGCTTCCTTAAGCTTATCCCAAATGACTGTCCCCTCCAAGATCGCTTGTTCTCTGCACCACTGTTTCCACCAAAGTCTCACTTCACCTGTAAGCTTAAGTTTGGCAAGCATGGCTTGGTTAGCAGGTGTAGTTCCTCCTGCCTCAAAATAGTCCTCCATGAACTCAATCCAGATCTCGGCGTTGACTTGAACAGTCCTTCCCTTGCCATCAAACTCGGGTGGCTTAATTTGTTTGAGAAGGAATTTCTTCTCTTGATCCACAGTTGGACTTAGTGTAGGAGTCGGATTTGGAACCTGTGCTTGGGTTTGTGCCTGTGCAATAAGATTCTTTATGTTAACATCTTATCACATGTTCCCATATTATGTTAATACGATTAGCATAGCTTTTAGCCAAGTGATTTAATCACTTAACACATTAGCTAACATTTATGATCAAGAAAAAAAGTCTTATTTATTCATGAAGGCATAATCCCCTGAGTGCATTTATTTTGGATAAGTAGGATAGGCTGATTGATACATTAATTTGGGAAAAATAGGATTGTGTTACAATTGGCTACAGGGACGGAATAATAATATGGAGTGGGGTCATGGATTTTTAGGAAATGGTAAGTCATAGGAAGCTTGGGGTATCCCTTCCTTTGATACTCGTTCTTCTCATAGCGCCCTAACACTTTGATTCTGTTTAGTAGAGATCACCCGGGTCACTTCTTCATAGATATACTTATTCTACTTGACTTGTCGACCGCTACTGTACAAAGTTGCATTTACACGAGCTTCGACAAAGATGAAGAGCTTCACGATCTTTAAATCCTCCATCCACTTGATTCTCTTCAAGTTGGTCTGAAGGTACGCGAGTTGGTGGGCTGCTATGTAGTATATTCTTGAATCTCCCGTCCATCTCTGCTCCGCATACAAGGGCGAAGGATTATAGATGTGGTCTAGAATATCCATCATGCCAAGCCTCTGGCGATAGTTCGAAGCGTGCATTGCAGTCATGAACATGACCTGGAACACCAAGTAGTTGCTCCATGCTTCGTGACTCTGCAATCCAGCATCCATAAGTGAGTAAATAAATGTTTTCAACATAAAACACTGCTCTATTCTACTCACCTTCCCATGTTTATCCCCTTATTCCCTTTATTTTCCTCCATTAAGTTCCCTTGTAATCTTTAGACCTTGTTGGTTCGCTCTGATACCGTCGCTCTGATACCAACTATAACGTATCCACTCGTCCACTTATGGGACACGTCTTAGCAGCCTATCGGGAAGAGAGTCTAGAAAGTGCCACCTAGCACTCACAAGGAATGTCATAGGGTTTGCTATCTAGGTCTTCCCGAGTCAGCCCCGAGCGGAAGTATTCGGCCGTTCCCACTTAGGATTGACCCGAAGTCAGGGTCCCTTTCCTATTAGCAAAGTCTCTAGGAAGTAGCTAGCGTTGAGCTCCAGATGATCCACTTTGCATAGGAATAACAGAGTCGAAGCAGATTTATGCTACACTTGGTTCATGGAGAAGGTAAACGAGAGGGATACGAAGCTCAACCTCTCTGCCCATAAGGCATAGTCCCATTCCGTTCCCCTAATACAACATAAATCGGGGTTCTAACTCTACTGACGCTAGGTCTTCATAGTCTCATTATCATGTCTTTTGAGAAAAGTTCCTAGCTAACTGGGACAGACCCAAGTCACGTCTTTTGAGAAAAGTTCCCAGCTAACCTGGACCACCCTTTCATAGGATAGACCCAAGTCACGTCCTCCGCACTTTCCTCG
This sequence comes from Lygodium microphyllum, assembly GCF_053477565.2. Lineage (NCBI taxonomy): Eukaryota > Viridiplantae > Streptophyta > Polypodiopsida > Schizaeales > Lygodiaceae > Lygodium > Lygodium microphyllum. The sequence goes on from NC_141143.1 coordinate 128,558,559, forward strand.
GTTTGCTTAGTTATCTAATTACCTACCACATTATGTTTGACATGCTAAGTCAGCTTCCTTAATTAATCAATTTGAACACAGGTTTCTTCACGTAACTTAAGCACTGACACAAAAACAAAGTCAAGCAAGTTTCTTTTTCAAATATTTGATCTTTATTTATCATAGTCCCGGAATACATCAAGTATCATGCCCGAAGGCTATCCCAGCAATCAACAGGATTACTGCTCCAAGTTTTCGCTCATAGACTAGTACACGGGCCTCGAGATCCCATCTCGAGTCACGTCGGCCTCTTGTGCGGGATCCGGAGGCAAGGAATTTAGGCCAAAGCCTCCCCTGGCACCCAAGTGTCCTCCCGCTCCAAGCAGCACCCGCCGAGAGACCTCTTGCGGTAGGTTTGGTCCATATACTCGGCGCAGCTAATCAACCCCCTTGGATAGGGCCAGGTAGACAGTCGGAGGTAACTAAACCTGCCTCTCCCTCCAGGGTTTTAACCTGAAGCATTAAGTGTTTTGCCTTGAGTTAGTTCCTCGAGTAGAGAAGTTCAAACAATGTACCTAAGTGTATAATCACGATCATCGCAGCGGTCATTTGTACGACCAATTGCTAAGGTGTGACTCCTTCTTCCCGAATGCTCCCAGCATTCAATCCTGGATCGTTCGCGACTTGGCGAGATTCAAAGGGCTTGGCAATCTAGGTTGCTTGTTTTCCCTTTATCTTCGGGTTAGGGTTTGTACCCTGCTGACCCTAATTATCCTTACCTTAGGTCTCTTGGTAAAAATAGGTCATGGACAACCCCATCATCCTCGGTTGGTCAACTTGGTGGTTATCTCCTAGATCCCTTGAAGTGCCTATGTATCTTTATCTTTGATCTTAATTGATCAAGATTGTCTATCCCCTTGACCATGGTTGGTCAAGATGGTTTTGTTTAGAACAGTCCTACTCTACCTTAAGTATAATCTTCTTAAGCCCTCTTAATAATACTCACAAGCGCTTAAGCTTTTACCTATCCCTCTTGAAGTCACCAAGGACTTTGTCATGGGATTCATGGATCTTAATCCCATTTGGTAAATTACAAACAACGTTGAGTTTTCCCAACAACTTTAAGGCACGCAACGTAATGCCATGCCTTCATTTCAATACTTACAATTTTGATATAATCCATGTGTTATTTTATGCCACACATGCGAAGGTACTTTCTATGCATGCAATCTTAATATTATCCTCTATGTAATTATTTACACTATCTATAACCTTCTTGAATGATCTAACTTTATGTGATCATTGTATGAGTCTAATTGCACTTGAATCTTTTCTGTAATTTTTTACATGTACCTTAGATTCCATCTTGCGATATGGACATGCACTTTGTTTCTTTCAATGTCCTCTGAAATGCAGTTTAAGCAAAAATTTGTGCAAGGAGCAATGCACTTTATGCAGGAAATCTTGCAAGATGTTTTTGGTAATTTAGATGCAATAATCTAATCAATTTCACCTATTATGATGTCATCTTACAACGGAAATTATCTTGCTCGTTACATACGTCACAACTAAGTTCATACCTAGGAAATTATCAAACACGCAATTAATGTGATGCATGTGAATATGATTTTTCACCGTGATATTTATAACCTATGATTTAATAATAGAGCAACCTGGGTTTGGAGTGATGCCTTGATTCCAGCGGTATTGATGCATGATGAACCGTTCATGGTTGCGGTGCCACCTTGATTCGAACCTCCATCCACACTTGCAGGGTTTCCGGCCATCTTTGTGGAACTACACTTCGGGGCCATACTCGAAAACGCGTGGACGAGTAATAGAATTCTCGCACTCTCTTATGCAAGATTCTCGTTGCCTCTCCTTAAGTGGAGAAAAGATAATGAAGGGGAGTGTATTTTCAAAAATTATTATTATTATTCTTCTCTTCTTCTCCTCTCTCTCTCTCTCTTCTTCTTTTTCTTCTTCTTCTTCTTCTTTTTCTCTTCTTCTCCTTCACTCTCTCCCCCTTCTTCTTCTTCTTCTTCTTGTTCTTCTCTCTTCTTCTTCTTCTTCTCCTCTCTCTCTCTCCCTCTTGTTCTTGTTCTTCTCTTCTTCTCCTTCTCTCTCTCTCTCTCTTATTCTTATTCTTCTTCTCTTCTTCTCCTCTCTCTCTCTCTCTCTCTCTCTCTCTCTCCTCCTTCTTCTTCTTCTTCTTCTTCTTCTTCTTCTTCTCTCTTATTATTATTATTATTATTCTCTCTTCGATGATCACGGGGGGGGGGGGGGGGAGGGCTGTGGGCTGACTATGGCCATAGGGGGGACGCTATCCAGCACGACGAAGGGGGGGAAAGGGCTGTGGGCTGACGATGGCCATAGGGGGGGCGCTGCTGCAGGCTAATGACCACCAGGGGTGAGGGCACTGCCTTTCAGCCCCACGAGGGGGTTTCCCTTTTATAGAGGGGGGGAGGGAGGTGGTATGGGGGGGAGACAGTTGTTCATAGTCGCCACCCTGCACCTGGGGGGGTTGCATCCCCCCCTATCTTCCTCTTTACTCACACACACACACACACACACTCTCTCTCTCTCTCCCCGCCATGCAGTCGGTAGAGGGAGAGAGTAAAAAAGTTTAAAAAAATTTTGAAAAGAAAGGGGGGGTTTTCATGGGGGAGGCACAGGGGGGGCGGGGGCCTCATGACATTCTCTATTTTGTTCATGTGCACAGAAGGTATCATTGAGTACACTGATTTTCCCATGTTGTTGAGACTCTTCAAGGCTCTCTTGGGGTACATTCTCCAACATGGAATCTCTGATTTGCTAAGCATTATCATCATGGACCTTATTTTTGCCTTTATGCCTTGCCATAATAGTGGAGTCTTGGAGTACCCCCTATCAGAAAAAGGACTATAACTTGGGCTAGGAAACTTCGATTCCAAATTTTTTTAGTTCAAATCAAAGCTAAGAATGCCCTCTTCAAGCATGCTATAATAGGCTTAGGACATAAAATTTTGCAACTCAATCTTTGAGTCTGAACTGTCAAGGCATGCACCCTGTTTTAACCAGTGAATGCCCTGTTTACACCCTGTAAGGTAAAATAGCAACCCCAAATGGCTACCAAACCCTATAGAAGACTGAGTAGGACCTATGGATACCCTGTAATGCCTGCATCTATACTTCAGTAATGAAGTTTGTACCTGTATGGACCTATAAATGCCCTGCAGTGTCCTATAAAATTCCAGTTTTACCCTGTTTTGCTCCTGAAGGTACTTGAGCCTTTGGAAACTCTTCAATCTTCAATTCTCCACTCGCTGTACCTGTGTGAGGTATAAAATGGCATGATAGGCTCCTAAATGGGCTCCAAATCACCTGGGGGTGGGCAAAGTTCCCCCGGGTTGTTTGGTTGTACCCCTTCGGGATCTTCGATAGTGAGGGAGGGTCACTTCTCTTTTGTTCCAGTATCTCCCTCAGCATCCATCTTTTTCCTCGATGGGTATATCAACATGGCATAGCATGCTAATCTAATCAATTAGCATGAAATGCATTTATGAAATATTCATTCAGCCCCTTTCATGAAATGCAATTGGATGGAATCTGAAAATTTGGATAGGAAGAGGGTCTTACCAATGCAATTCAGTGACTCGCTAATTGCTAGTACTTACCCTTTTACAATATTTCAGCTTGGGTAAAAGAATTTAGCCAATCAATGGATTAGAGTGAGCAAACTCATTAGTCAATAGATTTAATCAATTGGATTCAAATGTTATGTTGGAAATGTCAGATTGAAGCCTCTAATTCACTGATTAGAACTAATATGCATAGAGCAAACGACATTACATGAATGGATTGATTCAAGCAAGAATTGACTAAAATTTGATGGAGATTATTCAATTCTTTAATCTCTCGATCAAGTGGATTAAGTTCAACAAATGGATTAATGAGAGAGATTAAGAATTGAAGAAGAATACCTTTGACATAGTTGATGATGACTTGATCAATCCTCATATGCTTGATAGAGCTTCCGGTGGTCCAATGTTGCCAAAATAATCTTCAATACTTGTGTATTTAATGCTTGGGAGCAATATGGAAGCTTTAGATGCTTGAGATTGAAGCATTAAACCCGTTTCCCCCAAACTTTAGCTCCATGGAAGCTCTTGAGCTTCAATCTTTGACCAATCATGCTAAATCCTTGCAATTTGTTGAAGAATCCTTACTGAAATGATCCCACGGGCTTAAAAGATGAAGAGTATTCAAGACATTATTGAGAAATGAAAGCTTGAACTGAAGCTTTCATGGGTGCCATGGACAGTTCATCTAGGGTTTCTAAGAAGGCTGAAAGTTCACAAATGGAGTTCAATTTGGAGAGTTTCCTAAAGGATTTCATTTGCCAAAGGTCAAAGGGAGTACTAGAGGTTGGAGCTGAAGCACAAGATGCAGAGAACAGGCTAGAATCAACCCAAAAATTGTGCCTCATTTTTTGGGGTTGTTTTTGGCTCCATAGCTGAGCTGCTCTCTGACAAATGGGTAATCAACTTAAAGATCTTGAAGCAGGGAAGCTATTCCATATGGTGCTTGACCAAGAAGATCAAGGATTTGAGAGAGATGAACACATTTTGATGGTAAACTTCCATGAAACCTATAGGAAACTCCAAGAAAGGGGAAAAAGAACTCCCTCTTTTCAAAGTAACCACAGTTTGATCCAAACCTAAGCCCAGTTAACCTTCCTTTACCCTACTTACCTCCAAATTGCATGAAATTTTGATGACGACCTACTACTTTATCCTCCTGCCGCCATATCCAACCTTGGAGATATCCAAATGTAGTCTCTTACTAACTGTAGATGGTCTGCAACCCTCCACTATAGTCACTGTCTTGTCCATTACTTGTTTGAAATTGATTTTGATGGAGAAACTAGGACTGAAAATAGAAGGAAAAATGGATCAAAGACCAATGCTTTGATAGCACTTGTCAAGAAGAGAACTGGAGAGAGAGAAAGAGGAGAGAGAGAGTGTAGAAGAGAGAAAAAGACTACAAGAAGAGAGAGATATTATTTACACACTAAATCCTTATTCTTCCCAGCTTCTTACATAAAAAGATTATTTTTTTAAAGAAACTATTGAGGAAGAATGCTTTACACTATTTTTGTGTCATGAAATCAAGACGTGTTACGAATTTGTAAAAGAAAATAATCAAAGAAGTTGCTTTTATATGTCAAGCCTAAAGTGGTAGGTAATTAGGTAATTAAAAATACTCAATCGAGGGAAACGGGTGGATGGATCCTCAACACATCTAGACCTATGGAGTAGTCTCGATGAGTCAAGAGTTTTCTCAAAATGAATTTTTTATGTTCGTAGATAGGTAAACAAATCCTAGGGAGTTCAGTCATAAATATATGTATGTATCACGTGGGTTCAACATAAGGGATTTTTAAAATACCATGGCAAAGCAAGTAATGCAAAGTTTTTAACAAATTTACGATAAAAACTAGTTAATCCTAAAAATGAGCACGCTTCATGCATTTTTTTTGGGTGTAGGCCATATATTAATAGCCTCAATTTTGTGTGGATCAACTTGTATTCCTTTAGCACATACAATATGGCCCTAAGTATTCAATTGTTGTTTGAAGGAAAGTACTCTTTTACGGGTTAGCAAAAATATGATTTTATTTCAGTTGACCAAAGACTAAAGATAAATGATGTTCATGTTCTCTTTCAATGTTCCTAAACACAAGGATATCATAAAAAAAGACAATAACACAATGCTGAAAATTTAGAAATATTTTATCATTCTATTGAAAGTGGTAGGTGCATTAATAAGACCGAAGGGCATTACTAGAAATTTGTAATGAGAAAATTAGGTTCTAAAGGTAGTTTTATAAATGTTAGGGGTAGCCATGCATACTTGACAATAGCCAGACTTAAGGTTAATCTTGCTAGACACAGTAACATCTTGCAATTTGCCTAATACATCATTCACACAAGGAATTGGATATCGATTTTTAATGGTAATTTTATTTAGAGCTCTATAGTCTATACACATTCGGTAGGTTTGATTCTTTTTCTTTACTAAAAGAATGCGAGCTCCAAATGGTAAACTATTAGGTTGAATTAATTTTCTATTTAATAATTCTTTAATTTGTTTTTGGATTTCTTTTTGCTCTACCTAATTATGGCGATAAAGAGCTTTACAGGGAGATTGATTTCTAGGTAGAAGGTAAATTTGATAATCCTCGGGTTGTGGTGGAAGAAGTTGAAGAGGAAAATTAGAAGAAAAACAATAAGAAAATTTATTGATAAAATTTTAGTCTTATGGTCAACTTAGAATTAGCAGTTTTTGACTTCATTAAGTAATACGAGAAAAGCTTTAGATTGTTTTCGAATGGCATTTAGAGGCTAGAAGTCACTAGTGATTTAGACTGATCTGCATAGTTTGCGGGTGACTTGGAGTAAATAAGCTTGGAGTTGGGCAAGTTAGGAAAAAATTAAGCAAGGCTTTAAGTTTTACTTAAGAAAACTTGATTTTTTTGGACTTGAGGATGGCGTCGAATTGCAGTCAATGACCAAAAACGACCCTCCTGCCCCCCGCTAATTGAGAATTTAAGCTTTAATAAGCTTAAAGCTTAATCAAAGATGAAGTAAAAAGCTTAATTAAGTTTCAACTAACGTCTTTTTAGCTTGAAACTTATAGATTGATGGTGCCATGAAAGAGGGGGTAGAATTTTTCAATCTTGGCCTGAACTATAGAATTTTTTAGCAGAGATAGAGGGGTTTGGGGTTTTGAAGCGCTAGGAATCTAGCTGTGCAGTCGGTTTGAATTGAGACAAATCGTAGACGCAACCGAGAACCATTTAGATGGCGGAGAAGACAGAAGGCCGGGGACCAATCAAATTAGGTGTGGCCATTTTTCTTTTGTTTTTATTGGCAAATTGGTTGCGTGGACAACTTGTTGAAACTATTTGGTTTGGTGGGACTACTCTAGAGAGTGTGCCTTCGTGTGAGACGATAGAAAATTGGAAGCTCCAGATGTAAGTTGAGCTTTGATACCACTGTTGTGCAAAGTGGATACAAGACTTGCATGCAGCAATTCAAAGAAGCTCTCCCTTACTCTCTTTTCATATAAAAGTTGATAGCACGACTCATAAAACTCAAAATAGACTAAAAGAGGAGTAAATTAAATTGGAACAACACACTATTGGATGCAATTTTCCTTGTACATGGAGTGGGCTTCTCCTCCATGCCATATTTATAATATTAAAGTGAATCTTGCTTTGCCCAAATATAAGCCCTTTACAATCACTCTTTTCGTAAAAAAGTTTGAGTTAATTGAATCGATGTTTACAATTAGTTGCACAACAACCCGCAACTGGAGAGCCATAAAATATTTCTAAAATATCTTTCTAGAATCTCAAATATCGATAAATATTTACAAAGAGGATGTATGCATGCCTTAGAATAAACGATGGTACATCTTATTTAAATAATTTAATAAATAAGTATTTGGAATAAATTGTGCTTAATGTACATAAAAGGATGGATCATGAAAGTTGTGAAGGGGTCTACCTTTTATCGCCTATAAAGGGGGTCATGACGGATGACCTTCTATATACACCTATGTCTATTGACCTTCCATGTGTACATGTGTATATTGACCTTCCATATACACATGTGTCTGTCGACCTTCCATATGCACCTATGTTTGTTGACCTTCCATGTGCACATGTGTCTATTGACCTTCCATGTGTATATGTGTCTATTGACCTTCCATGTGCATATGTGTCTATTTACCTTCGATCTGCACATGTGTCTGTTGACCTTAAATATGCACCTCCACTAGTTGGCCACAGAATATTTTAGGGAATATTTCCTATCCTTAGCCAAGGGCTACTTCCACAGTCCTCGGACCCAAATTAGGGATCCTTCATAGCTTTTGGCCATCTGATCACATAGACCTCATCTAACATACAAGTCAGGGCCCACCAATGTCCAAGTTCACACATGGGTTCTCCTCATAATGGGGGCCTTACAACTTTGCACACCATACATCATTGGTGGCACCTTATGAGGGTGGGGCATTGAACATATTTAACATCACATAGATGCATCCTAGATGGTGTATACTATTAGATGTATCATTATGGCCTCTAGTCTCATCAATTTGGAAATATCCCCAAAGATCATTGGGCTCAAATACCAATGCAACGTGTATGACCCATTGTGCTCAAACAATTTTAACTATAAATCAGCCATGTGTTATGGGAAAATAGTATTTCCATGATTTCCTTTCTCTAATGTTATACTGCATTACAAAGGGACAATATCGAGCTAACTCATGCCACTATTCTTCTTCAAAATTAAATAAACTGAAGCCTATATACCATAATATACAATTAAATTAGAACTTATTCAAACATTATCTCTTTCTATTCCTTTTTCCCCTGTTGCTTAGGTTTTTCTTTTGTGCATAGATGTAAAAGGCTTTGTTGTCACTTTTTTGTATAAATAAGTAGTGAATACACACGTTTTACATATAAATGGAGGTAGACTAAAGCAAATCCTCATGCCCTACCCTCATTGTGCATCCAAATACACACGCTTACTTTTTGATAATTTTCAACACATTAAAACTAAATTTTTTCTATTTTTATCCTTCAAAAAGACTATTTTTTATTTTTCTATTTATTCAAACATAAAGTACTAAATTTTCTTGATTTTCTAATTTACATGACTAGTACGGACTATGATCCATCAACATATCAATTATAATTCCATGTGAACAACATTGAACCCTCAAGACCCAACAAAATCTTCATTTTTGCATTAAATCTTGCAACAAGTGTTGTGGTTTGAATCGTTTTTATGTAAACGACTGAAAGTGACTAAGTCGTTTATGATTTTTGACATTGGCAAAGATAACTCAAACATTTTTTACCATTTTTTCACGATAGACATAAGCGATACGATATAATATGCAATAAATGGACACTTATGCTTAATCATAAAAGACTGAAAGTGACTAAGTCGTTTATAATTTCTGACATTGGCAAAGATAACTCAAGCATTTTTAACCATTTTTTCACGATAGACATAAGCGATACGATATAATATGCAATAAATGGACACTTCGAAAAATGGAGCTAGTGATGCCATCACATTGTACTTTAAAATACGGAGTAGATGATGCCATCACACTACTGTTGACGCTCACTTTCACACTTTCTCACTCCATTCCTTGCATCTTGTTATCTTTTTGCCATTAATCAAATTATCCTACTGTGGATTCCTTCTCTTTGACCTCCTACCATTGTAAGGGGAGTGTACCTTACACCACAATTGTAAGGGGTGTCATGAATTATATGGTGGGGGGACTTGTTTGAGTTGTTGCACCAAACACACACCATATACACAAGAGAAGCTCACTCAAGAATACAAGAAGAGAGATGGAGGCCAAAATGTTTTCTTGTTGGTTGTTTCTTCTTCTTTCACACATAATACAATATTATACACAAAGTCTAGATTAGATACAACATAAACAAAAGTGGCCTACTAACTCAAACAATGTATAACTAACTATACTAATCGAATGGTGCTATAACTATACCAGTTGTGGGTAGGTGCAACAAACTAGATATGACAAGTGATAAGTTAGTGGCCATGTGAGGATCATAATGACTACCAACATGCTAAGTGTAGATGTGTAAACCCATCTAACCAGGTGGTATATTATCAATGTCTGCACATTAAGCTTGCCATCTCAACACTCCCCCTCAAGCTCAACTATATCGCTACAACTCCAAGTAAGCTTAAAAATATTTGAAGCTTCTATGCACCCACAGCCTTTGTAAAAATGTCAACTATCTAATCCTATGTGCTGATATATACCAAGTTAATCTCTCTTGCAAGTACCTTCTCTCTCACAAAGAGGTAATGCACCTCACTGTGTTTTGTCCTAGCATGGAACATTGGGTTCCTAGCTAACTATATGCTGCTCATGTTATCATAGTGAATGACAAGTGGACCATCTCCCTACACATCCAAATTGTCCCATAACTTTTGTAGCCATACCACCTCACATGCTACCATAGCACCTCTATACTTAACCTTTGTACTAAATAAAGTAATTATAGGTTACTTTTTTTTGCTCCATATAATTGCTACACTACCAAGGGAAACATAAATCTTGTCATAGATCTTCTTTCAGACATGCTACTAGCCCAGTCTACATTTGTATATCCTTATCTACCCTCACAAAAAAGTCCATAATACAAAGTGGACTTCACATACCTCAATATGCATCTAACTGCATCCAAATGAGGCTTTCTAGGCATTTGCATAAGCTAACTAACAAGGCCAACAACATTGCTAAAGTCTAGCTTTGTGACAGTCATGTAAATCAAATTTCGTATTATCCTCTTGAACATAGTAGGGTCTTCTATCTCATCCCCAACATCAATACTCAACTTCACATTTTGCTCGAATGGCACTCAAAGAGGCTTACTTACTGTCATACTATACTCAGAGACAACATATCCAATCCATACTACCTTTGGGATAGCCATATACCATTATCACATAAGATCATCTCAATATCAAGAAAGTACCTTAGCTTACCCAAATCCTTCATCTCAAGCTTCTTTTTCAAAAGGTCCTTGACTTTTGCAATTCCACTATTAGTGTTACCTGTAATAATCAAGTCAGCCACATAGATAACTATGATGATCAAGCTTGCATCTCCTTTTCTAACATAAAGTGAGTGATTAACATCAGAAACATAAAAGCTAATGTTGATAAGTTACTCTCTAATCTTGTCAGACCATGCTCTAGGTGCTTGTTTTAGCCCATAAGGTGCCTTCTTTAACTTGCACATACATGTGGGATGCTCTAAATCTTCATAGCCTCATGGCTACTCCATATACACTTCTTCTTACAATTCACCATGCAAGAAGGCATTCTTAACATCCATTTGCTACAAACTCCAACCTTTGGCCATTGCCAAATCAACCACACATCTAACAATCGCCATTCTGTTGAGATGGCAAGCTCAACACATGCGGACATTAATGATGGACCGCCTGGTTAGATGGGTCCACACATCTACACTTAGCACGTCAATGGTCATTATGACTCTCACATGACCATCGACTCATTACTTATTATATTCAGGTTGTTACACCTATTTACAACTGGCATAGTTATAGCTCCAGTCGACTAGTGTAGTTGGTTATGCATTGTTTGGCTTAGTAGGCCACTTTTCTTTATGTTGTATCTTATCTACACTTTGTGTACATTGTAAAGTGTGTGGTAGAAGAAGAAGAAACTAGCAAGAAAACGTTTTGGCCTCCATCTCTCTTCTTGTCTCTTGAGTGAGCTTCTCCTTGTGCATTCTGTGTGTGTTAGGCGTAGCATCTCGAGCAAGTCCCCCCACCACGCGATTCTTGACATGATATCAGAGCCACGCCACTGAGAGAGGCTGATTTCAAAGGCTGAAGTGAAGGAGAAGAATCAAGGATCGAGCAAGCAAGCCACGGGTAAGAAGCTCTCCCATCCTTCCACTCTCTCTCTTGGATAGTGCCTGTGGAGGCATTAGAAGCCGGGTCAAGCAAAAAATCTCAGATTGCTATGAGATTTGGTGTGCGAGCAGAGCACTGCATATTCTGCAGATCAGGGCTGTCCTGCAGTTATTTTGGGCATTTGAGGCCGTTTCAAGTCCCTTTTAGAGTTGCAAGGTTGCGGACAGCAGTTTCAGGGTATACTGTGATTTTGGCTGTATTGACCGAAAGTGGGTGCACAGGTTACAGATTGCGAATCTGTAATTTTTGAGGTGTTTTCAGGAAGCAAACATAATGTTTATATGTAAATAGGTTGCAGATTACATGTATTGTTGACCAATCAGTGAAAAGGTTGCTTGGTGTATTACTGTGCACATGTTGTAGAAGATTGCAAAAGACTAGCTTGCTTTGCTATATCCTTGTTTGTGACAATGGTAGAGAATAGTGGAAATCCCATTATTGAGAAGCTCGACAAGAACAACTACCCTTCATGGAAGTTCCGTGTGATGAAATTCTTCATTGGAAAGGGCCTTTATGAGTTTGTCTCAGGTGAAGAAAAAGAGCCAGAGCTGGGTATCCCTCCAACTGCAGATGAGTTAAAAGCATGGAAAGAGTGGAATGCGAAAGACAAAAAGGTGATGTACTGGCTATCTGCAGTAATTGATAATACTATGCTGGGACATATCAGGAATGCAGAAACTTCACATGTAGCTTGGACGATTTTTGAGAGTATGTTTTCAGTAAACACAAAGGCACGAAAGATTCAACTCAAGCAGGAGTTGAATGCCTTGAAGAAAGGGAAAATGTCTGTCTCAATGAGTATGTGTTGAAGGTGAGGAGCATTGCAGATGCTTTAGTAGCGATTGATGCAATGCCGGATGATGATGATTTGGTTTCATCCACTCTGAGTGGCCTTAACAATGAGAAAGCATGGAAATCATTTGTTACTTCAGTATATGTATAGAAGCCATTTCCAGATTTTGATGAGCTGATCTCTCTCATGATTACTGAAGAGATCAATATGGAGGGTGATTCGTTTGAAAGAAATGGTGAAGAGGTCCAAGCATTTTACTTGAGTTTAGGAAGGGGACGTGGTAGATCCTCTTCAAGAGGCCGTGGTATAGGACGTGGTAGTGACAACTAGCAAAACAGATTGAATTAGCAATTTGGCGATATGCAGGTTTCAGGAGGTCGTGGTAACTTTAGTGGCAGGGGGAGCTTTAAAGGAAGAGGTGGATGGCAGAACAGAGGTTCTAACAACTCTGGTATTGTGTGTCACTACTGTGGCAAAACAGGTCATATTGCAGCCCAATGTTATGCTAAGAAAGATGATATTCGCAGTGGTAAGTTGCAGCAAGGAAACTATGCATTGTCTTCACGACAGAATGAAGACAAAAATGAACGTTTGTTTGTTATGCAGCATATGCTGAATGATGTTATAGGAAAGAGAACACATGATGATGTTTGGTATGTCGATTCAGGTGCATCCAATCATATGACCAGCCATGCAGAATGGTTTGGAGAGATGCAGGATTTGCAAAATACAGGTTATGTGCAGACGGGTAATGATTCATGCCACCCAATTTCACACATTGGAAAAGTTCCCTTGTCCTTGCATGATGGTAAGACAAAGAGTCTTTCAGATGTATTACATGTGCCATCTATTACAAAGAACTTGGTGTCAGTCGGTCAAATGGAAGAGCAAGGTTGCAAGTCAGATTTAATGCAAAGGGCTGCTTTGTAGAAGACTTCAATGAAAAGTGCAGGTTGGTTGCAAAGGGAAGTAGAGTTGGACATATGTTTACTCTGGATGCTGGAATTCCTAGTATGAATGCTGCTATGTATGCTAAAGGAAAATCTGTTGTTGCAGATATTGAAATTTGGCACAAACGCATTGGACATGCAAATGTACAAAGGCTGAAATTAATGCAATCCAAAGGGTTGATTACAGGTTTGCCTACATTTAGAATTGCAGAATTTCATAAGGTATGCGAAGCATGTTAGTTTGGTAAGCAGGAAAGACAACCCTTTTCCCATGATAGAGATGTAAGCAGAAATATCCTTGATGTTATGCATATAGATATTTGGGGGCCTACACAAAATGTATCTCTTAGAGGCAGTTCATACTTTGTCATATTCATTGATGATTGTTCTAGAAAGCTGTGGGTATATTTTATGAAGTAAAAGAGTGAAGCGTTTGAGCACTTTAGAACTTTCAAGGCTGCAGTTGAAAGAGAAACATGCTTGAAAGTAAAGTGCTTGAGGTCAGATGGAGGGGGAGAGTACCTCTCGAATGAGTTCAGTGATTTTCTGAGGTCTCATGGGATAAAGAGACAGTTCACATGCAAGTATATCCCATAGCAAAATTGGGTTGCAGAAAGGAAAAACATGCATATTACAGAAGTTGCACGCGCCTTGATGGCTGAAAACAATATGCCTAAGCATTTTTGGTCTGAGGCTGTTCATACTGCTGTTCATACTATGAACAGAACTCCCACAGCTGCAGTTCATGGTATGACTCCTAAAGAATGCTTTACTGGCAAGAACCCTGATGTATCGCACTTGAAGGTATTTGGTTGTGTTGCATACGTTCATGTGCCAGATGAGCTACGGAAGAAGCTTGATCCAAAGGTAGAAAAATGTGTTTTTATTGGATACTCTTTAGAGCAGAAAGGGTATCGTTGTTATAACCTTGTGACATGTAAGTTCAGAGTGAGCAAGGATGTCATCTTTGATGAAATGAGCAGTTGGTATGCATCTAATGGTGATGCATTAGATGATGATGATGATCATGACACTCATGTGCAGGCTGAAAAGCAAGAATCACGGACTCTTAGTGGACCAGAGACATCATCTGGTAGTCCTTGGTCTGGGAGACTAAGGAGTAGCTCTACATCTTCAGGTGCATCTAGTAGCACTACAGGTAAAGACAAAGGAAATAATAAAATGTCAGATGGCATTGATGTAGTTCTTGATGGAGACTCCAGTGGCTCAGAGAGCTTGGATGATGAGCTTGGCATTCCTTCAGTGAGGACTCCAGGTGTGTAGAGAGCACGCGTCAATGCAAAGACTCCATTGAGTGATCCAGTGGTACGCAGATCTAACAGGGTGAGATACCCTATTAATAGATTTGGTTTTGAAGGTTATGCAGCTCACCATTATGCTTATATGGTGAAAGTGATTGAGAATGTTGAGCCCACATGTTTTGAGGAGGCTATTGGTCATGCTCATTGGGATGCAGCAATGGATGAGGAGATGGCTGCATTAGAGGCCAATAAGACTTGGGCTCTAGTATCATTGTCGAAGGGCAAGAAAGCTATTGGATATAAGTGGGTTTATAAGATTAAGCACAATGCAGATGGTTCTATTAGTAGGTACAAAGCTAGGCTGGTTTGCAAAAGGCTATGCCAGACATATGGCATAGATTATGAAGAAACCTTCAATCCAGTTGCTAGGATGGCAATTGTCAGATGTGTGATTTCTTTGGCAGCAGCCAAAGGTTGGAGGTTGCAACAAATGGATGTGAAGCATGCCTTCTTGCATGGTGATTTGCAGGAAGAAGTTTATATGGATCAGCTAGCAGGTTATGAAGATTTAGAGCATCCCATGTATGTGTGCAGGTTGAAGAAGGAGCTCTATGGGCTCAAGCAAGCACCTAGAGCATGGTCTAACAAGATCGGAGAGTATATTGTCAATATTGGCTTTTATGTTTCTGATGCTGATCACTCACTTTATGTGAGAAAGGGAGATGCAGGTTTGGTCATCATAGTCATCTATGTGGATGACTTGATTATTACAGGTGATAGTGATAGTAGAATTGCTGGAGTCAAGGACTTTTTGAAGAAGAAGTTTGAGATGAAGGATTTAGGTGAGCTAAGGTACTTCCTTAGCATTGAGGTGATCAGATGTGATGATGGTATATGGCTGTCCCAAAGACAGTATGGCTTGGATATGTTGTCCAAGTATGGTATGACAGCATGCAAACCACTTTCAGTCCTGTTGGAGCAGAATGTAAAGTTGAGTGCTGATATTGGGGATAAGATAGAAGACCCTACTATGTTCAGGAGAATAGTGGGGAGTTTGATCTACATGACCATTACAAGGCCAGACTTGAGCTACGCTGTTGGTCTTGTGAGTCAGTTTATGCAAGTACCTAGAAAGCCACATTTGGATGCAGTTAAATGCATATTGAGATCTGTGAAGTCCACATTACATTATGGACTTTTCTATGAGGCAGGTACACATGTACATGTGTTTGGATACACAGATGCAGATTGGGATGGTAGTATGTCTGATAGAAGATCTACCAGCGGATACATGTTCTCTCTTGGTAGTGCAGTAGTTACTTGGAACAACAAAAAGCAATCTACAGTTGCTTTGTCGAGTACAGAGGCTGAGTATAGAGGTGTTGCTATTGTAGCATGTGAGGTAGTATGGCTACAAAAGTTATTGGCTAATTTAGATGTGCAGGTGGAAGGTCCAGTTGTCATTTATTGTGACAACATGAGCGGTATACAGTTGGCTAGGAACCCTGTGTTCCATGCTGGGACAAAACATATTGAGGTACACTACCACTTTGTGAGAGAGAAGGTACTAGCAGGTGAGATTGACTTGGTGTATGTCAGCAAACAGGATCAGATAGCTGACATCTTCACGAAGGCATTGGGTACAGGGAAGCTTCAAAAGTTTCGAAGCTTACTTGGAGTTGCAGAGATGCAGTTGAGCTTGAGGGGGAGTGTTGAGATGACAAGCTCAACAGATGCGGACATTAATGATGGGCCACCTGGTTAGATGGGTCCACAAGTCTACACTTAGCACGTTGGTGGTCATTATGACTCTCACATGGCCATTGACTCATTACTTATTATATTCAGGTTGTTACACCTATTTACAGCTGGCATAGTTATAGCGCTAGTCGACTAGTGTAGTCGGTTATGCATTGTTTGACTTAGTAGGCCACTTTCCTTTATGTTGTATCTTATCTATACTTTGTGTACATTGTAAAGTGTATGGTAGAAGAGGAAGAAACCAGCATGAAAACGTTTTGGCCTCCATCTCTCTTCTTGTCTCTTGAGTGAGCTTCTCCTTGTGCATTCTGTGTGTGTTCGGCGTAGCATCTCGAGCAAGTCCCCCCACCACGCGATTCTTGACACATTCTAGCAATTGGAGTGAATGTCTCTTCATAATATATGCCATATTTTTTAGCATAGCCTTTTGTAACCACCCTAGCCTTATACTTTCTCACAGAACCATCTGCATTATGCTTGATTTTGTAAAACCACTTATAGCCAATAGCTTTCTTTCCCTTAGGCAATGGTACTAGATCCCAAGTCTTATTGGCTTAATTTGCATCCATCTCCTTATCCATTGCTACATCCCAATGAGCATGAACAACAACATCCTCAAAACAAGTGGGCTCAACATCCTCAATCTCCTTTACCATATAAGCATAATGATGAGCTACATAACTTTCAAAACCAAATCTTTTAATAGGGTAGCTAACCCTACTATACTTGCATGCCATTGGATCACTCAATGGGGCCCTTACATTACCATGTCCTCTTTGTACATCCAGTGTCCTAACTAAAGGAATACCAAGCTCATCATCCAAACTCTCTGAACCACTGGAATCTCCATAAATTTCCAAATGACTAGTAGATGCATTACTACCATCCTTTTTTTTTTCCCTTTGTCTTTACCTATAACACTTATAGATGTACCTAAAGATGTGGGGCTACTCCTTACTCTCCTAAACCATGGACTAACTCTAGATGTAGTACCAAATGATATTTTTGGTCCACTAAGGATCTGTGATTCTTGCTTTCTTTCTCTACATAACTGTCATGATCATCATCATCATCATCATCATGCAATGCATCACTACTAGATAGCATACCAACTACTCATCTCATAAAAAATAACATCCTTTCTCACTCTGAACTCACCTATCAGAGGGTTATAACAATGATACACTTTCTACTCAAATAAATATTTGATAAAAATACATTTTCAACCTTTGGATCAAGCTTCTTTTGCACCTCGTCTGCCACATAAATATACATAATATAGCAAAACACTTTCAAGAGTGACACATCGGGCTTCTTGCATGTAAGACATTCTTTAGGGGTTATCCCATGAATTGCACTTGTGGGGTTTTTTCCATAATATAGACAATAGTATGATCATCTTTAGATAAAAAATATTTTTGTATATTATTTTTAACCATCAATGCTTGTGCAACTTCTACAACATGTCTAGTTTTCATTTCTATAATTCCATTTTATTGTGGGATATGCCTGCAAGTAAACTATCTCTTTATCCCATGAGACCTCAAGAAGTTAGTTAACTCTCAATCTACACACTAGGTGTTTCCTGCCTTTTTTCTCAAAGCCCTTAGGCTATTGCATATAAATCTCCTTATGCAAGTCCCCATACAAGAAAGCTATCTTAACATCCATGTGATAAAGGTCCAGATCTAACTAACAAATGCTAGTACCAGGCGTAGCTTAGTCATCTTGACATCCATGTGATAAAGGTCTAAATCTAACTAAATAACCAATGCTAGTACTCGGGGTAGGTTAGTCATCTTGACTAACAGGAGAAAAGACTTCC
Source organism: Lygodium microphyllum (assembly GCF_053477565.2). Classification (NCBI taxonomy): domain Eukaryota; kingdom Viridiplantae; phylum Streptophyta; class Polypodiopsida; order Schizaeales; family Lygodiaceae; genus Lygodium; species Lygodium microphyllum. The sequence continues at coordinate 128,576,689 of NC_141143.1, forward strand.
TGAAGTCAACACCATGCTCTTGTTTAAAACCCTTAGCAACCAATTTGGCCTTATAGGTAGGATTGGGGCATTCAGGGATGCTCTTTAAATTAGACACCCACTTGCATGGCAATGCATGCTTTTCACCAGGCAAAGGAACCAACTCCCACATATGATTTTTCCTATAAAGAGTCAAACTCTAACTGTATGGCCCTCTCCTAAGAGTGACTATCATCACAGTGCATGGCCTCATCATAAGTGATAGGCTCACCTACATTTGTCACCATCGCATAATCAACAGAGGGCTCAAAAATGGCTCAGGAGGACGTCTGGCTCTAGTAGATCATCTTAAGGTAGGTTGAGGAGCCTGCACATTTTGTCTAACATCATGATCATGGGCCACTAGAGCATCAGCTACTATTGCATGCTACCTAGTTAGATGTGTAGGAGTAGGAGGCTCCTCTTGAAATATAACCCTACATATCTCGACTATTCTCTTAGGCTGCTTATGCATATTTTCCTCATGGAAAACTACATCATGGTTGTGGATGACTTTTCGAGCCTATTAGAGAGGTACTTTGCCCCTCCGTCTAACCTCAATTACTTAACTTTCAAGCATGTTTCTATTTCAACATTAGCCTTGAAAGTTTTGAAGTGCTTAAATATGTCACTCTTTTTCTTCATAAAATATATCCATAGCTTTCTTGAGCAATCATCAATGCACATGTGTGAGGTGCCCGCCCATCGGCTTTCTAGGCACTCTTTTAGCGGTCTATCGAGAAACAAATCTAAGCGTCGCTGCCCGGCACTCCCAAGGAATGTTCCGAGTTTTTTCACCTAGGGTTTCCCGAATCCGCCTCGTAGCGGAACGTTCACGATCGAACCCACTAGGATCGACCTGAAATTTGGGTTCCTAGTTGTCAATTTCTCCTGTTAGCATTCTAGCGTCGGGTATTGGACATCCTACTTTACACAGAGATACCCAATCCGAAGTAGATCTATACCGCACTTGGTTCAAAGAGAATGGGAAACGAGAGGGATGCATTGCTCAACCTCTCTGCCCATAGGGCATAGTCCCATTCCGGTCCCCTAAAACGGCATGAATCGGGTTCTAACCTATCAATACCTAAAGGTTGAATGACGATAAAAACTTGTGAGAAGCCTCCCAGTTCTCTGGGACCACCCTGCCATAGGACGGACCCGTCGGGGATTCCGCCCACCCGCTTCCCTTAATAGCTTTAGTTTTCTAATTAGGTCCTACCACATTTATGTGTGACACTCAAAATCGGCTTCATTAATTGAGCCTTTTAGGGAACAAGGTTCGTTCGCATAAATTATAGCACAGACATGAAAACAGAGCAAAGCAATCTATTGACAACAAGATCAAACAAGTTCCTTAACTTATCTTCAAGTTAATCTTTGTCTCCCGCCCATACAGGAGAAATTATGTTTCGCTTCTGTCTAACAGAAGTATCCCTTCTGCCCTGCAGAAGTAACTGGTCCAATTCACATGGCACCAAAACTCAATCCTTTATCTAGAATAGGATCTCCCAACATGCCCAGATGTTGGGGGCCACGGAGGTCTTCAATTCCATTCTTGACCTAGCAAGGGGTGTCCAGAGCTCCAACTGACCCACAAGCTGTCTAGGAGCGAAACATCATTCCCGTGGTTGGCCTTTTCACCACTCGACCTTCGGCCCATGAATCGAGCAGTGCCCTTTTCGGGTTAATACGCGGTGCGACCATGGAGGTGATCCACCCGTACAATATATCCTTCCTTAATTAAATCCTTTAGGAATCAAGCACAAACAAGGCATTTAGCCTAATGTCATTTTCTAAGAAAACATTCCTTTAATCCCATGGCGACTTGTCATCACAGACCCTTGCCATGCATTTACCATAAATCATAAGCACTTGGAATAATCATCCAAACAACAACTAACAACCAATTGAATGTAAAAGCATTTAGGATATTGTTTGATCAACCAACAAAACCAATTGCATTCTTTCCAAAACAATGCAAGAGTAGATGAAATAATATTTCCCATTGCATAATTGCTCTTTCCCTTGGGATCTAAGAGCAATATTATGCAAAAATATTCTTAACACTTCCTTCCTTCGGCTAGGGTATATGTTAAGGGTTCAAACACTATTCATGATGTAAGTTCTATAGGTCACTTACCTTAATTGATAACCCAACCCTGAATTTGGATTGGCAAAAGTCATCCTTATCCAACGGATCTCAAGACATCCTAGCTTTAACCCTTATGATCAATTTCTTGTACTAGCTCTGAGTCAAGTCATGAGGCAACTAGAAAATTATCCTCATATATCAAACATGTCATAGGCATAACGTATAAATACTTGATAAGATAAGTGTGAGATTATCTCAAGTAATTAGACTTTAACATGCCTTGCCTTGAGCTAGAATATAATTCTTCTTAATATTTGGGCTCTTAAGCTAAGTACTTTTGAAGTATCTAAACTTTAAATTAGTACTTCTCTATTCATGATTCTTAATGTCATATTCTTTTAGCAATTATGCTATTTATAACCCTTGACTATACTTTAATCTAGCACTTGTATGCCCAATCTTTTAATGTCATTCTTTTGACGACTATGCCATTCATAACGCTTGACTAATTCTTCCTTGTAATTGCTCTACTAGCAAATAAGTCATATGTAACTGGATGCAATTATCTATCCTTGTTATATGCACTTCACAAACTCCATCTTCCGAATAGGTGAGATGAAATTTATCCTTTCCCATTACCTATACTCGTGCAATAGTATGGGGCCTAACGTATCTCATACAAGAATCAAAGCAAGCATCAATCAATTTGAAAATACATTACTTACGACCAGAACCGTAGTTGGATTGATAGTGATGCCTTTGCCCGAAGCCTTGTTGTTGGTTGCGGGATTGTCATCCGCACGCGACATTCCTTGCTTGGAGGACATCGTCCGCAGGTAGACTCAAGAGATTAAGAAGGTGGAGTAGATTCAAGATGGGAGAGCGTAAGAGAAGATGGTTAAGTCAAGGCTCGAGATAGAAGGAATTGAGCTAATTCTCTTCCTTGCAGCCTCTTGGGGTGACTCTTCTCTCTCTTTCTCTCTCTCTCTCTTTCTCTCTCTCAAGCTCTCTTTCAAGCTTTTCCTCACAATCTCTTGGAGGAGTATCCTCCTCTCTACCTCTCTCTCGCAGCCTCTCGGGGTCTCCTTATGCTTCCTATGCCTCTCCCATGCCCCATATTTATAGTGAATTAGAGAAGAGGGCTTGTGGTTGAGAAGTGGAGCTCTTTGTGGAGGGGGATCTTGAAAAGATCAGTGATCTGATGCTCAGATCATAAATCTGATGGTTCCATTGGCTCCGAAAGGTGGGTAAAACTCCAAGACACTTGGTTAGAAAGCTCTTAGTTCACTCCTTCTTCTTTTCTCTGTTCGAAGTGCTGTCTATTGCCTGTAAACTGCGATCGCGGCGCGCGCGATTTCGCCATTCACTTTTCTTTATTTTTCTTTTTATAAAATCTTCAAACTAACTAAAATATCACTTGTCTTTTCTTTTAAATGACATCTAGTTCTAAAAATCTCCATATCTTTTTTCAGGATAATATCTAAAATATCTAAAATATACTAGCTTTGCCCAAAATCTAATATTTTTGGACCATCTAAACTATACACATCAACCTAGTGATTAATATAACTCATAAGTCTCATTCACGTTGCAATTTACGTGAAGGGTAGCTACAGTCTTTGCCAATTCGAGAAAAACATCGAATTTACGACTCTTGATTTTTCTAAATAAAATATTTTAAATTAGATAAAAATTATCAATAATTAGTTAATGTTAGTTAGTTTTTACCTTAGTTAGTCTTTAGTTAGTAATCTTACTAACTTATTAATTGACTAACTAACTTACGAACCAACCAACTAACTTTTATTGTGCAGAGATATTACAACATGACAAAATATTTGCTACCACTAAGAGATATGCTCTGTGTAGATACCCAAATATCTGTATACAAAACATCAAAAGTATGTTTCTACTCATATCTCTATCATGCAAAAAAGTTTGTCTTGCATGGTTACCAAATTGACATGCTTCACACACTTTATGAGATTCTATAACTCTAAAACCAGGCAAGCTTGCAACCAACCCTTTGGATTGCATTAATTTCAATCTTTCTATATTTGCATGTCTAATACATTTGTGCTATATTTCAATGTCTATAATTAGTCCTTTTTCTTTAGCATACATAGCATAAATTCTAGCATTTAAAGTGTGAACATGTGGCCAACTCTACTTCCTTGCAACCAATCTGTACTTATCATTAAAGTCTTCTAGAAAAAAAACTTTTGCTTTAAATCAAAACTGCAACCCTTGCTCTACCATTCGGCTAATAGACATAAAATTCCTTACGATTGATGGCACATATAACATATCTAATAGAATCTTTGTCTAGCCATCATACAAGGATAAGGGAACCTTTTCAATGTGTGAAATTGGGTGGCATGAATCATCATCTATCTGCACATAACCTAGATTTTGTAAATGTTGTATCTCTCCAAACCATTCAACATGAATAATTATATTATCAGATACACTTGAATTAGTGTATCGTACATCATCATGTGTCCCCTTTTTTGTAACAACCTTCATCATATGTTGCATAGCAAACAGTTGCTCATTTTTATCTTCATTCTGTTGTGAATATGATGCATAGTTTTATTGTTGCAATGTATCATTGTGGATACTCTTCATCTTAACATAACAATGGGATGTAATATGACTTTTTTTGCCACAATAATGACAAAAAATTACTAGAATTGCCAAAACCTCTATTCTGCCATCCATCTCTTCCTCTAGAGCTCTTCCTGCCTCTAAAGCTTTCAAGGCCTCTTGAAACTTGCATTTTATCATCGATTTAATATGTTTTGTTGGTTATCACTAGTATGTTCCATACCATAGCCGCTTGAAGAGAATCGGTCATGTGTTGGAAAGCAAAGTTACAGCATTGGAATGTGTGCACAAGAGGAAGAAAGAGGCTAAAAGTACAAGAACAAATTCTTGTTTATTAAGTTGCTCAAGGTACAACTTGGGTACACTCTATCTCAAGTTTGATAGTGAATCATAGGTTGTTTATATAGCCTCTGCCAAGCTAAGGTTAGGATTTTCCCTGCCCCTAAGACTATTCACACCCATCTGCCCTCATACACCCTTGCTTAAAGTGGGTTCCTATGCCTATCTTTTAACACCCCCCCTCAATGCCAGGGTGGCATTGGATTATAAGCCATGTAAGATGTCCCCCCCTTTTAAACAACTGGGATGCCTTTATAAATCACGCTTACAAGAGTGTTGTAGATAAATGATTTAAAGAGTCAAAACAGTCGATCTTTAGATGGATTGGAGGCATAATTGGCCACTAATTCTTTGGGTACATCTGGAGTGTTAGGGCATTTACTAGTGATATGCCCTGTCTTCTTGCATTTGTTACATTTCATTTTTCTCGGGATACTTCTTCCAACAGCTATTTACAAGATGTCCTTTTTTCTTACAGAAAGAACATCTAGTTAGAAATGTATGTACCAATACTTGATCACGGGAATTTGAAGATGCCTGACTAGTGCTGCCTTCTTTGTGGTTCCTCTTTTCTTCATCCAAATAGGATTGGATGGTACTTGAAAATGTAGGATCTGGAATGTTGGTGAGAGTGGTTACAAGAGTAGGGAATACCTATTTTACAGCTTTTAGGATAATAGCAATAGTATCTTCTTCATGTATTGGAGCTTGTGCAGAGGGAAGCTATGCCATAAGTCCCTTCATGTGAGAGATGAATTTTTCCAAATCTTCTGATCTTGATCTATATTCCAAGCTAAAGAATTCAATTTTAAGGAATATTTTAGTATTTTTACCAGTGGCTCCATAGAGCTTTTCAATCTCATCCCAATTTTCTTTAGCAGTGTTTAGTTGATCAACATGATGAATCAGGGAATCATCTAAGTGTAGCATTATGATTTCTTGGGCACGTTGGCCATCCTCTACATCAACCAGATTTGCAGAGTTTACAACTCTAGTGCCTTGAATGAGAGGCCAATACCCTCTCTCCATCATTTTGTACTTTATAAGTACATGCCATGGGTGGAAATCTTTACCATCAAAATTTCAAATTTGAGGACGGACATCAACATATGTTGTGGCCATTGGGAAGGTCTTACCACTTGTTAGGACAAGGGCAGTGTGTCTAGTCCCTTACAAAATTTCCTCTGAATGCGGAAGCAAATCAAACAATTGAAATCAAAGTTGTAATGAGAAGAAAGGTTGAAAATCATACAAATGTGATATTTCAAGATATGACTGTGGTGGTCCTTTCTTATGTGCAATCTTCTTCCGAGGTTTAATAGTATTTTTAAGTTTTAATGAGGTAAACCTAGACTGGACTTCAGGCTCCTCCTTGGGATATGGCTTAGTGGATGAAGCTTGTGTTGGACAAGGCTGGTCTATGATCTCAATGCTTGTTGTGCTGATGATTCCAAGGAGAGTACAATGACACTCATCCTTTTGATTGCATTGACTAGTGTACTTGAATCAAAGTCACTCAAGATATGCAATACAAATCTAGTGTATGATGGTCTATGTTTTTATAATTGTACACATAACCTTACAACAATATAAGAAGAGGAAGTTAACAAAATAACACTCACTAGATTTACTAAGTACCCAGTAAGCAAATGATTAGATGATTAATGATTAGTGTTTAGAAACACTAATGTCAAGCCTAATGAAATGCTTGAATGAAAGCAGGTTGGAAGTCGACTTCCCAATGCACTTAGTGATGTCCATCGAGCATGTCTGAGAGCTTTAAGATTTCAAATAAGCTTCAGAGAAGATGCTTTAGTGATTAGAATCACTGTTTAATAAAGCTCAGAGTGAAAAAGGTGAAAAATGCCAAGTTTAGAGCTTACTGGCTATGGATACCACAAGGTACACAGCTAGGCTTTGTCAGAGATCTCTCTCTATAGGAAAAATTTCCAGGAACCCTTGTATATGGGATAGCCCACTAGGGGGGCTATCAAAGCCCCAATGTGGTTGTTGGGATTGCGTTGCTTGCTACGTGTATAGTGGTACGAATGGCACACTGATAGAGAATTGCGCCATTCTGACTCAGAGCGTAATGCCATCCTTCTGCGTGGCTTATTTCACGGTCTATGGTGCTAGGCGGTTGCGCCAGAAGAGTTCCAGAAGCAACAAGGAGCTGAAACCTCTTCCTTTATTCTCTTTGAGTCCTCCATCAGAGGTGGGTCTAGTTTGGCTATGGAGGCAAGAGGTAAAAGATGAAGATGATGGACAATCATGTGCGCTTAGTGAGGCTGAGGGTATAGGAAGTTGAGGGGATCAGAGGAGGCTTTGATACCATGTTGGAAAGCACAGTTGCAGCATTGGAATGTATGCACAAGAGGAAGAAAGAGGCTCAAAGTACAAGAACAAATTCTTGTTTATTAAGTTGCTCAAGGTACAACTTGGGGACACTCTATCTCAAGTTTGATAGTGACCAATAGGCTATTTATATAGCCTCTGCCAAGCTAGGGTTATGGTTTCCCTTGCCCATAAGGCTATTCACACCCATCTGCCCTCATACACCCTTGCTTACAGTGGGTTCCTATGCCTATCTTTTAACATCATGTCCCCTTCTTAAACTTGAGTAAAATGCTTTGACCTATTCATCACTTTTTTCAAATGATTCACTCTAGATATTGATCTCTTTGATGATCATGAGGGATTAACTCATCAAAAATTGGAAACAACTTCCTACATGCACAGAAGTTACAAATGATTTCCATGCCTTCTTATTATTAAGGCCACCCAAAGTAGATGAAACTAAATCATCATCATCAACATTGTATCGATAGCTACTAATGCACTTGCAATGCTTTTCACTTTCAAAACATACTCATTGTATCAATAGCTACTAATGCACTTGCAATGCTTGTCACTTTAAAAACATACTCATTTATAGATATCTTTCCTTTCTTCAAATTATTCAACTCTTGCTTGAGTTTAACTTTTGTACCTTTGTATTTATTGAAAACATGTTCTCAAAAATCTTTCAAGTTACATGTGAAGTTTTTGCATTTTTGATAAGCCCGGGCATAATATTGTCAATGATTGTAGCCAATACATCATCTTTTTGTCATTCTTTTCATGCCTTTAATTCATCTACAGTCATAGGGTCACTCAGCTGCTCTGGCCCCTTTTCTTCACCTAAAATGAACTCGTAAAGGAATTTTTCAATAAGAAAGATTGTCACAAGAAACTTCCATGATGGATAATTATTCTTGTCCAACTTTTCAATGATGGGGTTTCCACTATTCTATACCATTTTCATAAAATTGATACAAAGTAGCAAGCAAGTATTTTGTAACATTTCATAACAAGTATATAACAACACACGAAGTAACCTTTTTTATTGACTACTTAATAGCACATATAATCTACAACTTGTTCGTAGATAAAAGTTGTGTTTGATTTGTATAAGACACCTCAAAACTTACATATTTGAAATCTATAATGTGTGCATCCACTTTCATCGACATGACAAAATTGCAATATACCTTGAAATTATTGTTTGTAACTTTGCAGTTCTAAAATGAGCCCTGAAATGGCCTTAGATCACTAAAAAGCAATGAGAAACTCCTCAAGGGCCTATCTAGAGAATATGCAATGCTCCATTCGCACATCAAATCTCACAACAATATGAGATTTTTACCCAACCCTACTTTCGGTGCCTCCACAAGCACTATCCAAGAGAAAGAGTGGAAGAATGGGAGAGCTTCTTACCTATTGCTTGCTTGCTCCAATCCTTACATCTTCTCCTTCACTTTAGCCTTCAAAACCAATCTCTCTTGGTGGCACCACTTTGATATCAAGTCACAAAACACGTGATGGGAGAACCTGCTTGAGCTACTATGCCAAGCACACACCATACACATAAGAGGAAGCTCACTCAAGAGAACACAAGAAGAGAGATGGAGGACAAAAAAATTTCTTGCTGGTTTCTTCTTCTTCTTTCACATATAATACAATGTACACAAAGTATAGATAAGATATAATATAAAGAAAAGTGGCCTACTAAGTTAAATAGTATATAAATAACTATACTAATGACTAGTGCTATAGCTATGCCATCTGTAGGTAGGTGCAACAAACTAAATATAATAAGTGATCAGTTAATATCCATGTGAGAATCATAATGACCATCTGTCAAGATTGTGGGAGAGAAGGAAGGAGTCTCACTTGAAGCTTTCTTGCTTGCACAATGGGGGAATACACACAAGGGTGGAGGCTGGAAACAGTTTTCCTCTTCTTAGTTGTGTAAGCCAAAAGAACTCAAGTACAAAGAAAAAGAAGAACCCTATATATGGGTCTCAAACCAAACTCAACTAACTAAGGTGGCATACTAACTGAGCCACGAACTAGAGTAGATAAGGATAGCTATCATGTAGCTATTATTCATGGGCGATGTACCAACTGCATCTGCAACTAACACGTCGGTGACATAAATACACAACGGTCACCCTGGCGTATCACGAGTGGAGCTCGATATCTCAACACTCCCCCTCGAGCTCAATCCCAATTCCTGCACATCAAGCAGGTCTCTGAACTTGCGCAGCTTCTCTGCGCCCAATGCCTTCGTGAATATGTCAGCTACCTGATCCTCTGTGCTGACATAAACTAGATCAATGAGACCTAGTAAAACCCTCTCTCGCACATAGTGATAATGCACCTCAATGTGCTTTGTTCTAGCATGATAGACTGGGTTATTTGCCAAGTGTATACTACTCATGTTCTCACAATAAATGACCACTGGCCCATCTGTAGACTGATGCATATAATAAAGTAGCTTATGCAACCAAGCTACCTCACATGCAGCCATTGCTGCACCCCTGTACTCAGCCTGTGTGCTCGACAAGGCAACTGTAGGCTATTTCTTGCTGCTCCAAGTGACTGCAGCACTCCCAAAAGAGAACACATATCCACTGGTAGATCGTCTATCAGAAATACTACCAGCCCAATCAGCATCAGTGTATCCATGCAACTGTATCTGAACCCCAGTCTCATAAAATAGTCCATACTGCAATGTGGACTTCACATACCTGAGTATGCGTCTAGTGGCATCCAAATGTGGTTTCCTTGGAGCCTGCATAAACTGACTTACCAATCCAACAACATAGCTCAAATCTGGCCTGGTAATAGTCATATAAATCAAACTTCCTACTATGCGTTTGTACATAGTAGGGTCTTCTAGAAGCCCACCTGCATCTGTGCTTAGCTTCACATTCTGCTCCAAAGGAACTGAAATAGGCTTACAGCCTGTCATCCCATATTTGGACAGCATGTCCAATCCATACTGCCTCTGCAAGAGATGTATCCCACTTGGTGATCTAATCACCTCAATGCCCAAGAAATAACGCAGCTCTCCCAAATCCTTCATCTCAAACTTCTGCTTCAATAGCATTTTCACATGAAGGATATCTTCATCACTGTCACCTGTCATAATCAAATCATCAACATAAATGACAAGTAGCATAATACATTTCTCTGTTTTTCTCACATAAAGTGAGAAATCTGCCTTGGAAATCTGAAAGCCAATAGTGACAAGATACTGTCCTATCTTGTCAGACCATGCTCTAGGTGCTTACTTCAAGCCATACAAGGCTTTCTTCAACCTGCAAACAAACTCAGGATGAACATCATGCACATAACCTGGTGGCTGCTCCATATAGACCTCTTCTTGAAAATCACCATGCAAGAAGGCATTCTTTACATCCATCTGATGTAAAGACCATCCCTTTGATGCAGCCATAGCAATGACTGCTCTTACGGTTGTCATCCTTGCAACCGGACTGAATGTTTCTTCATAGTCAATGCCATATGTTTGTGCATACCCCTTGACTACTAATCTTGCCTTGTATCTATTCACAGAACCATCTGCATTGTGCTTCACCTTATAAACCCACTTATAGCCGATTGCATTTTTACCTTTAGGCAAAGGTACCAATTCCCATGTAGCATTTGCTTCCAAGGCATCCATTTCTTCATCCATGGCTTTCTACCATTTTTCTTTTCCCATGGATTGCTCAAAAGAAGTGGGTTCTGGTTCTTGTATCACTTTGACCATATATGCATAGTGAATGGCTGTAAATCCATCATATTTCAGCCTATCCACAGGATACCTAGCTCTGGTAGACCTGCGCAAAGTAGGTTCACTCCCAGGTGCTCTCAAAACATCCCTGGTCTTCCTTACTCTAGGTGTAACAATAGAAGGAATACCCAACTCATCATCAATGCTCTGTTCTGAGCCACTGGATTCACCATCCACATAAGAGTGACCTGCATTCACATCAAACATGGGCTGATCAACCTTCTCTTTTCCTTTTCGTGGTACCTGCATACCACTATCTGCATTGCTTTGAGAAGATTCTCCTGATCTCAATCTGCCTGTCCATGGCGAAGAATGTGAACCACTGCTAGAGGACGCTCGAGGTCCACTAATATTTTGTGACTGCTGCTGTGAGTTCTGTGCAGCATTACCATTTTGTGCATCTACATCATCAATCACATTTACTGGTTTATACCAGCTACTGATCTCATAAAAAACAACATCTCTGCTCACTGTAAACTTACGAGTAGAAGGATTATAGCATCTATACCCTTTTTGCTGCAGAGAGTAACCAATAAAGATGCACTTCTCAGCTTTTGGATCCAACTTGGATCTCAACTCATCTGGCACATGTACATAGGCAATGTAACAAGAAATTTTCAAATGAGAAATATCTGGTTTCCTACCAGTATACCTCTCCTCTGGAGTCATTCCATGTATTGCTGCAGTGGGAGTCCTGTTCATTATGTAGACTGCTGTAGTAACTGCTTCAGCCCAATAAAAATCTGGCAAGTCTTTTTCATTGAGCATGGCACGAGATACCTCTCCAATATGCCTATTTTTCCTTTCTGCAATTCCATTTTGTTGTGGGGTATGACTGCATGAATATTGCTGCTTTATGCCATGCTCCTGCAGGAACCTTGCAAACTCATTTGAGAGGTACTCTCCCCCTCCATCTGACCTTAGGCATTTTATTTGCATGCCTGTTTCTTTTTCAACCATAGCTTTAAGGGTTTTGAAATGCCCAAACACTTCACTTTTCTTTTTCATAAAATACACCCAAACTTTTCTGCTATAGTCATCAATAAAATTGACAAAATAATGACAGCCTCCAAGAGATGTAGCTTTAGTAGTCCACACATCAGAGTGGATTAATTCCAATGGCTTCTTACTCTCTTGAACATGTCTAGGAAATGGTTTCCTTGCCTGTTTTCCAAACTAATAGGCTTCACATACCTTATGCATTTTTGCAACCTTGAATTTCGGCAATCCTGCAACAATATTTTGGGCCTGCATTGATTTAAGTCACTGTACATTAACATGACCAATGCGTTTATGCTAGATATCAATATCTGCAACTACACCAGTCCCATGTGCAAACATTGCTGCACTCAATTCAAGCATGTCTGCATCCAATGTAAACATTCTGCCCTTCTTCTTTCCTTTTGCTATCAAGCGACCTTTATTTTTCATATCCTCAACAAAGCATCCATGAGGATTAAATCTGACCTGCAAGCCCTGCTCAACCATTTGACCAATAGAAACCATATTCTTGGTGATATTGGGAACATGAAATACATCAGACAGGTATTTCTTTTTCCCATCCTGCATAGACAAAGGATTTTTTCCAATCTGCACAATAGGATGTGCAGTATCATCACCAGTCTCCACAAATCCTGGTTTTTCCATTTTCCTTGCATCCTCATCCATTCTGCATGACCTGTCATGTGGTTTGATGCACTTGAGTCAACATACCATACATCGTTGCTTTCTTCTACACTTGTCACAGAATTGTTCATGTGCTGCACCATAAACAGATGCTCATTTCTGTCATCACCGTGTCTACTAGAGGATGCATAATTTCATTGTTGCAGTTTTCCATTCATGATGTCATTCTGCTTTTTATAGTAGTCTTTAGCCATATGACCCATTTTACCACAATAGTAGCATTCAACATTACTGTTTGCATTTTGGCCTCTTTGCCATCCACCACGACCTCTTTGGCTCCCCCTGCCTGTAGAGTTACCACGTCCTCCTCCATAGGACAGGTTTTCTTGAGTTTGCTGCATATTCTGATTTCTACCACGGCCTCCAAATTGGCCTCCTCTACCTCTGCCTCTACCTCTTCCAGCATTTGAGTAGAAGACAGCTTCTTTTGAAGTTCCTCCTGAAGAAGATGCACCACCATTTCTCTGCTCCTCAGAAATTAGAAGAGCAATCAACTCCTCAAAATCAGGAAATCTTTCACGGACAGAAATGGATGTTCGAAACTGTGCATAATCCTTTCCTAGACCATTCAAGGTCACAGAAACTAAGTCATCATCTTGCACTGGCGACCCAATGGAAGCAAGTGCATCTGCAATCTTCTTCACCTTCATGTGGTAGTCATTGATGCTCATATTTTCTCTTTGCACATTATGCAACTCTTGCTTGAGCTGCATTTTCCTGGCTTGCGTATTTGTGCTATACATTTTTGACAAAGTATCCCATGCCTCCTTTGGCGTACTTGCATCTTGAATATGCACAATCATAGAGTCTGAAATGCTGATAGACAGCCAGTACATAACTTTCCTGGCTCTCTCATGCCATGCTTTAAATGCCTGCATTTGCTGTTGATTGGGAACATCAGGAAGAACTGGTTCTTCATTTCCTGCAACAAATTCCCAATATCCTTTTCCCATAAGGAAATTCGTCATTCTAAACTTCCATGCTTGGAAGTTGTTCTTGTCAAGCTTTTCAGTGACAATCTGTGAAAGAGAATCAGATGCCATTATAGACCATTGCAAAAAATTCTGTCACTGCAAAAAACACAGCTTCACCCTCACAAGGGAAAATCTGCAAGGCTGGCGAAAGTGGTATTTGACCACAGAGTCACTTCCTAGTGATGATTTTGCATCAACAGGCAACAGGGATGATTCTGTAACTCCCAAATGTCTCTGCGCACAAGCATATGATGCAATTTCTACAGTAACTTTTCACCGACCTGTAGAACAGTGGCTGCATAGCATAAAACTGGGCCTTTTCCTGAGTGCGTGCAGAAAACTTCCGCCTCCAAAACAGGCCCCGAAATGGCCTCAAATCAAAAAAACAAGGTCACCAAGGGCCTAAGCCTTTTCTCGCAGCATATACTGCCCTCTTGCTTCACCGCGAAGGGCGTCTCAACCTGAGACAATGCACTCCTGCACTTTCCGGCTGTGCTACCTGCAGAGATCTGCTCCCAAAACAGAAAATGAAAGCAACACTGCTCCTCTTACCAGAACACCGCGAGCTTGGCTTGCTTTCTTGAGCTCCTTACCACGAACAAGGCTCTGATACCATGTCAAGATTGTGGGAGAGAAGGAAGGAGTCTCACTTGAAGCTTTCTTGCTTGCACAATGGGGGAATACACACAAGGGCGGAGGCTGGAAACAGTTTTCCTCTTCTTAGTTGTGTAAGCCAAAAGAACTCAAGTACAAAGAAAAAGAAGAACCCTATATATGGGTCTCAAAACAAACTCAACTAACTAAGGTGGCATACTAACTGAGCCACGAACTAAAGTAGATAAGGATAGCTATCATGTAGCTATTATTCTTGGGCGATGTACCAACCGCATCTGCAACTAACACGTCGGTGACATAAATACACAACGATCACCCTGGCGTATCACGAGTGGAGCTCGATATCTCAACACCATCGACATGCTAACTGTAGACATGCATCTAGCTAGGTGGTCCATCATCAATATCCACACATGTTGAGCTTCCCATCTCAACAAGAGGTGTGTGCCTTGCTGCCTTTTACATTTCTTTCTTTCCATGAAATTAGAGATTACAACTATGGTTGCTTTGATCATAGTTTATTTATGCTTCTTGTTTATTTTACATGTTTTCTTGAAACTGACTAACTAGATCTTTTACACCCGTCAACCCTTCAAGAAATGGTAGATTGACTTTACAAAACCCATCAATCATGCAACATAGTATTTCTAGAAAAAATACATCATAGTTGCTATGAACTACATGATCAAATGGATTGGAACATGAGCCATAACAAAGAATGACACAAGGAAAACAACAAAATTCTTGTGCAAATAGGTGATATTTAGATTTGGGTATCCATTAGAGATCATGAGTAATTGAGGAACACATTTATAAACGAAGTAGTAGAGCACATGCTCTCTATATTTTTGATCATTAATAGGAAGCTAGCACCTTATCACCCACAAGTAAATGGTGTGGCTAAGTCAACCAATAAGATCATAGTTAATATAATAATTAAGAAGATATCAAAATTGCCATCAAACTTTGATAAAAGTTAGTGGTGGCTTTATAGGCATATCCAACCACATGTAAAACAACCAAATCCCTTTCACATTGACCTATGGCCTCCCTATTGCACTTAGGCTATCATGCCCATGGAGGTTTTAACTCCCAGCTTATGTGTTTTAGTATAAGAATGTTGAAAAGGAAACAATGACTCAACAAATTAGAATGATTGACTAAAATCCAACATTTAGCCACCCATGTACTCAACTTAATGAAAGCTTGTAGGAAGATGGCTTGACAAATATGTGCAATGGAGATTGTTTTGACCAAGGAGACTTAGAGTGTTGAAGGTGGTGTTTGGAATATCCTATTTCTTGATTTAGATTTGATTAGATCAAGATCTCAAGACCATCTTTGAAAAGACCTTGGCTACATGTAGTTGATCTAGGAGTTTATGAATTTTGGGTATGTGATACTTGGTTTAAACTAAAGTCATTAGAGAGCTTGAGGGACCCATATTTCTTTTCTTAAAAAAGAATAGGCACATCACAAGGTGAATTACTTGGATGGATGAATTAGTTTCATCACCTCAATTTCTCCCTTACACTCCATTGCGGGTACAAACATATTTTATAGTTGTTTGGATACTGGTTTAGCTCTAGGAGACAAGTCAATCTCATGGTCAACTTCTTGGTTTGAGGTATTTGAGTCAATTCTTGTAGGAAGACATCTTTGAAGTCATTGATCTAAGAATGTAATGTACTTTCATTGATCCTATAACCTTTTCTTGTCAGATCATATAGATTTGTTGGCCTTTCCTCAATACTTTTTGGAGTCAGCTTGACTTAACTAGTTGGATTATGATTTCCCCAACTTTATCATTTCACTTTATGATGTTTCCTTCCATGACTTAAAAGATCAAAACATTATGGGTCTATGGATAAGTGTTGTAGATAGTATTATGTGAAAGACAAGCTATAATGCCAATAAGGCCTACATTATAAAATAGATGCTAGGGATATCCACAAGAGCTTGTTATATGTTATCTATCATGCTCAAGAGAAACCACTAAGATATGAGGACATAGATCAAATACTGTAATAAATAATATAATTTGGTAGATTGAATATAGTTATAAATACTATAATTACTATTGCATGAGTAATGAGAAGCTTTGTTGTTGTGGAAAAGTCTTAATATGGTACCCATGCATATTAGTTGAGTTATTTTGAAATCATGTATGGAAGTGCTTATGAATCAACTATATTGGAATTTAATGAGAATATTATAGCTATCTTAAAAAGGACACATTTGTAGACTAGTTTGAGTTTATGAATAGGCTTCAATTGAAGTCATGGAGATAGGCTAACCCATACATTTATCTAGATGCAAGCTCATATGAAGATGTGGGAATTAATCTTAAATTCTTGAAGTGGCTCAAGGAGCTTATATTAATCAAAATTTATAATGACAATTCTCTCTAAAAATATAAAGTGAAGTGTATAGATGGAAAGTTTATTAGGACAAATGAATGGGTATATGATCAATATACCAAGGTTATCTCACATGATAGGATTGCTCTTATAAGGTAAGTAAGGTCTAAGATTTATGAGATCCATGAGTATATTGACCTTTTGAAGGATTCAAGATAGAGCAAGATGCAAAAGCTTAGATTGAAGCCATAGATGATATCTTTGTAACTACAAAAACTGCCACTACTAAATCAATCCATGACTACACGTCTTTGTCTCAGTAGTGATGCCAAACTTTGGTGGAAGCAATGATGTCAAGAGATAAGGGAGTGCCTAAAGCCTCCCACAAAAAATTAAAGTAGTGAAAGGGTGATATCTATCCCCATTCTTCAAATCCATCAAGATGAATGAAATCTATAGCCTTCATCAACTTAACTTGACTTAGGAAGGATATTACTCAAAGTGTGTGAATCTTTGCAAGTCCACACCACTCAACATGGTAGCTCAACAAATTATGAGGTTTTTCCAAGGGTTAAATCCACCTTTGGACACTCATCTTGAATTGATGAGACTAGTAACCCAGAGGATGCCTAATGTAAGAAAAGCCCATAACAAAAGAAATTACTCATAACGGGCAAAGGAATTGCCCTATGAAGAGAAAATATGAAAGGAACTATCCAATCAATGTGGGGCTAATAAAGGCAATGCCAAATGAATTGGTTGGGCTAATGCCATTACTCAAGGACCAAATAGAATAGGTAATAGACAATGCTACTAATGTTGAAGGACTGGGCACCTAAAAGCTAACTACTCAAGAGCTACTCAAATTGTCTTCAGAATCCTAACTTAACAATCCAAAGAGGCCATGGGAATAATGTCAATAATAACTAAGGACATGAACATGAAAGAGTGGTAAAAACATGATAATAGGTCGATCCAAAGAATGCACCTTGGGTAAAGAAACCTTATCTTGACAAAAACTAGGGATACGTTCTCATAGAATAAAGATAATATCCCAATATTTATTAGTTGGATAATATAATTGATCCATTATTATAGATGTAGCTAGGATTCAAAATTTTTGCATTACGTTTTTGTTAAGGTCTAATTAGTCCCTAGCTTTCCAATTATGGGGTTTGGGCATTGAAGCCTGAAGTGACTGAGCTCATTGCACTCATAGAACTTTCTTTATGGGCATTTTCACTCGAAGTGATCTACTTCATTACAAGCGAAGCATCATCAATTTCCTTGAGTATTTGTTACCATGTAAACATGGCCATATTGTGAGATAGACCTTGCTCCACAATCATTTGCATTCCCTCTTAGAATGTAAGTGTCCCCATGATTGTAATCTCTTTGACCAAGGGTTTAGCTCACATTAGGGAATCTTCTAAAGTGGTTGGCCTCATTGATTCAAGATGATAATTAAGAGGAAAGATCAAGCCTTGGCAAAACCTTGCAATTTGTTGGGTAATAGACATTTGTGGAGCATACTTTCAAAGGGTAACAAACTTTGAATAATATTTCTCCGAGGTTAGGTCAAGTTGTTGAAGGCCAAAGAATTTATTTATGTTTAAGGTTTTAGAAGACCATGGAAGAATGTCAGAGATTGGACTAGAGAGAGAGAAGGAGGAGAGAGAAGACTATAGAAGAGAGAATAAAGAGTGTAGAAGAGAGAGAAATAGAGTGACAAGGAGAGAGAAATACTAGAATAGGAGAGAGAAAGACATGAAAGAGAAAGAAACCATTGAAACTGTGAGAAAGGTGAGAGAGAAGGACTGTAATGTATTAATGTGTCAAAAAGATAGGGAAAATTAAATGTCCTCTCCTTTTATACCAATGTCAATGTGACATGGCATAACATTAATATTATTTTCATACTAAATCCTTTTCTTCCCAGCTTATTACAATCCATCCCATCCCAAAGGTTTTTGCCCTCAAAAACAAACTTAAAAGACTGGAAAAGGATGGATAGAACAGAGTACTACTCTGTTTTTATAGCTTTACAAATGGAAAAATGAATGAGAAATGACTAACATATGGACTAAGATGAAAGAAAAAGGTAAGCCTTAGCTATATACATGATCATGAATGCTTCAAAAGTATATGGAGCCATAAAATCTTCAATTGATGAACTCAAAATGAAGTAGACAACTTGATGTGTAAACAGACCCTGCTAGACCAAATTTGCCATAACTTCCAGTAGAAGTGTCCAAATGAGGCATGCCACATGTCAAAACGTAGCTCTTGAAGAGTAATTTGATCTATGTGAGTGGCTTAATTCTAAAAATTAGGCACGATAATTTTTTTTCTAAAATAGTGTGCTATCATGTCCCTGTTTGCACCAAAACTCAGTACACCAATATGTCCCTTAGGAAAGGAAACTCATCTAATATAGAATCATGCCTCCAAGAAGCTTCCTCAAGTGGTAAACCTCTCCATTTGATCAAATATTCAATGATGGAGTGAGATCGAAGCTTATTCTCACGCTGATCTATGATAGTGATGCACTGAATAAGACCTTCATCAATAGGTGGCAATTCATCAATTGTATCAACAATTGGATCACCATAGAAAGGCTTGAGCTAACTAACATGGAAGAGATTATGAATCTTTGTCGAAGAGAGTTAGCTCCAATCTGTATACCAAGTCTTCCAATGTGCTTTAAGATCTGATAGGGGCCATAAAATCGATGAGCAAGCTTATTACTAGATCCATCTTTCAAAGTAGAGTACCTAGACTTGGGCACCTTCAATAAAACCAACTCTCATTCTTGGAACTCTAAAGGCCATCTCTTCTCATCAGCATACATCTTCATTTGATCTTGAGCTTTCCTAAGATTCATCTTACATTGTTGAAGAAGGGTTTGCATTCTTTCCAACTCTTCTTTCCCATGAGGGTTGATTCTTTCATTAAAGATGACTGTGGGTAAGGGCACCTTATAGCCATACATAGCCTCAAAGGGCGAAACTCCAATTCTAGCATGAGTAGAGTTGTTGTAGGCAAACTCAGCCAAGTGTAACCAAGAATCCCATGAATTTTGGACATCATAATAGAAATGGTGAAGATAAGTATCCAACCATTTATTAACCCTTTCTGTCTGTCCATCAGTCTGTGGATGATAGGATGTAGAAGGAGCCAATTTAGTGCCCACAGATGTGAATACCGCTTGCCAAAAGTTACTCATAAACTTTGAGTCTCTATCATGAACAATCACTTGCGGTAATCCATGTAGTCTAAAAATATGCTCCATGAACTGACTCGCCACTTGAGAAGTAGTAAACTAGGTCTTGGTTGGAATGAAACAGGCTGCCTTAGTGAGTCTATCTACCACCACATATATACTATTCCATCCCTTCTTGGTAGTAGGTAAGACAATAATGAAATCCATGGTAATGTGCATCCATTTTTATGTAGGAATGGGTAATGACTGCAACAAACCACCTAAATTATGGGTGCTGTCCTTATTCTGCTGACAAGGCATACACTTCATGACAAACTCCTTAACATCTTTCCACAACCCTTTCCAATAGAAAATTTTGCTGATCTTGTCATATGTCTTGAAAACTCCAAGGTGGCCAACTAAAGGCGAAGAATGTAATTCCTCCATAATTTTTCATGTAAAAGAAGAGGTAGAAGGAATGACAATCTTGCCATTTAACCAAATAAGGCCATTTTAAAGTTGATAATGCGAATTTTCTTCCATGAGAACTTGCTGTAATTTCTGAAAAATATGGTTGAGCTCTTTATCCAAAAGACAAGCCTCCTGTAGTTCTTCAATCCAATCACTATGTAGTTCGAAACTTTGCAAGCCCCCATATAAGAAAGAGAATCAGCCACTATATTGTCTTTATCCCTCGTATGAGTGATGCCAAAATCATAATTTTGCAGTGTAGCTACCCACCTACATTGCTTAGGAGTAAGATTGTGCTGGGCAAGGAAATACTTAAGAACCCTGTGATCACTCTGGCGGCTGCCATACAAATAATGGTGCCATTTCTTTATTGCATGCAAGATAGCCAACATCTCTTGGTCATAAATATTCATGGTCATTTCTTTATCAGTAAGCTTATGGCTTTCAAAGGCAATCACTCCATGCTCTTGTAACAAAACAAACCCAATGCCTCTACCACTTGCATCACACTGTATGGTAAATTCTTTCGAGAAAATTGGGCATACTAGAATAGGAGCAGAAGTAAGGAGTTCCTTTAACTAGTTGGAGCTACTATCTATAAGAGCATCCCAAAAGAAAGTTTCCTTCTTCAACTTGTTAGTCAAAGGAGCTACAATAGCCTGTTGAGATATCGAGCTCCACTCGTGATATGCCAGGGTGACCGTTGTGCATTTATGTCACTGACGTGTCAGTTGCAGATGCGGTTGGTACACAACCCATGAATAATAGCTACATGACAGCTATCCTTATCTACTCTAGTTCGTGGCTAGTTAGTATGCCACCTTAGTTAGTTGAGTTTGGTTTGAGACCCATATATAGGGTTCTTCTATTTCTTTGTACTTGAGTTCTTTTGGCTTACACAACTAAGAAGAGGAAAACTGTTTTCAGCCTCCACCCTTGTGTGTATTCCCCCATTGTGCAAGCAAGAAAGCTTCAAGTGAGACTCCTTCCTTCTCTCCCACAATCTTGACATGGTATCAGAGCCTTGTTCGTGGTAAGGAGCTCAAGAAAGCAAGCCAAGCTCGCGGTGTTCTGGTAAGAGGAGCAGTGTTGCTTTTATTTTCTGTTTTGGGAGCAGATCTCTGCAGGTAGCATAGCTGGAAAGTGTAGGAGTGCATTGTCTCAGGTTGAGACGCCCTTCGCGATGAAGCAAGAGGGCAGTATATGCTGCGGGAGAGGGCTTTAGCCCTTTGGCGACCTTGTTTTTTTGATTTGAGGCCATTTCGGGGGCTGTTTTGGAGGCGGAAGTTTTCTGCACGCACTCAGGAAAAAGCCATGTTTTATGCTGTGCGACCACTGTTCTACAGGTCGGTGAAAAGTTACCACAGATATTGCATCGTATGCTCGTGTGCAGAGACATTGGGAGTTACAGAATCATCCTTGGTTCCTGTATATGCAAAATCGTCACTAGGAAGTGACTGTGTGGTCAAATACCACTTTTGCCAGTTTTGCAGATTTGCCGTGTTCTTTGCAGTGACAGAATTTTTTGCAGTGTTCTGTAATGGCGTCTGATTCTCTTTCACAGATTGTCACTGAAAAGCTTGACAAGAACAACTTCCAAGCATGGAGTTTAGAATGATGAATTTCCTTATGGGAAAAGGATATTGGGAATTTGTTGTAGGAAATGAAGAAGAACCAGTTCTTCCTGATGTTCCCAATCAATAACAAATACATGCATTTAAAGCATGGCATGAGAGAGCCAAGAAAGTTATGTACTGGCTGTCTATCAGCATTTCAGACTCTATGATTGTGCATATTCAAGATGCAAGTATGCCAAAGGAGGCATGGGATACTTTGTCAAAAATGTATAGCACAAATACGCAAGCCAGGAAAATGCAGCTCAAGCAAGAGTTGCACAATGTGCAAAGAGAAAATATGAGCATCAACGACTACCACATGAAGGTGAAGAAGATTGCAGATGCACTTGCTTCCATTGGGTCGCCAGTGGAAGATGATGATTTAGTTTTTGTGACCTTGAATGGTCTAGGAAAGGTTTATGCACAATTCCGAACATCCATTTCCGTTCGTGAAAGATTTCCTGATTTTGAGGAGTTGATTGCTCTTCTAATTTCTGAGGAGCAGAGAAATGGTGGTGCATCTTCTTCAGGAGGAACTTCAAAAGAAGTTGTCTTCTACTCAAATGCTGGAAGAGGTAGAGGCAGAGGTAGAGGAGGCCGATTTGGAGGCCGTGGTGGCAGAAATCAGAATATGCAGCAAACTCAAGAAAACCAGTCCTATGGAGGAGGACGTGGTAATTCTAGAGGTAGGGGGAGCCAAAGAGGTCGTGGTGGATGGCAAAGAGGCCAAACTACAAACAATAATGTTGAATGCTACTACTGTGGTAAAATGGGTCATATGGCTAAAGACTGCTATAAAAAGCAGAATGACATCATGAATGGAAAACTGCAACAAGGGAATTATGCATCTTCTAGTAGACAGGGTGATGACAGAAATGAGGATTTGTTTATGGTGTAGCACATGAACAATTCTGTGACAAGTACAGAAGAAAGCAATGATGTATGGTATGTTGACTCAGGTGCATCAAACCACATGACAGGTCATGCAGAATGGATGGAGGATGCAAGGAAAATGGAAAAACCAGGATTTGTGGAGACTGGTGATGATATTGCACATCCTATTGTGTAGATTGGAAAAATTCCTTTGTCTATGCAGGATGGGAAAAAGAAATACCTGTCCGATGTATTTCATGTCCCGAATATCACCAAGAATCTGGTTTTTGTTGGTCAAATGGTTGAGCAGGGCTTGCAGGTCAGATTTAATCCTCATGGATGCTTTGTTGAGGATATGAAAAATAAAGGTCGCTTGATAGCAAAAGGAAAGAAGAAGGGCAGAATGTTTACGTTGGATGCAGACATGCCTGAATTGAGTGCAGCAATGTTTGCACATGGGACCGGTTTAGTTGCAGATATTGATATCTGGCATAAACGCATTGGTCATGTTAATGCACAACGACTTAAATCAATGCAGACCCAAAATATTGTTGCAAGATTGCCTAAATTCAAGGTTGCAGAAATGCATAAGGTATGTGAAGCCTGTCAATTTGGAAAACAGGTAAGGAAACCATTTCCTAGACATGTTCAAGAGAGTAAGAAGCCATTGGAATTAATCCACTCTGATGTGTGGACTACTAAAGCTGCATCTCTTGGAGGTTGTCATTATTTTGTCACTTTTATTGATGACTATAGCATAAAAGTTTGGGTGTATTTTATGAAAAAGAAAAGTGAAGTTTTTGGGCATTTCAAAACTCTTAAAGCTATGGTTGAAAAAGAAACGGGCCTGCAAATAAAATGCCTAAGGTCAGATGGAGGGGGAGAGTACCTCTCAAATGAGTTTGCAAGGTTCCTGCAGGAGCATGGCATAAAGCAGCAATATTCATGCAGTCATACCCCACAACAAAATGGAATTGCAGAAATGAAAAATAGGCATATTGGAGAGGTATCTCGTGCCATGCTCAATGAAAAAGACCTACCAGATTTTTATTGGGCTGAAGCAGTTGCTACAGCAATCTACATAATGAACAGGACTCCCACTACAGCAATACATGGGATGACTCCAGAGGAGAGGTATACTGGTAGGAAACCAGATATTTCTCATTTGAAAATTTTTGGTTGCATTGCCTATGTACATGTGCCAGATGAGTTGAGATCCATGTTGGATCCAAAAGTTGAGAAGTGCATCTTTATTGGTTACTCTCTGCAGCAAAAAGGGTATAGATGCTATAACCCTTCTACTCGTAAGTTTACAGTGAGCAGAGATGCTGTTTTTGATGAGATGAGTAGCTGGTATAAACCAGTAAATGTGACTGATGATGCAGATGTACAAAATGGTAATGTTGCACAGAATTCACAGCAACAGTCACAAAATATTAGTGGACCTGGAGCGTCCTCTAGTAGTGGTTCACATTCTTCGCCATGGACAGGCAGATTGAGATCAGGAGAATCTTCTCAAAGCAATGCAGATAGTGGTATGCATGTATCATGAAAAGGAAAAGAGAAGGTTGATCAGTCCATGTTTGATGTGAATGCAGGTCACTCTTATGTGGATGGTGAATCCAGTGGCTCAGAACAGAGCACTGATGATGAGTTGGGTATTCCTTCTATTGTTACACCTGGAGTAAGGAAGACCAGGGATGTTTTGAGAGCCTTGGAAGTGAACCTATTTTGCGCAGGTCTACGAGAGCTAGGTATCCTGTGGATAGGCTGAAATATGATGGATTTGCAGCCATTCACTATGCATATATGGTCAAAGTGATACAGGAACCAGAACCCACTTCTTTTGAGCAAGCCATGGGAAAAGAAAAATGGGAGAAAGCCATGGATGAAGAAATGGATGCCTTGGAAGCAAATGCTACATGGGAATTGGTACCTTTGCCTAAAGGTAAGAATGCAATGGGCTGTAAGTGGGTTTATAAGGTGAAGCACAATGTAGATGGTTCTGTGAACAGATACAAGGCAAGATTAGTAGTCAAGGGGTATGCACAAACATATGGCATTGACTATGAAGAAACATTCAGTCCAGTTGCAAGGATGGCAACCATAAGAGCAGTCATTGCTATGGCTGCATCAAAGGGATGGTCTTTACATCAGATGGATGTAAAGAATGCCTTCTTGCGTGGTGATTTGCAAGAAGAGGTCTATATGGAGTAGCCACCAGGTTATGTGCATGCTGTTCATCCTAAGTTTGTTTACAGGTTGAAGAAAGCTTTGTATAACTTGAAGCAAGCACCTAGAGCATGGTCTGACAAGATAGGACAGTATCTTATCACTATTGGCTTTCAGATTTCCAAGGCAGATTTCTCACTTTATGTGAGAAAAACAGAGAAAGGTATTATGCTACTTGTCATTTATGTTGATGATTTGATTATGACATGTGACAATGATGAAGATATCCTTTATGTGAAAATGCTATTGAAGCAGAAGTTTGAGATGAAGGATTTGGGAGAGCTGCGCTATTTCTTGGGCATTGAGGTGATTAGATCACCAAGTGGGATACAGCTCTTGCAGAGGCAGTATGGATTGGACATGCTGTCCAAATATGGGATGACAGGCTGTAAGCCTATTTCAGTTCCTTTGGAGCAGAATGTGAAGCTGAGCACAGATGCAGGTGAGCTTATGGAAGACCTACTATGTACAGACGCATAGTAGGAAGTTTGATTTATATGACTATTACCAGGCCAGATTTGAGCTATGCTGTTGGATTGGTAAGTCAGTTTATGCAGGCTCCAAGGAAACCGCATTTGGATGCGGCTAGATGCATACTCAGGTATGTGAAGTCCACATTGTAGTATGGACTATTTTATGAGACTGGGGTTCAGATACAGCTGCATGGATACACTGATGCTGATTGGGCTGGTAGTATTTCTGATAGACGATCTACTAGTGGATATGTGTTCTCTTTTGGGAGTGCTGCAGTCACTTGGAGCAGCAAGAAACAGCCTACAGTTGCCTTGTCGAGCACAAAGGCCGAGTACAGGGGTGCAGTAATGGCTGCATGTGAGGTAGCTTGGTTGCATAAGCTACTTTATGATATGCATCAGCCTACAGATGGGCCAGTTGTCATTTATTGTGACAACATGAGTAGTATACACTTGGCAAATAACCCAGTCTATCATGCTAGAACAAAGCACATTGAGGTGCATTATCACTATGTGCAGGAGAGGGTCTTACTAGGTCTTATTGATCTAGTTGATGTCAGCACAGAGGATCAAATAGTTGACATATTTACGAAGGCATTGGGCACAGAGAAGCTGCGCAAGTTCAGAGACCTGCTTGGTGTGTAGGAATTGGGATTGAGCTCGAGGGGGAGTGTTGAGATATCGAGCTCCACTCGTGATATGCCAGGGTGACCGTTGTGCATTTATGTCACTGACGTGTAAGTTGCAGATGCGGTTGGTACACCGTCCATGAATAATAGCTACATGACAGCTATCCTTATCTACTCTAGTTTGTGGCTAGTTAGTATGCCACCTTAGTTAGTTGAGTTTGGTTTGAGACCCATATATAGGGTTCTTCTATTTCTTTGTACTTGAGTTCTTTTTGGCTTACACAACTAAGAAGAGAAAAACTGTTTTCAGCCTCCACCTCTGTGTGTATTCCTCCATTGTGCAAGCAAGAGAGCTACAAGTGAGACTTCTTCCTTCTCTCCCACAATCTTGACATAGCCGCATAATGCTTTGTTGATGAATCGATAGAATGAAGATAGATCGAGAAATCCTCTAAGAGAAGTACTAGTAGTAGTAGTAGTAGGTGTTGGCCAATCTTTTATACATTGCACCTTCTTAGGGTCAGCCTGTATCCTTTTCTCACTAACAATATGTCCAAACTATTCCACTTTAGTCTACATGAAAGAACATTTCTTCTCCTTAGCAAAAATCTTGTGATGTCTCAATACATCAAAAACCTTTCTCGTGTGTTATAAGTGATCCTGTAAGGTCTTACTGTAAATCAGAATGTCATCAAAGAAGACTAAGACAAAATGAAATAGGAAAGGCTGCAAAATCTTATTCAACACTCTTTGGAAGGTAACTCGAGCATTTGTAAGCCCAAATGGCATCACTAAGAAATGATAGAGCCCTCGATAAGTCCTAAAAGTAGTCTTGATCTCATCATCCTCTTGCATGTGGATCTAATGATACCCTGACCTCAAATCAATCTTTGTAAAGAATCGAGCCCCCTTGAGTTCATCAAGAAAATCATCAATCCTGGGTATTGGATACATGTTCTTCACTGTGATCTTATTAAGATCCTTGTAGTCAATGCACATCCTAAAAGATCCATCTTTCTTTTTGATTAATAAAAATGGAGATGCATAAGGTGAAGAATTTGGTTCAATGAATCCCATCTCAAGAAGTTCCTTGATTTTCTTGGCTACTTCCTCTCATTCACACTTAGAAAATCTATAAGGTGGCTTATTTATTGGCTTTGAGTTGGGCTCCAATTCAGTAGAGTGATCTACTGCTGTCTTGGGAGGTAATGAAGTAGGCACTTCAAACAAATCCCTACACTCCTTAAGAATAGATATCAAGATTGGATGACTTGCTGAATTATTAGATTGATCTTCCATTTCTTTATTCAAATGCAAAAAATATGTATGTGAATGTCTCTTGAACTCCCTTTTGAGTTGTTGAATGGTGATAAGTCAAAAATTTGATATGTAATTAGGAATTCCTTGTAAATGGATGAGCTGTCCATTGAAGATAAACTCCATATATAGCTGTGAGAAATCCATAGTGATTTTGCCTAATGTCATCAACCAATCACAACCGAGTACAATATCTTTATGCTCCATTTCCAAGGTAATTAGGTTTACTTTTGCTTCAAAATTTTCAGCCAACTGTAAAGAAACATGTGGGCATATTTGTGTGTTGATTTCTTCTTCACCATTGGCCACTTGAGCTCGTATGGGATGTTGTAAATCAATGGGAAGTCAATTCATCTTGTACATAATGGACTTATTCACAAAAAATATGGGTACTGCCACTATCTATCAGGATGAACACAGCCTTTCCATGAATGTTACCCTTCATACGGAGTGTATTAGGGCTCTTAGAACCTATCCAAGCATCCATGGAAATAGAGCAACTAGTGGCAGCAAGTGGCTCATGATAAGTCCCACCTGGATCAAAAGGAACACTCCCACTTGGATCAAAAGGAAAAGAGTCGGATGGATCATAAAAATACTCTTGCCCAACTTCTTCCTCAAGATAATCATTTTCAGCATTAGGTGCAATTGCATTAGCTTCAACAATCTCATCTTCAGGATCCTCAAAGACTAACATACTGTGAAGTTTGCATTTGGCATTTTTGTATACACACTTTGTGGCATGATCAAGTGTATACTTGAAACATAAGACTTTTTCCTTTCTTTCCTTATAGAGGTCCATAGGGATAGAATTAGGATTCATGTTGGTTGAAATGGATTTAGCAGTGCTATCCCCTTGTTTGAAGTCAACTCTAGGATTTCTTGTTGTCCTAAAATTACTTTGAGGTATTGAAGCATTAAACGGTGGATAAGGTGGCATCCTTAAGCCTCCACTTGACGCATAATTGCTGCTATAAATGTTACCAACTTGTCCCTGTTTTAAAACAGTCCTTGGCTGTCCAAAACCAAGCTGAAATGAAGATTCTCTTCTATATTTCCTTCCATAGTAGTGTACTCTCTTACACTTAGGCCTCTTTGCTCCAAACCATACCATCTCCATGCCAATTTCTCTTTTTCAAGAGGAGAGAGAAAGACTTCAGCTATAAGTGTCTTGAAAGCTTCCCAATGCTCTAGAAGTATGTTCTCCTTTTATAATATACCTCCACCAAGTATGCTTAAATCCCTCCAAGTGCAATGAAGAAAAATGAATCTTCATATAATCAGTTCTGGGAAATATTTCAAAGTAAGATTCCATTTTTGAGATCTTTTATTTTAGTTCTCTTTCATGGAATGGTTGCTATCCCAAAACAGACTGATCATGAGTGCCAAGCATTGAACCCCCAAAATGAGATGAAAATCTCCCAATAGGTGGCTAAGAAACACTATGCAATCTTCCCATTGGTAGAGGACCTCTAAGAAGTTGAGTATTCAGCCCAAAAGTCTCACCTACTTCATATTGTATATTTGGGATACCTCTTCATCCAATAATTCCATGACCTTCACCATTTTGGTTAGGTGGCTGAAGTGGGACTGAAGACTCACTGTTTGAATAAGCGTTCTCCTTTGCTTCTTTAAATCCAATTTCCATTTGCATTTGCATCCATTGGAAGAATTGAGCCATTATTTGACCATTAGATTCCACCAACTTGTCAATAGAAGCCTTTGTTTGAGTCATTGAATTCACTAACGTTTGATCAGTAGATAAAACCATCTACTCCACTCTTGATAATAGGTCC
Organism: Lygodium microphyllum; assembly: GCF_053477565.2. Classification (NCBI taxonomy): domain Eukaryota; kingdom Viridiplantae; phylum Streptophyta; class Polypodiopsida; order Schizaeales; family Lygodiaceae; genus Lygodium; species Lygodium microphyllum. The sequence goes on from NC_141143.1 coordinate 128,606,113, forward strand.
ATATGATGCTGATGCCTTTGTTCATGTGCACATAAGGTATTATTAAGTGAACTAATTTCTCCAAGTTGTTGAGGCTCTTCAGGGCTCTCTTAGGGTGTATTCTCCAACATACAATCTCTAATTTTCTGAGCATAATCATCTTGGACCTCAGTTTTACCTTTATGCTCTACCACAATAGTGCAGTCTTGCAGTACCCCTTGCCATAAAAATGGCTATAACTTGGGTTAGGAAACTTTGATTCCAAATTTTTTTGGTTCAAATCAAAGCTAAGAATTCCCTCTTCAAGATGAGCTATAGCATGCTATAACAAGTTTAGGATAAAAAATTATGCAACTCAAACTTTGAGTCTGAATTGTCCAGGCATGCACCCTATTTTAACTAGTGAATGCCTTGTTTCCACCCTGTAAGGTAAAATAGTAACCCCAAATGGCTACCAAAACCTGTAGAAGACTAAGTAAGATCTATGGGTACCTTGTAGTACTTGCACTTGTACTTTAGTAATGAAGTTTATACCTGTAAGGACTTGTAAATGCCATGTAGTGTCCTGTAAAGTCTCTATATTACCCTGTTTTGCTCCTAAAGGTACTTGAGCCCTTGGAAACACTTGAATCTTCAATTCTCCACTTAATGTACCTATATTAGGGATAAAATGGTAGGACAGGCTCCCTACATAGGCTCCAAATTACCGAGAGGTGGGCAAAGTTCCCCCCGGGTCAGTTGGTTGCACCCCTTCGGGATCTTCAATAGTGAGGGAGGGTCATCTCTCTTTTGTTCCACTATCTCCACTGGCATCCACCTTTTTCCTCGGTGGGTATACCAACATGGCAATGGCATTCTATTCTAATCAACTAGCATGAAATGCATTTTTGAAATATTCATTCAGCCCCTTTCATGAGATACAATTGGATGAAATCTGAAAAAATTGGATAAGGAGAGGGTCTTACCAATACAATTCAGTGACTCACTGATTGCTAATACTTACCCTTTTACAATATTTCAGCTTGGGCAAAAGAATTTCAACCAAACAAATCAAGGTTATGCATCAAACTTGGTAAATGATATCTATGATGAGATATGATTGAATCAATTCTGAAACTCAATGAAATGGGTTGAGATTAATAGGAATAATACTAATCTTTGATCTATTGATCAATTCAGAGAATTAATTGATCAATAATCTCTCATCAACAAGTGGAAAAGCATTAGCAAGTGGATTATTGAGATATTTCAGAGATTAAGCAAGAGAAATACCTTGACTAAGCTTGAAGAGGATGGTAAATGCCAGCTCCAATCCCATTAATGGAAGAATTCTCCATAATCCATCATGGATCCACCACAAAGCTTGAAAGATCCATGAAATGAATCCATATGAGCCCCAATATGATCAAATCCATGAAGAATCAAAACCTTGAGCTTGCTTGAACACTTGAATACCAAAGATTCAAGCCTCTTGAAGAAAAGCCCCAAAATAAACCTTCAATATGAGCTCCAATATGCTCCACAAACTGAAATCTTTTCAATTTGTTGAAGCATCCTCATTGAAATGGTTCCACGGACTGAATTGATGAAGAATCTTCAAGAAATTGTTGAGAAATGAAAGCTTGGGCTAAAACTTTCATGGTTTCCATGGATAGTTCATCTAGGGTTTACAAGAAGGATGAAGATTCAAAGATAGAGTAAAATCTTGAGAGTTTGCTGAAGGATTTCACATGCCAAAGGTCTGAAGTAATGCCAGGAGCTAAAGAATCAGCATGTAAGTAGGGAGCAAGCTAAAATTAGCCCAAAAAATGTGCCGCATTTTTCGGGGCTATTCATGGCTCCATAGCTGAGCTCTCAAGTGACAAATGGGTTATCATCTGGAAGATCTTGAAGTAGGGAAGCTATATCATGTGTTGCTTGGCCAACAAGAATAAGGATTTGAGAGTTATGAAGAGATTTTGATGGTCGACTCCATGAAACCTATAGGAAGCTCCAAGAAAGGGGAAAGAGAACCCTCTCTTTTCAAAGTAACCACAGTTTGTTCCCAAACTAAGCTTGGTTAACTCCCTTTTAACCTAGTTACCTCCAATTTTCTTGAAATTTGATGACGACCTGCTACTTTAGCCATCCTTTGCCATATCTGACCTTGAAGATCTCTAGATATAGTCTCCTTCTAATTGTAGATGGTCTGCAACCCTCCAGTAGTCACTGTCTTTGACAAGTACTTGTTTGAAATTGATTTTGATGGAGAAAAATAGGATAGAAATAGAAAGAAAAATGGATCAAAGACCAATGCTCTGATACCACTTGTCAGAGAGTGGACTGGAGAGAGAGAAGGAGGAGAGAGAATACTGCAGAAGAGAGAGAAATAGATTGATGAGGAGAGAGAAATACTAGAATAGGAGAGAGAAAGACATGAAAGAGAAAGAAGTCATTGAAGCTGTGAGAAAGGTGAGAGAGAAGGACAATAATGTATTAATGTGTCAAAAAGATAGGAAAAATTACATGTCCTCTCCTTTTATACCAATGTCAGTGTGACATGGCATAACATCAATATTATTTTCATACTAAATCCTTTTCTTCCCAGCTTCTTACAAAGAAATCTTCCTCTTACTGTAGTTTTTATCTCATCAAGTTTTTGACGATTTTGGCATTGCATTATCAAGGCGCCACTACTTCCATCACAATTTGGCTTCATCAATAAGATGTAAATATGCTATCATAGATATATTTGCTTCATTGAATTTGATAATTGAGAAATAATCATCTGTACTATTAATCTAAACTGCCATATCTGCCTCAAATTTAGTGCCCTCGCCATTGAAATCTAGAGCTTTTATCTACTTGAGAAGAAATCTATTCTCTTGGAGTTCAGCTATAGTTATATTCGCACATTGTTGAGATCATAAGAATATTTTATTTTAGATTCTCAAGACACCATGCCATCAAAGGCAATAACTAATCTAGTTATCCACAACCCTCTCAATCCAAACACTTGGATTTATTCTACCAACTCATATCCAATTATTCCATCACTTTTCTCCCCTTAATTTGGAAAATTGCTTCCTCACAAGAAGTCACATTAATATCACTTTCTCAATCAAAACATCTTGGAATTACTTGAACTAAGCTTTCCTAATTAGTTTGAATTCATATTCAATTACTTTAATAGGTTGATGACAAGACAATTATCTCTCATCTTCTCACAATTTTATTTTCATAAAATCATTTGATAAACTTTACATATGATACCACATGTAGCATACTTGTCCCTAGATAGGCTAGAGGAGACATCATTCAATGGTCCCTTAATACTTATCCATGAGTAGCACCATCCAGACCCAATTTGGATGCATATAGAGTTAGCTAAATCACAAGTCTATATTGCAAGGAAAAATCAAGGTCTCAACTCAAATGATTGACCTAAGGGTTTCTAGACTATGAAGGTCTCCTAAACAGTAGTCTCACGCCCACCTATGAAAAGCCAATTTCAAACCAATCAAAGGTGAGAGTTGGCTACTAGACTTAGTTCAAAGAGAGTGGAGATGTGTTTTGGACTTCTATGACAATTAGCGCATGTATACAACTGCAGTCTAGTGTTCAAAACGTTGTTAAGGTAGTTAATTGTCCTACCAAGTTGGAAGTCACATTCTAGTAGCTCTATCTAGTATTTAGAAAAGTTACCCAACTAATTGGATCCACCCAACCATAGAACCTTAGTCTTCAAGACCGAGGCCTCCCTCTTTCCTCAACAAATTTGTTTTAGTTATCTAACTACCAAAATATGCTATCATACTATGATAACATATCAAAGTAACTTTCTTTTTTATTATCCTATTATACAAGGTTCATTACACATAATTTAAGCATAGAACATAAATAATTAATAAGAAAAATAGTTTTATTTATTTACTATTCAATTCCTTTATAATGATTCTCACACAAGGATCCCTTGACTTTTGTGAAGCCATTCTAGTCCTTGATAAGGACTCTCAACTCCTTGTTGAAGATCAAGCTCATTCGTTCACCCAACTTATCTTGATGTAGCTTAGTTATACGGTGTGTGTGTGGTCAATAAGTTGAGTTAGTAACTCAACCATAGTTAGAACCTTAGTAAGTTGTAGACCTAGATTACAAAACTTGAGTGTGTTAGAGTTAGAGTGTAGAAGACCATGAAGAATAATGAAGAAGTAGATAGATGAGGGCTCACTCCTCTATTCACTTTTCCAACTCTTTGCCTCTATTCTCACTCGTGCTCCTTGACATGGTATCAGAGCAAGTTTTGCCTTGTTGAAAGTGAGAGCAAGAGGTGAATTGCGAAGGTAAGAGGTATATTTGGTGTGTGTTCTTTGATTAACCTTTGGAAAGTCATTGAAGGAAGATAAGTAGCCATATATTCTAATTGTGGAGCATTGTTGAGTGCTGAATACTTGGGTACTTAACCATCATTAGACAGGTGGAGATCAGCTTGAAGTTGTAGCTAATTTTTCCTGGACAATGTGGATAGCATTTAGGGAGTCAAATGGTGGTCATATATCTACTCAACTCTAAGCATATTTGTGTGACATTAGAGGCAACATTTGATGCTTGAAATGGCAACATATGAGAACCACCAATGCATGCAACAACTAAGCATAATTAACCCACGTACACAACTAGTGTGAATATTGAAATTTTGATTTTTTGAAGCAGTGATTGATCTCTTGGGTAGCTCATTTGGAAGCTACAACAACATAGAAAGTTGGAAGTTCTTCTAAGAATTTTCTTCAATGTATGCTAGTTATGCAAAGAGTATCCATTGAAGTGGACTAAAGGTCATTTACATGTGTATATGATAGATTGTGTGCTGTCAACAAGTTGTAACTGCTATACTTGTTGGTCTAGAGCTCACTTAAGCTTGGGCTATTGACCATTAATGCTTGGATGATGCTACTTGGTTGATGGATGATCTATGGATTCTCATGAGCATTGAATGCTTAGTTTTTGAATTCTTTCATACCTAGATTAACATGTCTGTTGGCTAGTCATAGCCTATGAGATGCTTCTTGGTTACTACTTGATGTAGGTATAAGCATTGATGCTCACACGTCCATGTAACGACTTCCAAAGGTTATGCCACATGTCTAATAGGTCTTAAAGTTATTTTTAATTAGAAAATACGTTGCTTATACAAGTTTTTTACTATTGATTGCTTCAAAATGCTTTTCTATAATTGGATATCAAAAGGTTATGCTTTTCTATAGATGATATGCTATTGCTTATAGATGTTTGGAGATGTTTGTGGTGGATGTTATTGAGTTGAAATACATTGATTTTTGTAGAGTTCTTCCATTTATTCCAAGACTAAAATTGTCATTTCTAAAAAAATTACATACCTATGTTAGTTGACTGAAGGTTTTGGGGATCCTAATGGAAAAAAATTGATGCAACCTATATGTCTAGAATGAGCCGGGAATCAACTCAATGCTAAATACATACAAATGTGCATGTGTTGCTTGAATGTTATGTCAAGATTGTGGGAGAGAAGGAAGGAGTCTCGCTTGAAGCTTTCTTGCTTGCACAATGGGGGAAGACACACAAGGGTGGAGGCTGAAAACAGTTTTCCTCTTCTTAGTTGTGTAAGCCAAAAGAACTCAAGTACAAAGAAATAGAAGAACCCTAGATATGGGTCTCAAACTAAACTCAACTAACTAAGGTGGCATACTAACTGAGCCACGAACTAGAGTAGATAAGGATAGCTATCATGTAGCTATTATTCAGGGGCGGTGTACCAACCGCGTCTGCAACTGACAAGTCGGTGACAGAAATACACAACGGTCACCCTGGCGTATCACGAGTGGAGCTCGATATCTCAACACTCCCCCTCGAGCTCAATCCCAATTCCTGCACTCCAAGCAGGTCTCTGAACTTGCGCAGCTTCTCTGCGCCCAATGCCTTCGTGAATATGTCAGCTACCTGATCCTCTGTGCTGACATAAACTAGATCAATAAGACCTAGTAAAACCCTCTCTCGCACATAGTGATAATGCACCTCAATGTGCTTTGTTCTAGCATGATAGACTGGGTTATTTGCCAAGTGTATACTACTCATGTTGTCACAATAAATGACAACTGGTCCATCTGTAGACTGATGCATATCATAAAGTAGCTTATGCAACCAAGCTACCTCACATGCAGCCATTGCTGCACCCCTGTACTCAGCCTCTGTGCTCGACAAGGCAACTGTAGGCTGTTTCTTGCTGCTCCAAGTGACTACAGCACTCCCAAAAGAGAACACATATCCACTGGTAGATCGTCTATCAGAAATACTACCAGCCCAATCAGCATCAGTGTATCCATGCAACTGTATCTGAACCCCAGTCTCATAAAATAGTCCATACTGCAATGTGGACTTCACATACCTGAGTATGCGTCTAGCCGCATCCAAATGTGGTTTCCTTGGAGCCTGCATAAACTGACTTACCAATCCAACAGTATAGCTCAAATCTGGCCTGGTAATAGTCATATAAATCAAACTTCCTACTATGCGTCTGTACATAGTAGGGTCTTCTAGAAGCTCACCTGCATGTGTGCTCAGCTTCACATTCTGCTCAAAAGGAACTGAAATAGGCTTACAGCCTGTCATCCCATATTTGGACAGCATGTCCAATCCATACTGCCTTTGCAAGAGCTGTATCCCACTTGGTGATCTAATCACCTCAATGCCCAAGAAATAACGCAGCTCTCCCAAATCCTTCATCTCAAACTTCTGCTTCAATAGCATTTTCACATGAAGGATATCTTCATCACTGTCACCTGTCATAATCAAATCATCAACATAAATGACAAGTAGCATAATACCTTTCTCTGTTTTTCTCACATAAAGTGAGAAATCTGCCTTGGAAATCTGAAAGCCAATAGTGACAAGATACTGTCCTATCTTGTCAGACCATGCTCTAGGTGCTTGCTTCAAGCCATACAAGGCTTTCCTCAACCTGCAAAAAAACTCAGGATGAACAGCATGCACATAACCTGGTGGCTGCTCCATATAGACCTCTTCTTGCAAATCACCATGCAAGAAGGCATTCTTTACATCCATCTAATGTAAAGACCATCCCTTTGATGCAGCCATAGCAATGACTGCTGTTACGGTTGCCATCCTTGCAACTGGACTGAATGTTTCTTCATAGTCAATGCCATATGTTTGTGCATACCCCTTGACTACTAATCTTGCCTTGTATCTATTCACAGAACCATCTGCATTGTGCTTTACCTTATAAACCCACTTACAGCCAATTGCATTTTTACCTTTAGGCAAAGGTACCAATTCCCATGTAGCATTTGCTTCCAAGGCATCCATTTCTTCATCCATGGCTTTCTTCCATTTTTCTTTTCCCATGGCTTCCTCAAAAGAAGTGGGTTCTGGTTCTTGTATCACTTTAACCATATATGCATAGTGAATGGCTGTAAATCCATCATATTTCAGCCTATCCACAGGATACCTAGCTCTCGTAGACCTGCGCAAAGTAGGTTCACTCCCAGGTGCTCTCAAAACATCCCTGGTCTTCCTTACTCCAGGTGTAACAATAGAATACCCAACTCATCATCAATGCTCTGTTCTGAGCCACTGGATTCACCATCCACATAAGAGTGACCTGCATTCACATCAAACATGGGCTGATCAACCTTCTCTTTTTCTTTTCGTGATACCTGCATACCACTATCTGCATTACTTTGAGAAGATTCTCCTGATCTCAATCTGCCTGTCCATGGCGAAGAATGTGAACCACTACTAGAGGACGCTCCAGGTCCACTAATATTTTGTGACTGCTGCTGTGAATTTTGTGCAGCATTACCATTTTGTGCATCTACATCATCAATCACATTTACTGGTTTATACCAGCTACTCATCTCATCAAAAACAACATCTCTGCTCACTGTAAACTTACGAGTAGAAGGGTTATAGCATCTATACCCTTTTTGCTGCAGAGAGTAACCAATAAAGATGCACTTCTCAGCTTTTGGATCCAACTTGGATCTCAACTCATCTGGCACATGTACATAGGAAATGCAACAAAAAATTTTCAAATGAGAAATATCTGGTTTCCTACCAGTATACCTCTCCTCTGGAGTCATTCCATGTATTGCTGTAGTGGGAGTCCTGTTCATTATGTAGACTGCTGTAGTAACTGCTTCAGCCCAATAAAAATCTAGCAAGTCTTTTTCATTGAGCATGGCACGAGATACCTCTCCAATATGTCTGTTTTTTCTTTCTGCAATTCCATTTTGTTGTGGGGTATGACTGCATGAATATTGCTGCTTTATGCCATGCTCCTGCAGGAACCTTGCAAACTCATTTGAGAGATACTCTCCCCCTCCATCTGACCTTAGGCATTTTATCTGCAAGCCTGTTTCTTTTTCAACCATAGCTTTAAGAGTTTTGAAATGCCCAAAAACTTCACTTTTCTTTTTCATAAAATACACCCAAAGTTTTCTGCTATAGTCATCAATAAAACTGACAAAATAATGACAGCCTCCAAGAGATGTAGCTTTAGTAGTCCACACATCAGAGTGGATTAATTCCAATGGCTTCTTACTCTCTTGAACATGTCTAGGAAATGGTTTCCTTGCCTGTTTTCCAAACTGACAGGCTTCACATACCTTATGCATTTCTGCAACCTTGAATTTCGGCAAACCTGCAACAATATTTTGGGCCTGCATTGATTTAAGTCGCTGTACATTAACATGACCAATGCGTTTATGCCAGATATCAATATCTGCAACTACATCGATCCCATGTGCAAACATTGCTGCACTCAATTTAGACATGTCTGCATCCAATGTAAACATTCTGCCCTTCTTCTTTCCTTTTGTTATCAAGCGACCTTTATTTTTCATATCCTCAACAAAGCATCCATGAGGATTAAATCTGACCTGCAAGCCCTGCTCAACCATTTGACCAACAGAAACCAGATTCTTTGTGATATTCGGGACATGAAATACATCGGATAGGTATTTCTTTTTCCCATCCTGCATAGACAAATGAATTTTTCCAATCTGCACAATAGGATGTGCAGTATCATCACCAGTCTCCACAAATCCTGGTTTTTCCATTTTCCTTGCATCCTCCATCCATTCTGCATGACCTGTCATATGGTTTGATGCACCTGAGTCAACATACCATACATCGTTGCTTTCTTCTGCACTTGTCACAGAATTGTTCATGTGCTGCACCATAAACAGATGCTCATTTCTGTCATCACCGTGTCTACTAGAGGATGCATAATTTCCTTGTTGCAGTTTTCCATTCATGATGTCATTCTGCTTTTTATAGTAGTCTTTAGCCATATGACCCATTTTACCACAATAGTAGCATTCAACATTACTGTTTGCATTTTGGCCTCTTTGCCATCCACCACGACCTCTTTGGCTCCCCCTGCCTCTAGAGTTACCACGTCCTCCTCCATAGGACTGGTTTTCTTGAGTCTGCTGCATATTCTGATTTCTACCACGGCCTCCATATCGGTCTCCTCTACCTCTGCCTCTACCTCTTCCAGCATTTGAGTAGAAGACAGCTTCTTTTGAAGTTCCTCCTGAAGAAGATGCACCACCATTTCTTTGCTCCTCAGAAATTAGAAGAGCAATCAGCTCCTCAAAATTAGGAAATCTTTCACGAACTGAAATGGATGTCCGAAACTGTGCATAATCCTTTCCTAGACCATTCAAGGTCACAGAAACTAAATCATCATCTTCCACTGGTGACCCAATGGAAGCAAGTGCATCTACAATCTTCTTCACCTTCATGTGGTAGTCGTTGATGCTCATATTTTCTCTTTGCACATTGTGCAACTCTTGCTTGAGCTGCATTTTCCTGGCTTGCGTATTTCTGCTATACATTTTTGACAAAGTATCCCATGCCTCCTTTGGCGTACTTGCATCCTGAATATGCACAATCATAGAGTCTGAAATGCTGATAGAGAGCCAGTACATAACTTTCCTGGCTCTCTCATGCCATGTTTTAAATGCCTGCATTTGCTGTTGATTGGGAACATCAGGAAGAACTGGTTCTTCTTCATTTCCTACAACAAATTCCCAATATCCTTTTCCCATAAGGAAATTCGTCATTCTAAACTTCCATGCTTGGAAGTTGTCCTTGTCAAGATTTTCAATGACAATCTGTGAAAGAGAATCAGATGCCATTATAGAAGACTGCAAAAAATTCTGTCACTGCAAAGACCACAGCTTCACCCTCACAAGGGAAAATCTGCAAAACTGGCGAAAGTGGTATTTGACCACACAGTCACTTCCTAGTGACGATTTTGCATCAACAGGCAATAGGGATGATTCTGTAACTCCCAATGTCTCTGCGCACAAGCATACAATGCAATTTTTACAGTAACTATTCACCGACCTGTAGAACAGTGGCTGCACAGCATAAAACTGGGCCTTTTCCTGAGTGCGTGCAGAAAACTTCCGCCTCCAAAATAGGCCCCGAAATGGCCTCAAATCAAAAAAACAAGGTCGCCAAGGGCCTAAGCCTTTTCCCGCAGCATATACTGCCCTCTTGCTTCACCGCGAAGGGCGTCTCAACCTGAGACAATGCACTCCTGCACTGTCCGGCTGTGCTACCTGCAGAGATCTGCTCCCAAAACAGAAAATGAAAGCAACACTGCTCCTCTTACCAGAACACCGCGAGCTTGGCTTGCTTTCTTGAGCTCCTTACCACAAACAAGGCTCTGATACCATGTCAAGATTGTGGGAGAGAAGGAAGGAGTCTCGCTTGAAGCTTTCTTGCTTGCACAATGGGGGAAGACACACAAGGGTGGAGGCTGAAAACAGTTTTCCTCTTCTTAGTTGTGTAAGCCAAAAGAACTCAAGTACAAAGAAATAGAAGAACCCTATATATGGGTCTCAAACTAAACTCAACTAACTAAGGTGGCATACTAACTGAGCCATGAACTAGAGTAGATAAGGATAGCTATCATGTAGCTATTATTCAGGGGCGGTGTACCAACCGCGTCTGCAACTGACAAGTCGGTGACATAAATACACAACGGTCACCCTGGCGTATCACGAGTGGAGCTCGATATCTCAACATGTTATGCAAGAATTTTGTCAATGAAGAGACATCTTGGTGTATAAGGATTCAGGCATTGATAGCTTGAATATTGCACTAAAGACAAAAAATTGCAAACATGGAAAAACCTAATAGGGTTGACAATATCACACAGATAGTAGGTGAAAAGTTGGATAATAATAATTATGCAATATAGGAGTTTTGCATGGAGAATTTGCTAATTGGAAAAGGATATTGGGATTTGATTACAAGTGATGAGGCTGAATTTAAGCTTCCAAAATGAAACCCCACTATTGAACAATAAAGAGCACATCGTGCATGGCTTGAATGAGCTTTCAAAGTTTTGCACTGGCTTCCACTATGTATCTCTGATGCAATGGTCATGTAGATCATGAATTGCAAGTCACCAAAAGATGCATGGGACATCTTGATGTGGTACTATGGTACTACTACTTGTACATAGAAAATCTAGCTAAAATAGAAGTTTAACACCATGGAGAGGAAAGGTCGGTCAATATAGGACTATGTCACAAAGATAAAGACCATTGCTGTGATTAGCTAGTATAGCTGCTGGAGCTGAAGTCGATGTCAAAGATCTAGTTTCAATTACACTAAATGGTCTTGGACTAGAGTATAAGTCATTTGATACATCTATATCAGTACGAGAAAAAATGCATAAGTTTGTTAGATTTCATGGATGCAGGAAGAAGAGCAACACGGAGTGAAGCAACATGCTTCCTCTCTCTATTCTTCTCATTATTCATTTAGCACACTCATAGTGCATATACAACCTAAGGTCATAAAGACCATTCACACTAGAAGTAGAACCGACTTATTTAATATACCTAACTGATCTAGCCAGACTAGTTGTGGGTCAAACACACGAGCTTGATATTCTAACACTCCCCCTCAAGCTCAAGACAACATATGTACTCCAAGCAACTGTCTAAAACCACAGAACTTATCTTTACGCAAGGACTTGGTAAAGATATCCGCTACCTGTTCATTAGTCTTCACATGCATAAGATCAACTCGTCTTGCAAGAACCATCTCTATGATGAAATGGTACTGTACCTCTATGTGTTTCGTCCTGGCATGATAGACTGGATTCATAGCAAGGAGTACACTACTCAGATTATCACATAGTAACTTCAATGGAGCATCTACCTGTATGTCCAAATCAACCATAAGCTTGAGCAGCCATGAAATCTCACATGCTGCCAATGCAGCACCCCTGTACTCTACCTCAGTACTCGACAAAGCAACCGTAGGCTACTTCTTGCTGCTCCAGCTAATCATGCCACTACCAAATCCAAATGCATATCCACTCGTAGATCTACGATCATATGAGCAACCTGCCCAATCTGCATCCGTGTATCTAGTCAATATCAAGGGCTTATCTCTGACATAGAACAACCCATACTCTAGAGTGGACTTAACATATCTCATAATGTGTCTAACTGCATCCAAGTGCGGCTTTCTAGGCTTCTACATAAACTAGCTTATGAGCCCTACAATAGCTCAAGTCAGGCCTAGTGATGGTCAAGTAAATCAAACTGCCAACCATCTGCTTGTACATAGTCACATCCTCTACTTCAGCCCTAGTGTTCATGTCTAGCTTGACATTCTAATGAAGAGGTGTATCCAGCAGTTTGCATTCAGCCATGCCATATTTCTTTAGCATCTCTATGGCATAGTGCTTCTGCATCAGCCATAACCCATTGTCAGCTGGAATTATCTCAATGCCTAAGAAATACTTCAGTTCTCCCAGGTCTTTCATGTCAAATTCAGATTTCAGCATCTTCATTACATGTTGTATGCCCAAGTCATCATCACCAGTGATGATCAAATCATCAACATATATGACTAGCACTACTAAACCACTGTCAGTCTTCTTTGTAAATAGGCTATGATCAGCCCTACCAACAGCAAAACCCAATCTCTGCAAGTAGTTACTGATCCTAGCATGCCAAGCTCTCGGAGCCTGTTTCAGCTCGTACAATGCCTTTTTCAGCCTGTATACATAATGCTGAAAATCAGGGTGAACATACCCTTCCGGCTGAACCATATAGATATCCTCTGCTAGGTCACCGTTAAGAAATGCATTCTTAACATCCATCTACTGCAATTTCCAGCCTTTAGCAGTAGCCAAGGCAATCACAGTGCGTATGGTTGCCATCTTGGTAACATGGCTGAATGTTTCCTCATAATCAAGTCCATACTGATGGGCATACCCCTTTGCGACCAGCCTGGCTTTGTATCTCTCCACACTGCCATCTGACTTGCATTTGATTTTGTAGACCCATTTGCAGCCAATGGTCTTTTTCCCTTCAGGCAGTGGTACTAAATCCCATGTTTTATTTTCAGCCAAGGCATTCATTTCTTCATCCATGGCTACACACCAATTCTCATCTTTCACTGCTTCACCATATGTACTTGGTTCTTTGACGATCACTTTTGTCATGTACGCATAATGCTTTGCAGAGTAGCCACTGTATGTCAACCTATCAACAGGGTATCTGAGCCTCTGCGAGTGTCTAAGCTGTGATGCACTACTCGATTCCCCTCTCTCATGAGGCGGAATATACCTGCTCTGCCTTGTGCCAGGCGTATAGACAGTCGGAATACCAAGTTCGCTGTCTAAAGTATCACCAGACTCATAGCCAGAAGTCATTCTGCCAGATGTCATCATACCAGATGCATCTTCAATAACTTTCTCTTTTCCTTTGCTATCCAAGACATCATGTCTCCCCCTCATTGACATACTGGTGTTAGTGGATGACGAGCTCCTCAATCTCCCTGTCCTGGGGATACTGTTTGACTACGAGGTCCTGTCATAGCAGTACTCTGCTGTAAATCAACTGTAGAAACATGAGTGGAAGGCATATCCGCTGGCACTGCAACTGGTGATACATATCAAGAGCCCATCTCATCAAAGATAACATCCCTGCTTACCAAAGTCTCCCTGGTAGAGGGATCATAGCATTTGTATACCTTCTTCTCCTGCGAATATCCAATGAAAACACACTTATGCGCTTTGGGATCCAACTTCTTCCTTTTCTCATCTGGAATATGCACATAAGCAAGACAGCCAAAGACTTTCATGTGACTTACATCCAGCTTATAGCCATACAACTTCTCAAACGGTGTCATCTCATGAATATGTGCAGTGGGAGTCCTGTTCAGAATGTATACGGCTGTCATAACAGCCTCTGCCCAATAGTAAAGCAGCATATGCTTTTCATTCATCATAGCCCTAGCAACTTCCATCAGAACCCTATTCTTCCTTTCAGCTACTCCGTTCTGCTGCGGAGTGTAGCTGCAAGTGAGCTGCCTACGAATGCCATTTTCAACCAAGAAATCATAAAATTCATTTGATACATACTCCTCGCTACTATCAGATCTCAAGCAAGAGATGTAGCATTCAAACTCATTCTCAACCTGTGCTTTAAATTGTTGAAAAACAGCAAAGACCTCATCTTTTGTTTTCAATATGTAAAGGCAGGTATAGCGACTGTAGTCGTCAATGAAAGATACATAATATCTGGAACCTCCCATAGATACATTATGAGCTGGCCCCCAAACATCAGAGTGCACTAACTGCAATGGACGTGTACTCTGTCTTACATGCCTGACAAACGGCAATCGTGACTGCTTACCGAACTGGCAAGCCTCGCATACATGACCAATATCTGAATATTGGAACTTCGGTAAACCTGTAACCAGTTGTTTCTTTTGCATAATTTGTAGCCTTTGCAAATTGACATGCCCCACTCTCTTGTGCCATATTTCCAAATCCCTAACAGTGCCAGAACCATTGGCAAACATAGCTGAATTCAGCTCTGGCAAAGAAGCATCAAGAGCAAACATTCTGCCATTCCTGTGACCACGAGCTATCAACTTGCAGCCATTGCCAAACTCTTCAATAAAGCAACCATGCTTATTGAATCTAACCTGCAAGTTCTGCTCTGACCAATAGATAACAAGTTCTTCATAATTGAAGGGACATGCAATACATCATGCAAATTTTTCTTTCTGCCATTATGGACCACAAGAGGCACTTTGCCTTTATGCTCAATGCTATGCTGCATGTCATCACCTGTGCATACATAGCCATGCTTTTCAGCCACCATATCCGTGAACCAATCATCGTGAGGGGTCATGTGATTTGACGCCCCCGAGTCAATGTACCACACTGCATCATCAGATGATTTTTTAGCAGCCTTATCTTTGACATACTGCATGGCAAACAGTCTATCACCAGAATCATCTGCCTGACTGGACGTAGCATAATGTCCATGCTGCTTGCCCTTCTGGTTTCCCTGCTTCTTCCAGCAGTCCTTTGCAATATGCCCATACTTTCTGTAGTACTGACAATCCTTATCTTTATTTGGATTGTTTGATTGACGCTGCTACTGCCATGAGCCTCTGCACGGGAGTTAGATCTCCCCCTGCCTCGAAAGTTTCCACCATGAATTGTAATTTTAATCAAGCTCATGAAGTATTAATGGATCTTTGATTTTGGTCACATAAGCATAAGTAAGAATGAGTTAGCACGATTGAAATTGCTTCTACGGGAGGATGTCAATATATTCATCTTGAACCAAGAGGCTTTTGTGGCACATGTGTTCACTCTCTTCCCAAGTGGGATTCTATACGGAGGATCTTAGCATATTCATCTTGAATTAAGAGGCTTTTGTGGTAGAGGTTTTCACTCTCTTTCCAACTAGGATGGTATATGGAAGCAACTTATATCACATAATTAGTAAGGTCTAAATCAATCATTGCAAACAACTTAGCATAAGTAGTGAATATGGAATCAAATTGGATTAGGCATTTTGTTTCAGAGGAATTGAACTTCTTTGCCAAATCAATAGCCATGGTACTCCATGGCTTCAACATACTAGCAAAGGCTGGAGGCTAGAAGGAGGATCAAGTCTTGTAGGACTAACCTAGAGGTGATTTTGAGAAGCCTTCTTTGGGGGCTATCTTTGAGTTCAACTTACTTAACTTGGACTAGCTAGTGGGTACCTTAAGGCTCAAGAACTAAAGTCTCAAACACACTTCTTTTAGCCATTGTATCTTATTTAATAGAAAGACCATGTACATCACTTTGTTGCACATCAATTAATGAAGACACATTCTGGATGGTGGTAAAAGTAGAGGAAAGATGAGGTTCTGTGCTATTTAGCCTCGAAATGAACCATTCATAGAAATTGAGATTGTACTGAAACAATGAAGCATGGACATCTAGAAGCTATGGATCATGTGTGAGACAGAAAATATATTTGATGATATCAATCACCATATTGTTTTGTCCCAATCAACTTGTAGTGTGTAGCTTTTCCTTTTAAAGGATTTTTTCACACAATGAATCACTTTCAGCAAGTTCATAAATGTTGACACTATGGATACTGGCAAGCACTCTTAGAGATGTAGAGTGGCTACACTATGTCACATCATGCATCAAAGTCTAGAGTGCCTTTTTGTTGCTCAACAATGTTCATTAGATGACTACCATACCATGTAGCTAAACCTCAACTATAATACCATTTTCTTTCAAACTCACTTTGACCTTTTTCTTTTTGGGCCAATGATGCAACTTTCTCCCTACTTGTTTAACACTACCTAGGGTGGAACACAAGAATCAAGTAATGCTTCTCTTGCTATACCTTGGTCATTTTTTCATGAATTCTCCCATAATTATTGGATAATACCAAAAAATTTGTGATTACTCTAACCATTCCATTCTCTCTGTAGTTTGAATTCCAATGTCAACATGAACATATGCATAAGAGAGCGATAGGATTATATCCTCCACTTCTTGCGCTTAGCTACCACTTAATCTTCTTGTTGTTGCAACTTACCCACCTTCTCTAGGAGAGATCACTTAGGCTTCAAGTGTGCAGGGGGTTTGGGCGGCCTGGGAAGAACATGTCTTGTGAACCATCATATTCATTGTGATCTTTGGCTTGGAGTTTGTACTTTGTTGTGAGGCTAAACTGTTAGAGGCTTGCTCCATATGAAGTGATAGTCTTGGTCGTAGTTTAAGGCTGTGATTATATGGATTCCACATGAGAATTGGAAGTAGTAGTATAAGATTCAATGGATTGGCCGATCATGACAATCAAAGAAGACTATGTACTTGGATCATTGGATTGATTAGAAACAATCTCAATCTAAAAATTTCTAGCTATGTTCTTGACAACACTCTTAGAGGGAGATTGTCAATCTTTTGACTTTGTGAATGAGAGGGGGTGTATTTATAGCCATGAGGGGGAGCATATAGTGGAGTCATTCTTTTGGCTACTTTGTCAAGAGCTAAGTAAGCTTTATAAAAAATACATTTTGATTGCCTAGCTGTTGGATGGTGGAATGGGGATGATTTTAAAATGCTTTCTCTCCCTCCAGGTGTCAAAAACGTCATAATTTTTTGTCCATTTTTTCAAAAACGTCTTTTTTTTCTTCAAAATGACTTCATTGGGTGATTTTTAGCCAAGTTACCTCATGAGTTATCTAGTTTATAAAGTCATGCCATACTCTTTGATACTTGCTCAATATCATGCTCATTCTTGTGTGCTCTTTATCTACTAATTAAGGCTTTTGTGATTTGTATCGCGATTATGAAATCAATGCGATCTTTGATGCATTAAATGGAATCGGGAATGCTAAATCAAATATAATGCAGAAAAAATTATGATCAAGCCATCGTAATATTATTTACGAGGCATCTTTGCTTCTTGTTGACTGGGAACATTAAGGCATCTTCTCGTGTCAGATTGCGGAATTGATTTAATGCGAGACTCGATATTAAAAAAATTTAAGTGCACTAACTTATGTGATAACTCGATGAGTACTTTTTAAAATGTTTCAAGCCCGAATTTATTTCTTGATATGAAGTGTTATGGTGGGAATATTACATAATCATATAACCAGCCATGCTAAATGGTTTGGAGAGATGCAAGATTTACAAAATCTAGGCTATGTGCAAATGGATGATGATTCATGCCACCCAATTTTACACATTGAAAATATTCCATTGTCCTTGCATGATGGTCAGACAAAGAATCTATTAGATGTATTACATGTTCCATCCATCACAAAGAATTTAGTTTCTATTGATTAGATGGTAGAACAAGTGCTATAGGTTTGACTTAATACCAAAGGTTATTTTGTGGAAGACTTTAATGATAAGTGTAAGTTGGTCATAAAATAAAGTAGAGTTAGCTGCATGTTCACTTTAGATACTCGAATTCTTGCTATGAATACTGCTATATATACTAAAGGCAAAGGAGTGGTTGCAAACATTGACATTGTAATATTTCCACGCAATAAAAGTTAGTTGGCTAGTTTGAAAGCTAGTTAATCAGTTAATAAGTTAGTAAGATTACTAACTAAAGACTAACTAAGGTAAAAAATAACACACATTAATAGCTAATAATTTCTATTTAATTAAAAATACATTTAAAAAAATTGAGAGTTGTAAATCCGATATTTTTCTCGGATTGACAAGGACTGTAGCCACCCTTCACAGAAGTTACAATGTGTACCACACTTACGAGCCTTATTAATCACTAGTATCAATGTGTATAGTTTGGATGGTCCAAAAACATTAGATTTTTGGGTTTAAAAAAATAGTATATTTTAGATATTATCCTAAAAAGATTGAACTGAAAGTCATTTAAAAGAAAAGATAAGTGATGTTTTAGTTATTTTTTGAGATTTTATAAAAAGAAAAAATAAAGAAAAGTGAGTGCCAAAATCATGCGCGCCATGATCGCAGTCTACATGTACTAGACATCACTTCGAACACAGAGAAAAGGAGTGAACTGAGATATTTCTAATCAAGTGACTTGGACTTTTACCCCCCTTTTGGAGCCAATGCAACTATCAGATTTACGAATTGAGCATCAAATCACCGAGTCTTCCAAGAGCCCCTCCACTCTTGTTCTCAGCCTTATCCCCTCCTCTCTAATTCATTATAAATATGAGGCATGGGGAGGCACAAGGGAGCATAAGGAGACCTCAAGAGACTACGAGAGAGAGGTAGAGAGAAGGATACCTCTCCAAGAGATTGTGAGAGAGAGAGAGAGAGAGAGAGAGAGAGAGAGAGAGAGAGAGAGAGAGAGAGAGAGAGAGAGAGAGAGAGAGAGAGAGAGAGAGAGAGAGAGAGAGAGAGAGAGAGAGTTACCTTGAGAGACCACACAATTCTCTCTATCTCGATCCTCGACTTATCTATCTTCTCTTACTCTCTCCCATCTCGAATCTATTCTGCCTTCTTCATCTCTCGAGTCTACTTGCGGACGATGGCCTCCAAGCAAAGAATGTAGCATTCGGATGGCAATCCTACAACCAGCAATGAAGCTTTGGGCGAAGGCATCACTTTCAATCCAATTACGGTGCTAGTCATAAATAATGTATTTTCAAATTGATAGATGCCTGTTTTGATTCTCGTATGAGATACATTAGGCTCCATACTAAGATGGATGAGAATAGGTCATGGGAAGAGATAGGCCTCTTCTCACATATTTGAAAGATGAAATTTGCAAAATGCATGTATCAAGGGAAGTTAATTGCACCAAGTTGCGTATGGCATTCGTAGATAGAGCAATCAATCAAGGGTTATGAATAGCATAATTGTAAAAAGAATAACATTAAAAATTATGCATACAAGTATTAAGAAAATTTTGCATAGAATTGCTCTTTGATCCCAATGGGGAGAGTGAATATGCGATGGAATTATTATCGCATCTATTCTTGTATTGTTTGGAAAAAATACAATTAGTTTTGTTGGTTGATTGAACAACACCCTAAATGTTTTTCTTTCAATCAATTGATTGTTGCTTTGTGATTTGGATAAATATTCCAAGGCTTATGTTGATGGCAAATGCATGGCAGAGGTCTGTAATGACAAGTTGCCATAAGAATAAAGGAATGTTTCCCTAGAAGATGATATTAGGGATGACTGCCTTGATTATGCTTGATTCTTATTGGTTAATTAAGGAAGGATATTTTGCGAGGGTGGATCATCTCCAAGATCGCAGTGCGGATTACCTCAAGAGGGCACTACTCGATTCACAAGCCGATTTTCAAGTGGTGAAAAGGCCAACCATGGAAGTTGTGTCTCACTCCTAGGTCGCTTTGGGTCATTGGAACTCTGGACACCCCTTACCATGTCCGAAACGGAGCTGTAGACCACCGTGAGCCCAACGCTTGGGACGTTGGAAGATCCTATTCTAAATAAAGGATGAAAATTTTGGTGCCATGTGATTTGGACCAGGTACTTCTGTTGGATAGAATGGATACATAATTCTCCTGTACGGGCAAGAGACAAAGATTAACTTGAAGATAAGTTAAGGAACTTATTTGTCTAAAGGACTGCTTGTTTTATTTTTCTGTCTGTGCTGTTCCCTAAAAGGATTAATTAATGAAGATGATTTTAAATGTCACACATAAATGTGGTAGGACTTGATTAGAAAACTAAAGCTATCAAGGGAAGCGGGTGGACGGAATCCCTGACAGGTAGGAACTTAGATTTCAGGTTGATCCTAGTGGGTTTGCCATGAACGTTCTGTTGTGAGGTGGACTCAGGAAACCCTAGGCGACAAATCTCGGAACATTCCATGGGAGTGCTGGGAGGGGACACTTAGATTCATTTCTCGATGGACCGCTAAAATGTGCTTAGATAGCCAATAGGTGGACACTTTACAATTGGTATCATAGCAAAACTTCATGATGATGCGTGATGTATTAATATTTGGTTCATAGACATATCCTAAACAGAAATCACCTGAGTGATATGGCTTGTCAGGCACCACCTGCACCCACAAATGCTAACATGCAAGAGAAGAAATTTCTTCTTAAGAAAATTAAGGCACCGGAGTTTGATGGAGAAGGGATAGATATCGCAGCAGAGGTGGAGATATGGATTGAGTTGATGGTTGACTATTTCTTTGCTTCGGGACTTGCCTCCATCAATCAAGCAATGATAATCAAATTTAAGCTAGTTGGCCAGGCTCGATTATGGTGGAAGCAATGGTGCAAGGATCAAGGTGTTTCTGAAGCGGCTGTTACGTGGACTCAGTTGAAAGATGATGTACGTGGACTCAGTTGAAAGATGATGTACATGGACGATACCTTCCACCAACCTACCAGACTTTGAAGATGAATGAATTCTTCAAGCTCAAGCAGCTGGAATTAGACCTGGAAGCTTACTACTCAAAGTTTGTAACCCTACTAAAATATGTGCCACCTATGGATATTGCACAGCAAGTATCCAAGTTTTGCCATGGCCTGAACACTTCTTTGAACCACCATCTTGAAGCAATGCATCCAACGGACTTACTCCAAGTGAATCCAATCGCACAAGAACTTAAATCGGACAATTGTAGCAAAGATGACTCTCAAGATCAGGGTAAGAGATGCCACACGTGCGGAGAGATAGGGTACATTCGTAGGAGATATCCCTACCATCAATGCTTCCATTGTATTGAGCTAGGACACATCCAAGCAGAATGCCCTGGTCTAAGTCCAAAAGACATTGAGCCTCTAAGGAAACGAAGCTATACAGGTGCATTCTATGGATATATATAGGAATTAGATGAAGACAAAGACATAGAACCTACAATACCTCTTCAGGATTACTAAAAATCCTAGAAGCTTAATCGACATTTAACACAATTGAGAATAAATTCTACTATTGCACCTATGGTTAATTGGAATAATATGAGTGCATTACTTGCAAAATTAAGAGTAGTATAGCGCATGGTGGGTTTTAACCCATAGGCCCTAAGCGCCATTAATGCTTGTCTTCCCCAGTTTCTCTCGAGATGACGACATCTCGATTTCTAATATTTCCACCCAATAAAAGTTAGTTGGCTAGTTCAAAAGTTAATTAGTTAGTTAAAAAGTTAGTAAGATTACTAACTAAAGACTAACTAAGGTAAAAACTAAATAACATTAATAGCTAATATTTTTTATTTAACTAAAAATATATATTTAAAAAAATGAGAGTCGTAAATCTGATATTTTTTTCGGATTGATAAGGACCGTAGCCACTTCACAAAAGTTACAATGTGAACGAGACTTATGAGCCTTATTAATCACTAATATTAATGTGTATAGTTTGGATGGTCCAAAAATATTAGATTTTTTGGCAAAAGAAACTAGTATATTTTAGATATTATCATAAAAAGATAGGACTGAAAGTCATATAAAAGCAAAGATAAGTGATGTTTTAGTTAGTTTTTTAGATTTTATAAAAAGAAAAAAATAAAGAAAAATTGACTGGCAAAATCACGCGCACCGCAATCGCACTTTACAGGCAGTAGACAACACTTCGAACAAAGAAAAGAAGAAGGAGTGAACTGAAATCTTTCTAATCAAGTGACTTGGAGTTTTATCCCCCTTTTGGAGCCAATGCAACCATCAGATTTATGAATTGAGCATCAGATCATTGAGTCTTCCAAGAGCCCCTGCACTCTTGTTCTCAGGCTTATCCCCTCCTCTCTAATTCAATATAAATATGATGCATGGGGAGGCACAAGGGAGTATAAGGAGACCCCAAGAGGCTGCGAGAGAGAGGTAGAGAGAAGGATACCCCTCCAAGAGATTGTGAGAGGGAGCTTGAGAGAGAGAGAGAGAGAGAGAGAGAGAGAGAGAGAGAGAGAGAGAGAGAGAGAGAGAGAGAGAGAAGAGTTACCCCGAGAGGTTGCACAATTCTCTCTATCTCAAACCTCGACTTATCCATCTTCTCTTACACTCTCCCATCTCGAATCTATTTATTTTTCTTAATCTCTTGAGTTTACTTGTGGACAATGGCCTCCAAGCAAAGAATGTCGCATGCGGATGGCAATCCTACAACCAGCAACAAAGTTTCGAGCAAAGGCATCACTGTCAATCCAATTGCGGTACCGATCGTAAGTAATGTATTTTCAAATTGATAAATGCTTGTTTTGATTCTCATATGAGATACATTAGGCTCCATACTATGATGGACGAGAATAGGTAATGGGAAGGGATAGGCCTCTTCTCACATATTTGAAAGATGGAATTTGCAAAATGCACGTATAAAGAGAAGTTAATTGCACTTAGTTGCGTATGGCTTATTCATTGATAGAGCAATCGATCAATCGTTATGAATAGCATAATCGTAAAAATAATGACATTAAGAATTGTGCATACAAGTATTAAGAAAATTTTACATGGAATGGCTCTTTGATCCCAAGGGGGAGAGTGAATATGGGATGGAATTATTATCGTGTCTATTCTTGTATTGTTAGGAAAAAATACAATTAGTTTTGTTGGTTGATTGAACAACACCCTAAATGTTTTTCTTTCAATCAATTGATTGTTGCATTGTGATTTGGATAAATATTCCAAGGCTTGTGTTGATGGCAAATGCATGGCAAGGGTCTATAATGACAAGTTTTCATGGGAATAAATGAATGTTTTTCTAAAAGATGATATTAGGGCTGATTGCCTTGATTATGCTTGATTCTTAATTGGTTAATTAAAGAAGGATATTTTGTGGGGATGGATCATCTCCAAGATCGCACCGCGGATTACCCCATAAAGGCACTACATGAGTCATAGGCCGATGGTTGAGTGGTGAAAAGGCCAACCACGGAAGTTGTGTCTCACTCCGAGGTCGCTTGGGGTCAATAGAGCTCTTGACACCCCTTGCCATGTCCAGAATAGAGTTGTTGACCGCCAACATTTGGGACATTGGAAGATCCTATTCTAGAAAAAGGATGGAAATTTTGGTGCCATGTGATATGGACCGGGTATTTCTGTTGGACAGAATGGATACATAATTCTCCTATATGGGCAAGAGACAAAGATTAACTTGAAGATAAGTTAAGGAACTTGTTTGTCAAAAGTACTGCTTGTTTTGTTTTCGTGTTTATGCTGTAAATTATGCAAATGAACCCTATTCCCTAAAAGGCTTAATTAATGAAGGTGCTTTTAAATGTCACACATAAATGTGGTAGGACCTAATTAGAAAACTAAAGCTATCAAGGGAAGCGGGTGGGCAGAATCCCCGACGAGTCCGTCCTATGGTAGGGTGGTTCCAGAGAATTGGGAGGCCGCTCACAAGGATATATCGTCATTCAATGTTAGGTATTATTAGGCTGGAACCCGATTTGTGCCCTTTTAGGGGATTGGAATGGGCCTATGCTCTACGAGAAAAGAGGTTGAGCAGTGCATCCTTCTTGTTTCTCATTCTCTTTGAACCAACTACGGAATGTATCTGCTTCAAATTGGGTATCATTGCGTAAAGTAGGATGTCCAAAACCTGACACTAAAATGCTGTTAGGAGACCTTGACAACTAGGAATCTAGATTTTAGGTTGATCCTAGTGGGTTCACTGCGAATGTTCCGTTGCGAGGCAGACTCGAGAAACCCTAGGTGACAAACCATGAAACATTCCATGCGAGTGCCGGGCGGGAACGCTTAGATTCGTTTCTCGATAGACTGCTAAAACATGCTTAGATAGCCAATAGACATGCACGTTTACAGTTGGTATCATAACAAAACTTCATGATGATGCGTGATTGATTAATATTTGGTTCATAGACATATCCTAAACAGAAATAACCTGGTGGTATGGCTTGATTGTGAGGCACCTCTCCTGCACCCACAAATGTTGACATGCAAGAGAATAAATTTCTTCTCAAGAAAATTAAGCCACCCAATTTGGATGGAGAAGGGATAGATGTCGCAGTAGAGGCGGAGATATGGATTGAGTCGATGGATGACTATTTCTCTGCTTCACGAATTGCCTCCATGAATCAAGCAATGATAGCCAAACTTAAGCTAGTTGATCGGGCTCGATTATGATGGAAGCAATGGTGCAAGGATCAAGGTGTTTCTAAAGCCGTTTATGTGGACTCAGTTGAAAGATGTTGTACGCAGATGATACCTTTCGCCAACCTACCGGAATTTGAAGATGAATGAATTTTTCAAGCTCAAGCAGTTGGGATTAGACCTGGAAGTTGTAATGTGCTCGCCCCTCAAATTGCGGGACATGTCTTAGCAGTCAATCTAGAAGACGCCGCCTGGCATTCCCAAGGAATGACACGGGGTTTGCCAACTGGGGTCTCCCGAGTCTGCCTTGCAACAAAACTTATCCGACAGTTCCCACTAGGATCGACCTGAAGTTCGGGTTCCTAGTAGTCGGGTCTTCCTAACAGCCTTCTAGCATCAGTCTACAACTGCTCCACTTTGCGCAGATACAACTAGACCAAAGTAGACTCATACCTCACCTGGTTCAAAGAGAATGGAAAACGAGAGGGATGCATCGCTCGACCTCTCTACCCGTAGGGCATAGTCCCATTCCAGTCCCCTAAAATGGTATGAATTAGGGTTCTAACCAACATTGTCTAAGGTCATCGTCTGACTTTTCCTAGCATTTCTCGTTAACATTTCCTTTGAGGAAAGCTCTCGGCTAACCAAGACCACCCTTCCATAGGATAGACCCATTGGTCACATCCAACACGCTTCCCTCGGGGGTTGTTTTAGTTATCTAATTACCTACCACATTATGTTTGACACATAAAAGCAGCTTCCTTAATTAACCTGTTAATCACAGGTTCCTTTACGTAATTTAGGGCACTGACACAAAAACAAGATAAAACAAGATCAAACGCTTCCTTATCTTCAAACACTTCCTTAACTTATCTTCAAATTAATGTTTGTCTTCCTTACGTAATTTAGGGCACTGACACAAAAACAAGATAAAACAAGATCAAACTTATCTTCAGATTAATGTTTGTCTCCCGCCCATACAGGAGAATTAAGTATTTCTTTTTGCCTCCGCAGAAAAATCCTTCCGTACACCAGAAATAAAAACCCGAAGGTTTATCCTACCAAGATTCTGCCTTGTAACTAGTATCAAGGCCTTGAGATCCCATCTCGAGTCACATAGAATACTTGTGTAGGGTCTAAGGCATTGGGATTTACGGCCAGAGCCCCCCTGGCACCCAAGCGTCCTCCTACGCTAAGTAATTTCCACGGAGAGACCTCTCATGGCAGGTTCGGTCCACACTCCTGGCGCGGATTCATAACCCCCTTGGTTAGGGTTTGGCGGTTCGCAGGGGTAGCTAGTGCCATCCTTCCTTAATTATTCCTTTAGGAAATCATCCATAGCTGAAGCAACCAGCCTAATAACATTCACTAGGGAAAACATCCCTTTTGTTCCCATGGCAATCCATCATCATAGACCTGGCCATGAAATCATCAATCACACCCCACTTGGATTAACATCCAAAACCACATTAACAAACAGTGGAATGCACAGCCACTTGCTTCGAGGCATCACAATCCCATTGTATGTACAAACAGAACTTGACTAGGATGTATCAAAACACTTGCTCAAGGAATTTACAACCTTTTCTAAGGTAGAAGTCCTTCTAGGATAACAATCACCTAATCTGCTTAGGTGGCTCTTTCCCTTAGGGTTTATACGGCTAGACTCCAAGCCTTCTTTTGCTAGTCATTAAGTTTCATCATAACTTGGCAATATCACATATGGAATTTCATACGATCATCTACATCTATGAACAACTAGGAATGAAAGAATACATAACCAACATATAGCTTTTATGAGTATCCTTTCCCTTCAATGGATATTAAAATGAAGACTATGACCTATGAGCATGTAGAACCATAGAAGTTCTTTCATTCCTGCTAATAGAATAACAAGCATAGATAGAAAAAGGGTTCGAAGCACCGAAGTTCTTCAAGCACCATCTCCCAGTTGAAACCTTGGTCTTTCTTTGACATGTTGATACTTTCATAATCCCCAACTCCAAATCTACCCTTGACGCAAGAAGCCCATTGCTCCAAGAGTGCTTTCCTCTCCTCCTTCTAGCATCGGCTTGCCTCTCTCTCTCTCTCTCTCTCTTCTTCTTCTTCTTTTCTTCTCCTTCTCTCTCTCTCTCTCTCTCTCCCTCTTCTTCTTCTTCTTCTTCTTCTTTTCTTCTCCTTCTCTCTCTCTCTCTCTTCCTCCTCCTCCTCTTCTTCTTCTCTTCTTCTCCTTCTCTCTCTCTCCTCCTCTTCTTCTTCTTCTCCTTTTTCTTCTCTCTTCTTCTTCTTCTCTTCTTCTCCACTCTCTCTCTCCCTCTTCTTCTTCTCTCTCTCCCTCTTCTTCTCCTTCTCTCTCTCTCCCTCTTCTTCTTCTTCTTCTTCTTCTCTCTCTCCTTCTCTCTCTCCCTCTTCTTCTTCTTCTTCTTCTTCTTCTTCTTCTTCTCTCTCTCTCTTCTTCTCCTTCTCTCTCTCTCTCTCTCTCCTCTTCTTCTCCTTCTTCTTCTACTTCTCTCTCTCCCTCCTCTTCTTCTCTCTCTCTCTCTTCTTCTCCTCCTTTCTCCTCCTCTTTCTCCCTCTTCTCTCTCTTCCCTCTTCTTCTCCTTATCTCTTCTCTCCATCTTCTCTATCTTCCCTCTTCTTCTCCTTCTTCTTCCTCCACGACGATCACACGGGGGGGGGGGGGGGGGGGCGTGGTACCCCAGATGAAGGGGTGGAAGATGACGAAGTACGGGGGGGGGGGGGGGGGGAAGGTCGTGCTGTAGTCGGAAGGGGAGGGAGCGCTACAGTAGTCGCCGGGGCCCCCTTATGCCTCAGCCCACAAGGGCTTTATAGAGGGGGGGAGATGGCTTATGGGGGAGGAGATGGCGTTCCCCGCCATCTGGGGGGACTGCATGCCCCCCCTTCTCCCACTTCACTCCCTCTCTCTCTCTCTCTCTCCCCCCGCCATGCACACGGTAGGGGGAGAGAGAGGGAGAGAAAACAATTTCAAAAAAATTTAAAAATAGTGAAGGGGGGGTTCTCATGGGGGGTGGCACGGGGGTCACGGGGGGGACATTACATCCTCTAAGGGGGGGGGGGGGGGAGTTCCTATGGGGGGGAGGAACGAGGGTCACGAGGGGGGACATTACATCCTCTCCCCCTTAGAGGAATTGAGATGTCCTCATCTCGAGAAGAAATTGGGGAAGACAAGCACTAGTGGGGCTTATTAACTTTGGGTTAGGACCCATTATGCATCCACTGTGCAACTCTAATCATGCAGCACAGCCCATAGCTTAAGCAGTTTTTCTCTAATACCAACTGTAACGTGCCCGCCCCTCAAATTGCAGGACACGTTTTAGCAGTCCATCGAGAGATCAAT
Source organism: Lygodium microphyllum (assembly GCF_053477565.2). Lineage (NCBI taxonomy): Eukaryota > Viridiplantae > Streptophyta > Polypodiopsida > Schizaeales > Lygodiaceae > Lygodium > Lygodium microphyllum. The sequence continues at coordinate 128,634,314 of NC_141143.1, forward strand.
CTAGAAGACACTACCCGGCACTCCCAAGGAATGACACGGGGCTTGCCAACTAGGGTCTCTCGAGTCTACCTCACAATGGAACTTATCCAGCCATTCCCACTAGGATCGACTTGAAGTCCAGGTTCCTAGTAGTTAGGTCTTCCTAACAGCCTTCTAGCGTTAGTCTACAACTGCTCCACTTTGCACAGATACAACTAGACCAAAGCAAACTCATACCGCACTTGGTTCAAAAAGAATGGGAAATGAGAGGGATGCATCGCTCAACCTCTCTGCACGTAGGGCATAGTCCCATTCCGGTCCCCTAAAATGATATGAATCAGGGTTCTAACCAACATTGTCTAAGGTCATCGTTTGACTTTTCCTAACATTTCTCGTTAACATTTCCTTTGAGGAAAGCTCTCGGCTAACCGAGACCACCCTTCCGTAGGATAGACCCATTGGTCACATCCACCACACTTCCCTTAGGGGTTGTTTTAGTTGTCTAATTACCTATCACATTATGTTTGACACATAAAATCAACTTCCTTAATAAATCCATTAATCACATGTTCCTTTACGTAATTTAGGGCACTAACATGAAAACAAGATAAAACAAGATCAAACACTTCCTTAACTTATCTTCAGATTAATGTTTGTCTCCTGCCCATACAGGAGAATTAAGTGTTCCTTTCTACCTCTGCAGAAAAATCCTTTCGTACCCCGAAAATAAAAACCCGAAGGTTTATCCTACCAAGATTCTACCTTGTAACTAGTATCAAGGCCTCGAGATCCCATCTCGAGTCATGTAGAACACTTGTGTAGGGTCCGGAGGCATTGGGATTTATAACCAGAGCCCCCCTGGCACCCAAGCGTCTTCCTACACCAAGTAATTTCCACGGAGAGATCTCTCGCGGTGGGTTCGGTCCACATTCCCGGCACCGATTCATAACCCCCTTGGTTAGGGTTTGGCGGTTCACAGGGGTAGCTAGTGCCATCCTTTCTTAATTATCCCTTTAGGAAATCATCCATAGCTGAATCAACCAGCCTAATAACATTTACTAGGGAAAAAATCCCATTTGTTCCCATGGAAATCCACCATCACAAACCCGGCCATGAAATCATCAATCACACCCCACTTGGATTAACATCCAAAACCACATTAACAAACAGTGGAACACATTCTCGTCATGGTTATTTAGAACCCCCTTGGACAGGGTTGGCGGCCAGTTGGGGGTGGCCTGGCATGCCCCTTCAGTAATTTAACATGATTCTTTATAAAAGATTCTTATGAGTTCTGGTCAAACAATCCTTCCACAAACAATGCTCCTAAAATTACAAGCAGAAACAGTAATGTGAATGGGTGCTCAAAACACTGCTATGGTGGAGTTTCTTTTTGAATGCTTAGCATTCAACCTTCGGATTTTTCTTGCCTTGGTGAGATTGGCCATTATGTGTTTGCATGAAATCCTTGATGTTATCATCCATAACTTTGTGTGACAGAGATATCCTAGGTACAAGTCCTCTTACTCTTGGATGAGTAATTTACGCTTCATTCCTCAATTATCCTGGCAATATGAATTGAAATTTAATTTTGATAGGCATTACCATCCATGTTATTATCCCCACAAAACCCTACCCAATCCTCTAGGATTAGAGTTTTCACATAAGTCGAATTAAGTCATCGCTCTATTTAGGGTCCTTCCCATTCTCATTATCTGACTCCTTTGATTTTCTTGTAGAAATCATTATCAGCTACCTCATGTACAATAAGAATAACTCTTCCATAGCTTGGATGACCACCACTATCTTGGGGTTTTATTTTTCCACAATAGAAGACCCTAGTTTCCTATTAATAGTCACATTTTTGTGGGAAATTATGCCAATGAGTGTGGGAAGAGAAATTAGTGGTCTTATGGGTCGATGTTTCCATCGTCTTGATAGTTGGGTCACAACTATCGCTCTAAGGTTTACCTATTGATCGGGAATCCTTGGAATAACCTAAGAAATTTAACCTTCTTACTTGGACAATTGTAAATATCCTAATCATTTGCATCATTATCTCAAGCAGATCAAAGCTTCTATGTCTTTCAAGTATTCATTAATGTAGATACATTTTTTAAAATGCTTCAGTGAATATAAATACAATCTCCAACATGATTTTTAATGCAACATAATTGGTGACTTGCTATCATGAGTTTTAGCATGAATAATTTTTTTCTACTTAATGTAATCGGTTTGTATTTATTGTTCCTTTAAGACGATTTCTACTAGAGTAAAATTTATTGAATGCACCTAGTTACTAAGTGTTGTGGTTCCTTGACTTCTAGCTCCATCATTTGATGCGGGATTAGTGTTTTCTTGAACCTTTCCTCACTTTGCCATTGTTTAGCTCGGGCCTTCTTCAATAGATGCATGCACGGACTATTATGGAAGCTTTCTCACGAACCTAAGGCGGTCCCACACACGCATCTCTTGTAAGGTAGTTGCTAGCCTAGATGGTAGAAAATTTTTGCAAAGCAGTGCATAATTTCTACCACTATGATGGTCCTTACGCACTCTTGGGTGAGTAGCACTTGATATCTATAGGTAAAATAGACTTGGAAGGAAGGCGTGTGAAGGGTTGTTATGATATGGATTCTTTGGAAATTTCTAGAAGTTTCTTCTCTCTCTCTCTCTCTCTCTCTCTCTCTCTCTCTCTCTCTCTCTCTCTCTCTCTCTCTCTCAATGCAACTTGATAGGGGGTGGGCAAGGTATCGTCTTCATCCCAAGGGAGGGTGTAAGAGTTAGGATATGCGGGATCTAGAGCATGGCAGATGCAAAAGCTATGGAGGTTGGAAGAGAAAGAGTGAGTTCATGAAGGCACTGACATGACGGGCTATTACACAAGTGAATTAGGTTTCCAAGATGGAATCTTTGGCTCATAAACACAATCTTATGTATTGACTGACAACAATGACATAGAGACTTTACTAAAGGACAAAAGTACTCTAACATTGCATTAGAAAAGAGAGCAAGTATAATGCTTTGTAGGAAACTGGATGGTAGCACTTCTCCTACTGTGCATATGGGATTTTAGTCCTGACCCCTCAGTGCTCCTTACAAAGAGATTGAAGTAGGTGTGATTATGAACATCTCAATACCCCTCCTCAATCACAACCAGAAAGTTCAAAGTTTATAGAGGCTTTAGTGAAAGCAACACCTGCAAAGTGTGGGCACACCATAAATATGGAAAAACACTAGAGACTGTTGTGGAAAAGGCTAAGTGTGGGTACCACAAACATGATGGTCATCCAAAGGATGTAACAGGGGCCTCACAAAGTGTACATAGGCTGCAGTACAAGGTTACATGAGGAGTTTATAAGTTTACGTCCAAAGCATTAGGGCTAGGCAATACAAGCCTAAAAGACTATATCCGAATAGAAGGAATGATGAGGTTTTCCCTTCTCCTGGTGGCCTTCTTCTTCTTTTGCTCCATGTTCTTCTTCTTCTTTAACATCAACTAGATAGGCCTTTTGGGACCTCTTTTTGGATTGCCAAAACTTCTTGGTGTGTCGAGTCCTTTTGCAAGAGTCACAGAGAAGTTGGTCCTTCTTGCCTTTGTACCTATTGCCAACATATAATGCTTGTTCATATCTAGAAGTGCTTGGTTTTTTCATAGTTTTTAGCTTCTTTTCCTCCTCTAACAGTGATGCCTAGATATCAAGAAGCTCAAGTGAAAATGGCTATAGAGTCATAGTTAGGATTTCTGGGGGCAGCGTGATTTTTCTAACATTGCAAGAGCTATACTTGATCATTTTGAAAACTTTTTATATGGGAATGAAGCTTCAATGATGGGCTATCAAAGCCCTATGGTGGTCATCAACATTACAAACTATCGTGATGGCGACAATAGTACGAACAACAACAGCCACATTCTAGGCAATGATCTACAAGAACGATAATGTTGGGCTCATCAATGAGTAATGTTGAGGTTTGATGGAGCAAGGAGGAGCACCTTAAGTTGAGGAATAATCTTCTAGAAGAAAGAAAGAGGAGATATTTCTTGGATGGAGAGATCCAACTCCTCTAAGTGAGTAGGGTCCCGTCTGGCTATGACAGCCATTGAAGCTTCATTGAAGGTAGAGTGAAGATTGGAACCATGAGTTGACCTGAGGTTAGGAGAAGCTGGAAGAGTAGAGAGAAGAGCTGGATTGAGCTAACTGAGCTCTGATGCCAAGTTAGAATATGTGGGATCTAGAGCATGGCAGATGCGGAAGCTATGGAGGTTGGAAGAGAAAGAGTGAGTTCATGAAGACACTGACATGACTGGTTGTTACACAAGTGAATTAGGTTCCAAGATGGAGGCTTGGACTCATAAACACAACCTTGTGTATTGACTAACAATGACACAGAGACTTTACTGAATGACAAAAGTACTATGACATTGCATTAGAAAAGAGAGCAAGTACAATGCTGTATAGGAAACTAGATGGTAGCACTTCTCCTACTGTGCATATGGGATTCTAGTCCTGAGCCCTCACTACTCCTTACAAAGAGACTGAAGTAGGTGTGATTGCAAACATCTCAATAGTCGGGACCTTAAACGGGCCCGACATTGGCTCTCTAGCACTAGCCGAACCTCTAAGACACACTCCACACTCCACACGGCCTCACTGCCAAGAGCATATAAGAGACGCTATACTAAACTCTAATATTGATATTGTGTTTATAATAGGATATAGTCCAACATTTTCCCTCCCCTACTCCTTAAAGGGAAATCCCATGCACATTGGTATAATATTCCACGTATCACACATACATAGGAGGCAACCTCTTGACTGAAACACTATGGCCCCACTGCAGCTCTCCAATATCTTGGGGATTGGCCCCTTGATGTGTTGCTCTAACATAAGGAATAAACATACAAGCTCCACTCTTTTATATATCAAACGATCTAAAATTTAATATTTCCTCACTAAACTTACCCCAAGTCTATCCTACATCCTAGGAATCCTCGCACTCCACGTTGGTCATGTATGTAGTCAATAAAGTGCTATGCATCTAGGTTTTATACCATGTGGCATACAAAATGAAGAAGTGTATGAGCATTGAGTGAAATCATTTTATGGTTAAAAATCAGCCACATTGTGTGCAAGGATAATTCTTTAATAATTTACAGTCTACTCGTTACTCCGGCATTGCTAGAGACTAGCACCGAGTTTCCTCGTGCTGCTAGTCTCTTTAAATTTAAATTTTTATCAAACCAAATGAATCCGAATTTAATATATTTCTAGAAATCTCTCACTTTTACAATCTCTTTCCCCTAACCATTTAGGTTTTGCGACATTGCATAGATTCAAGGATCATTTTTTGTGTCGTTTTTCATATGGAAAGCAATAAAAACACACTGAAACATAAAAACAAGGTTGAACTATGCCTTAATCCTCATGCCTTAGCCTTGTTAAACATTGACAAACATTAATCATATTTTTTCTTAATTTTAAGGCACAAAAGCTCATTTTTCTCTTATTTTTTCCTATCTATTTATTCATAAAAACAGGCTATTTTCTTATCTATGATTCTTAACTAGTTATGATAGGTGAAAGATAGTTTTTATCAAAATTTTAACCCACGTGAATTTCGTTTTTCCACCCGAAACCAATAAAACCTTCATTTTCCCTCTAAAAATGTGCTTTTTGAATTGTAATTTAATTATTACAACTATATATAGTTACGGTTCTACATTTCTTTTATGTGCATCCCTTAATCATGATACGAACAAGATTCAAACAAATTTTGGTTCCATATACACACCATTTCAACCATGAAACATAAAAAAGAAGTAAATTTTCTTTATAAAAATGAAGCATACTGCTTATTCTCGTGTTGTGGGATTTTTTGACAAACATTATGGATAGCCAATGACCAGCAATCATTCTTCAGTGCTGAACACCTTCCCTTAGCCTCCTCTTGATCTTGGAGCAATCCGATCACTGTCGGACAAGCATCCTTCAACCCCTCTTCTTCTTGATTTCCTTCGTGTGAATCACCATTTGGAAGAGAGAGAGGGAGGAGAGAGAAATACTAGATTTAGATCTTCTAATTCAGGCAATTGGAGAGCGTAGAAGTTTTTCATCTTGATGGTGGCATTGATTGCTATCGGTATATAGACCATGTGGTATGGCTTATAGCTCCCCCCTTCCATTTTTCTATCGCCTACGCCCCCCCTCATCAAATTTTTTTTCGCCATACCCCCCCCCCCCCCCCCCCCCCCCCCCCCCGGCCTGCGTCGCATTTCAATTTGGAGGGGGGAGGCCCCAAGGGTCACCTCCCTTCACCTAAAGACCATTTACAACAATAAAAATTTTATCCTCCACCTCAGGCACCGCCATTTCATTGTCTGGCCTCCGATTAATGATCTAAAAATTTTTGCCTAATCATCTCAGGGTCCCCCACTACTGGCCACTTGCAGAAGTCCAATCCAACACCTAGAAAAATTATGAAAATTTTGCAACCATCACTTGGTGTGCCTTCAAAGCGCTTTTGAAACCCGTCTTTTTCATTTCTTAAAATCGACCCAACTGCACCTACCACCTGCCACCTTCTACAGGATTCAATTTTCTCTTGAAATTCTAGGTTTTTTGTAAATTTTGAGCACATTTCAGGGTCAAAAATCCACCACTTATCAGGGGGGGTCTTTATAGGGAGGAGTGGTATGGGGGTGGCGGTGGACTTCTCCCCACTTGCCACTTGGGCGGGTCCAAAACGGGCCACCGCCATGCAGCCGTCACTGCAAGTTGGGGGGAGAGGTACTAGAGGGGAGGGATGTGGCACACGTGTGCCCCTCCTCCTCATCATCATCATTGTCTCCATTATCATCATTGACATCTTCTACTTCCCCTCCCTCCTACCAATTGGCGGCGTCGACAGGGGGAAGTTTAAAAAAAATTGAAATAATTTTAATTATACCAAGGGGGTCCTATGGGACACGAAAAAGGGGGAAGTTTAAAAAAAATTGAAATAATTTTAATTAAGTATAGACCAAGCAAGGAGAACGTGATTTTAGATGCCCTAAGCTATAAATCATTCCTTAATACTCTAATACTAGAAGAACCCCCTAGGGATGGAACTCTTGCAATAATGATTTCAATGCCTAGTAACCCTCTCATAGAGATGGCTAAAGAAGAGGTAGTGAAGCATCCAAGCTATTAGAACTTGTTAAGAGAAATTTCTATCCAATATTAAAATAAAAAACTCAAGACTAAGTATCGAGATTTTTCCACAAAGAAGGAGCTTGCCTCTTACAGGACAAGACTATGTATTCCTGCAAGTCAATAACTCAAAAAGAAAATACTCTAGGAAGCTCACAATTCCCCATTTTCAGGTCATCCTGGTTATAATATGACTATTAATACAGTCAGAAAAAGCTTCTACTGGAAAGACTCAAGGGTGATGTACTCAAGTATGTCACAAAATGTCTAAACTATCAACGAATTAAGGCTGAGTGTGTCAAGTTGCCAGGGAAGCTCCAACCACTTGACATCCCTCAAATGAAATGGAAGTATATCAGCATGGATTTCATAGTTGGATTACCCCCTGGTACAAGGAGGATATAACTCCATAATGGTAGTCATTGATATTCTAACAAAAGTTACACACCTTATTCTTATAAAAACCAATGACAAGGCTTGTGATATCGCTAGGCTTTTCATTAAGGAAAATTTTAGATTGCATGGATTACCCCAAAGAGTCATCAGCGAGACGGTGATTCTCTCTTCACCTCAAACGTTTTGAAGAGTTTGTTCAAAGCTCTAGGAACCCAGCTCTGCTTCAGGTACTGCTTACCATCCCCAAATGGATGGTCAAATAGAGCAAGCCAACCAAGTTATTGAGGACATACTGAAGGCTTATTGTAATAGGGAACCCAAATGGTGGATCCAATATCTACCATTAGTTGAATTTTCCTACAATGCATCATACCATCAAAGTATTCAAATGACTCCTTTTCAGGCACTATATGGGCAAGATTGTCTCACATCATTAAATTTTTCCAATCCTACCCTACGGGTAGAAGCATATAGGAAAATTCTAGAAGAAATGGACCAACAACAAGCGAAAGCTATAAGGCAAGTTATTCAAGCCACCAAGGATCAACAGAAGGCATATGTCGACCAACGAAGGCAAGAACATATCTTCAAATAAGTGACATGGTTTTCTTACGAGTTTGCCCAAAGAAAGGTTTCTTATCTTTGGGGGAATTCAAGAAACTAAGTCTTAGGTATTGTAGGTCATATAAGGTGTAAAGTGTCTAGGAACAAATACCTACAAGCTGCAACTCCCTAATAACTTACAAGTACATAATGCATCTCATGTCAGTCTATTGAAAGCATATATTCCTAACCTAGACCATGTACTAAATGACCAACAAATTGTAATGCCTAGTTAAGGAGTCCACGAACTCAACTAGAAAAGATACTTGACATGTGGGAGAAGACTTTAAGAAGCAAAACCCTTAGAGAATATCTCGTCCAATGGAAAGACTACCCTGCAGAAGATACCACTTGGATTGACCATGAATCACTATGTAACCAATATCCCCAGTTTCATTAAAGATGAGGACATCTCGATTCCTCTAAGGGGGAGAGAATGTGATATCCTGACTTTAATTTAAAATCTTATCGACTTCTTGCATAATGGACTTGAAGAACTCTAAAATCATTAAATAGAGAAGATCTCGAGCAAAAAGTCCCAAGAATCATAACCCGACATTTTTTCGAATTAACAAAGACTGTAGCCATCACGGAAGTGACTGCGTGAAATGAGAGTTAGGGGCCATAAGTTGAATTTGACTATACACATTTAAAACTTGGTAAGTAGAGATAAATCACAAAGCTTTAAGCCTTAAGATTAAAAATCTTGAGATAATAGAAGGAAGAGAGGAAGATGACGACAATTTGGCCGCCACTCCCCTGCACCCTTTTTTTATGGGAAAAAATGGCACACTATCCCCCCCAATTTGGCATCTTTGATTTTATACCAAAAAGCCTGAATTCATCTCTAGAGATTCAGCAATTAACTCCAGCAATCTCCCCCTCTTCTCAATTCAATGAGAGGCTTGGGATGAAGAAAGATCAGTTGAGATTCGGGTGAATTAGTCATGGCATCTCTGGTAGCCTCTCTGGACCTCAAAGATCAGATTGCCAATATCAGATTGCATCTTGGAAGCTTCAGATTGCTAATTTTTCCAAGATCCCCTCCATAAAGAGCTCTTCTTCTTAGCCACAACCCTTCATCTTCAATTTAGCTATAAATTCGAGGCATGGAAAGCCATTGAGGGCAGTTCAGAGCAAGAGGGAAGAGGCCCTTCTTAGGAGTATTGAGCAAGAGGGAATGGGGCAAGAGAAGCGTGAGCACAAGAATTTCTTGTCAAGAAGAAAAGGAGGATACTCTGCGAGCTCTCGAATTCAATTCCTCCATCCCTTCTATCTTATTCCCTTGCGGAATCAAGACTCTTCTCGATTTTTCTAAATTCTTGGTGATTGCACTTCCCCCCCCCCCCCCCTAGTCAATCAAAATTCCATCAATCTAATTACCCCCAAGCTCCTCCCCAAAATCCCCTTTTGCAATCTTGCAATTAAAGACCACGGCCTCGAAGAAGAAAGTTACAAAGGTTGCGGAGGCAGGAGTTGCCCAGTAACACTGCGAACACAATTACTAAAAGCGGAATGGCAAGTATGGGGATTACAAATGAAGCCGCAAATACCATCAACCAAGCACCTGACGTGGATCCTCAGGTACTATTTTTCTTTAATAAAAATAGCTAGTAGGCCTTTATCCCATTAACATGCAACAAAAGTTGCATGCGTAAAATAATATTTTATTCGATTCCTGTATATAATCTTTTTGAGAAATTCTTAACCGGGAATTCCAAGGGGTAACTTGGGTCCATACAAGACAAACTTGAGCAAGTACAAGGAATGTACTGTGTCCTAAAAGATTTAATATTTCTAATGTTTGTGTTCATCAAACAAAATCTCTGATGGGTAATCACACGAACACTGATCCTCGGTATATAAGAGACCTTGAGATGCAATTGCCAAAGGATATTATTCATAATTGAACTAACCAAGTCTTTCTTTTATTGCAAGCAAAGACCCACAAAAATCAAGAGAGTTATCCTCAAGTATGAAATTCTTGCTTAGATTTAGTCCTAACTAATCCCCAAGGAAGGGAAAATCCAGGAAGACTATTGAAAGGTATTGCCACTTACACTAAATTTGCCACTTATGCTAATTTGTCTCAATGTTATTAAGTATTGCCACTTATGCTAATTTGTCTTTATGTTATTATGTATTGTCACTTACGCTAATTTTGCTACTTATGCTAATTTGATAGATGATTTTTGATGCCAATAAGTGCTTAAAAATAGCCAAAATTTATGAATTTCAGGAAAAAAATAGACTTTGTCAAAGGCGACAGTGGCAATCAGTACGATTTTAAGCGGCAATGCCCGAAAAGTGCTTAAAAGAGCCACTGGATGGTAGTCGGGGAATTTTTATAATTTTTTGGCATGACAGACGAGACCCTAGGAGATGTGTAGCAGTGGAAGTCTTCAAGATGGATGCCCAAGATTTTTCAGACCACGATTCGGGTACCAGACGTGGGAGAGGGAGTGCCCGAAAGGCCAAAGGCCAAAATGCCAAATCGGAAAGGACTTTAGAGAGCCCAAAGGGTGTGACCCTTTGGCCAAAAATCCAAAAATGTGGGGGGGGGGGGGGGGGAGGAGGGGGGGTTCATTTTTTTTCACCCAGGCAAGAATGGAGGCCCCATGGAACGAAATGGAGGAGAGATGGGTTATGGGGCCAGAGAACATCCCCCCAACTAATCTTGGGCCTATTCTTCTTGCTATCTTTGCTCTCCATCGCTCCAATCTGCTCCTCCAATGGCTGCCTAGTTGTGGAGATGTAGATCTAGTCTTTTTCTCTCCTCCATCTCTCTCCTCTAAGCGGTGGTTTGCATGCAAGAAATCAAGAAGAAGAGGGGCTGAAGGATGCTTGTCCAACTGTGATCGAATTGCTTCAAAATGAAGAGGAGGCTGAGGAAAGAGGTTCAGCGCTAAAGAATGGTTGTTGGTCGGCCAAAATAATTATTAAAAAACCCACAATACGCAAACGCGGTATGCTCCAAGCATCCTTCAACCGGTTCTCTTCTTGATTCTTCCCACAAGAATTGCCTCTTGGAAGAGAGAGATGGAGGAGAGAGAAATATTGATTTTGGAACTCAGCAACCGAGAAGCCATTTCAGAGGCTGAAGGCGGCGATACGAAGCATAGACAAGATGTAGATCAGGCATCTAATCAGTTGGGGGAGTGCTTGCAGCCACCATAGCCCCCCCATCCCTCAAAAATCGGCATGAAGAAGGCGCCATTCTTGATCAATACTGTAAAAAAAAACGGCCCCCTCCCCCATGAAAATCAAAATTTAGGGGGCCCCTAAGGGAGTCCCCCAAAGGTCACACCCCTTTGGACCTTTTAAAGACCATTTCCACGTGGCCACTTTGGCCCTTGGCCTCTCGTCTAGCTTATCTCCCGCATTCGACCTAGGATTTGGCCACTAAAAAATTTTTGACATTTGTCTCAAAGTCCCTCACTGTCGGGCATCTCCAGAAGTCCCATCTGACACGTCAATGAATTATGAAAATTCCCCAACCATCGCTTGGTGGGTCTTTAAAGCACTTTTGGGGCATTGCTGCTTAAAATCGTACTGATTGCAGGTGCCTCCTTCGACGAAGTCTATTTTTCCCTTCAAATTTGAAATTTTTGGCTATTTCTAAGCACTTCTCAACATCAAAAATCATCTATCACATCGTGGGTTGTTTTATGAATATGGTAAGCCTCTTGAGCTTACAAGATACTGTGATGCAAATTGCGATGGATGTGCATACGACAGAAGACAAGTGGCTATGCATTTGGACTTGGTAGCAGCATGATTAACTATAGTAGTAAAAAGCAGCCCACTATGGCTCTACTAAGTACAGAACCAGGATATAGAGGTGTAGCCTTAGTTGCATGCAAAGTTATTTGGATGATTAAGATGTTAGATGACTTGGGAGTACATTGGATAAACTAATCAAATTGTATTGTGATAATATGAGCATGTGCTTCTGCCAAGTAATCCTATTTATCACGTCAGATCAGAACACATAGAAGTGTGTTACCATTTTATAAGAGAAATGATACTTGAAAATAAGTTTGATCTTATCCATGTGAAGACAAAATATCATGTAGCAAACATATTTACTAAATCACTTGGTAGGGATATGTTTACTCACTTCAGATTGCTACTTGGGATACATAGGGTGACTTGAGCTTGAGGGAGAGTGAAGAATCAATTTCAGTAAATGTGTTGATTCTCTCCAATAAACACTAGGTCAGCTAGATGAGAGGTGTGTTGTAATAATGTCAGTCAAAAGTAGATGGACTAGGCAATTAGTGACTAAGTCCCTTTCACACTGTTATGTAGACTTAGGTCTTAGTTGGTATTGTGTGTGTAAGTGAGTAGTGAGATGAATAATGAAAAAGAAGAAGATTGAAGAGAGTACTATGCTCGCAGTGCTTCTCATATGTCTTTGTCTCTCTCTCCCTCTCTCTATATCACCAACAACTAGATGTATACCAACTACTCATTTTATAAATAATAATATCCATGCTCACTCTAAACTCACAGTGAGTGAGAGGGTTTATAAAAGCAATATCCTTTTTGCTCTAAATAGTATCCAATGAAAATACATTTTTCAGCTTTTAGATCAAGCTTCTTTCACAGTTCATCTGGTACATAAACATAAGCAATACAACCAAACACTTTCAAGTGTGACACATCAAGCTTCTTTCTTGTAAAGCATTCTTCGGGGATCATTCCATGAATTGCAGCTATGGATGCTCTATTCATAATATAGATAACAGTATGAGTAGCTTCAGACCAAAATTATTTTGGCATATTCTTTTTATCCACCAATTCCCATGCAACTTTTGTAATATGTATATTGTTTCTTTTTGCAACCTCGTTTTTCTATGGGGTATATTTATAAGTAAATTATCTCTTTATCCCATGAGACCTTAAGAAGTCACCAAACTCATTAGAGAGGTGTTGTCCCCATCCATTTGAACTCAAGCACTTAACTTTTGAGTTTGTTTCTATTTCAACAGCAGCCTTCAAAGTTTTGAAGTGCTCAAATACATCACTATTTTTCTTCATGAACTACACTCATAGGTTTCTTAAACAATCATCAATAAATGTGACAAAAGATCTACTACCACCAAGAGATATGTTTGGTATAGGCCCCCCAAACATCTGTATGCACAACATCAAGTATATTCTTGCTCATATCTCTATCATGTGAAAAAGGTTTTCTTTTGCTTACCAAACCGACATACTTCACATACTTTATGAAATTTTGTAACTATAAAAGGAGGAAACCCTATAACCAACCCTTTGCATTACATTAATTTTCACCTTTTTAGATTTGCATATCCAATATGTTTGTGCCATATGTCTATAACGTGCCCACCTATTGGCTATCTAAGCATGTTTTAGTGGTCCATCAAGAAACGAATCTAAGCGTTGCCGCCCGGCACTCCCATGGAATGTTCTAGGGTTTGTCGCCTAGGGTTTCCCGAGTACGCCGCCTCAAAATGGAACATTCATGGCCAAACCCACTAGGATTGACCTAAAATTTGGGTACCTGGTTGTCAAGGTCTCCTAACAGCATTCTAGCATCGGGTTTTGGACGTCCTACTTTACGGAGAGTTACCCAATCCAAAGTAGATCCATACCGCACTTGGTTCAAAGCGAACGGAAAACGAAAGGGATGCGCCACTCAACCTCTTTGATCGTAGGGCATAGTCCCATTTCAATCCCCTAAAACGGCATGAATTGGGTACTAACCTAACAATACCTAAAGTCAAACGATGATAAATCCTTGTGAGAAGCCTCCCAGTTCTCTAGAACCACCCTGCCGTAGGACAGACCCATCGGGGATTCCGCCCATCCACTTCCCTTGATAGCTTTAGTTTTCTAATTAAGTCCTACCACATTTATATGTGACATTTAAGATCAACTTTATTAATTAAGCCTTTTAGGGAACAGGGTTCGTTCGTGTAATTTGCAGCACAAACACGAAAACAAAACAAGTAGTCCTTTTGACCAACAAGTTCCTTAACTTATCTTCAAGTTAATATTTTATGATTATGCTATTCATAACCCCTGACCGATTGCTCTTGCAATGAATAAGCCATATGCAAATAAGTGCAACTAACTTCCCTTGATACATGCATTTTGCAAATTCCATCTTTCAAATATGTGAGAAGAGGCCTATCCCTTTGCATAACGTATTCTCATACAGTATGGAGCCTAATGCATCTCATACGAGAATCAAAACAAGCATCTATGAATTTGAAAATATATTACTTATGACCAGTACCACAATTGGATTGACATTTTTTCCTTCGCTCGAAGCTTTGTTGCTAGTTGTAGGATTGCCACCTGCACGTGACATTCTTCGCTTGGAGGCCATCGTCCGCAAGTAGACACAAGAGATTAAGAAGGCTAAATAGATTCGATATGGGAGAGCGTAAGAGAAGATGGATAAGTCGAGGATCGAGATAGAGAGAATTGTGCAGCCTCTCGGGGTAACTCTTCTCTCTCTCTCTCTCTCTCTCTCTCTCTCTCTCTCTCTCTCTCAAGCTCTCTCTCACAATCTCTTGGAGGGGTATCCTTCTCTCTACCTCTCTCTCACAACCTCTTGGGGTCTCCTTATGCTCCCTTGTGCCTCCCCATGCCTCATATTTATAATGAATTAGAGAGGTGGAGATAAGGCTGAGAACAAGAGTGGAGGGGCTCTTGGAAGACTCGGTGATCTTGTGCTCAGTTTATAAATCTGATGGTGGCATTGGCTCCGAAAGGGGGGTAAAATGCCAAGTAACTTGGTTAGAAAGCTCTCAGCTCACTCCTTTTCTCTTTTTCGAAGTGTTGTCTACTGCCAATAGACTGCGACCGCGGCGCGCGAGATTTTGATAGTCACTTTTCTTTATTTTTTTATTTTTATAAAATCTCAAAAACTATCTAAAACATCACATCTCTTTTCTTTTAGATGACTTTCAGTTCTATCTTTTTAGGTTAATATCTAAAATATACTTGTTTTTTTTTCCCAAAAATCTAATATTTTTGGACCATCCAAACTATGCACATTAATACTAGTGATTAATAAGGCTCATAAGTCTCGTTCACATTGTAACTTCCGTGAAGGGTGGCTATGGTCCTTGTCAATCCGAGAAAAATATCAAATTTATGGCTCATGGTTTTTTAATATATTTTTAATTAAATAAAAATTATTAGCTATTAATGTTAGTTAGTTTTTACCTTAGTTAGTCTTTAGTCAATAATCTTAGTAACTTATTAATTGACTAACTAACTTTCGAACTAGCCAACTAAATTTTATTGCATGGAAATATTACATCCTCCTCCCCTTAGAGAAATTGAGATATCCTCATCTCGAGAGAGACTAGGAAGACAAGCATTAATGGGGCTTAGGGCCTATGGGTTAAGACCCACCATGAGTCCGTTGCGCTACTCTTAATGTTTCAATTAGTGTACTCATATTAATACAATTAACCATAGGTACAGGAGTAAGATTTATTCTCAATTGTGTTACATGTCGATTAAGCTTCTAGGATTTTTAGTCATCCTAAAGAGGTATTATAGATTCTAGGTTTTTGTCTTCATCTGATTTCTCTATATATCCATAGACTGCACCTGTGTAGCTTCGTTTCCTTGGAGGCTCAATGTCTTCTGGACTTAGATCAAGGCAGTTTGCTTGGATGTGTCCTAGCCCATTACAATGGAAGCATTGACAATAGGGACATCTCCTACGATTGTGCTCTATCTCTCCGCATGTGTGGCATCTCTTACCCTGATCTCGAGAGTCATCTTTGCTACAATTGCTGGATTTAAGTTCTTCGGTGATTGGATTCACTTGGAGCAATGCATCTTGCAAGTCCGTTAGACAGATTGCTTCAAGACGGTGGTTCAGAGGAGTATTCAAGCCATGGCAAAACTTGGATACTTGCTGTGCAATATCCATAGGTGATGCATATTTTAGTAGGGTTACAAACTTTGATTAGTAAGCTTCCAGGTTTAATTCCAGCTGCTTGAGCTTGAAGAATTCATCCATCTTCAAAGTCTGGTAGGTTGGCGGAAGGTATCATCTATATACATCATCTTTCAACTAAGTCCACATAACAACAAGTTCAGAAATACCTTCATCCTTGTACCATTGCTTCCACCATAATTGAGCCAAGACAACTAGCTTAAGTTTGGCTATCATTGCTTGATTTATCGACTCAATCCATATCTCCGCCTCTGTTGCGACGTCTATCCCTTCTTTGTCAAACTTGGGTGTCTTAATTTGCTTGAGAAGAAATTCCTTCTCTTGCATGTTAGCATTTGAGGGTGCAGGAGGTGACTGACAATTAAGCCATACCACTCATGTTATTTCTATTTAGGATATGTCTATGAACCAAATATTAATCAATCACGCATCATCATGAAGTTTTGCTATGATACCAACTATAACATGCCTGCCTATTGGCTATCTAAGCACGTTTTTAGCGGTCCATCGAGAAATGAATCTAAGAGTCCCTGCCCGGCAATCCCATGGAATATTCTGGGTTTCCCAATTTTGGCTCACAATGAAACGTTCGCGGCAAACCCACTAGGATCGACATGAAATCTAGGTTCCTAGTTGTCAAGGTCTCCTAACAGCATTCTAGCATCGGGTTTTGGACATCCTACTTTATGCATAGATACCCGATCTAAAGCAGATCCATACCGCTCTTGGTTCAAAGAGAATGGGAAATGAGAGGGATGCACCGCTCAACCTCTCTGCGGGTAGGGCATAGTCCCATTCTGGTTCCCTAAAAGGGTATGATTCGGGTTTTAACCTAACAATACCTAATGTCAAATGATGATAAATCCTTGTGAGAAGCCTCCTAGTTCTCTGAAACCACCCTACCGTAGGACAGACCCGTCGAGGATTCTACCCACCTGCTTCCCTTGATAGCTTTAGTTTTCTAATTAGGTCCTACCACATTTATGTGTTACATTTAAAATCACCTTCATTAATTAAGCCTTTTAGGGAACAGGGTTTGATCATGTAATTTACAGCACAGACACAAAAACAAAACAAACAGTCCTTTTGACAAACAAGTTCCTTAACTTATCTTCAAGTTAATCTTTGTCTCATGCCCATACATGAGAATTATGTATCCCTTCTCTCCAACATAAGTACTTGGTCCAAATCACATGGCACCAAAATTTCCATCCTTTTTCTAGAATAGGATCTTCCAACGTCCCAGACGTTGGGCTCACGACGGTCCACAGCTCTATTTTGGACATGACAAGGGGTGTCCAGAGCTCCATTGACCCCAAGCGACCTCGGAGTGAGACACAACTTCCGTGGTTATCCTTTTCACCACTCGACCATCAGCTTGTGACTCGCATAGTGCCCTTATGGGGTAATCCACGGTGCGATCTTGGAGATGATCCACCCCCGCAAAATATCCTTTCTTAATTAACCAATTAAGAATCAAGCATAATCAAGGCAATCAACCCTAATATCATCTTCTAGGAAAACATTCCTTTATTCCCATGGAAACTTGTCATTATAAACCCCTGCCATGCATTTGCCATCAACACAAGCCTTGGAATATTTATCCAAATCACAATGCAACAATCAATTGATTGAAAAAAAAAACATTTAAGGTGTTGTTCAATCAACCAACAAAACTAATTGTATTTTTTCCAATCAATATAAGAATAGACATGATAATAATTCCATCGCATATTCGCTCTCCCCCTTGGGATCAAAGAGCGATTCTATTCAAAATTTTCTTAATACTTGTATGCACAATTCTTAATGTCATTCTTTTTACGATTATGCTATTCATAATGCCTGACCGATTGCTCCATCAATGAATAAGCCATATGCAACTAAGTGCAAATAACTTCCCTTGATACATGCATTTTGCAAATTCCATCTTTCAAATATGTGAGATGAAGTGTATCCCTTCCCATGATGTATTCTCGTCCATCATAGTATGGAGCCTAATGCATCTCATACGAGAATCAAAACAAGCATCTATCAATTTGAAAATACATTACTTACGACCGGTACCGCAATTGGATTCATAGTGATGCCTTCACTCGAAGCTTCATTGCTGGTTGTAGGATTGTATCCACACACGACATTCTTTGCTTGGAGGCCATCTTTTGTAAGTAGACTCAAGAGATTAAGAAGGAAGAATAGATTCAAGATGGGAGAGCATAAGAGAAGATGGATAAGTCGAGGATCGAGATAGAGAGAATTGTGCAACCTCTCGGGATAACTCTCTCTCTCTCTCTCTCTCTCTCTCTCTCTCTCTCTCTCTCTCTCTCTCTCTCTCTCTCTCTCAATCTCTTGGAGGGGTATCCTTCTCTCTACCTCTCTCGCACAGCCTCTTAGGGTCTCCTTATACTCCCTTGTGCCTCCCCATGCCTTACATTTATAATGAATTAGAGAGGAGGGGATAAGCCTGAGAACAAGAGTGGAGAGGCTCTTGGAAGACTCAATGATCCGATGCTTAGTTTATAAATATAATGGTGGCATTGGCTCCAAAAGGGGGGTAAAACTCCAAGTCACTTGATTAGAAAGCTCTCAGTTCACTCCTTCTTCTTTTCTCTGTTCGAAGTGGTGTCTACTGTCTGTAGACTGCGGTCGTGGCACGCGTGATTTGGCAATCACTTTTCTTTATTTTTTTCTTTTTATAAAATCTCAAACACTAACTAAAACATCACTTATCTTTTCTTTTATATGACTTTCAGTTCTATCTTTTTAGGATAATATCTAAAATATACTAGTTTCTATTTCCCAAAAATCTAATATTTTTGGACCATCCAAACTATACACATTAATACTAGTGATTAATAAGGCTCATAAGTCTCGTTCACATTGTAACTTCCGTGAAGGGTGGCTACGATCCTTGTCAATCACAAGAAAATATCGGATTTATGACTCTCGGGTTTTAAATATATTTTGAATTATATAAGAATTATTAGCTATTAATGTTAGTTAGTTTTTACCTTAGTTAGTCTTTAGTTAGTAATCTTACTAACTTATTAACTGACTAACTAACTTTCAAACTAGCCAACTAACTTTTATTGCATGGAAATATTACATCCTCCTCCACTTTGAGAAATCAAGATGTCCTCATCTCGAGAGAAACTGGGAAAGACAAGCATTAATGGGGTTTAGGGCCTGTGGGTTAAGACCCACCATGCATCCGTTGCACTACTCTTAATGTTTCAAGTAGTGTATTCATATTCTTCCAATTAACCATAGGTGCAAGAGTAGGATTTATTCTCAATTGTGTTACATGTCGATTAAGCTTCTAGGATTTTTAGTCATCCTAAAGAGGTATTGTAGGTTCTAGGTCTTCGTCTTAATCTGATTCCTCTATATATCGATAGATTGCACTTGTGTAGCTTCATTTCCTTGGAGGCTCAATGTTTTCTAGACTTAGATCAGGGCAATCTGCTTGCATGTGCCCTAGCTCATTACAATGGAAGCATTGATGGTAGGGACATCGCCTACAAATGTGTCCTATCTCTTCGCACATGTGGCATCTCTTACCCTGATCTCGAGAGTCATCTTTGCTACAATTGCCAAATTTAAGTTCTTGGGCGATTGGATTCGCTCGGAGTAATGCATCTTGCAAGTCCATTGGACGCATTGCTTCAAGACAGTGGTTCAGAGGAGTGTTTAGGCCATGGAAAAACTTGGATACTTGTTGTGCAATATCCATAGGTGGCACATATTTTAGTAGGGTTACAAACTTTGAGTAGTAAGCTTTTGTAATGTCCCCCTTGTGACCCCCGTGCCTCCCCCCCCCCCATAGGAACTCCCCCCCAGAGGATATAATGCCCCCCCCCCATGAGAAACCCCCCCTTCACTATTTTTAAATTTTTTTGAAATTTTTTTCTCTCCCTCTCTCTCTCCCTGCTGTGTGCATGGCAGAGAGAGAGAGAGAGAGAGAGAGAGAGAGGGAGTGAAGTGGGAGAAGGGGGACATGCAACCCCCCAGATGGCGAGGAACGGCATCTCCTCCCCCATAAGCCATCCCCCCCCCCCTATAAAGCCCTTGTGGGCTGAGGCACAGGGGGGCCCCAGTAACTATTGCAGCGCTCCCCCCCTCTGACTGCAGCACGACCTCCCCCCCCCCCCCCCCCCCCCCGGGTGTAATCGCCGTGGAGAAAGAAGAAGGAGAAGAAGAGGGAAGAGAGAGAAGAGGGAGAGAAAGGAGGAGAAAGGAGGAGAAGAAGAGAGAGAGAGAAGAAGAGAAGGAGGGAGAGAAGAAGAAGAAGAAGAAGAAGAAGAAGAAGAAGTAGTAGAAGAAGAAGAAGAAGAGGGAGAGAGAGAGAGAGAGAGAGAAGGAGAAGAGGGAGAAGAAGGAGAAGAAGAGGGAGAGAGAGAAGAAGAAGAGGGAGAGATAGAGTGGAGAAGAAGAGAAGAAGAAGAAGAAGAGGAGGAGGAGGAGGAGGAGGAATAGAGAGAGAGAAGGAGAAGAAAAGAAGAAGAAGAAGAAGAAAAAGAAGAGGGAGAGAGAGAGAGAAGGAGAAGAAAAGAAGAAGAATAAGAGAGAGAGAGAGAGAGAGAGATATAGGTAAGTCGATGCTAGAAGGAGGAGAGGAAAGCACTCTTGGAGAAATGGGCTTCTTGCATCAAGGGTAGATCTAGAGTTGGGGATTACGAAAGTATCAACAAGTCAAAGAAAGACCAAGGTTCCAACTGGGAGATGGCGCTTGAAGAACTTCAATGCTTTCAAACACTTTTTCTATCTATGCTTATTGTTCTATTATCACAAATGAAAGAACTTCTATGGTTCTACACACTCATAGGTCATAGTCTTCATTTTAATATCCATTTAAGGGAAAGGATACTCATAAAAGCTATATGTTGGTTATGTATTCTTTCATTCCTAGTTGTTCATAGATGTAGATGATCGTATGAAATTCCATATGTGATATTGCCAAGTTATGATGAAACTTAATGACTAGCAAAGAAGGCTTGGAGTCTAGCCGTATAAACCCTAAGGGGAAGAGCCACCTAAGCAGATTAGGTGATTGTTATCCTAGAAGGGTCTCTCCGTGGATTAATTTGATCGTAGGAGGATGCTTGAATGCCGCGGGGGGCTCTTACTATAAATTCCTTGTCTTCAGGTCCTATTCAAAGGGTTTGCGTGACTCGAGATGGATCCTCAAGGCCCTGTTACTAGTGCAAGGGCAAAAAATTGGAGGATAATAAGACGCATCCTTATGAATTGTGGGAATCGTCCTATGGACGAGATTTGTATCTCAGTTGAATTTTATTATAAAGTTTACTTTCAAGGAATTTGTCTGATCTATTTTCGTGTCAGTGCATTAAAATTATGTAAAGGAACTTGTGACTTATGGGTTAATTAAGGAAGCTACTTGAATGTGTTACCACTAATGTGCCCTTAGGTAAGTAGAAAACTAAGGCTATCAAGGGAATCAAGTGGGTGGAACCTCCGATGGGTTCATCCTAATGTAGCAGGGTGGTCCCAAAAAATTAGGAGGCTTCTCAACATTCAAACCATGATGACATATTGACCATAGTTAAGGTAGGATAGAACACTAGCTCATATCATTTTAGCGGATTGGAATGGGACTTTATCTTATGGCTAGAGAGGTTGAGCAATGCATCCCTCTCATTTTCCATTCTCTTTGAACCAAGTGTGATACGAGTCGACTTCGGTTCAGATGCTCTGCGCAAAGGAGATCAAGATGCTAGAAGGTTGTAGAATGACTTGACCATTAGAAACCTAGTAAGATTTAGGTCGATCCTAACATGGTTCGTCGATACGTTTCGTTGCGGAGGAGACTCAAAAGTTGCTAACCAAAAAATCATGTGACATTCCATGGGAGTGTTAAGCAATGTCTTGTAGATCTCCCGATGGGCTACTAAAACGGATCAAGGACCAAATATGTTACAGTTGGTATCAGAGAAAACCAACAAATAACACAATTAAGATAAGAATAAATTAGGAAGAGTAAAGTTATATTTTCACTAGAAAACATTTTTTCTTTTATTCACTTCTGGATTGTTGTTGCTTCCAGACCTATGAGGCATGGAGCAGGTTCCTCATATTTCATATCATATTCACGATTGAAAGGAATTCTTCAAGTTATTGCAGAAGAACTAACATGATAGGGATCTTGGATCACCTCTACAACCCTTCACTGATGTATGTGGAAAGGCGTTGGACTTGGAGTGCTAGTTACTACTACATAAATCCCAACCAGTTTGCGTAATGAAGCAAATTATCAACATGAGAGTTGAAGCCTATTCCAAGTAAAAACTTTGTAAATACTTGAGTCAAGAGAAAAGAGGACTTTAGAAACTAGAATAAAAGGCAAGAAGTGCTAATGTAGCATCATTCTTTGGCATTATCACAATTTTATCATTCTGGCCTTTCACCTTCTTATACTTGGTTAATAGATCATGGCTACTTTGTGCTTTGCTAATGGAAGATGTTCCATGGCATGGCCATGTTTGTAATTCAATTTGTTACATTTCTTGCTATGTGAAGCTTAGATTAATTTGATTTCATTTTCATTTCCATTGTTTGATAAGTCCTTCTTTACATTGGTATTAGAGCATTAGTTTAGATCCTTGTCACAAGTCATTTTCATTCATTAGATCTAGTTGCAATGACTAGGGAGTGAAAACTGCAGTTAAAATTTAGTCATCGGAGTTAGTTCTTCCATAACCGTGGTCAGACATGGAGATCTATCACAAAGTGTGACTAAGATGGAGGTTCTTGGCATGAATCAATGGATAATGGCGGACTCCAACAATTTTGGCAGGTCGTGACCAAAACTTTAACTAAAAATTGGGGTAAGGTGGACAAAATGAAGGCTACAGTCTTTAATGGAGACCAAAATTGAGTTACTTTTGCAGAAGAGGGTTTCTTTTCTCTCTCTTCAAGCTTCCTTTCATGGATTCCATGGAAAGCTCTACTCTTACCTTGATTCTATGGCTTCTATCTTACAATGGCACTCCATAACAAGCTTCTTTATCAAGTAAGCTTGCCAACAAGCACCATTTATGGTGGTTTTGCCTCAACCACTTCATGCATGACAAGAATGTTTATATTGTAGGCCTTCTTTCATAAATTTGCAAGTCTGTGCTGAAAATGTAGACTTAGACCTTGTATGGCTTCATTAGCCTCTTCATCTTCCTTATATTCATCTCATGGAGGGTAGTGATAATCCAAATGGTGTGACAATTCATCTTCAAAGTTCTCTTAAAGAAGAGAAAATTTGAGGAGAGCAAGTGCCAGATTGCAATCTTCATCGTCCTCCTCCTCCTTGTAACAACGGCAGCAGAGCAACATAATTCATCTTATTTCATTCTTCTTTTCCCCATGTCAAAGCCATGGACTGCCATGATTGGCAGATTTGGAAAGCACAAAGAGGATGTTCCTCTTGCCTTCAACATCTTTGAATGGATCTGCAGGCACATGTAGGAGGCTCATCAAAGCCATGAAGGTCATCAACAGCTTTCAATGCTATTATCAATGCTTGTGCCGATGCAAGCCTTACCGAGGAAGCCGATGGATTCTATTGGAGTGTGCACAATATCTTTTGGGAGTTTCTTCTGAAAGGAGGGGGAAAGTCAGAATGCTGGATGGATCTTGTCATGCATCTTGCATTTTATCCTATTCCTCTTTGATCAGCAAAGCTTTGATTGAGATCGGGTAGTTGCTTTGATGTACTGTTGTGGTGCCATTGGCAAAGGCAGGGCAAAATTAGAGTGGCGAAGTAGGAGAGGCCAGGGTTGTTGAAGAAGTTGCTGTGCAAATTCATCTACAATAGTCAAAGAAATAGAGAAGAAGTTGTTGAAGATGAGGCCAGGGGTTACAAATTCCAGGTCCTTCCTTTGAGCTAGGCTCACTCCTAGGATTTATTGTAGTAGGTCTGATAAGGTCCTAACTTCCTCTTGCTGAGATGGGTTTGATCTTGGCCACAACTACCTTTCTACAAGATTTAGTTGAGGTAGTTGCAACCTCAGCTACATCATTATTCCTTGGGATTCAGGCAGCATAGGATGGTGGATCATGAGGCAACACTCCCATCTTATCAATGGATTTTTAAAAGGATTTTCATACTTTAGAGGCTTTGAGTCTAATCTCCTATCAGATCTCAATTGTTCCCTTTTGGCTAGATCTGCAATAGAACCACCTATTTTTCTTGGAAGCTTTGCCAAGATGTAATGTGTCCCCCTGTTCACTTGTAGGACACGTCTTAGCAGCCCATTGGGAAGAGAGTCTAGAAAGTGCTGTCTGGCACTCACAAGGAATGTCACGGGGTTTGCGATCAAGGTCTTCTCCAGTTTGCCACACGAAGCGGAAGTATCCCGGCTGTTCCCACTTAGGACCGACTTGAATCAGGGTTTTCCTAATAGTCAAGTTTCTAGGAAGTAGCTAGTGTCAAGCTCCAGACGAACCACTTTGCGCAAAAACATCAGGGTCGAAGCGGATTTATTCTGCACTTGGTTCAAGGAGAATGGGAAATGAGAGGGATGCAAAGCTCAACCTCTTTGCCTGTTAGGCATAGACCCATTCCGTTTCCCTAAAACAACATAAATCGGGACTCTAACTTTATTGATTCTAGGAAGGTCATCTCTATTTCGCTATCAATTCCTTCGAGAAAAGGTCCTGGCTAACTAGGACCACCCTTGCGTAGGATGGACCCAGAGTCACATCCACCGCACTTTCCTCAGGTTGCTTAGTTATTTAATTACCTACCACATTATATTTGACATGCAAAAACAACTTCCTTAATTAGCCAATTAAACACAGGTTCCTTCACGTAACTTAGGCACTGACATAGAAAAACAATGTCAAGCAAGGTCATTTTTCAAGATTTGATCTTTATTTATCATAGTCTTTGGAATACATCAAATATCTTGCCCAAAGGCTATCCCAGCAATCCTCAGGATCGCTACTCCAAGTTCCACCCGTTGACTAGTATACGGGCCTCAAGATCCCATCTTGAGTCACATTGGCCTCTTGTGCAAGATCCGGAGGCAAGGAATTTATGGCCAGAGCCTCCCCTAGCACCCAAGCATCCTCCTGCTCCAAGCAGCACCCACAGAGAGACCTCTCGTGGTGGGTTCGATCCACGTACCTAGTGTGGCTAACAACCCTTGGATAGGGTCAGGTAGACAGTCAGAGGTAACTGAACCTGCCTCTCCCTCCGGGATTTTAACCTGAAGCATTAGTTGTTTTTCTTGAATTAGTTTCTTGAGCAAAGAAGTACAAACAATGCACCTAAGTGTACAATCACGAGCATTCCAATGGTCGTTCGTACGGCCAACTGCTAAGGTGTGATTCCATTTCCTCGAATACTCCCAACATTCGATTTTGGATCATTCGCGACTTGGCAAGATCCCAAGGGTTTAGCAAGTTAGGTTGCTTGTTTACCCTTTTCTCTTGGATTAGGGTTTATACTCTGTTGACCCCAAATTATCACTATCTTAGGTTTTCTTATACTATAGTCAAATAGATCCTAGACAACCCCGTCATCCTAACTTGGTTGGTCAAATTGCTTCTTGGCAATTCACCACTGCCCTAAGCTTGACAAATCGGTTCCCAAGAGGGGGTGTTGTAGTAGGGCAACTACTTCATTTCTTAGAGAATCTAATTTGTAATTAGAACTTGCCAATCTTGGTCTAAGGTGTAGCAGCACTATCTTGTGATTAGTTCGCAAGAGCATATGACCTTGTAGGCTTGTTGTACGAGATAGGTGTCAGTACCTAACTTGAGGGATTATATATCTCATCATATGGTATTTCTTGATCAAGGATACCTTGATCAAGATATAGGGTTTGGGAGTCCCATTGACCACAATCCAAAACCCTAATCCTACTAGGCTAATAAACGATTTGGCCCTAGGGTCCCTAAATTCCTTGTGAAAGTCTAGCATTTGGTCATCTGATCCTTAGGGTGAGAACCCTAGGTCATTCTTGCACGGTTGTTTTGATAACCCTAACATTTCATGAATGTGGATAGAACTTTTAAGATCGAAAATATTAAATCGGCACCCTAAGTGCGATACTAAGCAAAATTTTATTATAACTTAACCCAACCTAGCACATTGAGGTGACCGTCGTATGCTAGCTAATCATACCTTTATGAATTTCATGTAAGCTACTTAATTACACACAAATTTCTTAGTTGATCTAACCAAATTATGGTTAAAGATGATCTTCCCTTTAAAGATGCAAATACTTTCCTCTAAACTTGCAAGTACTTTCCTTAAAAGATGTAAGTAATTGCAAGATGTATGAGATGTATCATTCCATGCGAATATGCAATTTCAAGACCATAGACCTTTCACCTTTATGAAACTATAGGATCTACAATGATCTTTCCATCTTTCCTTGCCCTATACAATTTTGATTGACATTAAGAACTATCTCTTATAAACCTTACATTTATGCATCGAATTCAAAGCTTTTGTATTTTTATGAAGATGCATCATTCCCCCAATTGTGAACTTTGATAAAAGAACTCTATGCATGGATGCATCATTCCTTCATGACTCGAAGCCAATGAATACATCATTGATTTAATCCTTCCTTTACCACTTCACTTAGCCTAAAATGTATCTATCATTTCATGCGAGTTGCATACTATATGCTTTTTGTCAAAGTTCATAAATCTTTTCCTTTCATTGCAACTATTTATTCATCATTAAACAACCTTCTACAATCATCCTATATACGAGTAACAGCAAGGAATTTATTACATAAGTGCATCATGTGCTATATGCCCCTTCCTTTCCAACAATATGAACCTCCCAATACGTAAGAACATCTCAAAATGCATTTAACCTATATGCGCGATGCAACAAAGACGTCTTTGCACAAGTGCATCTTTTAACTTGTGTATCATATGTTCAAAATGCGACTACCCTTGACCATGGAAGTGCAAGTATTGCAAGTACCTCGTCATGCAACTGAGAAAAAATATATAAAATTTCCAATGCATTTAAGTTTTTCTATGTGAATTAAAACATGCTTATGCATCCTTTCCATGCAAATATATTTTTCGAAACCTGGGCATTTAATATCGGGGCATTGTCCACTCTCGTGCTTTGGGTGGAAGCTCCCGCATGTGCTCCTCTCGATTTTTGCTTAGGAGCCATTGACGAAAATAATGTCAAATCAACGAGCTCTCCCTTGGACCCCTTTTTCGAATTCCGAAATTGCTTACTACCCGAGATCTCCTTCGCAGCACATGAAATAAGCTTTGCGGGACACAATCTATGAAACCCCCAAAACCATAGGTGAACTTGGTTTAGTGGAGCTTCAATAGAAGCTTCTCAAGCTTGTGATTTTCCGGAGATGACATGAGGATGATGACGATAATTTGGATGATGATGGAGAAGATGATGAAGATGATGGTGATGGCGGCAGCCTAACGGTGGTGGCAGCAGCTTGACGACGGTGGTGGTAGCTTGAGGGCACTGGTAGCAGGCCGGACGACGATGGCCTTGAAGTTTGGGAGGGGGGTTCATATAAGGTGGAGGTGGGGATGGCTAAAGGAGTGGAGAGGGGGGGAGTGGCCACACAGGTGGCAGTTGCATGCTTTCCTTCCCATGCCCCTCCATAAGCTCATACACACCCTCTCTCTCCCTGCCATGCAAGGGGAGAAGGAGAGGGATTAAAAAAAAAAATTTGCATTTATTGATTATCCCTCTTTCCCTTGAAGGGGAGTTCCCGCGGTGACTTGTGGGTTACGGTTTCTTATGCACAACGCCGGGGGGGGGGGGGAAATGGTATTGTTATTACATGAGGATGGAGTACTTAGGCTAGAGTTTTTTTGTTGCGGGAGATTACTTCAAATTGCTTTTGTGTTGGATCTAGGGTCTTGTAATATTTTGTTGTAGAAATATTACACAAGAATGCTCTCATAGCTACAATAGAATAGATGTGTTCAATATTAATGTTCACAAATTTGGGGCGGTGAATGAATAACTGTTAGAAGGTACGACAGATGTGATTCCTACTATGAGGCAAGAGAAGGACAAACACAAAGGGTAGAAGCTTCATCACTCCCTTTCTAGTGAGGTAGTGGATGATGCTTCTGTTGAGCAAAGAAACACATGGTTTCTGTCTACCCACAACTTGTTCTCTAACTTGGGCCATTGAGGTTGTTTGTACTTCTTAAGTAGCCTGTTTCATGAAATATGTAAATTGTGTATCAAGATCAACTCCATGAAAAACATTACTCAGTATAGTCGTGCAAGTAAGAGATCGAGTAGTGATCTGAATCCTCCTTTGACCGTCCATGGTTGTATACAGCAAAGAACACTCAAAGCAGCATTCAAAATTATCCTGAAATTTGTTGTCATGTTTGAAAGTAACTATGATTGCCTTGTCACAGTCAACCGCAAGTAGATCCACATATGTTGGAGTCAGTTTACAGAAGCTTCCATAATACTCCTGCACGTGAAGGCTCTAAGTGCATCGGACCCTCATCATAGCCTCTAAGACTTGTGATCTTATCAAATTTCATCTCAGATCATTGTATAATTTTGCTGAGTCAGAATGGGCAAAAAAAGGGTAGTAGTAATAGACCTGCCCACCAGTTGTCATAGGAACAACTTCTAAGGATGCGATGTCTCCTGTGTGGTTAAAAATAGATCACGACTGACCTGGATTTTTGCAAGCTCTAAAGCAAGACTCTTCAAAGTCTTGTTAGCTGGTTGCAGTAACTTATTTGCATCCTTTTCCCTAGCTACATGCACTTTTCTGGCATCTGAATCTCGTGCAAATGGGAGGAAAGCAAGTGTTGAATTTCCCTCATCTTCTTTAGCTCAGCATAAAGAAGTACAAGGTTTTGGGGAAATTCAAGAGTAGCTCGTGGTCACCTCTAGGTATCCTATTTAGATTTGTAAGATAGGCATGGTTTGCAGAATTTTTGGCATGTCTTGAAGGCCTTGTGGCTCCAAGGCCAAGTCACAACTACATGGACTGATCAAGTCACAACTATCTAGACTGAGCTTGTTGGCAAAAACCTACTTTCAAGCTGCTCTAGATAGTCTTTCCTACCATATTCTCTGTCATTTTTGAAGAGTGGAAACACCCTAGACAAAGAAGGCAGCCCCACAGGGTGCAATGCAGTAGTTTCTAGCTGCTCAAGGGCCTAGGATACAACTGCAGCAACCTCCAATTTTTGCTGAATGGCCTAGTGGTCAAGAGCAGCATCAATCTCTTGGACAATAACAAAGTGTTCTTGCAACTGATCAGTGGTATCAACAATAGTATCAAAATTACTATCAACAATATGAACAATATCAACAAATGCAGATTCAGCAACAACACTAGCAGCAAACGATACCTAAATCAATGCATGCATAGGCCATGCTTCAAAGGAGCTAGTTGAGGCTAGTAGTGCCGCCTATGTAGCACACAGAGTCCATATGTTTAATCTCATTAGCCATCTCAATTGTCAACAGTGCAAGTTAATCCAGAGCTATAGGTGCTGCAATCTATTCCGCAACATTTTTGTGAGTCATGTTTATTCGATGTAGCTAGAAGCAGATTTTGTTTTCCAACTTGTGGAGACCCTCATTATGGGGTCTAAGATCTAGTATGTTTGGATTCACACCAGCTATTTGAATATGCATTCCCATATGAATATAAGAAGAGGGATGATCAATGTACAACTAAGGAAGGGGAGAAACGGGGATAGTTATCTCAATGCACATTAAAGGATCTCATGAATGGTCTGTCTGAAGTTCTTCCTACTGGATGTGGTTGTGACGGCTATGGGATGTATCCTATTGTAGGTGATTGATACCATTGTTTGGAGTGCAGTAAAGATGTAGGTTTTGATCTTTGTGGAACTTGTTTATGGAGGGGAGCTTTGAGCTCTACCCCGAGTCCTACGGACCACTTATTGCTCAAGTGTTTCGAACCGAGCAGCCATGGCTACCTCTCACATAGCCGACACGCAATGCCTACCTTACAGGTGTAGTGAGCTTACCTTGTTGCCTGATCGAGTACCCTCCTCTTTCTTGCACACCGATAGCTCCACGATCCTTGAGGCCAGCTCAAGCAACCTCAATCCCTCTCCCAAGAGCTCCATCCTCCATAGCCACGCGCGAGACAAGAGAAGAGAAGAGAGGAAGGGAAGATGAAGAGAGAAGATGGAGGGCTTCTTCTCCAAGATCCCTCACTCCAACACGATCTCTCCCTCACTCCCTCACACTCTCTCAATCCCTCTCTCAAGCCAAGCAAGGAGGCAAGAAACAAGAGAAGAGGAAGAAGAAGAAGAAGAAGCTTTGACCACACACAAGAATGAGCTTCTCATTCACTTTTCAACTTTATATACATGCCCTACTTTTCATGGGCGGTCATTCCCTTTTTTACATGGCCGGCCATTAGCCAAGGCCCATTTCTCATTTCCCACTGTTCTAGTCTATCCTATTCCCAACTAACACATACAATTTGCCCAAGATTGAGCCTGGCACTCTCTTACAAGGATTTGGGAGCGTTTTCACACTTAATGGTGCGCTTTTTACTCTTTTACTCTCCTTGGGCGACTCTAAGACTCCTTGAGGGTCGTGCCCGTGCTTTTAATTTTTTCCAGGGTCTGGTTACCGGTTAAGGCGTCTTTTTCTTCTTTTTGTCTTGCGCCTTTTGTTATTTCCTTTTTTCCATTTCCCGCTCCTTTGTGCTGCGGTAAACATTACCCCCCTCCTAGCCAAGTGCCAGTCCCATGGCACTGTGGTGGGAGGTAGTGGGATAGATGATGCTGTTGCGAGGTGGAATTGGTGGGTAGATGACATTGATGCTTGTGAATGAGAAGTGATGGGGTTTGATGACGATGACCAGGAGAGATTCCGACGTGCTTTAGGCTCCAAGAAGATACTTGGCATCTTTCACACTATTGTGGTGCCCCTTTAGGTAGCCGGTTGTCCTTTGAGTACCTGAAACGCGTGAAGCAATAAGAAATCCCTTAGGAGGATGGTATTGGAGGGATTTATTCTGGAGAAACCCCCCAAACGCTGTTTGCCTTGAAAAGCCATGGTTGTGGTTGAAGATCCTTGTCTTTGAGTAGAAGGTCTTCAGTTTTGAGTTGAAGGTCTTCAGGCTTGTGGAATCAATAAGCGGTCCGTGGATCTTGAGGAGTTGGGCAGGGATCATTGGATGATGAGGTTCCAAGATCTATACCAATGGCAGATCCATCACTGGAGTTTCCTTCTGCTTGATTTGGTTCGATCATGGCAACCATCAGTAGACAGATGTTGGGCAACATGAAGTCTGTTGAGCCCTTTAGACCTTTGCAGTGAAGCTTCAAAGTTGTGGGAATGGAGTCATGTCCGTCTCATGGAAAAATTCATTGTCATTGGAGGATATAGTGGATGGTCTTCTTCAGCCAAGAAACCAGTTTTGGAAACACGAACATAACCTGCAAGAAAAGTTATGCACTTCCTAGGGATTGTGTTTGTCTCACTGTGCAGTGCATGGTGCCCGTGCCAGTGGGACTGGGAGATGGGTCTAACCTTGGGCAAGCCCTTGGTAATGTCCCACACTTGAGGACCCAGTTCGTGCGTCGTTGGAGGTGTGACGCAAAACTTAGGGTGATAGGTCTGAAAGTCCTGCCCTTGATGTGCCCTAAGTGTTAAGTGGGGGAGGGGCTAGAGAGAACCCTAGATGCAGTGAGTGTGGTGTACAATAACAGTGAAGGGAGACTGCCAGCACATGTGAAGTGTCCTCCTTGTCAACCTGCTTAGTAGTAAATTCATCTTTCAGCTTTGCTATTTTTGCTCTTGTCCTACTCTCCAGTCACCTTGTCGTTGTTTCTTTTGTTTTTCTCTTTTGCATGTTTTTTTTTGAATAAGAATGAGAGAGAGAGTACATTTGGCAAGGTATATCAAACCCATTTAATCACGGGGCGGTCGCAGGCATTGTGATAAGAATGCGCAACTTTATAGGTATTGTTTAATATCGGCTTTAGCTCTCAGAGGAGTGGTTGACAAGAAAGGGTGATTACACCTTGCAAAGCGGGTGTCACTCATATTTTCTAAGAGCTCTAGAAATAAGGAAGGAAGGAGAGTAGCCCGCATCATTAATCTAGTCATAGCTCGACTATCTTATTCCTAGGTTAATATCAAAGAAGAGTGGGGGGAGATGGGCTTCCTTTGCTGCAGGTTTTTTGGAGTAGCAAGAATTTGATAAGTCGAAGGTAATTACAAGTGGTCAAAAATGCTGGATCAGGGCAGGAAGAGAAGTCTACAAGAAAACAGTTTATAGAGGGAAGTATATCCTCTAACCTAAACACTAAGCACTCCTTAGGGCTCCTAGCATTTACATTATATATTTTTGGGAAGTCATAATCCCCATGTAAGTCTCTATCATAGTCCACTCCATGCCTACAGGGGTAGGGCATGTAGATAGGATCATTGCGCTCTTCGGGGAGTGAACTACAAAAGGCGGTCCACGCATCAAAATTGGTGTCCCAAATCCTCCTCCACCATTTCGGTTGTGCCTCGTAGCCTTGGACGGTTTTGGGAACCAGATTGACCTTATCTTCCCAGTACTCCTGTGGCTCTTGTCGCCACCTAGTCATTATCATGCTCCTCTCTTTTATCCACCTGTTTGCAAGTTCGTTAGCCAAATCTTTGATCTTGGCTATGACTCCTAGAGGCAAGGCCCGATCCAAAGAGTGTGGGAAAGCAAACGAAAGCTCAAACGGCCTCTTATGTAACTCTCGCTGACGCCAGATGACCAACTCTTGGGGCCAATCTACAGGATGTGTATCATTTCTTAGTGGCATGGGCTCCTCAGGGAGTTGTCGTGGAAGTGTGCGTGCTCGACGTTGGGCCTCCTCAGCTAACTCTTGTCTCCTTCTCCTTGCTGCAACTATGTACTCAGGTAGATGGGCATCTGCAGGTTCTTCTTGTGGGATATCGGGTTGAGGCGGACTCGGCATCCTTTTTTGCTCTTCGTCATCATCTTGCTCGAAATCCGGACCCTCTTTGACATGTCGCTCAACCACAGGTGGGATGACTGGCAGTGGTGGTGGTGGTTGTTCATGCTCCTGAAAGCCTAGCTCCTTGAGCTCAACAGTGGAAAGGCCCGTACAGCGTAGGTAGTGGAATTGTTGCTCTTCAGCGATCCCTGTACTCGTTGGAAGCTCCCGCTCTTGAAGACCATATCTTAGAGCTCGGGTGGTTAGCTCCAACTTTCTTTTCACCTTTTCCACTGGATCATCGCCCTCAGCTTGTGTGACGTGGAGCACCATGTTGAGGAAGGCCTGCCACTGTGTTTTAGTAGTTATTTCAGCAGCCTCAACCCTAGCTTCTGCAAGCATTCTTTCGCATTCTGCCACCGCCAGGCATTTGATCAAGTCCCTCACCCTGTCAAAAATTTTCCTTTTCCATTCCATAGCTCTTTCCTCCATCCTTTTCCTTTCTTCCTCCAGTTGGCTTGCCAGGGTGGTTACTACCTGTTGCTGCTCATTTGTTAAAAACCATAACTGGTTTCTTTCTCTTAACTTCTGAGCCAGCTACTCTTCAGCAACCCCTTTGGCTTGATCTACAATGCTAAGCCTTTGGTGCACCTCGGCCAGTACTTCTATTTTTTCCTACACCAGCTGCTCTTGGCTTTGGATTTCAGCGAGGAATAGCCTTTTTTGATTGAAAGCCATGGCCATGAGGGCCTCTACATCTTCCTGGGAGGTCTCCAGTGCGTCTTGTAATCTTTGCACTTCATCTTGTAGCTGTTTTGCTTCAGCTGCTGAGACTCCTGGCCCTTCACTCTTCAGGAACTCGATTTCGCTTATTAACCAGTTTTGTTCTTCTAGCTCCTACCACGACTGGGGCTCCGTGGCATGTTCTTGTGGTATACTGGCTTCGCCTTCCTGAACCTCCTGGTTGATCCTTTCCACTTGAGCCACCCTTTGCTGTAGATCATTGTATTTGCATTAATAGCTTTAGACTCCTTTGTTCTGCCACCAAGTTTTGCTCCTCATCTTCCAGCCTTTGTCTAAGGTGGCTTTCATTGTCCTGGGCTTCCTTTGTTTTTGCTGCTAGTTGGTCCTGCAGGGCCTTTATTTCTCTTCATCGGTCGGCTCCCTGCCTTGAGACTTCTAGCCTAAGGGCTGCTGACGTTTCTCTTTCTTTCTCTAGCTCCAACAAGGCCACTTTCTTCTCTTCTTTTGCCTTGTCCAGTTGTGTCAGTAGCTCGGCCACATATGAGTCATAGTCAGTGTTGGTAGGCATGGGAGTATGGGGCGTGGTGGTCGATGCCTCCAACCTTTGTCGTTTAGGGTCTTGCCGTGACTCTGCATCTGTGGCAGTGGGCCTTTTCAATCTGGTTTCTGGCACGATTTCGGCCACCTTGCTCACTAGCATTTGCACCATGTTCATGAGCTGTGCCGTGTTGAGGGGACGTGTGGGTTGTGCGGTGGTTGGCAATCGTGGTTTTAGCCGTTGTCAGCACAAAAGAGGAAGGAAGTGGATGTAGTAGGGACTTGCCCTTGCCTACGACCACTGGAGCTGCTTCCACACTTGCACTAGCTTTGGCTTTATGGCGGGGGTCACGGGTTCGAGCTCTCCACCCCCGTGGGTCTCTTCCACAGATCTTTGTGTAGCCTCTACCAACTCGGCCAGTTCCTTCAGTCTCTGCTCTTCGACTTCTTCTTCCACCCTTCTTTTCCTGTCCTCTTCTGCATTCTATGACTCCTCTCTTATCCTTGCAAGCTCCTCCTCCTCTTTCCTCCTTCTTTCTTCCTTAGCCCTCCTAGACTCTCTTTGAGCCCTCTTGATGTCAGCTCGTTCTTCTTTGCTTAAATTCTCTTTCCTTTCCTTCTATCTCCTATCCCCTTTCTTTTGTTCTTTGGGTTTGCTCGCTCGTGTAGGTGGCACCTCTTGTTCTCCCTTGTCACTTATCGTTCTTTCGCTTGATTCTCCTCCTTCGTGGTGAGGTGGGCTATGATGCGCAGCTCGCTCCTCCATGACGCCAGCATCCTTTATTGCTTCATCTATGATGGCTGTCAAAAGACCACCGTATCTGATTGTGGCTGCCTTTGAGGTAGGTTTCTTTCTTGTGGAGCGTGCGGTTGAGGCAGGGGATTCTCCTCCTATCGGTGCTTCTGCTGGAGTGAGAAGGGAAACTGAGCTTTGAATGGTTTTCTGCACGAACCTGTTCCAACCTATCTCTTCGGGGACTCCTACTGCGATGCTTTCTAACAACGGGACCCCAATCCTATTCATCAACGCATTGTACCTTTGGCCCGAGAAGAGCGTGTGGATTATCTTCGCTTGCA
The DNA here is from genome assembly GCF_053477565.2 of Lygodium microphyllum. Classification (NCBI taxonomy): domain Eukaryota; kingdom Viridiplantae; phylum Streptophyta; class Polypodiopsida; order Schizaeales; family Lygodiaceae; genus Lygodium; species Lygodium microphyllum. The sequence continues at coordinate 128,669,729 of NC_141143.1, forward strand.
GTTTCACTGCTGGATCCGGGATGTCAGCCAAGCTGATTCCATCCACGGTGTGCACCTCTTCTTTCTTTACCCCCAGTATGGCGTAAACATCCCTTCTCGGCCGCCTCTCTTTCTTGGGTACGAGCCCTAAGGCCTTCTCTACGATTGCCACATTGAGGGGCACTTCAATTCTTCTTTCTTGCTCCCCTATCTTTACTGTGACAGTGCCACAGTTCTTGCCCTTATCGAAGTTCCTCAGAAAATCCGCACACATGCCGTAATCCATGGCTTGCCCCACCTTTTCCACATACTTGTGGAGGTGGCATCTGTCCACGAAGTCTTTGATTGCAGGTTCCTCTAGGATGGCTTCATCCAGATTCAGCGTGTGCTTGAAGGTGAATTGACTGAATCCTCGTGTCTCGACACTGAGGCCGAACTTGGTCATCTCTTCTTTAGAAAATGGGAGTTTTCCCCCTTTGTCTTGTCTTGCCATGGTGGTTACCTGCCAACACACCATGCCATCATTAATGCTTAAAAATCGGCTTATTTCTAATCAAAACTCAAGTTTGAGAGAAAAATGTATGCGTCCAAAGTTGGTATGCTTGCTAAAAGGCTTGAATTTTAGGGACAGGCCAACAACAGCAATTGCTATTGTTTACTTGCAGTATTCTTCCATTGAGACTTAATTAATCATAACATCCTGCTAGCTAGATAGCATAACTCTCATTTTGCTCTGCTCTTGCTCACATTGCTCCCCCCCCATCTTGGATCATTCAAGGAATCCTTCCTAGGATTAGCACGGGAAGGATGAGGTGAACACTGTTTCGCGTGGGTTAACTTACCTAGCCAATAACCAATCATAGAAGCTTGGATTGTATTCAAGTTGGGCATGACAATCAAGAGAAGATGGTTGGATGGAGACTTGGGAGATGTAGGTCAAGACATCGTGAAGGAGATATCCAGTATTAAGGTGGCTGGCAACATGTAATTCCTCTTCTGTGAGGAATTGGTCAATGTAGGGGTGAGCGAGCACTTGGTCATCTAAATGCTGGTTACAAGCGATATCCAAAACCCTAAACGATGTAGGTGCCACGTAAGTAGGGTCATATTCGATGGTTTTAATGGCCTTGCGTTGCTCAGCATTGGTCATTATCCGGCAACCTTTTTTCTCCCATTGGATTCTCAGAGTAAACCACTACTGCAAGAACATGGAGGGTGAGCTTGCCATCTGTGTGAGCTCTTGCAACTCGTGTTCAGGAACAGAATGAGGAGGCTTACGATATGAAGTGATTAGTCCTCTGAGGGTAGCTTGTTTCTTTGAGATTTCATCGTTTGCTATCAGTTCGGCAGCAATTTTGGGGAATTTAGTGGTCATAAGTTCGCATTCTTCCCAAGTGCATGGTAATGCACGAACCTCCGAAGCAAGTGTTTTGTCAAAAAGACCTAGGTCTAGCCTCTCATAACTTCTAGCGAAGGTAGTGAAAGTTTTGTCCAACATCTGGATGCAGGTTATTAAGTCATCCATAGAAGTCATGGTGAGGTCTTCAGCCAAGGGAAGGAAAGGTCGTACCATGTAGGAAGGTTTAAGACCTGCTCGTGGTAACGGTGCAAATGGACTGGATAGCGGCGACTCCATCATTGGTGTCATAGGTGTGGCTATGCACTCTGAAGCACTGTGAGGTGCTGTAGGAAGCTCTGGGGGCATGGGAGTTGTGCTGGGTTCTGAGTGAGCAATCATGGGGGTGTTTAAATTCTCTGAATTAGGTAGGTCTAAGGCTTGTGGCATTTGCTTTGGTGGATAGATGAGCTGGGGCTTACTAGCCACAGTGGGCAATGGTTTGCTGACTATGTCTTGGGTGCCATGTGTGCAAGCCTCCCTCGCTGGGGTGAGATTGCTTATAGATGAGCTTTGAAACTTACTATTTTTAGGCGCCCAAATCCAGGGGTTGCCCTCGTAGTATCCTTGTGCTTCGCAAGAGATCTTTGGCATTTAGACTACCTCTTAGGCCGTGACGATTGATGATTTTGGCGTTTAGGATCACTCTTGGGTGGTCTACCTAGATGTGGTTTTTGCCGTTTTGGCACCCATATAAACTTGGACTCCTTGGCCTTGTGAGCACTCTTGGTGGGTTTGGGCCTAGGGTCGAGAGCCTGGCACAAGGCCGTAGTTTTCTTCTGTTTAGACTCGGGCTGGAGCGTGGTCGTAGGGGTTTCTACCAGTGGCTTCGTAATGGTGGAGGAATCATGATAGCCCTTGTTGAAAGTCATCATTATACACACATTGCCGATAGCAAGATGAATGCGGTTTAGGTTGTAATCCACATTACAGTTTGTTTGCTTCTTGAAAGTGCGACCCAATAGTGACACATTATCGGCTCCTTTAGTGTCAGGCAACACATGGAAGAAAGCTGGTAAACTTTTAGACTCGATGGAAACGACTACCTTGCACTTCCCTAGGAGTGAATAAGAAGTACCCCCAAACGGGGTGAGTTTGGCACTAGTGGGCTGTAGTTTCGGTTGGCCAATGCATGTCCAGTGGTCATGCGTCAAGATGTTGTAGTCAGCACCTTCATCAATCATTCAAGGCATCGAAAGAATATGTCACTCCTGCTGTGACTGTGATTCGCAGGTACGCCAGTGCCACTACTTCTTCGTCTTGATCTATAAGGTCGGTTATAGTAGCCATGCAGACGTTCATTGGGGGTTCTAGCATGGGTGGCTCATGTAACGGATGGGAAGGAGGATAGTACTTCTTCATGCGGCTGCCATTAAAAAAGCCTATTCCTTCGCCTTCAAGTGTCTCCAACTCAACATTCCCTGTTCTTCCAATCATGCGTACCCTGAAAGGTCCTAGCCCCCGAAACTTCATCTTTTGTTTATGTCCTTTTACAGAATATAGTAGAACAAGGTCCCCTTGTTCAAAGTCTTGCTGTTTGACATGCTTGTCAAACCACATCTTTCGTCGAGCCTTCTCACAAATCAGAGAGTGAATGGCGAGGAGTCGAGTCTCCGTTAGGCGTTCTAGCTCCACTAAGCGATTGGTCCAAGCCTCTCTTCCCTCCCAACGCTCTTGGATTGCTAGTCTTAAACTAGGGATTAAGAATTCTAAGGGAAAAATGGCTTCAGTTTCGTATGTCAGCCTAAAAGGCGTCTGTCCTACCGCCGTTTTATAAGCTGTGCGATAGGCCCACAAGGCTGCCATTAGCTCGTTGTCCCAGTCACTTCTTGAAGTAGACATGACCTTTGGGGATTTTATTTGTGGATTCGCCTTGGCCGTTAGCATGAGGGTAATAGGGAGAGGACTTCCGATGCATTATTAGGAAGGTAGAGAGTAGGTGGGCAATCACTTCATTAACGAAGTGTGCCTTGGTCGGTTACAAGTTTGATTGGACATCCAAACCATGAAATGACCTACTCCCACAAGAACTTTGCAGTGGTCCTAGCATCATTCTTCATCGTGGCTTGTGCCTCTGCCAACTTTGTTAGATAGTCGGTTGCCACTACGATGTAGCGAGCTTGGGAATATTGTGCCTCACGACTGATCGGTCCAATAAAATTGATGCCCCATTTTTCAAAGGGTTGTCGGGCTATGACAGGGGTCAAGTCCATCTTGTCTTTCCACACAGGCACTTTGGTCCGTTGGCACTCATCGCAGTGCTTTATGAATTTATCTGCATTGCGGAAGAGGGTGGGCCACCATAGTTGGGATTGCAGCACCTTTCGGGCTGTCGTGTCCTCGCTAAAGTGTCCTCCAGTGATTCTGCCATGCGCTTTGTTCAATGCATCGTGCATCTCGTGCTCGCACATGCATCTGCGCAATAAACCATCTTGTCCCAACCTGTAGAGTTGGCCGGCTATCAGTTGGTATGGCTGAATTTTCAAGATAAGTCTTTTCAGCTTGGCCTTCTCAATGGGTCACTCAGGTAATCGTTTTCTAGCACTTGCACTATCTCATCGGCCCAATAGGGCGTCAGATCAGCTTTAAACAATTCTCTCTCGCTAGACAGGTTAAAGAGATGAGCATCCGGCAAATCGTCAGGTATGCCTTGTCCAGCGGCTTCTCTTGTGGATATGCGGGACATGTGGTCAGCCATGTAATGCTGCTTTCCTTTGCGTACAACCACAGAGAAGTCAAACTCTAGTAGAAGGAGTAACCATCTAGCTATGCGTCCCGTAGCGCAAGGCTTGTTCACAAGATACACCAATGCTTGAATTTCTTTACCGCAGATACCATGGCCAACCCCTCCCTTTCTGTCGTGGAATAGTTCATCTCGGTCTCTATGAGTTGCCTGCTGGAAAAACTCACCAGGTAATCCAAGTTATGTTCACCAGGCTGGTCCCAATAGCGAACTTAGAGGCATCTATGTGTACATGAAACGTTATGTTCCAGTCTGGGGCTCATAAGATTGGTGCAGTCGTAAGAGCCTTTTTCAACTCTTCATATGCGCACTGGCATTCCTCCGTCCACTCGAACACTATCAATAGCTTGTATAATGGTCTAGCAATTAGTGCGTAATTTAGGACAATGCGTCGATAATATCCAGTGTGTCCTAAGAAGCACTAAACTCCCTTGTAGTTATCAGGTGTGGCAGTAAGTCAACTTTGGAAAAGTGAGTGGCAATTCCGTTCCTTGACATACGTGCCCTAAGATGGATCCGTGTTTCACCCAGAACTGGCACTTTAAGGGGTTCAACGAGAGGTGGTACAACCTACACCTTTCAAAGACAGCTCTCAATTTCTCCAAGTGTTCGGCCCAACTAGAGTATAGGCATAAGTCGTCTACAAAAACTTCCAGTTCGCTCCTAAGCATGTCCTTAAAAATAGTGCACATTAGGCATTGAAAAGTTGCAGGTGCGTTCATTAGCCCAAAAGGCATGACAATGTAGGCGAACACACCCCATTCTGTGTGGCAAATGAAGTCTTGTGTCTATCGTCGGGGTGTACTTGCACTTGATTATAGCCCGAGAAACCATCTAGAAAACTGTAGGCTTCTCTACTTGCTACCCTTTCAAGCATGTGCTCGGTGTAGGGTAAAGGGTAGTTATCCCTCTTCGTAGCAGCATTCACTTTCTTGTAGTTCACGCACACTCGGATTTTTCCATTTTTCTTCATGACAATCATGATAGGTGATATCCAGTCCGTGTGCTCGATCTCATATATGAATCCTGCCCTTATGAGTTTACCAATCTTCTCTTTTACTGCATGGGCGTGCTTGGGATTCATGGGGTAAGGTCGTTGTTTCGTTGGCATTGCGTCTGGGACCTTTGGGGTATTATGAGTCACGACCCTAGGGTCGACTCCCTTAAGTTTGTCCAATGTCCAGGCAAATACGTCAATGTACTCTTGCAAGAGCGCAACGAGTTTGGTCTCCTCATCCTCCGTCAAGTCATCTGCAATGAACACCGGTCTTGGCTTTTCACCTTCCCCAGCCAAGTTAACCTCGACTTTGGAAGGTCCCTCGATCGGTTCACTAGTCTGATCTTGTCTTTTTGCACCTAGTAGAATCACCACTCTGTCACCCTTTTTAAATTTTGTAAACCGTTTGGGTAGATCCTGCGGTTTCTTTTGCCTTTCTGCCTTTGAGTCCCTTACTTGCTTCCTGGCCTCCTCTTTTAGCCTCCTGCGCCTCAGGTGGACTGGCAAGTCTCCCTTGGTGTGTTTGACCTTAGAGGGTTGCGGTATCTCGGGATCACTCTCAGTGCTGACTTCCGACTCTGAGTTAGACTTGCACCCCTCACTTGAGGAAGGTGTTTCCCCAGGGGGATCGTAGTTCAGTGGGTGCATCTGTCTTGAGCACTGGAATTACCCATGGTTGTGCTACTCCGGCTTGCTTGTAATCCATGGCTCCTATGTGTTCTAGCCACGATCTGTCACACTCCATCTGCATGACTCCTTTTCCGTTCCGATTGGTCCCTTCTTTCCTAGGCCTCGAGTCTGCCCTGATTTGTTCTATCACTTTTCCTTCCGTGTCGTACTCTATTGTGTCTATCTCTTCTTCACTCTCTTCTCTCGTAGAGTGACAGTCCTCATACTCCTCATCATCCGAGTCCTGTCCCTTTGACTGCTCATCATCCCCTAAGCTTCCTTCTTCAATCTTCTTGTCATCAGTAACTAAAGCCCAGTTATATAACAAATTCAGGTCGTGGACCTTGGTCCACTTCCATTCTGGTTTAGCTAAAAGATCACGTAGAGGTTTTAAGTTAGCAGCCAAATTGCCATCCAATTTATTGGTTAGATACTCTATGATTTCTTGAAGCTCTAATTTGTTGTTGGGGATGTGAAATGAGGCTGGTTTGCCTGGGTTGAGTGAGCTCCCTGCCATCATGCAAAGTGGCACAACTGGCTCCTCAATTAGCATGGTTGCGGCTTTAGCAGCCTGCCGATATGGCTTTTTCTCATTCGAGAATGGTAGGTCAATGGTTGCCAAGACGTGCATCCAATCCCTCTCATCCTCAGGGCAAGGAATATATTTAGCAAGCGATCCATAGGGTTTGGTCGTTTGAGTATCGCCTTTCAGCATAGCCGAGATGGCAGCTAGGTCAAGAGGTGTCATCTTCCAAGTGTCCATCTCTACCCTTACCACACTAGTTCTATTCCCTAGGAAAATCAACCCATTGCCCCAGTCCTCTATGACACGTGCATTCCTCATCCAAGGTCGGCCTAATAGTATGCCGTAATCCACTCCCTTCATGACAATGAAGTTTACCAAAAAATGCACACCGGCGATCTTTACTGGCCAATTCTTTAAGATCCCGAATGGTCTTACCTTCATTCTGCTTGCTAACGTGACGTTAAACTTGGCAGTCTCTACAGGAGGGTTTCCCCATGCGTCTAAGACTGCATGGTTTAGTACACTAACACCTGCGCCTGTGTCTACAATTCCTTTTCACATCATATCTCCTAAGGCTAGGACGGGCAAAACTGTGTGCATTTCAGTGCCTTTCCAAAAAGCATTGATGTGCAAAGACTTAGGATTTGAGTGTAGAGTTAGACTTGGGATCTGTGTAACTGCATCATGATCTTGCGGATCAGCACCCGCAAGTCCTGCGTGTCCCTCGATCGAGTCTTTTAACTTGTGCCACAAGGAATGATTTTGCCTAAGCAGATCTTCCAAGCTTAGAGTTACTGGAGTGGACAACAAGGTTGTTAGGAGGTTACTAGGCTCTTGTCTTCCTCTGAGGCTAGCTGTTCTAGGCCATGCGCTCTGTCTGCCCTGGTAAGTTTCCCCCTGACCTTGGTGCTGAGCCGCTCCCAGCGGTGCAGGTATGCTCGCAGCCTGTGGTTTTGAGGGTGAGACTCGTGTGCTCACACTAGAGAAGTCGTCCATAGGATCTTCCAATATGGGTTTAGCATCCTCGAGGTGCTTTTGGGCGTCCTTGACCCACTCCTTGACCTTGGCTATAGCCTCGAGTTGCCGTTTGGGGTGGGGATATTCCCCTACCTTGGCACTCCCTAGCTCAACTCTGGTCTCTGCCTCTGCGTCTGTGACCTTCTTTCCCATTACTAGCATAGTCGCTTCCTCAATTTTAAGGGTTATCTTTGCATCGGTTCTCTTTTTCCGTCTCCTCCGGCTTTTCTTCCCTATTGAGGTTGCGTCAAGGTTACTTGGCCCTGGCAAGGAGATGCCTGCTTGTTTCGTTTGAGCTCGCGTCATAGCATGTAGTGGGATGGGCGTATCCTCACTACCAAAGGTTTCCACTCCAAAGAGCCCCAAAGGCACCGATGGCATGTTGGCAGAGCTGGTTGATGGCTTCTGCCTAGGACAGTCAGGAAATAGATGTGTGATTCCACACTGTGCATCGGAGATCCGCTTTGTCCTTGTTAGCTTGTTCTCGTTCTGGGCAGCGTGATGAAATGTGGCTTGGGTGGCCATAAGTCCATCATGTGACTGGATCCTGGCTGGGCCCTCCAAAGCCTCTACCTCTTCGTCTTCCTAAAGCCATCACTGGCACTGGCCGATAGTCCATCAGGACTGGGTTGCCCTCCTCGTCATAGGATATGTAAAGGTTGACGTATGTTTCTTCCTCATTAGGGTCCTCCACAAAGTGAACAGGGGCATCGCTAGATGGGTGGGTTACAAAAGGCCCTGGTGGCCTGGGTATACCAGTTGGGTTCATCTCCAGCCTAGGCACTGCAGGTCTTGAGTCAGTCGGTGCTGGAAGAGCTAACTGGGCTCCCCTGCAAAAGAAATTAGGTGGCCTATTACCTAAATATGGAGGGTTGTAGTGCTGTGTGTATGGGAATCCCCTCGGAATTCTACAATGCACTGCATCATGCCCGAATCTACCATAATTTGAGCACGCCTGAGATCTAGGATCTTGGCACTCAACTGGGAGGTGATTGCCACCGCAATATACACATTGTACATGCGATCTCACAGGCCTCCTCACGAGCTCTTGCAACTGTGCAATCTCCATTCTCATCTCTGCCATCCCTTGGTTATGGTCTACACTCTTTCCCTTATCCCGCACACTAGCAGTTGTTTTTCCCCCCGAAGTGGTTGATCTCTCAGGGTCCCTCTGGCTTGCACTATCTCAGTTGGTAGTCCTCATGCTACCTTCCTTGAGTTGATCATCTACGCGTATTGCCTCCTCGAAGACTTGAGCGAGCACGTCTTGTTGCAAGGTGGAGTTACTGGCCAAAGCCTTATAGAGCTCCTCATTCCAAATCCCGTTCATGAACACTGTAGACACTGCCCTCTTGGAAGGTCGCTCATTCGCAGGGATTCTCTTATAGAGGCTACGCACCTGAGTGACGTAATCCCTAACATCTTCGTTCTCCCTTTGACTGATATTCATCAACCTAACGATGAGGTTATCCGAATACCCTGCCTCCGAAAACCTCTTGATGAACAGGCCCTTAAGGCAAACAAAGTTTGTACGTTCTACATCATCTAGACTAGAATACCAGGTCCTCCCCTTATCACCTAAGCACATGCCAAAAGCTTGAGCTCTCTGCGCAGGGTCAGTAAGGCTGTTTGCCTCACATACTTGCTCGAATTGCTCCATGAAGCTGTATGGACACTGCTAGGTTCGTATCTAGCTAGTTGTTTTGCTATGATGGGGATTCTAGCCTGCCCTTTAGCCCCTTGTGTGACTCCCAATCTCGATAGTAGCGTAGCGGCTAGGGCAGTAGCGCTTTGTTCAACGGACGTATTGTCCAAGAGTCACTTTGCTACCAGTTCGCTCAATGTCATGTCAGCTCTGATGCCTGTTCCCTCTCTACATTCGGTCCAAATTTGGCCACTCCAGCTAGGTCTAGCACTCGTCTAGCCTCATACATATATACGTCTTGCTATAGCCTTCTAGCCCTTTGCTCATGGTTGTAGGCAATTATGCCTTCTAGCGCTCTCTTGATTGCTCTTCTCTCTTCTTCTAGGTTTGCTACCACTTCCTCTACAGGTCTGCCGTGGATCATGGTCCTAGTGAGTTGATCGTAGTTGTGGACCAGTTCCTAGACTGAGGTTGGAAATTCTCCTAAGTCTAATTGGTCCTCTCCTCGTTCACCTCTTGATCCCGACATTATTTCTGCTTCCAGATCCACGAGGTTGTCAATAAATCCAAGCAGCTTCGGCAATGTCCACGGCAATGTCCAATCCTCTATATTGTTGCTTTCCGTGTCTTCATGTCTTCTCCACGTCCTACTAGTAGTGCACTCAGGCACTTGTCTAAGTCTTGGGGTCTTCTCCTACTAGTGGATTCCTTAATGTTATTAGATATCTTGATGTGTTCCTTGTTATTTGAAGGCAGCTGCAATCCTTATTCACATGTTGTGCTTAGTGCTTTCGTGGTGCTTGGTGCGAAAACAGGCTTTTCTCTTTTCTTGCTGTGCAGACTTAGTGGAACACAAGAGTGAAGTGCTGATGCATAAAGCGTTTAATACGAACTCCACCTTGTTTCCCTCCACATTCCCAGCCTAATTTGAGTTCTCAACTCGGTTCCCGGCTATTCTACGGTCTTTCTACAGGTCCGTGCTGCGTTTTCTATTCTGCCCTAAGTTTGATTGGTCTTTGAGGTTCTAATGGTCAGACTGGGTCTTGGGGGTGTTCAGGGTTGCGTCCTGGGGGGTCAGGTCTGTGGTAGGGTCAACTAAAGATCCTTATCTTTTCTGTCTGGCAGGATGGTCCGATTCTGGGAATCGGACAGCACTGGTCCCTGACTCTAGGAGTCGGACGGTCTGATTCTTGCAGTCGGACAGGTTTGGTCCGACTCTAGGAGTCGGACGGGGTTGGTTTGATTCTGGGACTCGTTCGATTGTGGTGGTTCGATTCTGGGAATCGGACTAGGAGGGTGGTCCTATTTTCAAAGTGGTCCGATTATGGACTGGTCTGAGTCCGCCGACTATAATGGTCCGACTCTAGTGGGCAGTCCGAGTGCCACGTGGCACATCCGATCGGACGGTCCGAGTCTGGGAATCGGACAGGGCTGGTCCGACTCCCTCAGTTGGACGGTCCGACTCTAGGACTCGGGTGGTCTGATTCTAGGACCACTCGAGTTGGTCCACTGCATCTGCGGTGGGCGCGATTCCGACGTGTTTGGATCCCTCTTGATGTCTGCTGCACACAATCACTACAGACTTCCCATATCTAATTAGAGCACTATTAAGAAACATCAGACTCACCCGGATCAGTAGAATCGATGGCACCCAGGATCGTGATAGCGCTCCCTCTTCCTCTCAACCAGAAGCTCTCTCTCTCTCTTTCTCTCTCACAAAGCTAACCAGTGAAATGAGGTTTATCCTGGCCTCCCAAGCCTCTTAAGGTCCTTTCCTAGCACTGTAAAACCTTACAGCCAGTTTCCTTTCCCTATTTCACCCAGAAACTTGAATTTGGTCCCCTGTTTCCCTGTTTCCAGCAGCAGCCAAAACCTCTATTTTCTCTTTTCTTAACCTAATCTAACCTTAATCTAGTGCAGCCAAAATGCAAAACAGAAATGCGGAATGGTAGTCCTAAACTAATCATTCCAACAAACCCAAATACTTACTTGTTTCACGGATTAAACCCTCCTAAATCTCCTAGTTATGTTAAGCACCGGTTCAGGCTGCAAACCCTACTTCTATGCTCGATTTGATGCCCGCGGCGCTCAAGGCTCGATTCCGTTGGTCCCGGCAACGGAACCAAAATGGAGGGGAGCTTCGAGCTCTACCCCAAGACCTACGAACCACTTATTGCTCAAGTGTTTCGAACCGAGCAGCCATGGCTACCTCTCACATAGCCAACGTGCAATGCCTACCTTACGGGTGTAGTGAGCTTACCTTGTTGCTCGATCGAGTACCCTCCTCTTTCTTGCACACCGGTAGCTCCACGATCCTTGAGGCAAGCTCAAGAAAACTCAATCCGTTTCCCAAGAGCTCCATCCTCCATAGCCACATGCGAGACAAGAGAAGAGAAGATAGAAAGGGAAGATGAAGAGAGAAGATGGAGGGCTTCTTCTCCAAGATCCCTCACTCCCACACGATCTCTCTCTCACTCCCTCACACTCTCTCAATCCCTCTCTCAAGCACAAGCAAGGAGGCAAGAAATGAGAGAAGAGGAAGAAGAAGAAGAAGAAGCTTTGACCACACACAAGAATGAGCTTCTCATTCACTTTTCAAGTTTATATACATGCCCTACTTTTCATGGGCGGTCATCCCCTTTTTTACATGGCCGGCCATTAGCCTAGTCCCATTTCTCATTTCCCACCGTTCTAGTCTATCCTACTTTTCATGGGTGGTCATCCCATTTTTTACATGGCCAACCATTAGCCTAGGCCCATTTCTCATTTCCCACCGTTCTAGTCTATCCTATTCCTAACTAATGCATACAATTTTCCTAGGAGTGAGCCTGGCACTCTCTTACAAGGATTTGGAGCGTTTTCACACTCAATGGTGCGCTTTTTACTCTTTTACTCTCCTTGGGCGACTCTAAGACTCCTTGAGGGTCGTGCCCGTGCTTTTAATTTTTTCCAGGGTTTGGTTACCAGTTAAGGCACCTTTTTCTTCTTTTTGTCCTGCGCCTTTTGTTATTTCCTTTTTTCCATTTCCCGCTCCTCTGTGGTGCGGTAAACAGTTTACATATGGGTGGGAGTCTCCATGGCAAGTTTAACCAACATCATAAATCTGGTCATAAGATGATGAAGATTTTGGATGAAGCTCTTATTCTCAGAACATGAGCAACCATTTTTCTATGCATTTGGAGCAGCTATGTAGGAACAACAAGTATACTATGTAAACAAACAACATGCTTATCATGAGGATTATCAAGAATATGCAAGGTATCATGAGTACAACAAGCATTGGTATGACCAATAACATGCATACGACAATGATGAGAACTCCATTGAGTTGTAGCATGCAAGTGATGGTTATAATATTTTTGGACAACAACAACATGTCAATCATTATCTTTATGGTCAGCCCCAAAAGCGAGGAAACCCTTGCAATCATTTTAGACACTCTTCCACGAATGAGAATCATGTTGGAAGGCCACAAGGATTTGAGAATGGTTTCAAATTTTTTGATATGCATTCAAATGGACAGTCATATATGAATGGGTTGCAACATGTATACGATCATGATAATGGATATGAGCAGCATTATGCTAGTGAACATGGTCAACATGTTGATCAGTACTTCTATGATGATCAGCCATCCCATAGTCAATATTATGATGATGATCAACCATTTCTTGGACATCAACATCATGCTAGTAGAAATGAATGCGGTCATGACTATGGAAAACCATTTTATCATGAGAAGTATGATGGCCATAGTGTCCAACATGATGTTATTCAAGGAAAACACTTAACCAGTGATGATATTAGAGGATTACATGCACAAGGCTTATGCTATAGATGTGCAGAACCAATATCTTCTAATCATAAAGATATATGTAGGAAAAGTAATGTTAAAGTGATGCTGGTTATAGAGTTTCTGGATAATGAAGAGGAAGCTGAAGAGACCGAAGAGGAAGTGGATTGTAAAGTCCAAGATGGACAGTCTTACAAATCCTTTGAAGTTGATCATGATGCCTATCAACTTTATAACCTAAATCATGCTAAAGACCAAGTGAATGCAATAGTTGAAGAGGGACATGTAAAAGAGCTTCATGAATCCATACACCAATCTATGTTTTCAAATGACATGTTCTCAACTGAGGACCTTAACTTCCCATTTGATCCGAGGGATCATGTGGATGCTTCCCTATTTCCATTTGACCTGGGAGGCAAGGATGGAATATGTTTTTCTACAAAAGGAACTTATGTTTGTGATGACTATTTTGATGGTTATCCATTTGATCTTGGAGGCATATTGGACTTTAGTGACTTTCATTGTTGTTACAGACACTGGACAACTTGATGTGTAAATTTTATGTCAAGAATTAAATTTCCTTAACGACATCGAAAAGTGGTTTTGATGGCATGAGCTGAGGCCTTGGGTTTTTTGTACTTCATTTTTTATACCTCAAACACTCAATTTGGACTCTCCAGTCAAAAGTTATGGCAGTTTTACAAATTCAGCCCTGTTTGGATAGCAAGCAGTCAATTCACTGTTTCAAGTTCATTGTGATGTTTCTTCACACAAAGTGCTTCCACATGCTTATGGATCTTCATCAACATAATTTGCTTCATTATCTACTTGCCTACTACTTCATTATCTTCAGTTTTGAGGACAAAACATCTCTAGGATGGGATGATTTGTAATGAAGCAAATTATCAACATAAGAGTTGAAGCCTATTCCAAGTAAAAACTTTGTAAATACTTGAGCCAAGAGAAAAAAGGACTTTAGGAATTAGCATAAAAGGCAAGAAGTGCTAATGTAGCATCATTCTTTGGCATTATCACAATTTTATCCTTCTTTTCTTTCACCTTCTTGTACTTGGTTAATAGCTCATGGCTACATTGTGCTTTGCTAATGGAAGATGTTCCATGGCATGGCCATGTTTGTAATTCAGTTTGTTACATTTCTTGCTGTGTGAAGCTTATATTAATTTGATTTCTTGTTCATTTCCATTGTTAGATAAGTCCTTCTTTACAGTTTTCCTATCTTCAAAACAATTTGAAGAGGCTAAAATGGTTGGGGGGACTTGAAGATTATCAAGTTATTAATCTTCCATGAGGCACGTGTGAACTTGATCCTATACATTGGATGTCAGCAGGCAGAACAAACTTGCTACATCTATGAGGAGGTGTTCAAAGTCTTGCTGGCAGATTGAATTAAAGTAATAGGGTGAAACGAACGTCATGGCTATCAAAAATGGGGATTTTCTAAACTTCCCATGACTTACCGCTTCATGAGAATCCATTCCCTGAAACCATATTACTATTATGTTCCCGTAGTTGAATCCAATAAGAAATTATTAACTTGGGGCTAATGTATCTCATGATAGAAAAATCATCCCAACCAATCCCCATCTATCCCTGAATAATTGTACTTAAGACTTATGCCTCGTTATGGATAAATGAGAATATTATGATTATCTGACTTGTTGCACAGTATTGATGAAAAATAATTTGCACATTGAGATAAGTTGTGAAGAGATGTGTAAATGCAATCTTAACGCGAAAGTTTAAATTGGACAAGCTACAATCCCAAACGCAGAATCAAAACCCTATTCCCACTGACAGAGGCACAAGAGAATAAGTTTCTTCTCAAACAAATCAAACCACCAAAATTTGACGCAAAAGGGAAGACTATTGAAGCTGATGCCTAACTATGGATTGAATCCACGGAGGATTACTTTAGTGTAGTAGGAATAACACTTGCAAACTAGGCTATGATTGCCAAAACTCACTGGCAAAGCTAGGCTCTAGTGGAACCAATGGTGTAAAGACCAAGCAGTCATGGAAATCATGGTAACTTGGGATAAGTTAAAAGAAGTAGTGCAGGGAAGGTACATGCCACCTGCATAAAGAACTCAAAAGATGAATGACTTCTTTAAGTTGAAATAGTTGGGCCTGTCCCTGGGGGCGTACTACTCAAAATTTGTCTCCTTGTTAAAATACGCCCCAACAATGAGTATTTCCCAACAAGTCTCTAAGTTCTATGATGGGCTGAATTCACCAATGAATACTCGATCGGAATCAATGCGTCCTTCAAATTTACAAGATGCATTGATAAGAGCGGGACCCATTGCCCAAGAAGTCCAGTCAAAATCCAAGAATAACAGACTCTGGTCTTACAAAGACCAAAATCTAGGGTTGTTGAAAGCCCAATTTAAAAGGGCACAAGGATAGTCAAGGCCAACAGAAGAAGCCAAAGGCAAATGCAATTAGTGACTTTGTCTCCACTCAGAGAAACGATAAGAATTTGCGATGTGTTTATTGCAAGGAACTTGGGCACTTCAAAAGAGAATGTCCCAAACTTGGCAAGGATCGTCGTCACGGAAAATTCAATGGGCAAGCCACATCTACCCATGGTCACAGTCGCATAACATTGGGAAGGGCAAAAACTTCCAACGTCACCATTGAAGAAATCAATGAAGAAGAAGACCCATCCATGGAAGTGAAGTTTGAGAGGGCATTAGTTCATGCCGCTCTCCATGAAAAGGGGCCAAATCGCCAATTTTTGGTGATCCAAACTCCATCGGATTACCAAGGTAAGAAATTCAGAACCCTAATTGAGTATGGCAGTAATCATTCTTTCATTTCACTAGCTTGCGCAAGAAGATTAGGAATAGCCATTATAGCTGCACCTACTTTGCTTGTCGAATTAGCAAATGGGTGAGAAATTACTTGCACTAGACAAACTAGTAAGGTGGAATTTCTTCTCAAAGAAGAGCCCACATCTCTTAAGTTCAAAGTAATGAATTTAGGGGTCCATGAGTGTCTACTTGGGATAGATTGGCTAGTCCCCAACGATGCTCACATCCATTACGAAAAGGGCCAAGTTTCCTTTTGGAATCCTAAAGGTGAGTTAGTTATAACTCAAGGAGAAGCTGGTAAACCAAAGAGCTAGCTAGCCAAGGCAATGCGAATAGCTAAAGGGATAAGGAAAGGATTACACGTCTATTTGATCAAGCTAAATAACTCGGAATAGGTAGAGGACTCCAATAAGAACCGTCATGGTTAAAAGAATATGCGGAAGTATTCCCGAAAGAATTGATAGAATTACCACTGGCTAGGGAAGTGGATCATGAGATTAAGCTAATGCCAAGTGTTGCACCAGTGCAAAAAGGCCCTACAAGATGTCCATTCCTAAAGCTATTGAGTTAAAAGAACAACTCAAATAACTATTGGACCAAGGGTACATACACCCCAGCAGTTCTCCTTGGGGGGCTCTAGTCTTGGGCTCTAGTCTTGTTGTAGAAGAAGAAATTGGATGATTATTCCAAGTGCTTGTGTTTTGATGGTAAATGCATGGTAGGGGTATGTAATTACAAGTTGCCATGGGAATAAAGGAATGTTCTTCTTGGAAGATGATATTAGGTTGATTGCCTTGATTTTGCTTTGTGGATTAATTAAGGAAGGATATTTTGCACGGGTGGATCATCTCCAAGGTCATGCCGTGTTTCAACCCGAGAGGGCACTGCTTGATTCACGGACCAAAGGTCAAGTGGTGAAAAGGCCAACCATGGAAAGTGTGTCTCACTCCTAGGTCACTTGGGGTTAGTGGAACTCTGGACACCCCTTGTTGAGTTCAAAACAGAGCTATAGACTGCCATGAGCCCAACGTCCAGGGCATTGGAAGATCTTATTCTAGATACTGGATACAAATTATGGTGCCATGTGATTTGGACCGGGTACTTCTGTTGGAAAGAAGGGATACATAATTCTACTGTATGGGCACGAGATAAAGATTAACTTGAAGATAAGTTAAGGAATTTGTTTGTCAAAAGGACTGCTTGTTTTGTTTTCGTGTCAATGTTGTAAATTATGCAAATGAATCCTGTTCCCTAAAAGTTTTAATTAAGAAAAATGATTTTGAATGTCACACATAAATGTGATAGGACCTAATTAGGAAACTAAAGCTATCAAGGGAAGCATGCGGGCGGAACCTCGATGGGTCTGTCCTATAGCAGGGTGATCCCAGAGAACTGGGACGCTTCTCACAAGGTTTTACCAACCTTTAGGCATTGCTAGTTTAGAACCCGATTCATGTCGTTTTAGGGGACCAATATGGGACTATGCCCTATAGTAGGATGTCTAGGACCTAATGCTAGAATGCTGTCAGGAGATCTTGACCTCCAGGAACCCAAATTTTAGGTCGATCCTAGTGGGTTCAGCCGCAAACGTTTCGTTGCAAGGAAGACTCAAGAAACCCTAGGTGATAAACCTCGGAACATTCGATGGGAGTGCCGGGCGGTGATGCTTAGATTCATTTCTCGATGGACCACTAGAAACATGCTTGGACGGGCATGTTACAGATCGTGTTGCTACGGTTGGACTAAGACCTAAAACATTAAGAAAATTTCTTTACTATCTAACTATATCAAAAAGAAAATTGATGAGGATACCCTATGAGGATTTACTAGAGAGTGTAAGCTTGTTTTGCTAAGGCTAAATATAAGCTTGTTTTTCTTAGGCTAGCATTTCTATCAGACTCGCAATTTTCACTTAGTTAAATGTCACTATCCCAAGCTGCTCCAAGTCCTATGCTAAGCTTAAGAAAAACATAAAAGCCTCAAAACCTTATTGCTTCAAATATGGTGGCTTGTATATTATAGATGTTAGTCCCAAGAGGTGAAGGTAGTTGTGCTCAACCCATCAATATATGCTAGTTCAAGGAGGTGAAGGCAGTTGTGCTCAGCCATCAATGGAGAATGTGGGTGGTTAAAATGTAATTGGTGTTTTAATCAAACAAGAAGTGGCGCCATCGCCACCATATGCCATGTAAGTTACCTCTCGAATTGGATTTTCCATAGGTAAGCAATACACATTAGGCATAGGCATGGTGTCTAATAGGGTATGCATGATTATTTCCACGGTTGCAAGTCATAATGTAACTTTGGAAAAAGCACCTACCCCTAGTAAACTTGAGGAAAGAGCCAAAGCATCCATCTTTGAAGGTTGAACATAGAGTTTAGCATCCCTCAAAATAATGAATATTAGATAACACTATCCAAAACTACAAGTGCATGCCTTTGTACACCTTGGGAAGTGGTTAAAGACCTTTATAGCCTAGACCAATTGAGATAACATATAATGCTTCTATGCTTAACTTCACCACATTGTCAAAAACAAAGGGTCACTAGGGTCTTGATGTAGTGGTTTGGGTGTGGGTTGAGTTATAAGGATGCATGAGTTAAAACCATATGCCTCACTTGTTCCTCAATGAAGATGTCACCTCTTGCATCTTCCCAATAAAAAACATGTTAGTAAATTTATGCTAGGAAACAACATGCTAGAGATATTACTTCCTTCACATGTTCTCATGGACATGAACGAGAGGAGATGCATGAAAGGAAAGATGGTCAAAACTCTCATACGTATTACAATGAGTTTAAAGTAACTAATATACATTTTTGTGAACATATAAGTAACATATGCAAAGGGAGTAGACGGGTGTGGGGGTGTGGGTATATATGTGTATGTGTGGACATACATGTACATGCTTTTGAATAAGGTATGTGTATATGATTAGGTGTGCATGTGCATGAGTATGCATGTACATGCACACCTAATCATATACATGTCCTTGAGTATGCATGTATAGGAAAATGCAAGAAAGGTGAGGGTTGTTGGTTTGTGGAGCATGCAAGATGAAGGTGGTGGCATGCACCTACATCCATATATTTAAGGAGCTTGTCTTACTCATAAGTATGCAAACACATACACAACACACACATAGGGATGTATCTATGTATGCTAAAGCATATTCATATAAGCATGTGTGCGTGCGCGCGCACACACACACAATTTCAAAAACTTTGTTGAGTACCGCTTGTTCCTCAGTGAATAAGTAGCATTTTGCATCTTGCCAATCAACATCACGTTAGTAAAGTTATGCTAGGAAACAACATGTTAGAGATACTACTTCCTTCACATGTTCTCATGGACATGAATAAGAGGAGATGCATGAAAGGAAGAATGCTTAAAACTCTCATATGTATTACGATGAGTTTAAAGTAACTATTATACATTTTGCGAACATATAAGTAACATATGCAAAGGGAGTAGATGGGTGTGAAGGTGTGGGTATATATGTGTATGCGTGCATGTACATGTAGGTGATTTTGAATAATGCATGTCTATGTGAGTAGGTGTGATTGTGCATGAGTAGGTTTTCACCTATATATATATATATATATATATATATACATATCCTTGAGTATGCACGTATAGGCAAACACAAGAAAGGTGAGGGTTGTTCGTTTGTGGAGCATCCAAGATAAAGGTAGTGACATGAACCTACATACATATATTGAACAAGCTTGGCTAACTCATAAGTACGTGAACACATACACAACACACACATAGGGATGTGTCTATGTATGCCAAAGCATATTGACATATGAATGCGTGCGCATGCACGCGCGTGCACACACACACACACACACACACACACACACACACACACACACACACACACACACACACACACACACACACACACACACACACACACACACACACACACACACACACACACACACACACACACACACACACACACACACACACACACACACACACACACACACACACACACACACACATACACACACAATCAATTTTGATTTATTGGTGGAAAGACTTGCAAATAATGGCTTGAAGAAGGCTAGGCTATGGAGACTTGTGAAATCCTCCTTAAAGGCCAACCACCCTCTTCAGTTGATGGATCTACAAAGATTATTGACTCTTACTCATTGCTATTTAGGTGGACACCTCAGTCACCACACCAAATGGGTGGTGGTCCCTCAAGTACCACCAATTTCTTAGTTCTTGCATTGGAGCTTGAGGATGTGCCCTTGATATAGGGAATTTTAAAAACTCTATGAGCCCTCCCTTGAAGTGTTCTTATGCATGGCATTAAGAAGAGTGTCACATATCATATTTTTTTATGATAGTGTAAGGAACAACTATGGGAACCCTTTTTGTTGAGGTGTTTCACACCCTAGTTCTAGGAAAAAACCTTACAAGCCAACTTAGGGTTTTGACCTTTATAAAGGCCTTCACTCTCACTTGAGAAACTTTTTGAGAGGCATACATGAGGTGGGTGCATCAACCCCATGCCCTCTCTAATATAAGATGAACATCTCCTTCTAATGTAATGATGGGGCTAGTGATTCCACATTGTTACTATGCTTTTACTATAACATGTAATTTGTTATGCATAAGAGCTTTTTAGATCTATGCTTATAATGATGGCATCCTGTCTCAATCTTGTTGAGAGCAGAGTTTTGTTGCCGAGAAGTGCTTAAAAATAGCTAAAAATTACGAATATCAAGGGAAAAATATTCAACGTCGAAGGCAGCGTCTTTAAGTGTTAAGTGCTTAAAAGGCGCCCGAGCAACACTTGTTGATTTTTGATAATTTTTTAGACTTCCGTGCGGGTTGTCAGGAGTTTCCGGCCAATGTAGGATGTCAAGTCGGACACGCAAAAATTTACAGCACTCGATTTGGACACCGGACGGGGAAATTGCCAACAAATGGGCAAGATTTGAAGAGGTGGACCAAAGTTTGGTCAAATGGCCATGACCCTTGGGGGAGGGGGGATGTAGCATTTTAATGTGGCACCAAATAGTGGGCATTTTGAAGAAGAAGAAAATGTGGGAGAAGAGGGTGCCATCAGGCGCCAAAAAATGTGCTTGATGGAGGGAGGAGGCATCATGCAGCCTACACACAACCTACCCATTTGATCATGGGCCTTGCCTACCCTCTGTATGCTGACTCTATCACCGCCCTTCGCCCGTCAAATGGTGGCCTGGATGAAGATCTCTGTTTCTAGTCTTTCTCTCTCCTCCCTCTCTCTCCCTTAAGGGTCTGTTCTTGTGTGGAAGAAGACAATGAAAAATGGTGGAGGAAAGCTTGTTCGGATGAGACCGGATTACTTCCAGATGGATGAAGACTTGAAGAGTGCTGTTCTTGAAGATTCTGAGCATTAAATGCATGCTGGAAATCAGTCCCGTAATCAAGACCAAGAAACCGAGACCTGAAAATAAGCGGTAATGCTATTTTTATGAAGAAAAATGATCTTTTTATGCTATTTGCTTTATGAAATCTTGTTCATATGGGATGAAAGTTCTTTATGACATTTTTTGCCATGAGTTTGATCAGTTTATGCTCTGAAAATCAGAAAATATAAGGCTACATGGCCAGAATTAATGTCAAAATACATGAAAAACACGCGTTTTAAGGGTAAAATTGGATTTTTTGCTATATAAATGAGAAATATGATATGTCACACCAACTAAATCTGAGTTTTTGCTGTCAATGAACCTAAGGGCCACATGCCCACAATAAATTTTCAATTTCAATCATTATTTATTAAAGAAAAATAGGGAAAAATACCTAAAAATGGGTTTAAAATTAGGAAAAAAAGAAAAATGGGCTGAAGAAAATTAGAAAAAATTATATCTATGTTTGTGCAATGTATAACGATGGCAAAGCACGAGGTTGGCCTCGGTTTGTCCCCGTTTCTATGTTTTGTGCATTTATTGTTCTTTTAAAAGGGAGAAATGCATAGAAACCCTATCTATTCGATCAATGATGCAAAATGCTAAGAGTTGGATGAAGAGGGTCTGAAACACTGAAGGATAAGAAAAGATTTGATTTATGCATTACACTTGGCAAATATGAAATGGTTTAAATAAAGAGGATGGTAGCATGGGCATATGGCTCGGTGCCTCCTTTCAACGCAGCACGCGTTAGTGAAATTCATGGAAAGAATGCTTTATGCACCATGCACAATGTTGATCTTTATTTTGTCTGAGCACATAGCCATACACGATTTGCATTAAGCATAATAATTAAAAGGTATAAAAAAAACCTCCTAGATGCATGGCACCTATCTTCCTTAGGTTGTGACCAACGATGAGTATGAGAGGATGTCCCAAGATGTAGGTTAGTCGTTGGGTCCTAAAGGAAAATTGTAGTGAGAAATGGTACATCCTGGAAAGCAAAATATCGGTACCTTGAGAGGAGTTTGTACTCGTTTGTGTTATATGTTTAGCAGTGCATCAAAGGGCCGATCCCTGCGATGTAGGAGAGCTGCAGTGGGGCTCCGATTATTAGTCACTGGAGTGCCTCCTATATGTGCGTGACAAGACGTTATGCCTAAGTACTTTGGGATTTCCCTTTGAAGAGTTTTAGGGAAACGTTAGACTATAAACTATAAATGCAGGAATTAAGCTTTAGGGCAGTTTGTCCTTCAGCATTAGATTGACGGTCCTAGTCCGCGAGACCGTGAGGGTGTTTGTGTGTCATGAGCATGAGGTCTGGCTAGTGCTATAGCCAGTGCCGGCCCATTTGAGGTCCCATCAGTGGTGCGTCTACCGGGAGCCACTTATAAGTGGTGGTTTTCGGATATAGGGTTTCTAGGGACCAAAAGGAAGTTAGTTTATGTCCTTTGACAAGCAGTGTCAAGCCGAAACCCAGAAAGCAGAACGTGCTAAGAGGGCTAGACGGCAGTTAGAGATCATAAGCCGTTATTCTCCTCAAAGGAGTAGCCCAGTATGTATAAGAAGCATTGGTCATAGTCACCCAACTGCTCCACATATTCTGTTAGGTGCAGGAGGAAGCGCAAGTTCTTCTTCTCCTCCACCAAGTTTACCCACTTCAAGTGGGGGGGTGAATTCACCCGTTCAAGCTCCTATTGCTAATCCGATCGTCGCCATGGCACAACCAATTGCAATTCCTACAGGGACGCCGGATTTACCAGCTCTAGGAGTTTCCTTGCCCATTTTCAATGGGTCAGCAAAAGAGGATGCTGAATTTCACATTTGTGAATTTCAAAGATTGATGTTCAATTATCGCATCCAGGACGAGGGACATCTTATGATGTTCTTCAATATGACGTTAAAAGGAAGGGCTGCAGTATGGTATCACATCATAGAGTCTGGAACCTTAACAACCATTGATCAATTCTATGCAGCTTTCTGAGCGGAATATGCCCCAGAAAGAGGTGGCCAATATTGGTTCCGGGTCTTGAATGTAACACGCCAAGATCCTCCCGAGAATGTGAAAGCATATGCCAAGAAGCTGAAGGAAGTATTCCGTAAGTTACAAACTTACATTCCCATTCTGCCAGCTGCCCCATTGCAATACTTCTTGCATGGGTTGGATTTTAACATCCAAGTACAATTGAGTAGTGTGGCCTTGGCAGACATAGACACCGCTATTACATGGGCAAAGGGAGTAGAAGCACGATTACAAACGGCCTACTCCTCCCGGATGAATGTTAATGGGGGTTTAGTACCTAGCGGCAATCCATCATTGACGAATGGAAGTCAAGGGATGCCTACGACTAACCCTACTGGGAGAGCGAGTATGGTTCAGAATGTACCTTTACTACCGGCTCCTTCCTGTGTGACTATGCCTATGGCAAGTCAATTGGCTCCATCAAATGTTGGAGGCCAAGTTTTGAATTCTAACGTTGTTCCTGTGGGTCAACATCCAATGCCAAATTAGATTGTTAGGCCAATGGAACGACGGGTCGACGATCAAGGCTATGAGTTGAGTGCATCTAATGTCCTTGGCGAAGTTAAGGACATGATGAAGCATTATATGGACATGATTTCCGAACAATATGTTGAGATATCGAGCTCCACTCGTGATATGCCAGGGTGAACCTTGTGCATTTATGTCACTGACTTGTCAGTTGCAGATGCAGTTGGTACACCGCCCATGAATAATAGCTACATGATAGCTATCCTTATCTACTCTAGTTCGTGGCTCAGTTAGTATGTCACCTTAGTTAGTTGAGTTTGGTTTGAGACCCATATATAGGATTCTTCTATTTCTTTGTATGAGAGTTCTTTTGGCTTACACAACTAAGAAGAGGAAAACTGTTTTCAGCCTCCACCTCTGTGTGTATTCCCCCATTGTGCAAGCAAGAAAGCTACAAGTGAGACTCCTTCCTTCTCTCCCATAATCTTGACATGGTATCAGAGCCTTGTTCATGGTAAGGAGCTCAAGAAAGCAAGCCAAGCTCACGGTGTTCTGGTAAGAGGAGCAGTGTTGCTTTCATTTTCTATTTTGGGAGCAAATCTCTGCAGGTAGCACAGCCGGAAATTACAAGAGTGCATTGTCTCAGGTTGAGACGCCCTTTGTGGTGAAGCAAGAGGGCAGTATATGCTGTGGGAGAGGGATTTAGCCATTGGTGACCCTGTTTTTTTGATTTGAGGCCATTTCGGGGCCTGTTTTGGAGGCGAAAGTTTTCTGCACACACTCAGGAAAAGGCCCAGTTTTATGCTGTGCGACCACTGTTCTACAGGTCAGTGAAAAGTTACTGTAGAAATTGCATTGTATACCTGTGCGCAGAGACATTGGAAGTTACAGAATCATCCCTGTTGCCTGTTGATGCAAAATCGTCACTAGGAAGTGACTGTGTGGTCAAATACCACTTTCGTCAGTTTTGCAGATTTGCCATTGTGAGGCTGAAGCTGTGTTCTTTGCAGTGACAGAATTTTTTGCAGTTTTCTGTAATGGCGTCTGATTCTCTTTCACAGATTGTCACTGAAAAGCTTGACAAGAACAACTTCCAAGCATGGAAGTTTAGAATGACAAATTTCCTTATGGGAAAAGGATATTGGGAATTTGTTGCAGGAAATGAAGAAGAACTAGTTCTTCCTGATGTTCCCAATCAACAGCAAATGTAGGCATTTAAAGCATGGCATGAGAGAGCCAGGAAAGTTATGTATTGGCTGTCTATCAGCATTTCAGACTCTATGATTGTGCATATTCAAGATGCAAGTACGCCAAAGGAGGCATGAGATACTTTGTCAAAAATGTATAGCACAAATACGCAAGCCAGGAAAATGCAGCTCAAGCAAGAGTTGCACAATGTGCAAAGAGAAAGTATGAGCATCAATGACTACCACATGAAGGTGAAGAAGATTGCAGATGCACTTGCTTCCATTGGGTCGCCAGTGGAAGATGATGATTTAGTCTCAGTGACCTTGAATGGTCTAGGAAAGGACTATGCACAGTTCCGAACATCCATTTCCGTCCGTGAAAGATTTCCTGATTTTGAGGAGTTGATTGCTCTTCTAATTTCTGAGGAGTAGAGAAATGGTGGTGCATCTTCTTCAGGAGGAACTTCAAAAGAAGCTGTCTTCTACTCAAATGCTGGAAGAGGTAGAGGCAGAGGTAGAGGAGGCCGATATGGAGGCCGTGGTAGAAATCAGAATATGCAGCAAACTCAAGAAAACCAGTTCTATGGAGGAGGACGTGGTAACTCTAGAGGCAGGGGGAGCCAAAGAGGTCGTGGTGGATGGCAAAGAGGCCAAAATGCAAACAGCAATGTTGAATGCTACTACTGTGGTAAAATGGGTCATATGGCTAAAGACTGCTATAAAAAGCAGAATGACATCATGAATGGAAAACTGCAACAAGGGAATTATGCATCTTCTAGTAGACAGGGTGATGACAGAAATGAGCATTTGTTCATGGTGCAGCACATGAACAATTCTGTGACAAGTGCAGAAGAAAGCAACGATGTGTGGTATGTTGACTCAGGTGCATCAAACCACATGACAGGTCATGCAGAATGGATGGAGGATGCAAGGAAAATGGAAAAACCAGGATTTGTGGAGACTGGCGATGATATTGCACATCCTATTGTGCAGATTGGAAAAATTCCTTTGTCCATGCAAGATGGGAAAAAGAAATACCTGTCCGATGTATTTCATGTCCCGAATATCACCAAGAATCTGGTTTCTGTTGGTCAAATGGTTGAGCAGGGCTTGCACGTCAGATTTAATCCTCATGGATGCTTTGTTGAGGATATGAAAAATAAAGGTCGCTTGATAGCAAAAGGAAAGAAGAAGGGCAGAATGTTTACGTTGGATGCAGACATGCCTGAATTGAGTGCAGCAATGTTTGCACATGGGACCGGTGTAGTTGCAGATATTAATATCTGGCATAAACACATTGGTCATGTTAATGTACAGCGACTTAAATCAATGCAAGCCCAAAATATTATTGCAGGATTGCCCAAATTCAAGGTTGCAGAAATGCATAAGGTATGTGAAGCCTGTCAGTTTGGAAAACAGGCAAGGAAACCATTTCCCAGACATGTTCAAGAGAGTGAGAAGCCATTAGAATTAATCCACTCTGATGTGTGGACTACTAAAGCTGCATCTCTTGGAGGCTGTCATTATTTTGTCACTTTTATTGATGACTATAGCATAAAAGTTTGGGTGTATTTTATGAAAAAGAAAAGTGAAGTTTTTGGGCATTTCAAAACTCTTAAAGCTATGGTTGAAAAAGAAACAGGCCTGCAGATAAAATGCCTAAGGTCAGATGGAGGGGGAGAGTACCTCTCAAATGAGTTTGCAAGGTTCCTGCAGGAGCATGGCATAAAGCAGCAATATTCATGCAGTCATACCCCACAATAAAATGGAATTGCAGAAAGGAAAAACAGGCATATTGGAGAGGTATCTTGTGCCATGCTCAATGAAAAAGACTTGCCAGATTTTTATTGGGCTGAAGCAGTTGCTACAGCAGTCTACATAATGAACAGGACTCCCACTGTAGCAATATATGGAATGACTCCAGAGGAGAGGTATACTGGTAGGAAATCAGATATTTCTCATTTGAAAATTTTTGGTTGCATTGCCTATGTACATGTGCTAGATGAGTTGAGATCCAAGTTGGATCCAAAAGCTGAGAAGTGCATCTTTATTGGTTACTCTCTGCAGCAAAAAGGGTATAGATGCTATAACCCTTCTACTCGTAAGTTTACAGTGAGTAGAGATGTTGTTTTTGATGAGATGAGTAGCTGGTATAAACCAGTAAATGTGATTGATGATGTAGATGCGGAAAATGGTAATGCTGCACAGAATTCACAGCAGCAGTCACAAAATATTAGTGGACCTGGAGCGTCCTCTAGCAGTGGTTCACATTCTTCGCCATGGACAGGCAGATTGAGATCAGGAGAATCTTCTCAAAGTAATGCAGATAGTGGTATGCATGTATCACGAAAAGGAAAAGAGAAGGTTGATTAGCCCATGTTTGATGTGAATGCAGGTCACTCTTATGTGGATGGTGAATCCAGTGGCTCAGAACAGAGCATTGATGATGAGTTGGGTATTCCTTCTATTGTTACACCTGGAGTAAGGAAGATCAGGGATGTTTTGAGAGCACCTGGGAGTGAACCTACTTTGTGCAGGTCTACGAGAGCTAGGTATCCAGTGGATAGGCTGAAATATGATGGATTTACAGCCATTCACTATGCATATATGGTCAAAGTGATACAGGAACCAAAACCCACTTCTTTTGAGTAAGCCATGAGAAAAGAAAAATGGGAGAAAGCGATGGATGAAGAAATGGATGCCTTGGAAGCAAATGCTACATGGGAATTGGTACCTTTGCCTAAAGATAAAAATGCAATTGGCTGTAAGTGGGTTTATAAGGTGAAGCACAATGCAGATGGTTCTGTGAATAGATACAAGGCAAGATTAGTAGTCAAGGGGTATGCACAAACATATGGCATTGACTATGAAGAAACATTCAGTCTGGTTGCAAGGATGGCAACCGTAAGAGCAGTCATTGCTATGGCTGCATCAAAGGGATGCTCTTTACATAAGATGGATGTAAAGAATGCCTTCTTGCATGGTGATTTGCAAGAAGAGGTCTATATGGAGTTGCCACCAGGTTATGTGCATGCTGTTCATTCTGAGTTTGTTTGCAGGTTGAAAAAAGCCTTGTATGGCTTGAAGCAAGCACCTAGAGCATGGCCTGACAAGATAGGACAGTATCTTGTCACTATTGGCTTTCAGATCTCCAAGGCAGATTTCTCACTTGATGTGAGAAAAACAGAGAAAGGTATTATGCTACTTGTCATTTATGTTGATGATTTGATTATGACAGGTGACAGTGATGAAGATATCCTTCATGTGAAAATACTATTGAAACAGAAGTTTGAGATGAAGGATTTGGGAGAGCTGCGTTATTTCTTGGGCATTGAGGTGATTAGATCACCAAGTGGGATACAGCTCTTGCAGAGGCAGTATGGATTGGACATACTGTCTAAATATGGGATGACAGGCTGTAAGCCTATTTCAGTTCCTTTGGAGCAGAATGTGAAGCTGAGCGCAGATGCAGGTGAGCTTCTGGAAGACCCTACTATGTACAAACGCATAGTAGGAAGCTTGATTTATATGACTATTACCAGGCCAGATTTGAGCTATGTTATTGGATTGGTAAGTTAGTTTATGCAGGCTCCAAGGAAACCGCATTTGGATGCGGCTAGATGCATACTCAGGTATGTGAAGTCCACATTGTAGTATGGACTATTTTATGAGACTGGGGTTCAGATACAGTTGCATGGATACACTGATGCTGATTGGGCTGGTAGTATTTCTGATAGACGATCTACCAGTGGATATGTGTTCTCTTTTGGGAGTGCTGCAGTCACTTGGAGCAGCAAGAAACAGCCTACAGTTGCCTTGTCCAGCACAGAGGCTGAGTACAGGGGTGCAACAATGGCTGCATGTGAGGTAGCTTGGTTGCATAAGCTACTTTATGATATGCATCAGTCTACAGATGGGCCAGTTGTCATTTATTGTGACAACATGAGTAGTATACACTTGGCAAATAACCCAGTCTATCATGCTAGAACAAAGCACATTGAGGTGCATTATCACTATGTGTGAGAGAGGGTTTTACTAGGTCTTATTGATCTAGTTTATGTCAGCACAGAGGATCAGGTAGCTGACATATTCACGAAGGCATTGGGAGCAGAGAAGCTGCGCAAGTTCAAAGACCTGCTTGGTTTGTAGGAATTGGGATTGAGCTCGAGGGGGAGTGTTGAGATATCGAGCTCCACTCGTGATACGCCAGGGTGACCATTGTGCATTTATGTCACCGACTTGTCAGTTGCAGACGCGGTTGGTACACCGCCCATGAATAATAGCTACATGATAGCTATCCTTATCTACTCTAGTTCGTGGCTCAGTTAGTATGCCACCTTAGTTAGTTGAGTTTGGTTTGAGACCCATATATAGGGTTCTTCTATTTCTTTGTATGAGAGTTCTTTTGGCTTACACAACTAAGAAGAGGAAAACTGTTTTCAACCTCCACCTCTGTGTGTATTTCCCCATTGTGCAAGCAAGAAAGCTACAAGTGAGACTCCTTCCTTCTCTCCCACAATCTTGACACAATATCGACAAATAGCCGTCGACGTTAATTTCTTGAAGAAGCAACAAAATCTAATAGGGAGTCGACACCCTAAAGAGGGTGGACCCTCTAGATTCAGCTGTAAATGGTGTGGTGGACAGCACTTCCCCAGAAACTGTCCAAATGTGAAATGTGACATTTGTGGGAAGTCGGGCCATTTAGCTGCTACCTATTGGAGTAAGATTAGTTTCCTCCAACAAGGGAGTAAATAGCTGGGCCCAGTGAATCATAGAGGGTAAGGAAATAACTTGCAGCAGAATGATGCACCAAGACAAATATTGCAGAGGGGAAAAACAACTATAGAAGAGTTGCCACAAGCCAACGGAGTCAGCCTTATTGAGGCTGTACGAGTCAATAATGCTGAAATCTCTAACTTAAGAGCCGTGACAAGAGGCCAAAAGGCTAAAGAGGTTGACAAAGATAATGCAAAACCGATTGAGGCAAACCCTAAACAAGGGGATAAGGGGACGCAAGTCCAGAATCCTAGCATAGAAGGGGGATCACTAAGGCTGGTTGACAAGAAAGTTGACCCTAAGAAGGATGAGAAAGTGCCAAGAAAGAAGGCAAGAGCTAAGAAAGAAGCATCAAAACCGGTCCAAAGACCAAAAGAGAAGATGGTTTGGCGAGAAAAGAGAGCTTTGGCTACCTATCATGATTTTGATTTAGCAAGTTCTCTTTGTGAAGTCAAACCAGACATAAACCTTCTACAATTGATCAAATTATCTCCAGGAGTATGCAAGGAATTTAAGAAGATCCTGGATATCAGGTATATTGTGGAACCTCTGGGCATAGCACGAGTAGGAAATGTGGGAGCTTTCGCTCAACCGCCAAGACCCACGGACCGCTTATTATTTCAAGCATTCCAAGCCGAGCACTAATGGCTACCTCTCACATAGCCAATGCGCCATCCATATCTACGGGTGTAGTGAGCTTACCTCCATGCCGTTCAAGTTACCTCCTCTCCCACACACTCCGGTAGCTCCACGATCCAAGTGCAAGCTTCAAGCAAGCTCCATCCTCAAGCTCCACGCTCCATGCTCCAAGCTCCATTGCCGCGAGCAAGAGAAGAGAAGAGAAGAGAAGAGAAGAGAAGAGAAGAGAAGAGAAGAGAAGAAGAGAGGAGAAGATGGAGAGCTTCTCCTCCTCGGTCTCTCACCCTCACACACTCACTCCCTCACACTCTCACACTCCCTCTCTCAAGCACAAGCTCAAGCAAGCAAGCAAGAAGAAGAAGAAGAAGAAGAAGAAGAAGAAGAAGAAGAAGAAGAAGAAGAGGAGAGCTACTTTTGGCCACACACAAGAATGAGCTTCTCATTCACTTTTTAACTTTATATACAAAACCCTAAATCCCTTTTTGGGTGGTCATCCCCTTTTCCCTTTTTTACATGGTCAGCCGTAGCCTAGGCCCTTTTTTCCATTGTCCTTCTATCTTCCTAGCTTCCTGTCCACTGCCTATCTACATTTACAAATTGCACGGGTGAGAGCCTGGCGCTCTTTTACAAGATTTCAAGGTGTGCCTTTTTATTTTAAAATGTGCATTTCCCCTTTTGCCTTTGCCTTGGACTTTTAAGGTTGCCCTTGCGCTTTTGGCATTTTCTCCTCTTCTTTCTTCAGTCGGGCTACCTTTTTTCTGCCTTTGCCTTGCGTCTTTTCCACTTCCTTTTTCTTTCTTCGTGTTGGGGTTAACATTACCCCCCTCCTAGACGAGTGCCAGTCCCATGGCACTCACCGTCGTAGATAGCAAGCTGGAGCATGCACCGACGACGTGGGTGACAAGGACGTCTGTGGTTTTCGTGGAGGTGTGTTGGTGGTGGTGTGGAAGAAGGTCTTGGGGGCCTGTTGGTGGCCAAGATGGCTAGTGGAAGGTTGTTGGAGTTGGTGGTAGGGCTATTCTGTGTTGGGGATTGCATTGATGGTCAGCACAAGTGTTGGGTTGTTAGGGATTCTGCTCATGACGATTCTTTGTGGGCTTGTCGGATGGTAAGGGATAAGCATTCAGAGTTGGATGTTGATGAGAGCGAACGAAACTTTTGTTGGAGTCTTCAACACTTGCAAGTGAAAATCTCTCATGTGGTCTCTCCCTAAGGGTAGTGCTAGTCTTCTCTATTGTGCACAAGACATAGTGCAATTAGTTTGGGAGACATGTCGAACTCTAAGCAAGCTGAGGGTACAGTCCTGCAGTTGAGGACCCAAACTGTGTATATACTTCATTGTAGATATTATGTAAGGGCTTGCACATACTTAGATATTACGTAGCTAGAAGACTATAGGCCTGGTTCCTGGTAAAGCACTGGGTCAGTGAAACAAGGGCTTATGTGATGGAAAAGTTTGTTGATGAAGACGGGGAGTACACTTGAAGATAGCTTGAGACCTCATTACGGTCTTGTCAAGACCACGTAGCAATGAGCTCCTTGATGTCTAGCTTTTGGTAGCTAGTGACTATCTGTAGTGCTTGAAAGGTATGGTGTACTTGTCCATTTGTTCCTGCCTTGCTTACCATTGTTGATAGGCATTGAGGTGAGTGCAAAAGAATTGTGCAAGTGGTTCAGGGTGACAGGTCTACTCATAGGCAAGGCGAGCTTCCGAGGTGTGTCCTGCCCTTGATGTGCCCTGAACAATTGTGGGGGATGTACAAAGAGCTAGGGGATTAGGGACGGAGCCACCTGACCAAGGCCACTGGACGTACCTAATTTGAGGACCCCTAGGTGCGGTGCTGTGATTGTTTTTTTTTTTGAAAAAATGAATATAATCAATGCCATACTTTGAGGCTGTTAGCCTTTCATTTGGATTTGAGAAACGTTGGGATCCAAAGGCTATGCAGAATGGATATTACAGAGATGATTGTGTCACCAGCCTTGATGCTAGAGGAACTGTTGTTGAGATGGAGAGATACACGTGGGATTTTGCAAACCTATTTGTAACATGGGAGACATCAAACAATTGAGGTAGCACTTGGAGTGAGTTGTGCATGGACAAGGGCAGAGCCTCTTGCGAATTGAGTCTAGGACGACGGTTGCCCTTGTTGAGAGCGTGGCTCCTGCCCGAACACAGAGTTTGGCCAAGAAGGAGGGGGTAATCGACGATTATGCTTTGGCCATGCTTAGTTGCAATATGTGCTTTTTCTGCAAAGGTGTCCTTGGGTTCTCATCTAGTGGCGTTTCCGTCATGGCTTTTGTTCCTTGGTATCTTGTCACTTCCTCCATAATGATTCTTTGGGGGGAATGGTGGTCTTGTGGTGACCTGGATATTAAACGCTTCTAGACCTTGACCTGTGTCATTCTACATCCTCTTGTCACTTTATGAGAGTACATGCATGGTACATGCCACAACTATAATAAACCAGTACAATGAAAGGAGACATCACTTATGTGAATTCCATGGTGTTGACTTAGATACTTAGCACCTGCGCTTGATTAACTTTTTCTGTTGTTAAAGACATGAAATCTATTAAACGCAGATATGAAAAGTTTGTACAATTGGGAAACATGTCCACATTTAACCATTTAAAGACAAAAAGTCATGGCCAAGCAGCATTTGATAAGTGTTTTATACAACATGGGGCTACTCTATTTGTACAAGGCGGGGCGAGTTTAGGTGGTCGGGCGACTGATGCTCTACTGTGTGCTTGGCTCCCATGGGTTTGGGCGGGGAACATGTTGGCCGGGACATGAATGGTGTAGTCCCGGCCTGCTACCGTTTCCAGAATGTCTTT
Organism: Lygodium microphyllum; assembly: GCF_053477565.2. Taxonomy (NCBI): domain Eukaryota; kingdom Viridiplantae; phylum Streptophyta; class Polypodiopsida; order Schizaeales; family Lygodiaceae; genus Lygodium; species Lygodium microphyllum. The sequence continues at coordinate 128,702,679 of NC_141143.1, forward strand.
AAACAATTCATTAAATTCTTCCCTGTCTCGGGCCACCTTTTCTGCCCTTGAGCATCTGGTGCCCGAATGTATGTTGAGGGTTTGTGCCACTGGCGTTGCCACCTGTTGCGCATTTCTTCGAGTCTCATCTTTTTTGACTCGTGGATTCTTTGGCCTTCGTCCGGGATGGTGTCGCTTGGGGCCTCGCTTCTTGGCATACCTCTTGAGGGTGGGCACATAGCGCTCCGGTGGAGGGGCGCATACCACATGCTCCCGTCGTCTGTGAAGAGCATCTTTGCATGCCAGATGGCCATGGTTATCCATGCACTCCATCTGGAAGCCTGCAAGATGCAATCCAGGGGTTAGACCTTGATACATGATACAACTGTTCGTATGGAAGGGATTTTAGTGTGGTTCATCAAGTGCTTATGACAAGAAGGGGAGGGGTGAGGCATGCAGTGTTTGTCGTAGAGGGATAGCCCCCCATGAGGATGTCCATTTTGCCTCCAGCCATTAGCCAATATTGGCCTATGCTAGTTGAGTGGACTGGTTGTCATGGAGTGGGATAGGGCACGTCCTCGGAAGGATAGACCAAAAAGGGAGGAAGGTGTATATAAAGGGGCTGCACCCTATCTACACCATCAGAGTTGTTGGTCAAGGCTTCCTGTAGCGGTAATGTGGGTTGCATGCCCTTCACTTGGAGGTGGGGATGGTCACACGGCTTTTACATGCGTGATGAGAGGAGGACTTGAGGAGCTTAGCCTGTTAGACCCAACTCTTCTCCCTGCGCTTGACTATCATTGCTTGTATGTGTTGATATTGTTTATACACGGTGTCACACAATTCAGTGTTTATTTATATACATATTTATGAATCCATGTCACTTCACGAGGATGAGAACCAATTGTAGAACTCGGGGTTGTACTGGAGTGTGGCACACACGTCCAGCACTTGTGGCAGCTTACTCAATACCGATAGAAATTTTGCCACATCGAGTAGCATGGAACCTTGTCCGAGTCTACTGGCGACATGTAACTCCTCCTCAGTGAGAACCTTATCAAGCAGAGGGTTTTCTTGGCTTGGTCTAGCCAAGTCCTTGCCCCGAATGGCAGTCAACACTCGAAGGGAAGTTGGTGCCACATAGGTTGGGTCCCTTTGCGATCGCCATTTGGCCAATCGCTCCTCAGAGACTGTCATGATCTGAGCCCCTAGTTTGGCCATTGCAACGCAGTTCTCACACTAGCACTGTTCAAATTGACTTCGGCCCTTTGTTAGTCGCTTTAGTTGCTCTATGTCTACAAGATTCGATCAACAGAGCACTTCATTGAACGTGACAGTTAAGCGCAGTTCGTGGGCTTCCTCGTCAGAGATAAGTCGCATGCGTTCATGCAGGAGCCTGTCATAGTGCTCGTTAAGATGTTCCTGCTCTTCCCAAGATAAAGGGAAGGGCAAGTACTCTCCAAGCAGCTCCTTGGGGATTGTGCCTATGTCCGCAAGGACGTAAACGCGTGCAACCACTTTAAGCTTAGCATCCAACTCAGCTAAGCATTCTGCGACCCTTCTATGTTCAACGAGGGCTTACTCGGTTGCTATTTCATGCAAGGTTCTAGGAGTTTTCCTAGTCTTGAGCATAGCTGGGGGTTCAGGTCTGTATGAGCAAGATTGGTCAATGCTAGGATTGCTCATGCTCTTGGGGTTTCTTTTTTTCTCTTGAGGCTTCGTTATTGCATCATGGTTCTCCCCGGGTGTGACTGGTATGACCTTGTCACCCTGTTGTGACAGCGTTGTATCCACTCTTGATTGATCAATGTGAGTTCTATTGTCAGTGGATAGAGTGTTGCAAACAACTGTTGAGGGCAACAGTTGCTTTGGTTTTTCAAAGCACACGGATGTGTGTGAGGGTTCACCGCTATTAGGAGAGGCATTAATTGGCTCATTGGTGGATGGATTCGAAGCTTTATTCATCGGCTCTCCGGCGCTCTTTGTCTCAATGTTCTTGGGGTCCACAACCACCTGCAACTATTGTTTTCTCTGCTTTCTCCTCTTTTTCTGGGTCAACGTCGGTGCATCTAACAACAACTCAGGACCTAGGACTAGGTCAACCGTTGTCGTGCTTGGTTGGGCCTCAACATTCTCTCCCTCTAGTGTGTCCTTATGGGACATAGCCGTGGCTTGCTGAATAGCATTACTAGGCTGTGAGGGTACAACTGCCTCCCTTTTCGTGGAGTCTAGCTCTTCAGCTAGCTTCCTTGTGTTTAACTCCTCCAGCTTAGGCTCTAGGCACTTTGAAAGTGCTGGAGTTGTCAAGGAAGTTGGTTGCGACACCTCCTCCATAGGTAAACTACTAAGGACACGTTCCACAAGGGGCATTGTCATGGCCAAGGGCTGTGACTACTGTGATCCCTGATTGGAAGTAGTAGCAACTAATTTAGTGGGCTGGCTACCCTTGATGGATTGCGGTGTCAAGTACCTAAGGCAATCAGAAGTGGTCGTGTCTTTTATTGCCCTTTGAGCACTCATCTGTGTAGATCGATCTAGTCACATTAGGTGGCTCGTGCATACCCTTGGGTCGAGAGCTACAGATGGCGTCATGTCCCACCTCTTGGACATTTGGAAGCTTAGATGGAGATAGAGATTGGAATTGAGCAGTTTCCCTTGACAGCCGTTGTTGTGCTTCCTGTGTTCGTTTGGAAAAAGAGGATGTAGGAGATCTAGGACTCTTAGGCGGACTTGGCACTGGCTGAATGATTTGCTCGAGGCTATTAGACAATTGTGCCATTTGCTTTGTTGAGCGATCAGCCTCACCTTGAGCAATGTTGTGCCTGTGGTGCTCATTATCCTTTTGGGCAGTCAGAGGCTCCTTGAGTACTAGTGGTCCTTGTGCATGCTCGACAGTTACCTCTGATATCTGCTTGCTAAGCATGCTAGGTTGAGGCTCTTTCTTTCGAACACTCATGTTTGCTTTCTTGCCTCGAGACCTAGAGCTTCCCCTAGATTTCCTCCAGGGCTTCATTGCTTTTGATGCACTCTGGCCTTACATTGATGGAAGTGGTTTAGCAGGGAATTTTGGTACCCAAATCCATTGGTTACTTGTGTAGTACCCTTGAGCACATAGCAACGCTTTGGATATCCATTGCGGCGTTGTGTTGACCCTCCATCGATGCCTGCATCTATAAGGCTTGGGCTTCTTTTGGGGTCTTCTACGATATTTGTAAGTCCAAAGCCCGTCCTTGGCATTATCTCTTGACCTTGCTTTTTCAAGCCTTGGCTCACCCACTGGTTCTCGTTATTCGACATGTGCTTGTATTAACTCTTCCAACAAATCCTCGCTCTCGTCGGTAGGCTTGACTGTTATGTCAGCACCTTGCTTGCCTTCCCCTCGAGGTTCGATGAGGTCACCCTTGCTAAAGGTCATGACTACCCTCACACCTGGTAGTGTCAGGTGTATCCTCTGTACTACATAGTCAACCTCACACTTGGTCACCCTTTTGAAGGGTCTTCCTAGGCGGGTTTCTTTCCCGCAGCTAGGACTATTTGGAGGAACATGAAATAGGATAGGCAAGCTTTCCATTTCAATTGTCGCAAGGATTTTGCACTTCCCTATGAGTGCTTGTGGTTGCCCCCCATAAGGGCTAAGAGTTGCACTAGTCGGTGTGAGCTCTGGTTGGCCTAGTAGGGTCCATGATTCATAGGTCAAGATGTTGAAATCTGCTTCCTCATCAATCAGAGCATCAATAGTGTGCTCTCTTTTCGCGGTGAGTTTGATCCTAAGATAAGCAAGTAGTACTATGTCTTCATCTTCCGGGTCTTGGCTTGTAAATTTAAGCCTTCTGACAGATGCCCTTGAGTCCCCACTTGCATGACCAGACGTGGGTTCTCCACCAATGTCTTGGGTTGTCTGTGCAGTGTTGCTCAAGGTACATCTCTCGTCAAGAGTGTCATGTCTAGTCATCCTTGCATTGATAGCTTGATGATGTTGCCTTTTGCTTCGACTAGACGCAGTTTGAACACAATGTACATGTGTTCTCGTGGTGTGGCCTTTTTTCCCTGGATGGCTAGATAGGCCCGTTGAGGTTCTAGGATCTCTGTTTCTCTCTGTTCGGGTATGGGCTTGTGATTTCTCTTTTACAAGTGAGGATCCATGCTCATGTAGAGCCATTACTACACTAGGGTCTAATTTGGAGGACCTGTCATGATGCGCGTCTTCCCTCCAACTTGCTTGGGGGAGGTGCGGAGGGGGCAGGGCCCCCTCTGCGGGAGTCCTAAGGGTCAGTCCCCCCCCGGCCCGGAGGGCCATTACGGTAAAAGCCATGCACAATTTGAAGGATTGTTTATAGCCAAATTTTGAACTACATGCTCTACATTTTAGCCCGGTAATGGATCTATGATATGGTTTCGGCTCTATATGGTTTCTCGGTTAATTTCACTGTCTTCAGGTTAAAATTTGAGAAAATCTGAATTCAGGCTAACAGGTCCGAATTGTAGGGTTCGAGTGGGTCACTCGGACGGGCCGAGGCGCATAGGCCGAGGGCTGAGTTCGGACGATTTGGACGAAGTCGAACGAGGTCACCCAGGCGGGCCGAGGCACTTGGGCCGAGGGCCGAGTATGGGACGTGGCCGAGGGCCGAATTTGAGTCTCGGACAGGTCGTTCGGGTGGGCCGAGGCCAAATGTGCCATGTGGCAAAAGTTGTGACTTGGGCGGCCGAATGGGTTGACTCGGATAGTTTTTCCTCGGACGGTTGAGGCCAACTAGGGTTTGGCCGAGTGGACCGTGTGGTCTGAGGGCCGAGTCTGGGCCTCGGACCAGAGTCGACGTGACTTGGATGCACTGAACGCCACACGTGTTTTTTCGCCGAAGCTCGCAAAATTCATCGTGTAAGGCGCTGGGGGTCTTCCCCCTTGTCCAGCAACTCCAGATTGGTCCTACTGCTGTAGGGGGAGGTGTAGAATTACCTGGGCCAGCCAAAGATCTCCTTGATGCCAAGATTGAAGTGGATTTCCTCACCAAGCTTTCCTCTGCTCTCCTGCTCTTCTGAAACCCTGTAATGCACAATGTGGCCTTTCTTGTCACTTCTGGTCCCTATACCCTCTTCCGGGTATGGTATTGGCATCCCCAATAACTCACTTACCGACCTTAGGCATCACAAGTAAGTTTTTAACCACTTTTGCATGATTCTTGCCTTGTTTTTGCCCCGTTTTGCAACAGCACCGATTTGGGGAAAACCCTTACTTCGATGCTCAATTTGAAGCGCGCAAGCGCTCAAGGCTTGAATCCATTTGTCCCGGCAACGGAACCAAAATGTGGGAGCTTTCGCTCAACCGCCAAGACCCACGGACCGCTTATTGTTTCAAGCATTCCAAGCCGAGCACTAATGGCTACCTCTCACATAGCCGACATGCCATCCATATCTACGGGTGTAGTGAGCTTACCTCCATGCCGTTCGAGTTACCTCCTCTCCTGCGCACTCCGGTAGCTCCACGATCCAAGTGCAAGCTCCATCCTCAAGCTCCATGCTCCAAGCTTCATTGCCGCGAGCAAGAGAAGAGAAGAGAAGAGAAGAGAAGAGAAGAGAAGAGAAGAGAAGAGAAGATAAGAAGAGAGGAGAAGATGGAGAGCTTCTCCTCCTCGGTCCCTCACCCTCACACACTCACTCCCTCACACTCTCACACTCCCTCTCTCAAGTACAAGCTCAAGCAAGGAAGAAGAAGAAGAAGAAGAAGAAGAAGAGGAGAGCTACTTTTGGCCACACAAAAGAATGAGCTTCTCATTCACTTTTTATCTTTATATACAAAACCCTAAATCCCTTTTTGGGTGGTCATCCCCTTTTCCCTTTTTTACATTGTCGGCCGTAGCCTAGGCCCTTTTTCCCATTGTCCTTCTATCTTCCTAGCTTCTTGTCCACCGCTCTTTTACAATATTTCAAGGTGCGCCTTTCCCCTTTTGCCTTTGCCTTGGACTTTTAAGGTTGCCCTTGCGCTTTTGGCCTTTTCTCCTCTTCTTTCTTCAGTCGGGCTACCTTTTTTCCGCCTTTGCCCTGCATCTTTTCCACTTCCTTTTGCTTTCTTCGTGTTGGGGTTAATAGAGGAAGATTGGTTTGTTGACCATGCTGAAAAGAACTGCCCAAGGGTTCTAGCTTATGTAGATGGAATATTAGTGGAACATGCCATTGTAGACACTGGATCCTCCGTCAATATCATGAGTTCAGAATTGATGGAGAGGTTGGGTCTAGGCATCCAGAAAGACAGCTCCACCCTTCTGAGAATGGCTGATGATAGTCTAAGACAACCAGAAGGTTGCGTTACTAAGGTCCATGTTACAGTAGCAACTGTAGAATGTTTCTTGGACTTTAGGGTGATAAGATTTGCAGGACGTCCTAGCTATCAAGTCTTGCTAGTAGGTAGACCTTGGATCTTACGAACAGACTGTCAAGTTGATATACCCACCGGTCGAGTGGTTCTAGGTAGAGGTGCTAATCGAGTAATGGTCGATGCTTACCCTGAGTCTCCTCAAAGTGAGAGAGCTCCTTTATCTTCTACTGAATTAGAGACAGCAAACAATCCATCCGGTAGTGAGACATCATCCAGTGACGAATCTAAAGAGGGGTCCACTACAGAGGATGTCTATTAGATAACTCTAAATGAGCCGATGGAGCCGCAAGATAGGATAAGAGATGCGGATGTGATTGAGTTGGACCTTGGCACGCCGAATGATTCGCATCCAATTAAATTAGGTTCCATGCTCAATTCAGCAGAAAGGGAGGGCTATGTGTCCTTGATTCAAGAATTCCACGATATCTTTGCTTGGAGTTATGATGAGCTGAGAGGTATTCCTCCCAGCCTGGCTGTTATACTATTCCTGTAAAAGAAGGCAGTCGTCTTGTGCATCAGAAAGTAAGGCGTATGCCTTTTGAACTGAGGGACAGGTTGTTTGAGGAGTTACAGAAGTTAAGAAAAGCTGGTTTAATCTTCCATGTTCAACACACAGAATGGTGTTTACCAGTTGTTATTAGGAAAAATAAAAACAACCAGATCCGACTATGTGTGGATTTTAGAGAGTTGCATAAGCAGACGGTTAAATATTACTACTCGTTGCCATTTATTGACCAGATTTTGGATCAATTAGTGGGTAGAAAATATATTCATTCATGGATTACTTTGAGGGATATAACTAGATGGCAATTGCAGTAGAGGACAAGTTGAAAACAACTTTTATTACGGTCTTTGGTACTTTTGCATACCATGTGATGGCCTTTGGTTTATGCAATGCACTTGGATCGTGGCAGCGAATAGCAGACAAGACCTTCGGTGACATTTCCCCAGATGAGTTGAAAGTATTTATCGATGACCTGGGGGCAGCCACTGTAAGGGAAAGGGTGTTGGTTATCTTAAGAAAATGCTTTGAGCGTTGCAGACAATTTTGTATCGCTCTTAACCCACGGAAGTGTGTCTTTGGAGTACCTTATGGGCTATTGCTGGGCCATGTGGTTAGTTCAGTAGGGATAGCAACTGACCCTGAAAAGATCAAGATCATAGTTGCTATGAGTCCACCACGCACTCCGAAAGAGGTTCGTAGCTTTCTGTCGTCGATAGGATACTATCAGAGGTTTATAAATGCCTTAGTAGAAAGAACATTGCCATTAACGGATTTATTATCCTTTAGCTGTTCATTTGAATGGAGCGACCCTTGTAAGGTAGCTTTTGAGGATGTGAAAAAGGAGCTAGTAAAAGCACCAGTTTTAAAAGCACCTAAAAGAGGCAAGGTGTTCTACATATTTTCAGCAGCCACCATGCATACTATCTACTGTTTAGCCCAAGGAGAAAAAGTGGTATCATTCGATAGCTTTTGCTAGTCGAAAATTGGGCATTTCAAAGATCAATTATACCTACATGGAGAAGTTGTGTCTTACGATGGTCTTTGGGACTAAGAAATTCACGCACTACATCCTCTATGAAAAGGTAGTGTTCTATACAAAGACGAAAGGGCTTAGATTGCTTATGAACAAGCTGCAGTCGCTTGATCATTTGGCAAAGTGGTTAATCACTTTGCAGGAGTTCGATTATGAGATTAAGAGTAAGCCATCAAGGCTGCAGGGTATTGTGGAATGCCTTGTAGATTTCGGGGAGCCGAAAGAGACTTTGGCTGAAGGAAGTGATATTGAGGAAATGTTTAAAATTGATACAGCTTCTATCCCATCTTGGTATGCTACTATTATGCATTATCTATCAACGGGAGAGACAGGAGCCGGTTTATCAAAGTCTGAAAAGAGAAAAATCAAACATCAAGCTTTGAAGTTTTCCTTGATCGCAGGGACACTATATTGGCAAGGTGTTGATGATATCTATCGTCGATGTGTGATGCGTGCCTGACGAGGTTCCTTTCATCTTGGAGGAGTGTCATGACTCTGCATGTGGAGGGCACTTTGCGAGATGGTTGACGGAGCAGAAAGCTTTGAGAGCCAGATATTGGTGGCCGTCTATCTTCCAAGATTCTTTTGAGTATGTTAAGATATGTGATACTTGTCAAAGGTATGACAGTAGAGAGAATAGGAAATGCCCACTTACGCCTATCATGGCTATCCTTCCATTTGAGAAGTGGGGCATTGACTTTATGGGTCCTATTACCCCGTCATCTACTACTCAGAAGAGGTATATTATAGTAACCACTGATTATTTTACAAAATGGTCAGAAGCGCGGGCGACGAGGCAGGACAATGCAAAAGAGACTGCAAGTTTTCTTTTAGAGCAGATTATCTGCTATTTCGGTCCACCGAAGGAACTAATGTCGGACCGTGGAACCCATTTTTTGAATAAGGTGATCAAAAGCTTGACTGAAGCTTGGCAAATCAAGCACAATAAAATGACTCCTTATAATCCGCAAGCAAACGGACAAGTTGAAAGTACTAATAAGCAGCTTGTGGAAATCTTATCTAAAATAGTCTCTGAGAAGAAACGAAACTGGGATAGGAAGTTGTATGTGGCAGTATAGGCGTACAATACAACGTTCAAGCGAGCTATCAGCCATACTCCATTTAAATTGGTTTAGGGGAAGAGTGTGTGCTACCCCTTGAGATTGAATTGCCCACCATACGATTTGCAATTAACCATTCTTTGGGAGATAAGGATTCCCTTTTTGAACGTTTCACGACCATAGCCCACCTAGATGAGCTGAAGTTGCAGAGCTTATTACACCAGGAGGTAGCTAAACGTCGGATGAAGCAGTTGCATGACCTTAGAGCGAAGAAGTATACCTTTAAAAAAAGGGCAATTAGTCCTCTATTATGATGCGCGTAGGGAGCTGTTTCCAGGGAAGCTGGAACCTAAATAGGATGGTCCCTACAAGATTGTTAGGTTAGGGAAAAATAGGTCTATGGCCCTATTATTTGATCTACAGGGAGTAGAGTTTAACAATAAGGTTAATCTTAATAAGATTAAACCTTATTATTTCTAAGTATGCTAATATAGAGAAATGCATTGGAGGTCCATGTTGGGGATGATTTGAGACCTACAAAAGAGCTTAAAGCCGATTGATGGGTCGATTAATTCCTTATTTGGAGCACCCATATATGGAGCAGAGATACCATCAAGGGAAACTCATTTGGTGGAGCAAAGGATACAACATGATTGAGCAAGAAGACGGAACCTTTGTGTTGGAGATCAAAGTCTTTTGCCATCACTGTTTACGACTGTTGACAAGGATCCCTATTGAGTTCAATGAAGAAGGTGGGATGGAGCCGTCAGTTCATCCTCTCAACATGCTAAAATTTGATTACCATAATTACGAATAGAGGAGTTCATGATGGCAGGCTGTGTAAACCCATTGTGGATGTATACATAATATTTTGATGGAGCGTCCAGGGGCCCTAATAAAAAAGGGAGTGTTGGAGTCGTAATCCGAGATCCCCGACGTAGAGTTATGATAAAATTAGCTGCTTATCTCGGGGTAGGATTCACTAACAATATGGCGGAGTATAAAGCCTTGATTATGGGACTGCATATTGCCAAACAAGGTGGTATTCGTCAGTTGTTAGTAAAAGGGGATTCCTAGTTGATCCTGAATCAGCTAGATGGGACATACACAATGAGGAATCCCATTCTTTGTATGTATCATCAAACTGCGATGACCCTACTTGAAGAGTTTGAGAGAGTGTCTTTTCAGCTGATTCCACGTTACTGGAATCAGTTTGCGAATTCATTGGCAAATCTTGCTTATGAGGAAGACCTCTTCTTCAATTGTGGTCCTAGTTTGGATATTGTGATCAATGATGAAACAGGACCCGGTCGCTTGTGGGGTCTATTATTAGAGCATACGATATATGGTAGACAATGGTTGATATGGGTGATGCAAAGAGTAGCCGCGACCAATCTACCGTTGTTATCTTGGACCCATAGGTTGATTATACAACATATTATGTGTATGCCTCTTGCTATATATGCAGGAGGGATGGGTCATAACCTTATGCATTTAGTTTAGGGCTATGAGCCCTGTGTTTTTCTCCTTGGAAAGGAGCCTATTATTGTATATCTGGATTCTTTCAGGGAGGGATGTGTAGGTGCTATTCTGTTTGATTTCATTAGGCCAAGAGGGCCAGTTTTGCGAGGTGTTATTGCTTTATTTCATTAGGCCAAGAGGGCCGATTAAGTTTTGTAGTGAAGTGCTTTATTTCATTAGGCCAAGAGGGCCAGTTGTCTGTTTAGTGCAGGTATGGTTAATGGTTTCTTGTTTTAGTTTTGTGCTAGATAGGTTCGGAAGAAGAGCTTGGAAGGAGCCTTTTGTTGCGTGGATGCTTCTCATGGCCCTATCTAGGTGATATCTTTCCTTTATGAGTACTGTGGTTTTTATGCTATATGTGTTTGTGTACTTGTTAAGGGGTTTTTTCGTTTCTTGTTGGGGACCGGCGTCCAAGGCATGAAGCCTCAAGGTTTAGGTTCAGTATGTTTGAGGGAGGTCTGCATAGTCGTTGCCTCCTGTAAAGACATTGCCCGACATCAAAATACCTATTTTGGAAGGGGGTCCTAGTGACCCTATTCTGCTAGCCTGCTAGGCAGCCGTTCTAGGAGTTCTTGTTAGTTGTGAGGCAGTTAAAGAAGCTTGCCGAAGAAGAAAATAAAGATGATAAAGGAAAAGAAACCTTGAATATCTTACAGACAATAAATATATACAAAGGTGTGTAAAAAGGGGTTCTAACCCCTATCAAAGAAAAGAAAAGAAACAAAAATTTATAAGCAGTTGATCATCGCCTTGCGAAGGCCTGGTGGGTTCCTGGGGACGAGTCAAACCCGGGGCCGAAGCCTTGTCTTCCTAGGGGTAGCATCTTGCTGGAAAAGAAAAAATTAAGGAAGGTTGGAGAAAAAATAAAAGTGAGCGTCAAAAAAGGATTAAGTGTTGCCTTGCGAGGGCTTGGTAGGTTCTTGGGTACCGAGATAGGTCCTAAGGCCGATGCCCTGTTCTCCTTGGGTCACTACGCTCAGCTCCCTCCTTTTTACATGCCTGCGTATGTTAATAAAATAAAAACCCTAAAAGAAGAAATGTGCTGATAAGAAATACCTCTTGATCAGGCTATAGGAGTCCTCGTCTAGTACGAGCTCCGAGTTGTGTTGTCCTTAGTTAGGTAGGAAGTTTAATCCACCACTTAGGGCAATCTCTTTGATAGTTCTTTTTAGTTTGGATGTGTCGAAGCAGTTGGTGAGTGACTAGCTTCGGATCTTCTATCAAATTATGCTAGGCCTACTCCTTGTGGATGTCATGCCTTGGTTTCATCAGGGGGTAGGGTGAGCATTGTGCTGTGTTTAGTCTATATCTATTTTGTATTAGCTTGATGCTTCCTTTGGTTGTTTTGTGTAGATCTACTGTGGGATTCGACGGGCTGAGTTGCCCTATCCTGTGGTCGCCAATGAGAGCAGAGTTTTGATGCCGAGAAGTGCTTAAAAATAGCTAAAAATTACGAATATCAAGGGAAAAATATTCAACGTCGAAGGCAGCGGCTCGACCTAGGACGAGATTTTAAGCGTTAAGTGCTTAAAAGGCGCCCGAGCGACACTTATTGATTTTTGATAAATTTTCAGACTGCCGTGCGGGTTGTTAGGAGTTGTCGGCCAATGCAGGATGTCAAGCCGGACGCGCAAAAATTTACAGCACTCAATTTGGACACCGCACAAGGAAATGGCCAACAAATGGGCAAGATTTGAAGAGGTGGACCAAATTTTGGTCAAATAGTCATGACCCTTGGGGGGGATGTAGCATTTTAATGTGGCATCAAATTGTGGGAATTTTGAAGAAGAAGAAAACGTGGGAGAAGAGGGCGCCATCAGGCGCCGAAAAATGCACTTGATGGAGGGAGGAGGCATCATGCAGCTTGCACACAACCTACCCATTTGATCATGGGCCTTGCCTACCCTCTGTATGCTGACTCTATCACCGCCCTTCACCCGTCAAATGGTGGCCTGGATGAAGATCTCTGTTTCTAGTAGTTCTCTCTCCTCCCTCTCTCTCCCTTAAGGGGCTGTTCTTGTGTGGAAGAAGACAATGAAGAATGGTGGAGGAAAGCTTGTCCGGATGAGACCGAATTGCTTCCGGATGGATGAAGACTTGAAGAGTGCCATTCTTGAAGATGATGAGCATTAAATGCATGCTAGAAATCAGTCCCATAATCAAGACCAAGAAATCGAGACCTGAAAATAAGCGGTAATGCTATTTTTATGAAGAAAAATGATCTTTTTATGCTATTTGCTTTATGAAATCTTGTTCATATGGGATGAAAGTTCTTTATGAAATTTTTTGCCATGATTTATATCAGTTTATACTCTGAAAATCTGAAAATATAAGGCTACATGGCCAGAATTAATGTCAAAATACATGAAAAACACGCGTTTTAAGGGTAAAATTGGATTTTTTGCTATATAAATGAGAAATATGATATGTCACACCAACTAAATCTGATTTTTTGCTGTCAATGAACCTAAGGGCCACAGCCCACAATCAATTTTTATTTTCAATCATTATTTATTAAAGAAAAATAAAGAAAAATGCCTAAAAATGAAGAAAATGGATTTAAAATTAGAGAAAAATAAAAAATGGACTGACGAAAATTAGGGAAACTTATATCTATGTTTGTGCAATGTATAATGATGGCAAAGCACGAGGTTGGCCAGCCTCGGTTTGTCCCTGTTTCTATGTTTTGTGCATTTATTGTTCTTTTAAAAGGGAGAAATGCCTAGAAACCCTATCTAACCGATCAATGATGCAAAATGCTAAGAGTTGGATGAAGAGGGGCTGAAACACTGAAGGATAAGAAAAGATTTGATTTATGCATTACACTTGGCAAATAGGAAACAGTTTAAATAAAGAGGATGGTAGCATGGGCATATGGCTCGGTGCCTCCTTTCAACGCAGCACGCGCTAGTGAAATTCATGGAAAGAATGCTTTATGCACCATGCACGATGCTTACCTTTCTTTTGTCTGAGCACATAGCCATACACGATTTGCATTAAGCATAATAATTAAAAGTTATCAAACAAACCTCCTAGATGCATGGCACCTGTCTTCCTTAGGTTGTGACCAACGATGAGTATGAGAGGATATCCCAAACTATAGGTTAGTCGTTGGATCCTGAAGGGAAATTGTAGTGAGAATTGGTACATCGTGGAACGTAAAATATCGGTACCTTGAGAGGAGTTTGTGCTCGTTTGTGTTATATGTTTAGCAGTGCATCAAAGGGCCAATCCCTGCGATGTAGGAGAGCTACAATGGGGCTCCGACTATTAGTCAGAGGAGTGCCTCCTATATGTGTGTGACGAGGCGTTATGCCTAAGTACTTTGGGATCTCCCTTTGAGGAGTTTTAGGGAAACGTTGGACTATAAACTATAAATGCAGGAATTAAGCTTTAGGGCAGTTTGTCCTTCAACATTAGATTGACGCTCCTGGTCCGCGAGGCCGTGAGGGTGTTTGTGTGTCATGAGCATGAGGTATGGCTAGTGCTATAGACAGTTCCGGCCCATTTCAAGTCCCATCACTTGTATAGGCCAACATGATCCCTAGCTATAGTGTGATGTATTGATGGTACAACAATGCCCATCACAAATCAATGTAGCATGTATACTATCTCTATAGTACTATAATACCTTTAACTTGCTACATCATTGATCGAATGATTTAAAGAAACCAAAGACAATATTATCCTTCTACTTCTGAATAGCTACTCACTTATGAGGACTACACCTCAATGATTATGGCAAGTATGTCTACTCAAGTGTCAATTGTGAAAATCCCACTTACATCTCTACTCTTTGGGGCCACTATTCTAGTTACTCTACCAAGTCTAACATTATTTAAAGGAACCTTATACATGACTATGCATCATATTGTTCTGGACTTGATCTCATAGTACCTCGATTTCTTTTATGCCTCTTAGAGCAAGCTAACCATCACAAGCTTCTCCCTGACCCTTGTTGTGATCATATTCTCTATTGCAATGGGGAATCCTATATCCTTTGCTTTCTCAGCACATGGATCACAGCAAGATAACAAATGCTTGTTTGAGTGACAAGGATGACAATTGCGGGTTGTTGTTGATGCATGTGACATAGGTCATATAGTCTAGTCCTCACTAACTACCTACCTATTTGGCTCATAGGCATTAGACGGCCCTCCTCTCCTATATGTTTTTTCTTAGCTTGTGAATGTAGTGTTCAATATCTATATCCTACAAAATGCTATGTATTTGTAACCTTTCCACTATCAATTTAGTGATAATGAATTTCTAGGAAGTATCTTATGTAATCATTGCTTATATTTGGGCTTCATTGTAACACACACACACATTGTGTGTGTGTGTGTGTGTGTGTGTGTGTGTGTGTGTGTGTGTGTGCGTGTGCGTGCGCGTGCGCGTGCGCGTGCGTGTGTGCGTGTGTGCATGCGTGCATGCGTGCGTGCGTGCGTGCATGTGTGTGTTCGTTTTCATACACATATATTCATACATACATTGTGTACTTACATGAGTATGTTTGTCTATGTATACATGTGTGCTTTAGCATGCATGTCTAAGAAAATACAAGAATGGTGAGGCTTGTTGGTTTCTAGACCATGTAATTGAGAAGAAGGCCCTTGTTATCTTTTCACAAGATGAAGGTGGGGACACGCATCTACATCCATATAGGAGCTTGGTTTACTTGATATGGTTTGGTGTACATAACTATGCAGACATATACACAACACATACATAGGGATGTATGCATTTATGCAAAAGCATGTATGCATATGCATGCATGCACATGTGTGTGTGTGTGTGTGTGTAAATGTATGAATGTATGTGTGCATGTGCAAAACTATGCATGTGTTTGTACACATTTATCCATGTATACATTATGTGCATGTTTGAACTTCTACACTTTTTAGTTGGAGCATGTTGATGATATTTTTCACATTTTGAGCAACTCACCTTCAGGATTTTTATATGAGTTAACACAAATGACAATTTGAATATGAACGATTTATGTTGAATTATGAAAGGTGCATCAACTCCCTTGGTAGAAATAAGAAGAAGGGTGAAGGTCTTGATGTACATATAGTTGAATCTCTACTTTTACAATGATTACTTATTTGGAGCTGATCTCATATAGGAGATATTTTTAACAAAAAGTTGTGCACTTTACTCTTACTTAGGAGACATTTTTAACAAAAAGGTGTGCACTTTACTCTTACTTATTACTTTAACAAGAAGGGAAATATATCAAGCTTGAAACAAGGTGCTAAAGGCATAATCGTTTACTATTGAGAGTGATGCTATATGTAAGTGCTCTTTTAGAGTTAACATTAAGATATTCCTAGATCAAAATATACTAGCCAATAATAATATTTTGAAACAACCATGGATGGAGATTATGGTAATTGCATATCCTTGACCTCAAAGGTTCCCATTCATGTATGGCATCATGAGGTTGCAATAGCTTAAGGGTACTATGAAAATTTAGTTGAATCAAAGAGAGGAACGATTGGCAACTCCACATCCTTATTGAGGAGTTTCAAAAGAGTCAATTGGCTTGGGGTAAAACATGTCAAACCTCAAAACTAGACATTATAGAAAATACAAAAATCATTACATTTGCATTACTTTGGCTAATAATAATCTACTTACAAGAAACATACGACACATTAATTCCTTGCCTATTTGGTTGGCATAATGCAACCACTGCTACATGCATACATGTGTAATATGTCACTATTATGTGGCAAATAGAAAATAATAGTGAAAATCCACAAAATAAATAAACAACACATTATTTTCATAGTGATAACTTAAATATAATAACGTCTTTAATGGAGTGAAAATCTAGAGTTGATATGATTCTTTGGAGTACTAGAAGAGAGAATCATAAAGTGTGTGGTAGTACCCCATTCCAAATGTTAAATCTATTTATGTGGAGGATATTGATGAATAAGTTGCTGTGAAGCAGAAATTGGGTAAGCCCAAGAATATCTCTCTCGTGTGCTTGTTTTGTAGAAGGAAAGATGAATCCTTGGTTTATCTCTTTTAGGAAGGTTTTGAAGTTAAAAGTTGTCTAGAGGGATCTAATGAACATGTTGGACAACTTTGACATGTCTAGTTCCTTTGGTGTTAGATAGCTTTTATTGCGTGATGGTGGGAAGCTAAGATGCAAAATAATTTAAGGCACATAATATGATTGAAGTTGTTTTTTTTTGTAGAGAGTTTGGAGAGCAAGCGATGGTCTTCTATTTTGGAAGAGTTAGAAAGCTTTGGTTTTCTATCTTCGATGCTTGCAAAATGTTTTAAAGAAGCCATTGCCCAGTTGCAAAGCCTTACTTGCTGTCCTACCTTTTAGGTTACTAAAGAAAGCCTTGTAATGCTATTGCTATATTCTTTAGGGATTTCTTGATATGGAGTTATAACTATTCCTATGTCCATATATGTATAAATACTTCTTTCACATTTTAAAAAAAGTAAGCCTTGAATAGTGGCTCTTGACCACAATACAATCAAATGTCAAAGCTAGTCTAGTGCTTCTCTAATTATGATGTTCAAGTAAGTCTTGAATGGTGGTTGTTGCATTAGTTGATTATGGTCATTGGATAAGTCTAATATTGAAAAGTGATATAGTTATAAAGCCTATGTTGCCTCCTAATTTGTACTTATCTACTTATCTGAGGTTTGCCATGAAAATGGGTGCTAAATCATAGTACACTCTAAATATGTTAAGCAAACACATTCTCAAACCATCCATATTTTGAGGAGCCTACGAGTAGAACCAATGTGAAAGCTCTTTATTTTCATCTCCATGGATGAGCTCCTTTTGATACCATGTATTGAATCAAAATAAACCCTATGTTTATCTCCTTGAAAAGAAATCTTCCCTACATGCCCTAAGCATGTATAAAAAACAAGTACAAACAAATTTAGCTACTAATTTAGAAAGACTATACATGTCAATTATGCAAGTTGTTGACCTTTTTTACTCATCTACCATCTCCTAGTAGCTAGGCTATTTGATGTCATTAGGACTACCTAACATTTCATTAGTTTTAATATTGTAGCTCTTCCCATAGATTTTGCAACAAGTGCCATGAGTTTCTCCTCAAGTTACATGATAATTTACTAGTAGCTTTTGCATGGGAAAGTAGCACTTTTAAAAAAAAACTACTTACAGAAACTTAATCTTTAATATATCCTAATATGCTACTAAAGTATAGTGAACTCTAAAGGGAAGTCTAGACCCTGCAACTTATCATTCCAATATTCAAATGGTCTTCTTATTCTAGAAAACGTTCAATAACTCAAAATGACAAACATGAGAGGTCAAAACCAAACTCTTCCCTCTCTTTCATTTTGTAGCTACTAGTCACATTTGGAATGTGAAGGAAAATTGAAAGAATCTATATCCACAAACCTCTCTACAAACATGGAAAAGAAGGGTAAGCAAAATGTGGGAGGGAGCTCCAAGTCAATACTTAAACATGATATTATGGAGGGTAAGTACTAAAAATTTACATACAAAAGATAGAGTTAATAAGTTTGAGAATATCAATTGTGGATGGCTCTTATATATCTATGAGAGGGAGACAATCATTCACCTATTTTAGAGTTGTAGAGATACTAGAAATTAATGGCACGATCTCAAATAGTGGCTTTAGTAGAGTGGTCAAAACTTGTTCCTCAAAATGAAAACAACATTCATTGGGATAGAGGAGTGTCAGATGAGGAGAGTCTTAAGCTATGGAATATTATGCATGTGCCCTTGCAATAATGCACATATGATCCAATAGCAATAGAGTTCTAATTAGAAAGGAGAGGAAGACTTTGTCCAAAATATATTATTCCAAAGTTTTCTAAAGGTGATCTAGACAAACCATGTCTTGAGGGTAGCCTTTATGCTTTTGTGGAATCACTAGAAGGGATTTTCAGCATATGCATGTAAATATTTATTCAATATACCTATTTGATTACTCATGAAAATCAAACTCTTCAAAGGGACTTCCTATCCATGATAATATCTTCCTTGGAATTCATTATAAGATATCAGATAAAAGGTTTCCCTTTCATTGAGAAATTTTTAGCTTCCTAAAGACATTTAGTTACTCCCAAAGACAAACATGAGCTATCAAAAACAAGCTCTTCAAAGAGACTTTTTGTTAAGGATAGTATCTTCCTTGGAATTGATTCTAAGAGATCAACTAAAAGGTTTCCCTTTGATTGAGGCCTTTCAAGGTACCTAAAAATAGTCCATTGTCTAGTTTGTAAATTTCAATGTTTGATTATGAGACAATTGGCAAAAAAGTACTTTTTTGGCAATTTTTTATTTCTTTTCATGTAAATTTGATTAAAAAAGAAAAATTGAGTAAAGAAAAATAGAAAATAATTGCATCTCATTAATTAGGTCTCAAAATGAGTATTTGGAACATTAAAATATGCATTACTCTCTCTCTCTCTCTCTCTCTTCTTCACATACATAAATGTTTAAAAACAAATAAACAAATAAAGTCCTCATCTCTCACCCTTCAATCTCTCTCTCTCTCTCTCTCTTCTTCACATACATAAATGTTTAAAAACAAATAAACAAATAAAGTCCTCATCTCTCACCCTTCAATCTCTCTCTCTCTCTCTCTCTCTCTCTCTCTCTCTCTCTCTCTCTCTCTCTCTCTCTCTCTCTCTCTCTCTCTCTCTCTCTCTCTCTCTCTCTCTCCCTCTCTCTCTCCCTCTCTCTCTCTTTCTCTCTCTCTTCTTCACATACATAAATGTTTAAAAACAAACAAACAAATAAAGTCCTCATCTCTCACCCTTCAATCTCTCTCTCTCTCTCTCTCTCTCTCTCTCTCTCTCTCTCTCCTCTCAACTATGTCAACATCCTCTCTCACATGTTAGAGTTTCTTGTGCTTTTATTCTTTATCTTATTCAATTCGCTTTTCAAACTGTCATTTTCTAAGGTGTTGAGAAATAAGGCATAGCCTAAGCCCTTATCCTATGCTTGTATTAAGTAAGTGTGTGAGAGGCTATGTAAAGTGCCCTAAAGGTCAAAGGGTCTATCTCTTTGTGAGAGACTTGGAAAAGTAGACTGTAGAGAAGAATAATGAAGGCTTGAGCCTCCATAGCCGTTCTCAACCACCTTCCGTTGTGCATCCCCATTGAATCTCTCATCTACTTATAGTTGGTATCAGAGAGATAAGGTCAAGACCTGAAAGATCCTTTGCATTTACTAACAAAGGGCTTTATTTGCAAGGCTGATTACAACAAAACTACTACACTTCATCCGACAAGGCCTCCAACTGATGAAGCTTGAGAGATCTCCCGTTGCATGAATCCCAAGAAGATCTCCAAATTTGCAGCCTAATAAGATTGAAGATGAATTTTTGAGATCTACCAACCAAATAACGAAAGGAAGTGTGACCCATCCAGACAAGAAAAGTGAAGAGGAACACAAGAAACCTTCCCATGAGATGAGATTTGAAGATGGTGCCATATCGATGCTTTTGGGCTACTAGGAATGGCATATGATGTCCGATCGGGGAGCTATTGAAGCAAGCTATATGAGGAGATGATTAGGTCAACAAAGTCTGCTATAAGCAAGTCAGGCGCCTTGCAGGCAGTTCTTGGTATCAAGGGGAAAGTTACACCCTTGCCACTGAGAATGCTAGAGAATTCCCACAAAGGCTAGAAGCCTTAATTACAAACATCTAATCAGATTTGCAAGACAATAATTTTCCCATTATTCAGGTTGGCATAATGGTCGAACATCACCCCTATCCACAATTTTGGAAGAAGCGTGCCAAGCGCAGAAGGCATTGAATATTTCTAGTATATATTACGTGTATGCTAAAGGCCTTCCTCTGCTGGAAGACCACATTCATCTGAACAAGGAGGCACAAGTGTAGCTAGGCAAAACGCTTACAGATGTTTACATAGAGCATGTTGGCCACACAATCTCAAACATGCCTAAAGAGTTGTAGGGCCACTGGCATTCTTTCATTACTTTTAGGAGTTCACGATCATTGTAATACAGCATGATTCTCCTACATTTCTATTGGAGTACATCGAGCCAAATTTGTTATGGTTCCATTTGTCAAATCAAAGCAGCTCATGTATATTGTTGTTGGATTCTTTACTGAAGAAAAAAAAAAGGTTATTCTTTGAACTGGTTCCACAGTTAGAGATTTCACACTGTTGCAAAACTGAACTAGATGTTTGAAGGTCAAAAAGGCAAGTTTCTATGTAACTTACAGGTACCATTTTGGAGACAAAAAAATTGGAGAATGATGGGACCTAAAATGGGTCGGCACTGGCTGTGGCACTAGCCGGACCTCATGCACACAACATACAATCCCACCACACTACCTCGCAGGCTAGGAGTGTCTAAGACTCACTCTACACTAGATGCTAATGTCGATTATGTGTTTGTATTAGGTCATAGTTCAACATTTACCATCCCTTCTCCTTAGAGGGAGATCCCATAACATATAGGCATAATAGCTCATGGCACAAACATAGGGAAGCACCTATGTTTGTATTTTGATACCTCGGGGATTGGCCCCAACCATGGTATCAACCTTGGGGATTGGCCCCAAGATGCGTCACTCCAACATAAAGTACACACGATACAAGCTCCACTCTTTCATTTTGAACATATTCCATGAGATACCACGTGTCCTTATTAAACAATTCCCCAAGAAACAATCAACTAACCTACAGCTTAGGTTGTCTCACACACTGACGCATAGGTCATCATAATGGAAAACAGGTGCTATGCATCTATTTCTTTGTATTTTGATACCATGGTTGATATGCACATGCAAAAGCGGATTATCCTAAAGTGCTCAAACATAAATTTCAATCAGAAACATGACGTGCACAATCAGGCTTTCCAATGCTCATTTACTAACTCATTGTGACAATGTAAGGATAGCACCGAGACAACGCTCATGCCACTATCATCTTAATTAAAATACAACAAACTCTATATCATGATATGCATTAGCAAACTCAGTAATAAGCAGCACCCAAATCACATCGTTCAAACACCCCACCCTCTATTTTTACGTATTGCTTCCGTTGCATAGATGTAGGGATTCATTTTATCATGTTTTGATGTATGAAAAGCGATAAAATACAAACTTTGACAAAGAGATAGGGAAAATTGAGGCTAAACCTCATGCTTTGCCACTATTGTACATTCACACTCGTATTTTTTCTTATTTTTATGAAGCCTATTTCTATTTTTCCCTTATTTTTTCTTATTTTTAGTATTTATTAGTCAATAATCACTATTATTTTCTGATTTTTCCATACTAATCATTTCAACATACTAAAATTCAATTTTATTTTCTGTTTTTTCCCATAGGAACACATTCCACCCACTCCAAACGTGTAACGTGCCCGCTTGACCACTTGTGGGACACGTCTTAGCAGCCCATTGGGAGGGGAGTCTAGAAAATGCCACCTGGCACTCGCAAGGAATGTCACATGGTTTGGGATCTAGGTCTTCCCGAGTTTGCCCCAAAGCAGAAGTATCCGGCCGTTCCCACCTAGGACCAACCTAAAGTCAAGGTTTCTTTCCTATCAACCAACTCTCTAGGAAGTAGCTAGCATCGAGCTCCTAATGACCCACTGTGAGTAGGAACAACAAAGTCAAATTAGATTTATGCTGCACTTGGTTCATAGAGAATGGGAAATGAGAGAGATGCACCGCTCAACCTCTCTGCTCGTAGGGCATAGTCCCATTCCGGTCCCTTAAAATGGCATGAATTGGGTTCTAACTTAACAATACCTAAAGTCATCCGACGATAAATCGTTGTGAGAAGCCTCCCAGTTCTCTGGGACCACCCAACCATAGGACAGACCCATCAGGGGATTCCGTCCACCCGATTCCCTTGATAGCTTTAGTTGTCTAATTAGGTCCTACCACATTTATGTGCGACATTTAAAATCAGCTTCATTAATTAAGCCTTTTAGGACACAGAGTTCATTCACGTAATTTACAACACATGCACAACAACAAAACAAGCAGTTCTTTTATCAAACAAGTTTCTTAACTTATCTTTCAGTTAATCTTTGTCTCCTGTCCATACAGGACAATTATGTATCCCTTCTATCCAACAGAAGTACCCGGTCCAAATCACATGGCACCAAAATTTCCATCCTTTATCTAGAATAGGATCTTCCAACATCCCAGACATTGGGCTCACGGGGATCTTCAACTCCATTCTAAATAGGCAAGGGGTGTCCAAAGCTCCACGTAACCCATAAGCGGTCTAGAAGTGAGATGCCATTTCCGTGGTTGGCCTTTTCACCACTCGACCATTGGCCTGTGAATCAAGTAGTGCCCTCTTGGGATAATCCACGATGTGATCTTGGAGATGATCCATGTGTGCAAAATATCCTTTCTTAATTAATCCAATTAAAATTTAAGCGCAATCAAAGCAATCAGCCCTAATATCATCTTTTAGAAAAACATTCCTTTATTCCCATGGCAGCTTGTCATTACA
Source organism: Lygodium microphyllum (assembly GCF_053477565.2). Lineage (NCBI taxonomy): Eukaryota > Viridiplantae > Streptophyta > Polypodiopsida > Schizaeales > Lygodiaceae > Lygodium > Lygodium microphyllum. The sequence continues at coordinate 128,725,645 of NC_141143.1, forward strand.
GACCCCTGCCATTCATTTGCCATCAACACAAGCCTTGGAATATTTATCCGAATCACAATGCAACAATCTCTTGATTGAAAGAAAAACATTTAGGGTGTTGCTCAATCAACCAACAAAACTAATTCCATTTTTCCCAAACAATACAATAATAGACGCGACAATAATTCCATCGCATATTCACTCTCCCCCTTGGGCCCAAAGAGTAGAATTTACTTAATATTCCCTCCTTTAGCCTAAGGCATATGCTAAAGGTTCCAATACTATACATGACGTAAGTCCTATCATTCCAATGCAAATTAATCAATCTAGCAAGAGCATTTATGCTTCTTCTCTAAGTGACAAATATCTTTTAGCATTTTCCTACTATGCAACAATTTTTCTTGGCTTTATCTTCCTTTCTCCTAAGGCAAGGAGTCGCATGTCATCAATGTAAAGTTTACATAATCTCTCCCATGTATGTAGGATGTATATGCATTTGTGAACTTTAAACAATATTATCCTCGATAAAGATTAATCAAAGACTCATCAATGCTCAATACTTTAGTGTCCCATATGTTGCTTATGCTATGCATGGATTCATCACATAGTAACTAGGTGCAATTTAACTCCCTTTGATACAAGCACTTCACAAAATTCATATTTGAATATTTGAGATGCGATTTATCCTTTTCAATGACCTATTCTAGCACCACAAGGTACGAAGCCTAATGCATCTCTTGCGAGCATTAAAACAAGCATCTATCAATTTGAAAATACATTAATTATGACCGGTACCGCAATCGGATTGATAGTGATGCCTTCGCCCAAAGCTCTGTTGCTGGTTGTAGGATTGTCATCCGAACGTTACATTCTTCGCTTGGAGGCCATCATTCGCAAGTAGACTCAAGAGATTAAGAAGGTGGAATAGATTCGAGATGGTAGAGTGAAAGAGAACATGGTTAAATCGAGGATCGAGATAGAGGGAAATTGTGCAACCTCTCGGGGTAACTCTTCTCTCTCTCTCTCTCAAGCTCTCTCTCACAATCTCTTGGAGGGGTATACTCTCTCTCTCCCTCTCTCTTGCAGCCTTTCGGGGTCTCCTTAAGCTCTCTTGTGCCTCTCCATGCCTCATATTTATAATGAATTAGAGAGGAGGGGATAAGTTTGAGAACAAGAATGGAGGGGCTCTTAGAAGACTCAGTGATCTGATGCTCAGATCATAAATTTGATGGTTGCATTGGCTCCAAACAGGGGGTAAAACTCCAAGACACTTGATTAGAAAGCTCTTAGTTCACTCCTTCTTTTCTCTATTCAAAGTGCTGTCTACTGTTTATAAACTGTGATCACGGCGCGCACGATTTCGCCACTCACTTTTCTTCATTTCTCTTTTTATAAAATCTCCAAAACTAACTAAAACATCACTTGTCTTTTCTTTTAAATGAATTTTAGTTCTATCTTTCTAGGATAATATCTGAAATATAATAGTTTTTTTTTCTCCCAAGAATCTAATATTTTTGGACCATTCAAACTATACACATTAATACTAGTGATTAATATGGCTCATAAGTCCCGTTCACATTGTACTTTTTGTGAAGGGTGGCTACAGTCCTTATCAATTCAAGAAAAATGTCAGATTTATGACTCTCGATTTTTTAAAATATATTTTTAATTGAATGAAAATTATTAGCTTTTAATGCTAGTCAGTTTTTACCTTAGTTAGTTCTTTAGTTAGTAATCTTGCTAACTTATTAATTGACTAACTAACTTTCAAACTAACCAACTAACTTTTATTGTGCGGAGATATTACATCCTCCCCCCCTTAGAGAAATCGAGATGTCCTCATCTCGAGAGAAACTGGGGAAGACAAGCACTAATGGGGCTTATGACCTATGGGTTAAGACCCACCATGCATCCGCTGCGCTACTCTTAATGTTTCAAGTAGTGTACTCATATTATTCGAATTAACCATAGGTACAAGAGTAGGATTTATTATCAATTGTGTTACATGTCAATTAAGCTTCTAGGAATTTCAGTCCTCCTAATAAGGTTTAGTGGGCTCTAGATCTTTGTCTTCATCTGATTTGTCTATATATCCATAGACTCCACCTGTGTAGCTTCGTTTTCTTGGAGGCTCAATGTCCTCTGGACTTAGATTAGGGCAGTCTGCTTGGATGTGTGCTAGCTCATTACAATGGAAGCATTGACGGTAGGGACATCTCCTACGGATGTGCCCTATCTCTCCGCACGTATGGCATCTTTTATCCTGATCTCCATAGTCATCTTTGCTACAATTGCCCGATTTAAGTTCTTTGACAATTGGATTCACTTTGAGTAATGCGTCTGTCTGTTGGACACATTGCTTCAAGACGGTGGTTCAGAGGAGTGTTCAGGCCATGGCAAAACTTGGATACTTCCTGTGCAATATCCATAGATGGCGCTTATTTTAGTAGGATTACAAACTTATAATAATAAGCTTCCAGGGTTAATTCCAACTGCTTGAGCTTAAAGAATTCATTCATCTTCAAGGTCTGGTAGGTTGGCGGAAGGTATCATTCACATACAACATCTTTCAACTGAGTCCACGTAAAAGTGGCTTCAGAAATACCTTGATCTTTGCACCACTGCTTCCACCATAACCGAGCCTGGCCAACTAACTTCAGTTTTCCAATCATTGTTTGATTCATGGGGGCAGTTCCCAAAGCAGAGAAATGGTCATCCATCGTCTCAATCCATATCTCTGCTTTTGCTACGATGTTTAACCCTTCTCCATCAAACTCGGATGCCTTAATTTGCTTGAGAAGAAATTTATTCTCTTGTATGTCAGTATTCGTGGGCACAGAAGGTGCCTGAAAATCAAGCCATACCACTCACGTTATTTCTCTTTAGGATATGTCTATGAACCGAACATTAATCAATCATGTATCATCATGAAATTTTTGCTCTGATAACAACTGTAACATGTCTGCTTGACCACTTGTGGAACACGTCTTAGTAGCCCATCGGGAGGGGAGCCTAGAAAGTGCCACCTAGCACTGGCAAGGAATGCCACAAGGTTTGCGATCTAGGTCTTCCCGAGTTTGCCCTGAAGTAGAAGTATCCGGCCATTCCCACTTATGACCGACCTGAAGTGAGGGTTTCTTTTCTATCAGCCAAGTCTTTAGGAAGTAGCTAGCTTCGAGCTCCAAATGACCCACTTTGAGTAGGAACAACAGAGTCAAAGCAGATTTATGCTGCACTTGGTTCATAGAGAATGGGAAACGAGAGGGATGCACCGTTCAACCTCTCTGCCCGTAGAGCATAGTCCTATTCCAGTCCCCTAAAATGGCATGAATCATATTCTAACTTAACAATACCTAAAATCATCCGACGGTAAATCCTTGTGAGAAGCCTCCCAGTTCTCTGGGACCACCCAGCCATAGGACGGACCCGTCGGGGATTCCGTCCGCCCGCTTCTCTTGATAGCTTTGGTTGTCTAATTAGGTCCTACCACATTTATGTGCGACATTTAAAATCAACTTCATTAATTAAGCCTTTTAGGGCACAGAGTTCGTTCACGCAATTTACAACACATGCACAACAACAAAACAAGCAGTCCTTTTATCAAACAAGTTCCTTAACTTATCTTTAAGTTAATATTTGTCTCCTGCCCATACAGGAGAATTATGTATCCCTTCTGTCCAACAAAAGTATCTGGTCCAAATCACATGGCACCGAAATTTCCATCCTTTATCTAGAATAAGATATTCTAACATCCCAGACATTGGGCTCACGGGGATCTCCAACTCCATTCTGGACAGGCAAGGGGTGTCCAGAGCTTCACCTGACCCACAAGCAGTCTAGGAGTGAGATGTCATTTCCGTGGTTGGCCTTTTCACCACTCAACCATTGGCCTGTGAATCGAGCAGTGCCCTCTCAAGATAATCTGCGATGTGATCCTGGAGATGATCCACGCATGCAAAATATCCTTCCTTAATTAATCCAATTAAAATTCAAGCACAATCAAAGCAATCAGCCCTAATATCATCTTCTAGAAAAACATTCCTTTATTCCCATGGCAACTTGTCATTACAGACCCATGCCATTCATTTGCCATCAACACAAGCCTTGGAATATTTATCCGAATCACAATGCAACAATCCCTTTGATTGAAAGAAAAACATTTAGGGTGTTGTTCAATCAACCAACAAAACTAATTCTATTTTTCCCAAACAATACAATAATAGACGCGACAATAATTCCATCGCATATTCACTCTCCCCCTTGGGCCCAAAGAGTAGAATTCACTTAATATTCCCTCCTTTAGCCTAAGGCATATGCTAAAGGTTCCAATACTATACATGACGTAAGTCCTATCATTCCAATGCAAGAGCCCTTTGACAATGAAGAATAGGTGTGCAGAGACTAGGGACAGCATGTAGTCCTGGATCGGTAGGTTGAAGTAAACTGGTCATAACTTTTTATAGGTAGCTCCAAATGGGGTGTACTATATGTCAAAACAGAGCTTATGATGATTACTTTCAGCCTATGTAGAATGCACATGCATTGGATTCGAGTAAGTACAAAATTGTTCTAAAATAGTGTGCAGTCTGCGAGCGAAAAGTGGGCAATTTGGGTCATGACCGGCTAGTTATCTAGCCGTTGGGGTTCACGGAGGTAGGGAAATTCATCGAGGATGGCTGTTGGGCGCCAAGAGGCTTCTTTAAATGGTAGGCCTTGCCATTTAATGAGGTATTCTTTGATGGATCGGGATCGTAAGTGCTTATCTCACTGCCCAATGACTACTTCAAGAACATATTGAGTCATGCCCTCTTCATCGATGGGGGGAAGTTCTTCCATATAGTCCACTTGTTAACTCTCAAACAAACAAAGGTGGAAAATCAAGAAAAGCTAAAGCAGAAGACAAAGGCCAAGGCAAGGTGAAACGGAAGTCAAAGATGCACAAGGAGAAAAGTCCTAAATAAGGGAGAAAGGCACGCAAGGAAAAGCGCAAGTCAATACTTTCGTAAAAGAGCGCAAGTGCATCATGGTTTAATTCAAGGAGCGCCCCGCTCTTACCCTTGCAATTTGTAAATGTAGACGAGCAATGGAAAGGAAGCTAGGAAGATAGAAGGACAATGGGAAAAATGGCCTAGCCGGCCATGTAAAAAAGGGGATAAGGGGATGACCGCCCAAAAGGGATTTAGGGTTTTGTATATAAAGTTGAAAAGTGAATGAGAAGCTCATTCTTGTGTGTGGCCAAAAGTAGCTCTCTTCTTCTTCTTCTTCTTCTTCTTCTTGCTTGCTTGAGCTTGTGCTTGAGAGAGGGAGTGTGAGAGTGTGAGGGAGTGAGTGTGTGAGGGTGAGGGACCGGGGAGGAGAAGCTCTCCATCTTCTCCTCTCTTCTTCTCTTCTCTTCTCTTCTCTTCTCTTCTCTTCTCTTCTCTTCTATTCTCTTCTCTTGCTCGCGGCGATGGAGCTTGGAGCTTGAGGATGGAGCTTGCTTGAGGCTTGCACTTGGATTGTGGAGCTACCGAAGTGCGAGGGAGAGGAGGTAACTCAATCAGCATGGAGGTAAGCTCACGACAGCCATAGATATGGATGGCGCGTCGGATATGTGAGAGGTAGCCATTAGTGCTCGACTTGGAACGCTTGAAACAATAAGCGGTCCGTGGGTCTTAGCGGTTGAGCGAAAGCTCCCACATTTTGGTTCCGTTGCCGGACCACGGATTCAAGCCTTGAGCGCTTTCATGCTTTGAATCGAGCATTGGAGTAGGGTTTTCCCCAAACCGGTGCTTGAGGTAGATAGATAGGAAGTGAGGAGTTTGAAGAGGTATTGGATCTCCTTAGCAAGTAGATTTTTGATTTGTTATTGAATATTAGAGTAGGACAATCCATCTCCATCTCTGGTTTTGATTTTTGTTGCATTAGGTTAAGGTTAGGATAGAAAAAAAGAAGGAAAACAGTAGGGTTTTCTGTTACTGTATAACAGGCTGAAACAGGCAAATAGGGGCACAGATTCAGATTTCTGGCTGGAAGAGTATGAGGGACTAACCTTTGAGGTTACAGCAGGCTGGGATGGGGCAATAAGAGGCCCAGGGAACTAGGAAAGGCCACATTTGACATCCTGCCCTCTGAGAAGAGAGTGAGCTTGAGAGCCAGGGAGAGAGAGAGAGACCTGCGGGGAGATCGTCAACATGCTAATCGATTCAAGCACCACACCATTTTCAGGTATGCCAGGCGTTTCCCTCTGTGGCTTTGCATCTAATTAGGTGGCACGACATGATTCGGTAAAGTAGACGTCAGCCTAGAGGCGTCGCGTGCAACTCGCAGGCCGTCGGCTGCGTACCGGACTAGTTCGGTCCGAGTCCCAAAATAGGATTTGCCCTATCTCTGGAGTCGGACCGTCCGACTCCGAAAATCGGACCTCTTCAAAAACCATCCGACTTTAAGAATCGAACTAGTCCTAGAATCGGACCACCCTTGTTCGATTGATTGGACACCTGCCCTCTGATTTTGAAAATCAGACACTCAAACCCTGGATATCGGACACAAGGAATCAGACCACTCAGAATCGGACACCTATCAAAATCGGACGTTCGATTCTAGAAATCGGATGTGACCAAAATCGGACCACTGGGCCAATCGGACCAACCCAAAATTGGACGTTCGATTCTCATAATCGGACTCTTGAAAATCGAACATCTGAGAATCGGACAGAAAACTATCAAAATCGAACAGGTATCTAGGACACAAATTTTGACGCATCTAAACCCCGAAATTGACCCCAAAGGCTACGTAGAGCTAAAGGCACATCACAGATCCATCACTGGGTTGAAACTTAGAGCAACTAGTTCAAAATTTGGCTATAAATGGTTCTCCAAATTGCACATGGCATTTACCGTAACGGGCCTGCGGACTGAGGGGGACTGCCCCCCCTTGGACCCCCGCAAAGGAGGCTCTGCCCCCTCCTCACCTCCCCCAAGTAGGTTGGAGAGAAAACGCACACCGTGACAGGTCCTCCAAATTAGACCCTATTATAGTAATGGCTCTACACGAGCATGGATTCTCACTTGCAAAAGAGCAACCAAAAGCCCATACCCGAACAGAGAGAAACAGAGACCCTAGAATATCAATGGGCCAATCTAGCCATCAAGGGCAAAAAGGCCACTCCATGAGAACACAAAGACATTGTGTTCAGAGCGTGTCTAGTCAGAGCAAAGTGCAACATGAACAAGCTACAAATGCGAAGATGACTAGACATGACACTCTTGATGAGAGATGTACCTTGAGCAGCACTACACAAATGACGCAAGACATTGCTGGAGAATCCACATCTGGTCATGCAATTGGGGACTCAAGGGCATTTGTTAGAAGACTTAAATTTACAAGCCAAGACCCGGAAGATGAAGACATAGTACCACCTACTTATCTTAGGGTCAAGCTCACCGCGAAAAGAGAGCATACTATCAATGCTCTAATTGATGAAGGAGCAGATTTTAACATCTTGACCTATGAGTCATGGACCCTACTAGTGCAACTCTTAGCCCTTACGGGGGACACCCAGAAGCACTAATAGGGAAGTGCAAAATCCTTGCGACAATTGAAACTGAAAGCTTGCCTATCCTATTTTATATTCCTCCAAGTAGTGCTAATTACGGGAAGGAAACCCTCCTAGGAAGACCCTTTAAAAGGGCGACCAAGTGTGAGGCTGACTATGTAGCATAGAGGATAAACCTAACACTACGGGGTGTGAGGATAGTCACAACCTTTAGCAAGGGTGGCCTCATCAAACCTCAAGGGAAAGGCAAGGAGGGTGTTGACATAACAGTCAAGCCTGCTAACGAGAGCAAGGACTTGTTGGAAGAGTTGATACAAGCATAAGTCAAACAATGAGAACCAGTGAGTGACACCATGCCTGAAATAAGAAGGTCAAGAGACAAGGCCAAGGATGGCTTTGGACTTACAAATATCGTAGAAGACCCCAAAAGAAGCCCAAGCCTTATAGACAAAGGCATCGATGGAGGGTCAGCACAACACCACGATGGATATCCAAAGAGTTGCTACATGCTCAAGGGTATTATGCAGGTAACCGATGAATTTGGGTACCAAAAACCCCTGCTAAACCTCCTCTATCAGCTGAAGGCCAGATTGCATCAAAAGCAATGAAGCACACGAGGAAATCTAAGAGGAACTCTAGGTCTCGAGGCAAGAAACCAAACATGAGTGTTCAAAAGAAAGAACCTCAGCCTAGCATGCTTAATAAGCAGATGTCATACATAACCATTGAGCATGCACAAAAGCCATTAGTGCCCAAAAAGCCTTTGATTTTCCAAGAGGATAACAGGCATCATAGGCACAACATTGCTCGTGGCAAGGCTGATCGCTCAACAAAGCAAATGGCATAATCGTTTAATAGCCTCGAGCAAATCATTCAGCCAGTGCCAAGTCCACCTAAGAGTCCTAGATCTCCTGCTCCCTCTTTTTCCAAACGGACATAGGAAGCACAACAGCAATCGTCAACGGCAGCTGCTCACTCCTAATCTCTATCTCCATCAAAGCTTCCAAATGTCTAAGAGGTGGGACATGACACTAGCTGTAGCTCTCGGTCCAAGGATATGCTTGTGCAACCTAATGTGACTAGATCAACTCATGCTCGATCTACACAGATGAATGCTCAAAGGGCAACAAAAGACACGACCACTTCCAATCACCCTAGGGACCTGACACCGCAATCCACCAAGAGTAGCCAGCCCACTGGACTAGCCGCTACTACTTTCAATCAGGGATCACAGCAGTCACAACTCTTGGCCGTGACAATGCCCCTTGTCGAATGTGTCCTTAGTAGTTTACCTGTGGAGGAGGTGTCGCAACCAACTTCCTTGACAACTCCAGCACTTCCAAAGTGCCTAAAGCCTAGCCTAGAGGAGTTAAACACAAGGGAATCGGTTGAAGAGCCAGACTCTCCAAACAGAGAGGTAGTTGTACGAGGCAAGCTAGCAAGGCTATTCATCAGGTTGCGGCTATGTCCCATGAGGATACACTAGAGAGCGAGAATGTTGAGGCCCAACCAAGCACATCAACAGTTGACCTAATCCACGGTCCTCATTTTCTGAGAGATGCATCTTCACTGACCAAGAAAAAGAGGAGAAAATAGCGAAAACAATAGCAGCTACAGGTCGTTGTGGATCCCAAGAACATTGACACCAAGAGCGCTGGAGAGCTGAGGAATAAAATATCGAGTCCATCCACCAATGACCCCATTGATGCCTCTCCTAATAGCGGAGAAACCTCAGACACATCTGTGTGCTCTGAAAAATCAAAGTAGTCGTTACCATCAACGGCTACTTGCAACACTCAACCCACCAACAATAGAACTCGCATTGACCAATCAAGAGTGGATACAATGTTGTTACAACAGGGTGACAAATTTATACCAATCACATCCAAGGAGAACCATGATGCAATAACGAAGCCTCAGGATAAACATGGAAACACCAAGAGCATAAGAAATCCTAGCGTTGGCCAAAATGTCTTGTCTAGGCCTAAGCCCCCAGCTATGGCGAACAAAGCCCAGGCAAACTCCTAGAACCTTGCATGAGATAGCAACCGAGCAAGCCCTCATTGAGCATAGAAGTGTCACAGAATGCTTAACTGAGTTGGATGCTAAGCTCAAAGTGTTCGCACGTGTCTATGTCTTGGCAGACATGTGCGCATTCCCTAAAGAGCAGCTCGAAGAATACTTGCCATTTCCCTTATCTTGGGAAGAGCAAGAACACCTTGACGAGCACTATAATAGGCTCCTGTATGAATGCATGCGACTCATCTCTGATGAGGAAGTCGACGAACTGTGCTTAATTGTCACATTCAATGATGTGCTTTGCCAACCAAATCTCTTAGAGATAGAGCAACTAAAGCGACTATCAGAGGGTCGAAGTTAATTTGAGCAACGTTGGTGTGAAAACCACATTGCAATGGCCGAACTAGGAGCCCAGTCTCTGAGGAGCGATTGGCCAAATGGCGGTCTCAACGAGACCCAACCTATGTGGCACCAACTTCCCTTCGAGTGCTGACTGCCATTCGGGGTATAGACTTAGCTGAAACTAGCCAAGAGAACTCTATGTCTGATAAGGTTCTCACTGAGGAGGAGTTACATGTTGCTAGTAGACTTGGACAAGGCTCCATGCTACTTGATGTTGCAAAATATCTATCGGTATTGAGTAAGCTACCACGAGTACTAGATGCATGTGCCACGCTCCAATACAATCCGGCGTTCTACAATTGGCTTTTATCCTCATGAAGTGACATGGATTCATGGATATGTATATAAATAAACAATGACTTTTGTGACCCTATATAGACACTATCAACACACACAAGCAATAATAGTCAAGCACAGGGAGAAGACTTGGGTTCAATGGGCTAAGCTCCTTAGGTCCTCCTCCTACCACACATTTAGAAGTTGTGTGACCATTTCCACCTCCAGGTGGAGGGCATGCAACCCTCATTACCACCATAGGAAGCCCTAACCAACATCTCTGATGGTGTAGAGAGGGTACCGTCCCTTTCTATACACCTTTTCCCTTTCCGATCTATCCTTCCAAGGATGAGCCCTGCCCCACTCCATGGCAACCAGTCCACGTAACTTAGCATGAGCCATGAGCTGCTAGTGGCTGGAGGCCAAATAAACATCATCATGGGGGCCATCCCTCTACAACAAACACTGCATGCCTCACCCCTCCGCTTCGTGTCATATGCGCTTGATAACCCACACTATAATCCCTTTCATGCGAATGGTTTTATCCTATATCAAGGCCTAATCCTTGGTTCACATTTTGCAGCTCCCAATACGTGGAAGACATGGAGCACCCAAAGCAGCTGGCTTGCAAAAGGTATGCAAAGAAACGAGGTCCCAAGTGACACTGCCCCAGACGTAGGCCAAAAAATCCCCATGCCAAGGGAGTAGAAGCTCAAAGAAGCACACAAGGTGTGGCAACACCGGTTGTGCAAAACCCCCAACAGACGCTCAGGCACCAGGTGCTCAAAGGCAGAAAGGGCAGCTCGAGATAAGGAAGAATTTGATGCATTGTTCAAAAGCATTTTGGAAACAGTTGCAGCCAGAGACAACACCATTCAGGTCCCGGCTGACATCTTCCCTGCCCAACCTCACAGGAGCCCCTCACCAGCAGAGCCTCAGTCACCTGACCACCCCGACTCACCCTGCCTTGTGCAAATTGAATAGCCCCTATGATATACAAGCAACTTAACAAGCCATCCTGCCATAACTTTTTGTCTTTTGATGATTAAAGGGGCAGGCTCCCCACTTGTATACACTTCCCTTACCTATCGCACTGATATATGCCATGTCTTTAACAAGCACTGGAATAGGCATCGCAATTAGCAACATATTTTGAAAAAGTTATATCTTGACATGATTGCATTTATTTGTTGTACTTGACGCATGCGACTTTTATATACTCTCATGAAGTGACAAGTGGATGCAGTATGACACAGGTTTGTGTGCGAACGTGTTCAATGTCCAAGTCACCGCAAGACCACCAACCTCACAAAGAACAGTGACAAAACCACGCTGTCGAATGCAAAGAATCACCCTTATGAGTTCCCACATCGCACGAACCAAAGCATAGTCATGGGCTACGCTCTCTTCCTGGGTCAAGCTCTACAGTGGACTCACAACGGTTGTCACCTCAATTGTACCAACATCACGTGTCTCAAAGAGGTTTGCAGTATCTCAAGTGTATCTCCCCATCTCAACAACTACTTCTCTAACAATGAGGCTAGGGCACAATCATCACTATAATATCCATTTCCTGAGCCTTCGAAGCTTGATATTTCCCAACCCATTGAAATGATGATAGCCTTAACATATTGCAATGGTTGTACTCACGCAAGTCAAAAAAAAAACGAAAGAAAGAAAAAATAATAAAAAAAAGAAACAAAAAAGGAAACAAAAAAAAGAAAAGAAAAGAAAGAAAAGAACGAAAAGAAGCACCCACGATCACAGCACAGCACCTAGGGGTCCTCAACTTAGGTGCATCCAGTGACCTTGGTCGGCTGGCCCTGTCCCTAGTCCGCTGGGCCCCTAGCATCACCCAGAATGGTTCAGGGCACATCAAGGGCACGGCATACCTAGGGAGCTCGTCTCGCCTATTGTTAGACCTATCACCTTGACCCATTCACACGATTCCCTCTTGCACTCTGCCTTAATACCATTGCAATCAATTGTGGTAAGCACTGCACGAATGGCCATGAAAAGTACACTGCCCTCATCACACAGGTCCAATAGCTACCAGTTATACCGATAGTGCAGTGTCCCTGTGTTCAATTATGTTATGTCGTGTAGTCACAATGCAAAGGATGTCGCATACACCTTCATGTGTACTTCTTCTCAACATGGACAACTTTGCTTCATCCACACATCATTATGAGAAACCAGCCCGCGATCTTCTAACTACGTAATATCTAAGTATGCACGAGCACTCACATAATATCTGCACTAAAAAATATACACAGTTTGGGTCCGTGCAAGACAATACCTGTTTCCCAAACTAATTAAACTATGTCTTGTGCACGATAGAAAAGACTAGCACTACCCCTAGGGAGAGACCACTTAGGACAAGTTTTCAATTGTAGGTATTGAAGACTCCAACGAAAGTTTCATTCGCTCTTCATCGACACTCAGCTCTGAATTCCTATCCTTTATCATCCTGCAAGCCCACCAAGAATCGTCATGTGCAAAATCCCCAAACAAACTGCCACTTGTACTCCATCCATGCAATCCCCACAAAGAACAGCCCTACCACCAACTCTCCAATAGCCCTACCACCAGCCACCTAGGCCCCCAATGACCTTCCTCCCCACCACTACCAATACTCCTCCATTGTAACCACAGACATCCTTACCACCCACGTCTTCAGTGCATGCTAAAGCCTGCTACCTACGATGGTGAGTGCCATGGGACTGGAACTCGTCTAGGAGGGGGGTAATGTTAACCCTCAAACGAACAAAGGGTGGAAAATCCAGAAAAGCTAAAGCATAAGACAAAGGCCAAGGAAAAGTGAAATGGAAGACAAAGACGCACAAGGAGAAAATTCCTAAATAAGGGAGAAAGGCACGCAAGGAAAAGCGCAAGTCAATACTTTCGTAAAAGAGGCAAGTGCATCATGGTTTAATTCAAGGAGCGCCGGGCTCTCACCCATGCAATTTGTAAATGTAGATGGGCGATGGAAAGGAAGCTAGGAAGATAGAATGACAATGGGAAAAAGGGCCTATGCCATGGCTGGCCATGTAAAAAAGGGGATAAGGGGATGACCGCCCAAAAGGGATTTAGGGTTTTGTATATAAAGTTAAAAAGTGAATGAGAAGCTCATTCTTGTGTGTGGCCAAAAGTAGCTCTCCTCTTCTTCTTCTTCTTCTTGTTCTTGCTTGCTTGAGCTTGTGCTTGAGAGAGGGAGTGAGTGTGTGAGGGTGAGGGAACGGGGAGGAGAATCTCTCCATCTTCTCCTCTCTTCTTCTCTTCTCTTCTCTTCTCTTCTCTTCTCTTCTCTTGCTCGCAACGATGGAGCTTGAGGATGGAGCTTGCTTGAGGCTTGCACTTGGATCGTGGAGCTACCGGAGTGCGCAGGAGAGGAGGTAACTCGATCGGCATGGAGGTAAGCTCACTACACCCGTAGATATCGATGGCACGTTGGCTATGTGAGAGGTAGCCATTAGTGCTCTGCTTGGAAATGCTTGAAACAATAAGCGGTCCGTGGGTCTTGGTGGTTGAGCGAAAGCTCCCACACCACTGAGGAGCCTACAAAGGGTTTCAGCTGACTGACATGAAACACATTGTGGATTTTGATGCTAGGGGGAAGTTCCAAGTGGTAGGCCAAGTTGCCAACTCTCTTCAAAATGTGGTATGGGCCATAGAAGCGATGGGCTAGCTTGTTACTGTGACCCTCTTTGAGAGTGGAGTAGTAGGACTTAGGCACTTTCAAAAGGTCCAATTCCCCTTCTTGGAATTCCAAATGCCTGCATCTTTCATCAGCATAGAGTTTCATGTGTGTTTGGGCCTTCTAAAGATTCATTTTGCATTGCTGAAGTAAAGCTTGCATGCGATCCAATTCAGCTTGACTCTGAGGATTGATCTTATCAATAAACAAGACTGTAGGAAGGGGAACTTTATACCCATATAAGGCTTCAAAAGGGAAAACTCCAATGCTAGAGTGTGTGGAGTTATTATATGCAAACTTAGCCAAGTGAAGCCATGTATCCCAACTGTGCTGTACATCATGGCAAAAGTGCCTCAAGTATGTCTCAAGCCATTTGTTCACTCTCTCAGTTTGGCCATCAGTCTGAGGGTGGTATGCAGTGGATGGAGCAAGCTTGGTTCCCATGGAGGTGAAAATTGTCTGCTAGAAGTTGGTCATAAACATTGCATCACAATCATGTACTATGACTTGTGGTAGGCCATGCAACTTGAAGACATTTTCCATGAACTGAGTGGCCACCTAAGAGGCTGTATATTGGACCTTAGTGGGGATAAATTGGGCAGCTTTGGCGAGGAGATCAACTACCACATAGATATTGTTCCACCCTTTCTTAGTCATGGGAAGACCGGTGATAAAGTCCATTGTGATGTGAGTCCATTTCCCGTCACAGATGGGGAGAGGCTGCAAGAGGCTAGCGGGTCTGAGCATACTTTCCTTGTTCTCTTGGCATGGAACACATTTGGTCACAAAGTCCTTGACATCCCTCCATAAGCCTTTCCAATGAAAGCTCTGTCAAGATTGTGGAAGAGAAGGAAGGAGTCTCACTTGTAGCTTTCTTGCTTGCACAATGGGGGAATACACACAAGAGTGGAGGCTGAAAACAGTTTTCCTCTTCTTTGTTGTGTAAGCCAAAAGAACTCTGGTACAAAGCAATAGAAGAACCCTATATATGGGTCTCAAACCAAACTCAACTAACTAAGGTGGCATACTAACTGAGCCACGAACTAGAGTAGATAAGGATAGCTATCATGTAGCTATTATTCATGGGCGGTGTACCAACCGCATCTGCAACTAACAAGTCGGTGACATAAATACACAACGGTCACCCTGGCATATCACGAGTGGAGCTCGATATCTCAACACTCCCCCTCGAGCTCAATCCCAATTCCTGCACACCAAGTAGGTCTCTGAACTTGCGCAGCTTCTCTACACCCAATGCCTTCGTGAATATGGTGATAATGCACCTCAATGTGCTTTGTTCTAGCATGATAGACTGGGTTATTTGCCAAGTGTATACTACTCATGTTGTCACAATAAATGACAACTGGCCCATCTGTAGGCTGATGCATATCATAAAGTAGCTTATGCAGCCAAGCTACCTCACATGCAGCCATTGCTGCACCCCTATACTCAGCCTCTGTGCTGGACAAGGCAACTGTAGGCTGTTTCTTGCAGCTCCAAGTGACTGCAGCACTCCCAAAAGAGAACACATATCCACTGGTAGATCGTCTATCAGAAATGCTACCAGCCCAATCAGCATCAGTGTATCCATGCAACTGTATCTGAACCCCAGTCTCATAAAATAGTCCATACTGCAATGTGGACTTCACATACCTGAGTATGCGTCTAGCCGCATCCAAATGCGGTTTCCTTGGAGCCTGCATAAACTGACTTACCAATCCAATAGCATAGCTCAAATCTGGCCTGGTAATAGTCATATAAATCAAGCTTCCTACTATGTGTCTATACATAGTAGGGTCTTCCAGAAGCTCACCTGCATCTGTGCTCAGCTTCACTTTCTGCTCCAAAGGAACTGAAATAGGTTTACAGCATGTCATCCCATATTTGGACAGCATGTCCAATCCATACTGCCTCTGCAAGAGCTGTATCCCACTTGGTGATCTAATCACCTCAATGCCCAAGAAATAACACAGCTCTCCCAAATCCTTCATTTCAAACTTCTGCTTCAATAGCATTTTCACATGAAGGATATCTTCATCATTGTCACCTGTCATAATCAAATCATCAACATAAATGACAAGTAGCATAATACCTTTCTCTGTTTTTCTCACATAAAGTGAGAAATCTGCCTTGGAAATTTGAAAGCCAATAGTGACAAGATATTGTCCTATCTTGTCACACCATGCTCTAGGTGCTTGCTTCAAGCCATACAAGGCTTTCTTCAACCTGCAAACAAACTCAGGATGAACAGCATGCACATAACCTGGTGGCTGCTCCATATAGACCTCTTCTTGCAAATCACCATGCAAGAAGGCATTCTTTACATCCATCTGATGTAAAGACCATCCCTTTGATGCAACCATAGCAATGACTGCTCTTACGGTTGCCATCCTTGCAACCGGACTGAATGTTTCTTCATAGTCAATGCCATATGTTTGTGCATACCCCTTGACTACTAATCTTGCCTTGTATCTGTTCACAGAACCATCTGCATTGTGCTTCATCTTATAAACCCACTTACAGCCAATTGCATTCTTACCTTTAGGCAAAGGTACCAATTCCCATGTAGCATTTGCTTCCAAGGCATCCATTTCTTCATCCATGGCTTTCTCCCATTTTTCTTTTCCCGTGGCTTGCTCAAAAGAAGTGGGTTCTGGTTCCTGTATCACTTTGACCATATATGCATAGTGAATGGCTGTAAATCCATCATATTTCAGCCTATCCACAGGATACCTAGCTCTCGTAGACCTGCGCAAAATAGGTTCACTCCCAGGTGCTCTCAAAACATCCCTGGTCTTCCTTACTCCAGGTGTGACAATAGAAGGAATACCCAACTCATCATCAATGCTCTGTTCTGAGCCACTGGATTCACCATCCACATAAGAGTGACCTACATTCACATCAAACATGGGCTGATCAACCTTCTCTTTTCCTTTTCATGATACCTGCATACCACTATCTGCATTGCTTTGAGAAGATTCTCCTGATCTCAATCTGTCTGTCCATGGCGAAGAATGTAAACCACTGCTAGAGGACACTCCAGGTCCACTAATATTTTGTGACTGCTGCTGTGAATTCTGTGCAGCATTACCATTTTGTGCATCTACATCATCAATCACATTTACTGGTTTATACCAGCTACTCATCTCATCAAAAACAACATCTCTGCTCACTATAAACTTACGAGTAGAAGGGTTATAGCATCTATATCATTTTTGCTGCAGAGAGTAACCAATAAAGATGCACTTCTCAGCTTTTGAATCCAACTTGGATCTCAACTCATCTGGCACATGTACATAGGCAATGCAACCAAAAATTTTCAAATGAGAAATATCTGGTTTCCTATTAGTATACCTCTCCTCTGGAGTCATCCCATGTATTGCTGCAGTGGGAGTCCTGTTCATTATATAGACTGCTGTAGCAACTGCTTCAGCCCAATAAAAATCTGGCAGGTCTTTTTCATTGAGCATGGCACGAGATACCTCTCCAATATGCCTGTTTTTCCTTTCTGCAATTCCATTTTGTTGTGGGGTATGACTGCATGAATATTGCTGATTTATGCCATGCTCTTGTAGGAACCTTGCAAACTCATTTGAGAGGTACTCTCCCTCCATCTGACCTTAGGCATTTTATTTGCAGACCTGTTTCTTTTTCAACCATAGCTTTAAGAGTTTTGAAATGCCCAAAAACTTCACTTTTCTTTTTCATAAAATACACCTAAATTTTTCTGCTATAGTCATCAATAAAAGTGACAAAATAATGACAGCCTCCAAGAGATGCAGTTTTAGTAGTCCACACATCAGAGTGGATTAATTCCAATGGCTTCTTACTCTCTTGAACATGTCTAGGAAATGGTTTCCTTGCCTGTTTTCCAAATTGATAGGCTTCACATATCTTATGCATTTCTGCAACCTTGAATTTTGGCAATCCTGCAACAATATTTTGGGCATGCATTGATTTAAGTCGCTGTACATTAACATGACCAATGCGTCTATCCCAGATATCAATATCTGCAACTACACCGGTCCCATGTGCAAACATTGTTGCACTCAATTCAGACATGTCTACATCCAATGTAAACATTCTGCCCTTCTTCTTTCCTTTTGCTATCAAGCGACCTTTATTTGTCATATCCTCAACAAAGCATCCATGAGGATTAAATCTAACCTGCAAGCCATGCTCAACCATTTGACCAACAGAAACCAGATTCTTGGTGATATTCGGGACATGAAATACATCGGACAGGTATTTCTTTTTCCCATCTTGCATAGACAAAGGAAATTTTCCAATCTGCACAATAGGATGTGCAGTATCATCACCAGTCTCCACAAATCCTGGTTTTTCCATTTTCCTTGTATCCTCCATCCATTCTGCATGACCTGTCATGTGGTTTGATGCACCTGAGTCAACATACCACAAATCGTTGCTTTCTTCTGCACTTGTCACGGAATTGTTCATGTGCTGCACCATGAACAATGCTCATTTCTGTCATCACCCTGTCTACTAGAAGATGCATAATTCCCTTGTTGCAGTTTTTCATTCATGATGTCATTCTGCTTTTTATAGTAGTCTTTAGCCATATGGCTCATTTTACCACAGTAGTAGCATTCAACATTACTGTTTGCATTTTGGCCTCTTTGCCATCCACCACGACCTCTTTGGCTCCCCCTGCCTCTAGAGTTACCACGTCCTCCTCCATAGGACTGGTTTTCTTGAGTTTGCTGCATATTCTGATTTCTACCATGGCCTCCTCTACCTCTGCCTCTACCTCTTCCAGCATTTGAGTAGAAGACAGCTTCTTTTGAAGTTCCTCCTAAAGAAGATGCACCACCATTTCTCTGCTCCTCAGAAATTAGAAGAGCAATCAACTCCTCAAAATCAAGAAATCTTTCATGGACAGAAATGGATGTTCGAAACTGTGCATAGTCCTTTCCTAGACCATTCAAGGTCACTGAGACTAAATCATCATCTTCCACTGGCAACCCAATGGAAGCAAGTGCATCTGCAATCTTCTTCACCTTCATGTGGTAGTCATTGATGCTCATACTTTCTCTTTGCACATTGTGCAACTCTTGCTTGAGCTGCATTTTCCTGGCTTGCGTATTTGTGCTATACATTTTTGACAAAGTATCCCATGCCTCCTTTGGCGTACTTGCATCTTGAATATGCACAATCATAGAGTCTGAAATGCTGATGGACAGCTAGTACATAACTTTCCTGGCTCTCTCATGCCATGCTTTAAATGCCTGCATTTGCTGCTGATTGGGAACATCAGGAAGAACTGGTTCTTCTTCATTTCCTGCAACAAATTCCCAATATCCTTTTCCCATAAGGAAATTTGTCATTCTAAACTTCCATGCTTGGAAGTTGTTCTCGTCAAGCTTTTCAATGACAATCTGTGAAAGAGAATCAGATGCCATTACAAAACACTGCAAAAAATTCTGTCACTGCAAAGAACACAGCTTCAGCCTCACAAGGGCAAATCTGTAAAACTAACGAAAGTGGTATTTGACCACACAGTCACTTCCTAGTGACGATTTTGCATCAACAAGCAACAGGGATGATTCTGTAACTCCCAATGTCTCTGCGCACAGGCATACGATGCAATATCTGTGGTAACTTTGCACCGACCTTTAGAACAGTGGTCGCACAGCATAAAACGGAGCTTTTTCCTAAGTGCAGAAAACTTCCGCCTCCAAAAAAGGCCCCGAAATGGCCTCAAATCAAAAAAACAGGGTCGCCGAGGAGAACATCGCGAGCTTGGCTTGCTTTCTTGAGCTCCTTACCACGAACAAGGCTCTGATACCATGTCATGATTGTGGGAGAGAAGGAAGGAGTCTCACTTGTAGCTTTCTTGCTTGCACAATGGGGGAATACACACAAGAGTGGAGGCTGAAAACAGTTTTCCTCTTCTTTGTTGCGTAAGCCAAAATAACTCTGGTACAAAGAAATAGAAGAACCCTATATATGGGTCTCAAACCAAACTCAACTAACTAAGGTGGCATACTAACTGAGCCACGAACTAGAGTAGATAAGGATAGCTATCATGTAGCTATTATTCATGGGCAGTGTACCAACCGCATCTGCAACTGACAAGTCGGTGACATAAATACACAACGGTCACCCTGGCGTATCACGAGTGGAGCTCGATATCTCAACAAGCTCTTGGCAATCCTGTCATATGTTTTGAAAATACCCAAGTGATCGGCAGTGGGACAAGAATGCATTTCTTCCATGATCCTCTGTGTAAAGGGGGAAGTGTGTGGGATGAAAATCTTGCCATGGGACCAAATAAGGCCATGCTTGAGCTGATATTGGGAGTTTTCAGCCATAACCCCATGCTGTAATTTCTGAAATATGTGGCTGAAATGGTCATCTAACAAGTAAGCCTCCTAGAGCTCCTCAACCCAATCACCGTGCAATTCTGAGATAGATGACACTCTGCATGCCCACATTCGAGAGAGAGAATCAGCCACAATATTATCCTTGCCCCGCATGTGTGAAATGTCAAAGTCATAGTTCTGTAAGGTTGCCAACCATCGCCTTTGCTTAGGAGTCAAGGTAGGCTGAGTCAAGAAGTATTGGAGAACTTGATAATCACTTTTCACTTGGAAGTGGTTGTCATACAAATAGCGGTGCCATTTCTTGCTTAGGAGTCAAGCTAGACTGAGTCAAGAAGTATTGGAGGACTCGGTGATCACTTTTCACTTGGAAACGGCTGCCATACAAATAGTGGTGCCATTTCTTGATGGCATTCTCTTGGTCGTATACATTCATTTGCATCTCCTTCTCATCAAGCTTGCGGCTCTCAAATGCAATCACACCATGCTCTTGCAACAATACTGCACCAATACCCCGGCCACTGGCATCACAATGAATGTTAAAGAGCTTAGAGAAGTTAGGGCAAACAAGGATGGGGGCTGAAGTAAGCGCATTCTTTAACTGTTTGAAGCTATGATCTACCATGGCATCCCAAAAGAATGACTCTTTTTTTAAGCGATCTGTCAAAGGTGCTGCAATGGTGGCATAGTGCTTAATGAAGTGTTTGTAGAATGAGGAGAGACCAAGAAAGCCATGCAAGGAGGTGGCGGTGGAAGGAGTAGGCCAATCCTTAACACATTGCACCTTTTTGGGGTCAGCCTATATACCATTTTTGCTTACAACGTGTCCCAAGTACCCCACAGATGTCTACATGAATATACATTTGCTCTCCTTAGCAAAGAGTCGATGCTCTCTCAATATGTCAAACACCCTCCGAACATGGGTGTCAAGTGCTCCATAGATGACTTGCTATAAATGAGGATGTCATCAAAGAAAACAAGCACAGACTTGAACAAAAAGGGCTGTAGGATTTTGTTCATGAGGCTTTGAAAGGTGGTAGGGGCGTTAGTCAACCCAAAAGGCATCACAAGAAAATGGTAAAGTCCACGATCAATCCGGAAGACCATTTTGACCTCATCTCCTGCCCGCATACAAATCTGATGGTAGCCAGAGCGCAAGTCAATCTTAATGAAAAAGCATGCCCCTTTTAACTTGTCCAGCAAATCATCAATCCGTGGGATGGGGTAGCAGTGCTTCACTGTAATCTTGTTCAAATCTCTATAGTCAATACACATGCGGAAGGAGCTATCTTTCTTTTTTACTAAGAGAACAGGGAATGCATAGGGGGAAGAACTCGGTTTGATGAAACCCATCTCTAGCAACTCCTGATTTGCTTTGCAACCTCTTCACGCTCACACTTGGAGAGTCTATAGGGGGGTTTGTTCATTGGCTTGGAATGGGGCTCTAGGTCAAGTGGGTGGTCCACTTGTCTCTGGGAGGGAGGGATGTAGGCATGTGAAATAAGTCATTGTATTCCTCAAGTAAGGCATGCAAGGCAGAGTCATATGATACTGTGGAGGGCTGATCAGAATTGTCCTTATTTAATTGAAAAACAAAGATCTGTGAGCATTTCTTCAACTCCCGTTTGAGTTGCTTTGCTGTAATGAGCTGAAAATAAGCATGGTCTCGAACTCCCTCTAGGTGGATAGGCTGTCCATGCATCATAAACTCCATGTAAAAATGAGAGAAGTCCATAGCAATTTTCCCCAATTGTTTCAACCAATCACAGCTCAAGACAACATCAATGGGGCCCATATTTAGGGCAATCAGATCAACCAGTGCCACATAATTTTCAGCCAACCATAAGGGAACTGTGGGACATACATGTGTGCTGATTTCTTCTTCTCTGTTTGTTACTTGGACCTTCAAGGGGTGGTGTAATTCCATAGGAATACATTTCAACTGATCAATGGTTGATTTATTGACAAAATTATGCGTGCTTCCGCTATCCACAAGGATAAAAACATGCTTCCCATTGATATTGCCTTGAATGCAAAGGGTACTGGGGCTACACGAACCTGTCCAAGCATCCAGGGAGATCGAGCAAAGGGAAGTGGGAGGTGGATGGGATGTTAAATCAAGTATCTGTGAGGGTGCACCACTCGAGTCAAAGGAAAAACCATCCTCCAGGTCATAGAACTGCTCATGATCAACATCCTCCATGGGCTCAATCTGGTCAATGGCCAGGTCATCCTCCTCATTGTTCCAATCTTCCATGACATACATGCTATGAACTTTGACCTTAGCTAACTTGTACAGGCATTTGGAGGCATGATCAGCAGTGTACTTATCTCCACATTTAAATCATAGGCCCTTTTCTTTCCATTCCTTGACAACATCTGGGGAGATGAACCGTTGACTACTACTGGATCCATGGGAAGGTGATGCAGTGGACTGTTTATTTTCAGCATATCGATTTTCAGCCATAGAGCCCGATGCTGTCCCAAAAGTGCCAGTTTTTCTTTCAGCATGGATGGCGAGGTAAGTGGGTACTTTGGGGCTGTTGTTAGGCATAGAAGAGCCTCGAAAACCACCTCCGCATGGGGCTGATTGTGAAGGGATGCGGGGAGGTCCAACACCTTGCTGAAAATGCTCATTCTTACGGTACTTTCTTGCATATCTTTCTGCCAGTTCAATTGCATCAAACAGTGTAGTGGGTTTTTGGGTCATGACATTAGTTAATAGACTCGGTTCCAACCCATAGATATACTTGTGCAATTTAGCATCGTCACTAATGCTTTTCACATACATGGTCAAGTTCATGAATTGATTGGTGTAGTCATGTACAGTGAGGTTACGTTGGTCAAGAGTGTACCACCTTCTTGACAATTGTTCTTTTTCCACAGGGGACACAAAAACTTGGACCATATGCATTTTGAAATCTTCCCAATCAATGAACTGTTGATTCTCCCGATTGATATAGTGCCACCAAGTGTGGGCAAAACCTTCCAAGTGGAGAGAAGCAAAAAGTATTTTGTGCTCATCAGTGCGGGGGTAGATGTTGAAGTAGGACTTCAACTTGGACATCCATTCTTCCAGGTCAGATGGTGAGGGAGATTGCCCATTATACTTTGTGACAATGACCTTGTCACGCAAATCATAGGGGCCATGCTGCCCATGAAATCCTTGTTATCCATGCATCCCGTGGTGGCCATACATGCCGTGCTGTCCATATATCCCTTGTGGTGCATTTAGCCATGTTGTCCATTATAGCCATGTTGTCTATGATTGTCAGGCTGGCCATTTGTACCATATTGTCCTTGATGGGGCTGATTCATATGTGGTGCATGGGGGCTCCTAGGTAGAGCGGGTGAAATTCAACCCAAGGTAGGGGAAGGCCTCAAGTAAATGTTGCTGGTATGGTGGACATGGGAATTCAATAGGGGCTCATCATGCATATGAGAGGGTTCCCCAATCTCATAAGTAGAAGGGAAAATTCCCTTAGCACCAAGTATACCCTGTGGTCCATGCCACGATTCCTGATGTGGAGGGCGTCTAGACTCATGTCTAGAGTCATTGGTCTTCTCTTGGGATGAAACAATTGCTAATTGAGCAACAAGAGCAGTGAGCTATTCCAAGGTTTGTTGGGTCTTTGATTTTGAGATGGCCATGTGATCGATCGCTTCATCAAACTTAGACATCATCTGGTAGTGGTTGGTGACCATATCATTGTGGCATTCCATATGACGGAGCTCATGTTGACAGAGGGTGTGATTAAGAAGGGTATACGGGTCCGTTTCAGGCATGTCCTCCTATATATCACCATGGTAATCTTGTGCTAAGCTTGGTTCCTCATTCATGGAGGTTTGGGAGTATCTAATATCCGGGAGTCCTCTTGGGCCTTGCTTTTGCCTTTCTGGCCAGCCATCTGGATGCAATCCACAGGACCTACTGTTAGTAAAAAGGACGTAACTCTTAGTAGGAAACTCTGATTGCTAAGGTTTTGGGCTCAAGTCAGAGGGGATGATGGCCTCTTCAAGATGAGATATTAATCTTTATGAAAAAAAGTGATCATAATTTTTTGTAGGGGTTTTACAGTGGCTGTCTTGGAGCAACCTATCCATAGTGACCCTAGTGCACAAAAATGGGCATAACTTTCACACCGTAACTCCAATTGGGGAGATTTTTGATTCAAATCAGAGGGGACAAAGCCCTCTTTGAGATGAGCTATAGGGTTTACCCCTAGATTTATGACATAATCCTTTGCAATTGGAGATTTGTGATAGTCCTGCAGGACTGTGACCAAAAACATTGTCTATCCCTTAATGCCAATGTCTGATATGGATAGAGCGTAGATCAAGGGGCTTTATCTGACACCTCAATAGCATCTTGAGCATACTGAGCATAATCCCAAGCATCATTGCATACCCATCAACATTTCCATTCATGCATACGTACATTCATTGCCATACATCTCCATAGACTGCATGTACCTCAAGTGGCATACATGGGTGCCATTATCATTGCGGGGTATTCAAGAGGGATCATTAGGGTAGGGAAGTGTGGCTTATGGAAGTACCTACACCTGAAGCAAGTATTGGGCTCTGGATCACTGGAGGTGGGCAAAGTTCCCCCTCGGGCCGGGTTGTGCACCCCTTCAAGGTCTTAAGTGGTAACGGAGGGTCACCTCTCTTTTGTCTTACCACCTCACCTGGCATTGGCCTTTTTCCTCAGTCGGAGTATACATGGCATACTTTTTTAATTAGCAATCAACATGAGATGCATTGGAAGGAAGACATTGGGCCTTTTCATGAGATGCAAGGAATGATGAGGGTTGGGGTAGGGGTTACCTTGGCAATCCAATGACTCACTGGGGCTGCTACTTACCCACTTTACAATGGCTAATATTCTTCCAAGATCATAAGACAAGGTAGGGGTTAATGTCAGCCATTACAATGAAATCCCGAGAAGAGGTATGATGCTTGTATGAAATCTTGAATCTGTCCAACAATGGATTAAGCTCAGCAAGTGGCTAAATTAAGAGATTAAGATTAGAGTGGCATACCTCTTTAATGCTTGTGATGACCGTTGAAGCCCGAATAGTCATGATGCCACTTGCTCCATTGATGAAGTCCAGTTGTTGGTTGGGCATCTGTGGAAGAGTGTTTCAGCCTTCGAGTGCTCTTACTGATGAAGAAGTCTCCCAAGCTTATCCCCGAGCTTGAGCTTCAAGGACGAGAAGCTTCAAGTGAAGCTTTCATGGCTGCCCGCAAAGATCCCATGCATGTTGAGTTCAATATATTCATCCGGGCAAAAGAAAACATTCATGGGCTGAAGGACTTGTGGGGTATGAGCTCTCAGGGTCAGAGATGGTTTAGCTTGAAGAATCCATGGTTGCCCCAAACTGTTCCAAACAGTCCAACTGCTGTCCACCTTGTGGCTGAATCCCCAAAGCAAGAGTGTCAAGGAGGAGGAGATCACTGTGTGGATTCAGGGCCTAGAATGGAAGAGGGGAGTAGGGAAGGAGAGCTGGGGAAGAAGGGGGGAGGCAGGAGGAGCAGGGAACAACAGCACAAAATGTGCCGCGAATTGCGGGCTACTCCTTGGAGTCTCTTCTCGCCTGTGACCCTTGTCAAGGGTATGGCCTGTGGTCATGGGCAAGTGGGGAAGGCTCCTGAGGCTTCACTCTTTCCCTCTCATGGCTGCTCCAGGGAAAAATATGAGTTCTCTCTGTTATGTGGCTATGGCAACTTGCTTGGGAGGAGAGAGAAAGGGGGATAGAGCAAAAAGTAACTATGAGTTCTCTATGTTATGTGGCTATGGCAGCTTGCCTGGGAGGAGAGAGAAAGAGGGCTAGAGCAAAAAGTAACTAGGGTTTTGCCCTATTCTAACTCCTGGGACCCTAAACTTGGCCTAGAACCCTTAAAATTTGCATAAAAAGAAGTGATGACCCGCTATTTTAATTGTTTCACCTCGAGATATGTCTGAGTCTCTAGCCATAGCTCCTGCTTGCTCCAAAAAGCTGGAGTTAACTGCAGTCCTTCTTGCTGTACCTATACCTGTAAGCTGAGTAACTAGAGTTTTTGGGATTTGAAAAGGGAGAAAGGGGAAAGAGGAAAAGGACCAAAGCCTGAAGCTTTGATACCACTTGTAATGAAAGAAGCTGAGGGGAGAGAGAAAGAGAACAAGGAAAAGAAGGAAGAAGACTAGAAGAGGAGAGAGAAAGAGAGGAAAGAGGAGAGAAAGAAGAAGGAAGCCATGGAAGCTGGAGATGAATGTGAAGAGTGTGAACTTGATAATAACTAATTGCCCTAATATGGGGCTCTTACACCTTAAATACCCTAGTCAATGTGACGGGGTGTATAAACCCTAGTCGATGTGTATTTCGCTTGTTACACTTGCGAGCATTAAAACAAGCATCTATCAATTTGAAAATACATTACTTACAATCGGTACCGCAATCAGATTGATAGTGATGTCTTCACCCGAAGCTCTGTTGCTGGTTGTAGGATTGTCATCCGCACGCGACATTCTTCACTTGGAAGCCATCATCCGCAAGTAGACTCAAGATATTAAGAAGGTGGAATAGATTCGAGATGGGAGAGAAAAATAGAAGATGGTTAAATCGAGGATCCAGATAGAGGGAAATTGTGCAGCCTACTCCTCTCTCTCTCTCTCTCTCTCTCTCTCTCTCTCTCTCTCTCTCTCTCTCTCTCTCTCTCTCTCTCTCTCTCTCTCTCTCTCTCTCTCTCTCTCTCTCTCTCTCTCTCTCTCTCTCTCTCTCTCACTCAATCTCTTGGAGGGGTATACTCTCTCTCTCCCTCTCTCTTGCAACCTTTCGGGGTCTCCTTATGCTCCCTTGTGCCTCCCCATGCCTCATATTTATAATGAATTAGAGAGGAGGGGATAGGTCTGAGAACAAGAGTGGAGGGGCTCTTAGAAGACTCAGTGATCTGATGCTCAGATCATAAATCTGATGATTGTATTGGCTCCAAAAGGGGGGTTCCAAGACACTTGGTTAGAAAGCTCTTAGTTCACTCCTTCTTTTCTTTGTTCGAAGTGCGGTCTACTGCCTATAGACTGCGATCGCGGTGTGCACGATTTCGCCACTCACTTTTCTTTATTTCTCTTTTTATAAAATCTCCAAAACTAACTAAAACATCACTTGTCTTTTCTTTTAAATAACTTTTATTTCTATCTTTTTAGGATAATATCTAAAATATAATAGATTTTTTTCTCCCCCAAGAATCTAATATTTTTGGACCATTCAAACTATACACATTAATACTAGTGATTAATATGGCTCATAAGTCCCGTTCACATTGTACTTTTCATGAAGGGTGGCTACGATCCTTATCAATCCAAGAAAAATGTCAGATTTATGACTCTCAAATTTTTTTAATATATTTTTAACTGAATGAAAATTATTAGCTTTTAATATTAGTCAGTTTTTACCTTAGTTAGTCTTTAGTTAGTAATCTTACTAACTTATTAATTGACTAACTTTCGAACTAACCAACTAACTTTTATTGTGCGGAGATATTACATCCTCCCCCCCTTAGAGAAATCGAGATGTCCTCATCTCGAGAGAAACTGGGCAAGACAAGCACTAATGGGGCTTATAACCTGTGGGTTAAGACCCACCATGCATCTGCTCTGCTACTCTTAATGTTTCTAGTAGTGCACTCATATTATTCAGCTTAACCATAGGTACAAGAGTAGGATTTATTCTCAATTGTGTTACATGTCAATTAAGCTTCTAGGAATTTTAGTCCTCCTAATAAGGTTTAGTGGGCTCTAGATCTTCGTCTTCATCTATATATCCATAGACTGCACGTGTGTAGCTTCGTTTTCTTGGAGGCTCAATGTCCTCTGGACTTAGATCAGGGCAGTCTGCTTGGATGTGTCCTAGCTCATTACAATGGAAGCATTGATGGTAGGGACATCTCCTATGGATATTCCCTATCTTTTCACACATATGGCATCGCTTATCCTGATCTCCATAGTCATCTTTGCTACAATTGCCCGATTTAAGTTCTTGGACGATTGGATTCACTCGGAGTAATGCGTCTTGCAAGTCCGTTGGACGCATTGCTTCAAGACGGTGGTTTAGAGGAGTGTTTAGGCCATGGAAAAACTTGGATATTTCTAGTGCAATATCCATAGGTGGCACATATTTCAGTAGGATTACAAACTTTGAGTAGTAAGCTTCGAGGGTTAATTCCAACTGCTTGAGCTTAAAGAATTCATTCATCTTCAAGGTTTGGTAGGTTGGCGGAAGGTATCGTTCATGTACAGCATCTTTCAACTGAGTCCATGTGACAGCCGATTCAGAAATACCTTGATCTTTGCACCATTGCTTCCACCATAATCAAGCTTGGCCAACTAACTTCAATTTTCCAATCATTGCTTGATTCATCAAGGCAGTTCCCAAAGCAGAGAAATGGTCATCCATCGTCTCAATCCATATCTCTGCTTTTGTTGTGACGTCTAACCATTCTCCATCAATCTCACGTGACTTAATTTGCTTGAGAATAAATTTCTTCTCTTGTATGTCAGCATTCGTGGGTGCAGAAGGTGCCTGACAATCAAGCCATACCACTCAGGTTATTTCTGTTAGGATATGTCTATGAACCAACGAACATTAATCAATCATGTATCATCATGAATTTTTTGCTCTGATACCAACTGTAACGTGTCCATTTGCCCACTTGTGGGACATGTCTTAGCAGCCCATCAGGAGGGGAGTCTAGAAAGTGCCACCTGGCACTCGCAAGGAATGTCACAAGGTTTGTGATCTAGGTCTTCCCGAGTTTTCCCCGAAGCAGAAGTATTTAGTCGTTCCCACTTAGGACCGACTTGAAGTCAGGGTTTCTTTCCTATCAGCCAAGTCTTTAGGAAGTAGCTAGCATCGAGCTCCAAATGACCCACTTTGAGTAGGAACAATAGATTCGAAGTAGATTTATGCTGCACTTGGTTCATAGAGAACGGGAAACGAGAGGGATGCACCACTCAACCTCTCTACCCGTAGGGCATAGTCCCATTTCGGTCCCCTAAAACGGCATGAATCGGGTTCTAACTTAACAATACCTAAAGTCATCTGATGGTAATTCCTTGTGAGAAGCCTCCCAATTCTCTGGGACCACCCAGTCGTAGGACGGACCCATTAGGGGTTTCCGTCCACCCGATTCCCTTGATAGCTTTAGTTGTCTAATTAGGTCCTACCACATTTATGTGCGACATTTAAAATCAGCTTCATTAATTAAGCCTTTTAGGGCACAGAGTTCATTCACGTAATTTACAACACATGCACAACAACAAAACAAGCAATCCTTTTATCAAACAAGTTCCTTAACTTATCTTTAAGTTAACTTTTGTTTCCTGCCCATATAGGAGAATTATGTATCCCTTCTGTCCAACGGAAGTACCCGGTCAAAATCACATGGCACCAAAATTTCCATCCTTTATCTAGAATAGGATCTTCCAACATCCTAGACATTGGGCTCACGGGGATCTCCAACTCCATTCTGGATAGGCAAGGGGTGTCCAGAGCTCCACCTGACCCACAAGCGGTCTAGGAGTGAGATGCCATTTTTGTGGTTGGCCTTTTCACCACTCAACCATTAGCCTGTGAATCGAGTAGTGCCCTCTCGAGATAATCCGCGATGTGATCTTGGAGATGATCCACGCATGCAAAATATCCTTCCTTAATTAATCCAATTGAAATTCAAGCACAATCAAAGCAATCAACCCTAATATTATCTTCTATAAAAATATTATTTTATTCGCATGGCAACTTGTCATTACAAACCCCTGCCATTCATTTGCCATCAACACAAGCCTTGGAATATTTATCCGAATCACAATGCAACAATCCCTTGATTGAAAGAAAAGCATTTAGGGTTTTTTTCAATCAACCAACAAAACTAATTCTATTTTTTCCTAACAATACAATAATAGACACGACAATAATTCTATCGCATATTCACTCTCCCTCTTGGGGCCAAAGAGTAGAATTTACTTAATATTCCCTCCTTTAGCCTAAGTCATATGCTAAAGGTTCCAATAATATACATGACGTAAGTCCTATCATTCCAATGCAAATTAATCAATCTAGCAAGAGCATTTATGCCTCTTCTCTAAGTGACAAATATCTTTTAGCATTTTCCTACTATGCAACATTTTTTCTTGGCTTTATCTTCCTTTCTCCTAAGCCAAGGAGTCACATGTCATCGATGTAAAGTTTACATAATCTCTCCCATGTATGTACTGTGTATATGCATTTGCGAACTTTAAATAATATTATCCTCGATAAAGATTAATCAAAGACTCATCCATGCTCAATACTTTAGTGTCCCATATGTTGCTTATGCTATGCATGGATTCATCACATAGCAACTAGGTGCAATTTAACTCCCTTTGATACAAGCACTTCACAAACTTCATCTTTAAATATTTGAGATGCAATTTATCCTTTTCAATGACCTATTCTAGCACCACAAGGTACGGAGCCTAATGCATCTCTTGCGAGCATTAAAACAAGCATCTATCAATTTGAAAATACATTACTTACGACCGGTATCGCAATCGGATTGATAGTGATGCCTTCACCCGAAGCTCTGGCTGGTTGTACGATTGTCATCCGCACGTGACATTCTTTGCTTGGAGGCCATCGTCCGCAAGTAGACTCAAGAGATTAAGAAGGTGGAATAGATTCGAGATGGGAGAGCAAAAGAGAAGATGGTTAAATTGAGGATCGAGATAGAGGAAAATTGTGCAACCTCTCGGGGTAACTCTTCTCTCTCTCTCTCTCTCTCTCCCAAGCTCTTTCTCACAATCTCTTGGAGGGGTATACTCTCTCTCTCCCTCTCTCTTGCAGCCTTTCGAGGTCTCCTTATGCTCCCTTGTGCCTCTCCATGCGTCATATTTATAATGAGTTAGAGAGGAGGGGATAAGTCTGAGAACAAGAGTGGAGGGGCTCTTAGAAGACTCAGTGATCTGATGCTCAGATCATAAATCTGATGGTTGCATTGGCTCCAAAAGGGGGGTAAAACCCCAACACACTTGATTAGAAAGCTCTTAGTTCACTCCTCCTTTTCTTTGTTCAAACTGCTGTCTACTACCTGTACATTGCGATCGCAGTGTGCGCGATTTCGCCAATCACTTTTTTTTATTTCTCTTTTTATAAAATCTCCAAAACTAACTAAAACATCACTTGTCTTTTCTTTTAAATGACTTTTAGTTCTATCTTTTTAGGATAATATCTAAAACATTATTTTTTTTTCTCCCAAGAATCTAATATTTTTGGACCATTCAAACTATACACATTAATACTAGTGATTAATATGGCTCATAAGTCCTGTTCACATTGTACTTTTTGTGAAGGGTAGCTACGGTCGTTATCAATCCGAGAAAATTTTCAGATTTATGACTTTTGATTTATATATATATTTTTTTAATTGAATGAAAATTATTAAATTTTAATGCTAGTCAGTTTTTACCTTAGTCTTTAGTTAGTAATCTTACTAACTTATTAATTGACTAACTAACTTTCAAACTAACCAACTAACTTTTATTGTGCAGAGATATAACAAAACGACAAAACGATCATTTTACCCTTAAAAACCGCATTTCGGGTTTTGCAAGATTTAAATATCTCATGTAAATCATTACAAAAATCAAGACTTTCTGATAAACAACAATTAAACATGATGCAACCAGCACTCAAAAAAATTTTCATTGCATAAGAACATCATTTCCATCATAAAATGTCGAAAAAACCTTCATTTCCTTCATAAAAAATAGTCATACCGTGTTTCTATGAAACCTGAGACGTGTTGAATGACTATGTGACTAGTGGATAGAGCCTCCATCAATCTTGATTCCATCCTGCACACCAATATTTAGCATCTCCATTAATCTCCATCATCATTTTCTTCAATCTCCTTTTCGATTCCTCCTTCAAGGTAGTGTGCATGAACAGCCCATGGACATCCTCAACTCCATTCCAGACTTGGCAAGAGGTGTCCAGAGCTTCACTTAACCCACAAGCAACTTAGGAATGAAAAATCGTTTCCATGGTTGGCCTTTCCACCACTTGATCTTTGGCCCATGAATCAAGCAGTACCCTTCTCGGGTTAATCTGGGTTGCGATCTTGGAGATGATCCACCCGTGCAAAATATCATTTTCTTAATTAATTCATTTAAGAATCAAGCACAATCAAGGCAATCAACCCTAATATCATCTTCCAAGAAAACATTCCTTTATCCTCATGGCAATTTGCATCACAGACCCCCCGTCCCATGAATTTACCAGCAATCACAAGCATTTGGAATAATCATCCAAACCACAATCCAGCAATTTGTTGAATGTAAAAGCATTTAGGGTGTTGTTCTATCAACCAACAAAAACCAATTGCATTTTTCCAAATAGTACAAGAATAGACGTGATAACATTTTCATCCGCCACTTAGGTGTAGATGTGTTTACCATACATGGATAAGTGCAATTTTCTTTTTCATAGTCTTAACTGTTGCACTTGAATATGCATCCTACAATTATAAAAATAAAATTTATCCCTTTCAATGACCTATTTTCATGCAACATAGTACGGGACCTAATGTATCTCATGCGAGAATCAAAGAAAGCATCTAACAATTTGAAAATGTATTACTTATATTTGGTGCCATAGTTGTATTGATAGTGATACCCTCACCGAAAGTATAACGTGCCCGCCTAATGGTTGTTTAGGCATGTTTTTAGCGGTCCATTGAGAAACGAATCTAAGAGTCATTGCCCAAAAATCCTATGGAATGTTCTGAGGTCTAGAGTTTCCCGAGTCCGCCTTGCAATGGAACGTTCACGGCCGACCCCACTAGGATTGACCTAAAATTTGGGTTCCTAGTGGCCAAGGTCTCCTAACAGCATTCTAATATTGAATCCTGGACATCCTACTTTATGTAGAGATATCCAAGGCAAAGTAGATCCTTGCAGCACTTGGTTCAAAGATAATGGGAAATGAGAGGGATGCACTGCTTAACCTCTCTGCCCGTAGGGCATAGTCCCATTCTGGTCCCCTAAAACGGCATGAATCAGGTTCTAGATTACTATTACCTAAATATCGTACGATTGTAGAACCTTGTGAGAAGCCTCCCAGTCTTATGGGACCACCCATCCATAGGACAAACCCGTCAGGGGTTCCACTCACCTGCTTCCCTCAATAGGTATTCTTTAGTTATCTAATTAGGTCCTATTGTATTTATGTGTGACACCTAAAATCAGCTTCCTTAATTAAGCCTTTTAGGAAACATGGTTCGTTTACCTAACTTACGACACTGACATGAAAACAGCTCAAACAAGTTCCTTGGAGGAAAACTTTATATTAGCATTTTTACTGAGATACAAATCTTGTCCAAAAAGAATAGATCCCGCAATAACTCGAATGGCGTATCCACAAGAAGAATGACCATTTGCCATGTTGCATTTGATGTTCGAAACTATTTAAAGATTGTAAATGGGCTTAATTTACGCTCGACTTG
This sequence comes from Lygodium microphyllum, assembly GCF_053477565.2. Classification (NCBI taxonomy): domain Eukaryota; kingdom Viridiplantae; phylum Streptophyta; class Polypodiopsida; order Schizaeales; family Lygodiaceae; genus Lygodium; species Lygodium microphyllum. The sequence continues at coordinate 128,759,414 of NC_141143.1, forward strand.
CTTAACATTTCACATGCGCATCTTAAATCTACCTTTTTAGATGCATCCCCATTATATGGTGCAACTAAGGCTATCCATGATGCCATGCAAGTCTTTCCCAAATTGATGATACAATGCGGATCCCCATTTATGAAAATTCCTTCTAGTTCACTTATGCAATTCATAAGTCATGACCTAAGTATTTAAGTGCGAGTGTGCATGAGTTCATTGTAAATGAGAGTTAATTTTCCCCAATGGATGCAATTGACCTATACGGAATATTTATGTATACCTGCAATCTATGATGCATTTGCAAAAGTTCGAATCTAATACTTGGCTTAATTACTACAACAACCCATAGATACTCAATCTATTTACCACAATTAATGGTTGTTAAACCTTTTCAACTACCTTTCAAGGTATGCACGATGCAAACTATGACTTCTTCCTAATGATGTCCATGCTTAAATATTCGGTTCAAAATACTAGACATGGTAGTGGTACCTGGTTTTGGAGTGTCGAATTAGCATTTACGTCTGATAACCCGTTCGTGTTGATGGTGGCATCTTTGCCCAATCCTCCTTCTAAAGTCCCAGCTTTTCCAATTATTTGGGAGAGTTTACGCTTTGGGGCCATTTCAGAGCTTGAGATGCGTCCTTCGCCCCTCTTGGAGGATGCCTTGGTGCCAAAGTTCCCTACACCTTATCTTGACTTCCACGATCTCCTTGTCAATTAGAAGCAATCAATGGAGAGGTTACAGGGACTCACAATGGGGAGAGAGGATACTCGAGCCTTCGCCCAAGAAAGGAATTGTCCTTGGGCCTCTCTCTCTCTCTCTCTCTCTCTCTCTCTCTCTCTCTCTCTCTCTCTCTCTCTCTCTCTCTCTCTCTCTCTCTCTCTCTCTCTCTCTCTCTCTCTCTCTCTCTCTCTCTCTCTCTCTCTCTCTCTCTCTCTCTCTCTCTCTCTCTCTCTCTCTCTCTCTCTCTCTCTCTCTCTCTCTCTCTCTCTCTCTCAAGCTTAGCAACAAGAGGGGGTAAAGAAGAATGGCCTATTACTACTTAAGGAGGGGGGGAAGAAGAGAATTATCCTCTCTTTGCTAAGGAGGGGAGGATTTATAAGGGATACTGTGGGTAATGATTTTTTGGGGGGGTGACATGGGGCCCCATCCCTCTACCTTCACCCCGACGGCAAAATTGGCCCTCCCACGATGCAAACTATGACTCCTGGAAGGAGAAGGAGAGATAGTGGGGGTTGGAGGTGGCACACGTGTGCCCCTCCTCCCCGTTGTCATTAACGTCCACACCTTTCTTGTATTCTTCATCGTTATCTTCATCCTTGCCACCGTAACCTCTGGCTCTCCATCGTCGTAACCTCTGGCTCTCCATCGTCTCTTAGTTGTCACTTCCCTCACCTTCATTGTCTTCACGTTCAACTCCCCCTCCCAGTACCAACCGATGGCATTGACATTAGGGGAGTTTTGAGGTCTCGAAAATGCCCTATAAGCAATCCTAGAGAGAAAGTATTTTAGGAAATAAAATCATTTTTTATTTTTAAACACTTTTATATTTTGGTAAGTAAATATATCAAAAATTATTAATAAGTCATTGTTGCGATATTCTCGTGGTCACATCAAACCTAGAAATCTATGCCATAAAGGTGACAAAGATTGTCATAATCAAGATCTTACTCATCCTCATTCAAGAGAAAAATAATATTCAATTTGAATTTTGCTCGACGTTTGATTACTTCCCTCCATTCTCACTCTCTTCTTTCTTTCCCATCCTTACTAGTTTCTTATTCGTTTTCCTTCTTGTTTCTAATTCGCATACTTTTTCAATCCAATCTTCTAATCACATCCTTAGCTATGGATCAGTCATCCAATTATCTCTGTAGCTCTAGTAAAAGGCCTCTCTATCATCTTCATATTGAGTTGGATAGTGGGTATGAACCAATAAGGAAGAGAATAAAACCCATTACTATTACAGAGTCTATGAAACATATACTCTAGTTTGAAGGAAAGAAGAATATTGATCTTTGGTTAGATGGTAGGCTATATCCCAAAGATCCTAGCAAAAATAGCACTCTGCCTTTCTATAATAGCTCTTCATTATTGAGGTTCATTGGTGATGGTTATAATGGGTTTCTAGGCTATACACTTAACTTGGTTGCAGAAAAGGATGTCCTCAAATTGGAGAACCATCTTTTATCAAAACATAACAACGAGTTAGTGTAGATGCTAGAAGGCTATCAGCAGAGGATTCATTTGTTGGAGAAATGCATCAAATCTTATCAATGAAAGCAAACTATTTTAGGACTTTGAAACTAACAAAAGGCTCTTAGAAATATTGAGAGTCTCAAACTGGGAGGAGGTGGTTGTAGTAAAAGAATCCAAGCAGCAAGGTACATTTTTGTTCCACCTTAAAAATATGAAATATGACTTTGTTTATAATTAATTGTATTGATTTGTGATCTTGATTTTTTTTAGGTCTCTTCTTCAACTGAATGCAAGCGAAAGAGATTCTTTCAAAGCATCTCAGTTTTATTATCATCTTCTTCCTTCAATAGTTTCAAAAGATATTTTGGAGAAGAAGATATTTAAAAAGGCAAAGAAATAGTGCTTGGAGTCATTTATAAAGGATCTCTCTTTGGATACTAAGTTAGTGCAAAAGACACTAGATAATATTGGTATCAGTCGAGATGCTTATATGCAACTTTTCCAGCTTTTACAGTCAAATATGAAGCAAGGACAAGTACATAATTGCATACTTCCAAGGCCATCTATGATTAGAACTATTAGACAGAGAGTGAATAACAAGGTAATGGAGATTCTAGGTGAGCCTTTTCATATCAAGGCTAGCTTCAAGGGCAAGAAAAAGTAAGTTATATTCAATGAATTTAACAATATTTTCCTTGACTTGTCTACCCTACAATGCTTAATGATTAGATTCTATGACTTGTCACTAGAAGAGGCATAAGGAGTGGCTAGATTTGTGGTTAAACTTGATGAAAGTGAGATTCTAAAATGTACAAAACTAGAGAGGGTCTCTATTACCTTGATGAATATAGCACTTTCATCAGATCATTACAATCACTCAATGTCATTCAGTGTTCAATCGGAACATAACATCTAGTGGCTAGGAGCATTCGAAGTAGATACAGAGGATTTTGATATATTGTATTGGGTTTTTCATCGAACACCAATGCTTGATGTTATTAAGAGACAATAAGCAGGATAAGAGCTATTTGTTGAAGGATTTGGAAACTATAAGATTGAGTGGCACATAGCTGGTGACTTAAAGACACTTAAATGTATATACAATGTAATAAAGGGAGCCAACTCTAGATCTCATTGCCTATATTGCATGTCCCCAACCAGAGAGTTGAACTCAAGCAAGTGGAATAGAGCTTCCTCTAGGCACAACAAGGATTCACAGTTTAAGCCAGTCCTAGATATTCCTTTAGTGAATGCCCATATTTGTATACTTCATGCACAAAGAAGGAAAGAGGGATATTTAAACTCTTGTGAAAATCAAAGATATTCTGAATGGTTACAAACTAGAAAAAGAGATGGAAAAATATGGGTTTCAAGAAACCCTTAACATCTTTTAGTCTAACTCTGTTGTAGTAGAGTCTTTAGTTTCAGGGAATTCACTATGTCCTCTAAGTGAATCTTTTATTTCATCCCACTCGATGAGACGATGAGACATATACATTTCAGGAACTCTTGTTTCCTATAGCCTAGAAGGAGCTTCAAATTCTTGGCATCTCCTACATGGGAGAGCAAATAAGAGACAAGAACTCCAAATTATCTTGCCCTAGAACCATTGTATCTAGGCATGAAGCCAAACACTCTTACAGCTTCTTCCTTCTCCACCAAAATTATCTTCGTTGAACCTCTATTGAAAGCTTGGGATCCAATCACCTTGGAGATAGCTTTCAAAGCCATTATTGGTAAGCTTGGAGAGTTGGACAACCTACTATGATAAATTGCAACTGTTTGATTATTTAAGCTTCCAATATAATGACCAAGGCCTTGACTTTTACCAAGCTTCAATGGCCTTGAGCCCTTGGCTCTTCCGAGAAAGTTGTACACATCTTCAATTTCTATCTGCACAATAAACCACAATAGTATAAGATGTCAGTAGATAAATATCCAAAAATATTGTGTATAATGCATAACATACTCTGATATAAATCACAATGGATATCTTAGAATTATCTTTCATACCTTAGGGTTTTCATTTTCTTCAAGAAGACTATCATCATATAGATTTATTGAACTTTTTGGTTTCTCCTCTAATGGAGACTTCAGTTTCTCTTCATACCCCATGTTATCAATACCAAATCTCTGTTGAATTTGTAAGTACTCTTCCTCTGAAGGTATCCCCCCCTTTTCATATTCCACGATCTGATTAAAAAAAGAATGCAAGGCTACAGAATTGTCTTGAAAATTCTCTCCCTCAACATCAAGAGTTGCTAGCAATTACTCTTCATAGCCTATAAAATTCTTATCATTTTGACCCCATGCAGCAAGGATTGCCAAGCAGTAATCGTCTCTAAGATCAAAAAGGTGTTGAATATCATTTAGCAATACATATCTCTTTTTGTTGATGAGATAACTGGGAAATGTTGGGACACATTCAAGAGGACCTGTTTCAATCTCTGCACTCAACTCTATCTCCTTTTCTTCCACTTTTGTAATGTTCTTACTTTTAAACAAAGCAACATCAAATCCTTGCACTAACTGGTTCTCAATATCCTCCTGAAACATTTCACCCTTCTCTTCAACTTCTTTGTCTTTGCATGCAATATCCTCCATCTTCTTCTCTTGTATTGTATCTGAAGAACAACTATCCATATATTGAAGATATACAAGAAATCCAACATCCTTCTATACAAGAAGACATTGTTGTTGATTTTGATGGAAAGGGCAATCCACTTTCCACTTCTTGATTTCTTCATCAATAAGGCTAAACCTTGTTTGCAGAGTTGTTCTAGCAACGTTAGAAGGTTCCATTACATCGCTATAATGGACAAATCACTCAATATCTAGGCCTTTCACATGTCTATCATAAAACACCTTAAAATCCTTCAGTTTATCTTCAAGATCCTTCAAAAGCTCTTGCAAATCAAAGGGAACATTGAGCATATCTCTGAAGTAAATAAATCTAGATGAATTTCCAGTTGCATGAAGAAAATCAAATAGCCTTTCATCACAGGTGACCTCCAGATCCTCCTCCTCCATTCCCTCTAATGAAAACTTCCTTTTAGTCATCCTAATTACTCACAAAAGAAATCCAGAAAAAAAAATAAGAATCATAATATACAAATCCACATTTGCTCATATGCAGTAGACTAAAGAAAGATTGCTAAGAAAATTAAGGAAATACAAGATGAAAGAAATGAATTAAAACTTTATGCAACAGAGAAAGCATGAATTCCAAGTCTCATCAATCAAACTTTGTTTAACATTTTCGACCTCATGAAATGTGAAAACAATGATTCAGACCGCCTCACAGTTCACAAAATCATGTTTCACACGTAACTTATGTATAAAACTTGATGAAATCATGTTTTATACATCCAGAAAATTTGAATAAAACAATGCCTCAAGGTCATCAAAACCCCATCGTTTTACATGTTTACTACACCAATATTGCTAGAAAAACAAAGTAAAACCAATACAAAATTTCTAAGTTCCTAATGTATCTTTCTCCTTTTAAACCAACTAACATCTTCAATGCCTCAAAATTCAAGATTGCATAGAAATATATTAAGAAAAGTGTGACACTTGATATTTGCAGGCCTTGCTCTTGAGAATAAATGGTTTCTTGTAAGCATATTCTTAGTTTGGCTTGTGATGCTTATGATATAAAAAGATGGTCGAAGACAAGACAAGATGTGTGAGAGAAATAGTAACCAAGATCGGGACCTAAGTGTTCATATATATATGCCAACAGTCACCGCACGTTTGATCAAAAAGTACACTGCACTAATTCAGAGGACGTCCTCTTTAAATGAAAAAGAAAAAGGAAAAACTTAAAAATCAGAGCTATAAAAGTGCTATCATGCCAAAAAAGTAAGCGACATGTGGCACAACTTCCCAAGAAAAATAGTCTTCAGTCTCACGTGTGAAATTAACTACACATTACAGCAGCCCCACGTATAAACTAACATTGTTATAAACCCGATTTCTGAATTGCAAAAGAGTTTTTTCAAAGACAAAACCCTCTCTATGCTCAACCACACCAACACAACACTAATTTGATTGCAGTACAAAATTATTTTTCCATGCAAGGCTACCAAAGAAGGTTTCATCGACAGCATATGCCCTCAGCACTCAAGAATGTAAGTTTTTTTCTAAATTATGAGTAAGTTCTGAATCACTTGAACACTCCTACTAAATCATTCCCAAAAATGCCAAATGTATGAAACGCAATGGGTGCTAGGTTTCTCTTGTCCACATGATGCCTCCTCATGTTTCAAACAACTAAGGCGGCCTACAGGTTTTTGTTGTAACATGGGTGCTAGGTTTCTTTTGTCCATTAAAGCCATACTTGTGTTTCATGCATTTAACTTGATGTAGGTTATAGAACTTTGAAGGATAAATTTCGACTATGTAGTACATTGAAAGCATAGAATGTGCCTATTGAAAGCTATGAATGAGAAAAGGGAGGTAGATCCCCTAAATGGCTATGGATATGCCTTTTAAGAGTTGTGAATGAGAATAGGGAGGTAGATCCCATAATTGGCTATGGCTATGCAAGCTAGGATTTGAGCTACAATGGAGGAGAGATCAGAGGCAAGGATGTTCCAATGGCTCTAAATGCAATGACAATAGAATTATTCATTCTTCATTAATGTCATGCCTCTTAAATAGCCATTTACATGATAGGTAGGATCATTAGCATTGTAATGTGCCCGCTCCTCAAATCGCAGGACATGTCTTAGCAGTCCATCAAGAGATATATCTAGAAAATGCCACTCGGCACTTCCCAAGGAATGACACAGGGTTCACCAACTAGGGTCTCCCGAGTCTGCCTCGCAATGGAACTTATTCGGCCATTCCCACTAGGATCGACCTAAAGTCTGGGTTTCTTGTAGTCGGGTCTTCCTAATAGCCTTCTATCATCGGTCTACAATTGCTTCACTTTGCGTAGATACAATTGGACCAAAGCAGACTCATACCACACTTGGTTCAAAGAGAATGGGAAACGAGAGGGATGCATCGCTCGACCTCTCTACCCGTAGGGCATAGTCCCATTTCGGTCCCCTAAAACGGTATGAATCAGGGTTCTAACCAACATTGTCTAAGGTCATCGTTCAACTTTTCCTAATATTCCTCGTTAACATTTCCTTTGAGGAAAGCTCTTGGCTAACTGAGACCACCCTGCCGTAGGATGGACCCGACAGTCACATCCACCACACTTCCCTCGGGGGTTGTTTTAGTTATCTAATTACCTACCACATTATGTTTGACACATAAAAGTAGCTTCCTTAATCAACCCGTTAATCATAGGTTCCTTTACGTAATTTAGGGCATAGACACGAAGACAAGATAAAACAAGCTCAAACACTTCCTTAACTTATCTTCAAATTAATGTTTGTCTCCCACCCATACATGAGAATTAAGTGTCCCTTTCTACCTCCGCAGAAATAATCCTTCCGTATCCTGGAAATAAAAACCCGAAGGTATCCTACCAAGATTCTCCCTTGTAACTAGTATCAAGGCCATGAGATCCCATCTCGAGTCACGTAGAACTCTTGTGTAGGTCCGGAGGCATTGGGATTTACTTGCGAGAGCCCCCCCTGGCACCCAAGCATCCTCCTACGCCATGTAATTTCCATGGAGAGACATCTCACGGTGGGTTTGGTCCACATTCCCGGCGTGGATTTATAACCCCCTTGGTTAGGGTTTGGCCGTTCGCGGGGGGTAGCTAGCGCCATCCTTCCTTAATTATCCCTTTAGGAAATCATCCACAGCTGAAGTAACTAGACTAATAACATTTACTAGGAAAAACATCCCTTTTGTTCCCATAGCAATTTATCCTTATAGTTCCCGCCATGAAATTATCAATTACAACAACTTGGATTAGCATCCAAAACCACATCAAGCAATCACCTTGCTTATGATCCACCTATCCTTAGCAAGATTCTCTCCTCTTACCAACACAACTAGTTGATATTCACTTGGAGATACCCTTTTCAAACAATGAAGCATAACTTGGGTCAACAATCCATTTTGAGTTAGGTTACCAGCTTCTATTAAGCTAGGAACGTATCTATTTGCAATAGTTTACAGCAAGATCGATAAAAGAATTCACTAGCAGTTATACTTGATCTCTTAACCTCTTTTGAAGCTCTCTTCCCCTTGGGCATTTCCTTGCGGTAACTTAGTCCTAACTCAAAGCATTGACTAATCAACTAAGGCAACAGACAAGCCTTATTCGCAACCCATCCAAGAGCCTTTTATTCTTCCAATTATTTTCTCTCTAACCAAGTTTAGTTAACACACTTGGCAAATGGCTGCAAAAGTTATTGGCTGATTTAGATGTGCAGGTGGAAGGTCTAGTTGTCATTTATTGTGACAACATGAGTAGTATACAGTTGGCTAGGAACCCTATGTTCCATGCCAGGACAAAACATATTGAGGTACACTACCACTTTGTGAGAGAGAAGGTACTAGCAAGTGAGATTGATTTGGTGTATGTTAGCACACAGGATCAGATAGCTAACATCTTCAAGAAGGCATTGGATACAGAGAAGCTTCAAAAGTTTCGAAGCTTACTTGGAGTTGCAGAGATGCAGTTGAGCTTGAGGGGGAGTGTTGAGATGACAAGCTCAACACATGTAGACATTAATGATGGACCGCCTGGTTAGATGGGTCCACACGTCTACACTTAGCACGTCAGTGGCCATTATGACTCTCACATGGCCACTGACTCATTACTTATTATATTTAGGTTGTTACACCTATTTACAGCTATAGCGCCAGTCGACTAGTGTAGTCGATTATGCATTGTTTGACTTAGTAGGCCACTTTCCTTTATGTTGTATCTTATCTATACTTTGCGTACATTGAAAAGTGTGTGAAAGAAGAAGTAGAAACTAGCAAGAAAATGTTTTGGCCTCCATCTCTCTTCTTGTCTATTGCGTGAGCTTCTCCTTGTGCATTCTGTGTGTGTTTGGCGCAACATCTTGAGCAAGTCCCCCCACCACACGATTCGTGACACTTCTTCTCCTCCTTCTCTCTCCCTCTTCTTATCCTTCTTCTTCTCTCCCTCCCTCTTCTTCTCCTTCTTCTTCCTCTTCTTCTCCTCTCTCTCCCTTCTTCTTCTTCTTCTTCTCCTTCTCTCTCCCTTCTTCTTCTTCTTCTTCTTCTTCTTCTTCTTCTTCTTCTTCTCCTCACTCTCTCCCTTCTTCTTCTTCTTCTTCTTCTTCTCCTCACTCTCTCCCTTCTTCTTCTTCTCTTCTTATCCTCTCCTCTATCTCTTCTTCTCCTTCTCTTATTCTCCTCTCATCTATCTCTTCTTCTCCGCCTTTCTCCACAGCTAGGGGGTACTAAAATTAAGAGGGGGGAAGGGGGCGCACTGTACTCCAGCCCACAAGGGGGCGCTGCTCTACTGCTACAGACGGAGGGGGGGAGAACTCGTTGCCTATCCGAGGGGGGAGCGATTGCTACTGTAGTAGGGGGGCCGCCTTATATGGTGGAGGGGGTGGAGATGATAAGGCGGCGCCACCCACCATCTAGGGGGCTGCATACCCCCCTCTCTTCATTTCTCTCTCTCTCTCTCTCTCTCTCTCTCTCTCTCTCTCTCTCTCTCTCTCTCTCTCTCTCTCTCTCTCCAGTTTTTAGCTTTTCATTCAGCACTTTTATTTTGGATAGCTGGACCTCATCAGTTGTATCACAATTTGTCTCATAGGCCAGTTTTGGTCTTTAGAAGACGTTAATATAACTTTCTTTCTTTCTTTCTTTCTCTCTCCCCACCATTTAGTTGATAGGGGGAGAGGGAGGGAGTAAAAAAAGTTTGCATTAAATAAAATTTAAGGGGGGGTTCTCATGGGGGGAGACACAAGGGAATCACGGAAGTCACGGGGGGGATGTTACATCCTCTCCCCCTTAGAGGAATCGAGATGTCCTCATCTTGAGAGAAACTGGGGAAGACAAGCACTAATGGGGCTTATAACCTGTGGATTAAGACCCACCATGCATCTGTTGCGCTACTCTTAATTTTTTAAGTAGTGCACTCATATTATTTGGATTGACCATAGGTACAAGAGTAGGATTTATTCTCAATTGTGTTACATGTCGATTAAGCTTCTAGGAATATTAGTCCTCCTAATAAGGTTTAGTGGGCTCTAGATCTTCATCTTCATCTAATCCACCTATATATCCGTAGACTGTACCTATGTAGCTTCATTTTCTTGGAGGCTCAATGTCTTCTGGACTTAGATCAGGGCAGTCTGCTTGAATGTGTCCTAGCTCATTACAATGGAAGCATTGACAGTAGGGACATCTCCTATGGATGTGCCCTATCTCTCCGCACATATGGCATCTCTTATCCTAATCTCCATAGTCATCTTTGCTACAATTTCCCAATTTAAGCTCTTGGACAATTGGAGTCTCTCGGAGTAATGCATCTTGCAAGTCCATTGGGCGCATTGATTCCAATTGAGTATTTACGGGTGGATTCAACCCAACACAGAATTTTGACACCTATTGTGTCATATCCATTGGGGGTGCATACTTTAGGAGTGAAACAAACTTTGAATAATATGCTTCAAGGGATAATCCTAGCTGCTTCAAGTCATAGAATTCATTCATCTTTTGCGTGCAATAGGTAGGTGACAGATACCTCCCTCGCACAGCTTCCTTAAGCTTATCCCAAATGATTGTCCCCTCCGAGATTGCTTGGTCTCTACACCACTGTTTCCACCAAAGTCTCGCTTCACCTGTAAGATTAAGTTTGGCGAGCATGTCTTGGTTAGCAGTTGCAGTTCATGTTGCCTCAAAATAGTCCTCCATGGACTCAATCCAGATCTCGGCATCAACTTGAATAGTCCTTCCCTTGCCATCAAACTCGGGTGCCTTAATTTTCTTGAGAAGAAATTTCTTCTCTTGCATGTCAGCATTCGTGGGTGCAGAAGGTACATGACAATCAAGCCATACCACTTAGGTTATTTCTGTTTAGGATATGTCTATGAACCAAACATTAATCAATCATGTATTATTAAGAAGTTTTGCTCTGATACCAACTGTAACATGCCTACTCCTCAAATCGTGGGACACATCTTAGCAGTCCATCGAGAGATATATCTAGAAGGCGCCACCCAACACTCCCAAGGAATGACACAGGGTTTGCCAACTAGGGTCTCCCGAGTCTACCTTGCAACGGAACTTATCCGGCCGTTTCCACTAGGATCTACCTGAAGTCCGGGTTTCTTGTAGTCGGGTCTTCCTAACAGCTTTCTATCGTCGGTCTACAAAACTGCTCCACTTTGCGTAGGTACAACTGAACCAAAGCAGACTCATACTGCACTTGGTTCAAAGGGAATGGAAAATGAGAGGGATGTATCGCTCGACCTCTCTGCCCGTAGGGCATAGTCCCATTCCAGTCCCCTAAAACGGTATGAATCAGGGTTCTAACCAACATTGTCTAAGGTCATCCTTCGACTTTTCCTAATATTCCTCGTTAACATTTACTTTGAGGAAAGCTCTCGGCTAACCGAGACCACCCTGCCGTAGGATGGACTTGATGGTCACATCCACCACACTTCCCTCGGGGGTTGTTTTAGTTATCTAATTACCTACCACATTATGTTTGACACATAAAAGCAGCTTCCTTAATTAACCCGTTAATCACAGGTTCCTTTACGTAGTTTAGGGCACAGACACGAAGACAAGATAAAACGAAGACAAGATAAAACAAGATCAAACACTTTCTTAACTTATCTTCAAATTGATGTACATGAGAATTAAGTGTCCTTTTCTGCCTCCGCAGAAATAATCCTTCTATATCCCGGAAATAAAAACCCGAAGGTTTATCCTACCAAGTTTCTGCTTTGTTACTAGTATCAAGGCCTCGAGATCCCATCTCGAGTCACGTAGAACTCTTGTGTAGGGTCTGGAGGCATTGGGATTTACTTGCGAGAGCCCCCCTGGCACCCAAGCATCCTCCTACGCCAAGTAATTTCCACGGAGAGACCTCTCGCGGCGGGTTCGGTCCACATTCCCGGCACGGATTCATAACCCCCTTGGTTAGGGTTTGGCAGTTTGCAGAGGGTAGCTAGCGCCATCCTTCCTTAATTATCCCTTTAGGAAATCATCCACAGCTGAAGCAACCATCCTAATAACATTTACTAGGGAAAACATCCCTTTTGTTCCCATGGCAATTTATCCTTACAATTCCCGTCATGAAATTATCAATTACAACTTGGATTAGCATCCAAAACCACATCAAGCAATCACCTTGCTTATGATTCACCTATCCTTAGTAAGATTCACTCCTCTTACCAACACAACCAATTGATATTCACTTGGAGATACCCTTTTCAAACAACCAAGCATAACTTGGGTCAACAATCCATTTAGACTTAGGTCACCAGCTTCTATTAAGCTAGGAACGTATCCATTTTCAATAGTCTACAGCAAGATTGATAAAACAATTGGTAGGCAATTATACTTGACCTCTTAACTTTTTTTGAAGCTCTCTTCCCCTTGGGCATTTCCTTGTGGTAACTTAGTCCTAACTCAAAGCATTGACTAGTCAACCAAGGCAACAAACAAGCCTTATTTTTCCAGTTCTTTTCTCTCTAACCAAGTTTAGTTAACACACTTGGCAACGCAAGACTTTTCACCTAGGCCTTTAGGATACAGTCTAGATGCATGCGTCCCTTCCATCTCTCTTGGTGCGGTACTATGTAGAATTCTCCAATCAAACTTACCCATCATACACATGGTGTGTTTAAAATATTAGTACATCCTAAACGACCTTTAACTCTCTTCATTCCTAGCAACGAATACTTATTCCTAATGCACCGAATCTCATGTGACTTGCCTATATGAAAGTCTAGGTTTCTATCCATCGGTACAATTGCATCCTATGAATGGAAACTAACATTTTGTGTGTTTAATTTTTATGCAGATGGAAATCGTGATTTTTATTGGTTAATTTAAGCATTGCTCTATGCGAAGGTCTATCATTTTATGTAAAAATTTATGAAAACCTTATCATTTCATGTGTGCCAATCCATGCAGAATCCATTCTATTTGTCCACTTGACTCCCATGCAATCATCCCGTATTTGCAATATTTTGTGCAACATTATTTCATGTACTAGGCTAGTCAATATTTCCTGCAACTCATGCACTTGACTTTTCATAATTATGCACCTTAATTATGGAAGAAAACCATGAACAATAAGCAATAAGAATAGCGGGAGGGTTAGAGGACACCATTTTTGAGGGGGTGGTCAATGTCATCTTGCTAGGTGTCATGAGCCATCCACGGACTTCCGGTCTCATGCATCCGCATAACCCTGAGCGTCCTTGATTTCTTGATGGCCACGAACGAGTCTTCTTGTGTTTGGCCTTCTGATTTCTCTTCAAGTTCTCTTCTTTCTCACCTTCTTCTTCTCCTCCTCCTTCTCCTTCTCTCTCTCCCTCTTCTTCTCCTTCTTCTTCTTCTTGCCTCTCTCCCTCTTCCTCTCCTTCTTCTTCTCCTCTCTCTCCCTCTTCTTCTCCTCCTCTCTCTCCCTCTTCTTCTTCTTCTTCTTCTTCTTCTTCTTCTTCTTCTTCTTCTTCTCTCTCTCCCTCTTCCTTCTCTTCTTCTCTCTCTCTCCTCTTCCTCTCCTTCCCTCTCTCCCTTCCTCTTTTTCTTCTTCTACCCTTCTTCTCCTTCTCTTTCTCTCCTCTTCTTCTTCTTCTTCTCCTTTTTCTTCTCTCTTCTTCTTCTCTTTCTCACTCCCTCTTCTCCTCCTTCTTCTTCTCTTCCTCTCTCCCTCTTCTTCTTCTCCTTCTCTCTCCCTCTTCTTCTCCTTCTTCTTCTTCTCTCCCTCCCTCTTCTTCTCCTTCTTCTTCCTCTTCTTCTCCTCTCTCTCTCCCTTCTTCTTCTTCTTATCCTTCTCTCTCCCTTCTTCTTCTTCTTCTTCTTCTTCTTCTCCTCACTCTCTCCCTTCTTCTTCTTCTCTTCTTCTCCTCTCCTCTATCTCTTCTTCTCCTCCTTTCCCCATGGCCAGGGGTTGCTAAAATTACGACTGAGGGGAAGGGGACGCGCTATACTCTAGCCCATGAGGGGGCACTACTGCTGCTACTACAAACAAGGGGGGACTCACTGCCTGTCTGAGGGGGGAGTGGTTGCTACCGCATCAGGGGGGCCGCCTTATATGGTGGAGGGGGGGAGGTGATAAGGCGGCACCACCCACCATCTGGGGGGGTTGGATGCCCCCCTCTCTTCATCACTCTCTCTCTCTCTCTCTCTCTCTCCCCGCCATGCAGTTGGTAGGGGAGAGAGAGGGAGTAAAAAAATTTTGCATTAAGTAAAATTTAAGGGGGGGTTCTCATGGGGGGAGACACGGGGGAAGCATGGGGGTCACAGGGGGGGATGTTACAAGCATGTCTTAATGGACAACCTTAGGGCATGGATACATTTCTCTAAAATTGCAAATTCCACACCAAGCAAAAGATCCAACTCACCTTGATGAATCAAGTTTGTTTCATTGTATACTAATGGGTAAGGGTGCATAGCCAAACAATATCTCATGTTAGCTTGAGTTAAGGATAAATTTTGACTATGTAGTAAATATGATGTGCAATGGTAGATGAGTTGAACACGACTAGGATTGCCATGTTTGTCATGTGACATATGAAAAGTGAATGGTGTTATGTTCTTTTTTCAGAGTAAAGCCATATTGTGTTTCATCCATTTTGAGCCTGCATTGTTCCCCTTGTGCCGTGTGAAATGCGATATGATGTCGAGTTCTCTGTGTCTTCAAGGCCTACTCACATTTCATATATCTTCGTATTGTTTTATTAAGATTGTATTTAGACTTTGTGATTACTGTTTGCCTGAGGCTTTGTGATTGAAGATATATTGATATGAGAGATTAGGAGACCTTTCCTAATTTGTTAGTATTATTTGTTTTTTTGGACGTTCTAGATGGCTAGAACTAAGTCCACTGCAAGGAAGCAAAAAATTGATCCTAGAGGTCTTGCTTGAAAGATACATCATTCCTCCAAGTCTTCCAAACTTTCAAGAAAATCAAAGCCAAGAAGAAGGTTCTCACAGCATGTGAGGTGCCTTAAGGAGATTAGAAGTGCAATGAAGGCTCTAAATAATGCAATTCCAAAGCTGTCTTTTCAGAGGCTTGTTAGAGAAATCTGTGACAAGCACAGTCTCAGAGGATTTTTTGATTGAGTTTTTCCAATATTATTATATCTGTGCGGCTCATGCACATAGGCTTATGCTTATGGATAAAGACATGATTATTCTCAAGAGATTGAGATACAGGTTTTCAAAGGTCCTTGAGTCAGTCCCTCTTTCTGATGTTAAGGCTTTGAATATTTTAAATGTGCCTCCATATAGAAAGAAGAAAAATTATACCGGTCTTAAGGTTGAAGATGTTATTCATAAAAAGGGCACAAGATAGTTTGAGAAAGAGGAAAAGGCCACGAGCAAGGAGATAAATAGAGGGAGTTTAAAAGAAAGAAGGAATAAGAAAAGAAAGTAAAATATCTCCCATCTTTTGAAGAGGACTTATCTACCCTTCTTGAAAGGGCTAACCCGAAGGGCTTCAATGTTTCTTGCTTTTTACCTCTACTGATATTAACAAGAGATCTGATATGATATTTTTGGACTCTGATTGTGTTCAAATTCTCCGAAATCAAGTGAGAGAAATAAATGGCTCGATTTTTCTTGTTGGGATGAGGTATAGTTTACCAAAATTTGTTTAAACTCACCATATTTTTATAGCAATAGACTTAGTCTTACTGGACCAAAAACATTATTTGTACTAACCTATAGTGAGCCCTTGGTCTGGAAGACTAAGGAGTAGCCCCACATCTTCATGTGTATCTATAAGTGTTGTAGGCAAAGACAAAAGAAAGAAGAAAGTTTTGGATGGTATTGATGCATCCACTAGTCATTTGGGATTTGATGGAGATTCTAGTGGTTCAGAGAGTTTGGATGATGAGCTTGGTATTCCTTCAATCAGGACACCAGGTGTACAGAGAGCTCATAGTAATGTAAAGGCTCCATTGAGTGATCCATTGGTACGCAGGTCTAGTAGGGTCAGATACCCTATTAAAAGATTTGGCTTTGAAGATTATACAACTCACCATTATGCTTATATGGGGAAACTAGTCAAGGATGTTGAGCCCACTTATTTTGAGGATGTTGTTGATCATGCTCATTGGGATGCGGTAATGGATGAGAAGATGGCTACATTGGAAGCCAATAAGGCTTGGGATTCGGTACCCTTGCCTAAGGGTAAGAAAGCTATTAGTTGTAAGTGGGTTTACAAAGTCAAGAATAATGCAGATGGTTCAGTTAGCAGGTATAAGGCTAGGTTGGTTGCAAAAGGCTATGCTCAAACATATGGCATAGATTATGAAGAGACATTTAGTCGAGTTTCTAGGATGGCAACTGTCAGGTGTGTGATTTCCTTGGCAGCTGCCAAAGGTTGGAGTTTGTAGCAAATGGATGTTAAGAATGCCTTCTTACATGGTGAATTGCAGGAAGAAGTGTATATGGAGCAGCCAACAGGTTATGAGAATTTAGAGCATCCCACATATGTGTGTAGGTTAAAGAAGGCACTTTATGGGTTGAAGCAAGCACCTAGAGCATGGTCTGACAAGATCGGAGAGTATATTGTCAATATTGGATTTTGTATTTCTAATGTTGATCACTCACTTTATGTGAGAAAGGGAGATGCAGGTTTGGTCATCATAGTATCTATGTGGATGACTTGATTATTACAAGTGATAGCGACAATGGGATTGCTGAAGTTAAGGACTTCTTGAAGAAGAAGTTTGAGATAAAGGATTTGGGTGAGCTGAGATACTTTCTTGGTATTGAGGTGATCAGATGTGATGATGGTATATGGCTATCACAAAGGCAGTATGGCTTGGATATGTTATCCAAGTATGGTATGACATCATGTAAGCCTCTTTTAGTACCATTGGAGAAAAATGTGAAGTTGAGTGCCGACGTTGGGGATGAGATAGAAGACCTTACTATGTTCAGGAGGATGGTAGGGAGTTTGATTTACATGACTATCACAAGGCCAAACTTAAGCTATACTATTGACTTTGTCAATCAGTTTATGTAGATGCCTAGAAAGCCTCATTTGGATGTAGTTAGACATATATTGAGATATGTGAAGTCCACTTTACATTATGGAATTTTTTATGAGGCAGGTAAGAATGTACAGGTTTTTCGATACACAAATGCAGATTGGAGTGGTAGCATGTCAGACAGAAGATCTATTCATGTTTTCCCTTGGTAGTGTAGTAATTACATGGAGCAACAAAAAGCAACCTACAATTGCTTTATCGAGTACAGAGGCTAAGTATAGAGGTGCTGCTATAGCAGCATGTGAGGTGGTATAGCTACAAAAGTTATCAGGTGATTTGGATGTATAGGGAGATGGTCCAGTTGTCATTCATTGTGACAACATGAGCAACATACAGTTAGCTAGGAATCCAGTGTTCCATGTTAGGACAAAACACATTGAGGTGCACTACCACTTTGTGAGAGAGAATGTACTTGTAGGAGAGATTGACTTGGTATATGTCAGCACACAAGATCAGATAGCTAACATTTTCACAAAGGCACTAGGTGCAGAGAAGCTTCAAAAGTTTCAAAGCTTAGTTGGAGTTGCAGAGATAGAGTTGAGCTTGAGGGGAATTGTTGAGATGGCAAACTCAACACGTGCGGACATTGATGATGGACCGCCTCGCTAGATGGGTTTGCACGTCTACACTTAGCATGTTGGTGGTCATTATGATACTCACATGGCCACTAACTTATCACTTATTATATTTAGTTTGTTACACCTACCTACACCGTTTGGAAGAAGAAGAATAAATCAACAAGAAAACGTGTTGGCCTCCATCTCTCTTCTTGTGTTCTTGAGTGAGCTTTCTCTTGTGTATATAGTGCGTGTTTGGCATAGCAGCTCAAGCAAGTCCCCCCACCACGCGATTCTTGACAAGAAGCTTGCTTAGTGTTAAATCTGACTCTAGCGCTCTCTCCCTCTCTATGTTCGGTCCTATGCGGTTTCTATTTGCTAGGGCTAGCACGTGTGACTTCTTGCATTTCTATGTCCTATTCGATTTCTATTTGCTAGGATTAGCAAGCATTGGACTTCTCGTATTTCTATGTAACACCATATTGGGGAATATGGGAATTTCCCATAAGTTTGGGACACGTGGTCAAATCTTTGGACTTGTCATAACTTGAACATTATAACTCCAAATCGAGCGCTCTCTAGCTCAACAGATTCCATTTTTCAAACACTTTCCAATGATATGTCATTTCATATGGTTTGGAGAAACTTATGGGTATGTCATCTGAGTGCCACCTTTTTAGTATTCAAAAAATGGAAATTGGGAGATTCTCAAACTCACTAATATTGTGTTATGTCATGTCGCAATCTCCTAGTCTGCTATTGCTAGTTGTATGCCGCTATGCTTTGCAAATCTTTCTATGCTAGCTTTCTTTCCTCTTCGAGGCCCGCTATGATGTCTTCTGATGGTCTGCCATGGTGGTCTAGCTTGGATTGTGCATCGTATTCATCCACCATTCATTGGATTTTGGCTGGAAAAACTCCCAGCTTGAGCTCTTTGTTTTTGTGATTTATACTAGGTTCTACCATGTGTGTGGTCTCCTCCTCCACTAAGTTGTTGATGAGGTTGATCAAGTCAAGAAGCATTGCGCTCCCAATGGTGTTGGTCATTCTATGTGTCTGACTTTCCATACTGTGTCTTACTAGGTCTCCTACTAATTGGGACTCTTGATCACATGTCTAGGTTTGAGGGTTGTCTCCTATTAGTGGGTCCATTCTGTTTATTAAGTCTAAGTGTGTTCCTTCTTATTTACAGACAAGCCTCAAATTTATATTCACTAAGTGTGCACATGGTTCTCTTTTCCATGCACTATGCAAAATCAATCTTTTGATTTTTCCAAGTGCACTTAAAGTGTTGAAAACAATGTGGGTGTGAACAGAGATAATGAATGAAGCTTTCACACTCTGGCATTAGGAGAAATATGGACTCTCTTTTTTGCCCCTTAAAGAGTGAATAAACAAATATAGGCCTAACCAATGAGAGAGCTGGGATTCCAGATTCATGTAACATGAATCTTCTAGCCATATCTTGGACCAAATCTTCCCTTAGCAATAAAATAAGGGAAAATGTGGGGACTACAATGCGGTCACTTCTTGGAAGTTTGTGTCTCGAATTTTCATTTTCTTATTTTTAATGTTTGACTTTTCTTTTCTCCCCTTTTCAGTTTCCCCCTCTTTCTTAGGCGGAACTCAAATTTGTCATATCTCTTTCCCCGCTTCTTCTTTCCTGACGAAATTTTACAGCCTCACTGTTGCTTGCCCTGTCTGTAACCCTATAAAATTTCATTTGCTTTGCACAAGCATAGAGAGAGTTTCATGTGTTTTATGAGAGCAGAGCTTGTTTTACCAAAGCCCTAAGATTTTCTTCACAAAACTCTACAGGTATATTTTTCTCTTCCATAGATGTTCTATGGTAAAGTTTTATCTCGTTTGGAGAAAACCTGTGCAAGTTATGTGCATTCTCTGACATGTAATTTCTTTTGTTTTGATGCTCTAGGAGTCTCTTACAGTCAAGAATAGTGATATTTTGAACACTCAACTTCTTCTTCAACATCTTAGGGTTTCTCTGTAAACAAAGTTACAGGTATATTGTCTTGTTTTTTTGTTGCTCCACTGTTAAATTTTATCTCGTTTAGACAAAATGTATACAAGTTACATGCATATTGAGCTTTCCTTTGTTTTTTTACTCCAAGAATCTCTGAGGGTGAAGAACAATGATTTATTAAGAACTCAACTTCTACAACATCTTTGAGATTTTTTGCAGAGAAAGCCACAGGTATATTGCCATTTTTTACTGTTGTTCCATGGTTAAATTTCAACGCATTTGGACAAAGCCTATATAAGTTATATGTATGGGTTGACCCAAGATTTCTTTTGTTTTTGTACTACAGGAATCTGTCAGTGAAGGAACAATGGTCTTGCTATAAGTCAACTTCTTGTTCAACATATCTAGGGATCTTTGTGAAAGAAATTACAGGTACACTGTTTCTTTTTTAAATTGATCCATTTAAATTTAATTTCATTTGGAGAGAACATTTGCAAATTATACACACGTTGATAGGTAACTTTTGTATTTGGTTGTTACAGATGTCTTCACGGAGGAAAAATATCAGTAGCATACTTGCAGTGGAGGTCTTCAACAGGAAAGATAATGGCGGTAATTGGATTTGTGGTAAGTATTATAAGTTGGATTGGATTTTGATGCACCCAAGTACTCGAGGGAGTTTCAAGGTCAAGCGCAAGGATGTTGCAAACCTAGCAAACATTGGAAAGGTAGAATTCTAGAGTTCAGAAAAGTGTTTAATGGCACAAGTCCAGTAACAAAAGTGTTGATTCAGCATGTTTATATGCATAAACAAATCTCTGTACACGACGAGAACAACATTGCAAATTATAAACAAAACAGTAAGTTGTTAAATTTTATCATTGATTATTCTTTTGTATCAAAGTTGTTTTTAAAAGTCTTTGCAGTATTCTAATTCAGTCTTGTTTGATTGACAGCTCTATATCCATCGACTTTGCATGAATGGCAGAATGTGGAATGTTTAAGCGGCAAGATACATGTTTAGCATGAAGAGATAGGTTCTTTGATCTATGATAATACCTCTGCAAGTCAACTTGCCACTCAAAATATCTTTTTTTATAATTCATTGTATATGGTAGAAAGCCAGAGATTGCAGCATGTCCCATTGCCGCCACTGTCTAGTGGTGAATGGTTCATTGGTAGCTTGGAGTTGTCGGGAGCTTGCAAGTCGAAGATAAAATCTGACATCAATAGTGCTATGAAACCCAACACAGGCTCCAAAGATGTGCATCTTAGTTGGTTTATTCCATTCTCATTGTTTGCACATTTGTTTGGTTCATGTGATGTTTTGAAGAAAACAAAGATTACTTATCAATGCAAGTGTCCATCCGAGGAATGGATGAGTCAGCTATTAGGTGAGTCTTGGCAAGTCAAAAGAACATATTTTGATGAGACGATTGAGTGCAGGGTCAACCAATCTGATATTACATTCAGGTAAAACTTTTTTACTACTTTGCATACCTTGATTTAATTGACATAGGTCTCACTTAGATGAATTGTTATGTTAGTCGCATTCACTTACCATTATTTTTGTTTTTATTACAGGTATTTCATTGCTAGACAAACTCTGTGCGTTCGCTTTCGATATAGAAGATAGCGACTTTTGCGAGGGGAGTGGATCAGCTTGGATCAAGATATCCGAGATGACACACATACAGCGCTCGTAGATGTGGTAATCTTGTGGAGTGGTCATAATCCTTTCGTAGTCAGTGCAGAGAGTCATTGGCCCATTTATTTTCTGAGACAAGAAATCCAATTAATGTCCAGTGAGCCCCTCTACAACTTCTATTTCAAGTTAGATAATAGAAAAGTCAGGACTCGTAGTGAGCAATCCATTACATGTAAACAATGTGCTTCTCCACATATCCTTGAGATAGTGGAATCCTTGTAAAAAAACTTTATAAAGAGCGAATACATACCTTTTTTGAACTTTTGAGTACTTTAAATTTTAGTTTGCTGTGATCCAAGCGTGCGATAATACATACTATAATTACTCAATCGTGCAGTTAAAAATCATAATTAAATTGCAGGTTAGAGGTCTATAATCTATAGAATATTGTCTTTGCACAATGATATATTGTAGCACATCTCTGCTGCTCGTTTCTTAAATTTTAATATTAAATTGGATCCAAAGGGAATTTCAAGGCCTTTTAGATTTATTTTCTTTTAAAAATTATATATTTTCTCTCGTTAGACTTGAATATACTCAGCAACCAAAACATATTCGAGGTTATAATAATGTAGAACGAAGCGTTTGTCTGTATGAGTAATTTTAACAGTGACTTTAAAGTACTGAAATAAAGAAACTAAGGTAAGAGTTTTAATTTGAAACTTTAGAGTTAATAACTTTATAAAGAACCTTTATTTAAAACCCTAGACACATAAAAGCTATAACTCCAAACTCATTTTCACTTTCATTCTCCACTTCCCTACACTTGTGCTCTCCTTCCTTCTCTCTTTGTGTACCATGGCTACCACTCCCGCCTTCGCCGCATGGATCAACTCCACATGCTACGCGCACATAGGGGACCAGATATACCCTAGGTTTTCCGTGACCTTGAGTCTAGAGAGCTCGATTTCCGCTGTAGACCCTGACTCTAGTATACTAGCATCGTTTTGTGATGCAGTGAACCCTCTCACTTGCTCTATTCCCAACTCCACTCTCAGGTGGGTTCCCATGGATTTTTTGTATAGTTTGCATACCGAATCCAGCCATGCAAAGGTGATAAGTCGAGCCCTGGTGCATGTGGGGCAACATCTCCGCGCTAGAGCAGTGCCCACCTCGTCACAGGACCACGTCACGATGGATCTCATTGAGAGGGATGCCGCCTTTGCCATATATGTTATGTGCACTGAGGTGCAAGAGGACAGTGACGAGGACATCGACGCACCCTCTCGGCACTACTAGAGTACTTTGAGAGGGAGCCTGAGGAGATTACTCTCGATCCAAGTGTTGAGGCAGCACAGAGCTTGGCCATTGTGCACCCACCTCCCTGCCCTGATGAGATGCCCACGTGCGAAGAGCCACCCCTCTCTTCTCTCCATGCTATCACCATTGAGGGGTCGAATATCTACTCATGCAGGATGTGCTAGAGTTGTTGGAGCTTAGGGAAGAAGAACTATACTATATCATGGTGCGTGATGCACCTAGTGATTTCATAGATTTTTATTTACAGGATGCCCCACCACATGTTGATGAGGTGGCTCGTTATGATGGCATGAGCGTCGATGACATCTCTGCCATTGTGAGCATCCAGGAGCAGATTGAGGATGCAGCGCCACAGTATAAGATCTCTAATGAGGAGTTCGAGTGATTGCAGGAAAGCCTTTTTGGTCCTCGACCCAACTATGCAGTGCCTACCCAGGAGAGAGACGAGGGCAGCCCAGTGGCAGGAGCAGACCTGGATGCTCCATTATAGCGGCAAATAGATGATGCAGAGAAGGTAATGTTCTCTGTTTCCTATGAAACTTAACCAGTAGGGCCTCTAGGGCATCGAGAGCACACACATGTGTTTTTGTCGGGATCGGGCCCCCAGATGTGCCATGGCCGGAGGCTCGCGTCTGGGGGCCTGAATCTGCAGATTCAGGCCCCCAGATGCGAGCCTCCGGCCAGGGCACATTGCAGATTCAGGCCCCCAGACGCGAGCCTCCGGCCAGGGCACATCTGGGGACCCGATCCCGACAAAAACACATGTGTGCGCTCCTGATGCCCTAGAGGCCCTACTGGTTAAGTTTCATATAAAGATGATTTATATATCTTCAGCACACTCCATGCATAGTGAGTCTGATATTGAACTTGTGTGTTGCAGGAGATTGTCTATATAGATGAGTTTTCATCTAGGTAGGGTGGCCGATCTGGTAGCCAAGGAAGGGTGCAAGACTCGGCTTTGAAGGAGTATGTTGGGCAGCTTGTCAATGACATTATTGTATTTCATAAGACATGCTCCCCTGCTTTTGCCGAGAACTTCTTGAGGTTGAGGGCACTAACAAAGGCTGGGCCCTTCAAGACCATCCCGACCAACTCCAGCCTGGAGAAAGTAGTGTTGCTTCGATGTTCGAAGCTACTCTACTTATTCACGAGTACTAGGTCTGGCCCACTTTTCTCCATGGTGGCCAGTGGCATGGTTGCCGATGTTGAAGACCCCACTGTCATTAGACAGGAACTATTGGGGCAAAATGTATTGTTACCTATGATCAAGAATAGATCTGACCATGGGGAGCCTAGCTCGAAGAAGCCTAGGAGAGAATAGATGTACTTATTGCCTACTGATATCGCATCACTGATGTACTGCACTTTGTAATCTTCTCTTCAAGTAATGAAAACCGATGTTTGTTGGATTCGCGTGCAATGTAGTTTGTGATGCGTGTCATTTACTGTTGTTTTTTAACTTGAATGTTACGTTTATTTGTCGAATTTATATGTAACACGATTCGTACCCTAAATTTAATACACGGTGCTTTATCGAATTCGTATGCAACATGTATTTGTTCGAACGCATGTAACGATAACTCAACGACGTAAATAAAATAAATATCAAGCGACTAAACAAAAATAAGACGCGCCAAAAACTTTGTATTTGTATTAATAACAATTTTACATGGGGTCCATTACAACCAAGGCTTTACAAAATGTCTTCAGAAGCTACATTCCATGTGCTTTTGAGTTGTACACCTCTATCCTTGCTGACCTCCGCGAGGACTATCTTTCCATCGCCGAAAGAACCTGACTATCTACAGATCCCTGTTGGTGATGGTGACCCTCCTTGCATGCACCGTTGTATAGACTGAGTCTCCAAATAAGTCGATGAGGTAGGCTTCAGCAGCTTCTTCTAGTGCGAGGAGGGCCTGGGCAGTCCAGCGATCCGGTTGTTTCGCGTGTGATGTATCTAGAAACTGGGCCTGTTGTTCCTGATCAGTATGCCCTCCATGATCTCTCGCACCAACTTCTGGAATGGAGCCTTCAGTATCAGGAGGTGAGTGGTCTTCTGGTAGTGGCGGATCTCGCGAAGAGCCACTGTGCCTGGCTTTGATCGACGCTTGCGATGCTGGCGTGGTGGTGGTGGTGGTGGAGCTGGAGGACGTGGCTGCCGTATGGAATTTCCAGGGGGTATCTCCGGGCCGCTTGCTTGGTGTGTACCATGTCTTCTAGGAGAGAGAACTCAGAACTCAAAAGTGAAATGTGTAAAATGAGGTGAAACTTTAAACTTATAGCCAAACTTTTCAAAAACCCTAAAATTTTAATTAATGAATCCACGCTTTGGAAAAATATCACCAGTGCTCCGATTCACATGAAAGTTTACCTATAGACTCCTCAAGGATACATCAACCACGCAAAAAAAAATTGGCCCCAACAGAAGCCTCTGGATCACTTGTCCGGAGGCTCGCGTCTGGGGCCCTGAATCCCCAGATTCAGGGCCCCAGACGCGAGCCTCCGGACAGGTGACCCAAAGGCTTCTGATGGGGCCAAATTTTTAATATAAATGAGTTTTTCTAATGCCCAGCATGAGGGTGAAGTTTCACCAGATTTCGATTTATAAATTTGACGGTTCAATCTTTTTTTGAAAATGCGTTAACTGCATTATACTGCACTGATAATGTATTGTCAACCTCGCAACTGTAGATTAAATGTACTGATAATGAATGTGTGCAACTGCAGATTAAATGTATTGTCAACCTCACAACGCGAAACATTGGAAACTTAAAAATTGACAAAAAATAAATCATGGATAAAATGGAATATCACATATCGGATATATTGTTGCCAAACCACTAAATATAGTAGGGATATAGTGCGTCGGCCCATGTACAACGGATCACCGACGTGTATGTAGTTGCACATTGAATTTATCCTCAACAAAACTACTTGCAAAATTGGAAACTTGAAAATTCACACAATGTGAAACATGGTCAAAATAGAATATCACATATTGGATTTAGCATTGCGAAACTATGAAATACACGGTAGATAGTGCATCGCACCAAGTACAACTAGAGCTAGGGAAAATTTAGCTCCATTTTGCAGGCCACTACTATCAAATACTTGAAGGTCTACTGGAAAGATAACCCAAAACTAAGCTCCTTGCAATCTACAACCAAACCTGAGCTAAAAACATAGATCCAATTACAAGGTAGCTTCTCAAAGCATATTGTTGACATTAAGATTAAATGCATCCTTGTTATTGCAGATCCTGCGAACAAGAACCAGATCTATGGGCTTAATAGTGATACGTCGGGCATGAATGGCTAAAAGTTGACCATCACTCATTAGATCAATCAAGTAGCTTTCAGCTGCTTCTTGGAGAGCAAGCAAGGCTTGGCTTGACCATCACCCCACATTCCTTTCTTGGTTCCTCGAAAAGAACTTGTGATGATGCCCTGACTGTAGATCTTGCAGTATTTCTCACACCAACCTGGAGAATGGTGCCTTAGGAATAATCAAGTCGGCACTCTTCTGGAATTTCCTTATCTCACGTAGCGCAGCTGTGCCTGGTCTCCATCTTTGCTTTTTATGTGTTGGAGGGCGTGTATTACGAGTTGGAGCAGTAGTGGGAGGTGGAGCAGTTGGAGCATGTGGACCACCATTTCTGGACAATGGCGAACCATCATTATCGACCACACTAGGGCCACCATTGTTGGCCACAGTAGCGCCACCATTATTGGTTGCAGTAGGGCCACCGTTATCGGTCACCAGGGGACCTTTGTCACTCACAGTACACTCACTAGATTCGGAAGAGTGTTGAGCTCTTGCTCTCGTAGGTGCCTTTTTGATAGGAAACTTGGAACGTGCCATGGCTGTGATGATGAAGGATAGAAAGGTGGAGGGTAGAGTGGAGAGCAATGGGAAAAAATGAAAGGAGAGATGACTTAAATACGAAACTTTCAAACTTACTGTGGTGTAAATGAATTTTAAATTTATCATTTCATTTCATTTCTCCACCCCATCCCTACCTCTCTCTATCTCCTGACACCCCCCTCATACCCCCCCTCTCTCTCTAGGCCAGTGAATGTTCCAATGTTTGGAATTTTCATATCTTTGTCTTAGGATTTCAAAATTGACTTTTCATAATTGAAAAACAAAGTTCGAAATCGACTTTGAAAAACATAGTGACAAACCTTTGAAATTTTAAAGAAAATTTATAAGACATCTCATGTTAGAGATATGAGTATTGATGTGTCATATCCTTGGGACTTGTGCTCTCTTGTGGACTCTAAATGCATCAAAATTATTATCTTTATCTAGGTCTCCATTTTTTTCCATCTCTCTCTTGGGTTGCCAACCATTCTGCGTGCCGTTGTCTAGCTGTGCTGTTTTCATATCTTGCTTTTCTCACTTCATATATTGCCCTACTTATAGATTCTGCTTGAGATGTTTTGGACTTCTTTTCTTTTTCCTTGTATCATATCTCTAGTCTCCTATACCACCATTGGAATAATTGCCTCATAGAATTGGAATCATTGATGCCACCTCCATGATCAGTTGCCTTTTGAAAAGCACAGCGAGCTTGCCAGTGAGATCTTTCCATGCCTTGAGTTGACCATATTGCCAAACTTCCTTGATCTGCAAAGTATGGACCATGTGCTTCAAGTATATGCTGCACAAGAAAAGAGATTAGAAACACAAAGTAATTTAAAATTATGATTTTTTTTTGCAATGGTGATAATACTGACCATGTAGTGTGTTATGCTATTTGTAGACCATGCCTCCACCATGGACTTATGAAATTTAGCAACTGTCTCTTTAAATGCATTGGCATCACCATCCATAAACCTCAACTTCTGTAAGAGATCTGCTAATCTATCTAGGTGTATCCACACTTCTGCCTTCGCAATCCTCGTTCGTCCCCCATTGCTCCAATCTGAAACAACAAGGTGCAACTTTTTCCATGCTTCGTACTTCTCTGGTTGTTTTACTAGTATATTGCCTTCCTCATCTCGAGGTGGAGATAAAAACTTCCTAGCCTTGGGTCCGCCAAAGCATGGTTTACAAGGAACATTTCCACTCTTCCCCGATTTTTTCTCGTCCTTTTTTATTTCTACTTGGCCTCCGTGCAATCCAACTTCAGAGAGGACTTGTTCTACCTTCTTGCATGTAGCATCAGATTCTGACACGGGCTGCATCTTGTATGCAAAGCATATATATTCATATACTAGCTTCTCAATTATTCTAACCAAACAATGCAATGTGCAAAAGTGAACCCTTCTTAGTGGTATTTCCAAAATAGGGCGCCAATTTGGATTCACTGAAATTAGCATTCCATTTCTCATGACTTTCTAATCACGTGTCGGAGCACCCTGTTGTCCTGCCTTGGCAAGCCATTCCTTCTTTCCATCTTTCCCTTTCTTCCTAGTTTGCATTTGCTGCATTTGATAAACCAAACATACACTTCAATGTTTTTAAATCACCTGCAAGATGCCATTCAACTTGATAGTCCCCAAACCCCTCAACGTGTAAAACTGCTCCATTATTTTGTTGTTGAATAACACTGGGTATATTAGTGAGGTTAAAAAAAACTTTAAGTACTTCATGGTCCTCCTTTGGTACTTCAAATGCTGCAAGCCACCATATTTCATTCTCCGATTGTACACTGAAGTATAAAGGATGTTTTTCATCGATGTTGGGATCCAATGCTCGATTCATAAGTGTTATACTCACACACTCAAGTTTTTGCCCCTTGATAATCTCACTCTCATCAAGTTTGAGGACAAACTTAAGCTTGCCTCTACATTCTTCCATAGACATATTGTAGAACTTGACCATAGCAATCTGAACCCTACATATATCCAATACAAAGTTGTTGGATGCATTCAATACAAAGGCAACTTCTTTGGAACCATACTTCAATATGTGTGTGTGTTCCAAATGCGTAGGCTCACCAATTAGTTCTAAAACTTTCTCATTTAGTTGTTTTCGAGCCTTCTTCACGTGAAATGGTTTTTCCAGAGGCATTACTCGCTTAGTATTGAAGACTTGCTTAAAACCTGTATCCAATTGTTGATAGAGCATACTATATGACTCAGAACTCATTCCCACCTTGTCACATAATCCCTGAGCATCTGTAGTAAACAAGTTGCTCACATCCCTAAGACATTCACTAGCAACACCATCCACAATGTCCCTGAATTTATGATTTTCCAATGCATTTTTGACCATATCCTTGGTAAGGACTTTGGCAATAGTATCATTCTCTGCATGAGGAAACATATTTCTCATTGTAGTAGATTGAGCATATATCCTTCTATGATATTGTCCACTTCCTTTGGCTAATTGGTGAATTGGTTTAACGGATCAGATGCGCCAACATGCCTCTTTGGTTTTTAAAGTGGGCCCAATCTCCAAAGTTTTTGTGAGCTTCCTCTCTATGTTTCGATTCTCCTTCTCCAAGTCATTGACTTTAGACTGTAACTCCATATTCTGCACGTGTGTAGCATGCATAGCATCTTCAATGACATACATTTCTTGTTGTAGGTCCTGGTTCTCTCTATCCTTCTCAACCAATAATCTATCCTTTTCCATCAAAGACTGCATATTCCCTTGTAATCTTGTCTGCATATTTGTCAAGGTTTGATGAGCCCCTACCAATCCTTGTGTGACAAGTCTGCATGTGTATCCATACAATCATTGCCTTCACAAGCAAACTTTACAAATGATGTAAGCCCTTCAAATTGTGGTGGCCTTCGCGTGAGTGGATCGGGTGGATAAATGCACCCATCAACCCAAAGGTCCACATTTTTTTTCCCTGCATTTCTTTCTTATTGCATCCTGCATCTTATTGCATCATCTCTTTCCACAGTTCTTTTGAACATTGATGCATATTCATCCTCCAATTGAACGTGAATATCTCTCTTTCTCTTGGTACATCCTGCACCTGCATTCTGCAAAAAAAAGTATGCAAATGTTAACTTCGATTAACATTCAAATCGCAGAACTACACCCCTTTGATTCACTATATTTGTGTTTTTTTTAAAACCCAGTTGGTTCTTGTCTCTTTCTCTTGCTTTCAGTCCTGATAGACCCTAATCAACCCCTCATCAGCCTGTAATCTTGGCTTTTAATCTACCTCTAATTAGCATCAAATCTTATCTTTTGTTCTATCCAAAATACTCTCTCTCTCTCTCTCTCTCTCTCTCTCTCTCTCTCTCTCTCTCTCTCTCTCTCTCTCTCTCTCTCTCTCTCTCTCTCTCTCTCTCTCTCTCTCTCTCTCTCTCTCTACAAAAATTCATCAAGGAAACCCTAAACACATTCATACAGAAGCTTGGCTAGTGGAAAACAATAACATCATCTTATCTTCTGCCCTAATTTACTATCTATCACTCTATCACTTATTTTCTTTGTTCATCTCACACAGTCCTCTCTGTCCCCCCCTTCTCCCATCCTCTCTCTCTCTCTCTATGAATTGATGCTTAAGGACTGAACAACAACTGTGAAGAATAATAACATCACAAAGATTAAAAAAATAAAGATACCTCCATTATCACTGGATTGCTTGTAGTATAGATTGTTGAAGACGGAGATTTCTTACTACATATTTCTGAAGAGGAAGATGGCTTGTAGCAAGGTAGAGTGTGTTGTAGATAGAGATTATTTGATTTCAACAAATGGTATCAAAACTACTCCTCAATGCTGCTTTAGAAGAACTCGTATGCAAGAAACCATATTCTAGAGGGAAAGAGAAGAATGCACAAAATTTGGGACAAAACTAGAGCTTTCTGAGGGAATGAAAAAATTCCCAGAAATAGGTATATACTTGTCCAAAAAAGATGAAAATTTACAAGGAAACTCTCGAGTCAAAAAGGTGTCTCTGGGTAAAAAATAATCTTATAATATGATGTGTACGTCATTTTATATCGTTTTTTAACTTCTGCCCTTTTAAGAAGCGAGAATGAGAATGATTATAATATACTTTAATGTTGAAAAGTCATGAGGGCATTGAAGAGTCATGTATCAATGATTGGCTGCGTTTTTAGAAAAAATAGAATTGTATTTTTTTAGTTATGAGGATTTTGAGAAAAAGTGACCTTATATTGCAGTTTGGGAATAAAATAATAGGTGAAATCTATTGAAAACACAAAAATGAGATTTGCTTGATTGTAGAATATCTCTTTTTATAATATTATTTTGGAATCTCTTTTTAGAGAGAGAGAGGTGAGAGAAACCCCTTAAGGGGCAAAAAAGAGAGACCATATTTCTCCTAATGTCCAAGTTCTCAACCGAATAGGGTTTTATACTTATTCATTGGCTGCTATCTCTAGTTTCTAGGTTTTGTGCTCTACTACTCAGCTTGATCAAGGCCAAATGGGGATTTGCAGGCCAGCTTAAGACTCTAAAAGGGACTAAAAGCTGATGTGACTATCAACGGTTGTGTCTAGCTATTCAACTGCGATTTCTAAGGTTGATTTCCCTTGTAAGGCTTTCGAAGCCTCCCTCGATTGGGGGAGGTGTTTTGCTTTGCTTGGGATGCACTAAATTTGTTAATTTGAACTATCAAACTTTTGGTTTGATTATGTAGTGTCTGATTTTGCAATGTCTGATCCCAAAATCAAACATCTGATTTTGTAGTATCCAAATTTTGAGCATCTGATTCAAACTGGTCTGATTCTAGCATTTGATTTTATTCTCCATCTGATTTAGATTGGTCCAATTATAGTGTATCTAAGTGGTCGATGGTGGGCCAAGTGTTCGAGTCCGATTTTGGAGGTGTTCGATTGTGATACATCTGATCATCTGAATCGGACCAGGTGAATGTCTGATTGGACGAGCAAGGGGGTCCAACTTTCGGGATCAGATGAGTAGCATTTGATCATATGGATTGAGGAAGTTTGAATGTTCGATTGGACAGAATCGGTTGTCTGATTCTAGTAATTAGACACTAGCGGACCTTGCAAGCCATGTCTGATTCTAGCAGCACACAAAAAACGATAACAAAAAATCAACTTGTGGAAACGATTTTGGTCACACCAACATGCAAGGAGCTCCAAAATACAAGAATGGATACAGATGAAGGTTTCTATATACTTGATATGTGCAAAAAAACTCTTGTGGAAGTTGATTGATTCGCCCAGACTTCAAGGTCTCTCTCTCTCTCTCTCTCAAGCTCTCTCTCTCTCACTGCTATTGAAGGTGCAAATGAGCTTTCCCCTTTCCCTCTAGGGCCTTAAACCCTTGTTCTGCTCAACCTTGACCTCTCTGATTACTCCCCTTGTGTAACACATCTAAGCACTCCTTTTTCCCATTTTTTCTCTTGTTTGTGCCCTATTTGGGCTTGTTTTATAGCAGAAACCCTAAGTCAATTCACTTTAATTTCTTGATCCTATCTTACTCTAAATGCAACAAAAATCAAAACCCGAATACTGAAACGATTATCCTACTTGTCTACTCATCAAAAACCCAAATACTTCCTTATTTTGAAGATTAAAATCCCTAAATCTCCTACCTATATCAAGCACTAGTTTGGGGATGCAACCCTACTTCGAGGCTCCATTTGAGGTGTGCAAGTACTCAAGATTGAATCCGTTTGTCTTGACAACAAAACCAAAATGTAGTGGGAGCTCCCGCTCATCCACCAAGACCCATGAACCACTTATTGCGTTAGCATTTCAAGTGAGCACAAATGGCTATCTCTCCCCTTGCTAATGCACCTTTGATTCTATGGGGGTGTAGTGAGCTTACCTTTATGCTCGAATGAGTAGCCTCCTCCCACAACCGATAGCTACACCATTTGAGATGCGAGCTTAAGAAATCTCAAGCCTCCACCTCCAAGCTCCATTCTCCATAGCGCGTGCAAGAGAAGAGAAGAGAAGAAGAAGAGAGGAGATGATGGAGAGCTTCTTCTCCAAGATTCCTCACCCTCACACACTCACTCCCTCACTCCCTTACTCCCTCACACTCCCTCTCTCAAGCACACACAAGCAAGCAAGAAGGACAGAAGAAGAAGAGGCCACTTTTACCACACACCAAAGAATGAGCTCCTCATTCACTTTTTAGGTTTATATACAAGCCCTAAATCCCTTGGGCACCCGTCTCCTTTTTTACATGACAGGGCATCTTGCCAAGGTCCTCTTTCCCTATTCCCTTCTATTGCCTTATCCCTTCACCTATGTCTATTTAGACTTTAGAACTTGCGCACATGGGAGCTTGGAACTTTTATAAAATGAATTACATTGTGCCCTACGCTTTTCTTGCTAGAGCCTTCGGAGCACCTTGCTAGAATATTTGGTGCTTTCTCACGTTCTTTCTGAGCACCTTGCTAGAATATTTGATGCTCTCCTTCATCCTTGAGTACCTTGCTAGAATCTTCAGTGCTCTCCCATGTTTTTTCAAAGCTTGCCTTCTCTTCCACTTTTCTTGCCTGGGCAGAATGAGTTTCTCCATTCACTTTACTACTTGGGCTTCCTTGGTCTTCCTCTACTTTTTTCCTGCATGGTCCTTGCCTGTGACATGTCTGTAAACACACACACACAGGGAAAGGGGGAGTGGCATATTCATTGCTAAGAGCTAGAGGGAAACTATTATAGCTCGTGGCACATCTCCCCCTTTAAAATTGAAAACTTTAATAAAATAAGAGGCTACTATTTCCTAAAGACCCTTACCAAAAGGCACAATATACCACTTACCAATTTACGAGTTTCAATGACACCTCTTTTGGTACCACCTAACCATGCTTCCACCTTGCAAAATTAGTGGAGCATTAAATACATGTTAGGAAAAGAGAGAATGTGAGAGATGGAGAGACATATAGAAAGATAAAAAGAAAGAGTATATCAACATCTTTGAAAGACCAATGTGGCCTATGAGACCATATCAATACACATAATGAATTGCATCTCTCATCTAAAAAGGATAAAAGACATGCCTTTAGATGTTAGGTGGTATTCTATGTAAGAATATGTCTATGATACTAAGATGTAAATGATACTAGTAAAAAAGAAACAATGTTATTTTCTTAGGTGAAGTATCTCCCTCAAGTGGAAATGTAGCTCTATATGGCTGAGATGCCTTAGCAGTTGTCTCATGTGGCATTGGATGATAGCTCTAATCTATCACTGGTAAGGGTGCCTTAGTCTCTCCTCTTGGGTGGATGTGGGAATCTCTTTCAATTGAATGTGAGTGACCTATCCAAGGAGGGATCCCCTAAAGATGAAGTTCCTCTAAGACATATCCTTGATGGTTATCTATCAGTAATGGTGGCAAAGACTATATGGTAGTGACAAGGCCAAAATGAACCTCTATATGGGTGTACCTGAATATTGATAGATTTTATTTCAAATAATGGCATCTCTTCCCATTTGAATCTCCAAAAGGGAAAATCCCAAATACATTTGATCCTCAAATTGCATCATCTATCACATAGAGGGCCAAAACCTTGTCAAAATAGATAGTGGTATCTACCACAAATTTCATCACACACACACACACACACACAAATTTCATCTATCACATAGAGGGCCAAAACCTTGTCAAAATAGATAGTGGTGTACCACCTTCAACCCCCACTATCTCTCCTTCTCCTTCTAGGAGTCATAGTTTTCATGGTGGGAGGGCCAATCTGGTCGCTGGGGTGAAGGCACAGGGCCATGTGTCAAACCCCCCCCCCCCCATTATTACCAACTGTATCCCTTATAACCCCCCCCCCCCCCTAGTGAGGAATTGAGGATAATTCTCTTCTTTTTTCCCCCCTCCTTGAGCAGTAACAGGCCATTCTTCTTTACCCCCTTCTGCTAAGCCTGAGAGAGAGAGAGAGAGAGAGAGAGAGAGAGAGAGAGAGAGAGAGAGAGAGAGAGAGAGAGAGAGAGAGAGAGAGAGAGAGAGAGAGAGAGAGAGAGAGAGATAGTGAAGGAGAGAAAGAGAGAGAGAGGAGAGGGAAGGGAAACCTAGAGTGAGAGAGAGAGAGAGAGAGAGAGAGAGAGAGGAGGCCCAAGGACAATTCCTTTCTTGGGAGAAGACTCGAGTATCCTCTCTCCCCATTGTGAGTCCCCGTAACCTCTCCATTGATTGCTTCTAGTTGACAAGGAGATCGTGGACGTCAAGACAAGGAGTAGGGAACTCCGGCACCAAGAAGTCCTCCGAGAGGGATAAAGGACGCATCTCAAGCTCCGAAATGGACCCAAAGCGTAAACTCTCCCAAGTAAGTGGAAAAGCCGTGACTTTGGAAGGAGGATCGGGCAAAGATGCCACCATCAACATGAATGGGTTATCGAGCGTAAATGCTAATTCGACACTCCAAAACTAGGTACCACTACCATGTCTAGTATTTTGAACCAAATATTTAAGCATGGACATAATTAGGAAGAAGTCACACTTTGCATCGTGCATAACTTGAAAGGTAGCTGAAAAGGTTTAACAACCATGAATTTTGGCAAATAGATTGAGTATCTATGGGTTGTTGTAATAATTAAGCCAAGTATTAGATTTGAACTTTTGTAAATGCATCATAGATTGTAGGTATACATAAATATTCCGTATAGGTCAGTTGCATCCATTGGGGCAAATTAACTCGCATTTACAATGAACTCATGCACACTTGCACTCAAATACTTAGGTCATGCCTTATGAATTGCATAAGTGCACTAGAAGGAATTTTCATAAATGGGGATCTGCATCGTATCATCAACTCAAGAAAGACTTGCATGGCATCATGGATAGCCTCAGTTGCACCATATAATGGGGATGCATCTAAAAAGGTAGAGATGCGCAAATGAAATGTTAAGCTTAATTGCACGGGCCAGTTTGGTAAATGAAATCCTGCATGATAAGTGAAGCCAAGATTTAGTATTTAGTTCGACTCAACTACGACTTTAGTCGCAAATAGGTCAAGTTGCCCTTAAGACCATATTTTTACTTAGAGTCAACATGCTCTTTGGTCTCTATCCCAATAACCAACCACGATGGGTCCATAACACTCTTGGATATATCATTTTCAAAATATGATACATCTCAAAGCTAACATAAGTAAACTCAAGTGGCATATCGACAAGAAGGACGACCATTCGCCACGTTGCATTCGATGTTTGAAACTATTTAAGGATTGTAAATGGGCTTAGTTTACAATTGACTTGTGAGAGGAATGAACACATGTTCATGCTATCTTGAGGGAAGGAAACCCTAGGGTAAACTTAGAACCCCGAAAAACTCTAAGGCGGGAAAATGGTTATCAACTGACCAATTGAAGTCCTAGACCGGGACCTTAAGATAAGAACCAAAGGTTATAACTTAGGGAAGCTACCATCCAAAACTATAACATAAATGCTCACCCTTATTACATAGGAGTGAAGTCGGAAAGAGGGTAGTCTCTATCCCTCAAAGGATAATGGGAATTGATCACTTAGGCAAGAAGACCCAAGAAGGGTAACTCTAGGCATTCAAAGGTGGGAACTCCACCTTAGCAGATGTCCTGAGAACTCCCCTTCATTGTTGTTTGTGGTTGTAAATATAGATTTAATGTCTGTGAAAGGAATGTATGACCCAAGCTTACAAAAGAAATCTGAATAATGAATCAGGTTGAATTCATGGAGGGCGTGCCAAGCTACCCCCAGCTAGCTATCAACCCTAGCCAAGGGGGTTCCAAATAACCGTGATGGGAACGTGGACCGAACCCACCATGAGAGGTCTCTTTGTGGATTAGTTTGAATGTAGAAGGGCACTTGGATGCCAGGGGGAGCTCTGGCTATAAATTTTGTGCCTCTGAGTCCTATTCAAACAATCTACATGACTCAAGATGGATTCTCAAGGCCTTGTTACTAGTGCAAGAGCGGAAACTTGAAAGAAATAAGATGCATTCTCATGGATTGTGGGATTCGTCCTTTTTGGACAAGATTTGTATCTCAGTTAAAATGCTAATATAAAGTTTTCCTCCAAGGAACTTGTTTGAGTTGTTTTCATGTCAGTGCCATAAGTTATGTAAATGAATCCTGTTTCCTAAAAGTCTTAATTAAGGAAACTGATTTTAAGTGTCACACGTAAATATGATAGGATTTAATTAGATAACTAAAGAACACCTATTGAAGAAAGTGGGTGGATGGGTTCATCCTACAAAAGGGTGGTCCTAGAAGACTAGGAGACTTCTCACAAGGTTCTATAGTCATACGATCTTTAGGTAATAGTAAGCTAGAACCCGATTCATGCCGTTTTAGGGGACCGGAATGGGACTATGCCCTACGGGCAGAGAGGTTGAGCGGTGCCTCCCTCTCATTTCCCATTCTCTTTGAACCAATTGTGGCAAGGATTTGCTTCGGCTTGGGTATCTCTATGTAAAGTAGGATGTCCAGGATCGACTCTAGAATGCTGTTAGGAGACCTTGGCCACTAGGAACCCAGATTTCAGGTCGATCCTAGTGGGGTCACCATGAACGTTTCATTGTGAGGCAGACTTGGAAAACCCTAGACGACAAACCTCTGAACATTCCACGGGAGTGCAGGGCAGCAGTGCTTAGATTCATTTCTCGATGGACCACTAAAAATGTGTTGGGGGTAAAGGCATCTCTACCTAGCCGCCCATGTATTATTACACTAACAGTCACTGTCACTGCACGCTGCAGGTGGTGGGCACCCTTCATCGTCACTTTATTCTTTATTCTTTTAGTGACAGTTTGAATAAAGGAAGGCCCGATCACGCATTGTGATTGTTGGAGTTTCCATTTCTAGTCTCTCCCTTTCTTTCTCTTGCTCTCCCACCATAGCTCTTGAGTTCAACCTTCGATCTGTCACTCTCTTTCAACTGGTATCAGAGCTTTGCTTTCCGACTCATTCTCAGCATCCCATCGACTCCCTACTTGCATTGGGTCTCCTTCCCGGCAGCCATATCTGACTCCTTCGAGCTCCTGTCACTCCTCGACTTCCTGAGCACCTTCTCGACATTGTTGGGCACCTTCAAGGAATTACATCAAAGGTATTTGATTATTTTCTTCAGGGTTTATTTCAGTTCTCAGGTCTCACAGGTTGTAAACAAGTTGTGGGCAACCATAGCTCACACCTCTTGGAGCTTCCTTCACCTGGATATTGCTTCCAGCCTATCAAGGCTTGCTGAGGCTTGGTGTAGGCCTTCTTTGGCCCTCATTTGTGCCCCCTTTGGGCCCATTGTTGACACGTGGGATAGCAGACCCCCCCAGCCAGCTCAAGTTTTTTTTGTGCATGTTTCAAAATCTGGCCCAAAAATCACTCTTTTTGTCATATCTCGGGCATTCGGAATCCGATTCAGGCAAGGTAAGAGTCTCAGTTGGGGTTTTGACACGCTCCGGACGTGATGTTGATGTCAAATTTGCCAAATTTTGATGACAGAATCTTTTGCAACAGATTTCAGGTCTGAGACAGTATGTATTTGTATGCCTATTGGGCATGACTACATAACCGGCTTGATGCATATTGCATCCTGATTGATTGGGGGATTGAAGCTACACTATGATTTTGGGCTGATTTTGGGGCTGGAAATGCATAGTTTATAATAGTAAATGTATGCTGAATACTCTTGGGCTGAAGCTATCTTTCATGCTTTGACATATGCCTATTGGTTCCGGATGTATGTCTTGGGTTATGCTATGATGTATGTCTTGGGTTATGCTATGATGTATTGATCATCGAGGGACGACTTTGAGCTTGTCATTGAATCCGGATGCTTTTGGAAGTTTGATCTTATTTCAGCCCGCACTTATTGACATTGGTATATGCTTTGACAGTGATGCTTCTTGGGTTTATGCATACCCATTGCCTACGGCTTGATGCTCATGTCACGGTTGATTACCCTATGCATACGTTGAGCTTGAGTGCTCATTGAAGCTCCACCTTGGATGTATTTTGGATTATCTGGAGTAGTCTTGGATGTTACTTGGCTTGTCAGAGTTTGGATTGGGATATATTTGATGTCTTACATGCTAACGGATGCTACATACGGATGCTCTACCGCCTACATGTTCGGGATATACTATTGATCTATTGTCCTGGACTTATGTCATTGGCACTGTGTCTTGCCTTGTCTTGAGCTCTTGAGCTCATACATACAACTTTTGTGCTTGTGGGAGCATTCTTGAATGCTTATCAGACATTGAATAGGCGGTACTTTTATGCATTGAGCCATTACATGCCATTGAGCAGTTATAGACACTTGAGACTTTGGGAATTCTTACCTTTTGGGATGATACATCATATGTCTTGGTTCACTGTGTGCTTATGAGCTAAGTCTCAGTTTTGGATCCGTATCTTTGTGAGCTGATACCTACTTGTGTCAAGTTTTGGTAGTGGCAGGAACACTTTGCCCCGTTGACTGGGGGGTGTGCCTACTCACTAGCAGATGTTTGTATGACATACTTAGGTGCTGGATTCATGCTTATCAACTATCATATGCTTATGCTATGCCCGCATGATGCCGACTTTGGTCTTGGCAATATCTGATTGCCTTGGGATCCGATTTTGACACTGTTAGCTCTCTTTTACTAAAATCTGAAATTTATTACAACAAGCATATATGTATGGACTGACATGGATTTTTCATGCTGAAACACTCTAAAATGATATACTTTCACTAGTACTTGTTGGTGGGTAGCAGCATTGGTTCCACTTTCCTCGCCATTTTCTCTCGATTTTGGTGATTTTTTTGTCATTTTCTGCAGTAAACAGCAAGCAGTTTTGAACTATCTACAGTCTTCCAGCCTGCATTATGGCGAGTTCGTCCACTGATCATGCTATTTTCAACATCAGTAAGCTTAATGGTACGAATTACTCTTATTGGAAGAGCCAGATTTGGTGCAAAAATCGCAGATCAAACCTTTGAGGTTAAGTGGGCATCTACCTGTAACTATGCCAAATGAGGAATGGCTTGAGCTTGATGAGTTATGCAAGTCCACCATTGTATTGTCTCTCACAGAACAGGTTCACTACAATGTATTTGAGGAAGAATAGAGTGCATGGCAGTTGTGGGATAAAATCAAGAATCTCTATGACAAGAAAAGTCCAGCGCGTCAAATGTATTGGCTGAAGCAGCTTATGGATCTATACATGAAGGACAATGTGAGTATGTCTACTCACTTGAGCCAATTCCATGCTATACTCAAGAACTTGACTTCGCAAGACATCACCTTTGCAGAGGATGTCACTCCTCTTTTCTTGCTTGGTACTCTTAATGAATCATGGGATGTATTCCACACTGCATTATGTGCCTCTACTGCTACCTTGAAATTATCTTATGTTGAGAGTGCTCTTCTGCAAGAAGAGGTTAATTGTAAGAATTTGGATGCCTCTCGTGTGTCTCATGCTATAACAGTTAGAGGCAGGAATGATGGATATGGAAATCATGGTAGCGGTAGTGGCCGTGGATGGGATTCTCATAAATCTCGATCCAAGTCTCGTGGAAAGTCATGTAGCAAATCTCGTGGTAGGAATGCAGATGTTACTTGTCACCATTGTGGGAAAAAGGGCCGTATTAGGCCACAATGCCATGAATTGCACAATGAAAGGCGCAAAGATAAGGGGAAAGACAAAGTGCAAGATAAGTCTTTTGATCATAGCATAGTGCATGCAAAGTCCAATGTTAAAATTGAAGAGATCAATGTTATGCAACCTGAGGATGTTGATGATGATGATTATATCCTTGCAGCTTGTTCTAGTGATTCGTAGATGATAGAGATACACTCTATGTATGCACAGTGTTGGCTCTTAGACTCAGGTGCATCCTTTCATGTGACACCTTGCCGAGAGTGTTTTCATTCATACCGTACTGTTTCGGGTATTGTGCACTTGGGTGATGACAGCTCTCTTGATATTGTGGGCATTGGTGATGTTAGGTTGCAGTTTTCTTTTGGCAACAGTTTTGTTATGCAGGATGTACATCATGTACCTTTTTTGACATGCAGTCTCATATCAGCTGCTGGACAGCTTGATGACATAGGTTATCATGTATCTTTTGGAGACTCTGCATGGAAGATTACTTGTGGTAGACGTGATTGCGAGAGGTGCCGAGGCTGGCAGTCTCTATCCCTTGATTGTATCAGCTTCTTTCCTTGATCATGTTTTGTTTGTGGGTTCTATCCCACATGTATCTCTTTGGCATGCCCGTTTGGGCCATATGTCTTTGAAGGGAATGAAAATTCTTTCTAGTTTACAGTACTTACCGCCCCTTGATTATGCATGTTTTGATTCATGTGAGCATTGTCTTTATGGCAGGTAGACTAGGTCTACGCATAAAAAGTTTGGTAGGCCACGCATGAGTGAGACCTTGGCATTGGCACATTCGGATGTCTGTGGGCCCATGCCTTGTCAATCTATGGGTGGTGCAAAGTATTTTGTTATGTTCATAGATGATTTTTCACGGAAAGTTTGGGCTTATCCCATTAAGCTGAAATCCGATGTCTTGGCTATGTTTCAGAGATGGCTTGCATTGGTTGAGAATCAGTCTGGGTATAGGCTAAAATGCCTAAGGACAGATAATGGGGGTGAGTATGTCTCATGTGCTTTTGAGCAGTTATGTGATGAGAGGGGTATTAAGCGTCAGTTGACCGCCCCCTACA
Source organism: Lygodium microphyllum (assembly GCF_053477565.2). Lineage (NCBI taxonomy): Eukaryota > Viridiplantae > Streptophyta > Polypodiopsida > Schizaeales > Lygodiaceae > Lygodium > Lygodium microphyllum. Next base: position 128,800,810 of record NC_141143.1, read on the forward strand.
TCCCCCCCAGAATGGTTTGGCTGAGCGGATGAATAGAACCATCCAAGAGCGTGTACGTAGTATGCTTAGTCATGCAGGCCTACCATAGAGCTTTTGAGCTGAGGCAGTTAGTACAGCTGTGCATGTCATAAACAGATCACCCTCTAGTGGTTTGGATTTCCAAGTTGCAAAGGAGATATGGACTAGAAAACCCCCCTCTTATGTGCATCTCCATGTCTTTGGATGTGAGGCATTTTGCCATGTGCCCAGGGACAAGAGAAGTAAGCTAGATCCCAAGAGTATCAAATGCATTTTCCTTGGTTATGGGGATGCAGGCAAGATGGGTTACCATCTCTGGGATCCGCAGGCACAGAAAGTCATCCACAGTCATGATGTAGTCTTCCATGAAGACAAGATGCATAGGCAACCTGAGAGAGTTGTTGAGATCCACAGGGTCATTTCAGGAGGATTCGAGAGCTCCCACACAGCCAGTTGGATAGCCTACAGCTACAGTAGATGCTCATGGTCAAGACGTTGGACAAGCAGTTAGGCAAGCAACAGAGCCTACCGTGAGATGGTCTACTAGAGACAGACGTCCACCTAATAGATTTCATCCCTCGATGCATTATGTCTTGGTTACAGATGCAAGAGAGCCTTTCACCTATGATGAGGCTATGCGCAGGGGTGACAGTCACTCCTAGGAGAGGGTTATGCAGTCTGAGATAGACTCCCTGCATAAGAATGACACTTGGGATTTAGTTTCCTTGCCTATGGGCAAGAAGGCTTTGCCATGCAAGTGGGTGTACAAGCTAAAAAGTACCCCTAGACACCCCAAGCTGGCATACAAGGCTAGATTGGTAGCAAAGGGTTTTAAGCAGGAGCACGGTGTGGACTTTGATGAGGTCTTTTCTCCTATGGTTAAGATGACCACCCTGCACTTAATCTTGGCTTTGGTTGCTCAACTTGACTTGGATTTATACCAGATGGATGTCAAGACATCTTTCTTACATGGGGACTTGCATGATGAGATTTATATGGAGCAGCCTAAGGGCTTTGCAGAACCTGGCAGGGAGCACCTAGTGTGTAAATTGAAGAAAAGTCTTTATAGCTTGAAACAGGCACCTAGGGAGTGGTGTTAGCCATTGGCTTGACACTACATTTACCCTTAGAATGGTGTATTACCTTAGTTATTACTATTTCCTATGTGAAGCAGCCTTTATATGTCTTATGAAGTTCACTGCCTCATGAAGTGCAGTTTTGGGGCAGTTGCAAAAACGTGACATGATGAGGCATTTTGTGTGTTCTTCTTGTCTATCTAATCACTTATGATGATTACGCCTGATGTATGATGTTTCTACCTAATTATGAAGAGGATCTGGCAGTTGGTGCCATCATGGCTGGAGTCTTGATCTCGTTTGTAGCATGTCTTGTGTGATTCATTCTCTGTTTTCTAATTAGTAGTGCTGAATATAGTGTATCTATGCTTTCATATGGTTAGTTCTGAGTTTCTATGATTTCTGGGTGTGAGATTAGGTATTTTCTTCATGAAGTATTCTCTATTATTTTATGTATTCTGCATAGAAAGGGCAGCAAAAGTGGTGTCATAAGTTTGATGCCTTTATGCAGTCACAGGGCTATAGCTAGAGTGCTATGGATCCGTGTCTTTACACGAAGAAAGATCGTGATGGTTCTTTATTGCTTTTGGTACTCTATGTGGATGATATGTTGATAGCAGGGAAAGCTCATGATGAGCTAGATGTTCTTAAGGCTTAGCTCAAGAAGAGCTTTGAGATGAAAGATCTGGGATAGGCCGGTCACATACTTGGTATGCGCATTACACGCGAGTCCAGGGTGCAGACATGCACGGCCCTTTCTACTACAGAGGCCGAGTATGTTGCAGCCACCACTGAGGCTTGCAAGGAGGCCATTTGGTTGGGTCGTTTAGTTGCTGACCTTAGTATTGATGCTATCCCTACATTGCATTCGGATTCTATGAGTGCTATTCAGTTAGCCAAGAATTTGGTCTTCCATACGAAGACGAAACACATTGAGGTGAGGTATCACTTCATACGTGAGGTTATTGAGGACAAGTCTATTGATCTTGTCAAGATCTTGACTGACCAAAATCCTGTAGATCTGCTCACGAAAAGCCTCTCTACAGAGCATTTTGCCTTCCTCGGGAGGTTGATGGGTGTGGGTTGAGATGACATCTTTCCTCATCATGTTGTACATGTGTACATGTTGTACTTTCTTTTTTCTTTTTCTTTTCACTCCTCACTAGGGCAAATTCGCCTTTAAGTGGGAGGTTGTTGGGGGTAAAGGTGCCTCTGCCTAGCCACCCATCTATTATTACACTGACAGTCACCGCCACCACACACTGCAGGTGGCGGGCGCCTGTCACATTCACTTTATTCTTTATTCTTTTAGTGATAGTTTGAATAAAGAAAGGCCCAGTCACACATTGTGACTGTTGGAGTTCCCATTTCTAGTCTCTCCCTTTCTTGCTCTTGCTCTCCTGCCATGGCTCTCGAGTCCAACCTTCGATCTATTGCTCCCTTTCAAAATGTGCCTAGAGAGCTATTAGGCGGGCACGTTATAGTTGGTATCAGAGCAAACAATGAATAAAACAACCAAGATAGGAATAAATTGAAAGAGAGAAGTGATGTTTTTTACTAGAAAATATTTTTTCTGTTACTTATTTGTGGATTTTTGTCGTTTTCAGACTTACAAGGCATTGAGTAGGTTCCTCATATTTTATATCATGTTCAGGATGGCTATGAACTCTTCAAGTTATCACCGACGATCCAACATGATGGGGATCCTGGATCGAATCTAGAACCCTTCACCACTGTATGTGAAAAGGCATTGGACTTGGAGCGTGGGATATTGCAATATAGATGCCAATCGACTCGCCTATCTTCAAAAAAATATGAAGAGGCTAAAATGGTTGGAAGACTTGAAGATTATGAAGTTATTCATCTTCCATGAGGCTCATGTAAATTTGACCCTACACATCGAATGCCAGCAAGTAGAGCAAAATCGCTATATATATGACAAGGTAGTCAAAGTCTTGCTAGTACTAGAGTAATGGGGCAAAACGAACATCATGGTTATAAAGAACGAGGACCTCAAACTTCCCATGACTTATCGCTTCCTGAGAATCCGTTCTCCCAATCCATATTACTATTCTATCCTTGTAGTAACTGAATCTAATAGGGAACTATTAACTTGGAGTTGATGTATCTTTTGAAAAGAAAATCATCTCAGCCAATCTCTATCTATTCCCAAATAATTGTACTTGAGGCTTATGCTTCTTTATGGATAAATAAGAATTTTATGTTTATTTGATTTGCCACATAATATTGATGGAAAAATAGTTTGCGCATTAAAATAAGTTGTGAAGAGTTGTGTAAATGCAATCTTAACACGAAGGTTTTAAATTGAAAACCAGATACAACTCCAAGTGCAGAACCAGAGTCTTGTTTCCGCACTAAGCCCAATGGAGGCACAAGAGAAGAAGTTTCTTCTCAAACAAATTAAACCACTAGAATTTGACGAAAATTGTGACTGCTGCTGTGAATTATGTGCAGCATTACCATTTTGTGCATCTACATTATCAATCACATTTGCTGGTTTATACCAGCTACTTATCTCATCAAAAACAACAGCTCTGCTCACTGTAAACTTACGAGTAGAAGGGTTATAGCATCTATACCCTTTCTGCTGCAAAGAGTAACCAATAAAGATGCACTTCTCAGATTTTGGATCCAACTTGGATCTCAACTCATTTGGCACATGAACATAGGCAATGCAACCTAAAATTTTCTGATGAGAAATATCTAGTTTCCTACCAGTATACCTCTCCTCTGGAGTCATCCCATGTATTGTTGCAGTGGGAGTCCTGTTCATTATGTAGACTGCTGTAGTAATTGCCTCAGCCTAATAAAAATCTGGCATGTCTTTTTCATTGAGCATGGCACGAGATACCTCTCCAATATGCATGTTTTTCCTTTCTGCAATTCCATTTTGTTGTGGGGTATGACTGCATGAATATTGCTGCTTTATGCCATGCTCCTGCAGGAACCTTGCAAACTCATTTGAGAGGTACTCTCCCCCTCCAACTGACCTTAGGCATTTTATTTGTAGGCATGTTTCTTTTTCAACCATAGCTTTAAGAGTTTTGAAATGCCCAAAAACTTCACTTTTCTTTTTCATAAAATATACCCAAACTTTTCTGCTATAGTCATCAATAAAAGTGACAAAATAATGACAGCCTCCAAGCGATGCATCTTTAGTAGTCCACACATCAGAGTGGATTAATTCCAATGGCTTCTTACTCTCTTGAACATGTCTAGGAAATAGTTTCCTTGCCTATTTTCTAAACTGATAGGCTTCACATACCTTATGCATTTCTGCAACCTTGAATTTAGGCAATCCTGCAACAATATTTTGGGCTTGCATTGATTTAAGTCGATGTACATTAACATGACCAATGCATTTATGCCAGATATCAATATCTGCAACTACATCGGTCCCATGTGCGAACATTGCTGCACTCAATTCAGGCATGTCTGCATCCAACGTAAACATTCTGCCCTTCTTCTTTCCTTTTGCTATCAAGCGACCTTTATTTTTCATATCCTCAACAAAGCATCCATGAGAATTAAATCTGACCTGCAAGCCCTGCTCAACCATTTGACCAACAGAAACTAGGTTCTTGGTGATATTCGAGACATGAAATACATCTGACACGTATTTCTTTTTCCCATCCTGCATAGACAAAGGAATTTTTCCAATCTGCACAATAGGATGTGCAGTATCATCACCAGTCTCTAAAAATCCTGGTTTTTCCATTTTCCTTGCATCCTGCATCCATTCTGCATGACCTGTCATGTAGTTTGATGCACCTGAGTCAACATACCACACATCGTTAATTTCTTCTGCACTTGTCATAGAATTGGTCATGTGCTACACCATAAACAAATGCTCATTTCTGTCATCACCCTATCTACTAGAAGATGCATAATTTTCTTGTTGCAATTTTCCATTCATGATGTCATTCTGCTTTTTATAGCAATCTTTAGCCATATGACCTATTTTACCACAGTAGTAGCATTCAACATTGTTGTTTGCATTTTGGTCTCTTTGCCATCTACCACGACCTCTTTGGCTCCCCCTGCCTCTAGAGTTACCACATCATCCTCCATAGGACTGGTTTTCTTGAGTTTGAAGCATATTCTGATTTCTACCACGGCCTCCTCTACCTCTGCCTCTATCTCTCTACCTCTTCCAGCATTTGAGTAGAAGACACCTTCTTTTGAAGTTCCTCCTGAAGAAGATGCACCACCATTTCTCTGCTCCTCAGAAATTAGAAGAGCAATCAACTCCTCAAAATCAGGAAATCTTTCACGGACGGAAATGGATGTTCAAAACTGTGCATAATCCTTTCCTAGACCATTCAAGGTCACAGAAACTAAATCATCATCTTCCACTGGCAACCCAATAGAAGCAAGTGCATCTGCAATCTACTTTACCTTCATGTGGTAGTCATTGATGCTCATACTTTCTCTTTGCACATTGTGCAACTCTTGCTTGAGCTGTATTTTCGTGGCTTGCGTATTTGTGCTATACATTTTTGACAAACTATCCCATGCCTCCTTTGGCATACTTGCATCTTGAATATGCACAATCATAGAGTGTGAAATGCTGATAGACAGCCAGTACATAACTTTCCTGGCACTCTCATGCCATGCTTTAAATGTCTGCATTTGCTGTTGATTGGGAACATCAAGAAGAACTGGTTCTTCTTCATTTCCTGCAACGAATTCCCAATATCCTTTTCCCATAAGGAAATTCGTCATTCTAAACTTCCATGCTTGGAAGTTGTTCTTGTCAAGCTTTTCAATGACAATCTGTGAAAGAGAATCAAACGCCATTACAGAACACTGTAAAGAATTCTGTCACTGCAAAAAACACAGCTTCAGCCTCACAAGGGCAAATCTGCAAAACTGACGAAAGTGGTATTTGACCACATAGTCACTTCCTAGTGACGATTTTGCATCAACAGGCAACAAGGATGATTCTGTAACTCCCAATGTCTCTACGCACAGGCATACAATGCAATTTCTACAGTAATTTTTCATTGACTTGTAGAACAGTGGTCGCACAGCATAAAACAGGGCCTTTTCTTGAGTGCTTGCAGAAAACTTCCACCTCCAAAACAGGCCCCGAAATGGCCTCAAATTTTAAAAAAAACAGAGCAACCGAGGGCTAAAGCCCTCGCCTGCAGCATATACTGCCCTCTTGCTACACCGTGAAGGGCGTCTCAATCTGATACAATGTACTCTTGCACTTTCCGACTGTGCTACCTGCAGAGACTTGCTCCCAAAACAGAAAAATGAAAGCAACACTGGTCCTCTTACCAGAACACCGCGAACTTGGTTTGCTTTCTTGAGCTCCTTACCACGAACAAGGCTCTGATACCATGTCAAGATTGTGGGAGAGAAGGAAGGAGTCTCACTTGTAGCTTTCTTGCTTGCACAATGGGGGAATACACACAAGGGTGGAGGCTGAAAACAGTTTTCCTCTTCTTAGTTGTGTAAGCCAAAAAAACTCTAGTACATAGAAATAGAAGAACCCTATATATGGGTCTCAAACCAAACTCAACTAACTAAGGTGGCATACTAACTGAGCCACAAACTAGAGTAGATAAGGATAGCTATCATCTAGCTATTATTCATGGGTGGTGTACCAACCGCATTTGCAATGACAAGTCGATGACATAAATGCACAACGGTCACCCTGGCATATCACAAGTGGAGCTCGATATCTCAATATCCTTTTGGGCGGTCATCCCCTTTTCCCCTTTTTTACATGGCTGGCCGTAGCCTAGGCCCTTTTCCCATTGTTCTTCTTTCCTCCTAGCTTCCTTTCCACCGCCCATCTATATTCACAGGTTGCACAGGTGCGAGCCCAGCACTCCTTGAATTAAACCGTGATGCGCTTGCGCTCTTTTACAAAAGTTTTGTCTTGCACTTTTCCTTGTGCGCCTTTGTCTTCCATTTCTCTTGCCTTGGCCTTTATCTTTGTCTTTTATTTTAGCTTTTTGGATTTTCCACCGCCTGGCACTCTTTTACAAGATTTTAGGGTATGCCTTTGTATTTTATCATGCACCTTTCCCCTTTTTCATTTGCCTTGGGCTTTTTAAGGTTTCCCTTACGCTTTTGGCCTTTTCTCCTCTTCTTCCTTCAGTCGAGCTACCTTTTTTCTGCCTTTTCCCTACATCTTTTTTATTTACTTTTGCTTTCTTCGTGTTGAGGTTAACATTACCCCCCTCCTAGACGAGTGCCAGTCCCATGGCACTATGCGTCGAAGGTAGCATGCGGAGCTTGCACCAAAGACGTGGGTAGAAGGGTTGTTGTGGTTTGCCTTGGAGGAGTTCTTATGTTGGTGCAGAGGAAGGGCGTTGGTGGCACTGTGCTGTTTTGATTGGCTGGTGATATGATTGGTGTAGGTGGCGATAGGGCTACTCATTGTTGGGAATGGCCACTCATGGCTGGCATGGGGTTTGGTGTGCGTGGGATGCTCATGGTGAATCCTGCTCGTGATGATTCTCTGGTGGTTTGCATGATGAAGTAAAGGACAAGAGTTTAGAGTTGAGTATTGATGTAGAGCTAACGGTGCTTTTGTTAGAGCTTTAATACCTACAATTGGAAAACCTCTCAGGTGGTCTCTCCCTAAGGGATAGTGCTAGTCTTCGTAGCATGCACAAGACATATTTGGATTAGTTTGGGAGACAGGTCGAACTCTAAGCAAGCCTAGAGTATTGTCCTGCAACCTAAGGACCCAAACTGTGTATAGATTTTGGTGTAGATATTATGTGAGTGCTTGTGCATACTTAGATATTACGTAGGTAGACGACTACGGCTTGGTTTCTCATAACGTCGTGTGGATGAAGCAAAGTGGTTTATGACAAAAAGAAGTACGCGTGAAGGTGGGTGCAACATCCTGTAGAGCAGGATAGAACCCACGGATATATACTATCCTTAGGTGGTAGACATGGGGCCAGTGCGATGAGGATGGTGCATGGCCATTTGTGCGGTGAGTGCCCCAATTGATTGCCATGGTTTTAAGGCAGAGTGTAAGAGGGAATTGTGTGAATGGTTCAGGGTGACAGGTCTAACCACAGGCGAGACAAGCTCCCTAGGGCTATCTTGCCCTTGATGTGCCCTGAACTATTGTGGGTGATGCTAGGGGGCTAGGGGACTAGGGATGGAGCCAGCCGACCAAGGTCACTGGACACACCTAATTGACCCCTAGGTGCGGTGCTGTGATCATGGGTTTTTTTTTTTTGTCACAGTACAACCATTGAAATATGCAGAGGCTATGAGCCTTTCAATGGGTCGGGACATGTCAAGCCTCGGAGGCTCAGGAAATGGATATGACCGTGATGATTTTTCCCTATCCTTGTTGTTAGGGGAGCTGTTGTTGCGATATCAGTGCGATTGCACCAACACCTATTGTGAGCTCACTGTAGAGCTTGGCCCAAGAAGAGAGTGTAGCCCATGACTATGCGTTGGTTCGTGCAATGTGGGCACTCGCAAGGGTGATTGTTCATGTTCAACAGTGTGGCTTTGTTGCGGTTCGTGCACGGTTGCTGGTTTTGCGGTGACCTAAGTGTTGGACACGTTTGCACGAAGACCTATGTTACCCTACATCCACTTGTCACTTCATGAGAGCATGTGCTTGATTTCGTTAAGTAATTCAACAAATGCAATTATGTTAAGACATGACTTTTCAAAATGCTATGATGTTAATTGCAATGCCCATGCGATTGCTTGTCAAAGATGTGGCATACATTAGCGATAGGTAGAAGAAGTTGTACAAGTGGGGAGTTGCCCTTTTACCCATCAAAAGACAAAAAGTTATGTCATGATAACTTGTCAAGCTACTTGTACATCATAGGGGCTTAGTCGATTTGTACTAGGCGGGGCGAGTCCGATTGGTTAGGCGATTGGGGTGGTGGTGGAGCGGGACTCCTGTGAGGTTGGGCAGGGCACATGTCGGCCAGGACATGAATGGTGTAGTCACGGGCCGCCACCATTTCCAAAATTCCTTTAAATAATTCATTGAACTCTTCCCTGTCTCAAGCCGCCTTTTTTTCCCTTGAGCATTTGGTGCTTGAGCGTACGTTGGGGGTTTGTGCAACTGGTGTTGCCACTTCTTGCGCGCTTCATTGAGCTTCGACTTTCCTGGTCTGAGGATTTTTCGGCCTTTGTCCGGGGCACTGTCACTTAGGGCCCCGTTTCTTCACATACCTTTTGAGGGTGGGCACATAGCGCACCGGCAAAGGGGCATGTGCAGCATGTTCCCATCGTCCGCGGAGAGCGTCTTTGCAAGCCAACTGCCCAAGGGTCTCCATGTTTTCCTTGTGGGGGGCCTACAAGATGCAACCCCCAAGGGTTAGACCTTCATACGGAATAAGACTGTTCACATGGGAGGGATTTCAGTGTGGATTATCAAACGCATATGACTAGAAGAGGAGGGGTGGAACGGGTTGTGCTCGTTGTAGTGGGATGGCCCCCGTGATGATGTTGACTTAGCCTCCCGCCATTAGCAGATCCTAGCTCATGCTGAGTTACATCGGCTGAAGGTCATGGATTTGGGTAGGGCTCATCCTCTGAAGGATGGACCGAAAAGGGAAAGGTGTATAGAAAGGGACTACACCATGCTTACATCATCAGATATGTTGGTCAAGGCTTTCCAAGGTGGCAATGCAGGGTGCATGCCCTTCACCCGGAGGTGGAAATGGTCATGTGAGAGGGGGACTGGACGAGTCTAGCCCGTTGGCCCCAACTCTTCTGTCTGCATTTGACTATTATTGATTGTGTGTTTTGATAATGTCTATACAGGTGACAGAAAAATCATTGTTTATATATATACATATTTACGAATCCATGTCAGTTCACGAGGATAGAAACCAATTGTAGAACTTGGGATTGTACTGGAGCATGGCACACGCATCTAGTACTCGTGGCAGCTTACTCAATACCAATAGATATTTTGCCACATCGAGTAGCATGGAACCTTGCCCGAGTCTACTGGCAACATGTAACTCCTCCTCAGTGAGAACCTTATCAAACAGAGACTTTTCTTGGCTAGGTTTAGCCAAGTCCGTACCCCGAATGGCAGTCAGCACTCGAAGGGAAGTTGGTGCCACATAGGTTGGGTCTCTTTGAGATCGTCATTTGGCCAATTGCTCCTCAGAGACTGTCATGATCTAAGCTCCTAGTTCAGCTATTGCAACGCGGTTTTCACACCAACGCTGTTCAAATTGACTTGGCCCTCTGACAGTCGCTTTAGTTGCTCTATCTCTAAGAGATTTAGTTGGCAGAGTGCATCATTGAATGTGATAGTTAAGCGCAGTTCATCGGCTTCCTCGCCCAAGATGAGTAGCATGCGTTCATGCAAGAGCCTGCTATAGTCCTCATCAAGATGTTCTTGCTCTTCCCAAGATAAGGGAAATGGCAAGTATTCTCCAAGCTGCTCTTTAGGGAATGTGCGCATGTCTGCCAGGACATAGACACGTGCAAACACCTTGAACTTGGCATCCAACTCAGTTAAGCATTCTGCGACACTTCTATGTTCAATGAGGGCTTGCTCGGTTGCTATCTCATGCAAGGTTCTAGGAGTTTGCCTAGGCTTTAGCATAGCTGGGGGCTCAGGCCCAGATGAGCAAGATTAGTCAATGCTAGGATTGCTTATGTGCTTGGGGTTTCCATGTTTCTCTTGAGGCTTCGTTATTGCATCATGGTTCTCCTAGGACGTGACTGGTATGAATTTGTCACCCTATTGTGACAGCGTTATATCCACTCTTGACTGGTCAATGCAAGTTCTATTGTCGGTGGATTGGGTGTTGCAAGAAGCCATTGATGGTGACGACTACTTTGATTCTTCAAAGCACACGGATGTGCCTGAGGTTTCATCGCTATTAGGGGAGGCGTCAATGGGTCCATTGGTGGGTGGAGTCGATGCTTTATTCATCAACTCTCCAACGCTCTTTGTCTTGATGTTCTTGGGGTCCACAACCACCTGCAACTGTTGTTGTTTTCATTGTTTTCTCCTCTTTTTCTTGGTCAGTGAAGGTGCATCCCTCAACATCTCAGGGCCCTGGACTAGGTTAACCGTTGTTGTGCTTGGTTGGGCCTTAGCATTTCCTGTCTCTAGGGTGTCCACATGGGTCGTAGCCGTGGCTTGCTAACTAGCCTTGCCAGGTTGTGCGGGTACAACTGTCTCCCCTTTGGAAGAGTCTAGCTCTTCCGCCAATTCCCATGTGTTTAACTCCTCCAGCCTGGGCTTTAGGCACTTGGGAGGTGCCAGAGTTGTTAATGAAGTTGGTTGCGACACGTCCTCCACTAATAGACTACTAAGGACACATTCCGCCAGGGGCGTTGTCACGGCCAAGGGCTGTGACTGCTGTGATCCCTGATTTGAAGTACTAGTAGCTAGTTTGGTGGACTTGCTACTATTGATGGATTGCGGTGTCCAATCCTTAGGGCGATCGGAAGTGGTCATGTCTTTTGTTTCCCTTTGAGCATTCATCTGTGTAGATCGAGCATGAGTTGATCTAATGACATTGGGTTGCACAGGCATATCCTTGGGCCGAGAGCTACGGCAAGCGTCATGTCCCCCCTCTTGGATATTTGGAAGCTTTGATGGAGATAGAGATTGGGAGTGAGCAACCGCCATTGACGACCGCTGTTGTGCTTCCTGTGTCCATTTGGAAAAAGAGGATGTAGGAGATCTAGGACTCTTAGGTGGACTTGACACTGGCTGAATCGTGGTTGTTAGACGATTCCGTCATTAGCTTTGTTGAGCAATCAGCCTTGTCATGAGCGGTATTGTACCTGTGGTGCTCATTATCCTCTTGGGAAGTCAAAGGCTCCTTGGCCACTAGTGGGCCTTGTGCACTCTCGACCGTTACCTCCGATATGTACTTGCTAAACACAGTAGGCTGAGGATCTAATCTTTGATAGGTCCTATTCGATTTCTTGATTTCAATCGTGAGGGGCTCAATCGCTCCAATGTTTTTGGTTCGAGACTTGGATTTTTGTTCAGGTTTCCTCCTATGCCTCTTTGCTTTTGACATAATTTGGGCTTCTAGGAGAGGTGGTTTAGCAAGGGGTTTTGGTACCCAAATCCATCGATTGCCTGCATAGTACCCTTGAGCACAAAGCAACGCCTTGGAAATCCATCGTGCGTTGTGCTAGCTCTCCAGCAATGCCTTCTTCTATAAGGCTTGGGCTTCTTTCGTGGTCTTCTACGATATCTGTAAGTCCCAACTCTATCCTTGGCCTTGTCTCCTGACCTTTTTGTTTCAAGTATGGCCTCACTCACTGGTTCTCTCCGTTCAATCTGCGCTTGCATCAACTTCTCCCACAACTCCTTGCTCTCATTACTAGGCTTGGCTGTTACATCAGCGCCTTCCTTGCCTTTCCCCCGAGGTTCAATGAGGTCACCCTTGCTGAAGGTTGTGACTATCCTCACACCCGATAGTGTTAGGTGTATTTTCTAAGCTACGTAGTCAGCCTCACATTTGATTGCCCTTTGGAAGGGTCTTCCCAGGAGGGTTTCCTGACCATATTTAGCACCATTTGGAGGAACATGAAATAGGATAGGCAAGCTCTCAGTTTCGATTTTTGCAAGGACATTGCACTTCCCTACTAAGAGTTGCACTAGTCGGTGTCAGCTCTAGTTGTCCTAGTAGGGTCCATGCGTCATAGGTCAAGACATTAAAATCTGCTCCTTCATTAATCAGGGCATCGATAGTATGCTCTGTTTTCGCGGTGAGTTTGACCCTAAGATAAGCAGGTGGTACTATGTCTTCATCTTCCGGGTCTTGCCCTTGAGTCCCCTACTGCATGACCAGATGTGGATTCTCCACTGATGTCTTGGCTCGTCTGTGCAGTGCTATTCAAGGAGCATCTATTGTCTGTACTATCATATCTAGTCATTCTTGCCATTTTAGCTTGATGTTGTTGCTCTCCGCTTTGACTAGATGTAGTCTGAATGCAACACGTATGTGTTTCTGCAATGTGGCCGTTTTGCCCTTCTTGGCTAGATTGGCCCATTGAGGTTCTAGGGTCTCTGTTTCTCTCGATCCGCCGGGCATGGGAATTTGGTTGCTCTTTGGTCAGTGAGAACCCATATTCATGTAGAGCCATTACTACACTAGGGTCTGATTTGGAGGACCTGTCATGGCATGCATCTTCTCTCCAACCTACTTGGGCGAGGTGCGGAGGAGGTACAGCTCCCTCTGTGGGGGTCTAGGGGGCAGTCCCCTCCTCGGCCCGCAGGGCCGTTACGATAAACACCATGCGCAGTTTGGAGGACCGTTCAGCCAAATCTTAAACTACTTGCTCTACTCTCTCTCTCTCTCTCTCTCTCTCTCTCTCTCTCTCTCTCTCTCTCTCTCTCTCTCTCTCTCTCTCTCTCTCTCTCTCTCTCTCTCTCTCTCTCTCTCTCTCTCTCTATGCTATGGATACAGAAATTCGACATTCAACAAGCCATCCAAGCTCCCAAATCACATCCATATCAGTATTTAACTCATTCCAAAAAGATGGAAGATGGATTCCTACAATCATTAGCAAAGGCAGTTGGATCACCATGCAACAGGCAAAACGTGGGAAAAGGTGAAGATTCGTCTTTGCTTGGAAGGGTAGAATCTAAGATTTCAAGCTTGGAGTAAATAAGAATAGCATAAAAGAGGTTTTGGTGCAATATGTGTTTATGCATAGAGAGCTATATTTGGAACCTAGAAGTTCAAATCTTCCAATGCATAAACCAAATTGTAAGGATTTAATTCTTAAAGTTTTTCTTTTCTTGAACTTGGTTTAAGGTTTTCCATTATAACATTTGTTCATTTGTCTTGTAGATGTCTATCCCTCTAATCTTGAGGAACGGCAACCAGTTGAGTCTATTGTTGATGTGATTGATGTGATGCATGGCTTGATTGGAGAAGAGATGTACAAAGGTAGACAGAAGACAGAGTTTGCAGAGAATGGAACATTCTTCTATGACCATTCTTATATTGTCTCCATACAGCGTAGCCAATGGGAATCAATATCCCCCCTTTCTTTGCCAACTTTTTCAAGCTTTAAGTGGCCTTTGCCAAGTCCAACTACTAGTGAGGGCTATATATATAAAATATTTTCTGAGATATAGAAAGCATTAAAACCTAGTATCTCAAGTAGGCTAAGCAAAGTTATTTTGTTCATGCCTATTAATATATTTTTTGACTTCTTTTCTAATGCTGAGATAAGAAAATCAAAGGCTATGCTTTCAATGAAGAGACTAACACATGATCATCTTATACAATTTGTTGATGAGGGATGGGACACTAGGACAGAAGGGAAAATTATATGTAAGATAGATCAAGACTCTATAGCTTGTAAATAGATGATTGCTACTCAAAATTTCATCCTTAACTTTTTTTACAGTAGATGGCATAATGTCGGCGGTAGTGTGGTTGCTTTAGACCAAAATCTTGATAATTTTAGCAAAGATCCTATAGTGGATCTTGATGTTTGGTACAATGAGGACATTATTGCAATCCTAAAGGTTAGATCATCATGTACGCTACATGAAGTGAGGATGGATTTACAGAATGAAGATATTGAACTACCATACTCATTTGTATTCCAACTTGATAACAAACGAGCAAGTTTTTATTTTATATTATATTCATTTAGATTTATGTCTGATTTCACTTCTTGATTAATAAACATTTGTAACATTTATTTTTTACAGATATCAAGGAGAGAGAAGAATATACAATGCAAGGATATTGAAGAAAATATCTCTTTACTATCAATATAAAATACATGTATAAATTTTTTTCAACCATCTCTATGAATTATACACAAGGGCTTACAATCTGAGGCAGAGCTTTTTTTTTTTAAGAAGGAACATCCTTTCTAGGAGTCCTTTTGCCTATCTTTGATGCTTTGGTTGTTGAAGGCATAGCTTCACCTGCTGTAGCTACATGCACCTCCTCTCCTTCAATGTCCAAGCCCCCACTTATTGTCGGTTGTATACAATTGGTCATTATGTACGTCAAGAGCTTTGCTCTTATATACCAAATGTGCTCACTTGTATATCAATCCCTTGTAAACTATCATACATTTGTTAAAAAATATTTTTAGTTCATTGTTATTTTTTACAATGGACTAGTTTGCAATAAAACTCTATCTTAAAGTTTAGTGTGTTTCACATTACCTTTATAAGTTTATCATCATTGAGATATATAAACTAAACCAATCTTCTGCCATTTACAATTACTCTCCAGCCACAAGAGTAACTATCATCCTGATGAGGAGACTACAATCAATAAGAGTAACTTATTTATGTTAGTTTTTAGAATAAATTTTTTTAGTATATTCCAACCATATTAATCAAGAACTTACCGCAACTTGTCTATATTGCATTGTTGCAAGTAAGTCAAAAGGCATGGGAGGCCTTTTCTCTAGCACTTCAATCAATCTTTTGCAAACTTTGTACCAAAAAGGCAATAAAATTTAGAGTTATTACAAAAGAAAGATCAAAACATTTAGATTAAACAAAAAGATCAAAATATCAAGGAGACCCTAGATTATATAATTTACAACTTGGCATTTCCATGGCTTCCTTTTATAGAATTGATGAGGAAACATTGCCTCTCCACATAGTCTATTCCAATTAGGCTCCAATGAGAACTGAAAATAAAAATATTTCAATAATCTAGCAAAACAAGATCTCGTAAAATCTTTAAAAATATCAAATTACTTGCTTTTTATTGTATGGAATTAGAAGAAGCTCCAAAGATTCAGAGTCAATTGAATCGATTTAATGGTCAAAAGCACTTCATCTCATCAAAAATAACATCCCTGCTCACTCTAAAATCACGTGTGACAGGGTTATAACAACGATACCCTTTCTGCTCTAAAGAGTATCCAATAAAAATAAAATTTTCAGCCTTTGGATCAAGCTTCTTTCATAGCTCATCTAACACAAATTTTCAGCCTTTGGATCAAGCTTCTTTCATAGCTCATCTAACACATGAACATATGCAACACATCCAAATACCTTCAAGTGTGATACGTCAAGCTTCTTGTTAGTAAAGCATTCTTCACGAGTCATCCCATGAACTGCAGTTGTGAGGGTTCTGTTCATAATATAGACAGCAGTATGGATAGCTTCAGACCAAAAATGTTTTAGCATATTCTTTTCAGCCAGTAATGCCCGTGCAACTTCTGCATTATGCCTATTTTTTCTTTCTGCAACCCTGTTTTGCTGTGGGGTATACCTACAAGTAAATTGCATTTTTATCCCATGAGTTCTCAAGAAGCCACTAAAATCATTAGCGAGATACTCTCCCCCTCCATTTGATCTCATGCACTTCACTTCCAAGCCTGTTTGTGTTTCAACAGCTACCTTAAAAGTTTTGAAGTGCTCAAACACATCACTCTTTTCCTTCATGAAGTATACCCATAGCTTCCTTGAATAGTCATCAATAAACATGACAAAGTATTTGTTTCCACCAAGAGATACATTCTATGTAGGCCCCCAAACATATGTATGCAATACATCAAGTATATTTCTGCTCACTTCCCTATCATGTGAGAAGGGTTTTCTTGCCAGCTTACCAAACTGGCATGCTTCACAAACTTTATGCAATTCTGCAACTCTAAAAGAAGGTAACCATGTAACCAATCCTCTGGACTGCATTCAAGATGTAGGAGAGCTGTAGTGAGGCCACGATGTTTTAGTCAAGGGCTTGCCTTCTGTGTATGTGATACGAGGTATTATACCTATATGTTATGGGATCTCCCTCTGAGGAGAAGGGAAGGTAAACGTTGGACTGTGTCCTGTTACAAATGCAAAATCGATATTAGAGTTTAGTGTAGTGTGAGCCTTAGACGCTCCTAGTCGCGAGGCTGTGCAAGGTGTCTTGAGTATCTTAGAGGTCCGGCTAGTGCTAGAGAGCTAGTGTTGGCCCATTTTAGGTCCCGACAAGCATTTTTGAATCTCAAAGCTCTATTTCCTTATTGCTTAAAGTTGTTATATTTTTCTATTGTAGTTAGAGATTTTTAAAAGATTCAAATCAATCCATCCCCATATCCAAATTTCCCAAAGACGCTTTGAGGGATTGAAGCCTTTTTCATAAGGAAATTAAAGGACAGATATACATGTTGCTATATTTCCCATTTTTAGATGCTTTAGTCAAGGAAGACTGCAATTACATGCACAAGAAACTTCATGACATAAGGTGCACTTGTGCTTGCCTCGTGTGGTCCAAGATCTGTGATAGTTCTTCTTGCATAGCAAGTGAGAAGGTCTAGAGTGGTGTGACCTAGCTATGGGAATCTTTGCTTTGCAACAAAGGAGAGGATTCCACATTCCATGACAAAAAATATACTTTTGGTACATGCTCTGAGTGTGAACCAGAAAGTTCCATTTGTGTCCAAATGAGGAGGGGAACACATCATTGCTTTATGAAGGTGTTTGAAGAGTGTCCAAGGAAAATAGGAAAATATGGTGTAAGGCACACAAGAAGAGATAATGAGCCAGACAATGATGGTGCAAGGGGCACATGCAAAGACCTCAAGATTGCACATGAAGTGTCCAGATTTCATATCCTTCATGAAAAGCAAGATTGGGACCTTCGTTATACACAACTTTATCTACTACAGATGGCAAGCACAATAGATTGCTTTTAACATGCTTCCATGATGATGTTCTTGTTCGATGATCGATTTAGTAGAGAACTATACTTTCAAGGAGAAAATTGAGATTTAGTCCATACACTATTCTCGAGTAAGTTATTCATGAATATATGTGCGCATCACATGGGTTCAAAATAAGGTATTTTTAAAATATCATTTTTATACATTTTTTACATATAGAAGAGTGTAATATAAATAGGTTATTTACAGATTGAATAGAAAAGGGTTATATTTTATTCACAAAAAATTCACAAATAAGGATATGTATAAATAGGCCTTGAACACACATGATGTAGATGATATATAAATATAGTAACTTCCCTGAGGCACTGGTAAAGTGACCAGGTCACCATATTGGTACACATTAACTGTCTATGTGACCAAGCATGTAACCATTTTTATATTTTTTACAAAAAAATACATGATAAATATTTATCCAACATCGTTTGCTTCATGATAGTTGGTCGAAGGATCACAGAGATATCAACTCAAATGCCATTGGGTATGGTCAGATGGTTGCACAACTCAATTTAAGGCACATCACCCATTCTACTTTGTGGCTAGATTTTTCAACATCACTGGACTAGAAATGCTATGGATTTTTTCATGTTCAAGGCATGGTAAGGGAGAACATGATGGTGCAATTGCAGTGATAAAATGGGCCCTCATGCATGAGCAGTTGAAACCAAATGGTTGCACCTTTAAATGTGCAATTGGTTGTGTTGCTTTCTTGAAGGGTAGGTTCCCTTCCAATGATGTGCAAAGAGTTTTCTAGGTGATCAAGGAAGGGGAGATGTCTAGAGATAACACTAGGATTGTAAGAAAATAATTAAGTCCTACACAATGCATTCAATGAATGGATACTCTGCCACTAACACGATTGCAATATGATGTCGCTCATTGTCATGCTTTTGTGATGAATGCATGGATGGGTGATAGACAAGATGTAAGAACAAGCAATTTGTGCTGAATTGGAAATACTACAATATTGTGCTGTTGGGATTGAAGTTGCATAAATGCGCCCTTGTATGTAGGCACCCTGATGTCCTAAGTTACATATTATCTGTGGGAGACAAATTTTTTTTAAATATAGAGAAAGGTGCAAACTTCTTCATCATCAAATGCACGAATGTAAATACCATAATTGGAAGGGCTTGGCAAGACAATTGGGATAATGTTTTGTTTGCACATGCAATGGTCATTGTTGGACACTATTATGAAAGATTGCAGGGTAATGTTTGGTGGATGTTGGTTAACAGGCCACCTATATTGATGTGTTCACACCTTGTGCATGCCATCAAGTTTGAGATGGATCCAATTCTAGGTGATACAAACCTATTATTAACCCTCGGAAGACCAAGATGGAAAATCCAAAAAATAGAAAGCAAAAGACAGTCCCAAGGCAAGAGGAAGACATAGGACAAACTCGCACTAAGGAAATTTGAAGACACAAAGTGCACAAAAAAATTCTACATGTAAGAGGAAGGCACACAAGAATAAGTGTATCTATTTGCAAAAAGAGCACCAAGTGTATTGTAATTTATTCTGTAAAAGAGTGTCGAGATCTCTCCGCTATAAGCTGTAAAGAATAAGCACATGGGTTAAGGCCATGCTAATAGGAAAGGAGGAGAAAAAAGAGTGGAGGAATGGACCAAAAATGGGATGGCTGCCCAAGGAGGTAGTGCATGTATAAAAGTCAAAAAGTGAATGAAGAAGCTTATTTTGGGTGTGTGGCCAAACTTGCTCTCTTCTTATTTCTTGCTTCTTGTTTCATTCTTTGTACAAGAGAGGGAGAGAGGGAGTATGAGAGAGGAAGAGTGTGTGTGTGTGTGTGTGTGTGTGTGTGTGTGTGTGTGTGTGTGAGTGACAGACCGTGGAGAAGCTCTTCTTCTCCGCTCTTCATCATCATGTTCTTCTCTTCTCTTTTCTCATACACATAGCTAGGATCTTGAAGCTTGGATCTTGGAGATAAATCTTGATTCAAAGTGCATCTTGGATTGTGGAGCTACCGATAGATTCTTGGAAGGAGGCAACTCGATTGGATTTGAAGGTAAGCTCACTACACGTGTGTGAGATAGTGGGCACAGCTATGTGAGAGATAGCCATAGCTCTCATCTTAAAACCCTTTAAGCAATAAGTGGTCCATTGGTCTTGGTAGTGTGCTCGCAAGAGCACCCATATTTTGGTTCCATTGCCGAGACAGACGAATTCAAGCTTGAGTGCTTGTGCATTCCAAATCAGTAGAAGTTCATCTCCAAAATGGTCCTTGGTTTAGGTAGGAAGCAAGGGAGTCAAAGGGTGTTCAATCTCCTTTGCTTGATAGTTTAGGTATTCGACGATTTAGGAGCATTAGTTAGATTAGTAGTATGTTATTTTTCATTCGTGGGATGCATTAAGGTTTGGGAAATAAGGAAAAAAGAAGGAAAAGATAAGTCTTTGTAACAACCAAGAAACAAGGGAACTAATAAAGAAGGAAAAAATATTTTGAATATTTGAAAAGGAAAATAGATAGTAAGCAAAGAGAGAGAGAGAGAATTAAAAGGAAAGAAAAGGAAAGGAATAGCTCATTTGAGTTTGTGAGAAATTGAGAGAGAGCAACAAGTCAAAGGAGCAGTAGAGATTTGTGTGTCTTCACCCTCGACAGTTCCAGGTATGATCAAAACCCCCCTTGTTGATTGATGAATGTGGACAAGATCATAATTCGTCATGTGTGTGGTTGAGTGAATCATAAAAATCTTTTTTAATAATTCAGCATGTTTTGTCTACCATCGAATGGTGTCCCTAGGCCTTGGATGACGGAATCCTCATTGGCCCTCAGATGTCTAAGCCACCTTAGTCCCACTCATATACTTGGACTCAAACAAATCCACTCGAACACTCGGATGGTCAAGCCTAGTCAGAATCAGATGGCTAAATCACTTCAGTCCACTCAAACAGTCCCCACTTTTAGGCCTCGAACGGTCAACCCACAGGCCTCAGATGTCAAACTCGCACACTTGAATGGGCAACCCTCATTGGGGTCTGAGTCTGACCACTCGAACAGTCACAAAGCCCACTCACACAGCTAATTTTGGGACTCAAATGAGCTAACATGCTACTCATACAACTTTTCTAGAACACGATTCTTGATACTTTTGACCACTCCATGACTTGCTAAGTCCAACATCTAGATGCCCAGCAATCCAAGTTGGAACTCAGACCTACAAATGAGACCATAGGGTTGATTGTCACTAGAACATTTAACCTAACAATCCAGGAGTCACTGAAATTACCGGGACCACCAGTCGCTTACCCCCTACTAGAGACTCAATTTGACCACTTGGGCTGATCACCTAATCAAAACCCATGAGGGACCCAAAATCAACTATTAGGAGTAATCATGATTCATGTGAAAGAGCTACAACTAATTGGTAAAAGTGTGGATGTGATTGATTTCATCAAAGGTTGCACCATGCATCATAGACACTTAAGTGCATGTGAAAACTGGAAGCTTGATTTTGCATAGCTCACATTGAGTCCCACCGCTCAAGCATATAATGGTGTGTACACTTGTAGATTGATTGGATTAATAAGGAACACACTAAAGGGGATTAAGCTGAGAAACAAACCCACCAATAGGAAATCAACCCTAGAAACCGAACGAGTGACCCGAGACACCAGAGATAAGATCTAGGGAAGACAACACCATCAGACCAATGAGAGAAGGAAGGACTAACCAAGATTAGAGACACATCTTTAGCCGCGGCCTAGTCAACCTCATAGAAATACTAGTGGGTCAAAAGACAACCACCATGGCAGGTACCAATTCGAACGAGCATGACCTCAACCTTGACCTTGACCTTAATGTAGCAAGGTACACGGATGGCATCCGATGACTTATCACAAAGTATGGCCAACAAACAAGGATAACACATCATGGAAGACCTACATCTAATATCATAGCTGATCTTGAGGAGGAGAGGAGACTAGGAAGAATCACACTGCAACACATAGAGAGCTATAACCAAGAGCAATGGGCTCAGAGATCATGCCAAGAGAGAGAGCTCAAAGAGGCTCAAGGATCCTAGCCATCTTAAGTAGAAATAGAGCAAGAGGAAATGCTAATAAGGAGAGATCCTGAGAAGTAGATCTTACAGTGAGTGAGTTTCTCACAAAGCGAGTGTGAGACAGCACCAATACCGAGCAAAGTGGAGCAGCCTTGGCAACATCATTGGCTACCTGGGCTAGGAAGCACCCCAAATACTAGGAGCTAAACAAGATACCCATAGTTGCCAAGAAACTTGGTAAATATCAAACAGAAAATGACCCCTACATCTTTGTCGAGTAGTTTGAGTGGGTATGCAAGGCTAACAACCTTATGGACTCTAGTCAATGGGGACACAAGCATTCAATCTTTGCTTAGGAGACAAGGGATAGGTTTGGTTTACTAGTCTAGATAATGTGCTAAATGCAATAATTTCAACGATCTAAATGATCTCTTTATCAAGAGATTCTCAGAGGCAACATACTCTTACAACCTCATCGTTAAGCTAATGAACAATAGCCAAAAAGATAAAGAGGACATATGAGACTATGTTACTCATGTTAGGAGTCTCTATAAGAGGATACCTACAACTGAGTGACCCAATGAGAGAATGGTTTCCAATGTATTTATCAATGGGGCCCACAACAAATAACTCTATAAGGCCTTATCAAGCAACTCAAACCTACAAAGGGATGTTCTGGCAAGAGTCTTTGAGGCTATACAAGTGGATCACTTTCTCAAAGAGAGAATCTCTAGGGCTACATAGCAGTAGAACAACACATTTAGAAATGCTGAGAGAATCACAGCACTTAGCAAATGATCAATCCCTAGCGAGCAAGATAAAGAAAAGAATGTTGAGCAAACCCAAGTGATAGCTAATCTAAAGTCAAAGCTAACCAGACTACATGAGTCATTGCAAAGGCCAATGCGACCTCGCATGCAATGTGTGCATTGTGGAGGGAACCACTTGTACCATCTGAGTGTCTTGATCCTAGGTTTCAATCTTATGCTAGTGATACTATCCAAGAGTTAGGTATCCTAACTTTGGAAGAGGAGCCCCTTTGGCTCTACCCACACCTAATGATTCAAAGCCAGCCCCTCCAAGGATCAACATCAACCCAATAGGAATCCCTAAAGACCACCATGACCTATAGTGACCCATCCACCAAGTGATGCTCCATTGCACTTTGTAGAAGAACCATTGGAAAAAGACTCATACGTGAACCCTTATGTCTATTATGATGGGGAGGGTAATTCCATACTAATGGACTTTAGGCATGCATCGATCATAGCTTTAAAAAAAGAGAGAGGTAGAGGCATGGCAGGATGTCAGACCATGAGCCCATAGCATGTTGGACGTGTGGCCTAGATGTGTGGCCATCTAGGGTATATCTCATCACACTGCCCTGAAAAGGAGCAAGCAAATAGACAGAGGGAGAGGTAGAGGCCTAGGAGGAGGTCAGAACCATGGGCCCATAGCATGTTGGACATGTGGCCATGGACATGTGTCCATCTAGGGCATATCTCATCTGATACTGTGAAAAGGAGCAAGCAAATAGAGAGAAGGTGAGGTGTCCCAAATATGGAGTCACACACCTATTCATTGATTGCCCTAAGCAAAAACCCTCCATTAGTTCAACGAGTGTGCCATCCATGCCACTCAAATTCTTTGTGTCGAGTCACTGACAACAATGCCACACCCAAACCCATAAATGTCACAACACAAGCCCAAACAAAGCAAGCCGATATTTCATTACCTAGACCTAGCAACCTAGATGTAGTCTCTATAGGGAAGAAGATCTTGTGAAAGAGAAGAAAGAGGATTGATGCAAAAATAACACTCAAAATAGAGAGCGCGACCACTTTAACAAAGGAAAAGTAGGTTACTGATGAAGAAGCAGAAACATCTACTCCTAAAATGAGGGAGAAGAGAAGTGCTAAGGTTGAAGAGTACCCTGACCCCAACTAGCAATTAAAGGCTATGGATAAGGTCAAAGAATGGATAAAAGAAGTACAAGATCACTTGCATGATGTTGAGCCTATCATTGAGGAGGAGATCAATGAACTCTCAACCATAAGCCCACCAATCTCTCCTATGTACTTGAGAGCATGAGAGGCAATATCACACATGCACAACTACATAGGCAGAACATGGATGTCATGAATAGATGAACTATCCAAGAGCATTGGCAGGAATCCCATGAAGTAGAGGAGGGAAAGACAGTTGGCAATTTTCTCACCACACTCATATCAACTCTGTAACATTGCCATTGGGGAAATTGCTTAGGCAAACCCCTGCATTGTGGCAAGTGTTGAAGTAATGGGTAGAATGAACCAGTAGATGTGAAAACTGCAAGTTTTGCTTGACCATGATGCTATAATGTACATACCAAGCCTAACATTGAATCCAATGTTTAAGTCCCCACAATTGAATGCCTTTTGGGAAGGCGCTGATATGCATGTAATCTTACTTGTCGTTGCCCTAGGAGATACAACTAGAAAGGGATAGTAGACACATGAGCAGGAGTTACTATACTTAGCCATGTAGTCATGCAAGCTTGGGGAAACCCAATGGTAGAAACTGCATGATTCAATGTCACTATAGAGAATGGGATGAATGTCAGACCCTTTGGAGTCCTGAAGGATTGACCTTTAAAGATAGTGGGAATTCAATTCTCCGTGAACTTCATAGTCATGAAGAGAGTGGATTATGATATCTTGCTAGGTAGACCTTGGATGAGGAATGCCCAAGTGATAGATGATTGGGATAATGGCTTGATATTCTTAGGCAATAGATTAAAAGAAATCTAAGTAGAGATGGAGACTTAGAAAACCTCACCAATGGACCTAGATGCCATCTCTACCATGTTGAAGGGTGACTCAAAGGCCAAATGCGATTATGGACTTTTAACTAAGTACATTCCTTGTCCTAAGGATGAGCACAACTAGGTGCATTTGTTGGCATCCATTGATATGCCATTCTCATATGATAAGGATGAATATAGGCAAGTTGTAGACTCGTCCTTCATGTTGGGCATCCTACATGCAGGCAAAGGCACACACACAGCCACACATAACCAACCCACTCTCAGTGGTATTTAGACAGAGTATTGCATGACTTCAAACTCGATCACACACTTTATTGATCGAGACAGGTGCATGGACTGGACAGGAAAGAGAGACAAGGTTATGCAAGCTGTGTGGACTATAGAGTGTAGAATCAGAGGAGCACATGATTATGACATGCCCAGCATATGCACACATACAAGCTGACTTTGATATCCCTTTATAGGGGCCACTTCACTAGTTTCTGACCACTACTCCTATATCAAAGTTAGGAGCTCTCATCACTCGCATATTACACTTTTGGGAGAACCACGCTGCATAGATCATTCTTTCACTGTAGCTACCCTTTCCTACCATGGGGGAGGAGAATCATTATATATCTGGAAAGGTCCCATGGCTCATAATTTGGCCTTCCGTGGACGATAATAAACCTCTCTCTCTCTCTCTCTCTCTCTCTCTCTCTCTCTCTCTCTCTCTCTCTCTCTCTCTCTCTCTCTCTCTCTCTCTCTCTCTCTCTCTCTCTCTCTCTCTCTCTCAAAATGTACAATAGGGAGAGAGACCCTAAATCAATCAAATAGACTCACACAAGTCACATGCATGCATGCACACATGTAGAGCTGGTAGAGATATCCACAAACAAAGATTTGGATGAAAATAACAAAACATACAAACACATAGAAAAGCAAATAGGATAATTTTTGTTGAAAGGAGTTTGTGAAGGGGAGAGGGAAGGATTTTCTTTGTGTGTGTGTGTGCATGCATGTAGAGCTGGTAGAGATATCCACAAACAAAGATTTGGATGAAAATAACAAAACATACAAACACATAGAAAAGCAAATAGGATAAGTTTTGTTGAAAGGAGTTTGTGAAGGGGAGAGGGAAGGATTTTCTTTATGTGTGTGTGTGTGTGTGTGTGTGTGTGTGTGTGTGTGTGTGTGTGTGTGTGTGTGTGTGTGTGTGTGTGTGTGTGTGTGTGTGTGTGTGTGTGTGTGTGTGTGTGTGTGTGTGTGTGTGTGTGTGTGTGTGTGTGTGTGTGTGTGTGTGTGTGTGTGTGTGTGATATTTAAAATCTAGAGTGTCAATTTATAAAATTGAGGGATCTTAAGTTATAATCTCTAAAAGGGGGTAGAGAGAGACAGAGACAAAGAGAGAAAACAATGGTGGTGGTAGTGGTGGTGGTGGCAAAGGGTGGAAAATTTGATCCGTGTGGAAAACAAATAGGTGCACAAGGCTCACTCCATAAGCTTATTTCTTGCATTTTCCCACCACTAGTATCTCTTTATTAAGCACCTTTTTCTATATCACTCCACATCACCTCTATGTTTCTCAAAGAAATAATTAAAGATACATTACAAATCATTGTTACACTCTACGAGCTCAATGCCCAGACCATCACACGCAACTTCATTTTTTTGAGGGTTCAACACATGAAGCCATGGCTATCTCTCACCTAGCCTACTCATACATGTGCATGAATCTGACAACTCAACACGATGTAGTGAGAAAACTTACCAATACTCACCACATCATCGTTGTTTGCATTGGTATGCTATAATATAGCATCCATGCACACACTTGCTCACTTGCCTCCTTGCTTTTGTTGTCATCCACATTCTTGAGAGGGGTTGATGCTATGAACGAGATAAGATAAAGAGATGGAGAAGATCTTTGCATTGCATGTATCTCACTCCCTTACAACACCACACACTCTTTCTCAAGCACTCAAGTCACCACAATGGGATGGAGATGAAGAGAAAAGAAGAGAATGAATGAAGCTTCACCATACACAAGTTCCTCACTCCACACACTCTCCCTCACTCTCATTCACTTGAACAATAGAGTAGCAAGAGAGATAAAAAGCTAAGTTAGCACACACACAACTAGCCTTTTATTTTTAAGTTCATCTTTTCTATACAGGTTTCCCCATGCCCGTTGGACATCTAGCCCACCTTGTGTCCATATCACTAATATTTCCTCCTTTTGCATGCATCTAGACCTTGCTCTAAATATAAAAATTAGATTGTGCACATCCTACTCTTATGGTGCCACTCAACTTGTATACAATTTGCACGAAAGGGGGCCCAAATCTTAATAAAATATCCATTTGATTAATGTAACAATTTCTTTTTCAAAATTTGTTGAGGCCTTTTGCACTTTAGTTAATAATCATTGTCAACCAATGCATGCAAAATAGTTAGTAAATTACAAGATAAATTTAACGGTGTTATGATGGTTTTGTTGAGATAGCAACCTCCACATGTGCAGACATTCATGATGGGTTGCCTAGTTAGATAGGTCTGCACATCTACACTTAGCACATCAGTGGTGATTATGATCCTCACATGGCCACTAACTTATTGTTAAGAGTCAAGCTCATGAACCTTGGTTTAGTTGTCTACCTTAGTTGAATAAGGTTGGGTCACACTAACTCAACCATGGTTCTATCTAGGTTACTTTGATTTTTGTATGTTTTGGTGTGTTGTACTCATAGTTGACTGAGTGGAAGATAATGAATGGAAGAGGGAGCATAGTTGCTACCCTTTTGGCCTAGTCTTTATCCCATTTCTCTCTCTCATTTGTTATATGGTATTAGAGTAGGAAATAGTCATGTTGAACAGGAAACACTCCACTAAGTTTGCATCTTGCTTTTCATCCATTTGAAGAGATTGTTAACAATGAGTGCTTTGCATTTTTTTACTGAAAAAAGTTTCTATTGATGCTGAAGTTTATGATTGACTAAAGAATCTCGTGAGTCCACCTTGAGAAGCAAACCCTAGAACAAGTTTGGAGATGCTAAGGGCTTGGACTTGCTACATCACTCCATCCTTAACAGAATCACAGTCAATATAGAAGACCTGTGGTTCTGAGCTGCTGCACTATGCTGCCATCTAGCTTGTTTCCTGCCTTCTTCATTCGCATGATCAAAAGGGAGGTGCCCTAATGGAGTCTGAATGAAGCATAGTGGAGGTTGTACATGTAGAAGGTACATGGTACCACCTGAAAGGACCATTTTGTCTAATGCCCATCTAAGCGCTTTAACGATGCTGTGATGCTTGTCAAACCGCCACAGCAACCTCCAGGCATGATAAATTCCTCAGAATGATCTAGATGTCGAAGGTTCCAATAAAAGTCACAATCCTTGGCTAAAAGAAAGCGCGAATTATTATGCTGGACAAGAACAAATTCCGATTGCACGACACCTCAAGTCTAAGCTCGGACTATTACGCTGGACAAGAACAAATTGTCATTGCATGACACCTTAGGTCTAAACTAAGGCATGTATTCAATGCATTGAATACGTTGGGACAAACCTCGTGGAGATTAAGCAAGCAAGCACCATGTTTTTGTGTATGCTACCCAAGCTGACGAATATGGCTACAATTACAAATCCATAAGTAGCCACATAGCCCATTAGAATACAACAGGTAGACCAAGCCTGTAACATCTGAGTAATTGATTTCTGTGGCTAGAGTTGCTTTGCCAACAGAATTGAATCACCGATTGTTTAGTCTTCACCATCAACACAAGGCTCGCCAACGAGGAGACAAAGTAGTTGATTAGTGTATTAAGAGATACCACCAAATATTTGAAAGAGCAAGAAAAGAAAGTAGAAGCAGCATTGGCTGCAACTACACAAGAAACAGTAGAAAAGAACAAAGAAAATGTAAGTTTACATTGCTGAAAATTATCCAAATCTAATCAAAGATATTGATGCTATCTCTACACAAAGTTTTTCAGCTCCTCTAATAGACACAATCTTCTTGTCGCAAGCCCTAAATACTTGAAGCTATTCAGATATTGTAAAGGTTGTTTGGCTCACTAGTGAACTACACAGAAGCATTGGAGTTGCTATTCAAGAGGAACATTAAGTGGGATCACAAACCATTCCATCTATCATATTTCTAAAGTTTTCCCTCATCTTGAGGAGCTTGATATAAGTAAATACCAGAAGTGATAGATGTCTCATTGGAACAAATAGGCTTCATTTGCAAGCATATTATTGTGCTAAAAAGGAATGGGTTTGGTGGAGACATTGTAACTACAGTTGAATGGGAACATAAGACATGTATTGACTAAGAATGCAATAGTGTTTATTCCTGGAAATTTTTAGTAAAAACTAGTTGCACTATAGGTCATTGAAGTGCATTGCCTGTGCCGGAATTTTGGGACATTGGCTCTCTACATCAAAACTTATTTTATAAAGCTAAACACTTTGGAATGGCAAACACAGGAGAGAAGGATACTATCACCCAGATAGTAGGTGAGAAGCTGGACTACAACAACTTTGTTTTATGGAAGTTCAGGATGTCAAATTTCTTAATTGGAGAGACCTTGCCACAATGGCCAATCATGTAACAGGGGATGAGCGCCCATGGGGGTTTTAGGATTTGTATATATAAAGTTCAAAAAGTGAATGAAAGCTCGTTCTTTGGTGTGTGGCTAACAAGAGTCCTCTCTTCTTTTCTTCTTCTCCTCTTCTTTCTAGTGTGTGTGCTCTTGAGGGAGGGAGTGTGAGAGTGTGAGGGAGTGAGTGAGTGTGTGGAAGTGAGGGATCAAGAGGGTGAAGCTCTTCACCATCTCCTCTTCTCTTTTCCTCTCTTGTCCCTTCCCTTCTCTTACCTTACACGTGGCTATGGAGAATGGAGCTTGGAGATGGAGGAGGCTTGAGGATGCTTGAGCTAGCATCTAGGATCATGGGGCTGCCGACTTGTGTGAGAGAGGAGGCAACTCGTTTCGGCATCAAGGTAAGCTCACTACACCCCAAGAGGATCAAAAATGCGTCGGCTAGGTGAGAGATAGCCATGAGAGCTTTCTTGGAACACGTGAAGCAATAAGCAATCCGTGGGTCTTAGCGGTTGAGCAAAAGCTCCCACATTTTGGTTGCATTGCCAGGACCAACAGATTCAATCTTGAGCCCTCGCGCACTGCATATCGAGCATCGAAGTAAGGGATTCACCTCAAACCGAAGCTTGAGGTAGGTAGGAAGTTTGGGTTTTTTAATCTTCGAAACAAGTAAGTATTTCGGGTTATTTTGCTGGTTTGATGATTGGAAAAGATGGAAAAATCATTTTAGTTTTTTGCCTTCAATCATTGTTGCATTTAGAGTAGGATAGGACTAGGAAACCGGATAGGAAAAATGTAGGGTTTGCTACTGAAAAACAGGGTAAAACAGGGCACAAGTCATGAAAAAATGGGAAAAAAGAGCGCTTGGGATGTTAATGTCGGCAAGTGAGTGATTGGGGACACCGAAACCTTACCCAGCAAAGGGATTTAAAAGCCAAGGGGACTAGGAAGAGCTCATTTCATGCCCTGACATTGAGAGAGAGTGAGAGAGAGTGAGAGTGTGCTTCCAGCATTGATTCGATTTGATCTTGCCATTAGGAGCTCTCCGCGCGATTCAGGCACATCAGGACCTCTCTACTATGTATTTGTTGTGATCTAGAAGGCGTCGTGCTCGGCCAGCTGTAAGGATTGTTAGATTCGACGAAATCATTCCCGATGCAGCCATCGCGCACGACTAGGCCCGTCCGAGTGTCAGTGAATTTGGGCCAAGTCTCGGGATTGGCCCTCGGACCATTTGGCCATTCGGCCCTCGGACCACTCGGCCATTCGGCCCACTACACTCAGACGCCTTTCATTCGGCCCGTCCGAGTGAAGCATTTGGGCCAACTTTGAAATTCGGCCCTCGGCCCTGCCAACTCGGCCCAACCCCGCTCGAAAAAGTTGTCATTTGGCCCGATGAATTCATCACTCGGCCCTTGGACCACTCGGCCATTCGGCCCACTACACTCGAATGCCTTTCACTCATCCCGCTGAGTGACACACTCGGCCCCTGCAACTTGGACGAATGACCCAAAGACGGACAAGACGGCGAGACACGGGTCAACAAGCCTACTAGGCCTAAAATAAAGCGAGAGGGTACGTAAGCCATTTAAATACTTGTTTTTTGCACTTACCTTGAATTTTCGTACCTGAAGTACACTTAAGGACAGCAGAAAGCTTGATTGAGCACAAGTGCACGGGAAAGAACACACACATTGAGGAGGGGTAAATTGAGGATTGGGTGCAATAAGTCAAGGAACTCACTCAAATAAACACCTCAAGGAACCCACCAGTAGGAGAAGATCCCAAGATATAGAATGACAACCAAGGTACAGAGTAGGACCAAGCAAGCAGCACTAGAGAAGTGGATCTCACCAGCTTGTGCAACCTGATCGACAACTTGGTGGAGCGCGAGAATGCAATCATATCAGAGGAAAGTTCAAACCGCAGGCCGAACGAGGAACTCAATTTAGGAGTTTTTCCAGAAGCGATCCAGCAACTGGTAAGCAGCTACAATGCGCACGCTCGATATGAGCACCACGGTAGAACCGCAGAAGCCATCATAACAGACTTGGAGGAGGAGCAGAAGCTAGCCCACAAGGCACTACAAGGCATAGTGAAATACAACCAAGACCAGCATGCTAGGAGCTTAAAACAGAATGTAGAATTATGCAAGGTACAGTGGGTGCTAAACCTGGTAGGTGGGAATGGTACCGATCACGAGAGAGCCCTGGAAGGAGACTTGACATTGAGTGACCTTCTCATGAAGTGATTGCTCGATAACACTACAGTAGAGCAGAGTGTTACAGCACTAGCAACATCATTGCTAACAGGATTAGGAACAAACCAAGGCTCTAAGGGCCAGTCTAGAATCCCAATCGTTGCAAAGCAACTCGACAAGTACCAACCCGATGATGGCCCATACATCTTTGTGGAGAAATTCGAGCAAGTTTCCGAGGCCAACAGCCTCACTGACTTGACTCAACGCTCTCAAGCATTCGGGCTTTGCTTAGGCGACAAGGGTGGGACTTGGTACACGAGTCTAGATGCTAGAGAACAAGCGAATTTCAATGGCCTCAAAGACCTCTTCATCAAGAGATTCTCCGAGCCCAGATACTCTGACAATTTGCTAGTGAGACAATCTAGCAGTCACCCATGTAAGAAGCCTCTTCAAGAGAATCCCCATGGGTGAACGGCCTACCAAGAGAGCGGTGTCCACTATATTTATCAGTGGAATATAGAGCGAGGAGTTGTATAAGGCCTTGGTAGGTAATTCGAGCTTACAGCGAGACTTGATAGCTAGGGTGTTTGAAGAGGCCATTCGAGTGGATGACCAGCTGAAAGAGCGGAGCTCCACGAGCTCAAATTCAGAAGAAACCAACTCGCAAAGTTCTGAGAGAGCACCAGCCCCTAGCGAATGATTAGGTCCAACAACCTAGGACAAGGGGAAGGCCTCTGAGACAAACCAAGACTTGACTTAGGTGAAAATGGAGATAGCCAAATTGTAGGACATGTTGAGATGACCAAGCACCCGCACATGCAATGCATGTATTGTGGCGGAAGCCACTTACCGGCTGAGTATCAAGACCCTAGGTCACGACCTTGCACTAATTGTGGTAGATTTGGTCACGACATTGCGCATTGCAGATTACCAAGAAGACTCCCTTACTCACAACCCTACGGCCGGCCATACCTAGAGAGCAGACCCCAACAATTATTCAAAAGGGCGGCCCTATTGGCCCTTCCTGCACCTAATAACATTAAACTGGCTGTTCTTAGAATGGACATAAATCCTACAGGTATACCAAGACCACATGGTCCCTACGTGACTCGTCCACCAACTGACGCGCCAGCCCACTATGTGGAGGAGCCAAATGAGTTGGAGACTTACATATACCCATTCGTCTTGCATGACGACGAGGGCATCGCAGTCCTTATGGACTATTGGCCAATGCCGATGATGGTGTTAGGAAGAGGCCGAGGTAGAGGCCTAGGAGGGCAGACACAATATTCAATCATATGTTGGACTTGCGGCCATCTAGGGCACGTATCATCATGTTGCCCTGAACATGAGCAACCAAATAGAGATAAGGTAGACCTATGACCCAGAGTGCGGAATCACTCACCTCTTCATTGATTCTCCCAAGTGAAACCATCCTCAAGTTCATCCAACATGCCATCTATCCCATTGGGGCTATTCGGCATTGAGAATTTTGATGGGGAGGCCACACCTATCCCATTGCATGTCATGACCTGAGCACAAACAAAGCATGCCGACATATCGTTGCCAGGTCCGAGAAACCTTAGGAAGAAGAGCCATAGACTGAGAAAGAAGAAACCCGCGATGTGACACTAGCAAACAGTATGAAAGTGAAACCATTCGGGGTACTTAAAAATTGGCCGGTGAAGATCGCAGGTGTCTAGTTCTCAGTAGACTTTATAGTCATGAAGGGAGTGGACTACGACATCCTATTAAGCCGACCCTGGATGCGCAACGCCAGAGTCATCAAGGATTGGGGTAATGGCTTAATTTTCCTGGGCAATAGGATGGAAGTTGTGAGGGTAGAGATGGACACGTGGAAAACCTCACCAGTCGACTTGAATGCCATCTTCGCGATGCTTAAGGGTAACGCTCAGGTCAAGAAGCCCTATGGACCCTTGACCAAGTATATCCCATGCCCAGAGGATGAGCGAGATTGGATGCACGTCCTTGCTACAATCGACGTGCCATTCTCAAATCATGCGACATACGAACAAGCCATCCAGACAATTGGCAGGACAACA
The DNA here is from genome assembly GCF_053477565.2 of Lygodium microphyllum. Lineage (NCBI taxonomy): Eukaryota > Viridiplantae > Streptophyta > Polypodiopsida > Schizaeales > Lygodiaceae > Lygodium > Lygodium microphyllum. Next base: position 128,834,247 of record NC_141143.1, read on the forward strand.
GACACACCCTCCACACCAATCTATATGATGGCAGGAACCCTTGGTGGGCGACCTAAGCATGTCACGTTCCAAGTGCCAATTAACAAGAAGGAACTCCAAGAGATTCTAGAGTATTTGACTGGCACACTAGCTGGCAATCCAGCAGCAAACTTCAAGCCACTCCAAGATCTGCTAGATGGACCTAGGTGGCAATCGACCAAGGTGCATGACTTAAACCTCATGTAGAATTGGGCTCTTGTTTTTGACCAAATACAAGAGTTGTGCCAAAACCTAGCGGACGATGAGCAGTCGGACGAAGTTGATTCCACAAACAAGTACGAAGATTGGCATCCCTTCAGTGATGAAAGTAAGGGCGAAATAGGCACGATGGAATACGACACTAAGGGATGAGAAATAGAATAGATACGAGCAGACTCCAGGCCATAGAAAAAGGGTGCCTTTAGGATGGAACGAGGGGTCATGCGCATGGAATGTGACCATGCATGGTTGGAACACACAGGAGCCATAGATTTCGAACGAGCAAGCCTAACCCGACTAGGTACGACACCAGTGCTTAGAGTAGAGTCACCCTCTGAACTGCGACTGCCAGGAGAAACCACCTCTTCTAGCAAAAACAATGAGTTCAATTCCGAGTCAGAAGTGAGCTCAGATAGCGATCCGGAGATACCTCGACCATCCAAGACCAAAGGCACCAAGGGGGGCCTACCCGTCCACCTAAGGCGCAAACGGTTGAAGGAAGAGAGGGCAAAACAGCCTAGGGACACACAAACGGAGGAGCAAAGGAAGTTGCAGCCCAAGGAGATTTACGAAGTTCAAGAAGGGTCACAAGGTAGTGATCCTGCTGGGTGCCAAACACCAAGGGCAAATGAGTGAACCCATCGAGGGACCAACCAAGGTCAAGGAGGTGAACCTATCGAGGGACCAACCAAGGTCAAGGAGGTGAACCTAGCACAGGAAGAGGAGGCACCCCAATAGGTCTTAATTGCTGATGACTTGACTGAGGAAGAAGAGACAAGTCTTGTTGCTCTCTTGTGAGAGTATGTAGACGTATTGACTTGGTCCCTCGGGGAGCTTAAGGGGGTAGATCCGAGTGTAGTGACCCATAACATACCCATAATACCAGACGCAACACCAATCAAGCAGCGACCATACCTGATGAACCAAAACAGGCTCATGCAGTCAAAGAAGAGATTGACAAGCTGATGAAAGCACGATTCATCTACAAAATTGAGCACATGGACTAGGTGTCGCCCATAGTCATAGTAATGAAAAAGAACGGAAAGATTAGAGTGTGCATCAATTACAAGAAGGTGAACGTTGCCACTAAGAGAGACAATTACCCATTGCCGTACACCGAGCACATGCTCAAAAGAGTGGCGAGCAAAAAGGCCTACAACTTCCTGGATGGGTTCTCTGGATACAATCAAGTGCAAGTGCATCGTGCTAATAGGCATAAGACTGCCTTTGCCACCGAATGGGGCATCTTTGCTTACATAGTTATGCCCTTCGGGTTGACTAATGCCCCAGCCACCTTTCAACGCCTCATGTGCACCATATTTAAAGACATGTTTTGCAAGGAATTGGAGGTCTTCGTGGATGACTTGTGTGTTCACTCAACCTGGCGAGAACACTTAACTTTGAGTAGTCTTTGAGCAGTGTCACCTATATCGTCTCTCCCTGAACCCCTTAAAGTGCCAATTTTGGGTGAAACATGGGTGCATCCTAGGGCACGTGGTGTCGAAGAATGGCATTGCCATTGACTTCTCGAAAGTCAGGGTTATTGTTGATCTTTCGCCCCCAATTAACTATAAGGGAGTTCAATGCTTCCTAGGCCATATGGGGTACTATCAATGGTTTGTGTTGAACTATGCATTGATTACCAGACCTTTCTACAAGCTATTGATCGTTTTCAAATGGACTGAAGCATGTCAACGAGCGTACGAGAAATTGAAAAAGGCTCTGACTACTACACCGATCTTACGAGCCCCAGATTGGACCATCACCTTCCATGTACATATTGATGCTTCGAATTTCACCGTGGGGGCAGTATTGTGCCAACCTGGCGAACACAACCTCGTCTACCCAGTGAGCTTTGCTAGCAGACAACTCACTGAGACCGAAATGAACTACTCATCGAGTGAGAGAGAAGACTTAGCCATGGTATTTGCAGTAAAAAAGTTTCGGCATTATCTTTTGGCTATGCCTTTTACCTTCTTTGTGGACCATCAAGCCTTGTTGTATCTAGTGAACAAACCTTGCGCTACATGACGCATAGCTCGATCGCTCCTTCTGCTTTTAGAATTTGACTTCTACGTGGTGGTACGGAAGGGAAAGTAGCACTAGATGGCTGACCACATGTCATGCATCCCCACAGGAGAGGCCGTTGGATAAGGCATTGTCGATGATGCCCATCTGTTCAACCTTTCCAGCGAAAGAGATTTATTCAAGGCTGATCTAACACCATACTGGGCAGATGACATCGTCCACGTACTGGAGCACAGACTCCCTAAGCGACCAATAGAAAAGGCCCGACTTAGGTGACTCATCCTCAAAATCTAGCCCTATTAGTTGATAGCAGGCCAACTATATAGGTTAGGGCAAGACGGGTTACTACGTAGATGCATATGCAAGCATGAGATACACGATGTGCTCATAGAGGCACATAGCAGAATTGCTGGAGGACACTTTAGCGAAGACATGATAGCCTGCAAGCTGCTGTAGTCTTAACTATGGTGGCCCACGCTTTTTCACGACACAGCACAATTCATTAAGCATTGCGACAAGTATCAACAGACAAAGGTACTGATTCACAAGGATCAAATGGAGCTAACCCCAATCATTATACGACAACCCTTCGAAAAATGGGAAATCAACTTCTAGGACCCATTAGTCCTGCGGCATAGTATTCGCAGGCCAAATATATCATTGTGGCCACAGACTACCTAATGAAATGGGCGAAAGCGAGAGCGACACGCAAAAAGGACTCTAGAACTACTTCCAAGTTCTTATGGAAACAGGTGATCTCGCGGTTCGGCTGCCCCATCGAACTGGTCAGTGATTAGGGCATGCACTTCATCAATGAAGTGATAGCGCACCTTCTATCCTCCTTTCTTATCATCCATCGAAAATCCTCTCCATACTACCCTCAGGCAAACAGACAAGCAGAATCCACAAATAAGATCCTTGTAAATGTCCTGACCAAAGTAGTCTCTGCTTCGCGTAGGGATAACAAGCTGATGGCATCCCTGTGGGCTTACCGTACAGCTTATAAAATGGCTGTCAGCCAGACCCCCTTTAGGTTAACCTATGGGATTGAGGCAATTCTACTAGTAGAGTTCTTCATCCCTAGCTTGAGAATAGCACTTCAAGAACAGTGGAAGGGAAGGAGGCATGGACGCAATGCCTGGTAGAGCTTAAATGCATCTTGGAAACACGCCTTTTGTGTTGAAATATTGAGCTCCACTCGTGATATGCCAGGGTGACCGTTATGCATTTATGTCACCGACTTGTTAGCTGCAAATGCGGTTGGTACACCGCCTATGAATAATAGCTACAATTAGTTGAGTTTGGTTTGAGACCCATATATAGGGTTCTTCTATTTCTATATACTAGAGTTCTTTTGGCTTACACAACTAAGAAGAGGAAAACTGTTTTTAGCCTCCATCTTTGTGTGTATTCCCCCATTGTATAAGTGAGAAAGCTACAAGTGAGACTCCTTCCTTCTCTCCCACTATCTTGACATGGTATCAGAGCCTTGTTCGTGGTAAGGAGCTCAAGAAAGCAAACCAAGTTCGTGGTGTTCTGGTAAGAGGACCAGTGTTGCTTTCATTTTTCTATTTTGGAAGCAAGTCTCTGTAGAGGTAGCACAGCCGGAAAGTGCAAGAGTGCATTGTCTCAGATTGAGACGCCCTTCCCAGTGTAGCAAGAGGGCAGTATATGTTGCAGGTAAGGGCTTTAGCCCTTGGTTGCTCTGTTTTTTTTATTTGAGGCCATTTCGGGGCCTGTTTTGGAGACAGAAGTTTTCTACATGCACTCAGGAAAAGGCCCTGCTTTATGCTGTGCGACCACTATTCTACAGGTCGGTGAAAAGTTACCGTAGAAATTGCATCGTATGCCTGTGTGCAAAGACATTGGGAGTTACAGAATCATCCTTGTTGCCTATTAATGCAAATCGTCACTAGGATGTGATTGTGTGGTCAAATACCACTTTCATCAGTTTTGCAGATTTGCTCTTGTGAGGCTGAAGCTGTGTTTTTTACAGTGACTGAATTTTTTGCAGTGTTCTGTAATGGCATCTGATTCTCTTTCATAGATTGTCTTTGAAAAGCTTGACAAGAACAGCTTCCAAGCATGGAAGTTTAGAATGACAAATTTCCTTATGGGAAAAGAATATTGGGAATTTGTTGTAGGAAATGAAGAAGAACCAGTTCTTCCTGATGTTCCCAATCAACAACAAATGCATGCATTTAAAGGATGGCATGAGAGTGCCAGAAAAGTTATGTACTGGCTGTCTATCAGTATTTCAGACTCTATGATTGTACATATTCAGGATGCAAGTATGACAAAGGAGGCATGGGATACTTTGTCAAAATTGTATAGCACAAATACACAATCCAAGAAAATGCAGCTCAAGCAAGAGTTGCACAATGTGCAAAGAGAAAGTATGAGCATCAATGACTACCACATGAAGGTGAAGAAGATTGCAGATGCACTTGCTTTCATTGGGTCGCGAGTGGAAGATGATGATTTAGTTTCCGTGACCTTGAATGGTCTAGGAAAGGATTATGCACAGTTCCGAACATCCATTTCCGTCCATGAAAGATTTCCTGATTTTGAGGAGTTGATTGCTCTTCTAATTTCTGAGGAGCAGAGAAATGGTGGTGCATCTTCTTCAGGAGGAACTTCAAAAGAAACTATCTTCTACTCAAATGCTCGAAGAGGTAGAGGCAAAGGTAGAGGAGGCCGATCTGGAGGCCGTGGTAGAAATCAGAATATGCAGCAAACTCAAGAAAACTAGTCCTATGGAGGAGGACGTGGTAACTCTAGAGACAGGGGGAGCCAAAGAGGTCGTGGTGGATGGCAAAGAGGCCAAAATGCAAACAGCAATGTTGAATGCTACTACTGTGGTAAAATGGGTCATATGGCTAAAGACTGCTATAAAAAGCAGAATGAAATCATGAATGGAAAATTGCAACAAGGGAATTATGCATCTTCTAGTAGATAGGGTGATGACAGAAATGAGCATTTGTTTATCGTGCAGCACATGAATAATTTTGTGACAAGTGCAGAAGAAAGCAACAAAGTGTGGTATGTTGACTTAGGTGTGTCAAACCACATGACAGGTCATGCAAAATGGATGCAAGATGCAAGGAAAATGGAAAAACTAGGATTTGTGGAGATTGGTGATGATACTGCACATCCTACTATGCAAATTGTAAAAATTCCTTTGTCTATGCAGGATGGGAAAAAGAAATACCTGTCAAATGTATTTCATGTCCCGAATATCACCAAGAATCTGGTTTCTGTTGGTCAAATGGTTGAGCAGGGCTTGCAGGTCAGATTTAATCCTCATGGATGCTTTGTTGAGGATATGAAAAATAAAGGTCACTTGATAGCAAAAGGAAAGAAGAAGGGTAGAATGTTTACATTGGATGCAGACATGCCTGAATTGAGTGCAGCAATGTTTGCACATGGGACCGGTGTAGTTGCAGATATTGATATCTGGCATAAACGCATTGGTCATGTTAATGTACAGCGACTTAAATCAATGCAGGCCCAAAATATTGTTGCAGGATTGCCTAAATTCAAGGTTACAGAAATGCATAAGGTATGTGAAGCCTGTCAATTTGGAAAACAGGCAAGGAAACCATTTCCTAGACATGTTCAAGAGAGTAAGAAGCCATTGGAATTAATCCACTCTGATGTGTGGACTACTAAAACTGCATCTATTGGAGGCTGTCATTATTTTTTCACTTTTATTGATGACTATAGCAGAAAAGTTTGGGTGTATTTTATGAAAAATAAAAGTGAAGTGTTTGGACATTTCAATACTCTTAAAGCTATGGTTGAAAAAGAAACAGGCCTGCAAATAAAATGCCTAAGGTCAGATGGAGGGGGAGAGTACCTCTCAAATGAGTTTGCAAGGTTCCTACAGGAGCATGGCATAAAGCAGCAATATTCATGCAGTCATACCCCACAGCAAAATGGAATTGCAGAAAGGAAAAATAGGCATATTGGAGAGGTATCTCGTGCCATGCTCAACGAAAAAAGACCTACCAGATTTTTACTGGGCTGAAGCAGTTGCTACAGCAGTCTACATAATGAACAGGACTCCCACTACAGCAATACATGGCATGACTCCAGAGGAGAGGTATACTGGTAGGAAACCAGATATTTCTCATTTGAATTTTTTTGGTTGCATTGCCTATGTTCATGTGCCAGATGATTTGAGATCCAAGTTGGATTCAAAAGCTGAGAAGTGCATCTTTATTGGTTACTCTCTGCAGCAGTAGAAAGGGTATAGATGCTATAACCCTTCTACTCGTAAGTTTACAATGAGTAGAGATGTTGTTTTTTATGAGATGAGTAGCTGGTATAAACCAATAAATGTGATTGATGATGTAGATGCACAAAATGGTAATGCTGCACAGATTTCACAACAGCAGTCACAAAATATTAGTGGACCTGGGGTGTCCTCTAATAGTGGTTCACATTATTCGCCATGGAGAGGTAGATTGAGATCAGGAGAATCTCCTCAAAACAATGCAGATAGTGGTATTCAAGTTTTACGAAAAGGAAAAGAGAAGGTAGATCAGCCCATGTTTGATGTGAATGCAAGTCACTCTTATGTGGATGGTGAATCCAGTGGCTCAAAACAGAGCATTGATGATGAGCTAGGTATTCCTTCCATTGTTACACCTGGAGTAAGAAAGACCAGGGATGTTTTGAGAGCACCTAGAAGTGAGCCTACTTTGCGCAGATCTACTAGAGCTAGGTATCCTATGGATAGGCTGAAATATGATGGATTTACAGCCGTTCACTATACCTATATAGTCAAAGTGATACAGGAACCAAAACCCACTTCTTTTGAGCAAGCCGTGGGAAAAGAAAAATGGGAGAAAGCCATGGATGAAGAAATGGATGCTTTGGAAGCAAATGCTACATGGGAATTGGTACCTTTTCCTAAAGATAAGAATGCAATTGGTTGTAAGTGGGTTTATAAGGTGAAGCACAATGCAAATGGTTCTGTGATGAACAGATACAAGGCAAGATTAGTAGTCAAGGGGTATGCACAAACATATGGCATTGATTATGAAGAAACATTCAGTCCAGTTGCAAGGATGGCAACCATAAGAGTAGTCATTGCTATGGCTGTATCAAAGGGATGGTCTTTACATCAAATGGATGTAAAGAATGCCTTCTTGCATGGTGATTTGCAAGAAGAGGTCTATATGGAGTAGCCACCAAGTTATGTGCATGCTGTTCATCCTAAGTTTGTTTGCAGGTTGAAGAAAGCCTTGTATGGCTTAAAGCAAGCACCTAGAGCATGGTCTGTCAAGATAGGACAGTATCTTGTCACTATTGGCTTTCAGATTTCCAAGGCAGATTTCTCACTTTATGTGAGAAAAACAGAGAAATGTATTATGCTGCTTGTCATTTATGTTGATGATTTGATTATCACAGGTGATAGTGATGAAGATATCCTTCATGTGAAAATGCTATTGAAGTAGAAGTTTGAGATGAAGGATTTGGGAGAGCTGTGTTATTTCTTGGGCATTGAGGTGATTAGATCACCAAGTGGGATATGGCTCTTGCAAAGGCAATATGGATTGGACATGCTATCCAAATATGGGATGACAAGCTGTAAACCTATTTCAGTTCCTTTGGAGCAGAATGTGAAGCTGAGCACAGATACAGGTGAGCTTCTGGAAGACCCTACTATGTACAGACGCATAGTAGGAAGTTTGATTTATATGACTATTACCAGGCCAGATTTGAGCTATGTTGTTGGATTAGTAAGTCAGTTTATGCAGGCTCCAAGAAAACCGCATTTGGATGCAGCTAGATGCATACTCATGTATGTGAAGTCCACATTGCAGTATGGACTACTTTATGAGACTGGGGTTCAGATATAGTTGCATGGATACACTGATGCTGATTGGGCTGGTAGTATTTCTGATAGACGATCTACCAGTGGATATGTGTTCTCTTTTGGGAGTGCTGCAGTCACTTGGAGCAGCAAGAAACAGCCTACAGTTGCCTTGTCCAGCACAGAGGCTGAGTACAGGGGTGCAGCAATGGCTGCATGTGAGGTAGCTTGGTTGCATAAGCTACTTTATGATATGCATCAGCCTACAGATAGGCCAGTTGTCATTTATTGTGACAACATGAGTAGTATACACTTGGCAAATAACCTAGTCTATCATGCTAGAACAAAGCACATTGAGGTGCATTATCACTATGTGCGGGAGAGGGTTTTACTAGGTCTTATTGATCTAGTTTATGTCAGCACAGAGGATTAGGTAGCTGACATATTTACGAAGGCATTGGGCGTAGAGAAGCTGCGCAAGTTCAGAGACCTGCTTGGTGTGCAGGAATTGGGATTGAGCTCGAGGGGGAGTGTTGAGATATCGAGCTCCACTCGTGATACGCCAGGGTGACCGTTGAGTATTTATGTCACCGACTTGTTAGCTCTGCAGATGCAGTTGGTACACCGCCCATGAATAATAGCTAGATGACAGTTATCCTTATCTACTCTAGTTCGTGGCTCAATTAGTATGCCACCTTAGTTAGTTGAGTTTGGTTTGAGACCCGTATATAGTGTTCTTCTATTTCTATGTACTAGAGTTCTTTTGGCTTACACAACTAGGAAGAGGAAAACTGTTTTCAACCTCCACCTTTGTGTGTATTCCCCCATTCTGTAAGTGAGAAAGCTACAAGTGAGACTCCTTCCTTCTCTCCCACTATCTTGACATTCTGGCCGCTCATGCACTCATATGCGAGAAGGCACAACGCAAGAGCTGGTTTGACAAGCATGTCAAACAGCACGACTTTGAACAGGGCGACTTAGTGCTCCTGTACTCAATCAAAGGACACAAGCAAAAAATGAAGTTTAGAGATCTTGTGCCTTTCAAGGTTCGTGCAATCAGCCGAATCGGCAACGTTGAGATCGAGACTCTAGACGGCAAAGCCATTGGCTCCTTTAATCAATCGTTTTAAGAAGTACTACCCTCTTGCGCATCCGCTGCATGAGCCACCAATGTTGGAATCCCCTATCACGATACCAGTCGCCACAATTACAAAAGTTGTTAACGAGGACGAGCAAGCCGTAGAACCCGCATACCTCCACATCACGATCACTGCCACACAAACATGTGCTTTTAATTCCTTGATCGATGAGGGAGCAGACTTCAATGTCTTAACTCACGATCATTGGATCCAACTTGGTAAACCACCACTACAGCCCACTAATGCCCAATTAAACCCATATGGGGGCCACTCATATGCACTCCTCGGCAAGTGCATATGGGGGCCGCTCATATGCACTCCTCGGCAACCAAGTGTTGGACCGTTGTTGCTATCAAGTCTGAGACTGTACCAATGAACTTTTACGTGTTGCCAAACACTAAAAATGTGGGCACAGAGTCGCTGCTAGGGCGAACCTTCAAGAAGCAAACTCGATGCAATGTTGAATATGAGTCACAAAGCATACATCTCACCATAGGTGACATCTGTATTGATACAACCTTCGACAAGGGCTACGCGACTTTGATAAAATCTGCAAAGCCACCAGTAGAAATACTCACAGCCAAGTCCACGGAGGGGGGTAGGGCTCAACCACCATGCACCAAGAATCATGGGCCACCGCTCACAGCAGCAAAAGCTAAGGCCCAACTACCCAAGTTTCAATGGAGGCCTAAACGACCATGACCGCTATCTAGGAGTAGATGCCCATGTCTTTGTAACTCAAGAGACTCTAAGCCCAAGAGGTCGAGACACCGTTACGGAGATCAAAGCATGATCAAGCCGAGATGGGTTCCTAAATCCCTCTTGCACGCACAAGGATACTATGAGGGGAATGCCTGGCTATGGATCCCTAAGGCCAAAACGGCCCACGGCATCACTCAAACACCACCCTCTTGTTTAACCAACCCACGCATGAGCTCCGAGGAGTTGAGCAAGACTATCGGCCCAAACCCCAAACAATGTCACCCCCTTCTACCCCTACTAATGACGATAAGACTTGCCAAGCCCAATGCAAGTATAGCAGCCCGTCGGTAATAGCCACTACTCCGACGCCTATCTATGGGACTCAACCACCGCGTCATGGGCAACTACCACCATCTGCCGAGCCACTGCACTTACTAGCCCCATCAAACCCCTGCCACCTGTGGGCCTTAAACCATCTTACGAGCAAAAATCATTCTTAACTCTAGCCGCAAACCTAGCCGAAGACACATGGGATGACGTTATTGCTTGTCTTAGATGCTTGGATGCCACGTTCATGTCACTGGCTCTAAGTTATGACTGCTTGGACTTGGGCCTACTGCAAGAGCCCTTAGCAATGGAAGTTCGCACGATGCCTTGCTCCTGGGAAACATTCAAATTCGCGTTTGTCAAAATACCCCACTCAACTGTTGAATTGCTACGTGTTGAGATATCAAGAGACCAAGCCATCAAACAACACCTCATTACATCTTATGATAAGCGTGTGACTTCCTCCATCACTGACAAAGAAGTCGAGTAGTTGAAAGCGTTAGTTGATACTAACTCCCCATTTTTACGAAACTGGTACACTCTGCGATTGTAGTGGGAACTCAAAGGATGCCAAATCATGACCAACCTTGAGCAGCGCCGCGCAATCAAGACATTGAAGTATGACCCAACCTACATCGCACCCACCTCATATAGAGTGTTAACCACTCTTTGTGGCTGACCCACGGAAGACCACATCAAGGGACGCCCATATCTTGATCGCCTCTTGATCAAGGAGGAGCTCCACGTCGCTAGCCGCATCGATTCCGATGATTTCCTAACCAATGTCCTCACTTACATCACACACATAAGTACCCGACCCTTCGCTTTGGGACCCAAGGCTCATTTGCAATACAACCCAGAATTCTATACTTGGCTCACGCGCAACTAACCCTTCACTTTGGGACCCAAGGCTCATTTCCTAGCCGATGTCCTCACTTACATCACACACATAAGTACCCGACCCTTCGCTTTGGGACCCAAGGCTCATTTGCAATACAACCCAGAATTCTATACTTGGCTCATGCACAACTAAGCCTTATTCCCAGCCGAATGCCTTGGATCTCCTAACCTTTGATCCTAGGAAGGATTCTTCTCAATCTGGAAGGGGAGAGGGTACGAGGGTAGCGTGAAGGTGAATAGGGTGAAGGTGAACCAAATTAAAACCAATCAAGATCAAGTAAATACAATAAAAACCTAAAAAATGGGTAACGTAGAAAGGATGTCACAAACCAAGTCTGAAGAGGAGAATTTGTATTGGAGTTTAATGTTGTCCTTTAACAAACATAAAATCTCTCTTTTAGCAAATTCTTGTATGTATAATAATTATAGCACTAATGGGAAGTATGGTTCATGACAGGAATGAGAGATGTCGCAACAAGACTAGGCCCACCGACTCCCCTTCACAGAAGAAGAGAGAGCACAGTACGGCATCAGCCTGGGAAATCGAGCATACAGTCAGCTAAAATTCCACAGCATTCACAACCTTGAGAAGATGGCGGCCAAGGAGCATGCCGCAAGGAGAACAGTGGAACAATGCCACCTCCACAAGTACCTAGAGAAGTTTGCGTAGGAACCTGACCACACGAAGTGTGTGGAGTTCTTGAGAACGTAGAACCCTGACCAAGAATGCGGAATGGTGATGATGGGAAGGGGGGACAATGCCCGGCAAGTGCAGGTACCGCTAACCCAGGCCTTGGTGGAGAGAGCACTAGGACTGGAACCTAGGGTGGAGAAAAAATGTAAAAGAGATGTGTATGCCCTGCTGAAGATGAATAGGGAAGAAGTCTTGACAAACGACGGCATTAGCTTACAAGACATCCCCAATGTTGAGATTCCCCTACAGGCAAAGTTGGTGCATGCCCTTTTCTCCAGCCAATGCTACAATTCCCTTATGCACTGGATCAATGTACCTGTACTAGAGAATGTGGCAGCCCGCACCCTGGACGAGGTGGATTAGAATGGCTATGTGCGCAAAATAATAGACCAAGCAGCCAATCACTAGCCCTAGGCAATAAACATGCAGGTGGAGAATCCCGCTCATCTAAGAATACAGAGTGGAAGAAACCCTCCTCAAAAGCCTGCTTCATCGAATATGGAAGCATGCTAATGGCCATCATCCAAGAGGATGTAAAAGAGGCCCAACAGGGAAGCAAAGGAGCAAATGAGACCCCAGACGGGTCGCTAACCCATCAAAAAAAGGAGCAATTGAGTGACTAGATAGAAACCGAAATAGAGAAGTAGGAGCGAGAGGCTCAATCCGAACGAAGAAAAACAAAGGAGTTCACTGGGAAGGAAAAAGGAAGAAGAAGATCTGGAAAGAGCGAAAAAGGAATCCCTGAGAGAGGTGACGGAGTGGAAAAAGAAGGAGATGGAAGAAGTTGAAAGGTTGGTCGAGGAGGCAAGGAAAATAGAAGAAGAGAGAGAAAAAAGAGCTAGGGAAGAGGAGGCAAAGTTGAGAAGACAAGAGGACAAAGACATGGCCGAAGCAATTCGCCAATCCATAGAACAACAGAGCCGGCTTGATGGCGTAGGGACCTTAAGTCTGCCTAGGGAAGATAGACCTGGCTCAAGTGCACAAGTACCAAAGCCATGCCGTCCATGGTCATCGAGGGCAAGGGTAAGGCCCCCCTCCATCCCATCATGACCCCCTTGGTACCCGACAACGAAGCCACCACTACCATCCCAAGCATCCCGGCTAGCACCGACATGGACAGCTTTGTGGCATGGATGGAATACTTTATCAATAAGGAACTAGGACAAGGAAGGAGCGGGGAGGCCACGACCACTGTGGGCAAAAGGCCAACTATAGATGCTGAATCCAGGCAAGAGCCAAAATGCCAAAAAATGAAAGCCTCGACCACCCCAATCCCCACCACCATGACACCACACGCAAATCATGACGAATATGTCAATGAACTACTCTCACGGTTAGAAAGGGCAAGGGAGGAAAGGAGGATCCCGGTGGCCGAGTTGGAGGCAGAAAGGGAAGCGGTAGTGGCCTTCCAACTCAAAAAAACAAAGCAAATGGCTGCGCAACAAAAGGAAATTCTCGACCTGAAGAGGAAACTCAAGACCAAGGAAGAAAAGGAGCAAAGCTAGCGGCGAAAGCTCATAGATGAAAATCAAGAGCTCGAGAAGATGCAAAAGAATATGACCTAATGATCATGCAATACGAAGATCTAATAGCGAAAATAGGGCGGCTCGAGCAAGGCATGAAAGAGTTTACCGTAGGGGAGGAAGGGAGGAAACAAGAAGAGGAGCATCACCACCGAGAAATGGAAACAATGACTAAAAGGCTAAGCCTCGAAAGAGAAGAACATGAGCGAATGGGCAGAGAGTTGGAAGATCAGCAGTGGAGGCTCGCAGCCTTGGTACAAAGACAGGAAGAAGGCATAGAAGAGATGAAGAAAAGGGCTGAAGTGTGGGCAGACCAAAATGATCAAAGAGTAAAGACCTTGCGCATCGCCTAGCTCTGGCAGAGAAAGAGAAAATCCTTGCAGAAGGTAGAGCAGAGGCAACCCAAGTGGCCTTCCACACTCAGCAACAAATCTTCCTAAACACCTTGATGGATGCCACGCATGAGGAAGAAGGGGAATCCGTGGAGGCAGTGAAAAAGAAACTAAGCATAGCGCACCGAGCCCTATGCGCAGGGCTACACATGCCCTCCCAGCCCATGGCAGAGGGGCTAGGCCCAAGGGAACACCGTAGATATCTGCTGTCGGCTGGCCTAAACCCCCAGGATATTGATGCCTTAGGATTCATAGAAGGGATGCAACAGCAAGAGCACCTAGGGAGTGAGATAGAACTGCACATTGATTTAGGAGGATTTGAAGAAGAGGTGGTTCCACAACCCCCTTCACCTCATCATGAAGGGCAAGGGCAGCCAACAAATGCATCTACGAATAGGAAAACCATCTTGAGGGAGAAGAGGAGGAAAGTGGTGGAAGAATCCAGACAAATATTAAGAGCTAACCCTATGGCCCAACCCTCGATACCCCTCCCGCCATGCCCAAATGACATGCCCCCTAGTTTTCATGCGGAGCTCATGCTTTGGGAGAGACATGAACATGCGAAGCAACCCTTCACCTTTAGCTTCCTCACCCCCAATGCCTTGTGCAGAGTTCTTCCCACCAAAATAGTGGATGAGGTGATCAATGTCAGAAGCCACCTAAGCCAACAATGATTGCAGGAAAGAGAAAATAATCCCACCCTCTGGGGCACCAAGGATGCAGAATACTAGCAGAATCAAGTTTTTGAAGTGCCTCAGTCCCTGCCCGGATACGAATGCCAACCACTGCGGCGAAGGCGCATCTGCGACGACAGTGTCTTCACATGGATGGCTTTCTGTAACAATCTCCCTTCAAAGAGGAACGACCCTAGCTACATGGCATACTCTCGACGAATAGAAGTAGACTTCGATACAAATGCCCATGGCCGTTACGACTTCCCTGTGATATACAACCCATGTACCACCACTTTAGCCCATGCCCTCACCTTCACCTCCGACAGCTTAGATGCCACCATGACATGCTTTATTGCCAATTTCTCCTCCTGCCTCGATCCCACCTTCATCACCACTTGTAACTATCTTAGGTGGCTCCTAAAAATCCTACTTAGGCAAGACCCCACCCCGATCGAACGTGGCCTTCCTTCACTCTTTTTTTATCCTAACGCAATTGATAGCTATGCATGACCCGCCTCATGATGCAGCCCAGCCTCCTCCCTTCTTTCTGCATCGTTATTCTTGAATACATGAGCGACAATCGGTTCACTCATTGCAGCCATCCTTTCCTCTCCACTACTCCCCTCTAGGTTCATTTGAACCTTAAGAATTTCCTGCAGGGTCGAATATTTTTGAGCCACTACATTAAATCTCCTTCGCCACCCCTCCCTAAGGACGAGGACTAAGAAGTCCCTACAACTAAACCCAATCCAAAAAAAACAACAAAACAAAACAAAACAAAAAAACGCATCTGCACGCTTGTCCCGGCACACTACTCACAATCCCTCCACCTAGGGGTCCTTAAGTTAGGCCCGTCCGGTGACCGCGGTCGGTCGGCCCCACTCCTAACCCCCTAGCCCTTTTTTGCCCCCACTTCACGCCTAGAGCCCACCAAGGGCAGGACACACCTAGGGAGTTAACACTCGCCTATGGTTAGACCTGTCACCCTATGCTACACTCACCGCATCTCCCTACCACACGAACAGGGTCCTCAAGTGTGGGACATCACCCAGGCCTACCTGTGGTCAGACCTAGCTCCCTGTTCCACCAGCACACGCACAGGGCACCCCACAATAAAGAAGACACTCCCCTTAGGTAAGAGCACTACATTTTCTCCTCACAACCCACTGCAAGATGTGCCCAACCATCAACTTTGAAGGCCCCATTACCCACTTGACAGTATTTACCATGCTCCCACGGCAGCCCGACCCACCTATGGCCCTACCACCACCTGCCCTTCCCCAACAACAGCTCGACCTGCCATGGGACTGGCACCTATCTTGGAGGGGGCTAATGTTAACCTCAAATTGGAATGGCAGAAAAATAAAGAAAAAAGCACAAAAAGAGAGCAAAGGCATAGAGGTGGCCTCGAAAACTAAACTGAGGAAAAAAGAGCAATTTTAAAGGAAATGTACCTCAAAAACTCTAAAAACTCTTGTAAAAGAGCGCCAGGCTCCCTCCTATGCCAGTTGTAAAGGAATAGATGGGTATAGGCATGAAGCAAGAAGAGGGAATTAGGAGAAGAAACCTTGCCACAATGGCTAGTCATGTAACAAGGGATGGGCGCCCATGGGGGTTTTAGGGTTTGTATATATAAAGTTCAAAAAGTGAATGAAAGCTCATTCTTTGGTGTGTGGCTAACAAGAGTGGTATAGGCATGAAGCAAGAAGAGGGAATCAGGAAAAGGAACCTTGCCACAATGGCCGGTCATGTAACAATGTAACAAGGGATGGGCGCCCATGGGGGTTTTAGGGTTTGTATATATAAAGTTCAAAAAGTGAATGAAAGCTCATTCTTTGGTGTGTGACTAACAAGAGTCCTCTCTTCTTCTCCTTTTCTTGCTAGTGTGTGTGCTCTTGAGGGAGGGAGTGTGAGAGTGTGAGGGAGTGAGTGAGTGTGTGGAAGTGAGGGATTAAGGGGGTGAAGCTCTTCACCATCTCCTCTTCTCTTTTCCTCTCTCATCACTTCCCTTCTCTTACCTTGCACGTGGCTATGGAGAATGGAGCTTGGAGATAGAGGAGGCTTGAGGATGCTTGAGCTAGCATCTAGAATCGTGGGGCTACCGGCTTGTGTGAGAGAGGAGGCAACTCATTTTGGCATCAAAATAAGCTCACTACACCCCGAGAGGATCGACGATGCATCGGCTAGGTGAGAGATAGCCATGAGAGATCGCTTGGAATGCTTGAAGCAATAAGCGGTCCGTGGGTCGGCGGTTGAACGAAAGCTCCCACGGTTGGAAAAGGCTAGCAAGGTCTTGCATTGGTTGTTCTTATGTGTGTTAGACACACAAGCTATGCAAATTGCAAACTGTACTTCACCAAAATCCACTTGGGACTTATTGATGAAGAATTATGGGCATGTCACTCATGCAAGAAAGACACGATTGAAGCAAAAATTCATCCACATATCCAGGAATGGAAGGTCTATTGAAGATTATGTGAGTGAGATCATAACCATTGTAGAACAACTAGGCTCAATTGGAGATGAAGTTGAGGATGATGATTTGCTGGCCACTACCCTCCATGGTCTTGGAGAGTAGTACAAGCAATTTGACACTTCCATTTCATTGCGTCAAGAGTAGCCTGAATTTGATGGACTTGTGGCACTTATTTTGCATGAAGAAGTGAAGCTTGGACTCAATAGAAGTTCCAATGGGTCGAAAAACAGCAGGGACAATGTCTTCTACTCAAATCAAAGGGGTAGAAGTGGAAGAGGAAGGCCAAACTTTAGAGGAAGAGGGGCTAGAAATGCATATGCAGCCCGTGGACAACAAGGTAATGGATGACAAAAAAGGCAGCCTCAAGAAAATAGAGGTCCTTCAAATGCTCATGGAAGAGGGGTTTGCTCGTCTAGAGGAAGAGGCACTTGGCAAAAGTCCCAAATGAGTCATGGACAACAATCAAATGCAAATAAGGATTGTCACCATTGTGGCAAATATGGGCATGTAGCTAAAGATTGCTACAAGAAGCAGAATTATCAAAGATCAAGAGGAAGGCAACATGGTAATTATGCTTCTTCTAGTGGTATACAGGAGGATGACATGTTGTTTGCTATGCAACATGTGAAGAAGGGGTTGCTAACACAAGGCAAAGCATATGATGTATGGTATATAGACTTAGGGGCATCTAACCACATGACTTCTCATAGAGAGTGGTTTGACACATTGGTAGAAGGTGCTCATGGATATGTTTGCACAAGGGATGATACGAAACATGACATTAAGCATACAGGTACCGTTCCCTTGATGATGTATGGTGACAAGAAAAAAAAATCTCTATGATGTGTTACATATACTCTCCACAACCAAAAACTTGCTTTCTATGGGACAAATGGCTGAACAAAATCTACAAGTGAGATTCAATAGAGATGGATGCTACATTGAAAAGTATGGTCAAGGATGCAAACTCATTGCTAAAGGAAAAAGAAATGGCAGAATTTTTACATTGGATACAAAAATTCCAGCATTGAATGATGCTATGTACTCACATGACAATGCTGTAATAAGGGACATTGAGATATGGCATAAAAGGATTGGTCAATAAATGTTCAAAAGCTAAAGCATATGCAGCATAAGCAAGTTGTAATTGGACTCCCTAAGTTCAAGCATGTGGAATTGGGACATGTATGTCAGTCATGTCAATTTGGAAAGCAATCAAGGCTTCCATTTATGAGGCATGTAAGCACTACTACTAGACCATTACAACTTGTACATTTTAATGTATGGGGACCCTTAGAGAATGCATCTCTTGGGGGATCGCATTACTATGTGTCATTCATAGATGACTATAGTAGGTACACATGGTTATATGTGTTGAAGCACAAGAGTGGTGTTATGGATGCTTTTCAGGACTTCAAGAGACATATGGAGAAAGAATTGGCTTGCTACATCTCATGCTTGAGATCTGATAGTGGTGGAGAATATGTCTCTAAAGACTTTGATCACTTCTTGGTAGCCCATGGGATAAAGAGGCAATTGACATGTAGGTACACACCACAAAAAAATGGTGTGGCAGAAAGGAAAAACAGAGTGATCATAGAATCGGCTAGAGCCATGTTGAATGAGAAGAGCCTACCAAACGCATATTGGGCAGAGGCTATAATGACTGTTGTGTATATTATGAATCGTACACCAATAGCAGGGATACATGAGGTGACTCCTCATGAGAGGCTTTATGGGATAAAGCTTGGCATTAGTCATCTTAAGGTCTTTGGATGTTTGGCATATGTACATGTTGAGAAGAGGAAGAAGCTTGATCCAAAGGCAGAAAAGGCCATCTTTATTGGGTATGCATAAGATAGGAAGGCTTAAAAATGCTACAATCCTTCTACTAATGAGACATTGGTCTCAAGAGATTTAGTATTTGATGAGCTGAATTCATGGCATGAGAAGAACACCATCTTGATGAATAATGATGATGGGTATCAAGAGACTTATGTACATGCAGGTACAAATGAGAGTACATAAATTTTTGGGCCTTCTAAAGATACTACTACATCCATTACAAGTAAATTGAGGACTCCAACATCTTTTTCCACTGACATGGGTATGTCAGTGAGGGGGAGAAATGTGGATAAAGGCAAAGGCAAACTTGATAACGTTACAAGGCCACTCATTTGTGGTTATAGTTCACTTGGCACTAACAGCTTAGATAATGAGTTTGGTATTCTATCAGTTGTGACTCCTGGTGTGAGACATAGATACATACCACCTCATGAGAGAGGAGAGTCTCATACGGCACCTCAATTGAGGAGAACAAAAAGAATTAGGAAGCCTATGGATAGGCTTACATACAATGGCTACACAGTGAGGCACTATGCATATATAGCAAAAGTCACTAGCCTCAAGGAACCCACAAAGTTTTCTGAAGCTATTTTGGGTGCTCATTGGTGTAAGGAAATGGATGAGGAATATTCACCATTGGCTGAAAATGACACTTGGGATTTGGTTGATATGCCTAAAGGAAAAATGCCTATTGATTGCAAATGGGTATATAAGGTGAAGTGCAAATCAGATGGCACATTGGAAAGATACAAGGCAAGACTTGTGGCAAAAGGGTATGCACAACAATATGGTCTTGATTATGAGGAGACATTCAGCCTCGTTGCTAAAAATGGCAACCGTGAGAATAGTGACTGCATTGGCAACATCTAGAGGGTGGAGTATGTATCAGATGGATGTGAAGAATGCTTTTCTCAATGGTGATTTGGTTGAGGAAGTATACATGGATCAGCCTAAGGGCTATGTACATCCAAATTTTCCTACACGTGTGTGTAGATTGAAGAAAGCATTGTATGGGTTGAAGCAAGCACCTAGAGCTTGGAATGCTAAGATAATTACATACTTACAGAAACTTGGTTTCACTATGGGCAAGGCTAATCATAGCCTATTCACAAAGAAGATAAGGGCTACTTATGTGATATTAGTCATCTATGTGGATGACTTGATCATTACAGGTGATGATGTCACAGGAATTGGAGAGATCAAGGAAATGTTACATGCTGAATTTCAGGTCAAAGATTTGGGTGAATTGAAGTATTTCCTTGGGATTGAGGTTATTTCTACACTTCATGGTACTAGGTTTTTGCAAAAGCAATATGCACAAGACATGTTAACCAAGTATGGTATGTTGGATTGCAAGTCTTTGAGCACTCCATCGGAGAAAAATGTTAAGCTACTTGCAGATGTTGGACATGAGATTTAGAATGTCCCTATGTATAGACAAATGGTGACTGGGCAAGAAGTGCCTATGATAGGAGATCTACTAGTGGGTATGCATTTTCCCTTGGTAGTAGCATGGTCAACTAGAGTAGTAAGAAGCAACCTACAATTCCACTCTCAAGTATTGAGGCAGAGTATAGAGGTGTTGCACTAGCTGCATGTGAGGCAGCATGGCTCATGAAGCTTCTTGATGATTTGGGCATGTAGGAAGTCAGGCCTATCACCACTCTATTGTGACAACATGAGTAGTGTCCAGTAATCCTTTCTATCATGCTAGGACTAAGCACATTGAGATACACCATCACTTTATTAGAGAGAAAGTGATTGCAGGTGACATTGATTTGGTCCACGTGAGGACAAAAGACCAAGCAAGTTGCTGATATCTTTACGAAGTCATTAGGTAAAGATAAGTTTGTGCATCTCAGAGAGCTATTTGGAGTGATGTATCACACTTGAGCACTCCATTGGAGAAAAATGCCTATTGGTTGCAAATGGGTATAGAAGGTGAAGTGCAAATCAGATGGCACATTGGAAAGATACAAGGCAACACTTGTGGCAAAAGGGTATGCACAACAATATGGTCTTGATTATGAGGAGACATATAGCCCCGTTGCTAAAATGGCAACCGTGAGAATAATGATTGCATTGGCAACATATAGAGGATGGAGTATGTATCAGATGGATGTGAAGAATGCTTTTCTCAATGGTGATTTGGTTGAGGAAGTATACATGGATCAGCCTAAGGGCTATGTACATCCAGATTTTCCTACATGTGTGTGTAGATTGAAGAAAGCATTGTATGGGTTGAAGCAAGAACCTAGAGCTTGGAATGCTAAGATAATTGTATGCTTACAGAAACTTGGTTTCACTATGTGCAAGGCTAAGCATAGCCTATTCACAAAGAAGACAAGGGCTGGTTCTGTGATATTAGTCATCTATGTGGATGATTTGATCATTACAGGTGACGATGTCACGGGAATTAGAGAGATCAAGGAAATGTTGCATGCTGAATTTCAAGTCAAAGATTTGGGTGATCTAAAGTATTTCCTTGGGATTGAGGTTGCTTTTACACCTCATGGTACTTGGTTGTTGCAAAAGCAATATGAACGATACATGTTAACCAAGTATGGTATGTTGGATTACAAGTCTTTGAGCACTCCATTGGAGCAAAATGTTAAGCTACTTGCAAATGTTGGTGAGAATGTCACTATGTATAGAAAAATGGTGGGTAGCTTGATTTACCTTACCATTACTACACCGAACCTTAGCTATTCAGTTGGACTGATTAGCCAATTCATGCAAAAGTCTATGAAGCCTCACTTGGATGCAGTGATGAGGAGGATCTTGAGATATGTGAAGGCTACATCAGATTATGGTCTATTCTATGAGTATGGTAAGCCTTTGGAGCTTATGGGATATACAGATGCTGACTGGGCAAGAAGTGCCTATGATAGGAGATCTATTAGTGGGTATGCATTTTCCTTGGTAGTAGTATGATCAGCTAGAGCAGTAAGAAGCAACCGACAATTGCACTCTCTAGTACTAAGGTAGAGTATAGAGGTGCTGCACTAGCTGCATGTCAAGTAGCATGGCTCGTGAAGCTTCTTAATGATTTGGGCATGCA
Organism: Lygodium microphyllum; assembly: GCF_053477565.2. Lineage (NCBI taxonomy): Eukaryota > Viridiplantae > Streptophyta > Polypodiopsida > Schizaeales > Lygodiaceae > Lygodium > Lygodium microphyllum. The sequence goes on from NC_141143.1 coordinate 128,856,069, forward strand.
GGAAGTGAGGCCTGTCACACTCTATTGTGACAACATGAGTAGTGTGCTCCTAGCCAATAATCCTGTCTATCATGCTAGGACTAAGCACATTGAGATACACCATCACTTTATTAGAAAGAAAGTGATTGCATGTGACATTGATTTGGTCCATGTGAGAACAGAAGACCAAGTTGCAAATATCTTTACCAAGTCATTGGGTAAAGATAAGTTTGTGCATTTCAGAGAGCTACTTGGAGTGAAGTATCGCACTTGAGTCAAGATCATGAACCTTGGTTTAGTTGTCTACCTTAATTGAATAAGGTTAGGTCACACTGACTCAACCATGGTTCTATATATGTTACTTTGACTTTTATATATTTTGGTATGTTGTACTCATAGTTGACTGAGTGGAAGATAATGAATGGAAAAGGGAGCATGGCTGCTACCCTTCTAGCCTAGTCTCTCTCTCTGGTTTGTTATACTTATCACTTATTATATTCGGCTTGTTACGCCTACTTACAACATTGGCATAGTTATAGTGCCAGTTGATTAACAAAGTCAATTATGCATTGTGTTTACCTTGTGGGCCACTTTTTTTTATATTATATAGATAAGATACTTTGCATATATTGTATTGAGAGAGAAAGAAGGAAGAAAAACCAACATTTTAGCCTCCCTCTCTCTTCTTATGTTCTTGAGTGAACTTTCTCTTGTGTGTATTGTGTGTGTTTGACACAGTAGCTCAAACAAGTTCCCCCACCATGCAATTCACTTCCTATTCTTCATGTACTCAATTCTCAAGCAAGTGACAGATTTCACTTCCTATTCTTCATGCACTCAATCCTCATAGCTTGAGTGTAAAAATCGCGAGGAGTTATTTAGTTTTTGAACTATTGGGACATAATAATATCAACAAATATTTTCTCAAGTTTCAAAGGAGATGGCTTCTCCAAGTATGTAGAAGGCAACCATATTTTTGAAAGTGACCTCCACAAATTTTATGTTCATTTCAACTTGGAAAAGCAATTCATCATCATCCTTGATGTGGAAGACTAACGTCTGTCTCACTACTTCCTCCATATTGAGTGTGTTGTATTGTCATCAAAACTCTTGCTTTTTCTCTAGTTAACCTTCCTTCAAAGAGGCCTTACAAAATACTCAAAGAATATGTTGTGTTCAAATAAGTATAAGCAAATTTTAAGGATGTGCAAGTGCAACATAGGCATGAAACTTTGAAACAATCTTCCCAACTTAAATGTCCAAAATATCTAGCTTTTTTTATGTTGCATAACAAGTGGTTATAAAAACTTGAGGACATGTGTCATGCAATTCAAGGTTTGTTTGACTTTTTGATAGTCTATAATGTGACAAGTCATTGTGGCACCTCTTTATATGGTTCTGGAATCCAACGGAAGGTGTTCTCTCTCCCTTGACATCTAGTTTTTGTGCACTTGCACGGTAGTATTTTGTTATATAATGTTTAATAAGATGGTTACCATCATCATCACTCTTATGTGTAAAGGTCATGCTCTCACATGTAGAAGTCTTCTTGTGTCATCTTATTCATCTCAATTTTTATTCAACACATTTTACTAGTTTTCTCCCTCGGACTCATACTATCATAAAATAAATATCACACTCGCTTACATGATGCTCATTTCTTATGGTGTACTTGGCTCTTATTTCATAACTCAACAATTTGTGATTGGTTAGGAAATAAGTCTTTTGTGGCTCCCCTTCCATTGAAATTTGGTATCCAAGCTTTTTATATGAAAACATGAAAATCCAAGGTCTAATATAAAATGAGTTGTGACACCCAAAGAAAAAGAATGTCAAATTTGAAGAAGAAATGTGAAAATTGAAGGTTTACATAGTCCTTTAGTTATAACATTGCAAACATGTGTAAATCTAAGATTTAAAATGTATTTTTAGTTATTAGATTAGCTAATGTATGTTAGTTGAAACTTCATATTAATATATCAAAGAGTTTCTTTTGAGCTTTTATATCTTAAGGGAAGTAAAATTTACCATCATAATAAAATGTACTTTTCGAGAAAATTTATTTTTTGTTGCAAGCACAACAAATTCATTGAAAATTTAGGGGCTATTTTGAAATGAAAGAACATGTATTTGCCAAGCTCGTAACTTATCCTACAAATTTAAAAGTTCTAAACCTTCTTGCTCAAACTTGAAGGACTTTTTCATGGAAATTTTGCAATGATATGTTGACCCTACCTACTTTTTTATGAGCAAAAATCATGCACAACATGAGAGTTCTTGATGAAGGTACACTAAATGAAAGTTTGGAACTTTCATTCAGAGCAGTCTTAATAGACCGGATGTTGAAGCAAAGAAATGACCAACTTTTTGGCAGGACAAAGAGACCTTGACTTTAAGGGAGGTGTGGCCTAAGGCTCAAAAGGACCAAGCTTTTTGGTAGGAACGGAGAGACCCTAACGTTAAGGGAGATGTGGCTTAAGGCTCAAAAGGACCAAGCTTTTTGGCTTGAACAAAGAGATCCTATTTATAAGGGGTTGTGGCCTTAAGGCTCAAGGACAAGCTTTTAAAAGGACTTCCGTGCACATGAGCTTCTAAAGATGTGTCATGATTGCTTAGGGATGATAGGGCAAGTGAATATTTTGGAATTCATGGTGAACCATGCCTTTCCCTAAAACCATGGGGAAGTTTGGTGTTAACCAAAGCTACCGTAGTTCAATCATGTCCTAAGCAAATGTGTAAATTCTTGATTTGTGCGGATTGCTTTTCCCTCCTAACTTTTTGGTTAATCTCAATGAGATTATTGCAATTGCGCTGACTTCCATGTGCGTGCATTGGCACCTTTTTACTTACAATGGTAGTTATGAGAGTCTACCATGGTGAATGCTTTGAGATGTCATGTGCATGGGGGCTTTGAACGAGCAAGAGGCTTAAGAGATTGCAGTAGGTGCATAAGAATGTTAGAGCCTTAGCTTAAGAATGTTAGAGCCTTAGCTTTTGAATAGACAATAGCACCCTTGTGATATTATGAATATTTTTAATTTCTTATTTTCTTACCCTTGTGATGTTGCATTAGCTTTGGGTGGTAAGCGGAGTCTTCCAAGGAATATGTTCCTGACCCGGAAGTAGCGAAAGCATTATGTATAAGCTAGTGGCACAGGGTTCCGGCATTGAGCGTGACTAGGCACTTGGCTCAAAAAAACAAAACATTAAGTTAATATATTTACACATTACCAAAGAGAGAAAATATATCTCGAACCTTTGCGGTGGGGTAGTCCCATGTGATTTTATTGCTTCTCCTCTTTGTAGCCTTCTTTGAAGGTTTAAATTTTGAACGTTCAATGCTTACCAAAAATGTATTTTCCACAAACATAGCATGATATTGGACAATAGCGGGGGAACGCACGCGCTCGACAAGCCAATCATACCTTCACAACGTCATACGCATAGCTGGTGGCTGCGGACACGTGTCGGTACCGGGGCAGCCGATCATACATCGACACGTCATACGCATAGGTGCGGTGGCGTACTCTCCGAGGCTCTGGCGCCGACACGTGGCTTCCTGTCCTTGGACCACCAGCTGCACCCTATTATCCCGAACCGTGTTCACACGGTCACCGCCTTTCCCTTCTAGACGCTTGGTTTTTTGCTTACGAAAGGGTATCTTGCCGTTGTATTCCACCGACTGAATATCTTTAGGCCTAGCACATTTTGGTAAAAAAATGCTTTGGACATATGCTTTGTGTAATATCCAATCACATCAATGATCACTCCCATTCTCATAACTTTTGTAATGCGGTCGCTTATATTAAAGTAAAAGTAATCGTTGCATCGCAGAGACCCCTAGTAAACAATAGTACTGGTAATCTCTGAAGTTTGAACTTCATAACTCCCATGATTTTAAAACTTTTTCTTGTTTTTAATTCATAACATAAAGTTGGTGTATAAGATGGTATCTGATACACATTGCTCAAGTGGTAGTGAGATGGTGTGTTAAACCCAAAGTCAAGGGCCCTCGCGAGTCGCGAGCAATAGATGAAATCTCCTTGTATACCACTAAAAGTGACTATGGCTCCACTTGCACAGTCACCAAGATGGATGTTGTAATGGGGGTAGTCAAGAGCTTGGGTGACCTTTGACTACAACTATCAATGTAAGCCATGATATTTAGTTAATACAAAATCATTTCGAACCTTGTCTTTCTAACACTGAAGCCATGCTTATGGAAAACCAAGGTTTAGTGCCAAGCGAGTTATTAAATCTGAAAAAAGACATTCAAAGAGAAGGCTATTTGATTTTAAAATGTTAAACCATATAATCTTGCAAAACTTCAAAGTAGTTTAAGAAAATACATGTACGTCGTCAAGGTTGAAGGTTTTGTATCAACTTTGAAAAATGTTTTCACTGATCTTTGCACGATAGTTCGAGTTTTGTTATAGCCCACGTATTTGAGTTATTTTTTTGTTTAGAAACAACCAGCTCACTTTGGACTTGTGCCTTTGATTTGACAATTACCTTGTTGGTATATGGAAATATTTATTTAAAGATAAAGTAAAAATGAGAAACCGCCTATCTCCTCAAACTAAGCAATTTGAAGCTCAAACATCTAGGCCATCTTTTGGTCTAGAGTGTGAGAAGATTATGGCTTCCATTTGGTTTAAGATTTTATTCTATATTTTTTGAAAAGCCCTCCAACAACTTTGATAAAGTGTACCTCCATATTTTTCTACTACATCCTTCATGATAAAGTTCATCCCTCTTCCTCTTTCTCTTACCTTTTACCATTAACAAAGGACCATTAAGTTAAGTGAGGAATCATATCACATACTCATATCTACGAGCTCTCAAATCAAAACTACCTAGCTAACAGTGCTCCATGATTTTGCTTACAAAATAGTTGGCCCATGCTCATGTATCTAAGTCTTCTAGTATAATGAAAAGTTAGGAGGAGCAAGAACTGAGAGCTTGATGGTTGAATGGGTCCTTGATCATCACCAAATGCTCTCACATTGAAAGCTGATGAGGTGCTTCTCTCATATGTGGGAGATCCAAGAGTCAATATCAGTTTGTTATGTAAATTGGCCACATACTACATATAATAGCTTAGATCAAGTATGCAAGGTCTATAGTATTCCATCTCTTCATCATTTAGGCATACCTTTTTGTGCATTAAGGATCATTCCATGTAAGCCTTTTTTTGCAAGAGTGCATGGGGTCCAAAATGATGCTGAGATCTTTGCATGAACCTTAGTAGCTTCCTCACCTCAACTTGTCCTTCCTTTTTTATTGGTATATGTGTACCATCTACACTCTTTGGGTAAGTGGCATCGCCTACTAAGTGCTCTTCTTTTTCTTGGCCTACTAAGTACCATCTACACTCTATACAACTATAAAGGTTATTAGCCCAAGTCTAACATCTTTTTTATTAGACTATATATGCATGGTAGGTACATGACACCAAGTACAAGATATACTTTGTATAGATATCGCATACTTAAGCATACTTCTTGGTAGAATGACTCGACTTTTGGACACCTAAGGGGTTCTTAGGTTTCAAATAAGTTATGTTTTATTGGAACCACATATGCATGGGATTGTACATGATATCAAGTCACCATGTACTCTATGAACATACCTCATAAGTAGGCATACTTCATGGTATGAAACATGATTTAGTATGACAACATTTTTGGACAACTAAGGGGCTACTAGGCTTTGATAAGACATTGTCAAATATAGTTTTTTATATTGTTATATGCATCCTATTTACACTAGTTGGGTAAATGGCATCTCCTACTAAGTGCTCTTCTTACTTTTGGGCTACTTAACTAGCATGAACATTGATATGAGGGTGACATTATTGGAACCTACAACTATAACGGTTACGAATGCACATCCAACATTTTTTTAATTGGAATAAATATACATGGTAAGAACATGACACCGAGTCAAGATGTGCTTTGTAAAAATATCTCATACATAAATTGGTGATTCAACTTTTTGGACAACCAAGGGGCTCCTAGGCGTCAAATAAGCTATGTTTTTATTGGAACAACATATGCATGGTATTGTACAAGATAACATGTCAACATGTACTTTGTGACCATACCTCATAAGTAGGCATACTTCAGTGCATGAAGTATGATTTAGTGTGATTCAACTTTTTGGACAACCAAGGGGCTCCTAGGTTTCAAATAAGCTATGTTTTTATTGGAACAACATATGCATGGTATTGCACATGACAACAAGTCAATATGTACCTTGTGAACATACCTCATAAGTAGGGATACTTCATGGTATGAAATATGAATTAGTATGACTCACCTTTTTAGATAACTTATGGGTAGATAACTAGGCTTCAATAAGACATTTTCAAATATAGCTCAAAACTCCTTTTTGAGAGGATCTCAAGTATGAAGAAATCTCAACACTTTGGTTAGAATCATTCTTGCTAGAAGAAAGTCGTAGGACTTGCATGGATTTGGAATTCATTCATGTAATGAAATTTGCCACAGATATGGAAAGAACATTTAAATTCCAATTTTACGAAGTCTGCTTATTTAAGTTCAATGCTAAAAAGTGTGTATTGAGTTTCTTTTAAAGAACAAGATGTGAGTGTGAGATTTAGTAGTTTGTTCTATGCAAAACTTGGATTAAATGGGAAAAGAAGAGAGCAAGAATTATTCACACCCCAACCAACCATACAAAAACAACGCTTTCACATTTCCTAGCTATATACAGGAAAGTCTAACAAATAGGCCTCACATTTGGCCATTTGCAACATGATTAAACTTCTAAGCATGCAAGACCATCTTAATTTTGACATGGACATCCTAACATATGTTCATGTCCCTATCTATAATATCAATGACCGAATAACTATTTTGGTTGCTAAATGCGTGGTATTGGATGTTTATTGATTTGTCGTAGGGGAAGCAGGGTGTAGGATTCAAACTCACACAACCATGTTGCTCAACCCACATTCGAACCCCTACACCATAAATGCATATTATCACATGATCTATTATAAATAATGATAATGAATTAGGAAGTGGAGTAGTGTAAATATTTTGATTTGAATAATTATCTAGATACATATAGTGGCAAGTGTGCATATTATGAGAACTAAAAAACGTTTTTAGTAGTTAATAGCCTTTTAAATTTATTTGGAACACATGAAGGCTCAAATGAGCAACTAAAGCATTTGAATGAAACCTAATATTAAAATGGAGTGTGAAATGCTAAATATCATGTAAAATTGAGAGATAGATCCTCTACTTTTGAAGTAAAGTCTCTTTACAACTAAAGAATAAGTGTGTTCATAGGTGATCAGAGAAACATGACAGAGTTAGATTGCTTAATGTAGCCAAGCTAGTCGCCCTTATATAATGAAGTGCGCTCTAACCTATTGCATGGCTCTTTAAAACTGATAGTTTGATTCTTTTAATAAGAAAATGGTTGTATAATGAAATTGCATTCATGATGAAGAAAGATTAAAATATTTATAACATCAAGGTTGCTTCTCTCTTTAAGTGCATTGATTTCTATTTCAGGAATATTCATTTATTGGTGATGTTCCCTAAAAACACATATAGAATTTCTAGCTTTGTCCAAAATGAACCACATTTTATCAAGATTAGCAACACTTATAGTCAATCAATCTTAAGTCAAATCACAACATTGGCTTTGTGTGATTGTAGTGACTTCACGTGAGGTCTATATACTTTTGAAATTAGTATTTGTCTCCATTCCACCGTTTGGACCTTCCAATAACTTATTGCTTCACAGTCATTGACTTACTCCTCTACAAGTCTAAGAAGTTAAACTAGGACGATGTGTAAGTTCATGAAGACACACTTTAGTATTTTAAGTTTGAATCATGTAAGAAAATACCAGCATGTGTTGCTCCATTCAAAGGGCCAATATATTAGTCTTCTCGAGTGGAGAGCATTTATAGAGTTTGCTAATACACCAAGAAAATGCGTTACCAATAGGTCTTCAAAAATGTCTCCTAACCTAGAGATATAGATCCCACATGAATTTGATCTTGTTCTTAAAATGCATGGGGACTTGCTTTGTGGAATTGTGATTGGATGGAGGAATCCTCCATGAAATACTTGGGGACTTGATTCGTGGAATTGTAATAGGATGGAGCAATCTTCCAACTTGGCATGATCACAAGCATGCATATTTTAATGTGATTGTAGGTACTAAACTAATGGAACCTCATTTTTAATGGATGCACAAAGTCCCTCGTAGAGCAAGTTGGCCAAATTAAATGTATCAAAACATTCCCTTAAAATAGTGCATCAAATATTATGATGGATATACATGTCCTCACTTAAAAATAATGTATCAAATGGCTGGTTGGATATGTGTCTTGTACATTAGATAGAGATCAAATGGTTCGAGATTAATACAAACTAGAAGCTTACCTTGTTAAGTGCATGAGTTCAAACCTTGAGTTCCATTTGTCCAAGGCACAAATCAGTAAATGTCTAACATCAAATGAATCGAGGGATACATATGTTTTAACATACTTGTTACATAGGAAATTGCTTAAAATAGGAACCTTAAGAAAGCATTTAATCAATCATTTATTTTAGTGGAAATAATTTCCCTTGCACACATCATTCCTACTTATTGAAAACTCTCTTCTAATTCTTTACAAGTTGTTCCCCACCATGAATAGTATGTTTCCACTAATGCATGTCAAATAACATGGAATATTTAGATTCCTAATCATACTTTACTCTTAACAATAATAAAGGTGATCTTGAATTGAGTGAAGCATGGCTCTTACTTTGACATCTCACCTAGATAATTTAATACTATGTTGTTATAAACATCTCACCATATTTGAGAACTTGTGACTGCAAGTGTTAAGTTTTAGGTCAAATGACCCGAAAAAAAAGTGAGGACTTATATCTCAAATGACTCCAAAAAAAGAAGGAAGTTTAACTCTTCAATCCACTTTGTAAATTGTTAAAATAAGAACTTAACTCAAAATACCAAAATTGGAGTTATAGTTGCTTACATATAGCTAAAGTGCAAGGATAAAGGGCTTAATATGGTGATGCCCCCACCCCCAAGCAAAACACACCCATCCCAACTTCATGACAATTTCACACAAAAGATGCATCCTTTTTAGCTAGTTAAAGATATGAACAAATTTCTATGTATTACATATAAATTTAGTGTGATTCAATGTAATGAACGTGGATCATGGGAATATGGCATGGGAACATACTAGTCACACTGACGGTATATAAGGTGTAAGAGGGTATTTTGAGGCATCACAGAAATTATCAAGAAACTCTCTTTTCACCTTCTCAAGCTTCCATGGCTTCCTCTTCTTCTTCCTCTCTCCCTCTTTCTCTCTCTTCTTCTTGCCTTTCTCTCTCCTCTCCCTCTTCTTCTGCAGTCCTTCTCTCTCTCTCTTCCCCCTTAGTTAGGACAGTTAGGTCTACTTCATTACAAGGTAACATTGATGGCAAGAGTGTATACATCCTCATAGATAGTGGCAGCACACACAGCTTTGTAAATAAATCAACTCTTAGCCGTTTGGCATGTGTTCCCACTGAATTACAACAACCCCTTCGGGTTCAAGTGGCCAATGGAAATGAGGAAGTGAGCTCCCATGTATGCACACAAGTGTCTCTCATGCTGGCTGAAAATTACACAGCAAAGGTGGACTTGATTACCCTTGATATGGGCCCCGTGGATGTTGTATTGGGATGCGATTGGCTTCAGCAGTTGGGAAAAATCTCTATGGACTTCTCTCAGCTGTACATGGAGTTTGTAATGCATGGGCAGCTTGTACACTTGGAGGGAATCAAAGAAAATGCAGATTTTCAGCTTATAACAGCAAGACAACTCAAAAAGGAATTCAAGAAGCGCTCCCAAATCTTTGTCTTGCATTTGCATAAGGATAATGATGACCAACACACCTTGGGGAAGCAAAATGCAGCACTAAAAGCACTTTTGGCTGAGTATGAGGACCTATTTCAGCCTCCCACTACCCTTCCCCCTAAAAGATTGGTGGATCACCCGATCGACTTGGAGCCCCATGCCAAGCCCCTCAATAAACCCCCATACAGACTCTCTAAATGTGAGAGAGAGGAAGTAGCAAAGCAAGTCAAGGAGCTCAATGAGATGGGATTCATAGAGCCTAGCTCTTTCCCTTATGCCTCCCCGGTCCTATTGGTTAAGAAAAAGGACGGATCTTTCCGGTTGTGCATTTACTACCGTGATCTCAATAAGATCACCGTCAAAAATAGATACCCCATCCCTCGAATTGATGACTTGCTTGATGAACTCAAGGGTGCACGCTACTTCACTAAGATTGATTTGCGATCCGGTCACCACCAAATCAGAATGCGGGCGGGTGATGAAGTCAAAACAGCCTTTCGAATTGATTGTGGCTTGTATCATTTCCTTGTCATGCCATTTGGGCTCACAAATGCCCCCGCCACATTTCAGAGCTTAATGAACAAGACATTGCAGCCATGGCTTTTCAAGTTTGTGTTGGTATTCTTTGATGATATACTCATTTACAGCAAGTCAATGCATGAGCACTTGAAGCATGTTAGACAGATTTTTGATGTACTGAGAGAGCACCGCCTCTTTGCCAAAGAAAGCAAGTGTGTCTTTATGCAAACGGAGGTTGAGTACTTAGGACACATCATTAGTGAAAAAGGCATCCAAGCTGATCCTAGAAAAGTGCAATGTGTCCGGGAGTGGCCCACCCCCACTACCACTACCTCCTTGCATGGTTTTCTTGGTCTCTCCTCCTTTTATAGGAGATTTATTCGTCATTATGCCACAATTGCAGCCCCGTTAATAGACCAGCTGAAAAAAGAGGCTTTCCTATGGGATGAATTGGCTGCCCGCAGCTTTCAGCAGTTGAAAGACTTGCTCACTTCAGTCCCCATCCTCGTATGCCCCGATTTTTCAAAGGATTTTATCATCCAGTGTGATGCTGGTAGACGGGGTATTGGTGCAATTTTGCTGCAGGAACATGGGGTAATAGCATTTGAGAGCCGAAAATTGCATGATAAAGAGAGAGAGTTGCATGTCTATGATCAGGAGATGTTGGTAGTCATTCATGCTATCAAAAAGTGGCATCACTACTTGTATGGCAGCAGATTTAAGGTAAAAAGTGACCACTCGTGTGCTCAAATATTTCTTGACTCAGCCCAACCTCACCCCAAAACAACGTAGATGGGTGGCGACACTACAAAACTATGACTTTGAGATTACCCACACCCGTGGAAAGGACAATGTAGTGGCCGATGCACTCTCTCGCATGTGGGCATGCAAGGTCTCATCCATCACTGAACTCCACCATGATTGGATTGAAGAGCTCCAAGAGGCATACTTGCTTAATGCTGAATTCAGCCCTCTTTTCCAAAAATTACAGCAAGGTGTCCTGGATGAGAATTCCCAATATCAGCTCCATAATGGCCTCATTTGGATCCATGGCCATATTGTGATTCCCCATGCCTCTCCCTTCACCCAAAGGATCCTTGAAGAGATGCACTCTTCCCCGATTGTTGGCCACTTAGGGGTCTTCAAAACATATGATCTAGTTTCAAAAAGCTTCCATTGGAAAGGCCTATGGTGGGATCCGTCTACAGCCTATCATCCCCAAACGGATGGGCAGACCGAAAGAGTCAATAAGTGGCTTGAAACTTATTTGTGACATTTTTGTCATGATGTGCAGAATTCTTGGGATGTATGATTGCACTTGGCTGAATTTTCTTACAACAACTTCACTCATTCAAGCATTGGAGTCTCTCCCTTCGAAGCATTGTATGGTTATCGGGTGCCCCTTCCTATCGTGATCTTCAATGAAAAGCTCAACCCCTTGGGAAAAGAAGAGCTGGACCGCATGCAAGCTCTACTTCAACAATGCAAGGTAACCTCAAAAGTGCTCAAGAGCACATGAAGCTCCATGCTGATGCAAAAAGAAGACCCCTTGACTTTCAAGAGGGTGAAATGGTACTCCTCAAGGTCCCCAAATCCCGTTATGCCACACTAAAGGACGGCTCTTGCAACAAGTTGGCACACCGCTACTATGGGCCCTACAAGATCATTAAGAAGGTCGAGGACTTGGCTTACTGCCTCCAACTCCTTTCCACCACTAAGATCCATGATGTCTTCCACGTGAGCCAATTGAAACCTTTCATTGGCACTCCTAAGGATCATGTAGAGGAGCTTCCACCCATAGATGAGGAGGGCCTTATTCAGTACATTCCGGAAGCGGTCATTGGGCAACATGAAAAGCAACTCCGCACCCGTTCCATACATGAATACTTGATCAAATGGCAAGGCCTACCAATAGAGGAAGCCTCTTGGCACCCATCATCTATATTGGATGAATTCCCACACCTCAAGGAGGCCGTGTTGGCTGGCACCTCACCATGACCTCTGTTTTGGGCTGCAGTCTGTATCTGGACAGCCACCTGTTTTGTACCAGATTTGGTCCTGGTCCACTCTCAGTCCCATCCTCCATACATGGCCAAAAAGTATACCTCGAGGGCTCCGTTCTGACACCTTACTTTGGCCCGATCGGAGTTCCCTAGTGGAAGTTATGGCTGTTTTTCTCCAGCCATACCATCTGGGACTGCACACTAGAAATTCTTGGACAGCCCTTTATTTTGTACCAGTTTTGGTCCTGACGTGATTGCAGCCCCGCCGCAGCCACATGGGCTGAAAGTACATCTCATGGGCTCCGTAACGACACCTCAATTGTCCCATTCGGAGTTGCCCACACAAAGTTATGGGCTGATTTCCTACATCACACTCTTACAGTCCATGACTACATCCCTTGTTTTTTAGGACAAAAACTCCACCCATAGATGAGGAGGGCCTTATTCAGTACATTCTGGAAGCGGTCATTGGGCAACGTGAAAAGCAACTCCACACCCGTTCCATACATGAATACTTGATCAAATGGCAAGGCCTACCAATAGAGGAAGCATCTTGGCACCCATCATCTATATTGGATGAATTCCCACACCTCAAGGAGGCCGTGTTGGCTGGCACCTCACCATGACCTCTGTTTTGGGCTGCAGTCTACATCTGGACAGCCACCTGTTTTGTACCAGATTTGGTCCTGGTCCACTCTCAGCCCCATCCTCCATACATGGCCAAAAAGTATACCTCGAGGGCTCCGTTCCGACACCTTACTTTTCCCGATCGGAGTTCCCTAGTGGAAGTTATGGCTGTTTTTCTCCAGCCATACCATCTGGGACTGCACACTAGAAATTCTTGGACAGCCCTTTATTTTGTACCAGTTTTGGTCCTGACGTGATTGCAGCCCCGCCGCAGCCACATGGGCTGAAAGTACATCTCATGGGCTCCGTAACGACACCTCAATTGTCCCATTCGGAGTTGCCCACACAAAGTTATGGGCTGATTTCCTACAGCACACTCTTACAGTCCATGACTACATCCCTTGTTTTTTAGGACAAAAACTCCACCCATAGATGAGGAGGGCCTTATTCAGTACATTCCGAAAGCGGTCATTGGGCAACGTGAAAAGCAACTCCGCACCCGTTCCATACATGAATACTTGATCAAATGGCAAGGCCTACCAATAGAGGAAGCATCTTGGCACCCATCATCTATATTGGATGAATTCCCACACCTCAAGGAGGCCGTGTTGGCTGGCACCTCACCATGACCTCTGTTTTGGGCTGCAGTCTACATCTGGACAGCCACTTGTTTTGTACCAGATTTGGTCCTGGTCCACTCTCAGCCCCATCCTCCATACATGACCAAAAAGTATACCTCGAGGGCTCCGTTCGGACACCTTACTTGGCCCGATCGGAGTTCCCTAGTGGAAGTTATGGCTGTTTTTCTCCAGCCATACCATCTGGGACTGCACACTAGAAATTCTTGGACAGCCCTTTATTTTGTACCAGTTTTGGTCCTGACGTGATTGCAGCCCTGCCGCAGCCACATGGGCTGAAAGTACATCTCATGGGCTCCGTAACGACACCTCAATTGTCCCATTCGGAGTTGCCCACATAAAGTTATGGGCTGATTTCCTACAGCACACTCTTACAGTCCATGACTACATCCCTTGTTTTTTAGGACAAAAACTCCACCCATAGATGAGGAGGGCCTTATTCAGTACATTCCGGAAGCGGTCATTGGGCAACGTGAAAAGCAACTCCACACCCGTTCCATACATGAATACTTGATCAAATGGCAAGGCCTACCAATAGAGGAAGCATCTTGGCACCCATCATCTATATTGGATGAATTCCCACACCTCAAGGAGGCCGTGTTGGCTGGCACCTCACCATGACCTCTGTTTTGGGCTGCAGTCTGTATCTGGACAGCCACCTGTTTTGTACCAGATTTGGTCCTGGTCCACTCTCAGCCCCATCCTCCATACATGGCCAAAAAGTATACCTCGAGGGCTCCGTTCCGACACCTTACTTGGCCCGATCGGAGTTCCCTAGTGGAAGTTATGGCTGTTTTTCTCCAGCCATACCATCTGGGACTGCACACTAGAAATTCTTGGACAGCCCTTTATTTTGTACCAGTTTTGGTCCTGACGTGATTGCAGCCCCGCCGCAGCCACATGGGCTGAAAGTACATCTCATGGGCTCCGTAACGACACCTCAATTGTCCCATTCGGAGTTGCCCACACAAAGTTATGGGCTGATTTCCTACAGCACACTCTTACAGTCCATGACTACATCCCTTGTTTTTTAGGACAAAAACTTTATGAGACGGGATGGTTTGTAATGAACGGGGATCACGGGAATATGGCATGGGAACATACTAGTCACACTGACGGTATATAAGGTGTAAGAGGGTATTTTGAGGCATCACAAAAATTATCAAGAAACTCTCTTTTCACCTTCTCAAGCTTCCATGGCTTCCTCTTGTTCTTCCTCTCTCCCTCTTTCTCTCTCTTCTTCTTGCCTTTCTCTCTCCTCTCCCTCTTCTTTTGCAGTCCTTCTCTCTCTCTTCCCCCTTAGTTAGGACAGTTAGGTCTACTTCATTACATTCAAATAATTGAGCCATGTAAATCTTATTATATTTTGAGTTTCTTGAGACTTTAATATAGCACATCCTTGACTATCACTCTATTGGCCACTCATTGTCATATTTTGTGAGCTCTTTATTTATATCTAGGTCTACCTAAAGAAACTATCAAAATGCCCTAAATTTTTTGAAGTGGATAGCATGGGGGTCTTTTTATTTACACTCTCTTGGCTCCTATACCCTAGTGTAGAAGAAGAATGGAGCTAATGAGGTGAGGCTAAGACTATATCACAACCCGAATAATGCAACATAACCTATGCAAAAGCATAGTGCAAAAAAGCAATGAGTGGGATGACATAAGGACTGATATTTAGTTAATAACCTTTATTTCCCTCATTAAGAAGCAATTATTAGCAGTCTCCACCTTCTGCATGTATGTAGACTTTGAATATGGAGGAGAAAACTCCTAAGGGAGACTATAATGTCCCCAAATACACAACTCTTCAGATGCAAAACTGAGAATTTTGAGGTATTGAAATTAAAGCACAAGTGTTATCAAGCTCACGTTTTTGTTAAATAAAAATAAAATATTAGAACATTTGCATACCCCAAGATACACAATAGAATTTAATTCAAACATCTCAAATATGAGAAAACTTGAGGGGTGAGAATAAGAAATCTAACAATGAAACCAAAGGAAAGAATATGTGTAGATGCACTCGGCTCAAAAAATAACTCATTCTAGAATTTTATAGCATGTTAACCCAATGGTGGGAGTGGCATATGCCAATTTACTAGACCTCAAGTGCAAACCCACTCTCGTAGAGTTCATTTTTAGAAGCCCTTAATAAAATAGAGTGAATGATAAAATAAAGCTCATATGAATGCCCTCTATGAGGCATCTCCATCAATTCATCAAATCAACTTGTGAGAACTCTTTTATAGCCCTTGGAGGTTGAGAGAAGCAAATATTCATCACCTTGGAACTCTCCTTCATCACGGAATCATCAATCTTCTCCCCTCCCTCATCATGGAGCATGGCACCTTATTGCAACACATTCTCTTCTTCTTCCCTTTCTTCCTTTTAATGTTACATTAATTTTTAAGCCTCTTCACACTATTCAAACCCTTGCTCATTTATTCTACACACTATTATTGTGTGGGATCTTCAAAATGCCATCAAGATAAGCATAAGAGTCCATTTCTATGTCAAAAAATTCTAACATGTTGCTAAAGGCATGCTCAAACCAAGGTAGCAAGCAAAGCTAGCTTTGACCAAAATCATGCTTTTAGCTAGACAGTTGGATGATGCAAGTTATGTTGTATATTTTGGTAATACCCATGGGAACCTTGTCCTGGCATGAGGTGCCAAGTTAGGCATTCTTTATCTTTTACTTGTATATAGGTTTATCGACTATGTTTTGGTAGTGGTTGCCATACCACATGTATTGTTATGGCATCATCGCTTTGGTCACATGACATTAAAGGGAATGAAAATGCTTACCCATTTGTTGTAGTATCTTCCACCCCTTGACTATAAGTGTTTTGATTCTTATGATCATTGTCTTTATGCCAAGCAGATTCATAACTTGCATAAGAAGTCTCGTGTTACACACATGGGTGAGCCTTTGGCTCTTGTTCATTCTGATGTTTGTGGACCTATATCCTACAAGTCTTTAGGTGGTGCGAAGTATTTTATTACTTTCATTGATGATTACTTGCATAAGGTCTGGGCACACCCCATAAAGAAAAATTTGAAAGTCTTGTCACTGTTGGCTTGCTTTTGTTAAGAATCAGTCTGGGTATAGGCTAAAATGCCTATGTTCTAACAATGGGAAAGAGTATGTCTCCAAAGCCTTTGAGAAGTTTTGTGATGAGAGGGGTATCAAGCATCAATTGACCACCCCATTCACCCCACCCTAGAATGCTATGGCTTAGCACATGAATAGGACAATTCAGGAGTGAGTTCATAGTATGCTTAGCCAAGCAAGCTTATCGCAGCACTTTTAGACTAAGGCAGTTGCTACTGCCATACATTTGATTAATCGATCCCCATGCACTTCTCTTGATTATCAAGTTGCAAATGAGGTATAGTTTGGAATACCTCCATCATATACTCATTGTCATATCTTTAGTTGTGAGTGTTGGGATAAAGGGAAGTGCCCGTGTTCGCCCATTTGGTGCTACATGACCTAAAGATGTTGTGTCCATGATTAGAGATCATTTTGGGATGATTAGAGTCATCATTTTGCCTGGTTTTAATAGAGATTTGGCTGCTAGAATAATAGAGCCGAATGACATTTTGATTGCGTATGCATTATGTCTTGCTTCTAAACTTGGTCTCGGCATTCTAAACCATGTATTCATGCAGATGGTTGATGTTACATGCTTGGATTTGATTTCGAAATGCATTTAAGCAGTTATTAAAGCTCATTTTTGGTCAGCTTTACCTACATGTCTACTATTGTACATTCATGACAGTTTCCTACATATTCAGGACAGCATACCTCACTATCAAGAAATTCGATATGTTTCTATGCAAGAACATTATAGTGATGTTTTAAGCAACTTTGCATGATCTTTGGAGCTCAATCTCAGTCTGTTTGAGAGGTATTTCAGTTCTGAATTTTCAGGACAGATTTTTCCTAAATGTCAGGTTTGCACTCCTGAATTGCAAGACATCCACTTGTATTGTCAAGAAGTTCAGGACTACACTCTTGAATTGCAGGACAGCCACCTGTATTGTCAGGAATTTCAAGACTGCACTTTGTTTTTGTCAGGAAATTGGTATATTTACTGTCATTGAATGCTTTTGAGGCATTTTGGGCAATGAACATATGTATGTTCTTGCTGCTACATACTTGGGGATATTCCTAACATACTACTGAGTGGATTTTGGAGCTTCCATTACTTGGCATTAGTTGTCATTTACTGTCATACAGTTATTTGGCTGTGAATCATGGCTAGCAGCAGTGACAATCATCTTATGCATATCAAGATGTGTGAAGGAGCACACAACTTTACAGTTTGGCAAAAGCAATGCTATAATATCTTGTTGCAAAAGAAGTAAGCAAAGCTGATTAAAGTAAAGGGAACAAAACTAGTTGATGTAGAGCAGGACGACTAGGATGAGCTGAATGAGCTTGCATGCTCAACCATTGAGCTATCGATTTCTGATGCCTTGTTGTTTAACATTGAAGGGTTGGATTCTACTTATGACATTTGGAAGCATCTGAAAGAATTGTATGCCCAAAAGAGTGCCGCAATTAAAGTCTACTGGTTGAAGAAACTCATGGATTTGCGTATGAAAGAGGGTACTGCAATGTCTACTCACCTTAGTGAGTTTAACTCTATTTTCAGCCAATTTGCCGCTTTGAAGTTCAATATTGATTATGAGTTCAAAGCTACGTTCTTGCTTTGCACTCTGCCAGAGAGCTGGGATACCTTCAGGACTGCTATGAGAAATTCTAATGCTATGCTTTTGCATGCTAATGTAGAGAGTGCTAAACCCTAAACTTACTCATGGAAGAAATGAATTGGTAGAACAATGCATCAAGTAAGTCTTCCAGTGATTTGCATACTAGAGGCAAATCATAATAGAAAGGCAAATTTGATAGCAAGGGACGGAATAAATCACGTAATAAGGATGTTGAATGCCATCACTGTGGCAAGAAGGGCCACTTCAAACGTGATTACTATAAATGGAAGAAAGAGAAAGGGAAGGGCAAGAAGACAGATAATAGCAAGGAAGAGAATAAAGAGAGTCAGCTTGCTAAGAAGAGCAGTGTAAAGATCGAAGAGGTGAATGTAGTTAGCCATGATGAGCGACAATGGGAATGCTGTACTATTTGTCTCTTCATGTTTCAGTACACATGCTTTGATAGCCGATACAGATGATGACATGCACACTTGGATTTTGGATTCAGACGCCTCTTTTCATGTCACCCCTCACTTGAGTGGTTTACAGACTATACAGGAGGTTGACATGGTGTTGTCCATCTTGGGGACAATTATGCACGTGACATTGTAGGAATTGGCAATGTGCAACTGCAATTTCAGCATGGATCTGTCTTCACTCTTCAAAATGTAAGGCATGTACCGCAGCTCAAGAAGAGCTTGATTAGTACTGGATAGCTAGATGATGATGGATTTCATACCACCTTTGGTGATGGGAAATGGAAGATCTGTAGAGGATCTAGGGTTATTGCCAGAGGCTCAAAGAGCAATACTTTGTAACCTCCCCATGTATCTAGTGTGCGTGACCATGTTGTTGCCATGACCGAGCAGCCAAGTGTTTCCTTGTGGCATGGTCAGTTGGGACACATGAGTCAAACATGAATGAAAGTACTTTCTCATTTGGGTTACTTGCCTTGTCTTCGTTATGCTGATTTTAAGCACTATGATCATTGTGTTTGTGGTAAGCATGCGTAGACATCTCATAAGAAGTCTCTTTCACTAAAATCTTTGCCTCTAGAGTTAGTACATTCTGATGTATGTTAGATGCTAGGGTTATCTCTAGGAGAAAAGAAATACTTTGTCACATTTGTCGATGATGCTACTCGGAAGGTATATGTTTACTCTATTCTAGCAAGGACATAGTGCCTGACAAGTTTCAAAAATTCCTGGCATTGGTTGAGAACCAAACTGATAAGACACTTAAGTGTCTTCACTCTAACAACAGTGGGGAGTATGTGTCCAAAGCCTTTCATGCATTTTGTGACAAGAAGGGGATAAAGAGGGAGCTCAATGCCCCTCATAATCCACCCCAAAATGGAGTTGCAGAGCACATGAATCGGACCATACAGGATAAGGTCCGTATGATGATGTCTCATGCTGCATTACCCCATGGCTTTTTGGCAGAGGCTATTATGACAGTCGTTCATCTGATTAATAGTTCATCAAATAGGTCATTGGGGGGGAGAGTCCCTTAGGAAGAGTGGTTGAGCAAGCCACCTTTTTATGCTCATTTGCGAGTGTTTGGCAACGAGGCTCTTCTGCACATACGGAAAGAAAAATGCAATGAACTAGAACTAAAGTCCTGTAAATGCATATTCCTAGGATACGGTGATGAGGGTGAGATGGGTATAGAATTTGGGATCTCGAGAAAAGAAAGATAGTATGCAATAATGATGTCATCTTCCGTGAAGATCGCATGCATAAGCATCCCGAGAAGACTGAGGAAGTCAAGAGGTTTGTTTTCAAGGAGGATGTACCTTTTAGACAGCCATTGGTGCCAAGTGACAGCAGCATATACCTGCTATAAATACTCGTGAAAATGCTAGAAATGACCTCGCAAGGTATTGCCCATGATACACCACAGTTTCAGCATGAAAACATGTAGTTATGGTAGCCTAAACTATTAGGACAAGATGCTGGAATTTCAGGACATCAACCTGTACATGTAGAATTGCAAGCTTGTATTTCAGGATAGCAACCTATACATGCAGAATTACAAGCCTGTATTTCAAGACAGCAACCTGTAAATGCAGATTTGCATGCCCAACAACCAACAAATGCAGAACCTTTGCTGCATAGGTCAACCCGACCTTCTTAGCAGCCTGAAGGTTTTATTGCTAAGGGCAAAGAGAAGATGGTCTGTAAGCTCAAACAGAGTTTGTATGAGCTGAAACAAGAACTGGGGGAATGGTATCATAAGTTTGATACTTTCATGCAATCTCGGGGCTTTCAAAGAAGTCAAGTTGATCACTGCTTGTACACCAAAAAGGCAGCAACATGGCAGCCTGATTATCTTGGTTCTGTATGTTGATGACATGCTGATTGCTAGCAGGGATATTCATGACTTGGATTCATTGAAGCAAAGTCTTCATGGTAGCTTTGACATGATGGATCTTGGTGATGCCAATCACATTCTTGGGATGCAGATACTCAGATATAGATCGAAAGGGTTGCTCTATCTATCTCAGCAGGAGTATGTATCCAAGATTTTGCAGTGTTTCAATATGGAGGGGGGGAAGTAATCAGAGTTCCATTGCCTCCATATGTGAAACATAGTGTAGAGGACAGCCCTACATTTGATGATGAGAAGGTTGAAATGGCCAAGATTCCATATGCTTCAGCTTTTGGCAGTTTGATGTATGCTATGGTTGCTACACATCCAGACATTGCCTTTGCAGTGGGAGTGGTTAGCAAGTACATGGCAAACCCTGGCAAGAAGCATTGGGAAGTAGTGAAAGGTATTTTGAGATACCTCAAGGGTGCAAAGGATTTGTGCATTTTCTTTGGTAAGCAGAAGACATCTGTCATTGGCTTTACGGATGCAGACTATGCTAAACATGCAGACTGCAAGAAGTCCATTACATGATATGTGTTTACCTTCATAGGGGGATCTGTCTCGCAGATATCCAAGCTGTAGAAGTGCATTGCACTGTCTACTACGAAGGCTTAGTATGTGGCTACCACTAAGGCATGCAAAGAAGCCTTAGAGATGTCACATTTGGTTGCTAAGCTTAGGATTACAAAGGTTCCTATTCTCCACTGTGAAAGTCAGAGTGCTATCATGTTAGCACGGAACCCTGTCTTTCATGCAAAGACAAAACACATATAGGTGAAGTATCATTTCATCAAAGAGGTATTTGTCAGCAAGAGCATTAAGGTGGTCAAGGTGCACATTGATGATAATCCTGTAGACCTTCTCAAGAAAGGTCTTCAAGCAGAGAGGTTTGAACATTGCCGACAGATGATGGGTATTGGATAGGTATAGTCTCTTCAGCTTTGTACATATTTAGACTTAGCTGATTCTTTTCCTCTACCTTTGGGCACATTGCCTTTAGGGGGGAGGTTTTTGGGATAAAGGGCAGTGCCCATGTCTGCTCGTAAGGGCCAGGTTGTACATAGTACATACACCTATCTAAAATCATTATTGAGACACACTCTTCAGTACCACAAATCATGTGTCTCTATCTCTTCTCTCTCTCAACCTGTATCTCTACACAGAAGCTCCATTACAGCTAACTCAACAGTGAGGCTTTGTGCCTTATTCCCAAGCACAATAAGTTGGATCATAAGTCTATGAAATGCATCTTTCTTGGTTATGGGAATACAAGTGAGATGTGCTATCACCTTTGGGATATGGAAGCTCAAAATGTCATTCACAGTCATAATGTTATTTTCAATGAGGAGAAAATGCATAAGAAACTTGAGCAGGTCATTGAGGTATGCAAAGTGATATTTCAAAAGGAGCCTCTTGGTACTATATAGTTAGCTAGATAGTCTCTAGTAGCCGATGCTCCAATGGCCCAAGACCATGATGTTAGATAGGAGGTATAGCCCCCACAACCTATTTTGCAGTAGTCTAGTAGAGATAGACATCGGCCAGATTGATTTGCATCCTCTATGAATTATGTTATAGTGATAGATGCTAGTGAGTATCTTACCTATGATAAGGCCATGCACAGAGGTGATAGTTACTCTTGGGAGAGGGCCATGTAGTGAGAGTATGTCTCACTACAAAAAAAATCATACATGGGATTTGATTCCTTTGCCTAGTGAAAAACATGATTTATCATGCATGTATAAGTTGAAGAGTACCCTAGATGCCCCAAGCCAACCTATAAGAAGGCCAAATTGGTTGCTAAGGGTTTTAAGTAAGAGCATGGTGTTAACTTCGATGAAGTATTCTCTCTTGCCATCAAGATGACTACTCTATGCTTGGTTCTAGCTTTGGTTTCATAGCTTGATCAAGGCATCTATCAAATAGATGCCAAGACAACTTTCTTATATGGGGACTTGCATGATCAGATTTATATGCAACAACCTAAGGGCTTTGAGAAATAAAGTAAGAAATACCTATTGTGCAAGTTGAGAAGGAGCCTTTGTGGCCTTAAGCAGGCACCTAGGAAATGGTACCACAAGTTCGATACCTTCATGCATTTCTAGGGATAAAACTGTAGTGATATGGATCTATGCTTACATATGAAGAAGGCTCGTGATGGTAGCCTTATGATTTTGGCACTCTATGTTGATGATACATTGACTACTATGACGCTCGTTATGAGCTAGATGCCTTGAAAAATTAGCTCAAGAATAGCTTTGAGATGAAGGACAAGGGACATGCCTCACATATTCTTGGGATGTGTATCACACGCGATCGCTCTAAGGGTCTCCTTTACTTATCACAAAATGAGTACATCCAAAATCTTCTTGAGTGGTTTCGTATGCAGGGTGTTAAGCTTGTTCATTGTCCTTTACCTTCTCATGTGTAGGCTAATTGTCCACAACTTGATGAGTAGTAGGTCAAGATGGCCAAGATCCCTTATGCATCTGCAGTGGGCAGTTTGATGTATGCCATGATAGCCACTTGTTCTGACATAACTGATGACCCCAAGGAATGCACTGAATCTACCAAAAGAGCAAGCCTGATGGTGGCATCTACAATGCCTGTGCCCTCAAAAACTTGCAAGAAACACCCTTCCTCTCAACAAGAAGCCATGCTCACACACACAAGAATCTCGCACACAAGAAATATGGTCATCATCTTCATCCTCACTCTCCCCTTCTTCCATGGATGAAAAGAGACAAGAAAGCACAAGAAAGGAAAGAGAGCAAGAGTTGTGCCAATGCAAGAGAGAAGAGAAAATACGTGCAAGAGGAAGATAAAGGAGAGAGAAAAGGAGGTTGCAACCACCTCTCTCAATGACTTTTTCCCCAAAATCACACAACTCCTGATTCCCACTTCCTTTTTGTATTTCTTTAGAATATTTGTCTTACATGGTTTTTTTCTTGAAACCTTAGAACAAGAAGGTTTGACTATTGAAAATAAAATAATCTCTCAACCTTTCAAATTGGAAGAGTGACACACACACATCTCAAGGACACGACTATATAATTGTCAATCGTGCCTTTTACAATGCTTATCTTGAGATTTTGCAATGAAGTTACAAGGTTAAATTATCGAACTACATAAGATTTGCCGATGAAGATCATACTTATGTGCCTAAATTTGAACAAATTTGGGGGTAAAAAATGGCTAGCCAAAGACCCAAGCCACTTTTAACCAAGTTGCCAAGCCAAGTCCTAAGAGTTGTTGCACTAGATAGGTGATTTTTTTTGCCATTAACTGCGATAACTCTGTCTAGCCTTCCCCGATATTTACGACACTCCTCTGTAGTAGTCCAACTATTCTCATGCAAATATCTAGACCTCAGTAAGCTTACTTAGTCTTGCACTTCTCTTCTTAGATCTTCACGGTTAGGTCTCTATACTAGGCACTAGAATACTAAGCCTAGGATGTTTATCCTTAAGGGAATTGGTTTCAGGGCATAGATCCAATGGATCTATCTGCACATCTCCATTTAAGTTCCTTTTAAGTTATTTCTTCTTCGTCCTTATATAATAAATTCCTTTTATTACTTACTAATCAGCAAACATTCAAAACAATCAACTAACATTCCACAAACCCATAAATTTTAATTCTCCTTCTAAACATCTCTCCTCTCTGTATTGTACAATTCATCGTTGCTTAATGTTTAAATAATTAATTTGTTTTTATTTTCCAATGGTAACATTCTTTCTCTTCTCTTCTTTAACTAATATCAAGCAAGATAAAGACAAGTTCCTTCCACACTCTTTCATTTACACACATAGTTCATTTTAAACCCAATGTCTCCCCTTAATTAACAATTATCATAGTGGCCCTCCACTCTTTATCTTAACAATCATCTAAGCATTGTTTATATGACTAACATGTAAAATTTCAGCATAGATGCTGAGGCTTCCCCTCATGCCATCATATAAATCAATTGTAAATTTCGATATTGTTCATGAAATTTTATCATTGCAATTATTCCTTGTTAAGCTATCTATTTAATAAATCTTAACAAACTTATCAATCTTAGAAGAAATTGAGAATACTCTTACGTTCCCCTTGTCCCATATGATATAACTTAACACTTTGCGAACACTCTTAATTTGCGTAAAGTCGGAAACACCATACTTTTTATAAATATTTTCTTAAAGAAACAACATTGAATTAATTTTCTCTTTCTTTAACTTGAAGAAAACTCCACAAAGCATCAAAAACTATACTTTCAGTTTTCCCATGAGAACTTCTAATTTTTGTTGAGCTAAATCATGATTTTTATCAGTAAACACTGTAATTTTGACTCAAAATAACTATTTTTTATTTTTAAAACATGTTAAATCTTTTTTAAAAATTCTTAAAAAATTAAAATAGACTTTAATAGTATAGATTGATAGGAAAAATATTATTATTGGTAATTGATCACTCATATATTTTATTTAAAAAATTATATGCAATTTTTGAGCCATTTTTAGTATTTTTGGCCATTTTTTATTTTTACAAAATAAAACCAGATGTAAATAAATACTAACAACCATTCAAGGTGAAAAAAATAGGCTTTGAGGCATTAGAGAAAAATTCTAAACCAAGGTAATCATAATTTCATACTACTTATTTTTATTAAACGGATCATGCACTTACTTGGAAACCCGTAAGTCGAAATTTTGTCCTTGGAAGTACGCGTCCCGCAGTCCAGCTAAGGAGTGGGGTCCATCCAGTTGTCTCAAAAACAAGTTTTCTATTTCCCTTCTCCCAAGATTTCTAATTTGCTAATTGTTTTATTACAATAAGAATGACCTTTATGAAGTTGAAAGCTTAAGCTTTAATTAGGAGCTTAATGGCTATGGTTTCTTCAACATGGCGATGAATTAAGGGAAAGAAGACTAATTCGATATCTTGAGGATCTGTCCACTAACCTGCATGCGAAGTAGAGCGATTTGAAGCCAAGAAATTCTTCTATAGGCTTACAATCTCAGGTTGCCCAAGTATATTGAAGCTCTATATTGATTACAAGGGAGAAATCATGGCGATGAAGGGGAAAAACCACAATTGACATGAGCTTGGAAGTTCAATTGAGCAGTATTAACTTCTTGACATTGTCCTCTTGGACCTCATTTTCCCTTTCTTTCATTTTGAAGCAATGCCTTCAAAAATTGGCACCCTCTCTCTCTTTGTGTGCTCCGAATTGGACTTTCACAGACTAGATCTTTTTATCAAGTCTTGTTCATTCATTCTTTGTACAATAGGTCACATCAGACACTTTGCCTTTTTGATGGTCCGGACCCCTCTTGTGTGTCTCTCGCTCTCTCTCTCTATCACTTCTAAATCTTCTCCGTGCAACAGAGGGCTGCAATAGCTTTAGATTTAAGAAGACTTCTTCATGAAGACAATGGGCTACTATGTTCGAGATCCCAAAGGGGAGGGGAACCATCAAATTCTTTATGCTAAGTCCTTACATATGCATCCAGTTCATCACTATCAGAGACGTAGAACATTATGCCTAATTTAGACGATCATGACCTTTCGAATGCCCACGTGGTAAGAGTGTCATATATTCATTCTCTCTCTCTATCACTTCTCTCTTTCCCCATTCTGTGTCAGAGAGGGAGAGTGACTAAGTGCTTCTCTGCTTTGGTTTGATCGTTCCTCTTCTAAGACCGGCTGGTCCCTGCACCTTTACTAAATATCCGTGGTATAATTTGTCTAGGGCAGGGGCAAACCTGTGGCTTATGTTGAAGCACAAAACCAGAGAGAGACCTCCATGCATAGGAAGTCGAAAGCTAGTTCTCCCTCCCTCTCCTTCATGCATTTCACCCTCTTGATGGCAATTTTTTTCAATCTCCCTATCCTCTACATTCATCATCATCTAGAAAGCGTCCCCCAAGATCCCACACTCCCCTCTTCCCTCCTCGTTTTGCAACCGTCTCCTTCTTTTTTTCCTTCTAAAATCTTTCCATTAACCTATGTTCAAAAGAACATCTCCAACTTCACATGTTTTTGTAAGTTAAAAATTGAAGGTAGCTTCTAGAGCTTTGAGTCATGTTTCATTTCCCCAAGACAATAAGCAAGAATTGGGACCACGGCCGCACTTTCCATGCAAACTTTGCCTTGCTAGACAAGCTTTGATGCCAGGCCACTATGGCTCTCTCTCCCAAGTGCAAATCTAGAAGGATTAGACTCTAGTAAGCCTTGTGCAATTCTCTAAACTTCCAATTCTTTGTAATTTGTTCCCAGTCAAGCAAAGAATCCTCAAGCATAAACAATGATGAAGAACCCCCCAATGCAAGAGATATTCAACTACATTAATGATAGGGATATGAAATGAAAGTCCCCTAATAGTTTTGGCTTTGACGATTTGATGTGCTATGGCTAGATTAATGATGTGAGCTGCTCTACTCCCCTCATTTTTACTAGCCCTCCTAGAAGATATGAATGATAACCGCTTCACGTTTTGCAATCATCCATTTCTTTCCACCACCCCTCTCAAGTATGTCTAAACCTCAAAGGGTACATGTAGAGCTATAAATTTCTTGAAAAATCTCTTAAGCCCCCAGAACCACCCTCTCATGACTTGGATGATGAAGACTAGTTTCTTGTCACGTGTATGTAATTTTTTTTAAAAATGAAAAAAAAGAAAGAAAAAGAAAGAAAAAGAAAGAAAAGGAAAAGACTAAGTTCCTCAAATCATTTGAGTGTCACAATCACTGCACCTAGGATTTTTTACATAGCCCCATCCCCCACTTCACGCTGAGGGCACCTCAAGGGTAGGACTTCCAGACCCGTCTCCCTAAGCCACGCACCGCACATACAATGATGCACGAACTAGGTCCTCAAGTGTGGAACAACACCTAGGCTTGACCCAACTCCCGGTTCCACTAGCACAAGCACAATACACCACATGGTAATGTAGACACACCCCTAGGTAGTGCACCTTCTTTTCTTTTCAAGTAAATACAAATGCTGCAACCCACCAACTTTGGAGGCCCCATCATCCACTCAATTCACTCTCGGCCTTCACCACCTCAATCAATTGATCAGTTTCTTCCCAGGACCAATCCCTACAAAACCCCATCGTCATCAACTTACATGCCCAGTGTTGCACGACATGTCACCACAGCTGAGAGAATGCAAGCTCAAAAAAAGAAAAAAGTGGAGAGCTCTGAATATTTTGGTGAGGTCCTCTCAAGGATGAAGGAGGTCCTATCAAGGATGAAGGATGCTCTCTCAAGGATGAGGGAGGTCTTGTCAAGGTTGAAGGATGCTCTCTCAAAGATGAAGGCAAGCATCAAATATTCTAGTAAGGCTCTCTCGAGAATGAGGGAGAACCTCAGAGGGCTCTCGCAAAAGGAAAGCGTGAGGCATAATGTAATTCATTTTATAATAGCGCCAATCTCCCTCCTGTGCAAGTTGTACAGTTTAAATGAACATAAGAGAAGGGATAAGGCAACTTGAAGGGAATAGGGAAAATCCAGGTTAGGATCATGTCATATCGACCTCGAACGGTGAGAGGGGGGATCCGTCTAACACCATTGTCAATTTCAATGATAGATCTGTCCACCTATCATTCTCTAAGGGGGATCTGTCCAACGCCATATTCAATTTTAAGGACAGATTCACCCACCCGCCATTCTCTCAGGTGGGATCCATCCAACACCATCTGCAATTTCAAAAGACTGATCCACCCATCATCAGCGTCAGGGAGGGAACTGCCCCAACTTCATCTTCAATTTCAAGGGCAAATCCATCCAACACCATCCTTAGCAAAGGCTTGTGTACAAACTCAAAAAGCCATCTAGCTACACCCATCCCACCTTCCAACTACTACCCGTCAGTGCCATGGGAATGGCACTCGGCTACCAAGGGGGTAATGTTAACCTGAGCATAAGAAAAAGTAGAAAAGGTACAAGTCGGGAGCTGAAAGAGGTAGCCCAAAAGGAAATCGAACACAACAAAGGAAGCAAGAAGGGAAACAACCAAAAGCACAAGGGCGGCCTCAAAAGCTAAATCAAAGGCAAAAGCGCATTTGTAAATGCAAGGCACCCCTGAAACTTTTGTAAAAGAGTGCCAGACTCCCTCCTGTGAAAATTGTAAGGGTAGATGGGTGTTAGAAAGGAAGCTAAGAAGATAGAAGGACAATGGGAAAGAGGGCCACAGCTGGCCATGTAAAAAAGGGGATGACCACCCAAAAGGGATTAGGGTTTTGTATATAAACTCAAAAAGTGAATGTGAAGCTCATTCTTTGGTGTGTGGCAAACGTGATCTCTTCTTCTTCTCTTCCTCTCTCCTTATTGCTTGCTTGTGTGTGCATGAGAGAGGGAGTGTGAGGGAGTGAGTGTGTGAGGGTGAGGGATCAAGGAGAAGAAGCTCTCCATCGTCTCCTCTCTTCTTCTCTTCTCTTGTCTCGTGCATGGCTATGGAGGATGTATCTTGAAGGTGAAGGCTTGAGGTTGCTTGAGCTCGCATCTAGAATCATGGAGCAACTGGGTTGCTTGAGGGAGGAGGCTACTCGTTCAGGCATCAAGGTAAGCTCACTACACCCCTGTAGGATCAAAGGCACATCGGCTAGGTGAGAGACAGCCATTTGTGCTCACTTGAAACACTTTAAAGAATAAAAGGCCCGTGGGTCTTGGCAGTTGAGCGTGAGCTCCCATTATAGTGAGCATAAAGTGCAATGCCTTCAATGAGGGTGAATTTCACCCTTTGGAGGGCAATCATGTGAATCTTTGTCACCCTTTGGAGGGTAGTCATGTGAATCTTTGTCATCATGGACCTACTCGCAAAAAGCATGGGTATACCCCCAATTTGTGCCTTGTGTAACAAGGAAGAAGATTCTATGGATAACCTTTTTTCTAAATGCAAAAGAAATTGATATTACTATTTGTAGATATGTAGAATTACATCTCAGTGATGCCACGGGGATCAAATAGTCAATCACATACTTTCCTAAGAAGCTTGTAATTAACTTTGCACACAGTTTTTTTTTCCTCTTAGAGGATAGACTGATCACACAATAGCCAAAATGACCTCAGTTTTAACTCTTCCTTTCTTCTTTGTAGTCACTCTATTTCTATTCTTCCATAGCACTCTAAGTAATATGGCCCAAATGATGTTAAAGGTTTAACATTTCCTCATCCAACAACCCTTTTCTCCAAAAAGAGCCGTCTTAATGCCAATTTTTGCTTTCAAAGTTGCGACATGTATCCCTTTCTTTATAATGACCATAGGGCTTGTGTTGAAGAGCAACATCACAATATGTGAGGTATAGTTTCTTTCCTCTTGAAACACATTGGGAACCATGGTGAAACTTTCATGAAATTCACTAGTGTACCTTTGGTGGCCAGTTTCTTTGCTATTAGCTTCCATAGCAATAGATTTAACTTAGTTGAGGGAGTGTAGATCCACACCCTCTTCATCTTGAACTTCCATATCTTCAAGTGCTTGGGAACATAGAGCTTCACTCAGCACTTGCCTTGTTAAACAAATGATCCTTTCATCCCATGAAGTATTCATAACCTTTTAGGAAATTCACCTTCTTTCCCTTTGGAGATGTCAAGTGCCTTCAGGACTAGCTTGTCCTAATAGTTTGAGCTATGGGAAACAATTGCACTTTCTCTTTTAAGCTCATTTTAAGACCTCGTCCATCTAGTTGCTCTCTTCCTAACTTGGAAGGTACCTTCCATTAATCACTTGGGCATCCATGAAATCTACCTTTTACTTGTCCTTGATGTTTGCCCATCAAACTATTACTTTCTTGGAAAGAGCTCTTGGAAAATTTCAATTCTTGAGGGCCAACATGTCACCACTTTCAAATGAAAATGGCAACAACTTGTGGGGGGAAGGTGTCAACCCCAAGGCCATTCTTATGACTAATATAAGGTCTTTGAGCATTCCTTCTAGCCCTTAAGAAAATTGTTTTGCAGCCATTAGGACGACTTGCCACTCTACTTTTTCCCTCCTTACTTTTGTTGGGTAGCCTTTTTCCATCTAGCCTCTCGTGATGGTAACCCAAGGACTTTGTTGGTGCAACCTTTTGACAATTCCATATTATAAAATCTAGATGCCTTTTCTACCAATGCTTCCACTCTGAATCCACCATTGGACTTACTTTCACAAAGGAAGTCCCAAGCTACTACATTCCATCTCTTGGATCCTTCGAACTCCCAAACAAATTGTATGAATGAGGTTCTAGTTTGCTTTAGTGAATGGGAAGGCTAATGCTATGAATGAAGTTGTAGGAATACTTTTAGAATTTAAAATCACAATTCCCCAACTAAGACATGTAGGATGTTTCAATACTTTTTTAGCTTGTCTAAAATCTATTGGAATTTTTGCTTCAAGGTTAGGGAAATTCCCATAGGGTACCCTAGGTATTTGGATACTTGCCTTGGTCTCAACATCTTAAATCCACAATACACCATCCATTTCTCATCCCACTTGATAGGATAGCTAGAGATGAAGGAAAATTGCAAAATTACAATAGGTGACCCAAAATTGTATTTTCAATAGCCAATATATTTGAATTGTCACTCTGTGAACATTTGAGTGCAAAACTGTTACCATTTGGTAGTGATAACCGTTCAACACACCTAGCTAAATTTTGTGGTCTATCATTCTAGCAATGGTATGCTATGGTAGAAAATGACAATGCAGCTAGAGGGACAAACCATGCCCACTAACCTTTTAAGTTGGAAGCTTTTAGTGCCATGTTGGATCGAGATATGGGTGAGAAGCCCAACCACCATCTTGCAAAAGGCATTGCCAAATACTATAACCTCAAGTGTAGCAAGAATGAAATTCCACCTCACCCTATCATATGCTTTATCCATATCCATGTCAACTAGAATAAACTTTCCTCCTCTCTCGAGCATCAACTCCATTAATGGCACAAGATTTAGGATAGCATTGTGGATGTATCTATCATGGATAAAACTATTCAGATCCTATGTAAAGTTTTTTCACAAAAGGGACTTGATTTTGTTAGCAATTGCTTTGTAAATAATTTTGTAAGAAATATTAAGGATTGATAATAGCCTCCATTATCCCTCATCCATTTTATTATTTGATTACAGACTAGCTTAATCACTCCATGATTGACAAAGCTAGGGAGAATACCAGCATTCTAGAATTGATTTGCAAAGGAACATATTTCCAAACCACAAACCTCCCACACAACAACAAAATTCTGATTGAGAACCCATTTGGGCCAAGTGATTTCTCCCTTTTCATCTTCTTCACTGCAACTTCTAGTTCTTTTGATAAGAATGACTAAGTGAGTAGTTGAACTTTGCAAGGACCCTCACTATGTACCATCTTCTTATTTTTTTGAATAGAAACTTTGGACATTTCAATTGATAATGGAGAGGTGAATTGATGTCATGAAGGGACCTAAGAGGAGAGAGAAGACTATAGGAAAGAGAGAAGATGAGTGCAAAGAAGAGAGAAACCCTAGACAAGGAGAGAGAAAGACTAGAAATGGAGAGACAAAGACATGAAAGAAGGAAAGAGATGGCTAGCAGCCATCTCATGAAAGGATAGGAGGAGAGAGATGAAACAAGAAAAGACTTGTACTTATGTCAAAACTGCATATAAATTGATTGGTACCTTCACCTTTTGTAGCTGCCTCTATGTACCCTATTTTCCATCTCTTACAATTGAGCTAGTCATAGAAAAGATGATCTAGATTCTTGATCTCCTTCTAGTACCATAAATATATTGCATTCAATATAAGGAGCAATCATGCCATTTTTAAAAGAAAATTATCTTTTTTTTTATAGCTGTATTTAGCTTTCTTACTTGTTTTTGGGGCACAACTTTGGACATTCCAATTGATAATGGAGAAGTCTATTGAGCTAGTCATAGAAAAGGTGATCTAGACCCTCAAATTCTTCATCTCCTTTTGGTACCAAAATATGTTGTTGTCAATAAGAAGCAATCGTGCCATTTTTAAAAGCAAATTATATTTTTGCCTCTAGTTATATCATAGTTAGCTTTCTTACTTGGTGGAACATTCTCATTATTGCACTTTACCTCTGTTGCTACATGTGGTTGCAAGTTACACCTTGCATTAGCTAACTCTTTCCTTTTCACATCTTTGAGAGCGGAGTTTTGTTGCCGAGAAGTGCTTAAAAATAGCTAAAAATTACAAATATCAAGGGAAAAATATTCAACGTCGAAGGTGGCGGCTCGACCTAGGACGGTTTTAAGCGTCAAAGTGCTTTAAAGGCGCCTGAGTGACACTTGTTAATTTTCGATAATTTTTCAGATTGACGTGCAGGTTGTCAAGAGTTACCGGCCAATGCGGGATGTCAAGCCGGATGCCCAGGATTTTTCAGAGCTCAATTCGGAGTCTGGACGGGGAAGGAGCCAAGAAACCGATCAAGATTTGAAGAGGTGGACATTAGAGTGGCCAAATGTAAGTGACCTTTGGGACCTTTGGGGCATTTTATGCCACAACAAATCGTGGCATCTTGGAGAGGAGAAAAAAACGTGGAAGAATGGCGCCTGTTTGCGCTCGAATTTTGCGCTCTCCCTCCTGATGATCATCATGGCTGGCTGCACACAACCCCCCACAATGATTATGGGGCTTCATTCCTCTCTGCCTGCTGGTCATTTCGCCGTGCTTCGCTCGTGCAATGGTTGTCTCTATGGAAATCTTTGATTCTAGTATTTCTCTCTCCTCCCTCTCTCTCTTCTAGAGGCAGATTCATGTGGGAAGAAGAATGGATGATGGATGCTTGTCCAACCGAGATGGGATTGCTCCGTGGTTCAAGAGGAGGGTAGATTGCTGATTCTGGACTGTCATGGACATTAATGGCTGCTGGAAATCAGTCCCGAGACATGGCAAATAAAAACCCGCAACCCATAAAGAACGATAATTTTATGTTTACAAAGGAAATTGATGTTTTATGCAATTTGCTTCATGAGTATTTGTTCCCATGGATGATTATGCATTATGTTGTTGTTTGCTATGAGTTTGATCAGTTTATGCTCAGAAAATCAGAAAATCATAAGTGTTGTGATTGAAATTAATGGTGTAAAACCTGAAAAAACACGCGAAATAGGGGGAAATCGGGTGTTTTTGATATATAAATGGAAAATATAATAAGACACACCAACTAAATTTGTGTTTTTGCTGCAAATGAACCTAAGGGCCACAGCCCATAACTCATTTTGCATTTTCAGTAATTTAATATTGCAAAAAATACAGGAAAAATGGGTAAAAATAAGGAAAAAATAGGTTTTGAGTGTGTGAAAAATACTAAAAAATAAGATTCATGTTTATGTATGTATGGGGGGTCTGAAGTATGAGGTTTAGCCTCAGTTCAGCCCTACCTTTATGTTTTAGTGAGTTTTTATTGCTTTTCATACAACAAAAAAATGGAAAATATTACCCTAAACCTATGCACCGTGCACAATCTAAACGGCGAGGGGGTAGAGAGAATGGGAGTGGTGTTTAAGTGCTGAGAGAAAGAAAAGGCTGATTGTTTTTATCTATGCATATCATATAGATCGATCGTTAATTTAAAATAAGGATCTAGTAGCACGAGGTCTCCTCATCAGTGCTAGGTTTGTGCAACGAAGCAATTACGCATCAGAGAAATTCATTGAAAGAATGCTTTTGCACTAAACATAATACATATTTTTCTTTGTTTGAGCACATGGACATTCACAATTTGCATGAAGCATAAAATGATAAAAGGTATGAGACAATACCTCTTGGATGCATAGCACCTGTATTCTCTAGATCGTGACCAACGTTGAGTGAGTAAGGTTGTCCAAGTTGTAGGCTAGGCGTTGGGTCTAAGGGGAAAGTAAATTGAGGTATGGTTCATCCTGGAACGAAATAATTGGTACCTTGAGAGAACTATGTGTGAAGTGTTATATATGTTTAGCGACGCATCGAGGGGCCAATCCCCAAGATGTAGGAGAGTCGCAGTGAGGTAGCGGCAGTCAACCGTGGGAGGACCTCCTATGTTTGTACTTCGTGCCATTGGGCAATGTGCTGGGACTCCCTCTGAGGAGTGTTAATTGGGTTAGAGTTGGACTACGAGACGTGATACAAACGAAGATGTTTAGGAAGGCAATGTATGTGTCATCGACGCTCCTGGCCGCGAGGCCGTGGGGTTGTTGAGCGCATGATAGAGGTCCGGCTAGTGCATGAGCCAGTGCCGGCCCGTTTTAGGTCCCATAAATCTTCCTTTTCTATTTGGATGCTACAATACCTCTTCTTTGGTATTCTTGTCACATCTAGCCTTTTTCTTCTTAGTTTGGGTCTTGGTTGTCTCTTGGGGTGCACATTTTTCTTAATTCTTTTGGCTTACCTTTGCTTGGCCTTCTGCTTGTTTGCATAGACCATCATAGGTAGTCCCTCACCAAAGTGCCCCACTTCATGGCACAAGTCATAGGAGTTTGGGAAGAAGGAGAACTTGACTTCCATTGTGACTCCAAGCCCATGTGGTCAACAAGATCCAAAAATTTTGGAGGATCAACTCTTCGGTTGTCCTAGAGAATGCACACGTGCTTCACTTCCCTAATGAATCCATGAAAAGCTATAAGAAGGTGTAGAACTTTGCCTATAGACTCTCTAAGGGCTCTGAGTTCACTATCCATCCAGTTTGACGGTCCGAAGAAGGATACTTAGATAGGGCATTCATGAACCAATGTATTATCAAGGGAAAATCAGGGCGACGATTGGAGGATGCAAATATAATTGCCCATGTAACCCACCAATGAGACCAATATCCAATCTTGAACTTGCTTGGACCCAATTAGGTAAAAATAAAGCTGTTTCGATTAGCTATATTGGAGGAGGGGAGCACTTTGATTATAGGTGGATAGGAATGATCTGCCAAACTCCTCTTCAACTAAAATCCTCCCCATGAATAGATAAACATTCCAACTATAGAAAAATCTTCATAATCTTGCTTAGTATGCTGTAAAGAGAAAGCATTTGAGCTCTTTGAATTATCTTTTGATCTTATTCAAGCCCTTTCTTCTTCTTAGAGACTTAAGTTCCCCATAAACCTCGTTTTCCATTGTGTCCATATCAACATCTTCTTGGCAAGAAGGTGTGAAGAAGTCTAGGTCCATGCTGTCCCCATGAAGCCTAATCTTATTTGCATTTGGATGAAGAGTCTAAGGTAAGGGAGCCAATTGTGAAATGGGTGCCAAAAAGCAAACACCATTGGGCTAGTGATGTTACTAAAAAAGAGGATATGTTGAGAATCTTGATTAGGTGCCACTCATTGATTTGCCAAAAAGTATTACATTACTAGCCCTCAATTGTACCCTTATCTCCCAAAATTGTATTTTTAAAGTTACATAAAATATTTTAAAAACAAAAAAATTCAATATTGGACTCGTTCAATTCCTCTTGATATCCCCTACATGCTCATATATTCAAATCTAAATGCCCCCAGCCGCCCCCTCCCCCCCCCCCCCCCCCCCCCCCCCAAAAAAAAAAAAAAAACTTTTTTCTTACGTGTTCAATAGTTGGCCCCCTTACAATACTTCATCTCTCCATCGCCTTGCTTCTTGCCTACCAAGGTGTGTGTACCATCTCAGTGTGGCCTTTAATGCCTTAATGGTAATAACTCCCACTTAATGCACCATGCTCCCTCTATCATACATGGCTTTGCACTCTCCTTCTTCCATAATATTGATGGATCACTTATTTTGGGGTTGCACAAAAATCTAATGTCTTTTGCTTAAGGTTTGGAAATCGGTTAAAGAAACAAGTTGAATGGACACAATTAACTCTAGGTTTATCCTTTTTCAATGAATGAGGAGTTAACAAAGACAAGCATTTTGATTAGAGCATTGGTGATCACACATATCTAATTGTCTAGGAATTTGAAGGTCTTTAGGAACATTCCTACCTTGAGAGGCATTAGGGAGTCTTTTGATGAATGTAAATCAATCATTATGAGCACCTTTAAAGGTATTAAGAAGCAATGCCAAGTCTATATAGTGTTTGCAAAGGCTCTAAGTAAGAGGATAGTATGAATTTGGGTCTCCCATATTTGATTATAAGTATCTATCTCTATTGCCTTAATTTGCTTGTCCATTATTTTAGAATTGGTAATGGTAAAACAAAACTTGTCTAATGCTCATCTTACATTGAAATTGTGTTCTTCCTTTCCTACCTTCCTACTTCAATTGAACTAGAGTTCCACCTTACTTTATGATGCATCAATGTGCCAACTTATGAATTATTGACCATGTGTCTGATGCTCATCTTATATTGAAAATTGTGTTCTTCCTATCTTATTACTTCAATTGAACTAGAGTTCCTTTTTACTTTAAGATGCATCAATGTGCCAACTTATGAATTATTGACCATTGTACTCATATATCCATGCTAATAATTGCATGCCTATGATTGTGCTTTGCTAGAGCCCAAGGGGTGGCATGTGACCGGTTTCTAGATGCACCAGGCTGAGCTTGGACAGGGAGGTGGTGGGAACAAGGTTTTGCTACCTAAAATCTAGAACACCTCCTCTATAAGCTCTTAAGAAAAAGTGGTGGGAACAAGGTTTTGCTACCTTGAATCTAGAACACCTCCTCTGTAAGCTCTTAAGAAAAGGTGGACATGTAATGGGAATGTGGTGGGGAAGGTGAGGGTGGTGGACTTAATAGCCAGCAGCCAGCTAGTAGGCGGAAAGGTAGGTTCCTTCAAGGCTCCTTCAAAGGTTCTCTTCATATGCCTCATGCAAATAAAAGATCTACCAGTCCATTGATCAGGCTATCTCTCACACACACACACACACACACACACGTTAAGTAGCCCTCCCTCCTTTGTACTCAGTTTCTTGTAGATTGAGTACCTCGCACACACAGAGTCACACATAGTCTTTTGTCGACTCTCTCTCTCTCTCTCTCTCTCTCTCTCTCACAGATTCATCGTCTCAGGTGATTAAGCAGCTGTATCTATACCATTCGCCATGGTTCTAAGCACTACTTCAGACAGCCACCATGGAGAAGACAATGGGCTACAGTCGACCTTTGCGTCTCGCTATGTGCGGACATCTCTGCCAAGGTGGGTGTGTGTGAAGTTAAGTCTGAGAGAGAGAGAGAGAGAGATCATGTCTTAATCTCTTGTGTGTGTGTGTTGCAGGTATCGGATGCCCGAGCATGAGATAGCGAAGGATGCTGCGTATCAGATCATCAGCGACGAGCTAATGCTGGATGGGAACCCGCGCCTCAACCTGGCCTCCTTCGTCACCACCTGGATGGAGCCCGAGGTCGACAAGCTTATCCTCGGCTCTCTCAACAAGAACTACATCGACATGGACGAATACCCCGTCACCACCGAACTGCAGGTACCACATTCATCCTGATCCTCATGCGTCCATTCTTCGATTTCTCATCCTTAATCCTCAATCTTCATCATTCCCCTCCTCACTTCAACTATCACTGCATCTCCTCTCTTGCTAATCATCTTGATTCATGATTAAGCCTCCTTAATTACCCCCAATTCCTCAAAACCCCCACTATGTCTCCTCTCTCGCTTATCATCTGTTGATAATGACTATACCTCCTTAATTATCCACAATTTCTCCCCCTCATCATCCCTCATTTCTCTCTCTTAAACGGATCTGTCGATTGCCCTTTCCTTCTGTCGTCGTTAACATTTTGCCATTTACTGCTGTCTTCGTCTGTCTGATCGCGATCGTTCACATTCTCCTGTTAGTCTACCACCTGATCTCTATTCTACTCCTTGGGTGAATACTGATTAACGCTCCTAAGCCAGATGGTTAGCGTCTCTGAGCTTCTGTCCCTGTCAAACTGTCATTTTAATTGCGCTCTTACACAATACTGCTTGTCATCTCTTAAACAGTTTGCCGATTATGGTTTCTATCATCATTATGGACCCATCTACTGTCCATGTCAAGATTTTTCTTGTTTTACTCCTGTCTTTTGAGTAATCACCTTCTCGCATCACCGTCCATCGAACTCTTTTTTTGCTCAAACTTCTTTTGCATTAGGTCCCCAAACCTTTGAAATACCCCCGAATGTTGAAATTATTCTCTTATTCTTTAGTTGCTCACTTAATCTTGCTGGTAGAATAGAAACATACTACTACTTATTCCACACGTTGAGCGAACAGTGTGGGCTTCTTAAATCTTGTGAATCAGGATACCTGAACTCATTTGCATGCCCTCATGTTATCTGAAGCCATTCACACGAGTATCATAACATCAGAGTGGTGTTACACAATGAAGAGTTTGTTGTTTGCCTCTCAGTGAGCTACGGTACAATAACTTGTGCCTTGAGCCCTTAGTGAAGTCTGATGTATAAATACTGGCACCCTTTCATGGGATGATTTTTAGTAGCTCAGCATGTGTTGAAAGTGGTTTTATGTGATATGTTTTTAGGTAGTTTCAATAATCTTGATGACTTGTTGGCGGTTTTAATGATCTTTTGATATTACTTAGTTTAATCGTGGATCTTTTCAGTGTATCTATTCAAATAAGGATTTGCAGTGATTTTAGATATAAACCCATCTTGTGCAATTTTTGTTGGATCTTCTCACTGTATGAATTAAT
Organism: Lygodium microphyllum; assembly: GCF_053477565.2. Taxonomy (NCBI): domain Eukaryota; kingdom Viridiplantae; phylum Streptophyta; class Polypodiopsida; order Schizaeales; family Lygodiaceae; genus Lygodium; species Lygodium microphyllum. The sequence continues at coordinate 128,895,420 of NC_141143.1, forward strand.
ATAATGGTTTGTAGTGATTTTAAAAGCTCATCTTGTGCATTATTTATTGTTTCCATATAGGATCGATGTGTAAACATGATAGCCAGGCTCTTCAATGCTCCATTGAAAGATGGAGAGCAAGCGATTGGTGCTGGTACTGTAGGCTCTTCAGAAGCTATAATGCTTGCAGGTCTGGCTTTCAAAAGAAAATGGCAAAACAAACGCAAAGCAGAAGGCAAACCTTATGACAAGCCCAACATTGTTACAGGAGCGAATGTTCAGGTGACTTTTTTTGGCAGTATGAATCCAACTTTTACATGTGGTTCTGTTATATTTGAACATGCAACTAGCAAGAACACATTGCCAGATCATTGTGGTTGATTGATGGCAAGTATTGACTTGATGATCATCAGGTTTGCTGGGAGAAATTTGCTCGTTACTTTGAGGTGGAACTTAAGGATGTGAAGCTGAGAAAGGGGTACTATGTGATGGATCCTGAGAAGGCTATGGAGCTGGTAGATGAGAACACAATCTGTGTGTGTGCCATCCTGGGTTCCACATATAATGGAGAGTTTGAGGATGTGAAGCGTCTGAATGAGCTCTTGGAAGCAAAGAACAAGGAAACTGGGTCAGTGGTTTTGGATAAGATACCAGACTTGTGTTTTATGAAATAATCTATTTGTATTTTACCACCTCTCAGTATCCACAAAAAAGGATAGATTGTACAAGAATTTTAAAAATGACAATCATGCATTATTGGTGAGATTATACATGGAATGTTTTGAACTGATTCTTTGCCAAAGATGACATACATGAGATAATGACCCACAACATTGTGCAGTTGGAAATGGGAACTGTTAGAAAATAATCATGTCAATAATGTTCTTTTGTTGCAGATGGGACACACCAATTCATGTAGATGCTGCTAGCGGCGGTTTTGTAGCACCATTTTTGTACCCAGAGATTGACTGGGATTTTCGGCTATCATGTGTAAGGAGCATCAATGTTAGTGGACACAAATATGGACTGGTGTATCCAGGTATTGGGTGGGTGATCTGGAAGAGCAAGCAAGAGTTGCCAGAGGAGCTTATATTTCATGTGAACTACTTGGGAGCTGATCAGCCTACCTTCACCCTGAATTTCTCCAAAGGTTTCTCCTGACTTTTCTTGCGATTCATATGTTTGGTCAACATCTTGAATTCTGTATGGTCCAGTTGACCTCTGTTCCTTACTAATTTCTTCCTTTGCAGGAGCTAGCCAAATCATAGCTCAATATTATCAACTTATCAGGCTTGGATTTGAAGTAAGTGCCTTCTGTTTCTTGTATCTACCAGCCTGGCCTGTGATTGTATTTTTGGCTGAGGAAATGCTGTCATTCATTCTAGCAAAATCTCATGGATGTATGAGCAAGCCATGCAATTTCTAGCTGGGTCTTTCAGTCCAGATGAACTACTCTTTGGGGCTTAAGCATGAGCTGATTGAGCTCCTTTTGTCATTCCTGTCGGATGCAGGGGTACAAGAGCATAATGGAGAACTGTCGCCTGAATGCCAAGATATTGTCTGATGGCATAGCTGCAACTGGAAGGTTTGAAATTCTTTCAAAGGATGTGGGGGTGCCGGTTGTGGCCTTTTCACTGAAGGATAAGAGTCAGAATGATGAGTACGAGATTGCAGACAATTTGAGAAGGTATAGGTCCTCTTATCATTTTTAAAGATAAATTGATATTGAAGGTAACCTTATTTAGTTGATTTTGCCAATAGATAGGAAGTTCTACTGTATGGTGTTTGGCATGTCCTCAACCTACCTCCTCCTCCACATTGCACACTGTCCTGGACTTGCACATGCTTTGTGTTGCTTACAAGGTTGGTGTATAGGGTAGTACTAAACATGGTTTTTGACAGCTCAAGCTATCAAACCAGGTTGCACGGTAGCATATGCACATGCCTGTAGTTTACTTGCAAGGTGGTGCATATTAAAGTGGACATGTCTTGTTGGTAGGCAGCATGTCTGAACCAGGTCTCACACTGCTGTTACGTGAATGCTTGTTTAGGTTCAAGCATTCATATGTACACAGATGTACACCAAAAGGTATCTGATTCTGTTATTGCATCTGGATGATGATGATGATAATGATGGTATGATACGTGGTTGCAGGTATGGTTGGATAGTCCCTGCCTACACAATGGCTCCGGATGCACAGGATGTGAGCCTGCTGAGGGTAGTGATTAGGGAAGATTTCAGCTGCACACTAGCCGAACGTCTGGTCAATGACATCAAACGTGTGCTGGCTTACTTGGATGCACGGCCTCCAAAGTTGGTTGAGGCGGTGGCAGCTGCCATAGCTGAGGAGGAACCTACTCTGAAGAAAGGGGCACCACCGAAACTGTTGCGCTCACTATCGGTGTTTGATCAAGCTTTGAACTCCAGAAAAACCTTCAATGTGTGGAAGAAGTATGCTTTGCCCAAGACCAATGGTGTGTGTTGATTGACCACCCACATGAAGAGAAGTAGGCTTTGCACTAGACCAATGGTGTGTTGTTTGAGCACCCACATGAAGTATGATTGAGCACCCACACGATACTTTTTGGGTTATTGTGTATTATTTGAGGCTTCCAGAATTGTTGCTGAGAGTGGCCTAGCACATTCGGTTATCAACAAGAAGTTGCACTAACTTTCCTAATAATACTCTCTGTTTGAAGATATGGTCTTATGTGAGCAGTGCTCAATCCGAACAGTCTTTTGTAGAAATGCAACCAAAGGCCTCTTTGAAGTTCAACATGAAAATGTGCTGGTTTGTCTGGTTTTGCAGGTTCTCATAACAAAGGTATTTTGCAGGCTTTAAACCCTTATAATTTCCTTTCACTTGACAGTTGACACTAAACCTCAGTCTTTGGTGAGCATCTTCCTCAAGAATCTGACAACCATTTGAATAGGAATGTGCCAGCACTTTTAACATGTTTGTAGTTTGCATGGGTTTTCCAAAGGCGTCTTGAAAAGGCCTGTCTATTAAAGGCCCCAATCTAGCCGCTTGAGACTAGCAACCAACTTATTCAAGGAGCCAAGTTCATGTGGATGCTACCCAAAGAAGAACATCAGATTGGTTGTGTGGAGGGGGAAAAGAACTATAGGATGTCATGTGAACAAGAGCTATGGGAAACTAAAAAGACCTCTACATGTAATAATTAAATTGATAAGGGGTTTTCTTATGAGTGCAGCAAACGAAGACAGCAATTATTGCAACAACTAAAATATATAAAGCAAGTAGGACTTTGAGAACTGAGGAGCCCAAAAATCTTGTGATCCAAGTGTACAGCTAAAGACCAATATTTGTTAGCCTTAATTGCCATGTCTAAATAAAAGGCATGCATAGTCTGATCGTGCTGGTACGGCTGGACTAAGACCTAACACATTAAGGCAATTGCTTTACTGTCCTACTATATCAAAAAGAAAATTGGTGAGCATACGCTGCGAGGATCTACTAGAGAGTGTAAGCTTGTTCTGCTAAGGCTGAATATAAGCTTGTTTTGCTTAGGCCAGCATTCCCATCGGACTCGCAAATTTTGCTTAGTTTAATGTCAGTACGCCAAGCTGCTCCAAGTCCTATGCTAAGCTTAAGCAAAACATAAAAACCTCAAAGCCTTGTTGCTTCAAATATGGCGGCTTGCAATACTATAGATGCCAGTCCCAAGAGGTAATGGCAGTTGTGCTTAGCCATCAATATATGCCAGTTCCAGGAGGTGAAGGCAGTTCTGCAAAGCCATCTATGGAGAATATGGGTGGTGAAAATGTGATTCAAACGAGAAGTGGTGGCATCACCACCTTATGCCTTGTCAGTTACCTCTCTCGAATCGGATTTTCCACAGGTAAGCAATACACGTTAGGCAAAGACATGGCGACTAATAGGGCATGCATGATCAGTTCCGAGGTTGCAAGTCATAACGTAGCTTAGGAAACACCTACCCCTAGTAAACTTGAGGGGGGAGCCAAAGCATCCATCTTTCAAGGCCCAACATAGTGTTCAACATCTCTCAAAATAATGAATATTAGAGAACACTATCTATCCAAAACCACAAGCACATACTTTTGTACACCTTGTAAAGTGATTAAAGGCCTTTATAACCTCAAAACCTCGACCAATTAAGATAACATATGATGCTTCTATGTGCATAACTTCACCACTATCAAAAACAAAGGGCCACTAGGGTTGTATTGTAGTGGTTTGGGTGTGGGTTGGGTTGTAAGGGTGCATGAGTTCAAACCATTTGTCAATTCCTTTGGGTGTATCTATTTGCACCAAAAACAAAGGTATATATATCCCAAAAAACTAAATCATCATCTAACTTGCCCTTTACTTGATGTATCTAACCATGTGATTTACCCAAATAGGCCTCTAGTACATTTGGCTATCATACCATGTGATTTGACCAAATTGACCTCTAGTACATCATTGCTTGGGAGGTAGCCAACTATATAGAGATGTAGAAAGGACATTCACTCCATTGAAACTTACATCTTAGTTGTCATAATATGGAGTATTAACATACAAGCTAATTCTTTTAGAGTCTTAAGGTTAGGAATAACAAGATATTTGCAATGGACTAATACGTCCAAACCTAGAACCTAGAATGGAGCGCACAAGTTCTAGGCCATGGTAATTAATGAGTGATTACTAAGCTCATAACCAACTCTTTAAGACAATTTGGTTCGCTTTCCATATTAATTACTTGGAGTGTTAAGTCCTTTCTATGCTTTACATATCTTCTACCAAAAGCAACTAATAGATTGGACATGAGAAAGTGAAGGATAGAGAAAACAATTAGTAAGCCACCTCTAATCCATAATGGGTCTTGTTGCATTGACTCAATGGCCCCTATCCCATAGCTTACATTAGTTAAGTGTTAAAGCTAGCATGCAACATTGCTAAAAAATGGACCCAAGATGTAGTTGACCAAAGAAACCCTAGCTTAGTAAAATGATATTTCCAAACTTATCTACATACCCAACTTTGATGTTTACAAATTTGTTCTTAGATGTATGGAGACAAATAATTAGCATAATGTAAGTAGAGGATGGAAACTACACAAGTGAATGTTCACATCTTGCCACCTATTTCTACTTGACCATCCCATGTGCTAGTTCTAGTGAGAAGATTTGTTGAAGGGGGGAGAAACATCATTAAAGATTTACTACTAGTAGCTTTAATTCTTAGTAAAACTATAGTATATTTGTATCTTAGGTGATTACTCCATTGAGCATTGTTCTAAAATACAATGATATGTCCCCATTGTTATGGAACACCTTCGATAGCTAACAAATAATTAGTGCAATTAAGGTAGAGGATGGAAACTACACAAGTGAATGTTCACATCTTGCCACTTACTTCTACTTGATCATACCATGAGCTAGTTCTGGTAAGAAGATTTGATAAAGGGGAAAGAAAAATCATTAAAGAGTTGCAAGTAGTAGCTTCAATGCTTAGTAAAACTAGAGCAGATTTAAATCCTAGGAGTTTGCTTTTATTAAGAGTATGTTTCAATCCTATGAGTTTGGTTACTCCATTGAACATTGTTCTAAAATACAATGTCCTAGTGTTATGGAACACCTTTGATAGCTAACAACCTCGTAATAACATTTACAACATGGTGTAAATTGGAGTCTTACAAACGTTCTTCTACAACTTTACTACCCATTGTATTCCCCAAATGGAAGATTTTCCCCTCCCCTTTGATTGATCACTCACCAAAACCACACATGGTATGCAGACAACTAATGAAGCAAGATTAACATGCATAGAAACCTTATTTGTACATATTCAACAGATAAGGAGCTTCCAAACCTAATATAATGTCTTGAAACTTCCTTAGATGTGTAAGGGCTCAAGCTTATTTCTCTATTTCCTAGATGGAAGATTTTCCCTTCCTCTTTGATTGATCATTCTCATTAAAAGCACACATGATAGGGGGGGGGGATTGGGGGAGAGGACTTTCGAACTTTCAATATGCTAAAATAGCCACTATAGAAACTTGGATGGCTTAGATCCATTGATTAGTAAAAAATGAAGCAACTTAGATTATTACTAGAATGCAATGTCTAGGTTAAAAACATTGTTAGGTACCCCTTGTTCCTTAGCGAAGATGCTACGTAGCCTCTTGCATCTTGCCAATAAACAACACGTTAGTAAAGTTATGCTAGGAAACACCTGATATGGAGATGGCTAATGAAGCAAAACTAATGTGCATAGAAACATTAGGGACATTTGCCTTGCATGTCCAAGGGTAGTCTCAAGACTATATTAGGCTTGGAAATTCCTTGGTTTGTTGAATATCTGGGGGGGGGGGGGGGGGGGGAGAGGGATTTAGAACTTTCAATATGCTAAAATAGCCACTATACAAACTTGGATGGCTTAGATCCATTAATCACTAAAAGATGAAGCAACTTAGATTATTACTAGAATGCAATGTCTAGGTCAAAAACACTGTTAAGTACCCCTTGTTCCTCAGTGAAGATGTAGCCTCTTGCATATTGCCAATAAACAACATGTTAGTAAAGTTATGCTAGGAAACAACATGCTAGAGATATTACTTCCTTCACATATTCTCATGGACATGAACAAGAGGAGATGCATGAAAGGAACGAAGGTTAAAACTCTCATATGTATTACAATGCGTTTAAAGTAACTAACTATACATTTTTGAGAACATATAAGTAACATATGCAAAGGGAGTAGATGGGTGTGGGGGTGTGGGTATATATGTGTATGTGTGCACGCACATGTAGGTGATTTTAAATAAGGCATGTGTATGTGAGTAGTTGTGCCTGGGCATGAGTATGTTTCTCTATGTATATACATGTCCTCAAGTATGCATGTATAGGCAAATGCAAGAAAGGTGAGGGTTATTGGTTTGTGGAGCATGCAAGATGAAGGTGGTGACATGCACCTACATCCATATATTGAAGGAGCTTGGTTTACTCATAAGTATGAAAATACATACACAACACACACATAGGGATGTATCTATGTAAGTATGCTAAAGCATATTGACATATGCATGTATGCATGCACACACACATGCACATGCACACACACACACAAGGTCAAAAACATTGTTAAGTACCCCTTGTTCCTCAGTGAAGATGTAGCCTCTTGCATCTTGCCAATAAACAACACATTAGTAAAGTTATGCTAGGAAACAACATGCTAGAGATATTACTTCCTTCACATGTTCTCATGGACATGAACAAGAGGAGATGCATGAAAGGAAGGATGCTTAAAACTCTCATACGTATTATAATGAGTTTGAAGTAACTACCATACATTTTTGCGAACAGACAAGTAACATATGTAAAGGGAGTAGATGGGTGTGGAGTTGTGGGTATATATGTGTATGTGTGCATGTACATGTAGGTGATTTTGAATAAGGCATGCCTATATGAGTAGGTGTGCTTGTGCATGGGTATGTTTCTCTATATATATACATGTCCTTGAGTATGCACGTATAGGCAAATGCAAGAAAGGTGAGGGTTGTTGGTTTGTGGAGCATGCAAGATGAAGGTAGTGACATGCACCTACATCCATATATTGAAGGAGCTTGGTCTACTCATAAATATGCAAACACTTAACACACACATAGGGATGTATCTATGTACGCTAAAGCATATTGACATATGCACACGTGCGTGTGCACGAATGTACACACACACACGCATGCACACGTATGCATGCACACATGCACGCATGCACACATGCATGCACATGCACATGCACACACACGAATGCACACACACACGCACACACGCATGTGCACACACACACACACACAAACACACATGCACACATGCACACATGCACGCACACACAAGCAAATTTGATTTATTGGTGCAAAGACTTGCTGATAATGGGTTTAAGAAGGCTAGGTTATGGAGACTTGTGCAATCCTCCTTAAAGACCAACCACCCTCTTTAGTTGATGGATTTACAAAAACTATTGACTCTTACTCATTGTTAATTAGGTGGACACCTCAGGCACCACATCGAATGGGTGGTGGTCCCTTGAGTACCACTAACTGTGTAGTTCTTGCATTGGAGCTTGAGATAGGCCCTTGATATAGGGAATTTTAAAAACTCTATGAGCCCTCCCTTGAAACATTCTTATGCCTGGCACTAAGAAGAGTGTCACATGTCATATTTCTTTATGATAGTGCAAGGAACAACTGTGGGAACCCTTTTTGTTGAGGTGTTTCACACCCTAGTTCTTGGAAAAAACCCTTTAGGCCAACTTAGGGTTTCAACCTTTACAAACGCCTTCACTCTCACTTCAGAAACCTTTTGAGAGGCATACATGAGGTGGGTGCATCAACCCCATGCCACCCTCTTTGATATTAGATGAACATCTCCTTCTAGTGTAATGATAGGATTGGTGATTCCACATTGTTAATATGCTTTTACTACATCTCGTAATTTGTTGTGCATAAGAGCTTTTTAGTTCAATAGTTATGATGATGGCATCCTATCTCAATCTGGTATAGGCCAACATGCTCCCTAGCTATAGAGTAATAGATTGATGGTACAACAATGCCTATCACAAATCAATGTAGCATATATATTGTCTCTCTAGTATTATAATACCTTTGACTTGCTACGTCACTACTCAAATGATTTAAAGAAACCAAAGGCAATATAGCTTACTATTATCCTTCTACTCACTTATGAGGACTACACTTCAATGATTATGGCAAGTATGTCTACCCAAGTGTCACCTGTGGAAATCCCACTTACATCTCTACTTTTTGGGGCCACTATTCTAGTTACTCTACTAAGTGCAACATTATTTAAATGAACCTTATACATAACTATGCATCATATTTTTCCGGACTTGATCTCACACTACCTCAGTTTTTTTAATTTCTCTTAAAACAAACTAACCATGACAAGGTTCTACCCAACCCTTGTTGAGAGACCATATTCTCTATTGCAATGGGGAATCCTACATCCTTTGCTTTCTTGGCACATGGATCACAACAAGGTAACAAAAGCTTGTTTGAGTGACAAGGATGACAATTGGGCGTTGTTGTCTCGTCGATGCTTGTGACATAGGTCATATAGTCTAATCCTTACTAACTACCTACCTATTTGGCTCATAGGTATTAGATGTCCCCCCTCTCTTATATGTTTTTGTTTAACTTGTGAATGTAATGTTTCATATCTATATCATGCAAAGTGCTATGTATTTGTAGCCACTATCAATTTAGTGACAATGCATCTCTAGGAAGTATCTCGCGTAATCATTGCTTATATTTGGGCTTCATTGTAACACACACACACACACACACACACACACACACACACACACACACACACACACACACACACACACACACACACACACACACACACACACACACACACACACACACACACACACACACACACACACACACACACACACACACACACACACACACACACACACACACACACACACACACACACACACACACACACACACACACACACACACACACACACACACACACACACACACACACACACACACACACACACACACACACACACACACACACACACACACACACACACACACACACACACACACACACACACGCATGCACTCACGCACACACACACACACACACACACGTGTGTGTGTGTGTGTGTGTGTGATCGAATGTATGCATGTGTTCATGCACGTATATCCATACATACATTATGAGCTTGCATGAGTATGTTTGTCTGTGTATACATGTGTGCTTTAGCATGCATGTCTAGGCAAACACAAAAAAGGTGAGGCTTGTTGGTTTGTGGACCATGTAATTGTTGAGAAGAAGGCCCTGTTATCTTTTCACAAGATGAAAGTGGTGACATGCATCTACATCCATATAGGAGTTTGGTTTACTTGATATGGTTTGGTGTACATAAGGATGTATATATATACACAACACATACATAGGGATGCATGCATTTATACAAAATCACATATACATATGCATGCATGCACATGTGTGTGTGTGTGTGTGTGTGTGTGTGTGTGTGAATGTATGAATATGTGTGTGCCTGTGCAAATGTATGCATGTGTTTGTACACATTTATCCATGTATACATTATGTGCATGTTGGGACTTCTACACTTTTTAGTTGGAGCATGTTGATGGTATTTTTCACATCTTGAGCACCTTATCTTCAGGCTTTTTATATGAGTAACAAAAATGAAGATTTTAATATGAACAATTTATGTTGAATTATGAAAGGTGCATCAACTCCCTTGGTAGAAATAAGAAGAAGGGCGAAGGCCTTGATGCACATATAGTTGAATTTCTACTTTTACAACGATTACTTATTGGAATGGGTCTCATATAGGAGATATTTCAATAAAAAGCTGTGCACTTTACTCTTACTTAGGAGACATTTTAAACAAAAAGGTGTGCACTTTACTCTTACTTATTACTTTAACAAGAAGGGAAATATATCAAGCTTGAAACAAGGTGCTAAAGGCATAATTGTTTACTATTGAGAGTGATGTTAGATGTAAGTGCTCCTTCAGAGTTAACATTAATATATTCCTAGATCAAAATATACTAGCCAATAATAAGATTTTGAAACAACGATGGATGGAGATTATGGTAATTGTATATCCTTTACTTTGAAGGTTCCCATTTGTGTATGGCATCACGAGGTTGTAATAGCTTAAGGGCACTATGATTATTTAGTTGAATCAAAGAGAGGAAAGATTGGGGACTCCAAGGTATACAGTGGATAATATTTATGCAAAGTATTATTCCACATCCTTAGTGAGGAGTTTCAAAAGAGTCATTTGGCTTGGGGTAAAACACCTCAAAACTAGACATTATAAAAAATACAAAAGGCATTACATTTGCATTACTTTGGCTAATAATAATCTACTTACAAGAAACATAAGACACATTAATTCCTTGCCAATTTGCTTGGCATAATGCAACTTGTGCTACATGCATACATGTGTAATACATCACTATTATGTGGCAAATAGAAAATAATATTGAAAATCCACAAAATAAATAAACAACATATTATTTTCATAACGATAACTTAAATATAATAACATCTTTAATGAAGTGAAAAACTAGAGGTGATATGATTCTTTGGATTACTAGAAGATAAGAATCATAAAGTGTGTGGTAGTAACCCATTCCAAATGTTGATTCTTTGGATATTGATGAATAAGTTTCTGTGAAGCAGAAAATGGGTAAGCCCAAGAATATCTCTCTTGTGTGCTTATTTTGTAGAAGGAGAGATGGATCCTTGGTTTATCTCTTTTAGGAAGGTTTTGAAGTTAAAGTTGTCTAGAGGGATTTAAGGAAAATGTTGGACAACTTTGACATGTCTAGAGGGATTTAAGGAAAATGTTGAACAACTTTGACATGTTTAGTTCCTTTGGTGTTAGATAGCTTTTACTGCATGATGGTGGGAAGCTAAGATGAAGAATAATTTAAGGCATGGAATATGATTAAAGTTGTTTTTTTTGTAGAGAGTGTGGAGAGCAATCGATGGTCTTCTATTTTGGAAGAGTTAGAAAGCTTTGGTCTTCTATCTTCGATGCTTGCAAAATGTTTTAAAGAAGCCATTGCCCATGCAAAGTCTTACTTGCTGTCCTACCTTTTAGGCTGTATCTAAGTTATTAAAGAAAGCCTTGTAATGCTATTGCTATATTCTTTAGGGATTTCTTGATATGGAGTTATAACTCTTCCTATGTTCATATATGTATCAATACTTCTTTCACATTTAAAAAAAAGTAAGCCTTGAATAGTGGCTGTTGACCAATACAATCAAATGTCAAAGCTAGTCTAGTGCTTCTCTAATTATGATGTTCAATTAAGTCTTGAATGGTGGTTGTTGCATTAGTTAATATGGTTATTTGATAAGTCTAATATTGAATAGTGATATAGTTCTAAAGCCTATGTTGCCTCTTAATTTGTACTTATCTACTTATCAAAGGTTTGCCATGAAAATGGGTGCTAAATCGTAGTACACTCTAAATTTGTTAAGTAAGCACATTCTCAAACCATCCATATTTTGAGGAGCTTATGGAGTAGAACCAATGTGAAAGCTCTTTATTTTTATCTCCAGTGATGAGGTCCTTTGTGATGCCATGTATTGAATCAAAATAAATCCTATGTTTATCTCCCTGAAAAAAAATATTCCCTACATGCATGTATAACAAACAAGCACAAACAAATTTAGCTACTAATTTTGAAAGACTAATAGACATGTCACTTATGCAAGTTGTTGGCCTTTTCTACTCATCTACCATCTCCTAGTAGCTAGACTATTTGATGTCATTAGGACTACCTAACATTTCATTAGTTTTAATGTTGTAGCTCTTCCCATAGATTTTGCAACAAGTGCCATGAGTTTCTCCTCAAGTCACATGATAATTTGCTAGTAGCTTTTGCATGGGAAAGTTGCACTAAAACATAGAAAACTACTTGTAGAAACTTAAACTTTAATATCTCCTAATATGCTATCAAAGTATAGTGAACTCTACGAGGGAACTCTAGACCCTGCAACTTATCATTCTAATATTCAAATGGTCTTCTTATTCTAGAAAACATTCAATTACTCAAAATGACAAACACGAGAGGTCAAAACAAAACTCTTCCCTCTCTTTCATTTTGTAGCTGCTAGTCACATTTGGAATGCGAAGGAAAATTGGAAGAATCTATATCCACAAACCTCTCTACAAACATGGAAAAAAGGGGTAGGCAAAATGTGGGAAGGTGCTCCAAGTCAATACTTAAACATGATATTATGGAGGGTAAGTACTAACAAATTACGTACAAAAGATAGAGTTAATAAGTTAGAGAATATCAATTGTGGATGGCTCTTATGTAATTGTGAGAGGGAGACAATCATTCACCTATTTTAGAGTTGTAGAGATACTAGAAATTAATGGCACAATCTCAAATAGTGGCTTTAGTAGGGTGGTTGAAACTTGTTCCTCAAAATGAAAACAACATTCTTTGGGATAGAGGAGTGTTGGATGAGGAGAGTCTTGAGCTATGGAACACTATGTGTGCCATTGCAATAAAGCACATATGGTCCAATAGCAATAGAGTTCTAATTGGAAAGGAGAGGAAGACTTTGTCCAAAATATACTATTCCAAAGTTTAAGTCTAAAGGTGATCTAGACAAATCATGTCTTGAGGGTAGCCTTTAAGCTTTTGTGGAATAGCTAGAAGGGATTTCAGAATATGCTTGTAAATATTTATTCAATATACCTATTTGATTACTCATGAAAATCAAACTCTTCAAAGAGACTTCCTATCCATGATAATATCTTCCTTGGAATTCATTATAAGATATCAAATAAAAGGTTTCCCTTTCATTGGGAATTTGAGCTTCCTAAAGACATTCAATTACTCCCAAAGACAAACATGAGCTATCAAAAACAAGCTCTTTAAAATAATAATAATAATGCAGTGTTATATTGAATTAATCCAGAAAAACAAGCTCTTCAAAGAGACTTTTTGTTAAGGATATTATCTTCCTTGGAATTGAGATCAACTAAAAGGTTTCTCTTTGATTGAGGCCTTTCAAGGTACCTAAAAAAAGTCCATTGTCTCGTTTGTGATTGTCGATGTTTGATTATGAGACAAGTGGCAAAAAAGTACATTATTTTTTTGGTAATGTTTTATTTCTTCTCATGTAAATTTGATAAAAAAAGAAATTTGTGAGTTAAGAAAATTAGAAAATAATTGCATCTTATTAATTAGGTCTCAAAATGAGTATTTGGAACATTAAAATATGCATTACTCTCTCTCTCTCTCTCTCTCTCTCTCTCTCTTCTTCTCATCTCTCACCATTGAATATGTCAATATCAACACACACACACACACACACACACACACACACACACACACACACACACTCTCTCTCTCTCTCTCTCTCTCTCTCTCTCTCTCTCTCTCTCTCTCTCTCTCTCTCTCTCTCCTTCTTCTTCTTCACATACATAAATGTTTAAAAACAAACAAACAAATAAAATCCTCATCTCTCACCATTGAATATGCCAACACACACACAGACACACACACACACACACACACACACACACACACACACTCTCTCTCTCTCTCTCTCTCTCTCTCTCTCTCTCTCTCTCTCTCTCTCTCTCTCACAAATATGTCAATATCCTCTCTTACACGTTAGAGTTTCTTGTGCTTTTATTCTTTATCTTATTCAATTCGCTTTTCAAACTGTCATTTCCTAAGGCAATCCTTTTTGACACATTTCCTTATTTGAAATCATGATGTGACTTGTAGCTCTATTTTGTTTCAAAAGTAGAGACCGTGGATAGGTTTTGAACATTGAGATTAGAGCAATGAACAAAACTTTTTTCGTAGGTGAGATCAAACTTTTCCAAGGATTGATTTGAAATGTTTTTTCAATATTCAAAGTTGAAAGTGTGTTGATCAAAATATAAAGGCACCTTACTTTCCAATTTATCATCCAAATGTCAAAAATATTTTCTCAAATTGTCATTCATGCTAAAATTTCCTACTTGTTGTGCAGAAGGAGGTGTCGATTACAAAATGAGGTGTTATTATGAGAGAGAGAGAGAGAGAGAGAGAGAGAGAGAGAGAGAGAGAGCACCATTCATATTAGAAAATCAGAGAAAACTCTCTTGAAGCTAGACCAAGTGCTTGTTACAATCTTCACTTACCTTTTAATATAACTTGTTTTAAAGTTTCAAATGTGGATAGAAAGATAGTGTCAAAACCGAACCCCATAAGTAATACTAGCATTTTGTGTGCCACGTGAAGTTGCCACTAAAGCAATAAGCGAAGTTACTGTGCAGTTCAACAATCCATTTCTGCTCTTTCTCTCTCCCATTTTCCCTCTCTATTTCTAATTTGTTTCTTCTCTCTCTCCCCCTCCCAATTCCCTATGTCTAATTTTCTTTCTCTCTCTCTCTCTCTCTCTCTCTCTCTCTCTTGCATCAAATGTAAAACCAAAAGTAATTTATAAAACTTGTAATATAAAATGCCACATATACATACAAATTCTTTTATGCATTAAACTCATAAATTTTTATCTATACACAAAGTTGATACTAATTGGATCTCACAAAGTTTAAAGTTCAAGTCAAACTTTCCTCTCTCTCTCTCTCTCTCTCTCTCTCTCTCTCTCTTCTCAACTTTCTCTCTTTTCTCTCTCTTCTTACCTCTCCCTCTTGATTTTTCCTCTCTTTTTGTCAATCTTTTCATATTTTCTCTCTTCTCACCCCCCTCAAATTATTCTCACGTTCCTCTCTCTCCATTAATTTTTATCTTTTCCTCTTCCTTCCCATATTTTCCTCTCTCTCTCTCTCTCTCTCTCTCTCTCTCTCGACTTTTTCTCCCACTTTCTCTCTTCTCATCTCTCTCTTTTATTCCTCCTCCTCCTCCTCCTCCTCCCCCTTCTTTTTCTCTCTCTCTCTCTCTCCTTTTTCTTCTCTTTTTTCTTTTCTCTCTCCTAATTTTTCATTCTCTCTTTGCTATCTCTCTCTTAATTTTTTTTTCATTTTTTTCTCTTCTCACCCCCTCTTTCTCTTCCCTCTTTTTTCCCATCTCCTCTTTCCCCCCTTTCTCTTCTCTTTTTTCTTTTCTTGTTGTTGTTGTTGTTGTTCTTCTTCTTCTTCTTCTCTCTCTCTCTCTCTCTCTCTCTCTCTCTCTCTCTCTCCCCTCTTTCTTCTTCTTTTTCTTCATTTTCTTTCTCTCTTATATTTTTTTCGTCTCTCTCTCCTCTCTTTTTTCTCTTTCCTCTTTTCTTCCCTCTCTCTCTTCTCTTTTTTCTTTTCTTCTTCTTCTCTCTCCCCTCTTTTTTCTTTTCTTCTTCTTCTTTCTCTCTCTCTCTCTCTTCTTTTCTTCTCTCCCCTCTCTTCTTGCTTTTTAAAAATTCTCTCCCCTTTTTCATCATTGCTTTTCCTTCTCTCTATCACCTCTTTTTTGTTCTCTCTCTTCTTCTCTCCCTGCTCTATCCTTGCCTTTTTATTTTCTCTCTCCTTTTTTGTTTTTTCTATTCTCTCCCTGCCTTATTCTTGCCTTCTCTCTCTCTCTCTCTCTCTCTCTCTCTCTTATTTCTTCTCTTTCCTCTTTCCCCCTCTCTCTTCTTTTCCTCTCTCTCTCACTCTCGCTCTCCCCCTCTTTTTTTCTTTTCTTCTCTCTTTGTATCTCTCTCTTGGTTTTTATTCTCTCTCCCCCCTCTTTCTCTTTCTCCCTCCATATTTCTTTTCCTCTCTCTTTGTGTGTGTCTCTCTCTCCCTCCTCTTTTTTCTTTTCTTCTGTCTCGGTATCTTTCTCCCGGTTTTTTGTTCTCTCTCTCTCTCTCTCTCTCTCCTCATTTTTCTTTTCCTCTCTCTTTCTCTCACTCAAGTTTTTTTAGCTCACTCTCTTTTCTCTCTCTATATATTTTTCTTCTCTCTCTATTTTTCTCTTTCCTCTCTTTTCCTATTTTCTCTCTCTTAAATTATATCTTTCTCTCTCTCTCATAAAAAAATATGTCAAAAAAGTTTAAATTAAAAAAGACTTTTCTCTTTCCTCTTTTCCTTTGCCTTATTCTTCTTCTTTTGTCCTTGTTCTTGTTGTTCTTCTCTCTCTCTCTCTCTCTCTCTCTCTCTCCATTAGGGGAAATATAGACTCAAAAAGAGCCATTTAACTTGAGAGTTAATGACTTTCCTAATGCAAGAGATTTGAGATGGACCATTGGGAGAGGGGATGGTGTGCACATTTTAGTCACCCTTTTTTCCCTTGTCTCTACCACTTATAGGCTTGTTCCCCTATGTTGCATTTTATCCCCACCCCCTTACTTTTACCATCTCATGTCAGGTGGGTCCTATTAGGTGTCCAAAAAGGTAACCCAAAATTTGAAAATCTCCCCTCCAAAAATGGCTTCAGCTCCCCTCTCCCATGCCCCCCCCCAAAATCTCTTCTTATGGCATGTACACTCAAAAAATGCACTTTTTTGTATTTTTGTGTAAGACAGACTTTCAATTTGATCATTATCTTACCTCCATTCCACAAATCTTCTTTGGTTTCTATGCTCCCAGCTTCTCTTAGCCATAGCCACACAACACCTAGCTTCTCTCTTTCTTCCATGGTCATTCTCTTACCTCAATTCCACAAATATTCTCATCTTTCTATCCTCAACCAACCATAGCCACACAACCCCCAGCTTCTCCTAGCCATAGCCACCTAGCACCCAACTTTTTCTCTTTCATCCATGGTAATTTTCCTTCTTTCATTCCACAAAATTTCTCAACTTTCTGTGTTCATATAACTATAGCTACGCAACTCTCCTTACTTTCATTACCATTCCATTGGCATCTACATGTTAGCAAAAGCGACCTTGTGATTCCATATATGCTATCTATATGTATAATACAAAGGATGAACATGGAAAATGAGAAGAAGCATTGTTCAAGAAGGTTTCATGGCTCTACGTGTAACCTTTAGTACTAGGGCCCTACTGAGTATGTTGTCATGATGTACTACAAAATTGTTGGAAGGGTAGAGTCCTTGGGTTTTGGGAGGCTCAAGATGGTGGTCTTATTGCATGAATTCAACATGTGTATGGTGTGAAGGACTTGAAGCTACCTCCTCCTGGGACTACTCAACAAATTTTCTCCTTGAATTGTAAGTCACTGCCTTTATGTTCTTAACTTCTCATATGTTTTTAAGGTTTTTACTTCTTCTCTCTTCTTAGACATTTTCCCTCTGAATCTTATTGAGGATTAGCCTTTGGGGAGCGTATGATGATTGGAAAGTCATCATAATATCTTTTACATTGCAAGTTTTTCTTCTATAAGTTCATGTATATAATGTCCACATTAGTTGATTCGTATGGTTCTTTTGAATTACTTTCTTGTCCACCTTCCACTTCTTTGGAATGGCCATTCTAGATGAGTGGATGCTTTAGACATTAAAAGTGAAGATCACACATCACATTCATAGCTTGTTGAGATTCAAGAGAGATTTAAGATCAGTGGGTCTTTCATGGTTTGTACCAATCCATGTTTTTGCATATATCTTCAAAAGCACTAGTGCACATCAATGTCCCCCTAAGTTCATTTGTAAAAACATAAGCGAGGAATTTCTTAATTTCAATTTTGAAGAAGGGTGGAATGATGTGGATGGGATATACAAAGGTAATATATTTTCATGCAGAGTAGTGGTCTCTAGTGTTACCTTTTGTTACTTGATTGCACGTTCATAATTGTACATGCGCTTCTATTACCGATATTGGATGAAGAAAGTAGGCCAATGGATTCCCTTGGAATCCACTGAGGACATAAGACAAGCATTTGATGTTCAAATTCATATGCCAGGTGGAATGATTGAGTTAATGACAATGAGCGATTGTTGGAGTCTCCTAAATTTGAGGAAGCATCTTGTCTTGATGAAAAGCGTTCGTATGAAGAGCTTCAATTTTTGTATTGGTGGTAGAAAGGTGAGCTTGTTTAATGTTAGTTTTTTTAAATTGGGACATAGTATTTCCAATCTTACTTGGTTTTTTTCTTTTAGATGGGTAAAATAATGGAGAAAAACTATATGTTATTGAGTGCTTTTTAACAAGTCAATCTTTTTGTACAAAATGATGCATCGAAAATTAACGATGAATAGATCATGGGATTTTATTTTTTAATGCTTTATACATATTTTAGATTCTTTAACATTCTATAGTTTGGATTGTTTTGTGATTTTTTTATTTTTAAAACTATATTAAAAGAATTTAATAGATTTTTAAAAACTAAAACTCTAAGTCTATGGCCTATAAAAACCATTCACTTGGTCTCATTTTCATTTTCCAACTCTCCAACCACTTCTCCTCTCCCGCACATCCTTGCACTTGCCTCCTTCACCCATTCTTCCACGATGGATCACACTTTTAATAGCTTTATGCAATTCCTTTAGGGTATGCAATTCGTTGGGAGATTAGATCTTTATAAGATCTTTTGTTTCAATATCAAGTATTATGATATAGTATTGTGGCATGGTCTAAGTGTGCAATACCCTATCGAGTACATAAACACATACTTATGAGAATATATTATTGAGTTTGACGATTTTGACGAGGAATGGATGCCATGTAATCTCTTGAAGTACATAAGTGGAAAGACATTTTGAAATTGACTAGGTCATTTTTGTGCAACTCTCACCCCCACCTACTTTAGGCACCTCACCCCTTGATAGGCTAGGAAATATGGCTTTTATCAGCAGGGTACTGACTACCTCTCATGCAATGACACTTTTATTTACCCTCCTGCAATCATACTTGATGCTGAAGAGCATATGGGAGGCTTACTGAAGGATGTCTTTGATCCAAAGCCTTCACTAGTGGGGACAATGCTAGAGAGAAAGTAGAGGCTATAGAAGAGGTAAAAGCTCTAGACCTTATGGTTGATAGAGCTATAGTTGCTCTGGATAGCACCTTAGGAGGTGGCTCAAGTGAGCAAGAGGTTGCACCCTCAACCTCAATGTAGATTGTATAGCATGAGTGGTCTTCATTGAGGACAAATAATTCATGTTTCTCCATGACGTGGACAATTTTTTTGGAGTGAACAAAGATGAGGTATTATCGATGCTGGCAATCACCAATGACTTCCTCATGTCTAATGATGTGTCTAAAGAGTATAGCAACCCGAAGCTATAAGATATAAACATTGCACTCATAGCTCTTGGAGATGTTGTGGACTTGGTGAAGCATACTATGGTTGGCAACCCAAGAGTTTGAGGCAGTGCAAGCCAGCTTGGTGGTAGGACATGTGCCCTTGGAAAAGCAGTGAGCCCTCCATTTGACGAGTCCAAGTCAAGTGTGGACTCAATCGGACCCTTGGAGGTTATCATCAAAAAACATATTGCATCTGATCTTCAGTACCACACAGATATGCAATCAGATTATCATTCATAGGAAGAGCAAACACTTCACTGACCATAGCAGGAGTTAACTCAAGACGACCTGCTACTTTACAATTTGAGTGCCACAAAATATCCATATGGATTGAAGCATGCACATTCGATGTCCAGCGATCCCAAGGCAAACGGGCATAATCATACAACCCGATTTTTTTAAACCATAATCGGTGAACCTCCACCTCAACATTCAAATACAAGTTGGAGTCCACGAACGGAGTACCAACAGCACTAGGACTGGAAAGAGCTGAAGCATTCGGCGACATTACCTCTTCGTGTCCCTGTTGTGCTGGTTTATCATCATCACTAGGCACATAAGACTCATCATCATCATCCTCCTGGCGGCCGCGCTTGGTCAGAGACAGCTTCTGGGCTGAAGAGCGACGGGTATGCGTCATGGCAATGAGAGTTGCAGGCCGAAAATGAAGCAGAAGTGGAGAAGGGGAAAAATCCTCAAAAGAAAACATGCCCTTTTCCATTTGCATGCGAAAGTCCAAGTCCTCGCTCAGTCCACCCTATTTTGTGCTAAGTGTCACTTCATCATCATGAGATTTAAACCATTCACACATGTAACTACCAATAACTGATTCTTTTGTCCCAGTTTGAATGATGACATGAACATTGGAATAATAAGGTTGTACCAATCTCTTAAGCCTAAATCCATTCACTGCAGGTTGTAAAACCTTCCCTTGCAAGTCCTGCAACAAAAAAGCTACCCTGACCCATGTCTCTGAAAATGACAAAGGGACCTGCATACCTGAGCTTTAACTTACCAGGAAACTTGCCAAGGCGAGAGTTATACACTACAACCCAATCTCCCTCCTGAAAAATTTTCTTCTTAACATGTCTATTAACCCATGCATGTCTCCTTTGTTGTGTAACTCCAGTAAGATAAGCTGCTAATATCCGGTCCTCTTCCAGTTTCAGAAGTTGCATTACTCGATGCTGCACTGATTCTTCAGGATCCATCTTGCTCAAAACAGCAACTCTCAGACTTGGAACTACAAATTCCATAGGAACAACTGCTTCTAGGCCATAAACCAGCCTGAAAGATGTAAGTCTGGTTGCAACTTTATATGCTGTCCTGAAAGCCCACAATGCTGAATCAAGTTTAATATCCTAATCTTCCCGATTGTCTTCAACAATTTTCTTCAAAATACGAAGCAAAATCTTGTTGGAACTTTCAGCTTGACCATTAGCCTGAGGATGATAAGGAGTAGACTTTTTGTGGAGAATCATACGCTTGATAGTCAGTTCTCTGATCACTTGATTCAGGAAATGCTTCCCCCGATCACTGATCAACTCAATAGGACAGCCAAATCTGGTCATAACATTAGAATACAAAAACTTTGCCACACTTGCTGCCTTATTATCCTTTAATGCCTGAGCTTCAATCCACTTGGTAGCATAATCAATACAAACTAAAATGTATCTGTTACCTGTCATTTTTGCAGCTGGTTTAATGGGACCAACAAAGTCAATCCCCCACTTTTGAAATGGCTCAAGTGGCAACACAGGATGATCTTGCATCCTATCCCTGTCAAGTGGTTGACCTTCCTTGAGACACTCCAAACATTCTTTGGCATACTAATGAGCATCTTTCAACACGGTAGGCCACCATAACCCTACTTGTAATATTTTCCTACCTGTAATCTCTCCAGAGAAATGACCTCCTGACAGTCCGGCATGAGCTTCATGTAACACTGCTGGTTGTTCAAACTCAGGAACACACCTTCTTAAAATATTATCAACTCCCCTCCTGTACAATGTATTCATAATAACCTGAAACATTCTGCTCTTTAGTGCCAACCTCCTCCTATGATCTGCTGAAAGGTGTGCAGGCATAACGCTTGACTTCAGAAAATGCAGCATCTGATCATAATATGAATCAAGATCAAGAATCTGAACCTCAAAAAGTTCAGCATCAGGTAACTGATCAGGAACTCCAACTTCAAAATTATCATTTTCCAATCGACTTAAATAATCAGCTATAGCGTGCTCTTTCCCAGGAGTATGAACAATTTTGAAATCAAACTCCTGTAATAGCAACATCCATCTTGCTAATCTACCTGTCAATTGAGGCTTATTTACCAAAAACAAGAGTGCTTGATGGTCAACATGAAAGATGACTGGGTTGCCCAGCAAATAATGTTTGAACTCCTGCACTGAAAAAACCATTCCAAGTGCTTCTCTTTCAGTACTGAATAGTTCTTTTCAGCAATACTTAATCTCCTGCTTGCATAATAAATTGGTATGTACCAACCAGATACTTTATCCTTCATTAGAACAGCTCCCACAGCCAAATCAGATGCATCAACAAAAATATGGAAATGTAAATCCCATGCTGGAGGTTGCAAGATTGGAGCCACCAGCAACATTTTCTTAAGAATACTGAAGGCTCTCTCCTGATCCTCCCTCCAAACAAACTACATCCCTTTCCTAGTGAGAGTTGTAAGAGGAGAACAAATATGTGATAAGTATCTTAAATACCTATTGTGCCACTTAACTTGGCCCACAAACCTCATGACTTCCTGCACATTACTTGGAGCTTTAGCTTTCTGAACAGCTGCAATCTTTATGGGATCAATACTCATGCCTTCTTCTGACAAGATATGACCCAACAACACACCCCTTTTAGCTGCAAAGACTGACTTGAAAGGATTTAATGACATACCAAACATTCTGCATCTCTGAAAACATAACCTAAGGTGTTTGAGATGCTCTCTCCTGCTACCGAATACACAAAAATCATCAATAAAGACTCTCATAAAAGTTGTTAAATAAGGCTCAAATGTCTTATGAGCAGCTCCCTGAAACTCAGGCGGTCCATTTTTCAACCCAAAATTCATAACTGTGCTAACATAAGCTCCCCACTCTGTGACGAAAGCTGTCTTATCCATGTCCTCCGAATGCATTCTGATTTGATTATATCCTGAAAACCCATCTAGAAAACTATATATCTCATGACCTGCCACATTGTCTAAGAGAGAATCAATAAAAGAAAGCGGAAAAGGATTAGTAATAGTAGCTGCATTTAACTTCCTATAATCAACACAAACTCTGATCTTCCCATTCTTCTTTGGCACCACAACAATAGGAGATAACCAAGTAACCTCATTGACTGGTTTGATGAACCCAACTCTCAGGACCTTGTCAATTTCTTCCTTGACCTGTTTGGGATAATTAGGATTCATTCTATACCTCTTCTGAACAATGGGTTTAGCATCTTTCTTCAAATTTATCATGTGTTGACACACAGCTGGGTCAAATCCTTTCATATCTGTATAATCCCAAGCAAAGATATCTCGAAACTCTCTGCACAACTGAATTAGATCCTGCTTGAAATTATCCTCAACAAAAATACTAACCTTGATAGGTTTAGGCTCACCTTCAATATTCAAGTCAAGCTCCTGAACCTCATCTTCAATAACTCTTGCAGATCTTCTCATTGTATGCTCATACCTTAATTCTGCCTGCACAATAGTTTTCTGCCCCTCTTCATCCAATACACCTAAACTGTCCATACCAACTTGCTGTTTTTCAGGTCCTTCTTGCTGGAAAACTGCAGGATGAACAATGCCTTGATCCTAAATTAATTTATCCTGCTCATCCCCCCCTAACCTGTCCTAAAATTTAAGATACTCTGGACCTTTAGAAATACCTTCTGCTTGATGTCCAGACTGATTTTGACCTATAGTTTCAATAGGTTGATGCTCCAAAAGAACCTTTCCAGCCACATGAGGCTGCTTCTGATACCCTTGTATAATGCCATTAGTATCTGGTTGGTACATACCAATTTATTATGCAAGCAGGACCCTTGTTCTCTTATTTCTCTCACCTCTCAACCCTCTTTTTCTAGCAAGTGGTATATCAAAGCATTGGTCTTTGATCCATTTGGTTCAATCATTTTTTTGAATTTCTTCCACATGCTAGTTACCTTTTGGTTACTCAATGATAGGGTGTCAATTTAGAAAATGGACAAGTGCAATGACCAAAGAGACCAAGGATAGCTAGTAAGAGATAATTGGGGTACTTGAAGACAAAGTTGGAGGCATCTAGGACAAAATGGCAGGTTGTGCATCCACAATAGGCCATTTTGGAGGTCAAATGGTTAAACACAGGGAGAATAGAGTTAGTTTTGGTTAAAAGTCCAATTACTTTTCAAGGTAGGCTTTCTCTTTCTTCTCTCTTTCAAGATTTTGGTTGAAGCTTTCATGGTGGCTCTACCAATAAACTTAATCTCTTGCTCTTCAATTATCTCTTCTCACTCTCTAACCTTGAGGCAATGAATCTTCAACTTTTAAGCATAAGATAGAGTACCATAGTGTGAGCAATGATTGAGTAATGACTCCAGCATTAGGCCCGCAAATTTTGGCACAAATTTTGCTGCCCTTGCTGCTCTGATTTCATGCTCCCACTACTCCCAATCTCTTCCATGCTTGTCAAGCAACCTTGGCATACTTAGTGGGGAAATTCTATAACAAGCTTTTACAAGATTTGAGCCTTGATCTTCATCCTCTTGGTTGGAAACCCTAAAATGTAGTAGCCATAGTCACAGATCTAGAAGCTTCGATTTCTTCAATATTTGGCTCTTTCCAACCTCCAAGCTTCTCTACTACCATTTGGGAGCAAGATTGGCTTCAAAATTGAAGACATCTCAAAGATTTCAACACATTGAGCCTCTTGAGCTTATATTTTAGGGCTTTTGTTCAAAGGGCTTTAATTTTTGATAGTTAAGTGTTCAAGCAGGCTTGGAGCATTGGTCTTCAAGGATTTAATCTTCTTCAAGCGTGTAGGGGCTGAATTCTATGGATTATTGGACCTTTATGATGGATTATAGAAATTTCTTCTACCATCGGACTAAATCTTAATTCCAAGAGAATCAATCATCTTCTTTAGGTATTTTACTTGCTCTATCGCTAAAATCTCTCAACATCCAGTTGTTTAAAGCTTGTTCACTTGTTGATGAAAGATTCTTGATCAATTAATTCTTTGAAATTGATTAATAGAATAGAGATTAGTATTTTCTTTTATTGGTGAGAGCCTTTCAATTGAAATTCAAGATTCATTTCAGTCCTATTTCATCATGAATATCATTTACATTGTCTTGATGTATAACCCCGATTTGATTGTATGATTCTCTTTGCCCAAGAAAGAAATATTGTAAAAGGTAAGTACTTTTTGCAATTAGTGAGTCATTGAATTGCATTGGTAAGATCTTCAGCCAACCTCTATTTCTTGATTCCAATTTTCATTGATCAAATCTTGTACATAATTGAAGGCTGAAAAAAAGTTTTAGTTATATATCTCATCTCTATTTGCTTAATTAGAATGCTCCCTACCATGTTGATGTTTCCACTGAGGAATAAGATGAATGTCAAGGGAGATTGTGGGACAATAGAGACGTGACCCTCCCCCACTATTAAAGATCCCAAAGAAGGTGTGGAACCAACTAACTTGAGGGGAATTTTTCCCACCTCTCGGTGATTTGGAGCCTGTGTAGGGAGCATGTTATGTCGCTATATCCCTCACCATAGGTAGTGCAAGTGGAGTCAGAAGATTTAAAGGTTTTAGCTAGATAGCATTGATATGGACTCCATGGATTAGTTATAAGGATTATACAAATTATGGAGGGAAATTTCAGCCATTACACTCATAGTGAGGGATAGGTATGTTTAAGTATAGCAGGGAATTCGAACCTTGATTTGGATTTATTTTTAGTCATCTACAAGCATTATAGGTTATCCCAGATTGGTTACAGGTCTTACATAGAATATTTCACTCAAACAGTGAATCGGAGCCACTTTTAGAAAACTTTTTACTTGGTTACAGGTGTGATAGAGTAATTTAGAGAATTTCCAAGACCTATATAAGATATTTCAAGTTGTATTCAGCTCTTTCAAGTCATATACAAGGCACTATAGGGTTGGGAGACCTTATTTTGGACTTAGGGGAGGTGGATACACTAAAACAATGCTTTTACAGGGTGCATGACTGTTTTGTATAGTAGTAAAATAATATTTCTAAAATATTATCTTTTAATTCTACAATTAAGTGTTATAACTTATCAGGAAGAGCTACTTGTTGGCTTTTTTTTTCCATAAAAAATTTCTTAATTCTGATATTAAAGTGAAAAGTTATAGCCATTTTTGTATCAAGCCTATCTACTAGGATTGCACTATACCAATGAGTAGAAATGGCTGGAAACAAGGGAAAGAACAAGCCTAATGATGATGTTCAGCAACAAATTAAGGAAGCACATAAGGTAATACATGAGGCACGTCATGATGATGAAGATTCTCAAGAATGTGCACATAGTACTCTTAATGCTACTCTTTGTAACCATGGGATTAGAAATTCCATTAGACATATGAAATTAGTTTTTAAATTGGATCAAGTGGTTGAAAAATTGGTTCAATTCAAGATGAAAACCAATGAAGTAATGGAGCAGATGACCCAATCTACTAAAGATTCCTTGGAGAGGTTGTAAAATGAGCGGGATATATAGGAAAATAAGGGGGAATGGATATACAAAAAAATAAGGGAGAAATACCAATCACCCTGACGGTATTTAAGGTGTAAGAGGGTTAGGTTAGTTATCATGCATTAATCAAGAAACTCTCTCTTCACCTTCACAGTTTCCTTAGCTTCTTTCCCCTTTTTTATCTCTTTCTTTCTCTATCTTCTTCTAGTCATTCTCTCTCCTCATCACTCTCTTTGTCTCTCTTCTACACTCCTCTCTGTTAGGCCTACTAGGTTTCCTTCATTACAATTGGTTACAAAGCATCGGCCTTTGATCCTTCTTCTCTCTCCCCTCCCTTTAGTTTTAGTGTCTTTTTAGTTCAGAAACCCTAGTCACTCAAGTACATAGGTAGATTAGGACATGTACAACATTGAAAGACCACAAGAGTCAAGGAGTACTAGAGATGGCAACCTTTCTTGGAGTTTTAAATGGATATTTGGACATATCTAGAGACAAACCACATGACTTAGCAAGCTGTTTTTCATTCTCAGGCCATTTTGAAGGTAACTTGGTCAAAAGAGGGTTAAGTGGACATTAGTTGAGTTTTAAACAGTGGTCACTTTTGAGATAAAGCTTCTTCTTCTACATTCTTAAGGCTTCCATGGAAGCTTCAACCTATCTCTCTTATCCTTCTCCATGAATCTTGCTTTGTCTTGAGAATGGATAGCATATGCAACTTAGAGACTTCATTTGCAACATGTAGAGTATGCTTCTTGGGCCATTGCACTCCATGTTTGCAGGCTATTGATCAATGCAATTTGTGTTGAATTTCTAGCACTACAACTCCCTAGTCCAAGCCACATGCCCTGCTCCAAAGGATTGCACCTTCTTCAATAGGGATATTCAACCACTTCTTGACTATAATATTCCTCATTCAAGCTCATTTTCTCATTCTTTCCCTTCTACAAACCCCGCCATGGAAATTTCAGTAAATCTCTATAGATTTAAGGGAATTTTACTCCTTTACTCTCATAGAGCTCACCTACAACAAGATCCTTCCAAGATTTGGTCAAGATGAGACATTGGAGCTTTCTTCAACTCTTCAAGCTCCCATGGTGGATGAATTGGGGATTCTTCTTGAAGCTCGATATTCCTTCTTTCTAAAGAATAAGGAGAGATGAAGTTTTCCCATTATGAGGACTCTACATGATTTACTTCTTCATGGCCAATATTGGAGCTCATTCCTTGAAGGTTCAAGGTTAGTGCTCTTCCATTGAAACAACATTTTGGGGCTCTTGAGGATACAAGCTGGAAAGTCATTACTCTTGTCTGAGCTCTTGGATCATAGACCATTTCTTGGTACATAGGTTATGCTGATGATATGTTTGTGGTGGCATGGGATCTTCACTTAGATACTTAAATGCTTATGTTGATATGTCTACACAATATCTTGCTATTATTGGCAGTGGTGTGATTACAGGGCATTATCCCTTCATTGTAATCAATAAAATGGGTGGTCTAGGACTTTGATTACTTCTCATTGATCATAAATTGATGCCTTGGTATCCTAGAGAGTGCCCTTAGTTCTTTTTGTGAGTCTACAAGGCCCAACACCATCAAAAATGGATTTATAGACCTCTTATCTGCTCATTCAAAAAGGACAAAATTTCAGTTAGCCAATTTTAGGCTATAATATATTTTTCTAACTTGATCCAAAATTTACTATTAAGTATTCCTTCAAAGGAGGAAAGTGCTAGCTTTGATTTGAATTAAAAAGTTTATCGATCAGAGCTTTTAGTCAAAAGTTGTGGTTGATTTAGTACCTATAGGTATTGTAGGACTGCACCTTTTGCCACCTTTCGCAAGGAGGGAAACAAAGTATTATGGGTCTAGTTAGAGATGTGATTCTAATAGGATGGATATTTCTTTGGTAGAAATTATTGGTCTAGTTAGAGATATTGATTCTAATAGGATGGATATTCCTTTGGTAGACATTATGGGTACTTTGGCAAATGTTTTCATGACTTACGATGACTCTCAAATGGCATTGGAAGTGATAGATGTGAGAGTGGTCGAGCAAGTACTTATCCATTAGTTCTCAATTGGTTCAGCAAGGTGGTGTAATATAGACTCTTATCAATCTCTATGATAACAATGCCTTACAAGGATGTATATGTAATGTTGAAGCTAAACGGATGTTTTTGGGATTACTAACTTGTGGACATTAATGAAGTATTTTTACAGTAGTGGTGCTTCTCTTCTATCAAGGTGGGGATATATTACATTGATTGGTATCATTGCTTAATCAGTTATCTCACTACTAGTTAGAATATGTATTGGTATTCATTAGGGGAGTTTTGAGGTCTCGAAAATGCCCTGTAAGAGATCCTAGAGAGAGAAAACAATTTACGAAATAAAATCATTTTATAGAATTTTTAAAAGGTTTATATTTTGGTAAGTTAAAATATCAAAATTCGTTAATAAGTCATTGTCGTGATATTCTCGTGGTCACATCAAACCTAGAAATCTAGGTCGCCATAAAGTTGGCAAGGTTGTCATAATGAAGATCTTACCTCTCCTCATTAAAGTGAAAAGTAATATTCAATTTGAATTTTGGTGGATACTCGATTGCCTCCCTCCATCGTTTCTCCATCGTTTCTCTCTTCTTTTTTTCTCCTCCTTATTAGTCTCTTCTTTGTTTTCGTTCTTGCTTCTAATCATATCCTTAGCTATGGATCAATCACCCAATGATCTCTGTAACTCAGCTATGGATCAATCATCTAATGATCTCTGTAGCTCTCATAAAAGACCTCTCTATCATCTTCATATTGAGTTGGACAGTGAGTATGAATCGATAAGAAAGAGAATAAAATCTATCACGGTTACAGAGTCTATGAAACATATACTGAGGTTTGAAGGAAAGAAGAATATTGATCTTTGGTTAGATGGAAAGCTATATCCCAAAGATCCTAGCAGAAATAGCACTCCTCCTTTCTATAATAGCTCGTCATTAATGAGGTTTATTGGTGATGGCTACAATGGATTTTTAGGTTATACACTTAACCTTGTTGCAGAAAAGGATATCCTTGGACTAGAGAATCATCTTTTGATGAAACACAATATAGAGTTGTTGCAGAAGCTAGAGGATTGTCAACAAAAAATTCATTCATTGGAAAAGCGTATCAAAGCTTATCAACAAAAGCAAACTTTATTAGGCCTTCGAAATCGACAAAGAGCTCTTAAAAATATTGAGAATCTCAAATGAGGAGGAGGAGGCTGTGGTAAAAGAATCCAAGCAGCAAGGTATATTTTTTTTCACTTGAAAAATCTTAAATATGGCTTTATTTAAACTACTTGCATTGATTTGTGATGTTAATTTTGCTTAGATCTCTTCTACAACCAAATGCAAGTGAAAGAGATTCTTTAAAAGCAGCTCAGTTTTATTATCATCTTCTTCCTTCAGTGGTTTCAAAGGATATTTTGGAGAAGAAGAAATTTAAAAAGGCAAAGAAACAATGCTTGGAGTCATTTGTGAAGGATCATTCTTTGGATTCTGAGTTAGTACAGAAGACACTGGATAGTATTGGTATCAGTCGAGATGCTTATATGCAACTTTTCCAACTTTTACAATCAAATATGAAGCAAGGACAGGTACACAATTGCATACTTCCGAAACAATTTGTGGTTAGGACTATCAGACAGAGAGTTAATAACAAAGTGATGGAGATTCTAGGTGAGCCTTTTCATATCAAGGCTAGCTTCAAGGGCAAGAAAAAGGAGGTTACATTCAATGAATTTAACAATATTTTCCTTGACTTGCCCACCCTACAATGCTTAATGATCAAATTTTATGACTTGCCAGTAGCTGAGGCACAGGGAGTGGCTAGATTTGTGATTAAACTTGATGAAAGTGAGATTCTGAAATGTAAAAAATTGGAGAGAATCTCTATCACCTTGATGAATAGAGCACTTTCGTCAAGTCATTGCAATCACTCAACATCATTTAGTGTTCAATCTGAATATAACATCTGGTGGCTAGGAGCATTTGAGGTAGATACTGAGAATTTTGATATACTATATTGGGTTTTTCATCAAACATCAATACCTAATGTTATTCAAAGGCAACAAGCAGGAGAAGAGCTATTTGTTGAAGGATTA
Organism: Lygodium microphyllum; assembly: GCF_053477565.2. NCBI lineage: Eukaryota > Viridiplantae > Streptophyta > Polypodiopsida > Schizaeales > Lygodiaceae > Lygodium > Lygodium microphyllum. Next base: position 128,925,960 of record NC_141143.1, read on the forward strand.
GGGAACTACAGGATTGAGTGGCACATAGCTGGTGACCTAAAGACACTCAAATGTATGTATAATGTATCAAAGGGAGATAACTCGAGATCTCCTTGCTTATACTGCATGTCACCAGTTGTAGAGTTAAACAATTGGAATAGAGCTCCCTCTAGGCACAATAAGGATCCACAGTTTAAACCAGTCTTGGACATTCCTTTAGCGAATGCCCATATTTGTACACTTCATGCACGTTGCAGGATAATCGAAAAGCTTGTTCATCTCTATATAGGATTTGCATGGAAGTTGAAGCCATTATCAACTAGAACAGATGCTATAACAAAGGTTGAAAAAGTTCTCTCTGCAATTGGTTTACATGGTGGCAATGTTGTTATTGAACCAGATCTTCAAAAGTCTAAGGATGGTAATTGTGTCCCAAAAAAACCATCTATTGGTGGAGTGAAGGCTAGAAGGTTTCTAGGCTTTCATGGGAGACTTGGCAAGATAAACTCGAGAAATGGTGGCTCAACTATTAAATTTAATCAGTGGAAATCCCTACATAATGCAGTAAAGGATCACACTGATAATGGACAAGCTCGAAATAGAAAAGCTAAAGTTTGGGAAACACTAGACAAAGTGTTTTTTTATTGTGATAAGACTGAATGGAATGACGATGATCTCAAAGACTTTAAAAACCAATTGAACCTTTTCAAAAAGGCGATGACAGAAGCTTGGGGTGATCAACACTTTACTCACTATATGGTAAGAAGTTTGTATATGTTTGTTTCTTCATTGTCGAACTCATATAATGTTTTTTAATAACTTTCCTTATTTGTTGACTATGCAGCATATTCTATACAACCATGCTCCATACTTTATTAAACAATATGGATCTCTATCTATCTGGTCAACCCAAGGTATGGAAAAATCACATTATCAAGCAAGAACAAAATATTTCAGACATACAAGACATGGAGGTGGAAGACACAAAGCCAACAGTTTATTAGAGGTCTTTCAATGGTTCTATCGACAAATTTGGCATAAATTCAAGCTTAAAGATACAACCACATCAAGCAATACATCATCTTTAGCAAGGACTATACAAATTGTTACCCAAAGAAGAAAAGATAGATATTTAAATTCTTGCGCAAAGCAAAGATTTACAGAATGGTTACAAACCAAACAAAGAGTTGGGAAAAGATGGGTTTCAAGAAACCCTTAATCTTTGGCATCTTCTAGTCTGATTGTGTTGCAGAAGAGTCCTTAGTTTCAGGCACCTCAACAGGGCCTTCAGTGGAGTCCTTGGTTTCACGTAGCTCGACAGGGCCTCTAGAGGAATCTTTTGTTTCATCCCACTCAATAAGACCTCTGTATTTCAAAAACTCTTGTTTCCGATAGCCTGGAAGAAGCTTCAAATTCTTACTATCTCCTACATAAGAGAGCAAATAGGAGCCAAGAACTCCAAAATATCCAGCTCTAGATCCACTGTATCCAGGCATAAAGCCAAAAACTCTTATGGCTTCTTCCTTCTCCACCAAAATGATCTTGTCCAAACCTCTGCTGAAAACTTGAGATCCAATAACCTTTGAGATAGCTCTCAAAGCCATCATTGGTAGACTTGGAGAGCTTGACAATCTACTATGATATATTACAATTGTTTGATTGTTTAAGTTTCCAATATAATGGCCAAGGCTTTGATTTTTTCCAAGCTTCATTGGCCTAGAGCCCTTGGCCCTTCCAAGAAAGTTGTCCAGATCTTCAATCTCAATCTATAGAACAAACCACAACAGTACAAGATATAAGATATTTATCTATAATGCATAATAAAGTCTAACATAAACTCAATGGGTAACTTCGAATTATATTTCATACCTTAGGGTGTTCATATTCTTCAAGAAGACTATCATCATAAAGATTTATTGAACTCTTGGGCTTCTCATCTGATGGAGACTTCAATCTCTCTTCATACCCTACATCATCAATATGAAGTTTCTTCTGGACCTGCAAGAACTCTTCTTCTGTAGGTAGCCCCCCCTTTTCGTATTCTATGATCTGATTAATACATGTATGTAAGGCTATAGAGCTATCTTGGAAATTCTCTCCCTCAACATCAAGACTTGCTAGTGGTTCTTGTTCATAACCTATAAAATTCATGTCATTTTTGCCCCAACCTGCAAGGATTGCTAAGCAATAATCTTCTCTAAGATCAAAAAGATGTTGAATATCATTTAGCAACACATATCTCTTCTTGTTGATAAGATAAGTGGGAAATGTTGGAACACAGGCAAGAGGACCTTCTTCATCAACCTGTGCACGGCTCAATCTCCTTTTCTTCACCATTGTGATATTGTCACTCTTGAATAAACCTACATCAAAACCTTGGACAAGTTGATTCTCAACATCTTCTTGGAACATCTCCTCCTTCTCTTCGACCTCCTTATCCACACTTGCAATATCCTGTAGCTTTCTCTGTTGGTCTATATCTGGAGAAGAATTTTCCATGTACTGAAGATACACAATAAATCCAACGTCCTTGTGGATTAGAAGGCATTGGTGTTGGTACCTGTGGAAAGGGCAACATGTTTCTTTCTTTCTGAATTCCTCATCAATGAGGTTGAACCTGCCGAGCAAAGTTGATCTGGATGTATTGGTGGCTCCCATGACATTACTATAATGAACAAATCCATTGTCTTCCAAACCTTGCACATGTCTATCATAAAAACATCTGTACTCCTTAAGTTTATCATCAAGATCCTCCAATAACTCCTTCAAATCAAAAGGAACATTGAAAATTTCCCTGATATAGCAAAACTTGGAAGAATTTCCAGTGATGTGTAAAAAATCAAAGAGCCTATCATCAGATGTCTCAATTATCTCCTCCTCATCCATTCCTTCCAGAGATAGCTTCCTCTTTGTCATTTTGACCAGAAAAATATTTATCCCTGAAAAAAAAAAGCACAAAAGAACCAATATCCAACAAAACAAGATGATATCATGGAAAGAGGCCCCAACATTGATTTTCCAAGACAAAAAAATCAAAACAGGAGAATTTTTTTAGTTGACCGGTGAAACGCGAAAATTCAAGTGTGTAAGGCAAATGCCTGTGAAGGAATTGCGTTTCATCGGACACTAGCTTGAAGACAAAAATTATTCTAAAATGTGGCCGGTGAAACGCGATACTAAGCAAAATATCATCAACAGAGACATTGTCTCGCGTTTTACTTGTCAAAAATTGCAAATGAAGAAAAGAAACATGAACAATAAATAAATTCTATGGAAACACACAAATTGATGATATAATCATTTTTGGAAAAGCTATGCTGCTTTTGAAAGATAGAAAGCACATAACATCTTTAATTGTTTAAGTGTTATAAAACATTCTTTCTATATTAATCAAATTTATTTTGTTAAAATGCTTGTAATAAAAAAAATTGTTACCTATCAAAGATTGTTGAACTGCTCTCCACACAGGATGCAAGGACCTTGAAGGGAAGTCGAGACGAAATTTTGGCAGAGAAGAAGACAATGTCGGAGAAATGGGTTTGAAATGCTTTTATATCGACCGTTAAGCATGTGGTGATAGTTCCAACGAAAAAGTTTGTGTAATAATGGAAAAATACGTGTACACGTGTCTGACTTAACACAGCGTAATAAACTCCTCAGAAGACGTGCGCATTCTCTTTTTCCAAAAATACGTTACACGTGTGTTAAATAACCCTTTTCCAAGTAAATAAAAAATTCCGATAAGCGAGAGTACGTCACACGTGTGTTATTAACACTTTGCGAAGAACGTTGAGTCCATGCAAATTCACCGCCTTCAGCTTTCATCGCATTTCATCGCTACTCCATCTTTGTTTTTGGTGTTCCTTCCAGTCTCCAAGCATTTCCTTCCAATCTCCAAGCATTTCACTGCTTCCCCAACAAAGCAAACCTTCAAGCATATTGTAATCTTTAGGCTGAGATTGTGAAGAACAAGCTAAAAAGAAGGTATGGTTTCTGCATCTTGCTTTTCAATAACAAGCTCCATTCAATGCATTGTTTTGATATTTTTCCTTAATCCTTTATGTTGACCACTACAAAAGAATTTTTTCCACAGTGAAGCATTCCTTAATATTGTGGATATTTAAGGAAATCTTACTGTGATCTGCATGAGCTATCTGAAATCCATGCTGCTGTAAATAATTACTTATCTGAGCATTCCATGCTCTCGGTGCCTGTTTCTTTCCTCCCTAATTCTATGGATATTTTAAGTAATCTTAAAAGCTTTCCTTGGATCAAAGCTCTTTTTTCTTGGTTTTGTCAATTTTTATGCTATTCATGAGCTGTCCGGTGAAACGCGAAAATAAGGTACTTCAAGCAGGTTTCCTGGCTTAAATTCGCGTTTCACTGGACACAATGGACAACAAGTCCGGTGAAACGCGAAAAGAAGCAGCTGCAAGGAGGCGCCTTGCTTGACACTCGCGTTTCACTAGACAGCTCGAGAAAAATTCAGCTGATACGAGAAAACGCCATGCAGCATAGATAACTCTTGTCTGGGACTCACGTTTTGCTTTACATGCTGGAGAAGAAGTAACATATGTTTTTTTGGCAGATGGCTAGGACTAAGGCAACAGCAAGAAAAGAGAAGATTGATCCTAGGGATTTAGCATCAAAGATTCATCAGTCTTCAAAGCCTCAGAAGCTCTCTAGAAAGTCAAAGCCAAGGAGAAGGTTTTCTCAAAATGTCAGGTGTCTAAGGGAGATTAGGAAGGCAGTAAATGCTCTTGACAATGCAATTCCAAAGTTGTCTTTTCAGAGGCTTGTCAGGGAAATTTGTGACAGATATAGTTTGGATAGTTTCAGATGGACAAGAACAGCTCTTAATTGTATACAAGAAGCCACAGAGGATTTTCTAATTGAGTTTTTCCAAGATGCCTACATTTGTGCTGCTCATGCTCATAGGCTCACACTCATGGACAAGGACATGGTAATTCTTAGGAGGCTAAGATATAGATTTTCAAAGGTCCTTGAGTTAATTCCCCTCACTGATATGAAGACATTTAATATCCTTAATGTGCCCCCAGCTAGAAGAAAGAAAGATGATTCTGGTGTCAGGGTTGAGGATGTCACCCATGAGAAGGATACAAGGCAACATGAAAAAGAGGAGAAGGCTAAAGAGGAACAAGCAGATAAATGGAGAGAGTATAGGAGGCAAAGGGTTGAAGAAAGGGAAATAGAGCAACTAGAGTCCTTTGAAAATGAGCTAGCCACCCTTCTTGAAGCAACTAATCCAAAAGGATTCAGTGTGTTTTGTTTCTTACCTGGTGACTTAGGCAAAAGAACTGAGGTTATCTCCTTTGATGTTGCATGTGTTCAGATTCTTAAGGATAAAAGAAGAGAAGTAAATGACAGTCTTATTCTTGCTGGCCTAAGGTATGTCCATCCATAATTACTTATACTTTTTGATATTTTTTTAGCAATAAGATTTTTCTTGTTTATACTCACTATTTCTATGCCTTTTCTAGGTGTATAATGCATGAGTTTCCTTTGGATATACAACAAAAAATTGAGGTTTTTGATCCATCTATCTCATTCTTTATGAGGAATGAGCTTGATGCAAGTTTTATTGAGCACTGGCTCAATTTGATTGACTTCGATACTTTGGAGCTGCTTATAATTCCATATAATGAAAAGTAAGCGATTCAATATTCTATTAGAGTTTTTGAGATTTTATCCTACTAATTTGTTGAGATATGATTGCTTTTAGTTCTCATTGGAGCTTGATTGCAATAGACCTTGTGGATAAGCAATGCTTTTTAATCAACTCTATGAAAGGAAGCCATGGAAATGCTAAATTCTAAGTTATATTATCCAAGGGCTCCTTGATATTTCAATTCTTTTTTTTGTAAGTACTCTAAATTTCAACATATTTTATATACAGAGGTGCCAAAAGATTAATTGAAGAGCTAGAGAAAAGACCCCCTATGCCATCTGATTTGCTTGCAACAATGCAATATAGACAAGTTGCGGTAAGTTATTCATTAAAATCCATCAGGATGATAGCCATTCTTGTGGCTGGAGGGTGATTGCAAATGCTAGAAGAATGGTTAACTTTGTTTATCTTAATGATGATAAACATGTAAAGGTAATATGAAAGATGCTAAACTTTAAGATAGATATTAATTGCAAATAGTCCATTGATGATAAAAATATAGTCTATTGTAAGAACAATAATGAACTAAAACTCTTTTTTCTATAAATGTGTGACAGTTTTCGAAGGATTGCTATACATCTGAGCATATTTGGTACATCAGAGCAAAGCTCTTGAAGTATATGATGGTCAATTGTATACAACCAACAACAGAGATTGGTGGGGATTTGCACCATGAAGGAGATGCGGTGCCTATAACCACGGAAGGCAAATCCACAGCTTCAACACCTTCTATACCCAAGACATCAAAGAAAGGCAAAAGGACTCCTAGAAAGGATAGTTCTCCAAAAAAGAAATAGCTTTGCCATATCGCCTTGTAGGCCTTCATATATAGAAATTTGCCCTTCAGCCCTTGTATATCTCATAGAGATGGCAGATAGACATCTGCTACAAAATTTGTACATGTATTTTATATTGATAGTAAAGATATCTTTTCTTGAATGTCATTGCAGTGTATTTTATTTTCTCTCCTTTTCGATATCTGCAAAAAATAAATTACAAATGTTTGTTAGTTAGAAAGTGAGATCTTGATATACATCTAAGTAGATATAATATGATGTGAAAACTTACTCGTTTCTTGTCAAGTTGGAATACAAAGGAGCATGGTAGTTCAATGTCTTCATTTTGTAAATCCATCCTCACTTGATGTAGCGTACATGATTTTCTGATATTTAAGATTGCAATAATATCCTCGTTGAACCAAATATCAAGATCCACAATAGGATCCTTGCTGAAATCATTAAGATTCCGGTCTAAAGCAACTAGACTACTATCAACAAAATGCCATCGACTATAGTAAAAGCTAAGGATAAAATTTTGAGTAGCAATCATATATTTACAAGCTATAGAGTCTTGATCTATCTTACATATAATTTTTCCTTCTATCCTTGTATCCCATCCTTCATCAACAAATTGTATGATATGATCATATGTTAGTCTCTTCACTGAAAGCATGGTTTTTGTTATTCTTATCTCCATATTAGAGAAGAAATCAATAAATATATTAATAGGCATAAATAAAGTAACTTTGCTTAGCCTACTTGAGATATTAGATTTTAGTGCTTTCTGGATCTCAGAAAATATCTTACATCTATAGCCCTCACTAGTAGCTGGACTTGGCAAAGGCCACTCAAAGCTTGAAAAATCTGGCAAAGGAAGGAGTTTTATTGATCCCCATTGGCAACACCGCATAGGAATAACATAAGAATGGTCATAAAAGAATATTCCATTCTCTGCAAGCTCTGTCTTCTTTCTACCTCTATACATTTCTTCTCCAATTGAACCATGTATAACATCAATAACATCAATAATAGATTCCACTGGTTGCCATTCCTCAAGATTAGAGGGATAGACATCTACAAGACAAACAAATATTATAATGGAAAAACCTAAACCATGTTTAAGAAAGGAAAAACTTTAAGAATCAAATTCTTACAATTTGGTCTATGCATTGGAAGCTTTGAAGATCCAGGTTTCAAACACAGCTCTCTATGCATGAACACATGTTGCACTAGTACCTCTTTGATACTATTCTTATTTGCTCCAAGCTTAAAATCTCGGATTCTGCCCTTCCAAGTAGAGATAAACGAGCTCTCATGTCTTTGCCTTTTTCCACGTTTTGCTTGTTGCATGGTGATCCAACTACCTTTGCTAATGATAGTAGGAATCCATCTTCCATCAGTTTGGAATGAGTTAAACACTGATATGGATGTGATTTGGGAGCTTGGACGCCTTGTTGAAGGTCGAATTTCTGTATCCATGGTAGAAGAGAGAGATACATGCGCACAGAGAGAGAGAGAGAGAGAGAGAGAGAGAGAGAGAGAGAGAGAGAGAGAGAGAGAGAGAGAGAGAGAGAGAGAGAGAGAGAGAGGACTAGGCTATCATAACGGAGGGAAAAACAATAGAGGAATAAAAGAAAGGAGGGAAAAAACTGAGCGCCATGCTTTTCACCAATTTGAATTTCGATTACATCAGTCATTATCATTAATCTAGAAACATCATTAAATAAAAGTAGCCGAGACTCTATGCCATTAATGCAAAATATGTCATAATCACGAATATAAGAGACTAAAAATACATAATAAAAATACAAATTCGTAATATTATCATATTTATATATTTTTGTAAAATGATTTTTTAATTTTTTTTAAATAGAAGTTCCGTTACGGAGGCTTTGCTCTTATTGGTCTAGAGCACTCTCTCTCCACATCCTAAAAGGCATTTTCGAGACCTCAAAACTCCCCTAATGACTTTCCACTCTCTTTGTTGAGATTGATGCTAATTAGTGGGCTATGGTGGTTTGTACAACCACCATTGGTTAGGAGGTGATCAGGGGCTTTGTTAGAGAGACAGTTAGCATGGGAAATCTTGGATGTTGGTATGCTTTTATTGTCAAACTCCTTGGAAAATATTCTACCAAGATCGAGGAATATATTACCTTCATCTTGATTCATCTTTGTGTCTACCATAAGGACCTTTGCTATTGTGTAGAGTTGGCTATAGATCTTTTGTTGATGCATGTTGCATGGAAAGAGAAAATGCTTGCATTGATGCTATTTGGTGCAATCGCTTCAAGGATAGTACTCAGCCTACTCTTCTAAATGTGGTTACTTATTTGGAACTTTTTGATGCTGGTCTTATATCTAAATCCGTAGAATTAAACCATGGATATCAAGTATACTTGGTACAAAGCCATGATGAAGAGGACTATCCCATAGATCTCAGCTAGTAAATCAATGGAAAGCAACCAAATGCAGTGCCAAATTCTTTACTTTTCAAGGTAATGATGATGCTAGAGTGGATAATGGGTTTTATGAGGCGTAAGAGGAAGAGAATGAAGAGGCTAATGGTCCAGATGCAGATCATTAAGACCAACCATATGAAGAAGTCCAAGATGATCAGCAAGAGGATTGTCCAGTAGAAGGCAATGTATATGAAGATCACTTGGTAAGTGATTTTCCCTATGAACCATTTGAGGAAGAATATGGGCATATTGAAAATGAAGCACCTAAAGTTCTCGATCATGCTTATGATGGATTAGTTGAGGAAATGCATCAACTCACACAATTTGAGTCTACACTAACTAGGAGATGAGTGAAATGCAAATGATTATGGTTATGAAGACTTGGATAATATTTTTATGAATGGAATACTGATAATGAGGACGTACACAAGCTTCATGATGGCTATAACCTGAGGGATGATGGATATGCTTATGGCTATAATTATGGGGATCTTTCTCCCTACCCATTTGACCCAAATGGTCAAGATTATAAGTTGGATGATAGTTTTCCTCCTCTTGATCATTATCATGATGGCATACCTTTTGATCCAGGAGGTTATGGGATTCATGAGGCCGATATCCATAATTGGGTTTAAATTTTTATCTTTTAGAGGTTTATTTGGTTGAAAACTAGCTCTTTTATTTGTTGTTCTATTGTAGATAGCTTGTAGACAACTTACTATTTTGGCTCAATTTCAATTTTTCTTTGATTACAGAGGAGCAACACCTATATGACCTGAAGGTATATCCAATGAGCTTTTTTTTTGACTTTGAGCACACTCCCTTTGGATATGCCCATCAAAAGATATCTTGATTTTACTATAGCAGGGTTGTAGTAGACAACAAGCTCCCTATTGTTTTTGTAGGTGTCTTTTCTTGGAGCTATGGTGGTATAGTTCTTGGTTTTGTCATGTCAAATGAATGTTTATATGGCCTATTTGGTTTTCCCCTTCCATTTCTATCCATTACTTGGTATCTATTAATGATTTTCCTATTTTTGTAACCATTTGAAATAGAATAGTACTCTGATTCCCCAATATTTAGTCATTGTAACCAGTCCACTAATATTTTTGAGGACAAAAACTTCTTTTGAGTGAGGATGGTTTGTAACGAGCAAGATGTACAGGAAAATAAGGGGGAATAGATATAGGAGAAAATAAGGAGAAAATACCAGTCACCATGATGCTATTCAAGGTGTAAGAGGGTTAGGTTAGTTATCATGCATTAATCAAGAAACTCTCTCTTCACCTTCATAGCTTTCATGGCTTCATTTCACTTCTTTCTCTCTTTCTCTCTCTCTCTCTCTTTCTGTCTTTCTCTCTCTTCTTCTAGTATTTCTCCCTCCTCATCACTCTCTTTCTCTCTCTTCAGCGCTCCTCTCTCTTAGGTCTTGTTAGATTCCCTTGATTATGGAAGTTTGCTTCTTCCACTAGAGATTATTTGGACAAACTTACTTCTCAAATCTCTATGCTTGTGGCAGCACAAATGGCAAACAAAGAGAGAAAGATAAACAATCCTTTCATTGATCAAATAATAATCCTCGGCTATATATCATTGGAAAGAAGGGGATACCACACATCACTCATGAGATTGGGAAGACTTTCTTTAGGGCTGATGAACCTATTTTGAGCACTCATGGGTCAATCCTCCTCAAACAACTAGAAGTTAGCTACCTATTTCTCTAGGCAGGTTTCAAACCAACTATCATAGGAGTGCCTCTAATCTTTCAAACCCCAATGGTAGTTACATGGATATAAAACCCCAAGCAACTAATCGACACCTAGGGGTCCTCAAGTTAGAAACGTCTAGTAGCTTTGGTTGGCCGGCTTTGTCCCTAGCTTTGTCCCTAACCCCCTAGCCCATTTTAATTCCCCACATCATGCTTAGGGTATATCAAGTGTAGGACATACCTAGGGGGGTCGCCCTCGCCTATGGTTAGACCTGTCTCCCTAAGCCACATTCACCACACCACCCTTATGCATGAACTAGGTCCTCAAGTGTGGGACAACACCTAGGCACCCAATTCCTAGTTTCACTTGCATGAGAGCAAGGCACTAGATGGTCAGATAGCGACATCTTCAGGCAGTGCACCTTCTTTTCTTTACAAGTAACTCCACACAATGCAAGCCACTGACTTCAGAGGCCCCATCATCATCAATGCACATGACCACCTATCAATATCCCTCAATTTAAACCCGCTAGTGCCATGGGACTGGCACTCGTCTAGGAGGGGGTAATGTTACAGTGTTACGAGATATGTCACACAGACAAGGATCATGCAACCAAAAGGAAGTAGAGAAAGACTGAGGAAGCCCAAGTTAAAAAGTGAATGAAGAAGCTCATTCGACCCATGTAGGAAAAGTGGAGGAGAAGGCAAGCTCAGAAAAAACGTGGGAGACCACTGAATATTCTAGCAAGGTGCTCTCAAGGATGAAGGAAAGCACCGAAGATTCTAGTAAGGTGCTCCCAAGGATAAAGGAAAGCACCAAAGATTCTACTAAGGTGCTCTCAAGGATGAGGGAGAGCATCGAATGTTCCAACAAGGTGCTTAGAAAGAACGTGGAAAAGCACCAAATATTCTATCAAGGCTCTCTCAAGGATGAGAGAGAACCTCTAAGGGCTCTCACAAGGAAAGTGTGGGGTGCAATGTAATTCATTTTATAAGAGTGCTAGGCTTCCTCCTGTGCAAGTTGTAAAGTCTAAACGGACATAGCTGAAGGGATAACACAACTAGAAAGGGAATAGAGAAAGAGAACCTTGGCAAGTTGCCTAGTCATGTAAAAAAGGGGATGGGTACCCAAGGGATCTAGGGTTTTGTATATAAACTAAAAAAGTGAATGAAAGGCTCATTCTTTGGTGTGTGGCAAAAGTAAACTCTTCTTCTCTTCTTCTCAACTTCTTGCTTGCTTGTGTGTGCTTGAGAAAGGGAGTGTGAGAGTGCAAGGGAGTGAGTGGGTGAGGGTGAGGGATCAAGGAGAAGAAGCTGTTCATCATCTCCTCTCTTCTTATCTTATCTTCTCTTCTTTTGTCTTCTGTGCGGCTATGGAGGATGGAGCTTGAAGATGGAGTCTTGAGGTTGCTTGTCCTTGCATCTCAAATCATGGAGCTATCGGGTTGCTTGAGGGAGGAGCTACTCATTTGGGCATCAAGGTAAGATCACTGCACCCCCGTAGGATTGGAGGCGCGTCTGCTAGGTGAGAGATGGCCATTTGTGCTCACTTGAAATGCTTGAAGCAATAAGCAATCTGTGGGTCTTGGCGGTTGAGCGTGAGCTCCCGCTACAGGTTCCAACAAGTTTGAAGACACAGATTGCATGGAGCCATGATCCCCATTACTATTTCGTTGGGAGATCTACTAAATTTGGTCCAATCATTGAAGGACCACTTGTTGCAAATTATTCAATTGCATGTGTGTGTATTACCAAAACTGAACGTGCTAGTCTTAATTACATTCACATTGGAGGAGGAAGTCTATAAGGTGCAACAAGAGCGAGTTCCATTAGGACCATTGTCCTATTCTACCATCTTGGTAATCTCTCTTTGGTTCCAAATCAAGTGATTAATAATATTCTGCTAGACAATGGGTTTGGAGTTAGAATTATCATAGTGGCCACTTGTCATGATTTTGGACTAATGAACTAGAAACTAGTCCCCTTTCTAGTCTAAATGGTGAAGATTAGCACCTCTTGCTCAAATGGCCCTAGTTGTGGCAAGCACATGTCAATCATAATTGGGATGATCGACCAACAATCAGCTGTCAAGGACATAATAAAATCAAAATATTATCAAACAGGATTTTGCGTCCATCTGTAGCTTGTTGACTAGTGGTAGCAGAGATAGTCAACATGGTGGATGGCTTGGATGATGATGAGGAAGCTGCATTCCTAGTAGCCAATGCACACTTAGAACCATTTTTTCTAGTGGATATCATGTAGATTGGTCAAATAGTATTTGGATCCCCATTCCCCACTATATCCTACCTAGGAGTTGGTATCAACATAGGACCAAATTTTCCTAGGTACAAAAATATTGAGTCCAAATTCTAAAGCAGAAGGGGCTCAAGCTACAGCTATAGCCAAAATTAGATGTAGCAAAAGTTCTTAGATAGAAAAGTGAATTTGAAGCACAAATGCAACAAGTGACTAGGGTCACGAAGGATGCTCTCTCTACCTTCTATCTTGGCTTGAAAGAAGCTAAGTTGGTAAAAATCAGTGCTCACTTGTAGCCTAAATTCCGAGAGTAGCTCATTACTCTCTTGACAAAATTTAAAAATTTCTTCACATGGGATTATGCTAACATGAAAGGATTGGGTGCTCGATTGTATTAACATTAGATTCCACTCAAACCAGATGTTGTACCATCTACATGCAGTAGTATTGCATGAATCTGCACATGACTAAGTTGGTGATGTAAGAACTAGATTAACTCCTTTGAGTCAAATTTATTACTCCAGTGGATTAGCCAGAATGGATTTCTCTAATAGTCATTGTACCACGGAAAAACAAGAAGCTATGTATTTGTGTAGATTACAAGAAAATGAATGTTGCCACTATTTCAGATCCCTTTCCCATTCCCTATCTTGTCAGCATTCTAGATGAGGTCACTAACCATGAGATGTATTCCTTTATGGATGGCTTTAATAAGTACAATCACGTCTGACTTGCTCCAAAAACTTGCTCCAAAAGATCAATCTAAGATGGTCTTCATTATAGTATGGGGCGTCTTTGTCTATACAGTGATGTGGTTTGATTTGAAGAATACTCTAGCTTCTTTTCAAGCAGGATATGTAGGAAATCTACGGGCCTTACTTGCTAACTTCCGTATTTTTGGACGACTTGAGTGTCTTGGGTATATTACTTCTCCACTTGCATCATCTTTGGATTTGTTTCATCAAAATCTGTGAAGTAAGTCTTAGTCTTAACCCCATGAAGTGTGTATTTATTGTAAAAGGTGGTGTTCTAATGGGCCATGTTACTTTAGGATATGGCATTGCTATCAACCCCTACAAGATGGCTACCATTATGTAAGCCACGATTCTAGATTCCCCATCCACTCTACTGTAGTTTTTGGGGCAAGTTTTCTGGCATGGATGACATCTATGTGTCCTAGCCTATGTATCTATCCCTTTGAATTAGTTGGACCTCATTCCTAAATCGATCTTTACCTAAAATGAGGTAGTGGATTTGGCCTTTTGACATCTCCAGCTCTTACTTTCCAACGTCCCAATCTTGGTTCCTCTAGATTGGACAACAATTTTATGTCTTTGTGGATGCATTAAATATTGCAATTGGTATTGTCATAGTACAACAAGATACCAATGGATAGTTTAGGCCTATTTTATATGCTAGAAAATGGCTCTCTTTTGGTGATTAAAAATATTCATTTACTAAAAGAGAATGCTTGGAATGATCTACTCATGTGAGAAATTTTGGCACTAGCAGATTGGCTAGATGGATCCTCTTACTCTAGGAATTTGACTTTAAAGTGGTGCATAGGCCTAGAGCACATCATGTAATTGGTGACTTCCTTTCCTAGCTAGATTTTGGAAAAGCTCCTCTAGGAGTGGATGATGACCTTCTTGATGCCCAATTGTTTTTTGTAGTAGCTGATTGTCTAGAACTTGACCCACCCAATCCTCCTTAGATGTGGCGTGAAGAAAATCTAGCCTTCTTGGACTCAGAATAAGTCCCTGACCACATTCCAATGGACCAACCAAACAATTGGCTCTTTTGAGTTGGCATTTTGAATACATTGTAGGTGAGCTCTATCACAAGACACTATTTGGACCGCTATATGCATTGTTCTTTCTATGGAGAAAGATGTCATGATGGAGGAAGATCATCATGGTATTGTTAGAGGCCACTTCACACACCTGATGTTACTATCCAAAAAATTCAACAAGCAAGACTATGGTGGCCTACCATGCATGGAGATATCCACTAGTTTGTTAGAAAATGTGATTCTTGTTAACAGTTGGTTAGCCGCTTTCTTGGGATTGGTTACTCCTTCACTCGATCTTGTTGTAAAATGGAGACTAGACTTTGTCTGCCCTATCAGAGCTATGACATCTTACATCAAATTAGCTGTATTCTCACTATAGATTAGTGTACCAAGTGGGTAGAAGCTTGGGGACTTCCAAAAAATTTAGAATAGGTAGTGTCTAAGTGCTTATTTAAAGATATCTTTACCCACTATGGTTGCCCCCAATAGAATCAGTGAGTGATCAAGGGAGTCACTTTATAAATAAGGCCATCTAGCATATGACTTCCTTCTTCATGGTAGTTCATAAGAGATCCTTTCCCTACTATCTGCAAGTGAACAACCTCAAAAATCAATAAATAAGACCCTATGCAAAATTCTTATAAAGTTGGTAGAGCATCACAGGATAGATTGTGATATCAAGCTCCTAACTACATTATAGGCTTACCACACATCCTTCAAGGTGGAAACATGCTTGACTCTTCACAAGCTTGTTTCTAGCATCGAGACACTTATGCCTTTGAAATTTATAGTTCCTAGTCTTTAGATTGCGGTTGAAGTTTGTCTTCTTCTGTAGGAATCCCTTCCATTCTAGATGGAGAATTCTTACAAAGCTAGATGAAGACAAGATTGGGAGTTCCTATCTCTTGTTCAAAGTCCAATTCAGGAAGAAGAACCAAGTGAATTGCCTCTTTAAGAACTGGCTCTTCAACTGAGAACAAGCGATGCTCCTTTTCAAGACTCAAATGGGTAAGCTACTTGGCAAACTAAAGATGTGATGTAACATTCCATTTTGGATTTTTCATATAACTGCATCTAATTATTTCTACTTGTTTGATTTATAGGGAAATCTCTTTCTACAGCCAATTAATGGATTTTGATTGTAGCACTACTATGTGGAATGATTCGTGTGCCTCTTTCAAGTTACTTTGGAGTGCCCTCCAAACATAGAAGTGGCTCCTTCCATGCTTAAAGTATCCCCAGTTTGACCACAACATCCTAATGATTGCCGATATCTAGATTAAATGTGATCTTGAGTCTACCACTGAATATGGTGATGTGGCCCTTATTAAATATCCTCCATCATATTTTAGTCAAGCCTCTACTACATGCAGTGGTACAATGCATCAAGAGGTGTTCGGTACTTATATTCCCATGGTCACGTAGGTTGACATGGAAAACATTCATTGACCACATTGAAACCCCTCAACCCCCATGCATCTAGCCCTCTCACATTACTCATCATCATCTTTCTCTTCATTGTGTTTTATATTCTTTTTGTTGCTCCCTTGTGCTCTTGATGCACTGTACAACTCTTATCTCCTTTGCCATTGCCACTTGCCTATCATCACTAGCCATGGCTACCTCCATTCTTTGCCTTGACAAGGTTACCCCAATGCTCCTAGACTACAAGGAGGCTATCAACAACAACCATTGGGTGCACCACCTATACCTCGATGCCTTCCTTGTGATACCATGGGAAAACACCCTAGTCCATTGAGCTGATTCTTCTAAAACTACACCAAGGTCCTCAAGTTGAAGTGGAAGGACATACATATGACTTTACTTCCCAACATGTGTAGGAGCACCTTCACCTTCCTGTGGATGGACATGTGTGGCCACACTTCACCTTCCTCTTTTCCCCTCCAGCCATGGTGAATCTTGCACACTCCATTCCTAACAATGATACTGAGCACTCCTCCCCTTCATCTCCATAGGCTACTACTTGGATTGAAATAGTGTTGGGACCAAAACTAGGCTACTACTTGGATTGAAATAGTGTTGGGACCGATACTAACTCTATGGCTCTAGTCTAGCCTCTACGCTCAACCAAAACACCCCATGGATGTGTGGCTAGGAGCGTATGGAGGATATGCTCTCTAATCTAACTTACACATGCATTTGTACCATTTATAGTCCAATGGATCCCTTCCTGACTTCAAATAGTTGGAGTTTCCAAACAGATCGGTGTTCAGCATCTCATAGGACATACACAAGAAGCACCCTCAGGTGACTGTTGCAGCCCCACTTTGACTCTCCTATACCTCAGGGATTAGCCCCATGATGCGCTTCTCAAACATACAACACATAGGACGCGTAGTCCTCTCTTTATAAAAATTGTTCCAGGAGATAAAGTATAGTCCTTAGTGACTTGATCCCCAAAGAAACGAACGTACTAATCCTACAACTTGGGACTTCTCTCGCTCTCAACATGGGTCAACATTTATGAAACCAAGTGCTATGTAATCCAGGAGGAGCTGATACTCGTTTGGTACCATGTATATGGAATGCGATGCAAAGGTGAATGCCCATGAGTGTATAAATAATTTATTTAATCAAATCAGCAATGTGGATGTGCACAATCAATTCTTTTCGTGATATTTATACTACTAGCATATTTGCTTTGTTGCATAAGGGATAGCACTAAGTATTCTCGTGCTATTGAACCCTTAACTTTTAAGATAAACACATCTTATATGTAAACTGAATTATAAAAATTATATTTCAACCTAGATTTAGCACTCATGATCCATCCCATCCCCTCTCTATACTGTTTAATGTTATGCTTGCGGTGGTAGGTGTAGAGAGTGTTTTCCTATCATTTTCTTGTCCAAAAAGCAATAAATCATGCACTACAACATATAAATGAGGATAATCTAAGGCTAAATCTCATGCCTTAGGCCCACAATACATCCACAAACACATTTATAATTTTTGTAAAATTTTGGTACATAAAATCTATTTTTAAAATTTTCTTGATTTATTTAAAATAAAAAAATACATTTCTCTAAATTTTTTGAGTCAAAAAATTAAGTCACGCTTTAATCCATGTTAACATTCAATCTTATCCCACATGAACACAATTTAATTGCCCGAAAATGACAAAAACACCATTTTCCTTTAAAAATACACTTTTCGGGTTTACAAAAATTAATAACTCATAATTACGGGTATGGATTCTTAATTTTATGACACATTGCCCTCAAACATGTTGCAACCAAGCATCAAACAAATTTTTGTTACACATGAACGAGAATTGCATCATAAATTGTCAAAAAAGATTTGAATTTTCATTGAAAAAGGGCCTATTGCCTTTTCTCCAATTTTGAGAATTAATATTTGCATTTTTGGGCAACCACCAAACCTACCATTGATCCTCAAATTGCACTGGCCATCATTTATGAGCATCAACATGATCTCGCAATCTGGCGTCGGACAATTGGTATTCATTCCAATCTCTTCCCATTTACTTACGCATGAACCGTCTTAAAGAGGGGAGAGAGAGAGTAGAGAGAAAGACAAATTTCTATTCTCCCTCTTCAAGCCACCATTTTCTATGTGGAGACACATGAATTAGAGGGAAAAAATGTTGGAATCGGCTTGTGTGATCAAATTGGTGGGTTATTTATAGCCTTTATAGGCTCCCTTCTCCATAAATCACCGTTGCGACTTCATGGTGGCATTTTCCTACTGCACGCATTGAATCCCCCCCCCCCCCCCCCCCCCCCCCCCCCCGCCCCCATCAAAAAACTCTGAGGAACTAAGGCTCCCAAGGGCCATGCCCTTTCAAGTCACCCAAGTCCCTTTACACTATGGGTGCTTGATATTCAGCTTCTTCCACATCCCAGTGCCCGATTCCAATTTCAAGAATTTCTACGTCTGAACTGCCAAAACTTATCCTGCGTCTAACACCCTGAAAAATTTATAACCAGCGTGAAGTTTGGCTTTTGAAGTAACTTAAAATCCCGTCTTCCATGCCACTTAAAATTGGATCCACATCTTTTGCTTCTATTGAGCTCCTTACAGTCTTATCATTTGGCACT
This sequence comes from Lygodium microphyllum, assembly GCF_053477565.2. Taxonomy (NCBI): domain Eukaryota; kingdom Viridiplantae; phylum Streptophyta; class Polypodiopsida; order Schizaeales; family Lygodiaceae; genus Lygodium; species Lygodium microphyllum. Next base: position 128,944,710 of record NC_141143.1, read on the forward strand.
TGTCTGGCATTTCCCTGGTGTTTAAATTATTTCGCTCTCATTGGTGCCCATGGGATAGGGTTACTCAGCCTATCAAATTCATGGACTGATCTGCACATAAAGAAACTAGCAAGAGCATCAAGCTTCTTCAAATAAGAATACACAACAAAATACAAACACAACTCTCACTCTACCCCTTGACAAAATCAAGGTATGAAAATCCATAAGGGATAGGCCAAGTATAACCTGATAGAGGTTTAGAGCGAGTCACTTAATTGATTGCTCCAATGCAGGTAGGTTGAAAAGAACTATCAAAGAAGTCATCCTAAGTAGTGGTTAGAACTACCTACCTACCCTAGGACAATTGGACTAGGAGCTCCTACTAGGCGAGGACTCCTATAGCTTGATCTTTCATTTCCAACTACTTTTAATTGGCCACTTCTTAATATTTCAGGACTTGATACTCGGGCCTGTAAAAAGGAGGGAGCTGAGCGTAGTGACCCAAGGAGAACAGGGCATCGGCCTCGGGTCCTATCTCGATACCCAAGAACCTACCAATCTCTTGCAAGGTGGCACTTAATCCTTTTCCTTTCGCTCACTTTTATTTTTTCTCCAACCTTCCTTATTTCTTTTTTGGCTAAATGTCACCCCAAGGAAGGGCAAGACATCCCCAGAAACCTACTAGGCCTTCGCAAGGCGATGAACATGTGCTCAAGTAAGTTTTCATTTCTTTTTTTTAATCATTTTCTTTTAAGGGGGGTTAGAACCCCTTTCTGCACACCTTTGTATACTAGGTTTTTCATAAATATTCATCATTTTCTTTCTTTATTTTTTTTGGCAGGCTTCCCTAACTGCCTTACTACTAACAAAACTTCCTAGAAACAGCTACCTAGTAGGCTAACAGGATAGTGTTACTTAGGACTGCCTAAGAAACAAGTCTTTCAATGCTTGACAATGCCTTTGCAGGAGGTAGGCAACCACTCAAACCTCCCTCAGATGTTCTTAACTTACCGGGACTTCATGCCTTCACCTACCAGTCCCCAAAAGAAGAAAATCCCCCACAAACACATACACATTTAGATTAAGGGAAAAAAAAACTTAGAAAGGAAGAAGTACACCTAGACTTGGCCACAAGAAGCTTTAGTGTAGTAAGAGACTCCCTTCAAGCATTTCTTTAGACCCGCTAGATGAAAAATACAACAAAAAACCATTAAACGTACTTGCACCGAGTAGGCACATGGCCCTCTTGGCCTAATGATATTGTGAAAAAACAAATGGCTCTCTTGGCCTAAAGAAGTAGAGCATTTCACGTCAAAAGAATGGCCCTCTTGGCCTAAAAAGCATAGGTCATTATGCTCTTGCCAAATATGACCTAGTTGGCATATGAATTGCATCTTATTAGACTAACCAAGTAAAACCAAAGTGAAATAAGGTGTGAGGGCTAGCCTCATGCCACATATGCATGCTAGCTCACTATAATTCAATCATTGAGTTTTAATCTTGGACTTTTTGTATATCCACAAGTCCAAGCCTTCCCACTGATATAACATCAATATGGGCTATTCATTTTTGTATGATATTAGCTAAACGAATGACCTCCTTGGACTCATATATTCGAGATATATTCCACCTTGATAATCATTCCAATAGATTGATCATCCAACCTTTCTAGAGTCCCCTCCTACAGGGAGAATCATAGATTATGCTCATTGAAACCTTCCCTATTTGGATTTTTGAATGTGTCATTGTTAGAAACTAGACTAGATAGGGCTTTAGTCTTAGGCCCACCACATCGATGCATCCCAGAGTGGTGCATATTGTTAGATGTATCATTATGGCCTCTAGTATCATCCACTTGGGAATTTACCATGGTATATCAACTTGGAATTCTTGGCCTCTCATCTAGCACACCAACCACACTTTTAGAGATTTTGGGACTCAAACCTATCTCCTTTTAATCATTGTATGACTTGATTGGATGCCACCACTCCTTTTTTTTACATTCTTTCATGATAACTAACCTATATTGGCTCATTTGCTGCCTATCACTTGATCTAAATTGGATCATTTTACTAGATCCAACTCTAGGTGGATCTTCACCATTGGAAAACCTAGGTTTCCTATCACCTTGGCTCTCAATAGTTGAGATAGCCTCCATATGGTAGCATATATTAGCTTTGTTTTGGGGGGTGATCTCATTGACATGATTTTGTTTCAAACTTAGACAAGTGAAGGGTTGCTTAACTCCTCTACTTTCCCCTTTAAGTCTACACCAATTTCCATCTAGCTCATGGTTTTGAAACATAGGATTGGCTACACTAGGATGCTAGGGTTCTTGGGCCTTGGGATATTTATAGTTAATGCCAAGCTCCCTAATATACTTGTCATCTGCACCTCCGGTGTGACTAACATTCAGCAAATGTTGCCAATCCTTATGAATTTCAAGGGTTTGGGGAAAACTCCAATAGCTCTCCCAACACCTCTGAATATATCTCTCATAATCTTTTGCTTGAACCTTTGCCTCCTTCAGTTACTTAGGGTCTCTCATCTGAACTTGGAACTGCGTGTTTATTTCCAAGCCACTGACAAAGAGTTCACCAAGCACATCTTTTGATAATTGACTGACTTTCCTTGGCGCCAAAGCTTTAGAATGTCATCAAAGGCTCTCATGTACTCTTTGATGGAGGTATATAACTCTTGCCAAATCTGTAAAAGCTCTCCCAATACCTAAGTCATGGGAACCTTCTTCTCATATTCATCTAAAAATCTATCACATAATTTGTCAAATGATTTAATTGACCCTCTTGGGAGGATCCAATACCATTTCCTAGCCTCTCCCTTTTGGGTACTTGAGAATACAAGCATTCGATGTATATCATCAAACCCACTTGCATGGCAAGTTAGGTTGTATTATTTTAGTGCAACATTGGATCCTCATCCAATAGCCCTTAAGACACTGGCTGATCCTTGTAAGGAGGAGGGCATTTAGTCCTCTTCTTTGGGGTCATCAAGATGTTCGCATTCCTCTTGACTTAATACTAGCATGTCAGGGTCATTAATCTCTTCCATTTCCACCTCTAACATTGTGGAAGAGTCACTAGTTCCTTGGACTTTCCTTTCTGCCAACTCACAAAGCGATTTAGGGAGTCCAACACTATGTAATAGGGAATCTAACCTGTCATTCACTAGTGGTACTTTAGCAAGTCTATTCTCATCTACCACCACTTTGCTAGAACATAGGACACGTCCCAATAGAACCTTTCTTGCTAACAATGGTTTTCCACACACATAGACATCATCCAATGCTTTATGGATCTTAGCAATTGCACTACGTACCCAACTATGTCAGGCATCGGATATATTCTCAAATCCTAGTCATATATTATTGTGGGCATATTAACCATTGTCATCATAGTCTTTTCATCTAAAAAGTCATCAAATCATTAGTGGATGACTGTATCCTCTTAGCCTCACTTTTGCTTTCTAATGTTTTCTCTAACTCCCATGGCCTATTAATCTCAAAAGTCACTCTATGGGTACTTTCCTATAGTGGCCCAAACTTGAGCATGGTGTCACTTCTGAGGTAGAGGCTAAAATAGCTAGCCACATGACCAACCAAAGATCCCACTAAACCATTTAAGATCGACAGAGTATCTTTTGGGTTATGGGGATTTCTTAGACTAATCATCATACTGATGACCAAGGCTTTAATTAGCCCAAATTTAATATCCATCGCTTTAGGGCCGCTCCCAATTAGAAACATTAAAAAAAAAATGTGTCCCTTATAGCCAAGATTCAAAAACCACCACTTATTGGCAGCTCTCAAAAAATGCACCACCTGTTGGGACCAAAATTGGGCCCAACACTAACTGTAAGGCTCTATCTAAGCCTCTATGCCCAACCAAAATACCCTATAGTCTCGCGGCCAAGAGTGCATGGAGGGTATGCTCTCTAATTTAACTTATACACACATTTGTATAGTTTATAGTCCAACGGATCCCTTCTCGACTTCAAATAGTTGGAGTTTCCAAACAGATCGGTGTTCAGCACCTCCTAGCACATACATAGGGAGCACCCTCGGTAGATTGCTGTGGCCCCACTATGACTCTCCTATACCTCGGGGATTGGCCCCACGATGCACTGTTCAAATATATAACACATACATCACACATTCCTCTCTTTATAAAAATTATTTCAAGAGATAAAATATAATCCTCACTGACTTGATCCCCAAAGAAACGAACATATTAACCCTACAACTTGGGACTTCTCATGCTCTCAACGTGGGGGACCATTTATGAAACCAACTGCTATGCAATCCAAGAACTGATACTCGTTTGATACCATGTATATGGAATGCAATACAAAGATGAAATGTCCATGAGTGTATAAACAATTTATTTAATCAAATCAGCAATATGGATGTGCACAACCAATTCTTTTCATGATTTTTATACTATTAGCATATTTGCTTTGTTGCAAGGGATAGCACCGAGTATTCTCGTGCTATTGAACCCTTTAAATTTTAAGATAAACATGTCCTATATGTAAAGTGCATTATAAAAATTATATTTCAACCTATATTTAGCACTCATGACCCTCCCCTCTCTATATTGTTTAATGTTATGCTTGTGGTGGTAGGTGAAGAGAGTGTTTTCATGTCATTTTCTTATCCAAAAAGCAATAAATCACACACTACTATAGCATGGAAATAGAGGTAAATTGAGTCTAAACCTCATGCCTTAGACGCACCATACATCCATAAACACTTTTATAAAATTTTGTAAATTTTTGGAATATAAAATCTATTTTTTCCATGTAAAACTCATTTATCTTGATTTATTTTAAATTAATTACAATATTATCTTATTTTTCTAAGTTTAAAAACTAATTCACACTCTAATCCATCTTAATATTCAATCTTATCCCACATAAACACAATTTGATCGCCCAAAATGACGAAAACACTATTTTAAAAAAAATGGTTTTTAGATTTTCAAAAATTAATAACTCATAATTATGAGCATAGATTCTAAATTTTATGATATACAACTGTTGGAAGAGAGGGAGAGAGATAGAGTGGAGCGGAAGATGAGCCTCAACTCATTGTTATTCTTTTTCCATTATTCTTTCATCATACTATCTGAAAGAGACTTACACACATAGGTATGACTAACCAAGACTATGAGTCACTGACTACACCGACTTATTGAATGCCACACACGTGTACAGCTGTATCCAACTAATGTCGGTCACACATATAAAGATAGACTGACTAAACACTCCCCCTCAAGCTCAAACCATCTGATAAACTCCAAGTAGTTGTCTGAAGTATATGAACTTTTCTTTACCAAGACAGTTGGTAAATATATCTGCTACTTGGTCTTCAGTCTTCACATGAATCAATTCAATTTGCCCTGTAAGAACCATTTCTTTGATGAAATGGTAGTGAACCTCAATATGTTTGGACCTAGTATGGTAGACAGGATTTCTAGCCAACATAACACTGCTGAGGTTATCACAATGCAATCTCACTTTGCTTTCTAGCAAGATTCCCAAGTCTTTTAACAATTTCATCAACTAAACTGCTTTACAAGCCGCTAAGGTAGCTCTTGTGTACTCAGCTTCTGTACTAAACAATGCAACAGTAGGCTGTTTCTTACTCTACCAACAACTGATCATACTGCTGCCCAATCCAAATGCATAACAACTGGTTGACCTCCTGCCATAGGCACAACCAGCCCAATTAGCATCAGTAAACCCTGTCAAGTTAAGGGATTTTCCATATGCATAAAACAACCCATAATCTGTAGTACCCTTTACATATCTCATGATCCTCCCAACTGCATGTAAATGTGGTTTGTGAGGCTTCTGCATGAACTGACTAATCAGTCCCACTGCATAACATAAGTCAGGACGAGTAATAGGCAAGTATATCAAGCTGCCCACCATCTGTTGATACATGGTCACATTCTCTATGTCATTCCCAACATCAATTTGCAACTTGACATTCTGATCAAGAGGTGTCTCTATAGGTTTGCATTTAGACATACCATACTTCTGTAACATGTCATGAGCATACTGCTTTTGTAGCAGCCATATACCTTGAGGCGTAGAGACTACCTCAATCCCTAGAAAATACTTTATTTCAACAAGGTCTTTGATTCTAAATTCAGCCTATAAACATGATTTAATTTCAGCAATTCCCTATACATCATCTCCAGTGATGATAAGATCATCTACATGAACCACTAGAAACACATATCCATGATCTGTCTTCTTCGTGAACAGACTAGGATCTGCGCATCACCCAATCTAAATCCATGTTGTTGTAAATAACTGCTAATCCGAGCATTCCATACTCTAGGTGCCTGTTTCAGACCATATAAAGCCTTTTTCAGCTTATATACATGTGTAGGAAAGTCCGAGTGAACATAGCCTTCAGGCTGCTCCATATATACTTCCTCAACCAAATCACCATTCAAGAAAGAATTCTTGACATCCATTTGCCATAATTTCTAGCCTTTGCATGCTACCAAAGCAATGACAGTTCTGACTATTGCCATTTTAGCCACCACTGGACTGAAAGTCTCCTCATAGTCAAGGCCATATTGCTGTGCATACCCTTTTGCAACCAGCCTGGCCTTATAGCGTTCTAATGAACCATCTGACTTGCACTTAACCTTGTACACCCATTCGAAGCCAATGGGGACTTTGCCTTTAGGCAACTCAACCAATTCCCATGTCTCATTTTTAGCCAGGGTAGCATAATCCTCATCCATGGCAACACACCGGTTATCATCTGTAACTGCATCATCAAACTTTGTAGGTTCTTTGTAACTTGTCACACTAGCCATATATGCATAATGGTGGGCTGAATAACCAGTGTATGTAAACCTGTCAATTAGTTTTCTGACTTTTTCAGATCTTCGTAACTGTGGCTCACTCTGAGCTTGCCTCTCATGAGGCAGTACATAATGACTCTGCCTTGCTCCAGGCGTCATAATGGACAGAATGCCCAACTCACTATCCAAACTGCCGCTGTTGGATGACTCATAATCTGCTGTAAGTGGACCTGTCACATCCTCAAGAATGTTTTCTTTTCCCTTATCCAATCTCCCCATCACTGACATATCTATGTCAGTGGACGTAGGAGTACAACTTCTCCCCATCACTGACATATCTATGTCAGTGGACGTAGGAGTACAACTTCGCAAGTAGCCTGACCAAGGACTTATTGTAGGTGACCCATCACTTGTAGGACCACTCATAGATGTACTCACTATAGGTGCATTTTTAGCATTACTAGTGCTGGGTGATCCATCAGTAGCCATTGCAACAAGATTACCATACCACAATGCCAGCTCATCAAAAACAACATCTTTGCTAATCAATGTCTCATGTGTAGACGGTACATAACACTTGTAAGCTTTTCGTTCTTGTGCATAACCAAGGAACACATTCTTCACAGCTTTAGGATCCAATTTCTTCCTCTTTTCATCAGGAACATGCACATATGCAATGCTGCCAAATACCTTCAAGTGTGAAATGTTAGGCTTATGACCATACAACCTCTCATATGGAGTTACATCATGAATCCCTATTGTAGGGGTTCTATTCAACACATAGACAGCATTCACTACTACTTCAGCCCAACAACCATTTGGTAAACTCTTCTCATTCAGCATAGCTCTTGCTGATTCCATCAATATCCTATTTTTCCTTTTTGTTACACCATTTTGCTGTGGTGTATAGCTGCAAGTTAACTGTCTTTCAACCGATGCTCATATGCACATTATTGATGTCGGATCACTTGTGGATGTCTTGAACTATCTTTGGAATGCATTTGCAAGGTACTGTCAAAGTAATTAGAGACATATTCTCACCTCCATCTGATCTAAGACATGAAATTTTATAGCTCAACTCATTTTCAGCATGCTTCTTGAAGTCCTTGAATGCATCAAACACATCATCCTTATGTTTTAGTATGCAAAGCCAAGTATACTTGTTGAAATCATCAATGAAGGATACATAGTAACGAGCACCACCAAACGAAGCATTATGAGACAGACCCCATACATCTAAATGTACCAACTACAAGGGTCGTGAGCTATTCCGTACATGTCTCATAAATGGAAACCATGCCTGCTTTCCAAACTGACATGCATCACGTACATGTCCAAAGTCATGATACTTGAACTCAGGCAGTCCAAGCACAATCTCCTTGTGCTGTATAGATTTTAGCTTTTGTACATTCACATGGCCAATCCACTTATGCCATATCTGAACATCCCGTATAGCACCATCATCATGTGTAAACATGGATGCTTTCAATTCTGGAATTGACGCGTCAAGAGTAAACATTTTGCCATCTCTTCAACCTCCAGCAATCAATTTGCAAGCATCCATCTCTATTAAATCTCACTTGCAGATTCTGTTCTGCCATCTGTCCAACTAATAAAAGATTCTTGATTATTGTAGGTACATGTAGTACATCATGAAGACTCTTTTTCTTTCCATCAGGCATCGACAATGGAACAATTCCTGTGTGCTGAATGTCATGTTGGGTGTCATCCCTAGTACACACAACCATGTGAACCTGCAACCATGTCATCAAACCATTCTCCATGGGGTGCTATATGATTTGAAGCCCCTAAATCAATGTACCATCTCTCATCTATGTTCTACCTAGATGCATTCTTACACACATGCTGCATGGCAAAAAATCTGTCAATGTGCTCATCATGAGCACCGCTAGAAGATGCATAGTGCCCATGTTGTTTTCCCTTTGCCTTCATATCTCCCTGCTTCTTGTAATAATCCTTTGCAATGTGTCTATATCTGCCACAGTAATGACAGTCCTTATCTCTGTTTGATCATTTGACTGCCATAAACCAGATCCACCACCTCTACCATGGGGTGATCTCCGCCTACTTCTAAAGCCACCAGATCCACGCTGGCCCTGTGTATTTGTGCCATGCCAAGCATTCTACTGATGCTATCCCCATAATCATTTTCAGTGTCTCCTCGACCTCGAAAAGAGCCATAGCCTATGCTGCCTCTACCATGCTGGCTAGAGTAAAGAACAATGTCTCTACTTTGAGACGTATTAGAACATGTATTCAGCCCAAGCTTAACTTCCTCATGCAGCAGCAAAGCAATCAGCTCATCTCAATCGGGGAATTCAGCTCGCACAGAAATAGACGTATGAAATGCTTTATACTCTTTGACAAGTCCATTCAATGTCAATGCAATCATATCATCCTCAGACACTAAAGATTTAATGGTGGCAAGCTGATCCACTATGTTATTGATCTCTGTAGTGTAGGCCTAAATGCTTCTGCCATTCCTAGACATGCTATTGAATTGTTGATTTAGTTGAATCTTTCTTGCATGTGTTACATTTCCATAATTCTTCATGAGTATGTCCCATGCATCCTTTGGGGAACTGCATCCAGTAATCTGTATTTGTCGAATTCCTTTCATGTGTTTCAGGTTCAGCCTCATCACTTGTACATAAGTCCCAATAACCTTTGCCAACCAAAAAATTCTTCATACATAACTTCCATAAGGAAATTTTTTTTTGTCCAACTTTTCTCCCACAATTTGAGTGATATTGTCAATGCCTTGAGCATTTGCCGTAGTTGCAGCCAAGGTATTCAGTGATGTATACAACCTGTAAGTATCTGACTCCTTTTCCTACAGTTCAGGACTAGTTTCCTGCTATTCAGGATAGTTTCCTGCAATTCATGATAGTTTTCCTGACAACCTGCTTGCTATAAATTGTATTCCAACAATGAAAAAACACAGTCAAATAAGCATAAACCAAGCTCAAATAAGTTCAAAACATTTTATGGAAGTGGCAAAACATCCTAGCAACAAACTATGTCCATACAAGTATCAATGTTTGTACTGTATGTTCCAAATACAGCCGGCCAACTACTATAACCAACAGTATTTTCTCTATTAAAATAAGAGTATTCAGACCTCAAAATAGCCTCAGAACATCTCATTCAGTTGCCACTCTATGCAAGAGTTGATACATGTCCAACCGATTAGAATATATTGCATGTATGTCAAGTGAAGATGATAGGTATCGTTCCTGCAAACAATAACTAGTCAATATCCTGGTATTACTAGCAACAAATCAGTCCAAAATTTGGACTTTCAGCACTCACAATATCCCAAAAAGTATCTACCACTCAAGTGTTATGATCCAAGCATTTGTCAGTAGCAAATACGCATCATAGATACTTCAACCCTGTAGGTATATTGTTTCCAAATTTAGGACAACAAACCAGTTCATTTGTTTCCAGCCTGCAAATAAGCTCCAAAACTGAGTATTTAACACTCAAATATCATGCTCAAATGCATGATAATAAGGGTATATACATTTTTAGGATGAAAGCCACCAGTGCTCTGGAATCACTTGTTGTTTACTACAGTAAACAGCCAGTCTGCACAGGTCTGTGCTAAATATATCAAAATATGTGAGGAATTTGAAAAAACTTTCTTCTGCAAAGTTGTAGACCACATCGAAATAGTCAGGATTTGTGAGTTGTTTCTCCAAAAACCATTTTTGTAGCAAGATATAGCTTCTGCAGAAAATCGGGCTGCAGGCACAGTCTCCTTTGATGACATCTTCTTAGATATGATGTCTTGATGTCAAATGGCCATTGCCAAGCCTTTGGGCTTCAGGCGTTCAAGTTCTGATACAATGTTGGAAGAGAGGGAGAGAGACAGAGTGGAGCGGAAGGTGAGGCTTAGCTCATTGTTGCCCTTTTTCCATTATTCTTCCATCATACTAACTGAAAGAGACTTACACACATAGGTATGACTAACCAAGACTAACTGTGGTTGAGTCACTGACTACATCGACTTATTGAATATCACACATGTGTACAACTGTATCTAGCTAATGTCGATTACACACATAAAGATAGACTGACTGAAGAGTAATGGGAGCTTGATATTCTAACAACAACCCTCAAACATGTTGTAACCAAGCATAGAACAAATTCTTGTTGCACATGAAGGATAACTGCATCATAATTTGTCAAAAAATATTTGAAATTCCATTGAAAAAGTGCTTATTGACTTTTCTCAGGTTTTGGGAATTAGTATTTGCATTTTTGGGCAGCCATTGCCATTGATCCTCAAACTACACTGGCTATCATTCCTTGACAACAACATGATGTCGTCACAATCCGATGGTACTTGCACGCTGGACAACCGGTATTCATTCCAATATCTTCCCATTTACTTGCACATTAACCATCTTCAGGAGGAGAGAGAGAGACGAGAGAGAAAGAATGATTTCCATTCTCCCTCTTCAAGCCACCATTTTTTGTGTTGTAGAGACAGGTGAATTAGAGGAAAATAATGGTGAAATTAGTTTGTGTGAACAGATTGGTTGGTCATTTATAGCCTTTATAGGCCCCCCTCTCCATAAATCACCATGGCGACTTCATGGTGGACATTTCTTGCACGCGTTCAAAAAATGACCTCCCCCCCAATAATTGAAAAATATTGAGGCACTAAGGCTTTAAAGGACCATGCCCTTTCAAGTCTCCCAAGTCCATTTACACTGCGAGTACCCAATCTTCGGCTTCTTCCACATCCAATGCTTGATTCCAATTCCAGAGAATTTTGCATGTCTATTTTGAAGTCTCGAGCTGCCTGAAACTTGTCATGTGTTGACCTGGCACTGTGAAAATCTATAAAAAATCTACAATCACTGCAAAGTTTGGCTTTTGAAGTAATTTGAATTCCTATCTTCCACACCACTTAAAATTGTCGGATCTGCGTGTTTCACTTTTTCGTTGAGCTTTGAATTTCGCCTTAAATTCTCATCATTTGGCACTTGTCTAGCATTTCCTTGGTGTTTAAATTCCACTCTCAAATAGATGGATAGCCCAACGTAGTACATGAGGATGATGCAACTACTTTTGTTAGATGTCCTAAAAGCCATGACATTGCTTTTATTGATCACCCCTTCAATGGTTCCTTGCATTAGGGTGATTGTCAGGGTGACCATGATAGGTGGGATTGTGTGTAGAGGGTCCTTTCCCTTGCTTTCTACCACATTGGTCTTTGTCATCCCTCTTCTATCGTAGCACTCATGCCTAGCACATCCTCCTACGTGGGGCTCATCATTGCTAATTTCTAAGATTGGGAGGGTTGCTCCACTAATCTCCTAATAGCCAATGCTATCAATTCCTCCTCCTACACTCCTCTTCAAGCCTCTTAAACACTTCTTCCACCCTATGTAGTTCTTTATTTTTGTCTCTAGTGGACCGGATTCTCCGGATGATGGGGATTTTCAATGTGATCTTCTTCTTTCTCCTTGTCTTGACAGCTCCGAGTCTTGCTACTTGTTGACTATCCTTTCACTCGAGGTTCGTTACTACTGAGTGGGTTGGTTGGCTTCTTTCTCTTTGATTGCTTGTTTTTCTTCCTCGCACTGATCTCTATTGAATTCTTCCTCCCCATGATCTTCTACTAAGAATGAAGTGGGAGGGCTCATTCGAGTGGGGGAGGGATGCTCCTCTTGGATTAGTGATGGTTCAAGGTTTTTCTCTACCACTTCTTCTCTTTCCACCTCCCCTAGGGATTCCTAGATTATAGCTATTAGTACCCCTCCAAACCCTATGGTTGATGCCTTGAAAGCTATTTTTTTTCTTTCTAACCCGGTTATCAACGACCTCTTTAGATGTCACCAACCCCCAAGTTGTGGATGCTATGGTCTTTTAGTTAGTTGGATGCATGCATCTCCATCGCTAAACCATATCTTCTATGTTTCTCCTTTGAGAATGGAAGCATGTTGGATTTATCCTAGTGCCATGCCATTTGGGTTCCTATCACCACACAATAGCCCACAATTAGTTCTCCTTAAAGGACATTTCTTGCACAAAAGATAAAGTGACTAAAAAGATCAATATCAAATGATGAAAGGTATAAATCACAAAATGAGGATTTCCACATCAATCAAGTCATACATTTTACAAAAGAACTTTATGGAGTATATTCATGAAAAGAAGAAGATCCTTTTCTTTGAATTTCAACTCCTCCTATTTCAGTTTACATTCATCTTTCACTTTTACCCCCTCCCCCTTTGGAAATGATGGAAATCCTTCCTAGGATTGTGGAAGTAAAGGTGTAAGGGTCTTCACTGCATTTTGGGTGTCCCTTACTGGTTCAAGAGCCAATCATAAAACTTTGGATTATACTCTAGCATCACATGACAATGCATATCTTGTGGAGAAATGCTCACTTGTATAATGTAAGTCAATATGTTGGTTAAGAGGTCACCTGCGTTGATTCAACTTGCAATGTGGAGTTCCTCCTCAATTAGGATTCTATCCAAGTATAGATGTAGCATGATATTGTTGTCTAATCACCGATTCCTTGTCATGGCTAATACCCTAAAAGAGGTTGAGGCCACATATGTCAGGTCATACTCTCAAGCCTTGATGACATGTCATTGCTCCACATTGGTCATGATTTGATAGCCCTCTTGAGCCCATTGAATGCATAGAGTATACCATTTGCATAAGAAATTTGACTTAGAATTAACTAATTGTTGAAGTTTAGCAAGTTCCTGTGGTGGCATGGGAAATTTTCCCTTCTTGTAGGAGGTGATTAAGCATTGGCTTAAGGCTTGTTCTCATGATATTTCATTGGCAATCATCTCTTTACCAATGATAGAGATCTTAGTGAAGATGAATTTGTATTCTTCCCAAGAACATGACAAGGAACCTACCTCATTTGCTATAGGTTTGTCAAGTATGCCTAGGTCCAAACGTTCATAACTTCTAGCAAACAACATGAAAGTTGAGTCCAATTATCAGATGGATGTTATAAAGTCATCCCTCATGTCCATGGTCATGTTGAAAGCCACTTCAAGAATGGATTGTCATTGTTGTGAGACAACTTAAGGGCTACTACTGGCTTTGGTTTGGTTGGACTGGACAAGTTGGGGTATGGTAGTTCCACCTTGGGATTCTCATTGGGTTTGGTGTGCTTGGTTTGAGAAGTTTGGAGGGCAATTGATGCTTTGTCTTTGGTTTTTGTAGTGGTGAACACATCAGAGTCATTAGGTGGGAGCTCATTCATGAGTGGTTGCTCATTGACACTTGGTTGAGTTTTGGGTTGATAGACCATTGGAGCACTCATGGATTGAGCACCCTTCCTTTTAGTTTTTATCTTCCCCTATTTTGATTTATGTTTTTGGGCTTTAGTTGTTGGAGTATGAAATTGAGGATGCTACATGTCACTTGAGAGTTTAGGTAGCCACACCTAGGTGTTATCTTTGTAGTAACCTTGGACATGCAATAGGGCTTTTGGGACCCATCATAACCTAGTCACCAATGAATTATAGGAGTGCCAACTCCTCTATCTAGGTCTAGAGTGTGAGGTGTGGAAACTATGAGTTCCAATTGATTGGTGTTTGTGAGACTATGCTCTCTGGTTGGGGACCCACTTGAGTGTTTGGATCTTAGCTTTGGTTATGGTCTCTAGATATTGGTGTGACTTCATTATGGGAGTATGCTGTGGTGCACGATCCACCTCCTTAGGGTTGACACTAGGTTTAACTACCAGTGGTGGCACTACATGCCCTTGGATGGTTGTGGTGCCCTTGCTGAAAGCCATTACTATTCTAACATTGCCAATGGCAAGATGTATGCACTGCGAGTCGTAGTCAACATTATAATGAACCTTTTTTTTGAACACATGACCCAACAATGATTCCTTACTAATACTTTGCTTGTTAGGCAGGACATAAAAGATGATGGATAGGCTCTTAGTTTCCATAGAAATCATTAGTTTTCATTTCCCCAAGAGTGGATAAGACTACCCTCCAAATGGATTGAGTTTTGCATGGGTTTTTTGCAATTGGGGTTGACACATGATTGTAGTCCAGTGATCATATGTTAAGATATTTGAGTTAGCTCCCTCATTGATTAGTGCATCAAAGGTGTATGACTTTTGAGCAATCACGATTATTTATAGGTAGGCTGGCGCTATTGCTTCCTCATCCTCCTCTAGTTCTATAATGGTTGCAACTCTCACATTCTTTGGTGGTCCTAACGTCGGAGCTTCATGAAGTGGATGTGAAGGAGGGTTACTTTTTTATGTGACTTTAGTTGAAAAAACCTATGTCCTCCTTCTCTAGGATTTTGAGTTTGACATTGCCTGTTTTGTTGATATTGAGAACCTTAAAAGGTCCCAATCTCTTGAATTTCATCTTTTGCTTGTGTTCCTGAACAAAGTACAACAAGATTAGGTCTCCTTGCTTGAAGTCTTATTGTTTGATATGTTTGTCAAACCAACTCTTGTGTCATGCCTTCTTGCCACCCAGATTAGGGGATGGATTGCCATGAGACAAAGTCTTAGAATAGGTGTTCTAGCTCCACCACAACTGATTTGTCCATACTTCTTTACCCTCCCATCTCTCTTGGAATGCTACTCTACTCTACTAGTAGAATTGCTTCGATTCCATAGGTCAATTTGAATGGGGTCTATCCTATGGCCGTTTTATAGGCTATCCTATAAGCCTATATACCCATAAAGTTGTTGTGAGCTTGTTGTCCCAATCATTGCGTGAAGTAGAGACAACCTTTGTTAGGACATTCATTGAGATCTTGTTTGTGGATTCAACTTGACCATTAGCTTGAGGATAATGCAGTGAGGACTTCATGTGTATTATCAATAAGATAGATAACAAAGAGCAATTATTTCATTGATGAAGTATGTGCCTTGGTCATCTTCATTGACCAACTCTATGGGACAACCAAACCATGAGATTACTTGCTCCCAAAGGAACTTAGGCATGCTCCTAGCATCATTTTTGTGATTTTCTCGAGTTTCTACCCACTTGGTGAGATAATCTGTGGCAACAATGATGTACTTGGCTTATGAAACTGTGCCACAGGGCTGATTGGATCAATGAAGTCAATTTTCCATTTCTCAAATAGTTGGCATGAAATCATTAGGGGGGTCAACTCTATTTTGTTCTTATGAATAGGGACTTTGGTTAGTTGGCACTCATCACAATGCTTCACAAACTTAGTTGCATTTGAAATAGCGTAGGCCACCATAGTTGAGACTAAGCACCTTGCTGCTGTGGTGTCTCCATTGAAATGTCCTTCAGTAATCCCGCCATGTGCTTCCATGAGCATATCATGAATTTCGTGTTCATAGACACATCGCCTTAAGAGTCCATCCTTTCCTAACTGATACAATTGATCGACAATCAATTGATAGGGTTGGATCTTCAAGATTAGTCTCCTTAATCTAGCTTTTTCTATGGGTCCTTCAAGCAATCCATCCTCAAGGATGTAGACTATATCATCCGCTCAACAATTGAGGTTTGCTATAAAAAAATCTCATTCACTGGACATTGTAAAAAGATGTATATTTGATAGGTCATTGATGATGCCCTATCTAGTCGCTTCACCTGTGGGTAGTGGGACATGTGATTTGCCATATGATGCTCTTTGCCTTTGCATACTTTCACAAAGAAGTCAAATTCCAAAAGCAGAAGTAACCATTGAGCAATGCATCCTATTGCACAATATTTGCTCACAATATAAACTAATGCTTGATGATCCAAAAAGAAGGTAAAGGGTGTCATTAGAAGATAATGTCTACATTTCTTTATAGAAAACACCATGACTAACCCTTCCCTCTCTGTTGTTGTGAAATAGTTTATTTTTGTATCACTGAGTTGTCTGCTAGCAAAGCTCATTAGATAATAAAGGTTATGCTCACTAGGTTGGCACAATACTACCTCCACGGTAAACTTTGATACATCAATATACACATGGAAGGTAATGGACCAATTTGGGGCTCTTAAGATAGGGACTAAAGTTAGAGCCTATTTAAGACTTTCATAAGCTTTCTGACATTCTTAGGTCCACTCGAATACTATCAATAGCTTGTATAAAGATCTAGCTATCAATGCATAGTTCATCACATGCTGATAGTACCTTGTGTGGCCTAAGAAGCATTAAACTCCCTTGAAGTTGATTGAAGGGGGGAGGTCTATGATTACCTTGACTTTCGAGGGTGGCTATCCAATTCCTCGACACAATGTGCCCTAAAATCCACTCATGCTTCTTCACCCAAAACTAGCACTTTAAGGGGTTTAGTGATGTGAGAGACCGTATTGTTGACACCATTCAAAGACTATTCATAGCCTTTCCAAGTGCTCTTCCTAGTTGGTGTGGATGCACAAGTCATCAATGAATACTTCCAAGCATTTTCTAAGCATGTCCTTGAAGATAGCACACATGAGGTGCTGGAAGGTAGTAGGGGCACTGGTTAACCCAAATGGCATGACTATGTAGGTAAACACCCCCTGTTTGGGTGGCAAATACCATCTTCTACTTGTCATTCTGATGGACTTGCACTTGGTTATAGCCTAAGAAGCCGGTGTATTAGCGCTGGTATGACCGCACCATGAACACAAATGAATTCCAAAGAGCTATTGTATACTGAAAAAGTGGCATGAGAGAGATCAAGAGCGAGGCATGGCGGCATGCCATGCCATTAATGCCATGGAGGACGAGACTCAACATGAACCCTAAACCCATCTAGAAAACTATAGGCTTCCTTTCTTGCCACTCTCTCTAGCATGTGGTCAATGTATGGTAACATGCACTTATCTCTCTTTGTGGTGGTTGCATTGACCTTCTTATAGTTTATGCACACTAAAATCTTCCCATTCTTTTTCATGACTATGACTATGGGTGATACCTAGTCTGTGTGCTCTATCTTGCTAATGAATCCTACCTTAAGTAGCTTATCAATCTCTTCTTTCACTACATGTGTATACTTAGGATTCATCACTATGGTCGTTGCTTCACTAATATTGCATTAGGGGTTATAGAAATGTTACGAGTCATGATACTTGGATCTATTCTTTTTAGCTTGTGTCTGAGGACCATGCAAACATGTTGGAGAATTCCCTTAAGAGATTTATGAGATCATTCTCCTCCTTTTTAGTTAGGTCATTCGCTATGTACATGGGTTGAGGCTTGTCCTTTTCCCTCACCAAGTTGACTTCCTTAACTTTGGAAGATCCTTCGATGGGTTCACTTGCCTGCTCCTTCTGCTTGGCTCCTACTAACGCCACTATTTGATTACCCTTCTTGAACTTTGTGAAGTGCTTGGTCTTGGGGTTTTTTCTTTCATTAAAAATTTGAAGACTTTGATTATTTTCTTCTCTCCTCCTATAGTCTCTTGCACCTTAAGGGGACTGGGAGGTCCCCATTGGTGCATTTGGAACAATGTGGTCAAGGCATTTCATGGTTACTATTAGAACTCACCTCTAACTCAGAGTTGTACTCACCATCATCACTGGAAGAGGCTATCTCCCCTGATGATCATGCAGCTCTAAGGCTAACTCCATTCCAAATAATGGGTGTGGTGCAAGGTTGAACCGATCCCACTTATTCATAATCTACCATCTCTAGGCATTTTAGCCAAGCTCAATCGCAATCTACCTTGGCAACTCCTTTGTTCACTCTAAATATGTTGACCTCTCGGGGTTTAGTGTCTACTTTGATTTTCTCAATCACTCTTCCATTTGTGTCATATTCTATGGTCTTTCCTTCCTCTTTGTTTCCCTCACTGATAGAACCGTAGCATGCCTTCGTACTCATCCTTAGAAACCTCATACTTGGACGGTGTGTTGTTTTTAAGGTTCCTATTCTCAAGATTTTTCTCACTCGTCATGAGAGTCAAGTTATATGATAGGTTTAAGTCATGCACCTTAATCCATCACCACTCGCTTTTGTGAGATCCTTGAGGGGCTTTAGGTTTTCAACTGGGTTGCCTGCTAGCTTACTTGATAGGTACTCAAGGATTTTATGGAGTTTCAATTTGGTAGTTGGGATGCAATAGGTGATTGGTACTAGTTGGCTGATGGAACTCTTGGCCATCATGCATAGGGACATGGTGGGTAGGTTTGAGGTTGTGGCTTTGTTGGGTTTGCTAGCTGAGTCTATATCTTGCCTATATTTAACCTCATCCTGTGAGAATGGGAGATCAATGGTTGCTAACACATGCATCCAGTCAGGCTCATCCTTAGAACAAGGACTGTACTTCATTATAGGTCCATAATCACTTCTAGCCTTTGAGTCACCCTTTAGCATGGTAGAGATGGCATCTAGGTCCATTGGTGAGGTTTTCCAAGTATCCATCTCTACTTGGACTACTTCTGATCTACTGCCTAAGAATATTATGCCATGGGCATTTATCATCTAGGTTCTGCCTAGTAGGATATCATAATCCACTCCCTTTATGACTATGAAGTTCAAGGAGAATTGGATTCCCTCCATCTTCAAAGACTAATCCTTTAGCAATCCAAAAGGTTTAACCTTCATTCCATTTGCCAAAGTGACATTGAACCATGCAATTTCTACTGGTGGCTTCCCCAAGCTTGCAAGATTGCATGGCTAAGTACACTAACTCTTGCTCCTATGTCTACTATCCCCTTTTTGCATAGTATCGATAAGTAAGATAGATGCATATTAGTGCCTTCCAAAGGCATTCACTTGTGGGGACTTCGATATTGGATTCAACATTAGGCTTGGTATGTGTGTCATGGCATCATGATGAAGCAAGTCTTGTGGTTCATGTTTATCAATTTCTACCCGTTGCTTCAATCCTTCCCATAGTGCAAGGTTTTGCATAAGTAATTCTCCTAGTGACAATGTCATATGAGTTGATATTAGTGTGGTTAGAAAATTTTCAACTATCTTTCCTCCTTTGCTTCATGGGATTTCTGCCAATGCTCTTGGGGGCAGTGCAACTATTTATGGCATCCATGCTTTGCCTATGCAGCTGTGCATGTGGTGATGTTGTCTCTCCTTCTTTCAAGTATGTGGGAGAGACTGATGGGATCATGGTTGAGAGTTCATTGATCTCATCCTCAATGATAGGTTTAGCATCTCGCAAGTGAGTTTGTTCTTTCTTTATCCATTCCTTGACCTTATTCCCACATCCTTTAGCAACCTTAGCACTTCCCTTCTCCCTCATCGTAGGAGTGAACATTTCTACTTCTACATCCGTAACCTGCTTTTCCTTTGTTAAGGTGGTCACACTCTCTATTTTGAGTGTTACTTTTGCTTCAATCCTCTTTCTTCTCCTTCGTCCAGCTCTTCTTCCTTGTAGAGGCTGCATCTAGGTTGCTAGATGTAGGTAATGAGATACTAGCTTGCTTTTTTTGGGCTCATGTCATGACATTTACAAGGATAAATGTGGCATCTTGTTGGGTGATTCAACACAAAAGAGTTTGAGAGGCACTGATGATACAATTGCCAAACTAGTGGAGGTTTTTTGCCTAGGGAAATCGACAAAACATCAGCCTTCTCTCTATTTTCTTCCTCATTTTCAAGGTAGTGAGATGAGATATGCCTTGGATGGTTCGGTCTCATGATTCTACCCTCCTCCTAGGCCTCTACTTCTTCCTTTTCCTAAAGCCAAAACCGGGATAGGCCTAAAGTCCAACAAGGGATTACCCTCCTCATCATAAGAGACATAAGGGTTCACATTTGAGTCCTCCTCTAGTGGTTCCTTTATGAAGTGCATTGGAGCATTGCTTGTGGCGGATGGGTCGGTATAGGTCCTGATGGTCTTGGGATTCCTATGGGGTTGATGTCAATCCTTGGAGTAGCTAGCTTTGAATCGTTAAGTGCAGGTAGAGCCATAAGAGACATAAGGGTTCACATTTGAGTCCTCCTCTAGTGGTTCCTCTGTGAAGTGCATTGGAGCATTGCTTGTGGTGGATGGGTCACTATAGGTCCTGATGGTCTTGGGATTCCTATGGGGTTGATGTCAATCCTTGGAGCACCTAGCTTTGAATTGTTAAGTGCAAGTAGAGCCAAAGGGGCTCCCCTTTTGAAGTAAGGCTGCCTAACTCCTAGATAGTATGGTTGAGTGTAAGGTTGCTAGTATGGCAACTGTCTTGGCAATTGGTAGTGCATAGCATCATACCCAAATCTTTTGCAATTGGCACAAAGCCAGGATCTAGGATTGAGACATTTAGATGGCAGGTGGTTCCCTCCACAATAATGCACACACTATATGCAAGATTATACTAGCCTTCATATTGACTCCTACAACTTGGTCAACTCAGATTGAGCTCAGCATTGCTTGGGTATGGTCGACACTTTTTCCTTTATCATGTTTGCTGGGGATTGTTTGTTTGCTAAGTGCTACAAAGCTCTCAATCTTTCTAATCATGTTTTTCCCTTGCTGTGTAGCCCTAGAGCTTCTCTCTTTGAGCAACTCATCCACCCATATGGCATCCTCAAAGACTCTTGCAAGCACGTCCCTTTGCAGGTTTGAGTTGCTCACTAAGGTCTTATAGAGTCCTTTGTTGTGGATCCCATTAATGAATATGGTGGAGACTACTCTCTCATTGGGTTGTTTAGCTAGTATCCTCTTATAGAGACTCCTCACATGTGTAATGTAGTCTTGTATGGACTTTTTGTCTTTTTGACTGACATTTATTAGCTTGACAATGAGGTTATAAGAGTATCCTGCCTCAAAGAATCTCTTTATATGACGAGATCCTTTAGATGGGTGAAGTCCGTCCAGTAGATCAAGTCCATCCCTTGTCTCCCAAGTAAAGAATGATTGCTTGTGCTTATTGAGTGGGGTGAAGCTATAGGGTTCATTCCATGTTTGATATTTATCTATTTTTTTGGCCACTATGGGTATCTTCATTGGGCTTCTAGTATTTGGAGTGACTCCCAGCCTAGCTAGCAATGATGCTACCAAGGTTGCCCCACTTTACTCATTGATGGTATTGTTCAACAATCACTTTGTGAGTAGATCACTCACTATAAGTTTGGCTTCTAAGGCTCTCTCCCTATTGGCATTGCCTTTTGTTCTATTTCTACCAAATAGATAGGATCCTATGAACCTCATTAAGCTCTCTCTTAGTGCAACCTATGAGCCCTTTGCTCTTGGCTATAGCTTGCTATGTACTACAATGCTATCCTTCCCAGTCTCCTCTCCTCCTCAAGGTTGACTATGATATCTATTGTTGGTCTTCCATGATGTGCTATCCTTGTTTGCTAGTCATAATGTGTGATAAGTCACCAGATGTTGTCTGGGTAACTTGCCACATTAAGGTCAAGATCAAGGTCGAGGTCATTCTCATTCAAGCTATGCCTGCCATGGTGGTTGTTTCTTGACCCACTAGTATTTCTATGAGGTCAACTAGGCCGACTAAAGATGTGCCACTCTAACCTTGACTAGTCCTTCCTTTTCTCAATGGTTAGATGATCCTATCTTCCCTAGACATTTGTTCCTAGTATCTTGGGTCACTTATCTAGTTCCTAGGGTTGCACTCCTACTAGTGGGTTTGTTTTAACTTAATTTCCTTAAGTGTGTTCCTTGTTAATCCAATCTGTCTGCAAATGTACACACACTTATACATGATAAAACTTCAATTAGAGGAAAACCAAGATGGATCAAGTAGAGGTTAGGAGCTACATACTCTCCTCCTCTTCATTATTCTTCTCCTACTATCTTCTCTGCAATCTTCTTTTTTACAAGTCTCTCATACACACTTAATACAACTATGGATAAAGCTTAGGCATTTTCCTTATTTCTCAACACTTCCCCTCAAGCCCAAAATGAGCTTGCAAAGGTAATACTCCAAGTGCACTCCTAAAATACTCAAACTTATCTTTACCTAATGCTTTGGTAAAGATATCAGCAACCTGGCCATTTGTTTTGACATGGACCAAGTCAACCTCTCCATCAATGACCTTCTCTCTAATGAAGTGATAGTGCACTTCTATGTGTTTTGTCCTCACATGGTAGAGTAGGTTTTTTGCCAACATAATGCTGCTAATGTTCTCACAATATATGATGACACCATCGTCAATTTTAATCCCCATTCACATAAAACCAATCTCAGCCATGCTTGCTCACATGCTGCCAATGCAATACCTCAATATTTAGCTTTTATACTTGATAAAGCAACTGTAGGTTGCTTTTTTTTGCTCCAAATTACCATGGCTGATCCAAATGAAAATGTATAACCATTGGCGGATCTCCTATCTATAAAGTTACTTGCCCAATAGTCTGCATCAGTATACCCAAACAAGGTAGGCTTTATTCCCTTCTCATAGAATAAGCCAAATCCAGCTATCTTCTTCGCATACCTTAGAACTCTCCTCACTACATCCAAATGTGATTTACATGGTCTTTGCATAAATTGGCTAATCAATCAAATATCATAACTCAAATCTGGCTTTGTAATGGTTAAGTAGATAAGACTACCAACCATCTTTCTAAACATAGTCACATCTTCCACATACTATCCATCATCAATCATTTTGATGTTTTGATCGAAGGGAGTATCCATTGTTTACATCCTATCATGCCATACTTCTCTAACATCTCCAAGGAATACTATCTTTGTACCAACCAAATACCATGAGGTGTATCAATAACCTCAATGATAAAAAAATATCTCAATAGACCAAGTTCCTTTATGTCAAATTCCTTATGAAGACCATGCTTAACTTCAACAATCTCCTCCTCAAGTGTACCTGTAATAATGAGGTCATCAACATAGATGAAAATCACAACCATACCATCCTCTATATGTCTCACATAGAGTGATTAATCAGCCATACTTTGCTGAAATCCCATGCTACACAAGAATTTGCTAATCCTCTCACACCAAGCTCTTGGTGCTTGCTTCAGTCCATACAATGCCTTCTTCAACTTGCATACATAATGTGGGTATTTAGGATTCATATACCCTTCAGGCTGATCCATGTACACTTCCTCTTCTAAATTCCCATTCAAGAATGCATCTTTTACATCCATTTGATACAATTTCCAGCCATATATAGAAGCCAAAGCAATCACTGATCTCACTGTATTAATCTTTGCCACTAGATTGAATGTCTCCTCATAATCCAATCCATATGTTTGTGCATAACCCTTTGCAACCAGCCTTGCTTTATACCTTTCTAGAGAATCATCCCATTTTCACTTGACTTTGTACACCCATTTGCAACCAATTGATTTCTTTCCATGAGCTAACTGCACTAAATCCCAAGTCTTGTTTTTCTTCAATGCATCCATCTCCTCATCCATAGCTTGTCTCCATTCTTTGCTTTCCACTGCTTCCTCAAAGCAAGTAGGTTCCACATGTTGTACATAAGAAACCATATAAGCATAATGTATCTTCATGAACCCATTATATGTCAATCTATCAATAGGATATCTAACCCTTTCTGATCTCCTCAACTGAGGTGCACTACTTGGAGTCTCAACTGCTCTTGCACGTGGTGGCACATATTTTCTTGCACTTCTAGTACCTGGAGTTTTTACATGAGGAATGCCATATTTATCATCGATACATTCATCCTCTGAAGT
This sequence comes from Lygodium microphyllum, assembly GCF_053477565.2. Classification (NCBI taxonomy): domain Eukaryota; kingdom Viridiplantae; phylum Streptophyta; class Polypodiopsida; order Schizaeales; family Lygodiaceae; genus Lygodium; species Lygodium microphyllum. Next base: position 128,969,106 of record NC_141143.1, read on the forward strand.
TTCAGCCATATGCCTCTTGCCTTTTGCAATTTCCACACTCTTTTGTGAACTCCTCAACCTACCACTCCATAGACTGTAGCTGCCACTACTTTTTGCATTCTCTTGAGGTCCAGACATATCTTCTAAGTTGTTGATTTCCAAGCTTACCATTTGTTGAAATTATCTTCCCATGAGCATCATCATCACTACTCTCATAATAATCCAAGGCCACTACAATCTTGGGCTTGTACCATGATTTATACTCACTAAATCTGACATTCCTGCTAATGTAAACTTCCTTAGTCACTGGATCATAGCATTTGTAACCCTTCTTCTCATTGGGGTATCCAAGAAAGATACATTTTATAGCCTTTGGCTCCATCTTCTTCCTCAAATCATTAGGATTGTGAACATAACAAACACATCCAAAAACCGTGAAGTAGGCAACAATGTGTGTCCTACCATACATCTTCTCATACGATGATACATGATGAGTCAAAGCTGTAGGTGTCCTATTCATGATATGTATTGTAGTATGCACTACCTCTATTCAATATGTCAATGGCATATTCATTTGGTTCATCATTGCCTTAGCAATCTTTGCAATGATACAATTCTTGCTTTTTGCCACACCATTCTACTGAGGTGTGTATATGCATGTCACCTATCTTTTGATTCCATGATCTCTCAAAAGATCTAAAAATCCATATGACATGTACTCTTCTCCATTATCAGACCTCAATCATTTTATGCAACAACCACATTGTTTTTCAACCATAGCTTTAAACTCCAAAGATCTTTCAAAGGCTTCACTTTTATGCTGCATGAAATTCACCCAAGTCATTTTGCTAAAGTCATCAATAAAAGTGATGTGAAAAAAGCATCTCCCACTCAATGAGACATTCTGACATGGGCCCCAAATATCAAAATGCACCATTTCCAAAGGATAAGTGCTGATTCTCCCCCTCTTTGGAAATGGTAATTTTTCTTGCTTGCCAAATTGACAAGCCTCACATACATGATCATAATTAACATAACCAAAATGGGGCAAACCATGAACCACCTGTTTAGTTTGATTCAATCTTTACAGGTTTACATGACCAATTTCCTATGCCATAATTCAACATCCTTATCTTGACCATGCCCACTTTCAACATGCATAGAATTCTGAATGATGAGAGTACCTGCATCCAAGGAAAATAACATGACTTTCTTATTTCCTTTTGCAATCAATCTGCCAGGCCTTCCATTTCAAAATTCCTCAATGAAACATCCATATCTATTGAATCTCACCTTCATTCCTTGGTCTCAACTGATGCTACGTTCTTAGTGATTGTAAGCTTATTTTCAACTCCATCTCTAGTGACAAGTGGCACACTACCAATATGAGTAATTTTATATAAAATGTCATCCCTAGTAGCCACATATTTTTCATTCTGTATTTGCCATTTTGTGTCAAACCACTCAACATGATGAGTCATGTAATTTGTAGCCCCTGAGTCTAAAAACCAATCGAGGAACAAATCTAAGTGTCGCCACGCGGCACTCCCATGGAATGTTCCGTGGTTTGTTGCCTAGAGTTTCTCGAGTCTGCCTCGCCCTAAAATCTAGGTTTCTAGGGGTCAAGTCTCCTGACAGCATTCTAGCATCAGGTCCTGAACATCCTACTTTACACAGAGATACCCATTCCGAAGCAGACCCATGCTGCACTTGGTTTAAAGAGAATGGGAAATGAGAGGGCTACGCCGCTCAACCTCTCTACCTGTAGGGCATAGTCCCATTCCAGTCCCCTAAAACGGCATGAATCGGGCTCTAACCTAACCATATCTAAGGGTCAAACGATGATAAAACCTTGTGAGAAGCCTCCCAGTTCTCTGGGACCACCCTACCATAGGACAAACCCATCAGGGTTCTGCCCACCCACTTCCCTTGATAGCTTTAGTTTTCTAATTAGGTCCTATCACAATTATGTGTGACATTTAAAATCAGCTTCATTAATTAAGCCTTTTAGGGAACGGGGTTCATTCATGTAACTTATGGCACAAACACAAATGCAGAACAAGCAGTCCTTTTGACAAATAAGCTCCTTAACTTATTTTCAAGTTAATCTTTGTCTCTTGCCCATACACGAGAATCATATATCCCTTCTGTCCAACAAGTACCCGGTCCAAATCACATGGCACCATAATTTCTATCCTTTATCTAGAATAAGGTCTTCCAATGTCCTAGACATTGGGCTCACGACAATCTACAACTCCGTCCCGGACTTGGAAAGGGGTGTCCAAAGCTCCACCGACCCCAAGCAACCTAAGAGTGAGACACAACTTTCGTGGTTGGCCTTTTCACCACTTGATCTTGGTCTCGTAAATCGAGTAGTGCCCTTCCAGGTTGAGACGCGGCATGACCTTAGAGATGATCCACCCGCGTAAAAAATATTTTCTTAATTAATCCAATTAAGAATCAAGCATAATCAAGACAATCAGTCTAATATCATCTTCCAAGAAAGCATTCCTTTGTTCCCCATGGCAACTTGTCTTCACATACCCCTGCCATGCATTTACCGTCAAACACAAGCACTTGGAATAATCATCCAAATCACATCACACAATTAGTTTAATGCAAAAAAAATTAGGACGTTATTCAATCAATCAATGAAAATAATTGTATCCTTTTCCAAACATTGAGGAAATAGTCGTGATAACCTTTCCGTCGTGTATTTGCTCTCCCCCTTGGAGTCAGGAGGCAGTTCCATGTAAAATTTACTTAAAACACCCTTCTTTTGGTTACGGTTAGAATATCAAGCTCCCATTACTCTTCAGTCAGTCTATCTTTATGTGTGTGGCTGACAGATATAGCTATACACGTGTGTGACATTCAATAAGTCGATGTAGTCAGTGACTTAACCATAGTTAGTCTTGGTTAGTCATACCTATGTGTGTAAGTCTCTTTCAATTAGTATGACAGTGGAAGAAGAACAACAATGAGCTGAGGCTCATCCTCCACTCCACTCAGTCTCTCTCCCTCTCTTCCAACACGGTATCAAAGCATAAAAGCCTAATTTTGAGTGTTGAAATGACCTATTTTTTGGCTGATTTTTGTTGTTTTTGAGAGCTGAATGGTTGATTTTATGAGGTGATTGATTGGTTTGGAAGTGGTTTGAGAGTGTTTTGGATAGGTTGGAATGGTTTTATTAAGCTCATGATGTTTATTAGTAGAGATGTGAAGTTCTGTTGGATGTTCTGATATGTTCTGTTTGGTCCTGATAGCTTCTGTTGAGCTTCTGTTTTGTTATGTTTTCTCTCTATATGGAAGGATGGAGTATTGATTGATAGGGTTTGAGATTGTTTGAAAGTTTATTGAGTGATTTTTGATGGTTTGGAATGGTTTTGGTATGAGTTATGTGGTTTTGATGCTTTCTGTTGACCTTCTGTAACTCTCTGTTGAGCTTCTGTGAGCTTCTGTAGACCTTATATATGCCTCTGTATGTGTTCTGTTGGATGAGAGTGTAGTTTGGGAAAGTTTTCTTTTGGTTCAAAGAAACCTTGACCTTGGGTAGAGGACCCAATAAAGTGGTGTTGAAGTTATATGGTGCTCAAAAAGGACATGGATCCACCTCCTTGGAATTATCTTCTGACTCCCCCAATGAGGCTACAGATGGAACATCAGCAGATGAAGATGCTATCAAACAGATCCTTCCCAAGAAAATAGTGGCACGTTCCTTAACAGTGGATACTTTCTGCCTGAACCAGGAACGATTTTCGAAATCACTTCTGACAGTGAGATAGAAGCATGGATGTACTGCTCTCCCTGTTACATGGCCATAGCAGAGCCAGAGACAGAGGCAGAAGGTGAAACTAAGAACTTGTTCTTCTCTTACAGAGCTCCTACAGAGACAGAGACAGAGACAGAGACAGAGACAGAGACAGAGACAGAGATCGAAGAGGATGGAGATGATATTGAAGAAGAAGGTTATGAAAGAGAGACGGAAGAGTCTAACCCACCCGAAGAAGATACATATGAAGAAGTTCTAGAAGCATCAAAAGCAGACGAGCTCATGCTATGGGACAGAATGGCGATGGTACCATTTGGTTTGGTGAATGGATTTTCTCATATGCAAAATCTTTATAAGAAATGGGTTAAGAAGAACAAGCCATCTTTCAGCAGTGGCTCTTGCCATCCTCAACCATCCTTGCCAAAGAAAGATGATGATGATGCACCGAGACAACAAGCACTAGTCCCACAAACCCAACAGAAATCAGAGGGTCCCTGTTATGTGATGTTCCTGGACGCGTCATCAGAAGATGAGTCTTCAAACCAAGAGGTAACTAATCTTGAAACCAAACCCGAAACAGCTCTAATCCCATTTCAACATCTCAAGGGGCAACCTAAGTCTTCACCAAAAGAAGAAGTTGGGTCTAGTGGGACATCAGAAGAGGACACCACCCCCTTTAAGGAGTCGGATTTGTATCGAGAAACAGTCCGTGGGACCTTCATCTGTGAAGTAGAAGGTGAAAGGCAGTTGACCTTTGTGGATGCAGATGGCACTGAACGCCATTTGAAGGTGGGTAGCAGCCGTTGTCAACTTTGTACAACTTGTTGAAAGAGAATTTGGACGTGTTTACGTGGTCTTACAAAGACCTAAAGGGGATTGATCCCACAATATGTCAGCATCATATTGATTTGGAGCCTGATGCCAAGCCAGTACGGCAACGACAGAGGCGAATGAACCCAAATTATTCCACATTGGTGAAAACAGAGCTGTTGAAGCTTCTAGAAGCCGAGTTCATCTATCAAGTGGCAAATAGTGAATGGGTCTCACCCATCGTGGTTGTACCCAAGAAGAATGGCAAGCTTCGTATATGTGTGGATTTCCATAAGTTGAATTCCAAGACGAAGAAGGATCACTTTCCTATCCCTTTCACAGACCAACTGTTTGTTGAGATATCGAGCTCCACTCGTGATACGCCAGGGTGACCGTTGTGCATTTATGTCACCGACGTGTTAGTTACAGATGCGGTTGGTACACCGCCCATGAATAATAGCTACATGATAGCTATCCTTATCTACTCTAGTTTGTGGCTCAGTTAGTATGCCACCTTAGTTAGTTGAGTTTGGTTTGAGACCCATATAGAGGGTTCTTCTATTTCTTTGTACTAGAGTTCTTTTGGCTTACACAACTAAGAAGAGGAAAACTGTTTTCAGCCTCCACCCTTGTGTGTCTTCCCCCATTGTGCAAGCAAGAAAGCTTCAAGCGAGACTCCTTCCTTCTCTCCCACAATCTTGACATGGTATCAGAGCCTTGTTCGTGGTAAGGAGCTCAAGAAAGCAAGCCAAGCTCGCGGTGGTCTGGTAAGAGGAGCAGTGTTGCTTTCATTTCCTGTTTTGGGAGCAGATCTCTGCAGGTAGCACAGCCGGAAATTGCAGGAGTGCATTGTCTCAGGTTGAGACGCCCTTCGCGGTGAAGCAAGAGGGCAGTATATGCTGCGGGCGAGGGCTTTAGCCCTCGGCGACCTTGTTTTTTTGATTTGAGGCCATTTCGGGGCCTGTTTTGCAGACGGAAGTTTTCTGCACGCACTCAAGAAAAGGCTCAGTTTTATGCTGTGCGACCACTGTTCTACAGGTCGGTGAAAAGTTACTGTAGAAATTGCATCGTATGCTTGTGCGCAGAGACATTGGGAGTTTCAGAATCATCCTTGGTTCCTGTTTATGCAAAATCGTCACTAGGAAGTGACTGTGTGGTCAAATACCACTTTCGCCAGTTTTGCAGATTTGCCCTTGTGAGGCTGAAGCTGTGGTTTTTGCAGTGACAGAATTTTTTGCAGTCTTCTGTAATGGCATCCGATTCTCTTTCACAGATTGTCACTGAAAAGCTTGACAAGAACAACTTCCAGGCATGGAAGTTTAGAATGACGAATTTCCTTATGGGAAAAGGATATTGGGAATTTGTTGCAGGAAATGAAGAAGAACCAGTTCTTCCTGATGTTCCCAATCAACAACAAATGCAGGCATTTAAAACATGGCATGAGAGAGCCAGGAAAGTTATGTATTGGCTGTCTATCAGTATTTCAGACTCTATGATTGTGCATATTCAGGATGCAAGTACGCCAAAGGAGGCATGGGATACTTTGTCAAAAATGTATAGCACAAATACGCAAGCCAGGAAAATGCAGCTCAAGCAAGAGTTGCATAATGTGCAAAGAGAAAGTATGAGCATCAACGACTACCACATGAAGGTGAAGAAGATTGCAGATGCACTTGCTTCCATTGGGTCGCCAGTGGAAGATGATGATTTAGTTTCCGTGACCTTGAATGGTCTAGGAAAGGATTATGCACAGTTTCGGACATCCATTTCAGTTCGTGAAAGATTTCCTGATTTTGAGGAGTTGATTGCTCTTCTAATTTCTGAGGAACAGAGAAATGGTGGTGCATCTTCTTCAGGAGGAACTTCAAAAGAAACTGTCTTCTACTCAAATGCTGGAAGAGGTAGAGGCAGAGGTAGAGGAGGCCGATTTGGAGGCCGTGGCAGAAATCAGAATATGCAGCAAACTCAAGAAAACCAGTCCTATGGAGGAGGACGTGGTAACTCTAGAGGCAGGGGGAGCCAAAGAGGTCGTGGTGGATGGCAAAGAGGCCAAAATGCAAACAGTAATGTTGAATGCTACTACTGTGGTAAAATGGGTCATATGGCTAAAGACTGCTATAAAAAGCAGAATTACATCATGAATGGAAAACTGCAACAAGGGAATTATGCATCTTCTAGTAGACAGGGTGATGACAGAAATGAGCATTTGTTCATGGTGCAGCACATGAACAATTCTATGACAAGTGCAGAAGAAAGCAATGATGTATGGTATGTTGACTCAGGTGCATCAAACCACATGACAGGTCATGTAGAATGGATGGAGGATGCAAAGAAAATGGAAAAACCAGGATTTGTGGAGACTGGTGATGATACTGCACATCCTATTGTGCAGATTGGAAAAATTCCCTTGTCTATGCAGGGTGGGAAAAAGAAATACCTGTCCGATGTATTTCATGTCCCGAATATCACCAAGAATCTGGTTTCAGTTGGTCAAATGGTTGAACAGGGCTTGCAGGTCAGATTTAATCCTCATGGATGCTTTGTTGAGGATATGAAAAATAAAGGTCGCTTGATAGCAAAAGGAAAGAAGAAGGGCAGAATGTTTACATTGGATGCAGACATGTCTGAATTGAGTGCAGCAATGTTTGCACATGGGACCGGTGTAGTTGCAGATATTGATATCTGGCATAAACGCATTGGTCATGTTAATGTACAGCGACTTAAATCAATGCAGGCCCAAAATATTGTTGCAGGATTGCCCAAATTCAAGGTTGCAGAAATGCATAAGGTATGTGAAGCCTGTCAGTTTGGAAAACATGCAAGGAAACCATTTCCTAGACATGTTCAAGAGAGTGAGAAGCCATTGGAATTAATCCACTCTGATGTGTGGACTACTAAAGCTGCATCTCTTGGAGGCTGTCATTATTTTGTCACTTTTATTGATGACTATAGCAGAAAAGTTTGGGTGTATTTTATGAAAAATAAAAGTGAAGTTTTTGGGCATTTCAAAACCCTTAAAGCTATGGCTGAAAAAGAAACAGGTCTGCAAATAAAATGCCTGAGGTCAGATGGAGGGGGAGAGTACCTCTCAAATGAGTTTGCAAAGTTCTTGCGGGAGCATGGCATAAAGCAGCAATATTCATGCAGTTATACCCCACAACAAAATGGAATTGTAGAAAGGAAAAACAGGCATATTGGAGAGGTATCTCGTGCCATGCTCAATGAAAAAGACTTGCCAGATTTTTTATTGGGCTGAAGCAGTTGCTACAGCAGTCTACATAATGAACAGGACTCCCACTGCAGCAATCCATGGAATGACTCCAGAGGAGAGGTATACTGGTAGGAAACCAGATATTTCTCATTTGAAAATTTTTGGTTGCATTGCCTATGTACATGTGCCAGATGAGCTGAGATCCAAGTTGGATCCAAAAGCTGAGAAGTGCATCTTTATTGGTTACTCTCTACAGCAAAAAGGGTATAGATGCTATAACCCTTCTACTCGTAAGTTTACAGTGAGCAGAGATGTTGTTTTTGATGAGATGAGTAGCTGGTATAAACCAGTAAATGTGATTGATGATGTAGATGCACAAAATGGTAATGCTGCACAAAATTCACAGCAGCAGTCACAAAATATTAGTGGACCTGGAGCGTCCTCTAGCAGTGGTTCACATTCTTCGCCATGGACAGGCAGATTGAGATCAGGAGATTCTTCTCAAAGCAATGCAGATAGTGGTATGCAGGTATCACGAAAAGGAAAAGAGAAAGTTGATCAGCCCATGTTTGATGTGAATGCAGGTCACTCTTATGTGGATGGTGAATCCAGTGGCTCAGAGCAGAGCATTGATGATGAGTTGGGTATTCCTTCTATTGTTACACCTGGAGTAAGGAAGACCAGGGATGTTTTGAGAGCACCTGGGAGTGAACCTACTTTGCGCAGGTCTACGAGAGCTAGGTATCCTGTGGATAGGCTGAAATATGATGGATTTACAGCCATTCACTATGCATATATGGTCAAGGTGATACAGGAACCAGAACCCACTTCTTTTGAGCAAGCCATGGGAAAAGAAAAATGGGAGAAAGCCATGGATGAAGAAATGGATGCCTTGGAAGCAAATGCCACATGGGAGTTAGTACCTTTGCCTAAAGGTAAGAATGCAATTGGCTGTAAGTGGGTTTATAAGGTGAAGCACAATGCTGATGGTTCTGTGAACAGATACAAGGCAAGATTAGTAGTCAAGGGGTATGCACAAACATATGGCATTGACTATGAAGAAACATTTAGTCCGGTTGCAAGGATGGCAATCGTAAGAGCAGTCATTGCTATGGCTGCATCAAAGGGATGGTCTTTACATCAGATGGATGTAAAGAATGCCTTCTTGCATGGTGATTTGCAAGAAGAGGTCTATATGGAGCAGCCACCAGGTTATGTGCATGATGTTCATCCTGAGTTTGTTTGCAGGTTGAAGAAAGCCTTGTATGGCTTGAAGCAAGCACCTAGAGCATGGTCTGACAAGATAGGACAGTATCTTGTCACTATTGGCTTCCAGATTTCCAAGGCAGATTTCTCACTTTATGTGAGAAAAACAGAGAAAGGTATTATGCTACTTGTCATTTATGTTGATGATTTGATTATGACAGGTGACAGTGATGAAGATATCCTTCGTGTGAAAATGCTATTGAAGCAGAAGTTTGAGATGAAGGATTTGGGAGAGCTGCGTTATTTCTTGGGCATTGAGGTGATTAGATCACCAAGTGGGATACAGCTCTTGCAGAGGCAATATGGATTGGACATGCTGTCCAAATATGGGATGACAGGCTGTAAGCCTATTTCAGTTCCTTTGGAGCAAAATGTGAAGCTGAGCACAGATGCAGGTGAGCTTCTAGAAGACCCTACTATGTACAGACGCATAGTAGGAAGTTTGATTTATATGACTATTACCAGGCCAGATTTGAGCTATGCTGTTGGATTGGTAAGTCAGTTTATGCAGGCTCCAAGGAAACCACATTTGGATGCGGCTAGACGCATACTCAGGTATGTGAAGTCCACATTGCAGTATGGACTATTTTATGAGACTGGGGTTCAGATACAGTTACATGGATACACTGATGCTGATTGGGCTGGTAGTATTTCTGATAGACGATCTACCAGTGGATATGTGTTCTCTTTTGGGAGTGCTGCAGTCACTTGGAGCAGCAAGAAACAGCCTACAGTTGCCTTGTCGAGCACAGAGGCTGAGTACAGGGGTGCAGCAATGGCTGCATGTGAGGTAGCTTGGTTGCATAAGCTACTTTATGATATGCATCAGTCTACAGATGGACCATTTGTCATTTATTGTGACAACATGAGTAGTATACACTTGGCAAATAACCCAGTCTATCATGCTAGAACAAAGCACATTGAGGTGCATTATCACTATGTGCGAGAGAGGGTTTTACTAGGTCTTATTGATCTAGTTTATGTCAACACAGAGGATCAGGTAGCTGACATATTCACGAAGGCATTGGGCGCAGAGAAGCTGCGCAAGTTCAGAGACCTGCTTGGTGTGCAGGAATTGGGATTGAGCTCGAGGGGGAGTGTTGAGATATCGAGCTCCACTCGTGATACGCCAGGGTGACCGTTGTGCATTTATGTCACCGACGTGTTAGTTACAGATGCGGTTGGTACACCGCCCATGAATAATAGCTACATGATAGCTATCCTTATCTACTCTAGTTTGTGGCTCAGTTAGTATGCCACCTTAGTTAGTTGAGTTTGGTTTGAGACCCATATAGAGGGTTCTTCTATTTCTTTGTACTAGAGTTCTTTTGGCTTACACAACTAAGAAGAGGAAAACTGTTTTCAGCCTCCACCCTTGTGTGTCTTCCCCCATTGTGCAAGCAAGAAAGCTTCAAGCGAGACTCCTTCCTTCTCTCCCACAATCTTGACACTGTTGGACACAGTGGCAGGACATGAGCTTTATTCCCTTCTGGATGGATTCAACAGATATAACCAAGTGCAGATAGCAGAAGAAGATCAATCCAAAACAACCTTCACCACAGAATGGGGGACCTACGCTTACCGAGTGATGCCATTTGGACTTTGCAATGCCCCTGCTACTTTCCAACGAGTCATGATGGCCGCATTCCAAAATCATCTGCACGACTTTATTGAGGTATATTTGGATGACTTCTGTGTCTATAGTTTGATCTGTGAACACTGGGGACATTTGGAACAATGCTTGAGTATGGGATTTCCCTCAACCCCAACAAATGCATCTTTGGGGTCTCTTCTGGAGTTCTGTTGGGCCACATTGTCTCTGCACAAGGGATATCAACAGACCCTGCAAAGATTGAGAAGATCGCAGCTCTGACAACACCCACCAACCTCAAACAGTTGAGGGGATTCCTAGGCCATGTGGGTTACTACCAAAAGGTTCATAGCCCATTTTGCAACAAAGGCAACCTCCTTGCACAAGCTTCTGAGGAAAGATGCAGAGTTTATTTGGACAAAAGAATGTGACAAAGCCTTCAACACTCTGAAGCAGTGTCTGATTGAGGCACCCATTCTGCAGCCTCCTGATTGGACGAAGGAGTTTCATGTACACACTGATGCATCCATTGAAGGCTTAGGCGCAGTTATATGTCAAAAGGGCCCCTCAAAATTAGATCAACCCATCTATTATGCAAGCCGAAAAGTCACTGATAGGGAACGAAACTATATAGTGATAGAGCTTGAGTGCTTGGCAATGGTGTTTGCATTGGAAAAGTTTCGACACTATCTATTGTCCACACATTTTAAGTTCTTTGTGGATCATGAGGCAGTGTCCTTCCTGATGAACAAAGCAGATGTGAAAGGACGAATGATGAGATGACTCCTTCTATTCCAGGAGTTTGACTTTGAGGTAATTACCAAACCTGGTCGTTCCCATGTTCTGGCTGATCATCTGTCGCGTATCCCATAGATTGCAGACGAGGAGTAGGATGATCCAGACCTCCTTGATGCTTCCCTATTCCTGGTAGAAACTGTAACCCCTTGGTATGCAGACATTGCCAATCTGCTGGCAACCCAACAGTACCCTCCTGGCATTTCTAGTCGGGAAAGGAAGAAGCTTAAGTTAGAATCAGCCCCCTACACCCTGTTAGGTGGAGCACTGTACAAGAAAGGCAAAGATGAAGTGCTCAGAAGATGTGTTGCAGGAGATGAGATTGGGATTGTTCTGAAGGCTTTCCATGATGAGCCGTGTGGAGGTCACTCTACAGGAGAAGCTACAGCCAGGAAAGCTCTGTTAGTAGGTTACTGGTGGCCAACTCTCCACAAGGATGCTTATGACTACTGCAAGCGATGCGATGCTTGTCAGTGAATGGGAAAACCCACCAAAACAAGTGCCATGCCACTGCAACCTATCCTTCCCTTGAAGCCTTTCGAGAAGTGGGGCATCGACTTCGTAGGCCCGATCGATCCTCCCACCAAAAGGAAACATAACAGATACATCTTGGTATGTACGGATTATGTCACAAAGTGGTGTGAAGCTAAAGCCCTAAAGCGGGACGATGGTAACAGCATGGCCCTGTTCATATACGAGAATATCATCACCCGTTTTGGCAGTCCCCTAGAGCTGGTAAGTGACAGAGGCACTCATTTCATTAATAAAGTAATGGAAGAGTTGACAGAGCTGTATAAGATCCGCCATCACAAGTCCACTCCTTATTACCCCAGAGCCAATGGCCAAGTCGAAGTCACCAATCGCATCCTCTGCTCGATTCTGACAAGAACAATTGTCTCCCATCGTCGTGATTGGGATGATTGCCTTACAGAGGCCCTCTGGGTGTACAGAACCTCCCATAAAGCAGCAACAGGACAGACACCCTTCCAGCTGGTGTATGGTACAGAAGCTGTTTTCTCTATTGAACTAGAATTTCCCTCTTTGCGAGTGGCTATCAAAGAGCGTTTGGGGGATGATGATTCACTGCAATGCCGTCTCTTGCACTTGGAATGTTTGGACGAAACTTGCAGGATGGCTCTTCAGTGCATGGAAGCCACTCAAGCCCGACATAACATCTACCATGACAGCTTCATAAAGCACAAGGAGTTCAAAGAAGGTGACCTTTTCCTGGCTTATGATTCGAGATTTGGCAAGTTTCCTGGCAAGCTTCAACAGTGGTGAATGGGCCCATATAAGGTACTTGCTGTCAACCCTAATGGCTCTGTCCAAGTGCAGACCGTTGATGCCTTTGATGATCCCTTTCTTATCAATGGCTATCGCCTCAAGAAGTACTTCCCTCCCTGGGGATCCTGACAATCACAGTCGGCCGACTCTTTTTCTTTTGGCCGTCGAGCTGTACTTCTTCTGGTGCTTCTGATCGCCATCCTGTTTATTCTGATGAGGCGCCCTCATTTTGTTAGCCCCTCACAGCCACCTCCCACCCTTACTTTGTTCTCTTCCCATCTGATCCAGCGCTAGTGGCGAGGTTGGTTCTGACATATGGTATTTCTACCATTCCTTTCCTAATGAAAAAAAAAGAGAGAAAAAAAGGAAAAAAATATCGGTCATGGGAGAAAAGGACTTAGGTCCCTGTCACCCTCGGGAGTAGGAGAAAAAGAAAAGAAAAAAAAACTGTTATGGGAGAAAAGGAAGCAATTCCCTGTCATAGCAGGCCTTGCTCCAAGAAAAGGTGGCAAACACCCTTGGGCGGGAAGCTGGCTGTGGAAAAGGTGGTAACACCCCGCAGTTCAGGATAACTGACTCACCAGCAGAAAATTGTCCAGAAGAAATTTGAAGCCACCTCCCTTGGTGCGCTGTCTCTGCAACTTCATCAGTCTGTCTGCCCCCTTTCGTAGACGATCTTTTCTACAACCAATTGAAGTATCAGATTTGTTGGCTGCCTCCCTGGGTATGCCTCATCTTCAACACCCTGATGACAATAACAGACACAACGATCTTCATCGACAACCCCTTGAGTGATGCGAGCTTTCATCCTAACCGGATGGGGAAGTGAGTATGGGTTGCCCTTTGTCATTATCAATAGAGAGTGAGACAGAGGGTGGGGCGAGTGACCAGTTTTTTCCCTTCAAATCAAATGAGAGGTGAGAAGTGTGAATGGAGTGTTGCACGCACGGGAAGGGCCTCTCAATGCACAAAGCACTATTTGTTCTTATGCACTGCACCATAAGGCTCCCTGGCCTTCCTTCTTGCACCATATGCCGGCACAGGGCGGGATGCACAGTTGCACCATCAAATGCGCACAATGCATAAAACCTGTGCACAAGTGACCGTGAGGATTACATCAATGGGTTTCAGGACATGGTTGCCCTATGTATCTTTCAACAGAGCGTGAGACAGAGGGTGGGCTGAGTGTGACTGGAGTTTCTTCAATCAATTACCGAGAGGTGAGATTTGAGGGACCTTACGACACGTGGAGTCAGGTATGTTCTCGTTTCCCTATGCACCCACGGGATGGGTCTCTGCCATCAGCACAGGACACATCACCCTGTTCTGTACACTACACTGTAAGGCTCCCTTGCCTTCCTCCTTGCACCTATGCCAGACGAGGATGAATGCACTAACGCACCATCAACTGTGCACCCTGGCATACTCCCTCTGCACCATCCCCCTTGTCGATTTCTAAAACCGGGTGTGAGATTTGGGTTTCCATTATTCTTCCCTCGAGTGATGTCAGTAATGGGGCGAGTGACTGTTCTCTCATCCCATCTGAGTGTTGTAAGCTGAGAGACTCTCCTTCGTTTAGCGATACCGACTCGACGCACTTCCTTCCATCAGCTACCTCCCTGGGTGCTGCTGCGTGGTCCCTACCACGAAGGACGTTTGCTGTGAAGATGCCTTGGTACCTCCTGCAGCCGACAACGACAGTGGACGTGCCATCGACAGTTAACCTTGATTCTCGACAACACATGGGCCAAGTTTTTCTAACCCTATACCTTGTGTTGTCAGTGATGTTCATGTTTTAAGTGTGGGGACGTTCGTGGATGGTCTGTTGTGTGGTATTAGGTCCCTGTTGCTTGGTCAACCTTGCCCGTTCAGGTTTTAAGTGTGGGGACGCATCCCTGCGCGTCTACATTGCATACCGCCCTGCATATATATCACTTGGATCATGCATGTACACCATGACTTTCTGTTACACTCCTGGGGTCCTTACCCACCCACCCGTCTCGTGTCACCCCTCCCTTGGGGCTGTTTCTCCTCCATTTCTCTTTTTCTCTTATTTTGCTGTTTTTCTATGTGAGCGCACCCTGCGTTCCACGGCATCCCCATCTACCTTTATAGCCCTGTTCGTCCCTTCGAACTGTCCAATTTTCCTTTTTACCTACCCCTGTTCCGATGCATGGTTTTTGAGTTATTAATTTTTGACGGATTTTGCGTAAATTGGTCAGTTTTCCATGTGAATGCACTTTTCTTATTTCAGAACCGTGATTTGATGTCATAGCCCTGACAAGCACTTTTCCCCTCACCTTTTTCCTTTTTCCTCCGTGTCCTTCTGATGCACGGTTTGTCCAATATTAATTTTGCAGTTTTTCGGGACTTTTTTTGTGTGTCTTTTTGACATTTTTCTATGTGAACCTGCCTTGTTTGCATCGGAATTCCAATTTGATTTGACAGCCATGTCTAGGCGCCTTTCCCCACCTTTTTCCTTTTTCCTCCACCCTCTTTTAACTTATGGATTTTTAATTATTACTTTTTAAATGTGTTTTCGGGTGTATTTTTGGTGTTTTTCGCATGTGAACCCCTCCTACTTCCGTTGGAACTACGTTTTAACATGACAACCCTGTGCCACCCCTTCCTGCGGACATTTTTCCTTTTTACTGCATGTCATTCTGGCAAGCGGCTCGTCCAATGTTATTTTTTGATTCCATTTTCGGGTCTGTTTTTTGGGTTTTTCCCATGTGAACGTGTCTTATCTCAGTCGGAACCATGTTTTGACGTGATAGCATTGTCGGGCACGTCTTTTTGCACATTTTTTCTTCTTCCTGCCCCTCGTTCCAATGCATGGATCTTTCGATATTAATTTTTGTTTGCGTTTTCGGAGTCGTTTTTTGCATTTTCTGCATGTGAACGCCCTGTCTTTCCCCCGGAACCCCCATTGCGTTTTTTCCCTGTCTTCGCCCTGCCGTCTTGCCCAATTTTTGTTTTTACGCTATTTCGTTTCGATGCCCGGATTGTGAGATATTAATTTTTTCTTGTTTATACGTGTTTCGCGCGACTCATCCCGCGCGTGAACGCGCTCGTTTTCGATTTCACGCATCTCCACATGCCCGGATCTCGTCCGCGTGCCCCGTACCGACATCCCGGCGCCATTCCGATCCCGTCACGGTAAATTTTTTTACCCCGCCCCGCGTACGCGAGCGAGACGGGGGCACGCCTTTCTTTTATTTAATTTCTTTATTATTTTAACCAAACAAAACTTTTATTTATTATTATTATTTTTTAAAAATTATTATCTCCCTCCCCACACGGGCACCCTCCCCTCTCCCAACCACCCCCTCTTTCTCTCTCCTCGACACCCTCCTCCCCGCCTGTGGAGCTGCCTCCCTGGTCGCCCGCCTGCTTGGGCCTCGCCACACCTCGCCCGCCGTGCAGGTCGCTTGCCGCCGGCCTTCGCCTTGCCCTCGCCGCTGGATTGGCCGATGTCGCGCCTGTGGAGCCGCCTCCCTGGTCGCCCACCCGCCTGGCCCTCGCCTGGTCCCTCCTCGCCACCCGCCATGGTGACGGTCGCCGCCACTCCAACCCACCTGCCTCTGCCTCCCGCGCTGCCACCGGCATTCCCATCCCTCCTCCCACACCCCCAGTTACCACCCATCTCCCAAAACCACCATGGCACGCGCGCTCGCGCCAAACACACCTTTTTCTAATTAAAATCAACTCGCCGTTCACTTAGCACGTGCTACTGCGCTTCAAAGGCACCTTAATATTTTTAATAACAATGAACCAGCCGTCACAAAAGCACGCGCTTGCAAAAAAGCGCTCCACATCACCTTAATTTTTAATAAATGAATTTGCATTTAGAGACCTCAATCTGGTATCGAAGTCCGGGTTGCGTTAATGCACTGCTCCAACCTAATAATTTGTAATTAAGATTTTAAGAAGGAACCGTCGTTTTCTTGTTAAGGTTTAACACTTAATTAAAAATGCACCCATTTCTTAATAATTCATAAAATGAACCCTTCATTAAATTAATTCCCCCTCACTGCACTTATTTCCCCTTTTTAATGAACTCGTTTCGTGGGATGGATACGTGAAGTCTTCGGAGTTGTCTCTATGGTCAAACCTGATTATCAAAGTTGTGGTCATGATATGTGTGGGTTGTTGTTATGTTTTGGTTCAGTTTCTTTGTTACGGTTAAGGGTACGGTGTGTAGTTTTTTTTCTTTATTGCTTGATATGGGGATTTGGGTGTTTGCATGTTGCATCGCATGAAGCTTTCGGTCGCATATGTGTAGAGGTCATGTCGAATTTTTTCTAGGCTGTGGTTTGCTTGGGGATAGTTGGTCGAGTCACGTTTTACCACCTTGGTTGATATCTTATCCTTGGTTTTCGTCTGTTGCTTTGCAGGCATTCTCTTTGTTTGTCTGTGTTTGTGGTGTGTGTGTGTAACCATCTGAATGGCGCCCTCTCGTACTCCTCCCCCGATCCAGTATGTTCCTTTGGCTTTACATGATTATTCTTTGTTATTGGATTCGGACGTTGTCGCTAAAGCGGGCTTGTCCAAGTTCGTGAGCCTTTCTTTCCCACTGGTTCCAGATGATCCTACAATTTGTGACGAGTTTTTAACCTCTTACAGTAAGAGGTCTGGTCCAGTTCGTGGCACTACTGTTCTTCTGACACCGAAGAGTCTAGGCAAGGCTCTTGGTTTGCCGTATCGTGGGGAGTCTGTCCCTGCTGCTAGACAGTTGTTCGCCAATGACGATATTTTGAAGCTGTTGCAGAAGCAGACTCACGATGTTCTTGATCCAAAGAAGGTCATTACCACGTCCGGAGTCAGTGTCTCCATGATTTCCAATCCCCTATTGAAACAATTATGCCAATTCCTTCAAGACAGGTTCATGCCTGCAAAATCCCCATCTCATTATCTTTCCAAGGAGTTGTTTACAGCTTCATGAATGATTTTGAAAGGCATAACTATTGATTGGAGTACCTACCTCCTCTCCAAGATGGATCACCACTTTATCCGAGCTACTCGAGGAAATGTGACTAATGTTACATTTGGGTCCTTCCTCTATGTCTTCTTGCTACATGCTGCCTCTGCAAAGGAAGTTCCTTTACCTCCAATTGATCCTCCAGAAGTTCCTCCTCCGCCTCATAATGAAGATGATGATGTGATAATTGAGGATGATGATTCTCCTCCTCCCCTGGTCATTCAGAGAAAACGCCTCAAGAGGGTGGCTGAGTCAGTGCCTATTCCTCCTCCTCCAGCTCCAGTGACAGTTCCTGCCCAGTCTTGCAGCACCTTGCCTGCATTCCTTCAGAAGCCAAATCTTTTCAGAGCCCATAGAGACGGGATGCTAGAACTTACTATTCCTTCTGTTCACCGCCTGGTAACAGGAGATGCTATTCCGTTCCTGTGCAAGGATATCCAGAGTTCTATTGAACTTTCGATGACTGCCTGTATCCAGCAATTATATTCTTCATTTTATGATGAAGTTCAGCAGTCTAAGGAGAAACTGAATAAGACCAATACTGAGTTAGCCTCTACTCAGGAGAAATTCTCTGACCTTTGTATGCAAATGGAGCAGCAGAGTAAGCTCATGGATACTCAGAAAGCTGAAATCTCTAAGTTGAAAGCTGAGTTGGCAGAAGTTAGGTCTCAAGTGGTTGTTGTAATAGAGGAGAGGGATAAGTTACAGAAGGAGAGTCAAGAGATGAAGGAGGTGATAGTTGCCCAAGCAGAGAAGTTTAAATCCACCACAGCTATCTTAAACCAGAGCAATGCTCAAATCCAGCAACTCAAAGATCAGTTGGCTCAGTCTCGGTCTAATACACAGAGTCCTGTGCAACCAGTTTCTCTTTTATCCCTTGCAGACTTGGCAGCTCTTCAGAGACAGGCTACATTATGTCCCTTATTTCAGGCCAAGGTGGAAAGATTGCAATCTCGCATGGATTTATTATGGTCTTCTTTTGAGTAGTATCAAGAATATGTTCCACCAGATCATTCCTTTTTTGTCCATTATCAACAACAGAAGTTGGCATTCTATATAAAACTTTCCACGATGGATTTACCTATTCCAGAGGATGGATGGAGTGGAGCCTGGTCATCTGATTTGCTGATAGAAGTAGTGAGGATGGTTTTTGAAGACTCTGTCACTCCAAATACGATGCTTCTGTCCTATATGTATTTGAGGGGTGATTTACTGATTCCAGATGATGAAGATTTGGCTTAGTATGTTGGAGATGTGGTATTGCAAGCTTCTTTGTATGTCTGACATTTGGAGTTGAGGATTGATGAGATGTTCCAGGGATATTCTTCAAAGGTGGCTGAGTGTCCTGAGTTTTCATGGCACACTATGGTTGATGCTGTCATTTTGAATCACCGTCAGGTCAAAACTTCATCTCATGCCCAGAACATTAACCAACTGAGGGTGGATCTTTTAGCCTATCTCTCCAACCAACCCCCATTTGATACTTCTTTCTTTGAAGCCTATCATCGTAGATCAGCTTTAGGTCCATCCTTACCATGCCTAACTCATTATCAACAAATGGCTCATAGGTATGATGCTTATGTTTCCCTTTTTCAATCTAACCCAAAGGTCATTTTATCCCTTCTTTATTGAGATATCGAGCTCCACTCGTGATATGCCAGGGTGACCGTTGTGCATTTATGTCACCGACTTGTCAGTTGCAGATGCAGTTGGTACACCGCCCATGAATAATAGCTACATGATAGCTATCCTTATCTACTCTAGTTCGTGGCTCAGTTAGTATGCCACCTTAGTTAGTTGAGTTTGGTTTGAGACCCATATATATAGGGTTCTTCTATTTCCTTGTACTAGAGTTCTTTTTGGCTTACACAACTAAGAAGAGAAAAACTGTTTTCAGTCTCCACCCTTGTGCGTATTCCCCCATTGTGCAAGCAAGAAAGCTACAAGTGAGACTCCTTCCTTCTCTCCCACAATCTTGACATGGTATCAGAGCCTTGTTCGTGGTAAGGAGCTCAAGAAAGCAAGCCAAGCTCGCGGTGTTCTGGTAAGAGGAGCAGTGTTGCTTTCATTTTCTCTTTTTTTGGGAGCAGATCTCTGCAAGGTAGCACAACCGGAAATTGCAAGAGTGCATTGTCTCAGGTTGAGACGCCCTTCGCGGTGAAGCAAGAGGGCAGTATATGCTGCGCGATAAGGGCTTTAGCCCTTGGCGACCCTGTTTTTTTTATTTGAGGCCATTTCGGGGCCTGTTTTGGAGGCTGAACTTTTCTGCACGCACTCAGGAAAAGGCCCAGTTTTATGCTGTGCGACCACTGTTCTACAGGTCGGTGAAAAGTTACTATAGAAATTACATCGTATGCCTGTGTGCAGAGACATTGGGAGTTACAGAATCATCCTTGTTGCCTGTTGATGCAAAATCGTCACTAGGAAGTGACTGTGTGTCAAATACCACTTTCGTCAGTTTTGCAGATTTGCCCTTGTGAGGCTGAAGCTGTGTTCTGTGCAGTGACAGAATTTTTTGCAGTGTTCTGTAATGGCGTCTGATTCTCTCTCACAGATTGTCACTGAAAAGCTTGACAAGAACAACTTCCAAGCATGGAACTTTAGAATGACGAATTTCCTTATGGGAAAAGGATATTGGGAATTTGTTGCAGGAAATGAAGAAGAACCAGTTCTTCCTGATGTTCCCAATCAACAGCAAATGCAGGAATTTAAAGCATGGCATGAGAGAGCCAAGAAAGTTATGTATTGGCTGTCTATCAGCATTTCAGACTCTATGATTGTGCATATTCAGGATGCAAGTACGCCAAAGGAGGCATGGGATACTTTGTCAAAAATATATAGCACAAATATGCAAGCCAGGAAAATGCAGCTCAAGCAAGAGTTGCATAATGTGTAAAGAGAAAATACGAGCATCAATGGCTACCACATGAAGGTGAAGAAGATTGCAGATGCACTTGCTTCCATTGGGTCGCCAGTGGAAGATGACGATTTAGTTTCTGTGACCTTGAATGGTCTAGGAAAGGATTATGCACAGTTTCAAACATCCATTTTCGTCCGTGAAAGATTTCCTGATTTTGAGGAGTTGATTGCTCTTCTAATTTCTAAGGAGCAGAGAAATGGTGGTGCATCTTTTTCAGGAGGAACTTCAAAAGAAGCTGTCTTCTACTCAAATGCTGGAAGAGGTAGAGGCAAAGGTAGAGGAGGCCGATTTGGAGGCCGTGGTAGAAATCAGAATATGCAGCAAACTCAAGAAAACCAGTCCTATGGAGGAGGACATGGTAACTCTAGAGGCAAGGGGAGCCAAAGAGGTCGTGGTGGATGGCAAAGAGGCCAAAATGCAAACAGCAATGTTGAATGCTACTAGTGTGGTAAAATGGGTCATATGGCTAAAGACTGCTATAAAAAGCAGAATGACATCATGAATGGGAAATTGCAACAAGGGAATTATACATCTTCTAGTAGACAGGGTGATGACAGAAATGAGCATTTGTTTATGGTGTAGCACATGAACAACTCTGTGACAAGTGCAGAAGAAAGCAACGATGTGTGGTATGTTGACTCAGGTACATCAAACCACATGACAGGTCATGCAGAATGGATGGAGGATGCAAGGAAAATGGAAAAACCAGGATTTGTGGAGACTGGTGATGATACTGCACATCCTATTGTGCAGATTGGAAAAATTCCTTTGTCTATGTAGGATGGGAAAAAGAAATACCTGTCCGTTGTATTTCATGTCCCGAATATCACCAAGAATCTGGTTTCTGTTGGTCAAATGGTTGAGCAGGGCTTGCAGGTCAGATTTAATTCTCATGGATGCTTTGTTGAGGATATGAAAAATAAAGGTCGCTTGATAGCAAAAGGAAAGAAGAAGGGCAGAATGTTTACATTGGATGCAGACATGCCTGAATTGAGTGCAGCAATGTTTGCACATGGGACCAGTGTAGTTGCAGATATTGATATCTCGCATAAACGCATTGGTCATGTTAATGTATAGCGACTCAAATCAATGCAGGCCCAAAATATTGTTGTAGGATTGCCAAAATTCAAGGTTGCAGAAATGCATAAGGTATGTGAAGCCTGTCAGTTTGGAAGTGGCTCAGAACAGAGCATTGATGATGAGTTGGGTATTCCTTCTATTGTTACACTTGGAGTAAGGAAGACCAGGGATGTTTTGAGAGCACCTGGGAGTGAACCTATTTTGTGCAGGTCTACGAGAGCTAGGTATCCTATGGATAGGCTGAAATATGATGGATTTACAGCCATTCACTATGCATATATGGTCAAAGTGATACAGGAACCAGAACCCACTTCTTTTGAGCAAGCCATGGGAAAAGAAAAATGGGAGAAAGCCATGGATGAAGAAATGGATGCCTTGGAAGCAAATGCTACATGGGAATTGGTACCTTTGCCTAAAGGTAAGAATACAATTGGCTGTAAGTGGGTTTATAAGGTGAAGCACAATGCAGATGGTTCTGTGAACAGATACAAGGCAAGATTAGTAGTCAAGGGGTATGCACAAACATATGGCATTGACTATGAGGAGACATTCAGTCCGATTGCAAGGATGGAAACCGTAAGAGCAGTCATTGCTATGGCTGCATCAAAGGGATGGTCTTTACATCAGATGGATGTAAAGAATGCCTTCTTGCATGGTGATTTGCAAGAAGAGGTCTATATGGAGCAGCCACCAGGTTATGTGCATGCTGTTCATCCTGAGTTTGTTTGCAGGTTGAAGAAAGCCTTGTATGGCTTGAAGCAAGCACCTAGAGCATGGTCTGACAAGATAGGATAGTATCTTGTCACTATTGGCTTTCAGATTTCCAAGGCAGATTTCTCACTTTATGTGAGAAAAACAGAGAAAGGTATTATGCTACTTGTCATTTATGTTGATGATTTGATTATGACAGGTGACAGTGATGAAGATATCCTTCATGTGAAAATGCTATTGAAGCAGAAGTTTGAGATGAAGGATTTGGGAGAGCTGCGTTATTTCTTAGGCATTGAGGTGATTAGATCACCAAGTGGGATACAGCTCTTGCAGAGGCAGTATGGATTGGACATGCTGTCCAAATATGGGATGACAGGATGTAAGCCTATTTCAATTCCTTTGGAGCAGAATGTGAAGCTGAGCACAGATGCAGGTGAGCTTCTGGAAGACCCTACTATGTACAGACGCATAGTAGGAAGCTTGATTTATATGACTATTACCAGGCTAGATTTGAGCTATGCTGTTGGATTGGTAAGTCAGTTTATGCAGGCTCCAAGGAAACCGCATTTGGATGCGGCTAGACGCATACTCAGGTATGTGAAGTCCACATTGCAGTATGGACTATTTTATGAGACTGGGGTTCAGATACAGTTGCATGGATACACTGATGCTGATTGGGCTGGTAGCATTTCTGATAGACGATCTACCAGTGGATATGTGTTCTCTTTTGGGAGTGCTGCAGTCACTTGGAGCAGCAAGAAACAGCCTACAGTTGCCTTGTCCAGCACAGAGGCTGAGTACAGGGGTGCAGCAATGGCTGCATGTGAGGTAGCTTGGTTGCATAAGCTACTTTATGATATGCATTAGCCTACAGATGGGCCAGTTGTCATTTATTGTGACAACATGAGTAGTATACACTTGGCAAATAACCCAGTCTATCATGTTAGAACAAAGCACATTGAGGTGCATTATCACTATGTGCGGGAGAGGGTTTTACTAGGTCTTATTGATCTAGTTTATGTCAGCACAGAGGATCAGGTAGCTGACATATTTACGAAGGCATTGGGCGCAGAGAAGCTGCGCAAGTTCAGAGACCTGCTTGGTGTGCAGGAATTGGGATTGAGCTCGAGGGGGAGTGTTGAGATATCGAGCTCCACTCGTGATATGCCAGGGTGACCGTTGTGCATTTATGTCACCGACTTGTCAGTTGCAGATGCGGTTGGTACACCGCCCATGAATAATAGCTACATGATATCTATCCTTATCTACTCTAGTTCGTGGCTCAGTTAGTATGTCACCTTAGTTAGTTGAGTTTGGTTTGAGACCCATATATATAGGGTTCTTCTATTTCCTTGTACTAGAGTTCTTTTTGGCTTACACAACTAAGAAGAGAAAAACTGTTTTCAGCCTCCACCCTTGTGTGTATTCCCCCATTGTGCAAGCAAGAAAGCTACAAGTGAGACTCCTTCCTTCTCTCCCACAATCTTGACATTCTTTTCCAACCTCAAGGATCTCCTCAAATTCCTAATGGTTATATGAAACTTGGCAGTAACCTAGGATCTGGCTAGTAGAGTGTCTTTGGTCCTCTAGTTCACCATTGGGTATATACTTAAGGGACTGTGCATCTCATCCTAGGGTGAGGTTCTGAGCTCAGTAATAACCCTCCTTGGATCTAATACTCAGCCCTATTACTCCTTCCATTTACTGCTTATTCATACAAAAATGATGATAAAACCCTTTGACACTTATGGACAAAAGAAAAACCTAAGTGGTAGGGGGAAAAGGGCTAAAAAGGGATAAGATTTGAATAAGTTCTAATTTCATTGCATATCATGGTATATAGGTTTCAATTTATTTAAGTTTGAAGAGGAATAATAGCACGGATTAGCTCGATATTATCCCTTTGTAATGTAGCATAGCATTATAGAAAAGAAATCATGGAAATATTGTTTTCACATAACACTTGGTTGATTTATATTTAAAATTGTTTTGAGCATAATGAGTCATACATGTTGCATTTGCGTTTGACCATGGTATCAAAAGGAAAACTCCTGGATGTGTAGCACTTGTATGCCTAGTTGTTGTGACCAACACTAAGTGTATGGGTTCCTTTGCTGTGTATGGTAGGATGGTGATATTTAGTGAGACATTATATGAGGCTAAAATATTCGTGGATTGTTATTTACATCATGAGAGGATTTTTTCACATTTGATCTTTATGTGTTAAGATCCTTGGGCTAATCCTTGGGGTGTAGGAGAGCCGTAGGAGTCGCAACAATCAGCTAGGAAGTGATTTATTTGTGTGTATAAGGAGGTACGCCGATATGTATAGGATACTTCTTCTACTTGGAGTTGAGATGGGCAGTACATTGGACTATAGTTTGAAACTCATGTCTACAAACACAGTATTTAGATAGATCAATTTATATTATCCAGATGCTCTTGCGAGGCTGTGGGGGTTGTTTGGAGAGTGTAAGAGCCCGCTGGCTAGAGCCTTAGAGTTAGTGTTGTGCACATTTTTGGTCTCGTGATGATGAGTGGTGATTTTTCCAGGAGTCTCTTATAAGTGGGGGTTTTTGAACCTTGGTTGTGAAAAGGGATCTAAAAATATATAACCTTTACCATTAGGGGTGTGCTAAAATATTTGAAAAATGGCATTTTCTTAGGGATGAAAACACTTGGCTTGCCCTATACAGAACCTACTGATGGACCTAATTAATTATATAGAGCATGAATCCTCTATGAGGAATAATTCATGTGATGTGAAAAGTAACCATTTAGTGGTTTTCCATCCTCTAATATTATGGCATGGGTTGAGGTTCACCTCGATGTGATCTCTACCCAAGTAACATTGTGCACAACCATCCACCATCAACCTAGAGGATATGCAACAAGTATGGTGAAAGCCATGGAAATCATGGCATCAACTAATGATCATGCTAAAGCTATGATGTATGGAGGATTAATGACACATAATGGAATTCAATTATGGCTGAAACGTCCCATATGGTGAGGCACCATGCTGAAATATTAGGCCTCACAAGGACGTTGGAAGCCTTAGTTGTTAAGGAAAAACTTTTGCTCAAAAGGCACGATCCCCAAGCTCTAAGTAATGTTGATATATTTACTTTATGAGGGGCAAAAGCTCGTGTATAAATCTATTATGGAATGGAGAACCAAGGAATTGAAGATCATTTAAGAAAGGATCAAAATGATATGTTGAAAGTTATAGGAGTCCCTACACCACTTTGTGAGTTGGAAAAAAGGGATATGAACAAAAATATTAACCTTTCAACACCGATAAAGGTGGAAACAAAAGATAATAGAGACCATGAGATATTGGGATTAAGTCAAGATGAATATGAAGATATAGATAACCTAATGTTGATCCCAAAGAAGAGGAATAAATGCCCTCCTCCTTATAGGGATCTTCTAGTGTTTTATGGGCTACTAGATGAGGATTCAATGTTGCATTTGAAAGAATATGGTCTAACTTGCCTTGCGAGTGGGTTTTATGATATACATTGGATGCTTGTGTTTTCAAGTACCTTGAAGGGAGAGGCCAAGAAATGCTATCGGAGCCTCCCAAGAGGGTCAATTAGAACCTTTGAGGAACTATGTGACAAATTCCTAGATGAGTATGAGAAGAATATTTCCATTACTTTGGACTTGTGATAGTGCTTGCACAGATTTGGCAAGAGTCATATATCTCCATCAAAGAATATGCTAGAGCCTTGGATGATATTCTAAGGCTTTGGCCAAGAGAAGCCATTATGTTGCCGAACGATGTGTTGTGTGAGCTCTTTATGAGTGGCTTACTGATTAATACACAAATCCAAGTAAGGATGTGAGATTCTAAGTTAGTAAGCGAGGCTAAGATATAGGCAATTGACTATGAGTAGTATATTCAGATATGTTTGTTTGAGGGTTGATATGACTATGTTTTTGACTTTTTTTGTTAGATTTTTGGGTGATTTTTATATGATTTGAATTATAATTGATTGGTTTGGAAGTGTTTGAGAGAGTTTTGGATAAGGTTGAATAGGTTTGAAAATCTCATGATGTTTTTCAATGGAGATATGATGTGTTGATAGGTTTTGTCGAGTGTCTGATAGGTTCTAATTGGTTTTGTTGAACTTCTATTTTGTTTTGTTTTCTTTCTATATGAGAGGTTGGAATGATTATTGATGGATTTTCAGAGTGTTTCGAAGCTTGTTGGATGTTTCTTGATGGTTTTGAATGGTTTAGTTGAGTTGAATGCTTTCTGTTAAGCTTTTGTAGAGTCTGTGACTCTGTTTTATTTTTGCTCAATATGCCCTTGTAAGTGTTCTGTTGGATGAATGTATAGCTTGGAAATTTTTTTCTAATCTTGGAAAGAGATGAATACAAGTTCAAAATAGCTCAAAGAAGTGGAAGAAGTAGCTACTAAAGATTCAAGTGAAGACTAATGTGACAGTGACACTATTAAGCTATGAAAGGCTATAGTGACTCTGATGACCCTTCATATTAGACATACCTCTTAGAAGGTGTATCCACAACAAATAGGAAATATAGATGATTGTTATTAATTATTTAAATGTACTATTGAGAGAGATCATGTGTGTCAGAGATTGAGAGTGAGAGATAGCTCATTTTTCATGCAAAACAATGTATCAATGAGTGAGAGATCATGAGAGAGACTATGAAGACTATGAAACTATTGAATATGAATACTATGTGATGATTTCCATTCAAAGTGGAGCATTCCTTTGTGTTCTCTTTTTCTTTTGGTGAAGAATATGAAGAATGTGTTGAAGTTTTGTTGTGATAGGAGAATTGTTATATGATGCTGCATGAAGATTTGAGAATATTGGTATTGTTTTTCTTCTTGTGATTGATTAAAATATGAAAAACATGGTTGTTGATGATACAAGATAGATTTTCTTACAATAGATTGCCAGTTTTTCTTGGTGCCTCTCTTGAAGCTCCATGTTGTTGCTGCACAGGCTAAGGAATATTGCCATTAACAAGTACCAACCAAGGCTGAAAATAGAAGAAATGGCAATGTTGAAGAGGAAAAAAAGCAATGGAAGATTGGTGAATCTCTACAATTGTTAAATAATTGGAGATTTTCATTGCCAAAGCTACTTTCTACAAGAAGTGCATCCCTCAATGGCGAAAGCATGTCACTATCTTGATGCAGGATTTATGTGATAGACTGATTCCATTGTCCTTTGAAGCTAGAGTAATCATATCATAATGACCAATTGTTTCCTACAAAACTAAAAAGAGAAGTAGAAATAGAGAGAACGACCATCCATGGGAGATTTGGCCTTCATTTGAATAATTTCTAGACATAATCAAGTGGGAGATTGTGAATAAGCTTTAGGAGTTATGGTCAGTTGAAGTTCATAAAAGAACAAGAAGAAAAAGTGTTGGAATCTCTTCGTGGATGCTCAATAGCAAGATACATGGCATGCTTGGTGTACCAACAATGTTTGTCCAATTGGCAACCCACTGGAAGCTAGTAGATAGAGCGTTCTTCACAATCTATGCTATTGAAACCCTCTAAAGTTGGTATTACCTAGACAATGGCACAGTGGTGATCCTCAAAAGAATGAGTTTTGATACCTTCACGACTAAATATCTTCCCCTTTGTAGTAGAATGAAAGCTGAATTCATAGACATTGAAAAGGAGGAAGTAGAAGAAATGTTAGCAAGAGAGTCCTCCAAAGTTTGAAGCCATTTTGATTTTCAATTGTTGAGAACAGACAAAATAGGTGGAGCTAACTCCTTGATGAACGACGTGATTAAGAGAGGTAAGTACTAGAATGAGTCCACATGTATTTGAGAAGAGAGAAGGCAAGAATCAAAGTTGAGAACAAGCTAGTAGTAGAAGCCTCCTTTGACGCCCTTGTAGCACTCTTTATGGAAGTCCCCATGGCGACTCAAGGTCCCCTTCCTAGTCAAATCCATTCTAGAAATATTGATGATAAGTTGGCAAGTACCATTGCATATCTTTAAAAGAGAGTACAATGAAGACCCCAATCTTCATGTAGTTGAGTTCATGGTAGTGTGTGTAGCCAACAATGATAGAACCCTCAAGCATTGGTTGTTGACAATATTCCCTACCACTTTCAAAGGCGTGGCATTTCAACGGTATGAGAGACAAGCAGAGTAGAAACTGTTGGCACATGGGATGACCTGAAGTTGGCCTTCCTCACTAAATTTAGATATTGAAGAGCAGATGCAATAGGAGTTCATGAATTTAAGTTCCTCACTAAATTCAGATATTGAAGAGCGGATGGAAGAGGAGTTCATGAACTTAAGTCAATCCTTTGGTGAATGGGTAGAAGTATATATATCTAGAATGGAATCCATACTGAAGTGATGGACTGACCATCACTTGGATGAAGGCATCTAGAAGGGAGTTTTTCTTAGAGGCCTATGACCAGAAGTTCATAAGTTTGTGGAATTGCAAAGATCATTCAACTTGCAAGTTGCAATGGAAGGTGCAAGAATGTATAATGAAGTTGAAGCAAGGCTATCGATAAAAGGTGAATACCGCCAATATATCCAATCTTGCAAGAGGTGGAAGATATTTGATTTAGCCACTGAATGTACCCAAAAACCAACTATCCTTGGAGCCTTCTATTCATATTGTTTAAGGAAGAACCATACAAAGGATATTTTCTCTTTGAGAGTTACATGAAAGAAGGAAGAAAGATGAAGGAGCAAGATTCAATTTGTTGGAATCCAAGATGAAAACTCAGGATATTGGACCAAAGCTTAGAGAGTTTGGTCCTAATTTTAGTCCAAAGAGGTTTTCCTCTCTAAGTTACAGAGGACGATAGTCTGGCAGAGGTCGAGTGTTACAGATGCGGAGAAATGGGATACGTCTCACCAAACTATCAAAACCCTAGAAGTTCCATGGATTACAAACTCTTTATGTAGTCGATGCAAAGGAGAAGGCCACATTGCAAAAGACTGCTATCCCAGTCCGGCTCCTATGAAAGCTACCACTGAAACTGAACAAAAGACCTAAGAACCTGCCTCCAACTTGGTGGAATTGAAAGTTTCCACAATAACATGTGCCAAGAAAAGAGAACCCACATGTTTCAAAAGAGAACATTCCCTTTGCCAAAATGGTGAAGTTCAATCTTCTCAAGGAGAAACAAAACAATACAGAACAAAATGGTACAATACTACAAGAGCCACCTAGTAGTATAGAAGGACACAGAGACAATTACAGAGACATGACCAGAGGTCCAAGAGATAGAGGACATGGAAGTACCCCCAATGGTAGGAGAAATGCAGATGTTGTCACTGCTAGAATAAAGAGAAAAGATAAAAGTGGGGGTTGCCCCATTTTTTAGCCAATTGGAGAAGCCGATATATCCTATCAAAGAATATGACTTGGTCAAAGACCTAGATACTTTCAAACCAAATTTAACATTCTGACAGTTGGTTGATGTTGTCTTCTAATCATCGAAAGAATTTTAAAATTATATTGACAAGAAGATGAGGCTTAAGGATTGCTCCTATCACTATCCCTAAGTCCAATAAGGCCCTAGAACTTATGAAAGAAGTAGATGTGGCTAATGCCCCCTGGATCTTGCTTCTAGTCTATCAAGGCTTGTTGAGGCTTGGTGTAGGCCTTCTTTGGCCCTCATTTGTGCCCCCTTTGGGTCCCATTGTTGATACGTGGGACAGTAGACCCCCCCAGCCCCAGCTCACATTTATTTTGCACCTGTTTCAAAATCTGGCCCAAAAATCACTCTTTTTGTCTTATCTCGGGCATTCGGAACCCGATTCAGGCAAGGTAAGAGTCTAAGTTGGGGTTTTGGCACGCTTCGGACATGATGGTGATGTCAAAATTGCCAAATTATGATGACAAAATATTCTGCAATAGATTTCAGATCTGAGACAACATGTATTTGTATGTCTATGGCGTATGTGATGCTTCTATTGATGTCTATTGATACCGGATCACTTGTGGATGTTATGCCTCTTATGTGAGACGCATTTGGAGCTGATTTAGCTCGGCCATTGACTGTTTTAAATAATCCCTGATCTGTCTAAAACAGGGCAGCCACCTATTACTTCAATTTTATGTTTACAGGTCTTGGTATTTGATTCTCGATTATGCCCGGTTGGTGCCTATACATACGGGAATGTATGCCTGTGGTTTGCCTATGGATTTGAGCTTGGATTGAGCACTGATTTGCACAGTTTACAGAGGTTATATGCTACTGGAAACTTCAGGGCTGAAGCTATTTATGCTACAATTGGGTTATGCCTATTGGTTACGGGGTGCTCCCGGCTACTCGGTATGATGTCATGATGTATTTGACTATGCCACATGTATTGTTTATGCTCCAGAATGCTTTTTAGCTAAGATTAGAGCTCAATTTGGGTTTGACTGTCACTTCTTTGCAGCTGGCATTTCATTTGTGACATAGTTTATGCCTAGGCTACCCAATACGGGTTATGATGTCTTGGTGAATGCTTTATGCTTTGGCTGCGGATGGTAGTTGTTTGAGCTCGTCTCGACATTCATTTGAGTATTCCCTTGAGCAGTTGGACATTGAATTGGCTTTTTCCATTACGACTTGGCTTTTTTCGTTACGACCTTGGATGCTATATGGGATTTGATGCTCCGATTATGGATCTTGGCTATTACTTGGATGCACTTACAGGTATTGAGCAGTGAACTGCTCCCTTGTTTTGGCAGTTGCCTATTGAGCTGTGATTGCTCGTTTGCATTTGATATGTAGGATACTTACTAATAAGTGGACTTGGATAGTGCTTGGGATTTACAGTTATGGCTTTCTTGCTCCTCTGTTTTCTAGCTTCTATGCTAGTTGGGCTCCTATTGCCCGTCCATGTTAGAGAGCAGATGCTATGTATGCTTACCCGTCTATGCACATGGTCTACTGTTGTATACCTTATAGAGCCACTTATTTGGATGTTGTTGTATAGATGTTTGGGCTTCCCCTGGAGCTTGACTCTTGCAGGATGCTTTGCCACTTGTCGGTCTTTACTTAACTTGGATGTTCCTTGGCGGCATGATGTACTACAGAGCTATGCGTATGCATATGGTTATGGGCTGATTTCATTGCTGAATATCATATGCTCTTATGACAGATGTCTTATGCTTTACTGTACTGTGGTTGGTTATGTCATACAGTTGGCTACGACTCTTCTTCATGTGGGAGCTTTTGCATCCTTGATTTATGCCTTTATGTCCTTCCATCCATTGAGGTTTCATGAGCATTTGCAACATGCTTCTACCACTGATGTACTAGCAGATGATTGTCTTTATGAGTAGGTTCCCTATGTTGGGACAACCCTCGACGACTGCTTGAGCTCCATGGATGCTATGGATAGCCCTATTCATGATGACTTGGATTCCTTGTCATCTTGTACAGGTTCTTCTACTTCAAATCTTGTTTTCTTATATTGTGGGAAGCTTGGGCATGTTCAAAGAAAATGCTTTAGACGGATTAGAGAGCAACAGAGACAGAGAGAGACTCAACATGAGCAGAGAGTCAGCGATGCAGCAGGTATTACCACTCTTTCTAGTGGTGATGTACATGCAGTTACCCATGATGATGCAGTTGAGCATGTCCTCCTATCATCTAGTTTCCCTAGAGCTTACTTGCTCAATGATCAGGCCCATGCCTTTGATTGGCTTTTCAACTCTATGGCATCTTGTCATGTTACCCCTCATAGAGCATGGTTCTCTTCTTACAGGGAGGTTGATGGATGTATTGATCTGGGCCTTGAGCAGACTTATGCTATTGTTGGTACAAGGAACATACACTTAGCTTTGCCTAATGGGACTTCTCTTATGCTCAGGGATGCTCTACATGTTCCCATGCTCAGTAAGAGCCTGATTTCTGTCAGATAGTTGCATGATGCAGGTTACTTTGTTTCTCTTCAGGATATGTCATGGAAGATCTGTCATGGTTGCTTGGTTTTGGCTAGAGGTTCCTGAGTTGGTTCTCATTACCCAGTTCATGTCTCTCATGTGGGAGATTCTATGGTTGCAGTTATTCGGATACCACATGCATTGTTATGGCATTATCGCCTAGGCCATATGCACCACAGAGAGATGGAGATCTTGTCTCATTCAGACTCATTGCTGCCTCCCATGTCACTTACAGATCTTGATGCTTGCCCTGATTGTACTCTTGGTCCTTGCAGAGCCCCCTTGACTTATGGCGATCATATGAGGCATGCTCCTCTAGATCTTGTCGATTGTGCAGTATATGGACCTATGCCTTCCCAGTCACTTGGTGGAGCGTCGTACTTTGTGACCTTTGTTGATCATGCTATCCATCGTGTTTGGGCTTTTCCCTTGGTGCAGATTGAGGATGCTACAGTTATGCTTGACAGGTTTATGGATTCTGTTGGTAGCACGCCTAGGTGCTTGCAGATGGATTATGAGAGTCTTGCTCTCTCTCCTAGCTTTCGGACCTCTTGTCAGCAGTATGGCATTGTGTTCTTGTGCCCATGGTATTATGGGATTGCTCATGGCATGTGTCTAACCTTACAGACAAAGGTTGCTTCTATGCTTACCATAGCTGGGTTGTCTTATGGCTTTTGGGCTGAGGCCCTTATGACAGGAATCTATTTGGTTAACAAGATGCCATGCTTGACCTTGGATGGTATTACACCCCATGAGGCATGGAGTGGCATGCAACCCTCCTATGATTACTTGAGGATGTTTGGCTGCCAAGCATCTATATGTATGCCACATGAGCCTATGTCACGTAGATGTATCCTCCTTGGTTATGAAGATGGTGACTTTACTCGGGGGGGGGGGGGGGGGGGGGGGTCACTCATTAATATATGTATATATAACGTGAGTTCAAAATAAGGGATTTTTAAAATAGCATTTTTATACATTTTTACATACAGAAGGGTGTCATATAAAGGGGTTACTTACAGATTGAATAGAAAAGGGTTGTGTTTTATTCAAGAAAAATTCAAAGATTAGGATATTTATAAATAGGCCATGAACGCATGTTATATAGAGAATATATATATAGTGAACCCCCCGAGTGACTTTAAGGCCTACAGATTATGGGATTTGGATGCCCAGCAGGTCATACGCAGCCGTCATGCTGTCTTCTATGAGATGCAAACACCTCTTAGCCCTCTTGATGAGCGTTCAGTATGCTTTTATGGCTGATTTTACAGCAACTATAGTGCCATTACAACAAGCTGTTTATGCTGAAAATGAGGCACTTATTGGCCCAGATGACGTAGCTATGCATAGCAGTCAGGGTCAGGATGTTGGTGGTCAATTGCTGGACCCCTTGTAGGCTCATGAGAGCCGTTTTCTTGTAGTTTTGCAGGCTAGACAGCCAGTCATATGTCAGTCTTCCGCTTCACTGAGGCCACATGTAGTCTTGAGATTACGTTGGATGAGTGTTCGGAATGTTGGCCCTCTTTCAGTGCTTGACTCTGGAGAGTTTGACTACTCTCCGATGTCTTATATGCACCAGGCTGATGCTATGCACGACTCTGATGCTTTACAGCCGTGCACTGATGAGTTGTGCTTGCTTCATGAGAAGCATTCTTGGATTGCTCCATTGTATGGAGCTGCGGGATCGCTTATCTCCTGGATGTCATGGACTCGGGGATGCTTGACTCTTCTTCTGTAGAGGTTCTCGACACTTCTTGCACAGCTCGCTTTCCAATTGGGCATTGGGTGAGATGTTATGATTCCTCACCTTGTCTTTTTCTTTTCTTTTCTTTGTTTTCACTCCCTAGCCACATTGGCCTTTTAGTGGGAGGTTGTTGGGGTAAAAGGCCTATGGGCCTACCCGTGTATACTATGACCGCCCATTATTTATTCATATATAATATGATAGTGCAATAAGGCTGTCAGTTCAGTAGGATAGTACCTACATTGTGTGTGATCTTCTCTCCCGCATCTTCCTCTTCTCCTTCTCCACTGCCATTGCATCCCCTTCAAATGGCGGATTTGACAATGAAGGATCCAGGCCTGCAAGATATGCAGCCTACACTATGGCTTATAAGACTAGCAAACCAAAGCAAAATTAAGTCTTTGGACATTCTTCCACATGTGAAGACAACCCTTGCAAGATGAGACTATTGGTTGATGTATTTGGTGCTAAAACCTAATTCTTATGGGACCTCATATCCTTTGTTGCTGGGAAGACATGGCTTTTTGAAGCAAGAGCACATGCAAATAGGTTCAAAGAACCCTAACCCTAGGCAAAGGACCCAATAAAGTGGTGTTGAAGTTGTATGGTTTGCAAACAGGTAACATATACACTTCCATTGAAGTCTTAACATACTCCTCCAAGGAAGTTACTAATGGCACATTAGTAGACGAAAAAAATATCAAACAGATTTTTCCCAAGAAAATAGAGACACATTCCATGTTAGTGAGCATTGTAAGCCAACTCCCAAAAGAAGCAAAGTCCCTGTCAATGGGTGAATACCTCTTTTCTGAACTCGATATGACTTCAAAAATCACCTCTGACAGTGAGATAGAGGCATGGATATACTATTCTCTTTGTTACATGGCCATTGCAGAGATAGACATAGGAGTAGAGACAAAGATAGAAGTAGGGGTAGAAGACGACATAGAGAATTTTCTCTTCTCTCATAAAGCCCCTACAGAGGTAGACACAAGAGTCCGAAGAGGACAATGATGATAACACATGAGAAGATTATGGAAGCAGGTTGGAAGGATCCATCTAGCCTAAAGAGGATACAAATAAGTGCAAAGTCCTAGAGGCTCCAGAAGTTGAAGATCCCATGCTATTAGACATAATGACTTTGGTACCCTTTGGATTGGCTAACAAGTCATAGCATTTGAAACATATCCATAAGAAATGGATTCAACAGAATAGGCCTTTCTTCAGTAGTGGCTCTTGTCGTTTGAATTTACCCTTCTCAAAAGAGGATGATGACAATGCACCTTGCCCAACAACCACCAATCCTATAGCCTAAGTGGAACTTAGATGGTTGTGTTGTATGACATTCTTGGAGGCATCCTCGAAAGACAAGTCCTCAAGCCAAGAAGTAACTAATTCCCAAACCAAACCCAAAACATTCGTAATACCCTTTCAGCATCCCAAGGAGCAAGCTCACTCCTCATTGAAAGAAGAAGTTGGTTCTAGTGGAGCATCAAAAGAGGAGACCACTAGTCAGATTCAGATTTGTACCCACCAGAAGCAGTCTCCATGGGAGCTTTATCTGCAAAGTGGAAGGTGACAAGCAATTAACTTTTGTGGATGGTAATGGTACTGAATGACAACTGGAGGTGGGAACTAGTCTTCTAGAAGACGAGCTATTGATCTTGCATGACCTTTTGAGGGAGAAGTTGGACATGTTTGCATGGTCCTACAAAGATCTGAAGGGGATTGATCCCTTGATGTGTCAACATCATATCAATCTAAAGCTTGATGCCAAGCTAGTGAGGCAAAGATAGAGGCATATGAATCTGAATTACTCAGCCCTTGTAAAAGCCAAATTGTTGAATCCTGGAAGCTGAGTTTATCTATCCAGTGGCCAATAATGAATGAATCTAACCCATCGTGGTAGTACCTAAGAAGAATGGAAAGCTACAAATATATGTGGACTTCCACAAGCTGAACTCTAAGACTAAGAAAGATCATTTTCCTATTTCTTTCACATACCAATTGTTGGACATAGTGGCTAGACATGAACTCTATTCCCTCTTGGATGGATTTAGTGGATACAACCAAGTCTAGATTGTAGAAGAAAACAAACTTTCACAGCAGAATGGGGAACCTATGCTTATAGAGTAATGCTGTTTGGGATCTGTAGTAACACTTTTGCTACTTCTCAATGAGTGATGATGGATGCATTCCAAAATTATCTACTTGATTTCATTGAGGTATACCAGGATGATATCTATGTCTATAGCCTAATCCAAGAGCATTAGGGACACTTGGAGCAGTGCTTTGACATGTCGAGAGTATGAGAACTCTCTCAAACCCGACAAATGCATCTTTGGAGTCTCTTTAAGAGTTTTTCTAGGCCACATTGACTCTACACAAGGGATAGCAACAAACCCCACCAAGTTTGAGAAGATTGCAGCTCTAACGACACCAACTAACCTCAAGCAATTGAGGGGATTCATTAGCCATGTGGGCTATTATAGAAGGTTTATTACACACTTTGCAACAAAGGTAGCCCCCTTACATAAGCTCCTAAGGAAAGATGTAGAGTTTACATGTACTCCTGATTGTGATGAAGTGTTCAACACATTGAAGCAATGTTTAATTGAAGCACCTATCTTGCAACCTCCTAATTGGACGAAGGAATTCCATGTGCACATTGATGCAATTGTCCAAGGGTTATGCATAGTCTTTGTCAAAAAGGCTCCTCAAATTTAGATCAACCTATCTACTACATAAGCCGTAAAGTAATTGATCGAGAAAGAAACTATACAGTGATGGAGCTCAAATGCCTAGCAATAGTGTTTGCCTTGGAAAAATTTTGACACTACCTAATGTCAATGCATTTAAAATTTTATGTGGAAATGAGGCCATGTCCTTCTTGATGAATAAAGTAGACGTGAAGGGAAGAATGAGGAGATTCTATTTCCAGGAGTTTGACTTTGAAGTGGTTACCAAACCTAGTCACTCCATGTCCTGGCCGATCATATGCCACATATCCCTCAGAGTGATGAATAGGAGTAAGATGACCCAAACCTCCCTGATGATTTTCTTTTTCTAGTCGAAATTGTAATCCCATGGTATGAAAACAAAGACAACCTCTTGGCAACTCAACAATATCCTCTTGGTATCTCCAACCATGAGAAGTGTTAAAATATTGAGAATGCATGCTATGGAGGATCACTGATGAGCAAATAGACAATCATAATGAGGCAGAAGCATTGACAAAGAAGAACAACTAATATTATCCAAGCATAATGCAAGTACAACTGATTGATAATGATTGATGGAATGAGTGTGGGAATGATTGCCTTTTAAAGGCTTACAGTAGGTGGTATTGGTAGGTGGAAAGTGACCATGGTATTCAATAATTGTGGTTTTAATAAACATGCATACATGACCTAGTCTAAGGCTTTATTTACAGTCTGTTTCTTTGCCTTGTTTGTTCCAAACAAAGAGGCTATGGTGGATGTGATTGCACATTTCTCAACACCCCTCCTCAATTACAACCAGAAAAGACACTGAGTATACAGAGGTTGTCGTGAGTAGAACCTTGCCAAGTGTAGACATGGAAGAAACAAAAACAGCCATACAAAGCTAGAGGCTGTTACAAGGCCTCACTAAGTGTGTAGAGGCTATAGTGTGCAAAGGTTACATGAGGAGTAGAGGAGCTTATGGTGGGAACATTAGGCGAGTCCATATTTTTAACCTTTAAAAAAGTCTATCAGAAAATGAGCTACAAAAGAGGGATTGGTGAGTCCTATCCTTTTATTCTTGGGGTTCTTCTTCTCCTTTTTCTTCAATGTTGTCTTCAGCTTCTTTGACTGTAGCAAGCATTGCTCATTGAGACCCTTTCTTAGCATATCAAAATTTCTCAATATGCCTAGTTTTCTTACAAAAATCATAGACTACACTCTTCTTCCCTTTCACATAGAGGAGTTGTTGGTCTCCTTTTGGGATGCTTGTTTCTCCCTTGTTCTTGATATTCTTTTCCACTTCTAGGAGGCTTTGATGTCCACAAGTTTTGATTTGGCATGTTGATTAATGTAGCAGACACATGATCAAACTCAGGTGGAAGACTTTTGAGAAGCACTCCAATGCAAATGTCTTCATCCATCTTCAAGTTGATTCCTGCAAGTTGTGTCAATAAGCTTTCCATATAATTCAAATGAGTTGCAAGTGAGGTATTACTTTGCATGTCAAGCCTAAAAAATTCAATCAATAAACCATATTTTGAGGATTTGGAATGAGATCCAAATAAGGTTTCTAATCAATCCCATGTCACGTAAGAGGTTTCACAATCATCAACATGATGAATGTAGCTATCATCAAGTTTGAGCTTGATAATAGCTTGAGCCTTATCATCATTTTTATCCCATATGACTCAAAGTGCAGTTTCCCTTGGTTTCTTCTCTTGACCTCTTGTGATTGACCACGAGCCTTTCTTCATTAAGATCGTTTTGATCCTAGTTTGCCATGTATGGAATCCAACACCATTGAATCGAGATGTCGGTGAGTCCTTGCCCATTTTGAGATTGCAAGATCAGTAGCAAATAAGCTCCAAACAATTCAAATTTCAGTTGAGCACAAGTGCTAAGAAGCACTAGGTGATTAGTATCAAGAGATACTAGGTGAATGTTATGCCCTTGAACTTGGAATCTTTAAGATCTTGCAAATCCAAGTCCGAGTTTTCCCCTCCTTGATTTGATGCTGGAGTTGCAAAAAAGAACTGAGAATAGTCTAGGAGAAGTGTTGAATTTGAGTGTGTCAAAGGGCACAAGAGGATTAGTGTTAATCAACACTAGTATTAAGAGATACAATCTAGTTGGCACTTGATGTTGAATCTTCTTCTTGTTGATTTGAAGTGGTAAATTAGCTGGTAAATTAGTTGACACTAGTATTAAGAGATACAATGTAGTTGGCGCTTGATGTTGAATCTTCTTCTTGTTGATTCGAAGTGGTAAATTAGCTGGGAAATCAATGTTGTAGTAGATCAGAGGGTTAGTGACATTACTGAGCAAAAGGAAGTAGGAAAATGAAGAAAAAATTGAGCTTTGAGGTTGATGGGTATGGAGTCTACATTAGGGTTTCTAGGGGCAGCTTGGTTTTTCAGC
The DNA here is from genome assembly GCF_053477565.2 of Lygodium microphyllum. NCBI lineage: Eukaryota > Viridiplantae > Streptophyta > Polypodiopsida > Schizaeales > Lygodiaceae > Lygodium > Lygodium microphyllum. Next base: position 129,008,289 of record NC_141143.1, read on the forward strand.
TCCTATGAACTGAATACTTGATCATTTCCAAAACTTTCTTGATAGAAATGAAGCTTAAGAGATAGGATATCAAAGCCCTATGATGCTCGTCAACATCATGACGTGTGCAGGTGAATTAAACCGTATGAAACGATAGAGGGTGCAAAAAATTGCAGTGACTGAGTAAAAATGCAATGCTGGAGCGTGGATTCAACAATGTTGGGCTTTGATGTGATGGGAAGGAGTGCCCTGAGTCAGGGAGTATTTGCCTAGAAGAAACCATGAGTTGCAATGGCATGGAGAGGGAGATTCAACTCCTCCACTGAAGGTGGGTAGCTATGGAGGTAGGTGAGAGAGTCATGGGAAAGTGGAGGGAGCCAGAAATTCAGATTGGAATGACTCAATTAGTGGCCTGATGACTCACTAACTTAAAACCTGCTCTGATACCATGTTAAAATATCGAGAATGCATGCTATGGAGGATCACTGATGAGCAAATAGACAATCATAATGAGGCAGAAGCATTGACAAAGAAGAACAACTAATATTATCCAAGCATAATGCAAGTACAACTGATTGATAATGATTGATAGAATGAGTGTGGGAATGAGTGCCTTTTATAGGCTTATAGTAGGTGGTATTGGTAGGTGGAGATAGGTGGAAAGTGACCATGGTATTCAACAACCATGGTTTTAATAAACCATGCATACATGACCTAGTCTAAGACTTTATTTGTAGTCTATTTCTTTGCTTGTTTGTTCCAAACAAAGAGGCTATGGTGGATGTGATTGCACATTTCTCAACAAGAAGAAGAAGCTTCTATTGGAATCAACCCCCTACACTCTGTTAGGTGGTGCTTTGTACAAGAGAGGCAAGGATAGAGTACTACAAAGATGTGTGGTAGGAGACAAGATTAGGATAGTTTTAAAAGCAAATAATTATGAGCCCTGTGGAGGACACTTTGCAGGAGAAATAACAACCAAAAAGGCTCTGCTCGCAGGATAGTGGTAGTCGACCCTCCACAAGGATGCCTATGAGACTACTGCAAAAGTTGTAATGCTTGTCAGAGAATGGAAAAGTCTAGCAAAATTGGTGCTATGCCACTACAACCCATCCTTCCCCTATAGCCATTCAAAAAATGGGAAATTGACTTTGTTGCCCCATCAATCCGCCAACTAGAAGGAAGTAAAACTAATACATTTTGGTTTGCAGAGACTATGTCACAAAGTGGTGTGAAGCCAAAGCTATAAAGCAAGATGATGGAAATAGCATGGTCTTCTTCCTGTACGAGAACATTATCACTCATTTTGGTAGTTCCTTAGAGCTAGTAAGTGATAGAGGCACTAACTTTCTCAAGAAGATTATGGAAGAATTGACACAAGATCCACCATCACAAGTCCACACTCTACTACCCCAGAGACAATGGCCAAGTTGAAGTTACCAATTGTGTCCTTGTTCAATCTTGACAAGGACAATTGCTCCACATCCCCGTGATTGGGACAATTGACTTACAGAGGCCCTCTAGGCATACAGAACCTCCCATAAGGGTGCTATAGGATAGATACCTTTCCAATTGGTGTATGGTATTGAAGCCATTTTCCCTATTGAGTTATATCTACCCTCTCTGTGCGTGGCTATGAAAGAATGCCTAGGCGATGATGAATCACTGCAACGTCATCTCCTACACTTGGAATGTTTGGAAGAGACTCATAGAATGGCCCTATAGTGTATGGAAACCACTTAGGCTCGACAAAAGGCTTACCACCATGACAGCTTCATCAAGCATAAGGAATTTTAAAAATGTGACTTAATCCTGGCCTATGACTTGAGATTTGGCAAGTTCCTAGGAAAATTACAACAGTGCTGGATGGGTCCCTATAAGGTACTTGCTATCAACCCTAACGGCTCTATTCAGATACAGGTCATTGATGCTTCTGATGATCCCCTTCTTATTAATGGCTATTGCCTAAAGAAGTATTATTCTCCTTGGGGATCCTGACAATCACCACTAATAACCCCTTTATCCCTTGTGCATCGATTGGTAAGGCTTTGCCTATTGCCCCTGATAGCCCTTCTGCTTATCTTGATGAGGTGGCCTCATTCTTCTAGTCTCTCACAATCATCTCCCACCCCTCCTTTGCTCCCTTTCCAACTGATTTAGTAGAGGTAGTGAGGTTGGTTCTGATACATGGTATTCCTACTATCTTCTCTTTGAAATTTAAAAAAAAGAAAAAATAAACATATAAATATATATATCACTCATGGAAAAAAAAGGACTTTGGTCCCTATCATGTCGACCTATTCTTTGAGAAAATGTAGAAACACCCTTGGGAGTAGAAAAAAGGAAAAGAAAAAAAAAGAAAATAATAATAATAACTATTATGGGAGAAAAGGGAGCAATTCCCTCTCATAATAGGCCTCGAGAAAAGGTAGCAAACACCCTTAGATGGGAAGCTAGCTATGGAAAAGGTGGCAACACCCCACACTACAGATCAGTTGATTCTTCAATCGACCTTCCAAGATGTAGTTTTGAAGCTGCCTCCCTTGGTGCGCTATATCTTGCAACTCCATCCATGCATCTCACTCCTACAAAACAAATGATATCTCTCCCCTGCAATCAAAAGTTCTGATTTGTTGGCTACCTCCCTGGGTATGCCTCTTCATCAACTGCTATAAGTGGACATCATCAACTAGACGAAGCCAAACTTCATCGACAATCCTTTGAGTGATGTGAGCTTTCATCCTAACCAGATGGTGATGTGAGTATGTGCTACCCTCTCTATATATCAGACCAGTGTGAGATAGAGGGTGGGTGAGTGACTAGTCTTTTCCCTTTACATCAAACAGAGAGGTGAGATGTGTGAATAGAGCATTGCACACATGAGCTGGGCCTCTCAATACACAAAGCAAGATCTATTCCTATCAACGGCACTATAAGGCCCCCTGACTTTCTTTCTTGCATCGTATGCTGGTACAGGGCGGGATGCACTACTGCACCATCAATTGTGCACAAGGCATACAACCTTTGCACAAGTGGTAGTGAGGATTACATCAATGGGTGTCAGGAATCAGGTTTCCCTCATATATCTATCAACAAAGCATAAGACAGAGGGGGGTTGAGCGTGATTGATTTCCCTTTCGTCACCTGCTATGAGAGGTGAAACTTGAGGGACATTACGATAATTGGTGTTAGGTATGTTTTCATTTTCCTATGCCCATCACTATACACATCACTTTGTTTGGTGCACTACACATTGCAAGGCTTCCTGGCCTTTCTTCTTGCACCTATGCCACATGGGTTGGGACGCACTAATGCATCATCAACTATGCATGCTGGCATACTTCTTTTGAACCATCTCTCTTGTCAATTTCTAAATCGAGTGTGAGATATAGATTCCAATCCTTCTTCTCGAAGAGTGATGTGAGCTATGGGGTGAGTGCTTGATCTATCATTCCACCATGAGTGACTGTTGTATACTTTGCCATAATGGCTTGCCAAATCTTCATTGACAACGCTACCTCCCTGGGTGCTACTGCATGGTCTCCACCATGATATAATCATGCTGAGGTGACCCTTAGTACCTCCTTTGGATGACTTTTAGTCCTTAACACGTGTCGATGATGATCTACATCAACCAACTGACTAAGCCAAGTGTTTCTAGCCCTACCTCTTGCGTTTATTTTTTATGCATGCCATTTTTAGTATGGGGAGGTATGGGTATGGATCATAGTCAAGTGTTAGGTCCTTGTTGATTAGTCAACTTGATGTATTCACATCTTAAGTATGGGGGTGCATCCTTGCATGTCTTAGCTCCATACATTCATGAACACCCTATTAATTGGTCCTTATATGGCGCCCTTTTGATTGTTTCATCATTTTGTTGATTCTCCATGTGAATGCACCCTATGCTCATGGAAATTGCAATTTTCCCCACTCTATCTCTTCAAGCCACAATAGCCATGCTCTAGATCCATTTTTTGTCATGGTATCAGAGCTTAGCTGAGCATGGCCCAGCTCAATCTATCTCTCCTCTCTGCTCTCTCAAGCCTTCTCAACTCCAGCTTAACTCAATGCTAGATGATGACCTCATTTTTCATCTCTATCTTCACTTGGCATATTATGGCAACCATAGCCAACATCACCCTGCCTGTTTGGAGGCCTTGGATCTAGCCAAAGAAGAGGAGATAGCCAATGCTTTGAACTAAGAAAACATTCCCCTACTCAGGGCACTTCAGGCCAGCTCATGGAACATTGACATTGGTCGTCTTCCTGCTCGACATTGTGCACTTTCCAGGCCGTTGCCCACAACTGCGCAGATCTCAATTCGTACGAGTCCCGTCCTCCACGTGGTGCAATCCACCCTACTGTCATAGGGCTTTTGAAGCCTATCTCATAGGCTATCTCTCCAACAAATCTTTTCTCAAATAGTTGCGTGTACGATGTGCTATAGCCCAAAGATCAGTTGCCTGTTTCTGCAAACCCTAATTCCACCATAGCCAAAAACTTAAAAAAAGCTTGGAAACCTTGTCTTCTCTCGCTGCCATCATCAATAGTGATCTTGATCACTCTGACATTATCTCTGAAGTCTACTGCAGATTTGGAAGTGTCCAAAGAAGTAAACATTACCCAGCAACATTGAGCCAAATATCAAGATCTTTAAGACATAGTATATATTGATACTCAAATAGTGCTTCTTGGCACTTGAGTTCTTTAGCTTACTCAAAAGTAACTCACCTTTTGACTCCTATTTCAAAGAATAATTCTCAAGTTGTGGAATGATTAAAAGTCACGTTGATCAAATCTCTTGTAAAAGGATAGACACTGCCCGAGAAGTCTCGTGGTGAGACCTCCTTCTAAAATGACTGAATTGGAACAGATAGTAAAGTTTAATGGTGAAGGTTTTCATGCCTGGAAGGAGAAGACCATGTACCATTTCATGAGGAAAGGATCTCTTTGAGGAAGATGATGCAGATGACAATGCTAAAGAGGAAGATGCGGTAGAAGACCAGCCTAAAACAAAGGCATGGAAGAAGATGAACAACAAATCTCTAGGTATTATTGCATGGGGTCTATCGGATGATGTATTACATCATATTTCTAGCATCAAAGATAGAAAGAAGGCATGGGAAGAACTTGATAAGATATTTGGTATACAAGATAAGAACTCAAATGTAAAATTACTTATGTAGTTTTATAAGTTGGACGTAAAAGACAATTCATCTATGATTGTACACATCAATAAGTTCAAGAGCCTTAAAACTCAGCTAGCAACTCTTAAAAAGAACATTGATGAGGATGAGGCAATAGCAGTGCTACTTGGCAGTGTTAATCATGAACCGTATGAGAACCTTGTTTCAACACTAAGTAATGTTCCCAGTCTCTCACTCAAAGACATTGAGCACTCACTGCTTGATGGAGAAAGAAAATTTAAAGGCAAGGATGTAAAAGAAACCAGGTCAAGGGAAAATCTCTTATACACCAAAGGAGCTACTAGACCCAAAGGAAGAGGTTGAGGATTCAACACCGACAACAAAAGTCGAATAACATGTCATTATTGTGGTAAGACTGGCCATATTGCCAATGAATGTTTCCACAAGAAAAGAGCACAATAGATGCAGAATGACTACCACCAAAACCAATTCATGAATGAAGAAGAAGAAGAAGATGCTTCCGCTACCATCAACAAATTCGACAGATTGTTCTAAGGAATTTGTTCCTATAGTGGATTTAGTTTGTAAAAACCCTTGCCAAAGATGTAAAGTTTTAAGCATTAACTTGACTAGGCTGCCTATGAGCTACTCTCCTAGGCCAGATTATCTGTAGGGGGGCAAAAGCCAGCAAGTGTAGGGACTCATCATTTGAGGGGGGGTGTTGAGAAATAGACAAATGATGTATGCTCCAAGAAGAGATGTCCTGAATCCCATATGCACAGTGAAGAGAGTGGAACAACCCAACTACTACAAAGCATTGTACTTGCAAGATGAGTAAGATATATGATGGTGATTTTGTCCTTTTAGTTGAGAGTTTGAGTCATTGTCTAACCACAAAAAGACTGTGTTTATGAGTCCAGGCTAATCAATCTTGGAACCTAATTCACCTGTGCGACACTCCATCTTCAAATCTATGTCTTCATGAGTTCACTCTATCTCTTCAAGCCACCATAGCCATGCTCTAGATCCAAAAGTATTGTTTGATTAATGAAAGTGTGCTAGCTATAGAATGAAGGCTAGTGGTGGATTTGTTCCTTGAAAAGATGTTTTAGCCTAGTTAAAGTCATTTTCAGTTTATGGACAGATGTGGCTAATTTTGGATGTATTTGAAAAGATTAAGCAGACAAGATATGATGACGTAGTGCACATTCACCATCGCAAGAGGAAACATTATGATTTATGTGATGATGTAGTACACATTTGTCACAAGAGATAATACTATGGTTGGTAGATTTGTTGCAAGAGGTAGTATCATGGTTGACATGTACCTTTCCCAAGGTCTTGTCATCCCGGCTTACACCTAGCCAATTTATATCCATCTAAGGTGTAGACCACCACTTAGATGAGAGGTCAAACATGCGAGGAAGGTTCATCCATTAAGGTGGTTGAGAATAACAAGAAATTCAAGGTGAGTCCCAAGTAGATGATATGAGTGGGGGCAAGGTCTGCAATGGTGATGTGCTTAATGCACCCTTTGTGGATTGCAAGATGCCATATTGGAGTAGAGAAATTTGATTCGACACAATAGCTCCCTTTGCGGATTTTTTTGTCCACGTTGGTTATGGAAGAAGGCTCTAATACCATGTTGAAAGAGAGGGAGAGAAAATGCCACGATGTAGAGCCATCAACTGAGAGAATGAATCTCCCATTCGGTCAAATGTAGATGAGAGGTCAAACATTGATGAGAACAATGGAATTAGTCACACACAATAGATAGGAGAGATCAATCACTAATAACTAACCATACTAACTAACTATGATTGAGTCACCAAAGTCACAGACTCACTTATTATAAACTGTACAAATAGGCTATAGCTATATTGAAGAGTCAGTATAGCTTGATTCTCAACACTTCCCCTCAACCTCAAGAAGGACACTATACTCCAAGGAGCTCTCTAAAGTGATTGAACTTATCTTTACCTAATGACTTGGTAAAGATATCAACTACTTGGTCTTGGGTTTTGACATGTAGGAGATCTATCTTCCCTACGAGAACCATCTCTCATATGAAATGATAGTGTACCTCAATGTGTTTTGTTCTAGCACGATACACATGATTCGTAGCTAGAAGTACACTAATCATATTGTCACAATGTAACATGACTGGAGCATCTATTAGCATACCCAAATCCATCAATAACTTCAACAACCAAGCAATCTCACAAGTTGTTATAATGTAGCACCTCTATACTCTACCTCAGTACTAGAGAGTGTAACTATTGGTTGCTTCTTGTTTCTCTAGCTCATCATACCACTGCCAAGGCTAAAAGCATATCCACTAGTAAACCTTCTGTCATGTGGACAACACCACCAATTTGCATCAGTATACCCCATGAGCTTTAAATACTTATCACTCTCATAAAAGAGTCCATAGTCTATTTTAGCCTTCACATAGCACATACTTCTTCTCACTGCATCCAAATGAGGATTTTTAGGCTTCTACATGAATTGACTGATAAGTCCAATTAAGTAGCAAAGATTAGGTCTAGTAATGGTAAGGTAGATGAGACTTCCTACCATCTTCTTGTACATTGTAATATCTGAGGTGCCTTTTTCAATTTGCATACATGTGTAGATACTAAAGGTGCACATACCCTTTTGACTGATCCATAAACACCTATTCTACCAAGTTTCCATTCAAAAATGCATTCTTAACATCCATTTGCTATAATTTCTAGCCCTTTAACTATAACCAATGCAATAATTGTCCTTATGGTTGCCATTTTGGCAATGGAGCTGAATGTCTCTTAATAATCTAGGCCATACTATTGTGCATACCCTGTTGCCACTAACCTGGCTTTATACATTTCAATGGTGCAATCTAACTTATAATTAACCTTATAGATCCATTTACAGTCTATTGACTTCTTACCATTAGGCAGTGCTACTAATTCCCAAGTCAGATTTTCAGCTAGTGTATTTATCTCCTCATCCATTTCCTTACACCAATTTTTGTCCATCATAGCTTCATTGAATGTAGCACACTCTTTATGTTCCATGACTTTTTTCATATATCCATAATGCTTTGCTGAAGATCCACGATATATAAGCCTATCAACACTCGAGCTTTGCCACGATACAGTTTCACTCTCTATCAGTGACTTTTTTACTTGCATAATAAATTGGTTGGTCCAGCTTTGATGATCCATTCTGATAGAGAACTATATTTAGCCCTTTGATTGAGGCATCAATGCACACATGGAATTCTTTTATTCAATCAGGAGGTTGTAGAATAGGTGTTTTAATTAGGCACTACTTCAAGGTATTAAAGGCTTCTTCACAATCATTTGTCCAAATGAAATCTACATCTTTCCTCAGGAGCTTGTGTAGGGGGGCTGCCTTTGTTTTGAGAAATGTGGTATGAACCTTCTATAGTAGCCCACATGGCCAAGAAATCCCCCTAATTGTTTAAGGTTAGTTGGTGAAGTCAAGGCGACAATCTGGCTATCCCCTATGCAGAGACAAATGGCCCAATAGGATTCTTGAGGAGACCTTAGAGATGCATTTGTTAAGGTTGAGGGAGATCCATACTCCCTCAGCATCGCACAAAACATTGCTCCAAGTGTCCAATTCTTGTAGAGCGGGCTGAAGACATAAAAATCATTTAAATATACCTCAATAAAAGCATGCAACTAGTTCTAGAATGCGACCATCATGACTCCTTGAAAGGTAGTAAGGGTGTTACAAAGCCCAAATGACATCACCATGTAGACATAGGTATCCCATTCTATTGTGAAGGTCATCTTGGACTAGTCTTCTTCTGTAATCTACATGTGATTGTATCCACTAAAACCATCAAGTAATAAGGAATAAAGTTTATGACTTGCCACTATGTCTAACAATTGGTCGATAAAACGAATAGGGATGTGATCTTTCTTTGTCTTGGAATTGAGCTTTCATAAGTCCATACAGATCCACAACTTTCCATTCTTCTTAGATACGACCACAATGGGTGAAACCCATTCACTGTTGGTCACTAGGTAGATAAATTCACTTCCACAAGCTTCAACAACTCTATCTTGATTAGAGTAGAATAGTTGGGATTCATATATCTCTAACATTGCCGTACAAGCTTGGTATTAGGCTCCAGTTCGATGTGATGTCAACATAGAATGGGATCAATCTCCTTTAAGTCTTTTTAAGACCAAGCAAAAGCATCCAAATTCTCCTTCAATAGGTTAATAGCTCCTCTTCTAGAAGGATGTTGCCCACTTTGAGATGTCTTACTATGCCATCTCCATCAATAAAAGTCAACTACTTTTTACCTTCGCCTTCTTTGATGAAGGTTCCACATACTACTTTTGGCTAACTCCTTCAAGGGAGTAGCCTCTTTCTTTGATGCTCCACTATAGCATATTTCTCTACTTTTGACTACAACTCTGCAAATCCTTCTAGATGCCAAAATGGCATGAGGGTGTCTTTGATGTGAGTTGTGGGGTAATCACTTCTTGACTTGAGGACTCATCTTTTGAGGATGCATCTAGGAATGTAACATGACATGGACTTTCTAAGGTTCTCTCTGATGCTATGGGGTTGGTAGTTTGTCTCTTCCACTTTGTGCACATCCTCTGCATGCATTGTGGACCATTAAGGATCCCTGAAAGGGACCATGGTCATTCTGTCCAAGAGTAGGGGTTTTTCATCCTTTAAAGCCTCAATCATGTCCTCATGGAAATATCTTTAAGTGGAAGGGATTCTTGCTCTTCCTTGCTTTCATTAACTTCATCTTTGGATTCACCATCTTCCTCTTCAAGCTCTATCTCTACTTCTATAGATGCTCTATAATAGAAGAATAAGCTCTTTGTTTCTACTCTTGCTTCTATCTCTGACTCTATTGTGTCCATGTAATAGCGAGATTAGTACATCCATGCCTCTATCTCACTATCAAAGGTAATTTTAGAAGTCATTATTGGTTCCAATGTAGGAGGTATTCATCCATTGACAATGATGTTGCATCTTTCGAAACATGGCTTTCAGTGCCCAATGTTAGGGACTATGTGAGAGCGGGATTTTGAGACCGAGAAAGGGCCACAAATGTGCCAAAATTTGTCAATTTGAGGTGAAATCAGAAGCTCATTGAAAAGTGGCAGTTGCAAATTTTTATAAATTTTTTTGAGTGATATAATTGATGATGGCAAGTGCTAGGCAATGCGGGACTCTGAGATGGACATGAAAAATTTTCAGCTTGTAGATCAAAGGTTGACAGAACGCAGAAACGGGGAGTGCTCAACAGTAGGAGGAGGGACAAAGTGGGTGTAAAGGAGGCTTTAGAGGGGTAAGGGGCATGACCCTTGGGCCCTCCCCCTCCAAATTTTCACACAATGGGGGGGGGGGGGGGGGGACCTTTTTTTGGGAAAAAAAGGAGGTATGTCGACAACAAACGTTTCAATCTTGATTGGGGGAGGGGGGGCTAGAGAGCTAAAACATAACCATACCAATCGAATACATAATCCACCTCTTGCAATTTTTTACTTCTCATCGCTACCTTTAGCTCCATGAATGGCTTCCCAGATAGAGAGATTAGAAATCAATATTTCTCTTTTCTTCCTCTCTCTCCTCCTATCAGTGATTCACACAACAAATCTTGAGGAGAAATCGAGATAGAGATCGATGGTTCGTCATGAACTGTATAGATAACGAATGATGATGATGCTGAGAAGTGATGTCTAGCACTATTTGGAGACCAATGGTTGGTTTGATCATGGTTCATATTCAATGAGACCCAAGACATGCAAAATGGCAGTAATTCTTTTTATCAATTGAAATTTGAATCATTTTTTCATTTCATGGTATAAATCATGTTCATATATGTGAAAATTTATTTGAAGCTTGATTGTGATATGTTTGAGGGTTGCAAATTTTAAAATATAGAACATGTGTATTTGTGCTATTAATTAATTAAAATCTAAAATGCATGTTTTATGTGAAAAAATGATGGTTTTTCCATTTTGGGTAATTGTATGATGTTTCATATAGAATGATATTAAAAGTGATGATGGATCACAATCCAAATTAATTTTTTAGAGTAGAAAAAATAGAAATATATAATTTTACATAAATAAAATAAAAAAATACCAAAAATGGAATTTTAGGATGGAGAAAAATTTTAAAAAAAGTTTAAGGATGAGAAAATTTACCAAAAACTAGGTGAAGGTCCATGAGTGAGTGTATAATGGTTGTAGGGCACAAGGTTGTTTGCACCAACTTTGTATTAGAGTGGTTGTTTAGAGGGTATTTTTATGGAAAAAATATCGTGAAACATTAGAAACGTCCCCTACATAATAAATGAACACATAGAGAAGTTGAAATGTTAGGAACTCTACATCGAAATATAAGTGTTTGTGCATTGGAACAAAGCATATAGGGTCCGTTTAATATATTTAAAGAGACAATAGCACGAATTAGTTCGTTCAAGGATGTAGCACTATGTTAGGAAGGAAAATCATTGAAAGAATGTTTTGCATATGACACATTGGTTGTTCTATGGTTAATTTGTTTGTGTACTATATGGCATTGCACATTGCATCTATATTTAAACATGATATTAAGAGAAAATCTTCGGGATGCATGGCACTTAACTGTTAAAATGATTGACCAATGATGAGAGCATGTAAGGATTCCAGAGATGTAGGATAGAACGATTGTCTTTGGGGATTCTTATATGAGGAAACAAAATTATCTATTGGAATGCTTTATCAAAAGAGTGGACAATGTTACAATTGTGTTCTATATTAAGATGGTGCATCCTGGGGCCAATCCCTGGGGTGTAGGAGAACCGTAGAAGCCAGATCACTCTGCTAAGGAGAAGCTCTTTATGTATGTGACACGAGGTGCTAGTCACTTGAATATTCGGATACTCCCTCTGTTGGAGTTGGGAAGGGGCAGAATCATCGGACTACAAATCGATACAAACACATGACTTACTTAGGTTAGTATGTAGCCTAGATGCTTTTGGCTGCAAGGCTGTGAGGGTAGTTTGGTGAGCATAAGAGGCACTGCTAGTACCTTAGAGCCAATGTCAGGCCTATTTTAGGTCCCAACAGGTGGTGCATTTGTTGAGAGCCATTAATAAGTGGCGATTTCTGAATCTTGGTTAATAGGGACCAATTATTTACTGTATGCTAAAGAGCATTGAAATAGATCCAATATTTCCTGATAGACATCATCAAGTCGAGATTCAACAATACGAAAGAGATGGAAAGTTGAGACCCTTAGGAGATATTCTCCTAAGCATAATAGTCAGATATCCTTGAGAAATAGAGGTCTTGTTGATCCAATTAATATCCTAATCAATACATTAAGGGGAGGAGGAAGTTCTAGCATTCCCCTTTCTCCGAAAAGTCAATCTACTTCTAGTGGACCCCTCTGGTACAAACCTCTAGAGCAAATTCGATCATCGTTATGGTGCAAGCCAGCACAATGCTTGCAAGAAAGCCAGATTTATTAGCTCTAGGTTTTCCTCTACCCATTTTAAATGGGTTTTAGAGGAGGATGTAGAGCTCCATATTAGTGAGTTTCGAAAATTAATATCCAATTACCAAATTCAGGATGACAAAGGACTTATGTTTTTTAACATGACCCTGAAAGGAAGAGATGCAATATGGTATCATGGCTTGGAAGCCAGAACCATAACCATGATCAACTTATTCTTTGCCACCTTCCAAAGAGAGTTTGCCCCTAAGAGAGGTGGTCAATATTGGTTGCATGTTTTGAATGTGATACCACGTTAAGAGCCTCATGAGAATGCTTGAGCATATGCTAAGAAAACGAAAGAGGTGTTTTGTGTTTTTCAAACCTCTATTCCTATTCTAGCTAATTTCTCAACTGCACTACCTTTACATGGATTAGACTTCAATATCCAATTGCAATTGCATAGTGTTGCTCTTGCTAATATAGACACTACTATTACATGAGTAGAGGAGGTAGAGTCACATTTACAAGTGGTCTACACATCTAGAACAAACCTAAATTTGAGTCTAGGTCTTGGAAATAATTTGGAAGTGATTAGTGGAAGTCAAGGTGGAACTAGCTTCTTGCCTTTGTACCTGTTGCCAACATATAATGCATGCTCATCTCTAGAGGTACTTGGTTCTTCCTTAGTTTTTAGCTTCTTTTCCTCCTCTAGCAGTGATGCTTGGATATCAACAAGTTCAAGATTTGGCATGTTGATTAAAGTTGTTGATACATTATTATATTCAGGAGGCAAACTCTTAAGTAGAACATCGATGCAAACATCTTCTTCCATTTTAATGTTGATTCGTGCAAGTTGGGTTAGAAGTCCTTCCATGTAATTTAGATGTGTGGCAAGTGATGTGTTGGACTTCATTTCAAGCCTGAAAAACTCAATCAGGAGACCATACTTTGATGATTTAGACTGTGCACCGAACAAGGTATCAAGTCTCTTCCATGTATCCTGTGAGGTCTCATAGTTATCCACATGGTGGATATAGTTGTCGTCTAGCTCCAGTTTGATAATGGCCTGAGCCTTATCATCGTTCTTTTGCCAAGTGAAAGCAAGATCCGCATCACGAGGCTTCTTTTCTTTTCCAGTGGTAATGGCCTAGAGGCCCTTCTTCATCAGGATCAGTTTGACATGGGTCTGCCAGGTATGAAACCCGACTCCTTTGAAACGGGAAGTTGGAGAATCTTTGCCCATGTTCGACTTGAGAGACGAGTAGCAAATTAGCTTCAAATGACTAAGAATAACTAGCAATGAGTTGAACTTTGTATGTGTCAAAAGACACAAGCAATGGCAGTGAAGTATTAAAAGATACTAGTTTGAAATTTGATGTTTGTTACTTGAGTTTGACTTGATGATCTTCAAAAACTTCTCATAGCTTTCCCTCCTTGCTGATTTGATGGTTGAATACTTGCTGAAAACTTCAGATTAGAGTGGCCTTGGCTTAGTTTAAGTGGCAGAAGAGAGAAAATGAGGGAAAAATGAGCTTGAAGGTATGGAAAGAAAAGAGTACTATCATTGTATTAGAAAAAGAGTGCAAATACAATGCTTTATAGGAATTGAGTGGTGGTACTTTCTCCTACTGTGCATATGGGATTCTGGTCCTGAGCCCTCACTACTTCTCACAAAGGGACTAAAGTAGGTGTGATTGCAAATATCTCAACAATGAGTCTAGTGCGTCAAATGTTTTTGGCAAAGTTAAGGACATGATGAAGCATAATACCAATATGATAATGGAATAGTATAGACACATAGTCACAAATGTTAATTTCTTAAAGACGCAACAAAACTTGATAGGAAATCAACGTCCTAAAATGGATGTTGTTGGGACATAGTGATACTGAATCTAAGGCACTAGTCGAGCCCCTACTATACACCCAAACCAACCCTCACGGCCTCACGACTAGGAGCATTAACCTCTAATGTAAAACTTCGGATTTGTATGGATTGTAATCCAATAGATAACCCTTTCGACACTCCTCAGAGGGAGTCCCTACACATATTGGTGTGATACACCATGTAAGCACAGATAAAGGGAGCGCTTCTCGGTTGATTGTTGCGGCCCCACTACGGCTCTCCTATACCTCAAGGATTGGCCACAAAATGCGACGTGAACACATAAAACACGTAGGACACATGATCCACTCTTTTAACCGATTGATCAAGAGATAACAGATAGTCCTCACTAAATACTCCCCAAAGAAAACGAACCACTAACCCTATAACTTAGGGTAACTCACCTCCTCAAGGTAGGTCATCACTCATGAAAACAATTGCTATGCATCCAGGATAATACCATGTTTTGCGTGTAATGCAATTGTGTATGATTTATAGTGCTCAAATATTTTTCTTATTGACAACCAGCATTGTGAAGGTGCAAAAACATGTCTTTTCATGCCTTTACTCTAAATCGAGATTGTTGCATTGCCTAGGGCCAACACCGAGCATGCTCATGCTACTAGATCCTCTTAATTTTTAAAACCACATGTATACTATATGCCATGCATTAGAAAAAAACATCAGAATTCAACGTATTATAAGCACTTAACACCCCCCTTATTCCTACCACTAAGAGATAGGGCTGAATTGAGGCTAAACCACATGTCTCAGTCTTACCATACATTCACAAACACAAAGCTTTTTTTTTTCTATTTTTCAAATGCAAAAAACCTTATTTTTTCTATTTTTCTTATTTTTTGCTATTTATTTATGGATAAATATAAATAATTTTTATTTACTAATTTATATTGATTGATCTTACTAAGAGTTATTTTTATATCACATTCCATTCCACATGAACACCATACATACAACAAAACCCCGAAATCACATGATTTCCCTTAAAACCACAATGTTGTAGGTTTTGTGTGTTTAAAAAGAAATTATTAGATGACTAAATTTTCTTGATTTCTTTAACATTCCTAATCAATCACAACATTGACAACTATTTTTAACCAAAATTTACCATAAAACAATAAAATTTATTAGTTACTCATAAAACCATGCCTTATGACGTATGTATCTCGTAATGGAGGCCCACTGTTGTTGACGATCATTCCAACCCTGATATTTTACGCTCTAGCATCATCTTCCAATCAATATCTCTCATCTCAGCCCACCCCCTCCTCTTATAGAATCAACTATGGAAACACACAACAAGAGGAGAGAGGAGAGAGGAGAGAGAAAGACTAAAAATTGATCTTTTGATTTACTCATCATTTCTTGCATGGATTCTTGCAATGGGAAGTGTGGAAAATCTCTATCTTGATACCCTATTCCCTTAGCCTAATGCTAGGAGTTGCAATAAATAATTTTTTAATCAAGGAGGAGGTGCAAAAAGAAAAAACCCCCTCACAATCAGTTTTTTTGATGTGTGCTAAGCTATTAAGCTTAATGTCTAAAAAATCTCGTTCAATTTTTGAGTCTAAAAAATTGATCTGACAGAATTCTAGAGTGAGTCGCTAACCAATGGCTCCCAACACAGATTGGCTAAAAAGAACTATCGAAGAAGTCATCTTAGGTGGTGGTATGGACAACCTATCTAGCTTAGGACAACTAGACCAGGAACTCCCACTAGGCAAGTACTCCTATAGTCTACTAGTCAGCATATATTTCCAGGAAATGGCCAATTTCATTATGGAGCAAATTGTTTTCCATTTTGGTCCACTTAAGGAGATAGTATTTGATCGATTGGACACTTCTTGAATAAAGTTATCATAGACTTGATTGAAGCTTTGAAGATTAAGCACAATAAGGCTACCCCATATAATCCTCAAGACAATGGCCAAGTTGAGAGTACAAATAAATAGCTAGTGGGAATCTTATCCAAGATAGTATAAAAAAGTAAGTGCGATTGGGATAAGAAATTGTATGTGGCAATATGGGCTTATAACACGACATTCAAGAGAGCTACTGGTGGCCACACCCGGTTCAAGCTAGTGTATGGGGAAGAGTGTGTTTTGTCATTGGAAATAGAGCTACCCAATGTGTGATTTGCTCTCAATCATTTGTTGCGAGAGGCAAAAGCATTACAAGAATGATATACTTCTCTTGCACATCTTGATGAGATTTGGTTGCAGGCTTTATTACATCAAGAAGTAGGGAAGAAGAGAATGAAAGCCCTTTATGACCTTCGGGCTAAGAAAAATAAATTTGCGAAAGGTCAGTTGTTGATGTTGTATTATGATGCTCATCATGAGCTATTTCCAGGTAAATTGGAATCCAAATGGGATGGACCAATTGTACATTTAGGAAAGAATGGATCTATAGTCCTTTTAGCATATCTGCAGAGGATAGAGTTTAAGAATAAAGTTAACTTTAATAATTTGCAGCCTTACTATGTGTAAGGGTTGACATTGGGCTTGGTGCATGTGTAAGTCCTTCCCGATTCAGCTTTAGCTTGTAGTAGGAACCAAGACAATTGGATGGGACGAATTCGTTACCACGAAGTTGAGTGATTTGGTGGAGTAAAGGTTATCAGGTTATTGAATGGCAAGTCTGATCTTTCATATGGGAGACTAAGGTCTACTGCCACCATTGTCAATGAATTCTGACTAGTATTCTTATCGAGTTTAGTGAGGAAAGAGAGATTGTACCTATTATACATCCTCTCTCTTGGCTTGATTTTGATTATCATAAGTATGAGTGAGTTGGTATGGCATGGCCTATCAGTGAAAGCATGGTTTATACTTTGTATTTTGACAAAGCTTTTAGAGGGCCCGCTAAATATGCAAGTGTTAGTGTGGTCATTAAAGATCCCCGATGTAGGGTTGTTATGAAGATGGGAGTCTATTTAGGACCCTCTTTTACTAATAATATGGAAAAATACAAGGCCTTGATCATGGAGCTGAATGTAGCATGATGTGGTGGTATCCGTCGATTATTGGTTAAAGGTGACTCGCAATTAATGATCAATCAGTTGAATGGGACCTACAATGTGCAAATCCCATTCTACGGATGTACTGTTGTGCAGTCTTAGATATGTTGCATATATTTGAGACAATGACTTGTCTATTAGTTTCTTGATAGTAGAATTACTTTGTGAATTCCTTGGCTAACTATGATTTCGTTAAAGATGTCTTTTTCCATTGTGGTCCAAGGGAGCTTTTACAATTACCTCCTAACATTAGCCCGGGACTACTTTGGGGCCTTCTTGCTAACACGCCCTATTTTGGTCACTAATGGTTAGTTTGGGTTATGAGTCAAGTAGCAATGAGCACCTTCCTTCTTTGTCATGGATGCATCGGATTGTGTATCATCATATTTATCAAACAACCCTTGCTATCTATGCAAGGGGATGCACTTAGTGTAGGGTCTAAGGAGCCCTTATCCTTGGTCAATTTTGTGCTTTAATAGAGTAATGTCAAGACCAAGGGTTTGTTTCAGCCATACATTGTTGAATGGTAGTGAAGTTTATTATTTCACCAAGCTAAGAAGGCCATTTCTATAGGGTTCTAATGTTCTATTTCATAAGGCCAAGAGGGCCAATCTATTGGTTGTGAACTGTTTTATTCAAGGCAAAGAGGGCCATATGTCTATTTGGTGCAGGTATATTTAATGGTTTTCTGTCTTAATGATTGCATCAGACACATTGAAGAAGTGCTTGGAGGGAGCCTTTGCTACATGGGAGCTTCTTGTGGCCATTCTAGGTGGTGATGTCGCCTTTCCAAGTTTCTCTCTTAAGTTGATAATGTTATATGTGTATGTGGGGGTTATTTTATTTTCGTTTGTTGGGGACTGACAATCAAGGCATGAAGTCCTAGGGTTTGGTTAGGTATATCTAAGGGAGGTTTGAGTAGTTATCTACCTCCTATCAATACATTGTTAGGCATTAAAGGCCTGTTTTAGAAGGTAGTCCTAGTGACCCAATTTTGCTAGCCTGCTAGGCAGCCGTTCTAGGAGTCCTTGCTAGTATGAGGCAGTTAAAGAAACCTACCGAAGTATAAAGAAGAGGAAAATCTGAATATGCTTGAAAGCTAAAGTAATACAGAGGTGTGTAAAAAGGGGTTCTAACCTCCTTAAAAAAGAAAAGAAAATAAAATAAAACTTCTAAAATGAGTTGATTATCGCTTTGCTGAGGCCTGGTAAGTCCCTAGGGATGAGTCAAACCCAAGGTCAATGCCTTGTCTTCCTTGGGGTATCAGCTAGCCAAAAAAAAAAAGGATGGTTGGAGCGAAAATGAAAGTGAGGGAAACAGAAAAAGATTAAGGATTGCATCACAAGAACTTGGTAGATTCTTGGGTATTGAGTCAGGGGCTAATGCCTTGTTCTTCTTGGGTCACTCTACGCTCAGCTCCCTCCTTTTTACACACGCGAGTATGAAAAATTTGAAAGGAAGTGTGTTAAAAGGAAATTTATGATGACCAAGCGATAGGATTCCTCACCTGATAGGAGTTCATGGTCCACTTTGTCCTTAGTTGGGTAAGTAGTTCAGACCAAAACTAGGATGACCTCTTTGATGGTTCTTTTTGCCAATCTGTGTTGGAGCAGTTTGTAAGTGACTTGCTATGGATTTCTGCCAGATTATATTGGGCTTATCCATTGTGGATCTTCATGCCTTGATTGTGTCAGGGGGTAAGGTGAGAGCTATTCTTGTGCTTTGATGAGTATAATTTTTATGGCATTGATGCTTTTTATGGTTGTTGGTTGTGTAGATCAGTTTCGTGGGATGGGGCATTGTTTTTTTCGGGGCCCCCAAATTCTCATTTTTTAATCATTTTCTGATCAACAACATCAAGAGGAAACAAGAAGGCCATGAGATGCTTAAATTCTTTGGCCTCCATCACGACAAACGGTGTTGAAATTGATGCATTCTACAGAAAGATTTGATTTTAGTCTATCTCTCTTCTATCTCCTCTTGTGGTTTGTTCTCATGAATTAATGTAAAAGAGAGGGGAATGGACTGAGTGTTGAGATATCGAGCTCCACTCGTGATACGCCAGGGTGACCGTTGTGTATTTATGTCACCGACTTGTCAGTTGCAGACGCGGTTGGTACACCGCCCATGAATAATAGCTACATGATAGCTATCCTTATCTACTCTAGTTTGTGGCTTGGTTAGTATGCCACCTTAGTTAGTTGAGTTTGGTTTGAGACCCATATATAGGGTTCTTCTATTTCTTTGTATGAGAGTTCTTTTGGCTTACACAACTAAGAAGAGAAAAACTGTTTTCAGCCTCCACCCTTGTGTGTATTCCCCCATTGTGCAAGCAAGAAAGTTACAAGTGAGACTCCTTCCTTCTCTCCCACAATCTTGACATGGTATCAGAGCCTTGTTCGTGGTAAGGAGCTCAAGAAAGCAAGCCAAGCTCGTGGTGTTCTGGTAAGAGGAGCAGTGTTGCTTTCATTTTCTGTTTTGGGAGCAGATCTCTGCAGGTAGCACAGCCGGAAAGTGCAGCAGTACATTGTCTCAGGTTGAGACCCTGTTTTTTTTATTTGAGGCCATTTCGGGGCCTGTTTTGAAGGCGGAAGTTTTCTACACGCACTCAGGAAAAGGCCCTGTTTTATGCTGTGCGACCACTGTTCTACAGGTCGGTGAAAAGTTACCACAGAGATTGCATCGTATGCTTGTGTGCAGAGACATTGGGAGTTACAGAATCATCCCTGTTGCCTGTTGATGCAAAATCGTCACTAGGAAGTGACTGTGTGGTCAAATACCACTTTCGCCAGTTTTGCAGATTTACCCTTATGAGGGTGAAGCTATGTTTTTTGCAGTGACAGAATTTTTTGCAATATTCTGTAATGGCATCTGATTCTCTCTCACAGATTGTCACTGAAAAGCTTGACAAGAACAACTTCCAAGCATGGAAGTTTAGAATGACGAATTTCCTTATGGGAAAAGGATATTGGGAATTTGTTGCAGGAAATGAAGAAGAACCAGTTCTTCCTGATGTTCCCAATCAACAGCAAATGCAGGCATTTAAAGCATGGCATGAGAGAGCCAGGAAAGTTATGTACTGGCTGTCTATCAGTATTTCAGACTCTATGATTGTGCATATTCAGGATGCAAGTACGCCAAAGGAGGCATGGGATACTTTGTCAAAAATGTATAGTACAAATACTCAAGCGAGGAAAATGCAGCTCAAGCAAGAGTTGCATAATGTGCAAAGAGAAAATATGAGCATCAATGACTACCACATGAAGGTGAAGAAGATTGCAGATGCACTTGCTTCCATTGGGTCGCCAGTGGAAGATGATGATTTAGTTTCTGTGACCTTGAATGGTCTAGGAAAGGATTATGCACAGTTTCGAACATCCATTTCTGTCAGTGAAAGATTTCCTGATTTTAAGGAGTTGATTGCTCTTCTAATTTCTGAGGAGCAGAGAAATGGTGGTGCATCTTCTTCAGGAGGAACTTCAAAAGAAGCTGTCTTCTACTCAAATGCTGGAAGAGGTAGAGGCAGAGGTAGAGGAGGCCGATTTGGAGGCCGTGGTAGAAATCAGAATATGCAGCAAACTCAAGAAAACCAGTCCTATGGAGGAGGACGTGGTAACTCTAGAGGCAGGGGGAGCCAAAGAGGTCGTGGTGGATGGCAAAGAGGTCAAAATGCAAACAGTAATGTTGAATGCTACTACTGTGGTAAAATGGGTCATATGGCTAAAGACTGCTATAAAAAGCAGAATGACATTATAAATGGAAAACTGCAACAAGGGAATTATGCATCTTCTAGCAGACAGGGTGATGACAGAAATGAGCATTTGTTCATGGTGCAGCACATGAACAATTCTGTGACAAGTGCAGAAGAAAGTAATGATGTATGGTATGTTGACTCAGGTGCATCAAACCACATGACAGGTCATGCAGAATGGATGGAGGATGCAAGGAAAATGGAAAAACCAGGATTTGTGGAGACTGGTGATGATACTGCACATCCTATTGTGCAGATTGGAAAAATTCCCTTGTCTATGCAGAATGGGAAAAAGAAATACCTGTCCGATGTATTTCATGTCCCGAATATCACCAAGAATCTGGTTTCTGTCGGTCAAATGGTTGAGCAGGGCTTCCAGGTCAGATTTAATCCTCATGGATGCTTTGTTGAGGATATGAAAAATAAAGGTCGCTTGATAGCAAAAGGAAAGAAGAAGGGCAGAATGTTTACGTTGGATGCAGACATGTCTGAATTGAGTGCAGCAATGTTTGCACATGGGACCGGTGTAGTTGCAGATATTGATATCTGGCATAAACACATTGGTCATGTTAATGTACAGCGGCTTAAATCAATGCAGGCCCAAAATATTGTTGCAGGATTGCCAAAATTCAAGGTTGCAGAAATGCATAAGGTATGTGAAGCCTGTCAGTTTGGAAAACAGGCAAGGAAACCACTTCCTAGACATGTTCAAGAGAGTAAGAAGCCATTGGAATTAATCCACTCTGATGTGTGGACTACTAAAGCTGCATCTCTTGGAGGCTGTCATTATTTTGTTACTTTTATTGATGACTATAGCCAAAAAGTTTGGGTGTATTTTATGAAAAAGAAAAGTGAAGTTTTTGGGCATTTCAAAACTCTTAAAGCCATGGTTGAAAAAGAAACAGGCCTGCAAATAAAATGCCTAAGGTCAGATGGAGGGGGAGAGTACCTCTCAAATGAGTTTGCAAGGTTCTTGCAGGAGCATGGCATAAAGCAGCAATATTCATGCAGTCATACCCCACAGCAAAATGGAATTGTAGAAAGAAAAAACAGAGATATTGGAGAGGTGTCTCGTGCCATGCTCAATGAAAAAGACTTGCCAGATTTTTATTGGGCTGAAGCAGTTGCTACAGCAGTCTACATAATGAACAGGACTCCCACTGCAGCAATACATGGAATGACTCCAGAGGAGAGGTATACTGGTAGAAAACCAGATATTTCTCATTTGAAAATTTTTGGTTGCATTGCCTATGTACATGTGCCAGATGAGCTGAGATCCAAGTTGGATCCAAAAGCTGAGAAGTGCATCTTTATTGGTTACTCTCTGCAGCAAAAAGGGTATAGATGCTATAACCCTTCTACTCGTAAGTTTACAGTGAGCAGAGATGTTGTTTTTGATGAGATGAGTAGCTGGTATAAACCAGTAAATGTGATTGATGATGTAGATGCACAAAATGGTAATGCTGCATAGAATTCATAGCAGCAGTCACAAAATATTAGTGGACCTGGAGCGTCCTCTAGCAGTGGTTCACATTCTTCGCCATGGACAGGCAGATTGAGATCAGGAGAATCTTCTCAAAGCAATGCAGATAGTGGTATGCAGGTATCACGAAAAGGAAAAGAGAAGGTTGATCAGCCCATGTTTGATGTGAATGCAGGTCACTCTTATGTGGATGGTGAATCCAGTGGCTCAGAACAGAGCATTGATGATGAGTTGGGTATTCCTTCTATTGTTACACCTGGAGTAAGGAAGACCAGGGATGTTTTGAGAGCACCTGGGAGTGAACCTACTTTGCGCAGGTCTACGAGAGCTAGGTATCCTGTGGATAGGCTGAAATATGATGGATTTACAGCCATTCACTATGCATATATGGTCAAAGTGATACAGAAACCAGAACCCACATCTTTTGAGCAAGCCATGGGAAAAGAAAAATGGGAGAAAGCCATGGATGAAGAAATGGATGCCTTGGAAGCAAATGCTACATGGGAATTGGTACCTTTGCCTAAAGGTAAAAATGCAATTGGCTGTAAGTGGGTTTATAAGGTGAAGCACAATGCAGATGGTTCTGTGAACAGATACAAGGCAAGATTAGTAGTTAAGGGGTATGCACAAACATATGGCATTGACTATGAAGAAACATTCAGTCCGGTTGCAAGGATGGTAACCATAAGAGCAGTCATTGCTATGGCTGCATCAAAGGGATGGTCTTTACATCAGATGGATGTAAAGAATGCCTTCTTGCATGGTGATTTGCAAGAAGAGGTATATATGGAGCAGCCACCAGGTTATGTGCATGCTGTTCATCTTGAGTTTGTTTGCAGGTTGAAGAAAGCCTTGTATGGCTTGAAGCAAGCACCTAGAGCATGGTCTGACAAGATAGGACAGTATCTTGTCACTATTGGCTTTCAGATTTCCAAGGCAGATTTCTCACTTTATGTGAGAAAAACAGAGAAAGGTATTATGCTACTTGTCATTTATGTTGATGATTTGATTATGACAGGTGACAGTGATGAAGATATCCTTCATGTGAAAATGCTATTGAAGCAAAAGTTTGAGATGAAGGATTTGGGAGAGCTGCGTTATTTCTTGGGCATTGAGGTGATTAGATCACCAAGTGGGATACAGCTCTTGCAGAGGCAGTATGGATTGGACATGCTGTCCAAATATGGGATGACAGGCTGTAAGCCTATTTCAGTTCCTTTGGAGCAGAATGTGAAGCTGAGCACAGATGCAGGTGAGCTTCTGGAAGACCCTACTATGTACAGACGCATAGTAGGAAGCTTGATTTATATGACTATTACCAGGCCAGATTTGAGCTATGCTGTTGGATTGGTAAGTCAGTTTATGCAGGCTCCAAGGAAACCACATTTGGATGCGGCTAGACGCATACTCAGGTATGTGAAGTCCACATTGCAGTATGGACTATTTTATGAGACTGGGGTTCAAATACAGTTGCATGGATACACTGATGCTGATTGGGCTGGTAGCATTTCTGATAGACGATCTACCAGTGGATATGTGTTCTCTTTTGGGAGTGCTGCAGTCACTTGGAGCAGCAAGAAACAGCCTACAGTTGCCTTGTCGAGCACAGAGGCTGAGTACAGGGGTGCAGCAATGGCTACATGTGAGGTAGCTTGGTTGCATAAGCTACTTTATGATATCCATCAGCCTACAGATGGGCCAGTTGTCATTTATTGTGACAACATGAGCAGTATACACTTGGCAAATAACCCAGTCTATCATGCTAGAACAAAGCACATTGAGGTGCATTATCACTATGTGCGAGAGAGGGTTTTACTAGGTCTTATTGATCTAGTTTACGTCAGCACAGAGGATCAGGTAGCTGACATATTCACGAAGGCATTGGGCGCAGAGAAGCTGCGCAAGTTCAGAGACCTGCTTGGTGTGCAGGAATTGGGATTGAGCTCGAGGGGGAGTGTTGAGATATCGAGCTCCACTCGTGATACGCTAGGGTGACCGTTGTGTATTTATGTCACCGACTTGTCAGTTGCAGACGCGGTTGGTACACCGCCCATGAATAATAGCTACATGATAGCTATCCTTATCTACTCTAGTTTGTGGCTTGGTTAGTATGCCACCTTAGTTAGTTGAGTTTGGTTTGAGACCCATATATAGGGTTCTTCTATTTCTTTGTATGAGAGTTCTTTTGGCTTACACAACTAAGAAGAGAAAAACTGTTTTCAGCCTCCACCCTTGTGTGTATTCCCCCATTGTGCAAGCAAGAAAGTTACAAGTGAGACTCCTTCCTTCTCTCCCACAATCTTGACACTGAGATGGATGTTTTTTATCATGTGATGATGCAGGAGTGAAAAGAGACATGAATCGAGGTTGGACGGATTATTAGAGTCCATGAAATAGCATCAACGGGTCTCCAAGTTCGAAAAACACGCATCATAATGAGTGATTTTGTGACAAAAAGGTAGATTCTATCATTTTATGATCAATTGTTATTTGAAATGGTTAGCAATGATTGTATTTGATTGCCTATACTCTGATTGATCAGTTATGTTGAAGGAATCAAAGAAAATCAATCATATAATAATTTTATGCTAAACACACAAAACTCAAGACTAGGCAGTTTAAGGGAAAATATGCAATTTTTTGGATTTTTGGTGTACATTTGCCATTTCTATGGATTGAAACATGCTAATAAAATTATTTTTCATAAATTTATAAATAAATGGGAAAAAAAGAGAAATTTGAAATTTTTACATTTTTTACAATTAAGAAAAAATAAGATTTATGTCTGTGAACGTATGATGGAGATGAAGCATGAGGTTTAGCCTAAGTTCAACCCTATCTCTTTGTTAGAGTAAGTTTTTATCGCTTCCAATAAAGAAAAATACATTAAAAAACCACGTCTTACACCTATCAATGCATGCAAAACTTTAAATTGTAGGGAGTAGGGGATTGTTGAGTGGTTTAAGTACCTTAAATGCTGATGTTTCATGATGCATATCATATAGGGTTCGTGGTTGTTTAAAAATTAAAAAGGGGTCTAGTAGAACAAGGAAGCTCGATACTAGCCCTAAGCAACGAAGCACTATCATAGTAAAAGAAAATCATGAAAATAATTGTCTTCGCACTTTCATGTTGCTGATTTTTAATGAATAAACTTGTTTGACTATGATGGTCATACACACACTTGCATTGATGCACCATATGGTATCATATTGTGGATGCATAGTACCTGTTTGTATGAGTGATGAGACCGATGCTGAGAGTGTGAGGTATCCCAAGCCGTAGGGCTAGATATTTGATTCCTTAGGGGGTTATTTGGTGAGGCTTATCTAGTATCTCCTGGATCATTTAATCAAAAGAGTGGACTTTGTTTCGAATGTGTTTTATGTTCAGGGCACATCTTGGGGCTAATCCATGAGGTATAGGAAAGCTGTAGTAGTGGAGTCACGATGATCAACCAAGGGGTGCTCCCTTTGTGTGTGCCTACATGGTGTATAACACCAAATATTTAGAGACTCCCTGTGAGGAGTGTGGGGAAGAATATTCATTGGACTATAAAATCAGACAAATGCAAAGTTCTTGAACACGGTCCTGGCTGCGAGGCCCTATGGGGTGGTTTTAGGTCACTAGTAGAGGCCCGACTAGAGCCTTAAAGCCGATGTCAAGCCCGTTTTAGGTCCTAACAATAGTATGAAAAGTATCCCATGACTCATGAAGTGTCACAAGCAAGAGCAAGGGGGAAAGATTATCATTAAACACAATGCCTTGCAAAGTCAACTAGTTGAAAATTGAATGAAACTCATTCAAATATGTGGATACACTAGTTCCTTTCTTCATGAAAAGGTCCAATGATGAGCAATTTCAACCAATACATCTATGAACCAAGACTTTTCTTGTTGCCATAAAGATTATATATCTTCTTCTATAACTATCAAGCATTATCGTCAAGCGCTACAACATTGAAATAGACCTATTTTGAGAATGACAATATCATGGTGGATTTACATAGCTCATTCAACTCATCCTAAGTATCTTGATCAATACCTATGGGCTTTACATTCTTGGTTTTCAAATGCCTATCCTCCTTTTGAACTAGTACTACTTTCTATATTTGCATCTTCCAATAGGTGAAGTTTGTCTCATCAAGCTTTTCAATATTAAAAATAGCACTATCATTCAAAGAACTCACCAAATGACAATATACCAATGTAAAATCTAAGAGAATGGGCTTCTATAAATGATTGCAAATCAGCCCCCTAAACTAAGCCAAAACAAAGGCAAATTAGGATGGAATACTAAAGTATAGAGCTATCCACTTAATTGCAAGCAATACAGTACCAATGTACAATATCTACTCTCTAAAATAATGCCAAAAACTATAATTATAGCAATGTTGAAATAAGAATACTAGGATATATGTTAACCCTTTGAAGACCAACATGGAAAATTCAAAAAAATCGAAAGCGAAAGACATTCCCAAGGCAAGAGAAAGACGGAGAACAAAGGCGTAATAAGGAAAATTTGAAAACACAAGGCATAGGAAAAGTCTAAATGTAAGAGGAAGATGCACATGAATAAACATACTTTAATATTTTTGCAAAAAGAGCGTTAGACACCTTGTAATTCACTTGGTAAAAGAGTGCGGAGCTCTCTCTTGTGCAAGTTGTAAAGAATGAGAGGCAAGGATTAAGGCCAATGCTAATAGGAAGGAGGAGGAAAGAGAGTAGAGTAATGAATAAAGGCCAAACCAAAAATGGAATGGTTGCCCAAGGAGGGAATAAGGCATGTATAAAAGCTAAGAAATGAATGAAGAAACTCATTCTTAGTGTGCAACTAAACTTATTCTCTTCTTGCTTCTTTCTCCTTGCTTCCTTCTTATGTATGAGAGAGGGAGAGAGGGAGCGTGAGAGAGGGAGTGTGTGTGTGTGTGTGAGAGTGAGGGACCGTGGAGAAGCTCTTCTTCTCTTCTCCTTTCTCACACACATGGCTATGGAGCTTGAAGCTTGGAGCTTGGAGATGGAGCTTGCTTGAGAGCACATCTTGGATCATGGAGCTACCGCAACAACGAATTCATGGGAGAAGGTAACTTGAATGGATTCAAGGGTAAGCTCACTATATTTGTGTGTGGAGGAGTGCACACACCAATGTGAGAGGTAGCCATAGCTCTTGGCTTGAAATGCTTGAAGGAATAAGCAGTTCATGGATCTTAGCACTTTGCTTGCAAGAGCGATGACATTTTGATTCCGTTTGCTGTGACCAATAGATTCAAGCTTGAGTGCTTGCATGCTCTAAATTGAGTGACAGAGTAGGGGTTCATCTTCGAAACAACAATTGATTTTAGGTAGGAAGCGAGGGAGTCATAGGCCATTTGATCTCTCTTGTGGATTAGTTTAGGTTTAAAAAGCTTTCTATGCATTAATTAGAGGAGGAGAAGTGTATTTTGATTATATTTGAGACATTAAGGTTTGGAAAATAAGGAAAAAGAAGGAAAAGATAAGTCTTTGTATAACCAGGAAATAGGGGAACAGGGAAAGAATGCAAAAGGATTTTTGATATCTGGGAAGGGAAATAAAGTGTAAGGGAGAAAGAGAGACCAAAAAAGGTGAAAATTGTTGAGACTTCAAGCTCAACTGCTCATATGTGTGTGTGTGTGACCGACATTACCTATAGATGTGTCCAGTTGTACTCATATGTGGAACATTAAATAAGTCCTAGTTGACCTAACCACAGTTAGTCATGGTTAGTGGTAACCTAGTTGTACTATCTCTTTCATGTTAGTAGAGATTGAATAATGAAGATGAATGAGATGAGCTGACTACTCACTCTTTGTCTCCACTATGTCTCTCTTACCTTTGAACATGGTATTAGAGCCGACATGAATGGGCACTTTGGAGCATGGCATTGAAGGAGTCTGGATCTAGAGCTTGAAGATAAGAATCTCTTCTAAAGAAGAAAGTATGCCATTGTTTCTATCAAGGTATGCATCAGGGTTTATGTTTTGTGCTTGTGCAAGAGCTCGCTATGGCTTATTTGGGAGCTTCATAAGGCTTCATTGAGCACCTGTGGACTGGCCACTTGACATCAAAGACATCAAATCTAAAAAAATGTCATCAAAGGAGACTGTGCTTGCAACCTGTTTTTTTGCAGAAGCCATATCTTGCTATAGAAATGGATTTTGGAGAAATGGCGTAGAGTTCTTGACCATTTCAATGTGATCTACAACTTTGCAGAAGAAAGTTTTTTCAAATTCTTCATAGATTTTGAGATATTTAGCACAGACCTGTGCAGATTGTTTGTTTACTACAATAAACAGTAGGTGGTTCTAGGGCACTAGTGGCTTTCATCCTAACAATGTATATGCCCTTATTTTCATGCATTTGAACATGGTTCTGGAGTGTCAAATGCTCAGTTTTGGAAGGTTTTAACAGGCTGAAAATTTGTCCTAAACTGTGGACAGCAAGCATCTATTACTTCTTGAAGCAATCTATGACATTGGATAGTATATGTATATGTATATTGGATTATGGACATATGTATGTTGGATGTTATATGAACTAAAAAGAGAATTGAATGCTGACTTTTGAAGCTCAAAATCAACTGCATTGACATGATTATCGGCTATACATGAACATTACAGGAGTTATATGACATTGATTCTTGAAGACATGGCATGTATGAATGTCAATATGATCATGTCTTGGTCTCTACATGTGTTGGCATATGTATGCTATGATTCAGGAAGCTTTTGAGCTTGGATTGCTCCTGTTTTGTTGGCTGTGTATTGGCTTACTGTTATCATTTGGGAAGATATTTGGCATTTGTACCGGTTGTACATGTATTACAGTGTGCCCGAAAGGTCATGTATGGACTCTCACATATAGTGACAAATGTCTAGGATGTTTTGGGGCATGTTTGACACATAAACATATCTATTTTGACTGAGAAAAGGCTATTGGTCATTTACTGGTTGCTGATTATAGACTATATGTTTCTCTACTGTCAGTAAGATTGAATGTACATAGGGTATGCAACAACTACATGCTCTATGAACTGGTTGATGTACCTACATGCTGTGCCACTTGATTGTAGATGTATCTGACATGTTTGTGGGCTGAAATACTGAGATTTCAGCAAGGATTTTGTTGCAAAAAAATTTCATAAAAGTTGAAGGCTGAAATTGGTCACTAAGACATATTGGTTTGCGAGAAATCAGGCATTGATTAAAAGCTGTCTACGGCAATATGGCAAATGCTCAAGGCACTGATAACATCACCCAAATTGGGTGATAAGCTTGATAACAAGAACTTTGCACTATAGAATTTGAGGATGCATAACTTTTTGATTGGTAGAGGATACTAGGATTTATGCACGGGGACTGAAGCTGAACCTGAATTACCTGAAAATGGAATCCAACACAGGATCAGCGAAGAGCTCACTAACAATGGTCGAAAAGAGCTAGCAAAGTACTACACTGGTTCTCTTTGTGCATTTCTGATTCAATGGCTATGAAAATTACTAGTTGTCGTTCCCCAAAAGATGCTTAGGATACTCATGAAAATTTATGGTAATGTCAAGCATGCAAGGAAGATGCATCTTAAGCAGTAATTTAATAATATGTCCAGAAATGGCAAAAGCATTCAAGCATACACGATGGAGATAAAGACCATAGACGACCAACTGGCTACTATTGGTTCTAGTGTTTCAAAGGATGATATGATTGTAGTGACATTGAATGGGCTTGGCAAGGAGTACAATGCATTTGATACTTCTATTTCTATAAGAGAAAAACCCCCTGATTGGGATAAACTGCTTGCATTACTACTACATGAAGAAGTAAATCTTGGTCTTAACATAGGTTCTAGTTTGTCTCAAGGCAAAGACATTGTTCTCTACTCTAGGCAGCATAGCAAAGGTGGTAGAGGCCATGGTTCTTTTTGAGGTCAAGGAGACACTCAAAAGACCTATGGACAACAACAGTAGAATGCATGGAATAGCTCAAATATGCAGGGTTGGCGGTTTTAGGGACAAAGTGGCAGATATGGGCATATTGCCAAAGATTGTCATAAGAAGAAAACAGACATGAAAGAAAAAGGTAGACAACATGGAAATCATGCATCTTCTAGTGGTGCTCAGGATGATTAGGGAGACAGGTTGTTTGCTATGCAACATGTATCAAAGAATGTACCTAAGCAAGGCAAACATGAGAAATGGTACATAGATTCATGGACCTCTAATCACATGACACCCCACAGAGAATGGTTTGATGAGTTGGTTGCAGAAGGTTCTCATGGATATGTCTGCACTAGGGATGATACCCAGCATGATATTTAGCATACATGTGTGGTCCCATTGCTTATGCTGTTGCTTGACAGCAAGAAAAAGATTCTACATGATGTGCTTCATGTACCATCAATTACTACAAATATTTTGTCAGCTGGACAGATGCATAGTAGAATCTGCAAGTTAAATTCAATAAGGATGGATGCTTTATTGAGGAATATGGTAATGGTTGCAAATTGATTGCTAAAGGCAGAAGGGATCGAAGAATGTTTACATTAAATGCATCTATTTCAGAATTGAAGGCAGTCATGTTTTCCCATGATGATGGAGTTGTACGGGATGTTGAAATTTGGCATAAACGTATTGGCCATGTAAATGTTCAGAAGCTTAAATCTATGCAGCAAAAAGAGGTTGTACTTAGGTTGCCTAAGTTCAAATACAATGATCTTGGACATGTATGCTCTGCTTATTAGTTTGGAAAATAAGCAAGGTTTCATTTTATGAGACATGTCAGGAAAAATTCTCGTCCATTGCAATTAGTACACTCAGATATATGGGGTCCATCTCATAATGCTTCTTTTAGTGATTCTCGATATCATGTCTCTTTCATTGATGATTTCAACAAATACACATGGCTGTACATTATGAAACACAAAGATGAGGCGTTTGATTCTTTTAAAGACTTCAAAAAGCATGTTGAAAATGAATTGGGTTGTTATATCTCATGTTTAAGATTAGATGGAGGCAGAGAATATGTATCTAGAGAGTTTGACATGTATCTTTTCAAATATGGTATAAAAAGACAGCTTCCTTGCAATTATACACTAGAACAGAATGGTGTAGTAGAGAGGAAAATTTATGTGCTTATGAAATCAAAAAGGGCAATGCTTAATGAAAAGAGTTTGCCAATGTTTATTGGGCTAAAGCAGTTTACTGTTGTTTATGTGCTGAATAGAACTCCTACAACCGGGATTGATGATGTAACTCCCTATGAGAAGCTGCATGGGCATAAGCCTTGACATTAAGCATCTTAAGGTGTTTGACTACATTGCTTAGGTGCATGCTCCTGATGAAAAGAGGAAGAAATTGGATCCAAAAGCTCTCAATATAGTGTTTTTTTGGGTTATGCACAAGACAGGAAGGTTTACAAATGTTATGTACCGTCCACTCATGAGACCTTGATCAACAGAGATGTAGTTTTTAATGAGTTGGCTTCATGGTATGGTAATCCTACTGCAGTGCTTTTTGATGGATCAACCAGCACTACTAATGCTGAAAATTCTTCTTCAGCGAATTGACATAGATATGTTAGTGAGGGGGAGATTGGATAAAGGAAAGGAAAAGATGTTTGATGATAATACTAGTCTACTTACAACAGAATATGAGTCACCTGGCAGTGACAGTTTGGACAGTGAGTTGGGAATACCTTCAGTTATGATGCCCTGGTGTAAGGCATAGTAAGAATGTGCTGCCTCATGAGAGGCAAGCTCAAAATGAACCGCCGTTAAGAAGGTCTGAAAGATTCAGAAAACAAGTAGACAGGTTGACATATAATGGATATTTAGCCCATCATTATGCTTACATGACTAGAGTAATACATTTCAAAGAACCTACAAAGTTTGATGATGCAGTTGCAGATGAGAATTCGTGTGCTGCCATGGATGAAGAATATGTAGCACTGGCTAAAAATGAAACATGGGATTTGGTCAAGGTGCCTAAAGGCAAAGTTCCCATTGGCTACAAACGTGTCTACAAAGTAAAATGCAAGTTAGATGGCTCACTAGAATGGTATAAAGCTAGGCTGGTTGCAAAGGGATATGCACAACAGTATGGCTTGGATTATGAAGAGACTTTTAGTCTAGTTGCCAAGATGGCAACAGTGAGAATGGACATTGCATTGGCAGCATCTAAGGGCTAGAAATTATGGCAGATGGATGTTAAAAATTCTTTTTTAAATGGTGAATTGCTTGAAGAAGTGTATATGGAGCATCTTGAAGGCTATGTTCATCCTGATTTTTCGACATGTGTGTGTAAGCTAAAAAAGCTTTATATGAGCTAAAATAGGCATCGAGAGCATGGAATGATCAGATAAGCAGCTATTTATAGCAGCATGGATTTCAAATAGCTCATGCAGATCATAGTCTATTCACGAAGAAGACAGATCATGGTTATATTTTTCTAGTGGTTTATGTAGATGATCTTATCATCACTGAAGGTGATGATCAAGGGATTGTTGAAATTAAATCATTGCTACAAGCTGAATTTAAAGTTAAAGTTCTTAGAGAGCTGAAGCATTTTCTTTGGATTGAAGTTATACCTACACTACAGGGTATATGGCTATTGCAAAAATAGTATGCTCATGATATGTTGTAGATGTATGGCATGAAAAAGTGTAAAGCTATGGAGACACCCTTGGATCAAAATGTCAAGCCGGCAATTGATATTGGGACTAAAATATAGAATGTAACTATGTTTGGGCAGCTTGATCTACCTTATTATCACTCGTCCTGACTTGAGTTATGCAATGGGGCTAATCAGTCAATTCATGCAGAAGCCTCATAAGCCACATCTAGATGTAGTTAGGAGGATTATGGAGTACATGAAGAGTACTCCAATTTATGGTCTGTTTTATGAGTATGGGAAATCCCTAAACTTGACAAGTTACACCGATGCTAATTGGGCAGGTTGTGCCTATGACAAGAGGTCAACCAGTGGTTATGCGTTTGGTTTGGGCAACAGTATGATCAACTGGAGTAGTAAGAAATAGTCTACTATTGCTTTGTCTAGCACGGAAGTGAAATATAGGGGTGCAGCATTAGCAGCACGTGAAGTAGTTTGGTTGATGAAATTGCTGAATGACTTGGGGATACAATTGGACAACAAAGTCATCTTGCATTGTGATAATCTAAGTAGTGTGATGTTAGCTAGCAATCTCATCTATCATGCTAGATCCAAACATATATCGGTTCATTAGTAGAGATTGAATAATGAAGATGAATGAGATGAGCTGATTGCTCACTCTTTGGCTCCACTATGTCTCTCTTATCTTTGAAGAAAAAGGGGAGAGCTCATTTGCACACTGTGAGATTGAAAGAGAGCTATTGAGAGAGAGATAGAGAGCTACAAGTCCAAAGGCAACAGAAGCAACAATCCTTGGCATCATCACATTCGAGAATTCCAGGTATGCCCTGAGTTTTCACTAATGTTTGTGGCATTGAGTCAAAACCTTGGGTGCATTGTACATTGTTCATTGAATTAATAAAATAAATCATGTGCCATTTGACATATTTTCTTGTGCTACTTAGATGGTGACCATTAGGCCTCAGTTGACTGCGAATTTCCATCGGGCTCAAACATCCAAGCCAATTAAGTCCACTCCAACATCCAACTTGGACAAGAATCTCAGACCAATTTATTGGCCTCGGATGGCCAAACCTCAAGCCTACGATGACCAACTCGGATGCTCAGACAGGCACCCCTCGTCCAACCACTCAAAAAATCAATTTTCTTTAGGAGTGCACTTGGATGGCCAAATCTGGGACTCAAAAAAGTTGTCAAGAACACCAATTTTGTCCATTTTTTATCATTCCAAGACTTATTAGGACCTATAACTAGCTATCTAGCAACCTAAATTATAATCCAAACTAGCAGATGAGACCATAGAGCTATTTGTACTCAAAACTTTGACCTAATTGTCCAAGATTGATTGAAATAACTCATCACTTGGGCCACTTACCCCCAATAGAGACCTAGGTTGACCATCTAGGTGGAGCACCCATCAAAACACCTATCAAGACCCATTGCTAAGGGTAATCATGATCCTTGCAAAAAAGTTGCAATAGCATGAAAACGATTGGACGTGATTGATGTCATCGAAGGTTACACTCTGTATTGTAGACACTTATGTGCATATGAAAGCTGGAAAGCCTAATTTTGCACCATTCACATCGAGTCACACCGCTCAAGCGTATTGTTGAGAAATAAGGAAAAAGCCTAAGCTTTATCCATAGTTGTATTAAGTGTGTGTGAGAGACTTGTAAAAAAAGAAGATTGCAAAGAAGATAGTAGGAGAAGAATAATGAATAGGAGAGCATGTAGCTTTTGACCTCTACTTGATCCATCTTGGTCTTCCTATAATTGAAGATTTATCATGGTATGAGAGCCTAACATGCTCTATGAGATTGGCCAAATGCAAATGCTATACTGTTAGCTTCTGCAAATGTTGAATGCATGAGTCTTTTTTTGAGAACAACTCTAATGCAGCTGCTGTAAGGGCAATGCCAAAATTTCATTTCAAGATTATCAAGGCCTATAGGTGGGGTACAGCAAGTTGGTCAAATCGCATTACAATCTCTGTGTTTACCTGATGGAGTTTGTTCTGAGCATGATTGGTAGATGCTAGCATTTTTGCATTTTTTTAAGGGCTTGATTCGGGCATCAAGTTCAGTTGCATTGGTTACTTTTCCTACATCTCTATTGACTTCATCTTTCTCTATCTGATCTTCCACAACCAGAGAAGCATCTTCGTTCAAGTCAGGATGGGCCAATTTTTTAGGGGGAGTGCAGACAGGATGTGCTGCATCCATGACTGTCAAATGTGGCAAGAAGGCATAAGACATCAACGGACCAATGTAGCAAACTGGTGATTGTCTCGTCATTATGCACTATTATGTTCAATAATCACTCCTCGCAATCAAAGGTCTCTTGTCATTGGTAACAATGCATTTTTTCTCCATCTCTTCCGATGCTAAGTCAGTAGAACTCATGTTATCAAAAATAACCAAGACCATATGGACATATTGAGCATTATGTCCAATTTGCACCATATTTTCTGTTGTTAAAATAGTGGCAAAAGTAGGATAGTTTCTTCAAAGGATAGGAAATCCCACTTAAGACTAGGTCTCTATGATAAGACATCATCTTATCAAGAACCTCAATATGCTTTCTATTCGCCAGTTTACCTAGAAGCACTCTACTAAATAGATTACAAGAGCTATATGCTCCCAAAGAAGCTTTGCTAGATGCATCTTTGGAATGGATAAGGTCATTGGAGATGGAACTTGTAGAAACACGAAAGACATTGTGAGCTGTCCTGGAGAAGCAAACTGAGTTGCATCGTTGTCTTGAAGAGTTCAAGGAGATGAAACGGAAGAGAAAAACGAATTACTGGTGAAGCCATTGCAAATCATAAATTGTTGTTGGGACTTGATGTGGAGGTCATAGAAAGAGCGCACCATGAAGCTACATCTCTTTTCACTAAAAATGTAACTGGTAACTCGGATTTATTGCCACAATGGCATGCTCAATAAGTGTCCAGAGTTGAGCATTCTTGTTGTAAGGCTGGTTTTATGCAATTTTTGGATGCCATTTTCGAGGAAAAAAATTACAAAAAAAATCCCAAAAAAAATTGTAGCTTCAGCTTGACTGGGACTTCATTCCTGGCACAAAAAATTGCAAAAAAATAGGAATGAAATTGGTCAATTTTAAGCCCGTATTTTGATGTTTTTTGGGTCATATGAGCATCATTTGAGCTCTTGTTTGGATTTGTTGGATAGCCAATGTATGAGGTATGAGCATCATGTATGGATATATATGACAGTATTTGAGCTTATGTATAGCAGCCATTCTCTTGGAAGGGAATTCACATAAAATATTGGGCTATGTTTTGTGCATTTTCTGTCTCAGTTTGACCATTTGAGATAGTGGATTGGTTTATGTTGCTAAATGCTTGATTGGGACAACACACATTGCTAGTTTTTTTGAAATTGCACTCATCAAAATGTCAAACACAGCTCAAATTACCCAGATTGTTGGAGATAAATTGACCAAGGAAACCAAGGACAACTATAGTGTCTTGTCATACACAGAATGGAAAACTTTCTGATGGGGAGAGGTCTTTGGGACCTCATTATAGGTGATGATGCATGTCCAGAGCTTCTTGAGAGCCCACGAAAGAGCAAAATAAGGCATAAAGGATTGGATTGGAAAGAATAGGAAGGTTTTGCATTGGATCTCTATATGCATATCAGAGACTTTTATTCCTCATATAAAAAAGGCAAACACTTGTAATGAGGCATGGGAGATCATTGAGAAAATGCATGGGACATGTATGGAGGCAAGGAAGATACAACTTAAGCAAAGATTGCATGGAGCATGGAGACAAAACTGCACTATCAGTGAGTATGTTACAAATATCAAAGAGGTTGCAAAAGATCTTGAATATATAAATGCACCAATGGATCATATGATGACTTGGTTTCAATCACACTTAATGGACTTGGCCCATCATATAAATCTTTGGATATACCTATTTCACTTAGAGGAGGCTCTATGCCAGACTTTGAAGAATTGATTGCTTTGCTACTTATACAAGAAATAAAGTTGGGTTTGAATGCATCTAGCAGCATCAAGAATACAAGTGGAGATAGTGTATTTTATCATCAGAGAGGGCATGGCAGCCCATCTAGAGCTAGAGGCTCATCTTATGACCATGGAGGTGATAGTTTTGCACGTGGTCGAGATACCTTTGGTCGTGGTGGTTTCATGCCTAGAGGCAAGGGGAGAGCTTACTCTAGATGTAGAGGATGATCTACTCCTCCACATAGAGAT
The DNA here is from genome assembly GCF_053477565.2 of Lygodium microphyllum. NCBI lineage: Eukaryota > Viridiplantae > Streptophyta > Polypodiopsida > Schizaeales > Lygodiaceae > Lygodium > Lygodium microphyllum. The sequence continues at coordinate 129,045,936 of NC_141143.1, forward strand.
CGTGCATGTAATTATTGTGGGCAATATAGACATTTTGAAAGGGAATGTTATCACAAGCAAAATGCTATGCCTAGGGGTCAAGGAAGGACTCAATATAACCATTATCCAGGTGGCTATGGAGGTGCAGGTTATGGACCTAGTGGTGGCTCTACTAGAGGCCATTTATTTTACATAGAACATGTATTAGGAAGCATGAAACACCCTCCCAGTCGGGATGTAACGTGCCCACCTACTATCAACTATCCAAGCACGTTTTAGCGGTCCATCGAGAAACAAATCTAAGCATCGCCGCCCGACACTCCCATGGAATGTTCCGGGGTTTGTCGCCTAGGGTTTGCCGAGTCTGCCTCACAATGGAACATTCGCAGCTGAAACCACTAGGATTGACCTAAAATCTGGGTTTCTAGGGGTCAAGGTCTCCTGACAGCATTCTAGCATCGGGTCCTAGACATCCTACTTTACGTAGAGATACCCATTCCAAAGTAGACCCATGCCGCACTTGGTTCAAAGAGAATGGGAAATGAGAGGGATGTGTTGCTCAACCTCTCTACCCGTAGGGCATAGTCCCATTCCAGTCCCCTAAAATGACATGAATTGGGTTCTAACCTAACCATATCTAATGGTCAAATGACGGTAAAACCTTGTGAGAAGCCTCCCAGGTCTTTGGGACCACCCTACCGTAGGATAGACCCTACCCCTAGAAACCCAGATTTTAGATCAATCGTAGTGGTTTCGGCTGCGAACGTTCTATTGTGAGGCGGACTCGGGAAACCCTAGGTGACAAACCCCAGAACATTCCATGGGAGCGCCAAGTGGCAAAACTTAGATTCATTTCTCGATGGACCACTAAAATGTGCTTGGACCTAGGCGAAGAGAACGTTATAGTTGGTATGAGATCAGAACTTTGTAATGTGATTGATTAATGTATGGTTCTTAGATACATCCTAAACAAAATAACCTAAGTGGTATGGCTTGATTGTTAGGCACCTTTTGCACCCACGAATGCTGACATGCAAGAGAAGAAATTCCTTCTCAAGCAAATTAAGGCACCCGAGTTTGATGGAGAAGGGATATACATCGCAGAGCAGAGGTGGAGATATGGATTGAGTTGACGAATGACTATTTCTCTGCTTTGGGAACTACCTCTACCAATCAAGCAATGATAGCCAAACTTAAGTTAGTTGGCTGGCTTGGATATGGTGGAAGCAATGGTGAAAAGATCAAGGTGTTTATGAAGCCACTATCACTTGGGCTCAGCTGAAAGATGTTGTACATGAATGATACATTCCGTCGACCTACCAGACTTTGAAGATGAATGAATTCTTCAAGCTCAAGCAGCTAGAATTAACCTTGGAAGCCTATTATTCAAAGTTTGTAACCCTACTAAAATACCTGCCACCTATGGATATTGTGCGACAAGTATCCAAGTTTTGCCATGGCCTAAACACTCCTCTGAACCATCGTCTAGAAGCAATGCATCCAACGGACTTGTAAGATGCATTACTTTGGGCAAAGCCAATCTTCCAAGAACTTGGATCGAGCAATTGTGACAAAGATGTTTCTTGAGATCAGGGCAAGAGATGCCACACGTGCGGAGAGATAGGGCACATCCGTAGGAGATGTCCCGTCCAAGCAGACTGCCCTAACTAAAGTTTGGAAGATATTGAGCCTCCAAGGAAATGAAGCTACACAAGCGCAGTCTATGGATATATTGGGAAATAAAATGAAGGCAAAGACGAAGACCTAGAGCCTACTACACCTTTCCAAGATGATTAGCAATCCTAGAAATTTTATCAACATGTAATATAAGTTATATTGGGAATAAACCTTGCTCTTGTAACTAGAGTTAACCCAAGTAATTTGAGTTGCATCTATTTTAAGCCTAGAACTTGCAAACGATTAGAGATACTCTAGCAAGGAATGGCAGTTATAACTTGCAATAAATTTTCCTTAAGTGCTCTTCTCAACTAATATAGATTGGGTCTTACCAGGATGTCAAATTTTGGGAGTATTATTTAATATTACAAGCAAAGCCGGTTGTCCATGGACCTCAGCCCAGATCTAAAAAGAGGACAATTCGGAAACAAAGTTTCTATGTGATAAAGGACTACTTCAATCTGCTGAAAGGATCCTAGGACAATTTGGCTTAAAGAAGAAAATCCTGTCAAAGACGACTAGAAATCTTGTGACTCCAAGTGATAAAGCTTCCCACTGTTTCTATTGTAGGGAGTTAGGTCATTTCAAAAGGGAATATCCAAAGCACCCTAAACACCGATGCTCCGAGTGCCACAACATTGGACATAACTATGTCAATTGTCCCAAAAGAACTCAAAGAAAACTTGAGCCTAGAAGAAATGAAGTTGTACAAGCTTCAATGATCCAGAATTTACCAAGAAAATTATTGGATACTTAGGAAAAACCTAGAAGATATCCATGAGATGTAACTACAATAAACTTTTCTCTTATAATCCAAACTCGGATAGATCTAATACAATAAGTTGTTGTTTCAAAAGACCCCATGCTTATGAGTGATCAAAATAGCGCAGCGGACGCATGGTGGGTCCTAATCTACAGACCTTAAGCCCCATTAATGCCACAATTTCTAGGTCTTTAACTATTTGTGAGACGTTTGGTGGGTTCTTCTATTCCCCAGTTTCTTCCAAGATGAGGACATCTCGAGTTCTCTAAGGGGGAGAGGATGTAATATTTCACATAGGAACGACCCCCGCTTTTTAAATTAATCGAAATCCCCCCTCCCCCCTGGTCGTCCGACGGCACGTGGCAAGGGGAGGAAGGGGAAGGGACGAAGGAGAAGTCACAACAGCTGACGTGGGGGAGATGACGATGCCAAGGAGAGGAGTTGACGACATGGAGGAGATGATGACAGTGCAAGGGGGAGTGAAGATGATGATGAGGGGGGAAGGTGGTGAAAATAATGAGGGGAGGGAGGCCACGTGTGCCATCTCACTTCTCCCCCCCCCTCCCCCCGATCGTAATGAAATATATAGGAAGCCTTAGAGGGGGCCAGGACACTATAGGGAAGAGAGGGAGAAAGAGGGAGGGAGAGAAAGAGAGAGAAGGGAAGAGAAGAAGAAGAAGGAGAAGAGAAGAAGGAGAAGAAGAAGAAGAGGAGGAGAGGGAGAGAGAGAGAGAAGGAGAGAGAGAGAGAGAGAGAGAGAGAGAGAGAGAGAGAGAGAGAGAGAGAGAGAGAGAGAGAGAGAGAAGAAGAACAAGAACAAGAAGAAAAACAAGAAGAAGAGGGAGAGAGAGAGAGAGAGGAGAAGAAAAGAGAGGGAGGGAGAGAGGAAGAAGAAGAAGAAGGAAAAGAGAGAGAGAGAGAGACTCCTCCCTTTCCTCTCCTTAGAGGGTGACCACATGCATTGCTCTTCTTCTCATCTCCCCACGAGTCTAATCCTTTCAAGAAGAATTGCCCCGGCACACCATCTCTCTGACGTGAGAAAAAGAATGACTTATAGGCCGAAAATATGGCCCCAAAATGGAGGGAGACACGCATTAGCAGTAATCCCACATCTAACAATGGAGCCACCTGCCAAGGCATTTTTGCAAATATGAATACAACATTGAGTATGGATAATTCACATTTGAATATCCTGGTACAAATTGCCATCACCGCTATTCATTGAGGCAAAGGCATGCGCATGAATTCATTTCAGCAAGTAGCTTGATTTTATTTTCTCGTAATGAACTCCTAGGGGATCATAGGCTAATTCTTTCCACAACCATAGATGACCTTGCATAGATTTATGCATATGGCACGTTGAGGTTTGCACAAACTCATGTACTCAAATACTTTGCATCCCAGTGCTACATGACAAAGTCATACATGGCATAAAGAACATAAAGGTTACTTAAGGGTTATGCATGTAGACGGTACTTGCATGGGAAAGATTCTATGAAACATATATTGATGGTACACAAATTGACCTTGCATTGAAGTCTTGCTAATACTGTGAGATATTAGTTCATTGGGTTCTTTAAGTTATCCATAGCTAGTGCAAACAACAATCATTAGGATTATAACTATGGTGCCTTGAGATCCGTCCAATAGTGGCTACATTTATCAATCCAACCTCGGGGTTGGGCTAGATGCAACAACAACTCCAGGGAAAATGAAGAGATGTTCAAGGAATTAGGAAGCCCTAAGTCAAAGGAAAGACCGATGCTTTTGTACTTGTTGGGAAGAAGGTTGGGTTATCGACCAACGTAAGTGACTGCTAGAACTTATATTTGAAACCCAAACATATGCTGTGTTGGAAGAGAGAGAGAGAGACAGAGTGGAGCAAAAGATGAGCCTTAACTCATTGTTGTTCTTCTTCCATTATTCTTCCATCATACTAACTAAAAGAGACTTACACACATACGCATGACTAACCAAGACTAACTTTAGTTAAGTCACTGACTACACCAACTTATTGAATGTCGCACATGTGTATAACTGTATCCAGCTAATGTCGGTCACACACATAAAGATAGGCTGATTGAAGAGTAATTTGAGCTTGATATTCTAACACTCCCCCTCAAGCTCAAACCATCTAATAAACTCCAAGTAGTTGTCTAAAATATATGAACTTTTCTTTACCAAGAGACTTGGTAAATATGTCTGCTACCTGGTCTTCAATCTTCACATGAATCAAGTCAATCTCCCCTGTAAGAACCATTTCTCTAATGAAATGGTAGTGAACCTTAATATGTTTGGACCTAGCATGGTAGATAGGATTGCTAGCCAACATAACACTACTAAGGTTATCACGATGCAATCTCACTCTTCTTTCCAACTATATTCCCAAGTCTTTCAGTAGTTTCATCAACCAAATTGCTTCGCAAGCCGCTAAGGCAGCTCCTCTGTACTCAGCTTCTGTACTAGACAATGCAACAGTTGGCTGTTTCTTACTCTACCAACTAATCATGCTGCTGCCCAATCCAAATGCATAACCACTGGTTGATCTCTTGTCATAGGCACAACTAGCCCAATCAGCATCACTAAACCTTGTCAAGTCAAGAGATTTTCCATATGCATAAAAAAACACATAATCTGTAGTACCCTTTACATATCTCATGATCCTCATGACTGCATCTAAATGTGGTTTGCGAGGCTTCTGCATGAAGTTACTAATCAGCCCCACAACATAACATAAGTCAGGACAGCTGGGTAATAGTCAAGTATATCAAGCTGTCCGCCATCTGTCGATACATGGTCACATTCTCTATGTCATTCCCAACATTAATCTATAGCTTGACATTCTGATCAAGAGGTGTCTCTATAGGCTTGCATTCATCCATACCATACTTCTGTAACATGTCATGAGTATATTGCTTCTATAGCAACCATATACCTTGAGGCATGGAGACTACCTCAATCCCAAGAAAATACTTTAGTTCACCAAGGTCTTTGACTCTAAATTCAGCCTGTAAACATGATTTAATTTCAGCAATGCCCTCTTCATCATCTCCAATGATGATAAGATCATCTACATAAACCACTATCCATGATCTGTCTTCTTCGTGAACAAATTGTGATTTGCATCACCGAATCTAAATCCATCTTGCTATAAATAACTGCTAATCTAAGCATTCCATGCTCTAGGTGCCTATTTCAGTCCATATAAAGCCTTTTTTAGCTACATACATGTGTAGGAAAGTCCGGGTGAACATAGCCTTCAGGCTGCTCCATATATACTTCCTCAACCAAATCACCATTCAAAAAAGCATTCTTGACGTCCATTTGCCATAATTTCCAGCCTTTGCATGTTGCCAAAGAAATGATAGTTCTGATTGTTGCCATTTTAGCCATCAGACTGAAAGTCTCCTCATAGTTAAGGCCATATTTCTGTGCATACCCTTTTACAACTAGCCTGGCCTTATAGTGTTTTAACGAACCATATGACTTGCACTTAACCTTGTACACCCATTTGAAGCCAATGGGGACTTTGCCTTCAGGCAAATCAACCAATTCCCATGTCTCGTTTTTAGCCAGGGTAGCATACTCCTCATCCATTGCAGCACACCAATTATCATATGTAACTGCATCATCAAACTTTGTAGGTTCTTTGTAACCTGTCACACTAGCCATATATGCATAATGGTGGGCTGAATAACCAATGTATGTAAACCTGTCAATTGGTTTTCTGACTTTGTCAGATCTTCGTAACTATGGCTCACTTTGAGCTTGCCTCTCATGAGGCGGTACATAACGACTCTGCCTTGCTCCAAGCGTCATAATGGACGGAATGCCCAACTCACTATCCAAATTGCCGTTGTTGGATGACTCATAACCTGCTGCAAGTGGACCTGTCACATCCTCAAGAATATTTTCTTTTCCCTTATCCAATCTTCCCCTCACTAACATATCCGTGTTAGTGGACGTAGGAGTACGACTCCGCAAGCATCCTGACCAAGGACTTACTGTAGGTGACCCATCACCTGTAGGACCACTCATAGATGTACTCACTGTAGGTGTATTTTTAGCATTACTAGTGCTGGCTGATCCATCAGTAGTCACTGCAATAGGATTATCATACCATGATGCCAGCTCATCGAAAACAACATCTCTACTAATCAATGTCTCATATGTAGACAGTACATAACACTTGTAAGCTTTCCAGTCTTGTGCATAACCAAGGAACACACTCTTGATAGCTTTAGGATCCAATTTCTTCCTCCTTTCATCAGGAACATGCATGTATGCAATGCTGTCAAATACCTTCAAGTGTGAATGGTCAGGCTTATGACCATACAACCTCTCATATGGAGTTACATCATGAATTTCTTCTGTAGGGGTTCTATTCATCACATAGACAGTAGTCACTACTGCTTCAGCCCAATAACAATTTGGCAAAATCTTCTCATTCAACATACCTCTTGATGATTTTTTCAGTACCCTATTTTTCCTTCTTGCTACACCATTTTGATGTGGTGTATAGCTGCAAGTTAACTGTCTTCTGATCCCATGTTTAGCAAGGTACATGTCAAAGTAATTAGAGACATATTCTCCACCTCCATCTAATCTATGACATGAAATTTTATAGCTCAACTCATTTTCATCATGCTTCTTGAAGTCCTTGAATGCATCAAACACATCATCCTTATGTTTCAGTATGTAAAGCCAAGTATACCTGCTGCTGAAATCATCAATGAAGGATACATAGTAATGAGCACCACCAAACGAAGCATTATGAGACGGACCCCGTACATCTGAATGTACCAATTGCAAGGGTCGTGAGCTATTCCGTACATGTCCCATAAATGGAAACCGTACTCACTTTCCAAACTGACATGCATCATATACATGTATAAAGTCATGATACTTGAACTTAGGAAGTCCAAGCACAATCTCCTTCTACTGCATAGATTTTAGCTTTTGTACATTCACATGGCTAATCTGCTTATGCCATATCTCAACATCTTATATAGCACCATCATCATGTGCAAACATGGCTGCTTTCAATTCTGGAATTGACGCATCAAGAGTAAACATTCTGTCATCTCTTCGGCCTTTAGCAATCAATTTGCAGCCATTACCATATTCTTCAACAAAGCATCCATCTCTATTAGATCTCACTTTTTGCAGATTCTGTTCTGCCATCTGTCCAACTGACAAAAGATTCTTGGTTATTGTAGGTACATGTAGTATATCATGCAAGCTCTTTTTCTTGCCATCAGGCATCAACAACAGAACAATTCATGTGTGCTGAATGTCATGTTGGGTGTCACCCCAAGTACACACATAACCATGTGAACTTGCAACCATTTCATCAAACCATTCTCCATGGGGTGTCATATGATTTGAAGCTCATGAATCAATGTACCATCTCTCATCTCGTTCTGCCTAGATGCATTCTTAGACACATGCTACATGGCAAACAATCTATCAACCTGCTCATCATGAGCACCGTTAGAAGATGCATAGTGCCCATGCTGTTTGCCATTTCCCTTCATATCTGCTTGCTTCTTGTAACAATCATTTGCAATGTGTCCATATCTGCCACAGTAATGATAGTCCTTATCTCTGTTTGACTGATCATTTGACTGCCATGAACCAGATCCACCACCTCTACCATGGGGTGATCTCCCCCTGTCTCTAAAGCCACCATATCCACACTGGCCATGTGTATTTGTGCCATGCCAGGCATTCTGCTAATGCTTTCCATAAGCATTTCGAGTGTCTCCTTGACCTCAAAAAAAGAGCCACAGCCTTTTTCGCCTCTACCACATTGGCTAGAGTAAAGAATAGTGCAGCTGCTTTGAGACATAATAGAACATGTATTCATCCCAAGCTTAACTTCCTCATGCAGCAGCAAAGCAATCAGGTCATCCCAATCAGGGGATCCAGCTCTCACAGAAATAGATGTATCAAATGCTTTATACTCTTTGCCAAGTCTATTCAATGCCACTGCAATCATATCAACCTTAGACACTAAAGATCCAATGGCGGCAAGCTGATCCGCTATGTTCTTGATCTCTGTAGTGTAGGCCTGAATGCTTCTGCCATTTCTAAACATGTTATTGAATTGTTACTTTAGCTGGATCTTTCTTGCACGTGTTACATTTTCATAATTCTTCATGAGTATGTCCCATGCATCCTTTGGGGAAGTGCATCCAGTAATATGTATAACCATAGCATGTGATATATATAAGGAAAACCAATGTAACACCTTGCATGCTCTCTCAGTCCATAGCTTATGAGCCCTTTTCTGATCATTTGTTGGATTCCTTTCATGCATTTTAGGTTCAGTCTCATCACCTGTACATAAGTCCCAATAACCTCTGCCAACCAAAAGATTCTTCATATGGAACTTCCATAAAGCAAAATTTTTGAAGTCCACCTTTTCTCCCACAATTTGAGTGATATTGTCAGTGCCTTGAGCATTTTCCATAGTTGTAGCTTAGTAATCAGTTATATATATAACCTGTAAATATCTGACTCATTTTCCTACAATTTAGGCCCAGTTTCCTTCTATTCAGGACAGTTTTTCTGACAACCTGCTTGCTGTGAACTATAGTCCAACAATGAAAAAACATAGTCAACAGAGCATAAACCAAGCTCAAATTAGTTCAAAACATTCTATGGTAGTGGCAAACATCCCATCAACAAACTATGTCCATACAAGTATCAATGTTTGTACTGTATGCAAGTAGGAGTACCAAATACAACCAACCCACTGCTATAACCATCAGTATTTTCTCTATTAAAACAAGAGTATTTAGACCTCAAAACAGCCCCAAAACATCTCATTCAGTTGCCACTCTATGCATAAGTTGATACATGTCCAACCGGTCAGAATATATTGCATGTATGTCAAGTGAAGATGATATGTATCGTTCCTATAGATGATAACTAGTCAATACCCTGGTATAACTAGCAACAAATTAGTCCAAACTTTGGACTTTCAGTGCTCACAATATCCCAAAAAGTATCTACCACTCAAGTTGTATGATCCAAGCATTTGTCAGTAGCAAATAAGCATCATAAATACTTCAACCCTATAGGTATATTGTTTTCAAATTCAGGACATCAACCAATTCATTGTTTCTAGCCTGCAAATAAGCTCCAAAACTAAGCATTTAACACTCCAATATCATGCTTAAATGTATGATAATAAGGGCATATACATTGTTAGGATGAAAGCCACCAGTGCCATGGAATCACTTGTTGTTGTTGTTTACTGGAGTAAACAACCAATCTGCACAGGTCTATGCTAGATATCTCAAAATCTGTGAGAAATTTGAAAAACTTTCTTTTGAAAACTTGTAGACCACGTCAAAACAGTCAGGAAGTGATGGCCCATTTCTCCAAAAACCATTTATGTGGCAAGTTATAGCTTCTACAAAAAAAGGGCTACAGGCACAGTCTCCTTTGATGACGTTTTCTTCAAATATGATGTCTTGATGTCAAATGACCACTGCCAAGCCTTTAGGCTTTAGGTGGAGCCCCAAGAGGAATACCAAGGAAAAGGAAATTCTCTTGTAGTAACATCACCAAGCTTTGATTTCATTGTTTTGATCATCAAAACAAAGAAAACAGCAATTCTTCATGCAGCATCATAGTAGATATCTCCCACGGATTTGATAGAATCAACCATATTCTCCAACATCTTCACAAAATCCATCAATAGAAAAAAAAACACAAAGGAATACACCATCTTTGAATGGAAATCAATCACATATTATCCATCTTCAATGTCTTCATAGTCTTCTCTCTCAATCTCTCACATACAGTTACACTGTTTTGATAGATTTTACTATCTCTGACTCTCTCTCTCTCTCCATCAATAATACATCATCTCCTCACTACAATCACTCATAATAACTCTCAATAATCCTTCTTAGGTTGTGGATGCACCTCCCAAGAGGTATGTCTGATATGAAGAGTCACTAGAGCCACTACAGTGTCTTTTCATAGCTCACCACTGTCACTTCACTCCAGTTTTTACTTGTCTTCAACAGCTACTTATTTGACTTCTTTTAGCTCTTTTACACTTGTATTCACCTCTTTCCAAGACTAGAAAACTTTCCCAAACTACACTCTCATCCAACAAAACACATACAGAGGCATACATAAGGTCTACAGAAGCTCACAGAAGCTCAACAGAGAGTTATAGAAGGTCAACAGAAAGCATCAGAACCACATAACTCATACCAAAACCATTCCAAACCATCAAAAATCACTCAATAAGCTTTCAAACAATCTTAAACCCTATCAATCAATACTCCATCCTTCCATACAGAGAGAAAACAGAACAAAACAGAAGCTCAACAGAAGCTATCAGGACCAAACAGAACATATCAGAACATCAACAAAACTTCACATCTCTACTAATAAACATCATGAGCTTAATAAAACCATTCCAACCTATCCAAAACACTCTCAAACCACTTCCAAACCAATCAATCATCTCATAAAATCAACCATTCAGCTCTCAAAAAAAAACAAAAATCAGTCAAAAAATAGGTCATTTCAATACTCAACATATCCCCACACTTAATAAGGAAGCGTCCTCGCGATCCAGGAAAAAGGGAATACAAGTTCATTCAAGAGCTCAACTTTGATCTTCAATAAATTTTCAAAAATAGTCCATTCAACCACGACTCCAACTTATAACCTGTATCTGATATAAAGAATACAACGAAAGGAAAACCCTTTATACATTAACACTTCTTATCAAACTGGAAATCACAACAAACTTGTAAAGGATATAAGAGGTTTCTTCTTTTGCATCAGCATCTTCAACTATCCAACCAACAACACCATCACCGCAATTCTCCAAAAATGTAGCTTGCACGAAAGCAAATCGAATAGGCAACCACCACGATCTTATCACATAAATTAACCCACAACACAAACACTACACACAACACAACCATCTGAATGACTCCTCTAAAAAGAGAGATTTATCATTAAAAATCATCGACAATACATTGCAAAGGTATCAATGGAGATGATCCCTTTTGAAGGCTTGATGATTTCGAAAACGATCCATGGACAAGGATTCATCTACAAATGTCTTGGGAGGATTCTAAAAGAATTGAAGGCAGCACATCCTTTCCAACAAGATGAGGTATCTGCTAGGCAAACAGAGGGCATGAAAGTACAAGACATCCAGTTGCTGGGAATCAATGCTCACATTGACATTCATGCACAACTTTGGAATAGATTTTGAATCATTATGGGAATGCCTATGTATATACACCAGGTACCAAGTAAAATGAGCAGTTAAGCGCACAAAAGGATCTGCAGACTGAGAATATTCCTGAGCAAAATGCAGATAATTCTGATAAGCCTGACTAGCACTTATCCATTCTCTTGGGATCAATGGCCAATTGATTTGAGGTCCAGTAAGGGAATCATTTGAGCTCCAGCCTCTTCTTCGAAGAATCTTCTGATCAAAACCTTGATACCCACTAACCAACTGAGGAGGATTAGGAATAGAAGTGTTAGGAGACGGAAGATGGACTAATGAAAGAGGATGAAGTGATGGATAGGCAAAATCATAAAATGAAGAATGGATTAAAGATGGATTTACTGAAAATTGAGGAGATTCGGTTAAGAAAGGCGTTAAAAGATAAGCAGGAAAAGTTGATAGAATGTTAGGGGATGGGGAAGGACAAGGGTCAAGAGGTAGAAAAACTCGATCTTCAATAAAAGAACAATGGGTAAATACTGTGGTTCCTCCACTTGCATCCTATGCCATCTCTTTATTGACGAGGAATTGCACCCAAGTCATGATATTACCAATGTCCGCTTTGGGTGTAGAGCCTTGGGTGGTTGTGGTAACTAGGGTGGTGGGCACTAGGATAGGTGGAGTAGGATCAATCACGCCCTTGCCCTTACCCTCTGCTATATTGTGGGTGGCATGCTTTGGTACTTGGGAGCTTGTCCCCATGCGTTCTTCTCCATGAGGGCTCATGGCAGCCAGCTCCTCCTCTCTGGAGGGTTGCTCCACTGATAGGCGGACGGCCCGGGCTATGTCTTCTTCTTCTCTTCTCCTGAGCTCTTCGGCTTCTTCATTTGCTTTCCTCTTTCTCTCCTCTTCAGCCCTCTTGGATTCCTCTTTGGGACTCTTCCTTTTCTTTCCTCTTTCTTTTTTCTTCAACTTTTTGGGACTCTCTTTGGACTCTTTGTAGGTCTCCTTTCTCTTTCTTCCTGCTCTCTTCTTCGGTCTTCTTTGGTGGTGGAGTCTTTTACTTTGACTTCTTGGTCTCCACGGCTAGATTGTGCTTCCTACTCTTCTTCTTTGTCACTCATCGTTCTCTCACTAGACTCCTCTTGCTCATGGTGAGCTGGTGACCTATCCAGTGTTTCATCGACTTCTTCTCCACCTTGGGCTTCCCCCAATGCCTCCCTAATGATGGCCGTCAAGACCCCACCAAATCCTATGGTCAAGGCCTTGGAGGATGACGTATTTCTTGCCTTGGAGGTCGGGGACCCTCCACCTGCAAGTCTTCCTCCTATGGACAATGCATTTGCTGAAGTTTCAATGGTCTTCCGCATGAAGTTGTTCATGTTCACTTCATCTAGAGATTTAGCTGCAATGCTTTCCAACATCGGCACATTAATCCTGCTCATCAATGCATTGTACCTTTGGCTTGAAAACAGAGTATGCACCATTTTTGGCTTGCAAATGGACTTCTGGATCAGAGATATCTGGCAAACCGATGCTATCATTAGTGCGGACCAGAACTTTGTCCATTCCAAGCATGCTATATACATCCCTTTTTGGCCATCTTTCCACCTTGTTGGCTAGGTCCAATGCCCTCTCCACCAACTCTGGGGTTAGCTCACAACTTCCACTTGGTGGGCGTCTTCTCCTTGGTGCACCATTACAGTGCCGCGATTCCTGTTGAAGGTACGAAGGAACTTCGTGCACTTTTCATAATCGATGGCTTGGCTAACCTTCTCCACATACTTCTGCAAATTGCATTGGTTCATGATTCGCCTTATGGCCTGCTCCTCCATGACTACATCCTCCAAATTTAGGATGTGCCTGAACTTGAATTGGTTGTAGACCCTCATCTCCACTAAGAGGTTATACTTTGCCTGCTCTTCCTCCGAGAATGGCAACTTGTTGGTTTTTTCCTATCCTGCCATTGTAGGTGCCTGTCATGAAACCACAACTCACCCCATTATAGTGTTCTTTAAAACAACTTCTTGCGGAAAGACACGTAGAAAATGGTTGTCCACTTATGGAACATTGAAATGCTTAAGTACAAAAATAGACTTTTCCTTCAGGCAGCAATCCATGCGTTCCAAAAATTTTATGACACTTTTCCTAAATTCCAAGTTGTTTTTTATCCCTTCTTTTCTACTAGTCTTTTTTAATGTCCCACGCTTCACCCCCTCCCCCCCAGGAGATGAGAAGAACCCTTCCTAGGATTTGAAGGGTTAAGGGCATTCAATGCATGCTCACGGTGCTTCACTTTCATACGAGCCAAGCGTAGAAGTTTGGGTTGTACTCCATATTAGCATAGGGATCCATGTTGAAGGATCGGATGCTTACATGAGTGAGGTACGTGAGGACATACTGGATTCTATTCTATTAGCGATGTGTAACTCCTCCTATGTCAAAATACGATCTAAGTAGGGGTGAGTCTTGATGTGCTCTTCTAGGGGCTAGTTGCGAATGGTGGTCAACACCCTATAGGAGGTTGGAGCCACATAAGTTGGTAGTCATATTTTGAGGTCTTAATTACACGTCTCTACTCAAATTTGGTCATGATTTGGTAGCCCTCTTGCTCCCATTGAATCCGGAGAGCATACCATTTTCACAAGAATTGGAGTCATTGTTAGCAAGCTATTTCAGCTCCTTAATTTCTTGGTCGGTGGCAAGGACCATGCCCTTGTCATAAGACGTAATGAGGCATTGTTTGCATGCTCGTTCGCGAGAAATCTTGGTGGTAGTTAGTTTCTTAGCTGCCTGGGGAGCCTTAACAAATACAAATTTTGATTCTTCCCATGAGCAAGGTAGTGTGTGTACCTCCGTTACTAAAGGCTTGTTTAAAAGACCTAGCTCTAATTAGTCATAGCTTTTAGAAAGTGTGGTAAATGTGGTATCCAAGTGCCAAAGGCAAACAACCAAGTCATCCCCTATATTTTCAACTAAGTCTAAGGCCAAGGTAAGAATCAATTGTCGTTTATAGGAGGGTTTAAGGCCTGCCAAAGCTGGGGATTTGATTGGACTTGACAGCTCAGCAGCTAACGTATGTGGTTGTGGCTGCTCTTAAGATTGCGGTCTAGCCTCTTGTGCGCTAAGTGGGGTTTGTGATTCTGACATTGCGCTGCTAGATGTCTGTGAGGCTTTAGAGGCACTAGCAGTGCTAGGTTGAGTTGGTTTGGCGCCTTCAGTAAGCTATGGTTTCAATCGGTAGACCTGTTGAGACTCTGCAAGCTTAACAGTGTTGGGCGCTATTATGGGCTTCCCACCTTGAGTCTTTTGTGGAGTTAGTGCATGATCTATCGTGGGACCTTGTGTGGTCAAGTTTGAGGGTGGTTTTTGAATAGTGCATTGGCCATCATGGCTTTAGGCACCCATATCTAGGCATTGCCCTTGTAATAGCCTTGCGCTTGCAATAAGGTCTTGGGGACCCAGTGCAGCTTGACCATTCGTCAGTGCCTACAATTTCTTCTTTGCTTCCTAGGTTTTAAGTATGAGTTCCTAAGTTTGCAAGGTCATGTTTGTATGCTTCTAAGCGACAATCCTTGATGTTTAGGCACCCAATTGAAGTGTGGTTCAGGGGCCTTAGCTTTGATCTCAACGGTTTGCTAGCGATGTGGCTTGGCGGGTTGTGACAAGTCACAACCTCCATCCTTAGGCTTGGTGGTGGGTTTCTCTATCGATGGCCTTGCGGGCTTTAAAGAAGCCACACCGACCTTGTTAAAAGCCGTGACTATTCATACATTGCTGATAGCAAGGTGAATCCTTTGAGACTCGTAGCCGACATTACAATGTGCTTGCTTTTAAATGAGCATCCTAACAACGATTCCTTACCAGCGTCTTTTGTATTCATCATCACATAGAATACGTGTATGCTTTCAGACTCGATAAACACTAGGACTTTTCATCTTCCTAAAAGGGCATACAATCGATCCCCAAATGGGCTAAGTTTGGCAATGGTGGGTTGTAGTTGTGGTCGGTCAATTTGAGTCCAATGATCATGATTTAAGATATTAAAATCAGCTCCCTCATCAATCAAAGTATCAAAGGCATGTGTTTGTTGGGTAGTGACCATTATGCTCATGTAAGTAGGTGCGATTGCCTCTTCATCCTCCTCATCAATTTTCATTATTGCGGTAACTCAAACCTTCACAGGGGACTCTAGCATGGGAGGCTCATGCATTGGATGTGTGGGAGGGTAGTGCTTCTTTATGTGGCTACCATTGAAGAAGCCTATGCCCTTTCCATCTAGAGTCTCGAGCTCTACATTGTCGGTTTGACTAATAGTGCAGACTCAGAAGGGCCCTAATCCCCTCAACTTCATCTTCTTTTTATGGCCTTTTATTGAGTACAACAGCACTAAGTCACCCAAATCGAATTCTCAATGCTTGATGTGCTTGTTAAACCAGCTCTTGCGTCGTGCCTTTTCACAAATTAGTGCATGGGTGGCTAGAAGTCGAGTCTCTGATAAGCATTCTAGCTTGATTAGGTGCTCCGTCCATGACTCCTATCCGTTCCATCTCTCTTGGATGGCTACTCTCAGGCTTGGGATAAAGAACTCTACAGGTAGAATAGCTTTAGTCTCGTAGGTTAACTTGAAGGGAGTCTATCCTATTGTTGTTTTATAGGCTATTTGGTAGGCCCATAAGGCTACCATTAGTTTGTTGTCCCAGTCATTGTGCGAAGGAAAGACTACTTTGGTCACGACGTCCAATAGGATCTTATTAGTAAACTCAGCTTTGCCATTCGCTTGAGGGTAGTAGGGTGAGGATTTTTTATGGATGATCAGAAAGGCCGACAAGAGGTGAGCAATCACTTCATTAATGAAGTGTGTGCCTTGATCACTAACTAGTTCAATGGGATAGCCAAATCATGAGATCACCTACTCCCAAAGGAACTTACCAGTGGTTCTAGCATCATTTTTTTTTGTGGCTCGTGCTTCTGCCCACTTCATGAGATAATACGTAGCAATTATACTGTACTTAGCTCATGAGTATTGTGTTGCAGGACTGATCAGCCCAATGAAGTCAATTTCCCATTTTTCGAAAGGCTATCTTGCGATGATTGGGGTTAGCTCCATTTGGTCTTTGCAGACAGGTACCTTAGTTCGTTCGAACTCATCATAGTGCTTTATGAATCATGTGGCATCTTGCAAAAGAGTGGGCCACCATAGTTGAGACTGTAGCACCTTGCGGATTGTCGTCTCTCCATTGTTGAAGTATCCTCTAAAATTTTTTCCATGTGCTTATGCAAGTACATCATGCATCTCATGTTCGCACATGCATCTACGTAGCAATCCATCTTGCCCTAGCTTATAGAGCTAGCATGCTATCAACTGATAAGGTTGTATCTTGACGATGAGTCGCCTAAGTCGAGCCTTCTTGATAGGTCGTTCAGGTAGTCCGTGTTCTAGCACTTGGACTATGTCATCTACCTAGTATGGTGTCAAATTGGCTCTAAACAAATCCCTTGTGTTAGACAAGTTAAACAGATGTGCATTTGGCAAATCATGTGTGGTGCCCTGTCCATCGGCTTCTCCTGTGGGTACGTGAGATATATGATCAGTCATGTAGTGCTGCTTTCCTTTGTGTACAACCACAGCGAAGTCAAATTCTAATAGTAGAAGTAACCATCGTGCAATGCATTCGGTAGCATAGGGTTTGTTAATAAGATAAAGCAAGGCTTGATTGTCAACAAAAAAGGTAAAAGGTGTAGCTAAAAGATAGTGTTGAAATTTCTTTACAGCAAACACTATGGCTAAACCCTCTCTCTCCGTCGTGGAGTAGTTCATCTCCGTATCTGTGAGTTTTCTGCTAGCAAAGCTCATTGGATAGTCTAGATCGTGTTCATCAGGCTGGCACAACACAACTCCCACGGCAAACTTTGAGGCATCAATGTGAATGTGGAAGGTTATGGTCAAGTCTGGGGCTCTTAGGATTGGTGCAGTGGTTAGAGCCTTCTTCAATTCTTTATATGGGTGTTGGCATTCCTCAGTTCATTCGAATATTATCAATACTTTGTATAGAGGTCTAGCAATTAATGCATAGTTCAACACAAATCGCCGATAGTATCCCGTATGGCCTAGGAAGAAGCATTGAACTCCCTTGTAATCAATTGGTGGTGGCAGGTCGACAATGACCCTAACTTTTGATAAATCATTGGCAATGTCATTCTTGGACACCATGTGCCCTAGGATACATCCATGCTTGACCTAGAATTGGCACTTTGAGGGGTTCAATGAGAGACAATATAATCTGCACCATTCAAAGACTGCTCCGAGTTTATCTAGGTGTTCCTTCCAACTTAAGTGAACACACAGGTCATCAACAAACACTTCTAACTCTTACCTAAGCATGTCCTTGAATATAGCACACATGAGCCATTGGAACATGGCTGATGACCATGTAGGCAAAGACACTCCACTGGGTAGCGAATGCGGTCTTATGTCTATCATCAGGATGTACTTGCACTTGATTGTACTGTGAGAAGTTGTCCAGAAATCTGTAGGCCTCTTTGCCAGCTACTTTCTCGAGCATATGCTCAGTGTATGGCAGTGGATAATTGTCCCTCTTTATAGCAGCATTGACCTTCTTATAATTGATGCACTCTCTGATCTTTCTATTCTTCTTCAGCATGATCACAATGGATGAAACCCAATTCGTGTGCTCAATCTTATAAATGAGTCCTACTCTCAACAACTTATTGATTTCCTCTTTGATAGTATGAGTATGTTTGGGATTCATAGGATATGGTTGCTACTTGACCGGTGTTACATCAGGTGTCACGAGGATGTTATGATTCACCACGCTTAGATCTACCCCATTTAGCTCATTAAGGGACCAAGTGAATACGTCTATATACTCTCATAAGAGAGCAATGAGACTCGCTTCTTCTTGCTCGCTCAAGTCATCGGCTATGAACACAAGTCGGGGTGTTTTCCCTTCCTTAGCCAGATTGGCCTCCTTCACTTTGGCAAGTCCTTCTATCGACTCACTTGCTTGCCCTTGTCCTTTGACCCCTAGCAAGATCACTACCCTATTGCCTTTCTTAAATTTTATGAATCATTTCGATAGATCTTGCAGCTTTTTCTGCTCCTTAGCTTGCGGTTTCCTAGGCTGTCTCCCTCTTTCCTCCCTTTAACCTTTAGCGCCTCAGGTGGACTAGTAGGTCTCTATTAACCCTTAGACGAACAAGGTGGAAAATATAGAAAATCTAAAGCAGAAGATAAGGCCAAGCAAAAGTGAAACAGAAGACGAAGGCACGCCAAGAAGAATCTGGAAACACAAGGTGCAGAAAAGTCCTAAATTAAGGAGAAAGGCGCACAAGAAAAAATGCAAGTCAATACTTTTGTAAAAGAGTGCAAGGCGCACCATGATTTATTTTAAGAGTGCCGGCCGTGCAAATTGTAAAGGTAGATGGGCAGTAAGAAGGAAGCTAGGAAGATAGGAGGACAATGGGAAAAGGGCCTAGGCCACGACTAGCCATGTAAAAAAGGAGATAAGGGGATGACCGCCCAAAATGGATTTAGGGTTTTGTATATAAAGTTGAAAAGTGAATGAGAAGCTCATTCTTGTGTGTGGCCCAAAGTAGGTCTCTTCTTCTTCTTCTTCTTCTTCTTCTTCTTACATGAGCTTGTGCTTGAGAGAGGGAGTGTGAGAATGTGAGGGAGTGAGTGTGTGAGGGTGAGGGATGGTGGTGGAGAAGCTCTCCATCTTCTCCTCTCTTCTTCTCTTCTATTTTCTTCTCTTCTCTTGCTCGCGACAATGGAGCTTGGAGCGTGGAGCTTGAGGATGGACCTTTCTTGGAGCTTGCACTTGGATCATGGAGCTACCGGAGTGCTTGGGAGAGAAGGCAACTCGATCGGGCATGGAGGTAATCTCACTACACTCATAGAGATGGATAGCTCGTTGGCTATGTGAGAGGTAGCCATTAGTACTCAGCTTGGAATGCTTGAAACAATAAGCGGTCCATGGGTCTTGGTGGTTGAGCTTGTGCTCACCTCAACAGTCTCCCTTGTCACGTTTATGGTCACGGTATCTCAAGATCACCATCCAAGCTTACTTTTGACTCAAAATCAAACTCTTCGTCTTTGCTGGAAGGGGGAGTCTCTCGTGGTGGTCATAATTGGATGATGATTCCATTCTAAACATTGGTACGGCATTTGGTTGGGCGAGGCATGCTTGTTCGTAATCAATCTCTACTATGTGCTCCAACCATGTGCGATCGCAATCCATATGCATGACTCCTTCCTCGATTCTGAAGACGTTCTTCTTTTGCAATTTGGAGTCTACTCATATTTGTTCAATCACGCGTCCCTCAATGTCGTACTCTATTATGTCGATCTCTCCTTCGCTCTCATCTTAGTGAAGGAACAACAGTCCTCGTACTTGTCATTTGAATCATCCTCATCCAACTGCTCGTCATCCCCTAGATCTTGATATTATGGTTCCTTGTCATTAGTGACTAAGGCCCAATTGTACATCAAGTTCAGATCGTGCACCTTAGTCACTTGGGTTCATCCAAGAGATCCTTGAGTGGTTTAAGATGTGTGGCCGGGTTACTAGCTAGTTTGTCCGTCAGGTGCTCTAAGATCTCGTGGAGCTATTGTTTGTTGTTCAGGACATGGAATGTGATAGGGGTGGGTTGTCTATGAGAGCTTCTAGACATCACACAGACTGGTACTAAGGGTTTGTCCTTGGGCTCAGCAACTACCTTGGCAACTTGTTCGTACTCCTTGTTGTCCGAGAATGGCAGACCAATTGTGGCTAACACATGCATCCAATCTCACTCATCCTCAGGGAAAGGGATATACTTGGTTAGTGACCCGTAAGATTTTCTAATCTCGGCATCACCCTTTCGCATGGCTGAGATGGTGTCTAGGTCAACTACTATAGTCTTCCAAGTATCCATCTCCACTCTCACAACTTCTGTTCGATTTCCAAGGAAGATCAAACCGTTGCCCCAATCTTCTATGACTCGTGCATTGTGCATCTAGGGTCGGGGCATAACATGATGTCGTACTCCACTCCTTTCATGACTATGAAGTCTGCAGAGAACTAGACTCCTGCGATTTTCAATGGCCAATTTTTCAGCACTTTGAATGGCTTTACTTTCATTCTGTTAGTCAAGGTGACGTTGAACCTAGCATTCTCAACAAGCGGATTACCCCAAGCTTGGAGTACTACGTGGCTAAGCACACTGACTCCTGCCCCCGTGTCTACAATCCCTTTCCTCATGGTATCAAATAGAGTTTGAATGGCAAGACTACATGCATCTTTGTGCCTTCCTAAAAATCATTAATGTGCAAGGATTGGGGCACTGAGTGCAAAGTTAGGCTTGGTATTTACATTACTACGTTGTGACCCTTCTACCCACTCCTTTAACTCTTGCCATAGTGTCGAATGCTGCCTAAGTAGGTCTCCTAAGCTTAGAGTTATAGGGGTGGCCAATAGCATTGTCAGAAGATAGTTGGCTACTTACTTCTCTCCTAATTCTGCGCTCCTTGGCCAACAGGGGCCTTGACTAGTTTACTAGCCCATGGAATTCAAGATCCATCTAGGCGGCACTACTTAAGGTGCAGATGCGTCTCTCAATTGTGTGGGAGAGACTGGCATGCTTATGCTAGAGAGATCATCAATCTTGTCCTCCAAGATGGGATCAACATTCTTTAGGTGTTCCTAGGCTTCTCTCACCCACTCCTTGACCTTTTATATGGCTTCAAGTTGGCGCTTCAGATTGGGGTGCTCCCCTACCTTAGCACTCCCTTTCTCAGCAGTCTTTGGAGCGGATGTTTCTGCCTCTGCATCCACGACTTTGTTTCCAACAGGTAGTGTCATTGCACTCTCAATTTTAAGTGTGACCTTTGCGTCAATTTTCTACTTCCTTCACCTACGGCTCTTCTTCCCGCTATCGAGGCTACCTCTAGGTTATTGGGCCCTAGTAGCGATATGACCGTCCCAATGGTATTGAAGGTACGATTATCAAACTAGAGGGTGGTTTTTGTCTAGGGAAATCAACACGAAGAGATAAGTGATTCCACACTCCGCACATCTGATGTCAACCTTATCATGGTTGGCTTGCTCCCTCAGGGCATCACACAAAGAGATGTGTCCTGGGTGACCACAAGTCCAACACAAAATCAGCGCTTGGGTCTACCCTCCTAAGCCTATGCATCTTCCTCTTTTTAACACCATCACCAGCATTGACCGATAGTCCATGAGAACTAGATTTCCCTCTTCGTCATATGAGATGTAAGGGTTCACATAAGGCTCCTCATCATTCGGCTCCTCCACGTAGCGGACTGGAGTGTCGCTCGGTGGATGGGTTACAAATGGTCTAGGTGGCCTAGGTATTACATAAGGCTCCTCATCATTCGGCTCCTCCACATAGCGGACGGGAGTGTCGCTCGATGGATGGGTTACAAATGGTCTAGGTGGCCTAGGTATGCATGTGGGATTGATCTCCATCCTAGGAATGACTAGTTTCACATCGTTTGATGCTAGAAGAGCCAATGGGGCTCCTCTTCCAAAGAAATTCAGAAGCCTATTCCCTAGGTATTACTAGTTATAAGGCTGTGAGTATGGAAGTCTCCTTGGTAGTCCGCAATGCATGGCATCATGACCGAACCTACCACAATTGGCACAAGGTCGAGACCTAGGGTCCTAACATGGTTTTCTCATCATCTCTTGTAGTCTGGCTAGCTCCATTTTCATCTCTGCTAGCTCTTGACTTTGGTCAAAACACTTTTTCCCTTACTTTGAGTGCTTGGAAGTGATCATTCGCTAGATGTTGTTGCCATTTCTAAGGTTCTAGAGTTTGCCTCATCTCGGTTTGAGCTCATGGAGCTCCTCTCCTTGAGTTGGTCATCCACTCATATGGATCTTCGAAGACCCTAGTTAGTACATCCCTCTCTAGGCTCGAGTTGCTTGCCAAGGCCTTGTAGAGTTCCTTGCTATGAATTCCATTGATGAAGACTATGGACATCACTCTTTCAGTAGTGGGTCGTTCGTTAGTTGAGATTCTCTTAAAGAGACTCTGCACGTGGGTAACATAGTCCATGATGTCTTCTTTGTCCTTCTGCTTAACATTCATCAGCGCACTATGAGATTATCGGAGTAACCTGTCTCAGAGAATCTCTTAATGAAGAGACTCTTGAGGTTGTTGAAGTTGTTGTGCTCCACAGCATCTAGGCTTGTGTACCACATCCTACCCTTATCACCTAGGCATATGCCGAAAGCTTGTGAGCGCTGAGCAAGATCAGTGAGGCCATTGGCCTCACAAACCTGATCGAATTGCTCCACGAAGCTATTAGGGTCATTGTCTGACTGGTATTTATCTAACTGCTTCACAACTACAAGGATTTTCGATTGGCCCTTAGAGCCCTGGGTAACTCCTAATCCTGCAAGCAATGAGATCGCTAGTGCTGTTGCACTTTGTTCTTCCAACATATGAGCTAATTTGTGAGAAACTCACTCAATGTTAGGTTTTCATGTAGTGCTCTCTCTGCGCTCAATCGTGTTCGGTTCCTATTTGCTAGGGCTAACACTCATTGGACTTCCTGCATCTCTATGTCCTGGCGCAATTTCCTAGCTTTTTGCTTTGGTTGTACGCCGCTATGCTTTGCAAGGCTTTCTGCGCTAGTTTCCTCTCATCTTTGAGGCCCACCATAATGTCCCTTGATGGTCTACCATGGTGGTTCATCCTAGTGTGCGCATTGTATTTATTCACCATCTATTGATTTTGACTAGGAAATCTCCCAAGTGGAGCTCTTCGTTTTTGCGGTTCGTATCAATTTCTGCCATATCTACTGTCTCTTGCTCCACCAAGTTGTTAATGAGGTTGATTAAGTTGGATAGTGTTGCGCCTCCAATGGTGTCGATCCTTCTAAGCGTCTGGCTTTCCGTGCCAGGTCTCTCTCTTGGTCCCACAAATTGGGATTCTGATCACTCATCTAGGTCTGAGGGTCATCTCCTATTGGTGGGTTCGTTCTGCTTGTTAAGTTTGAGTGGGCTCCTTCTTATTTACAAACATCCCTTAATTTATGTTCACACTCTGTGTGTGTGTGTGTGTGTGTGTGTGTGTGTGTGTGTGTGTGTGTGTGTGTGTGTGTGTGTGTGTGTGTGTGTGTGTGTGTGTGTGTGTGTGTGTGTGTGTGTGTGTGTGTGTGTGTGTGTGTGTGTGTGTGTGTGTGTGTGTGCTCTTTCCGTGCACGATGCGAAATTAGGCTTTTAGTTTTTTAAGTGCACTTCAAGTGTCAAACAATGTGGGGTGCAATGTAGAATGGTAAATACAGTCTCTACACTCTCGTCTATGTTTTCGACCAATCATAGCTTTAGGCTCAGTTGCTAGTTGCTCTCACAGGTCTCTAGGGTCCGTTCTTCGTCTTTCAACTCAATCAGGGTCTATTTGGGATTTGCATGTCAATTCATGGCTCTAAGAGGAGATAAAAGCTAGTGTGACTGTCAACAGCCATTTCTAGCTGCCTAATTGTGATTTCCAAGGTCAAATGCGCATGTAAGGCTTTCGGATGATTCCCCTGTTGCAAGAGGTATTCTACTTTACTCGGAATGCGCTAGATTCATCAATTTTTTGCTGTCAGAGTTTTGGTCCGATTTTGCAGTGTCCGATTCTACAGCGTTTGATTCTCAGAATCACACGTCCAAGTGAGAATGGTCTGAATCCCAAATGTCCGATTTGGATTGGTCCGATTCTACCTCATTCGATTTTTGCATCTGATTGTAGGTGGTCGGATTGTAGGTTGTCTGATTTTCAGAATTGGACAAGTCGAGCGTTCAATCGAACAAGAAAGATGTGTCCAAGTGTTGGACAGTAGTGTCTGATTGCCCATAATCGAAGAACTCTCTTGCCTACGTTCAATTCCGATGGCGCGAAGGCAATGATGGCACTAATTCGATTCCACGCAATGATTTACAACATGCAAGCCTACAAGGATTTCCAAAATGCAAGTATGGACCAAGAACACGGTTTGTATATACCTGATATATACGAAAAACACATGTGGAAGACGATCGATTTGCCGAGAGCTCTAAGTCTCTCTCTCTCTCTCTCTCTCTCTCTCTCTCTCTCTCTCTCTCTCTCTCTCTCTCTCTCTCTCTCTCTCTCTCTCTCTCTCTCTCTCTCTCTCTCTCTCTCTCTCTCTCTCTCTCTCTCTCTCTCTCTCTCTCTCTCTCTCTCTCTCTCTCTCTCTCTCTCTCAAGCTCTCTCTCTCACTGCTGTAGGTGAAAATGAGCTTCACCCTTGCTCTCTGGGGTCTTAAACGCTTACCCCACTGAACCTTGACCTCTCTAATCTCTCCCCTTGTGACATCAACACATTCAAGCACTCTTTTTTCCCATTTTTCCCTTGTTTGTGCTCTGTTTGGGCCTCTTTTACAACAACCACCCTAAACTGATTCACTTCGATTTCTTAATCCTATCCTACTCAAAATGCAACAAAAATCAAAACCCAAATACTGAAATGATTTATCCTACTTGTCTACTCATTAACAACCCAAAGTACTTGTTTTGAATATTAAAACCCCAAATCTCCTACCTATATCAAGCACTCATTCGGGGATGAAACCCTACTTCGACGCTCGATTTGAAGCACATAAGTGCTCAAGCTTGAATCTATTGGTCATGGCAATGGAACCAAAATGTAGTGGGACTCATGCTTAACCGCCAAGACCCACAGACCGCTTATTGCTTCAAGTGTTTCAAGCAGCACAAATGGCTATCTCTCACCTAGCCGACGCACCTTCGATCCTACGGGGGTGTAATGAGCTTACCTTGATGCCCAAATGAGTAGCCTCCTCCCTCAAGCAAGCCGGTAGCTCCATGATTCAGGATATGAGCTCAAGCAATCTCAAGCCTCCTCCTTTGAACTCCATCCTCCATAGCCGTGCACAAGACAAGACAAGAGAAGAGGAGAGAAGAGGAAGAGAGGAGATGATGGAGAGCTTCTTTACCACGGTCCCTCACCCTCACATGCTCACTCCCTTACACTCTCACACTCCCTCTCTCAAGCACACATAAGCAAGCAAGAAGAAGAGAAGAAGAGAGGAAGAAGAGACCACTTTAGCCACACACCAAAGAATGAGCTTCTCATTCACTTTTTGAGTTTATATACAAGCCCTAAATCCCTTGGGCACCCATTCCCTTTTTTACATGACCGGGCATCTTGCCAAGGTCCTATTTGCCTATTCCCTCCTAGTTACCTTATCCCTTCACCTATGCTCATCTATGTTTTATAATTCGCATATGAGGGAGCTTGGCACTCTTTTACAAAATTTTTGTGGCGCCTTTGCATTATAAAATACGCCTTTGCCTTCAACTTGACCTTTGTGGTTGCCCTTGCGCTTTTGGCACTTTCTCTTTTATTCCTTTTCCTAGCTGCATTTTTTTGCATTATTCTATATTTTTTAATTTTCTTTTTTCCATCTTGCATTGGGGTTAACAGTAAGTGACCTTTCTTAGATATTAGGATGACCATCCATTGTTCCATATTAGGTTGGATTGGGATTCCCACATTCAACTAAGCCCACCATTCTAAGAGAGGACTAGATGGCATTGCTCCTGGAACCATGAGATTTTGATTGACTACTAGTAATTGCATGTTCATATATTTTTGAATGTATCTACTTAATGTGTCCTCTAAAGAGGTGTCAACGGTTTCTAAAAATACAGAAACTTTAGATTGCATGGCCATTGTATTTTCCAATGGCTTTTTTGGGGAGTTAGTTTAACCATCCATGACAGTGCAACCAAATACAAGAGTAAAGTCAAATGCAATGCACTTTAATGATATTCAATAAAAATCTTTAATTTAATGAGTGTTCAGCTCATGTTCTATTATACTATGGAAGTATAATGCCTTTTACTCGTCCTCTTCACAATGCATCGAATCAAAGGTAGAAGGAGTTGCAATGTAGTTTATTGTCTCCATTAAAGTAAGCTCTACATGTTATTTGTGTTTGGGAATATGGTCTTTTGGTAGCCCTTATTCTATTAGTGTCTTTCCCATTGACTTTAACTTATCAAGAGATTTCCTTAACCTTTACCATATATTCAGAGTGGGAGTTGTACAAATTGCCACATTGGCAACAATGCCAAAAGATGTACTCATTGCACTAGTGATAATTTTATGGTTGCAATGCTTGTAACTTGACCTCTCATTGACTACATTGACCATTTTTTGCATAACTGTATGATATGCCCTTTTGGTTCCCATAATAAACAAGTTTTCATATTCTAATTACTATTTTTTGAAGGAAGCTCAAGTGATCTAGTAATTGGATCAATTGATATCCCCATGATACTAGTACCACACTTGCATGTAGTACATAGAAGTAAATAAGAAAGTTAGCAATGTGCTTGCATATTTTGATTAAAGGAAAGCCATCTTAGATTTGAAAGAAAAATAATGTGTATAAATTTTAAGAAACTTGAAGACATGATCGAGAAAATAGGAAGGTGTGAAAATCCCATAGAGAAAAGGGGTTTTAGAGGGGACCTTTGTCTTAACTAATGTTAGATGAAGATAATGAATTGATGGATACCATAGCTACCCCTAAGCATGAGTACAACTCTTTTCTAAGCTTCTCCAAAGCTGCATGTCTACATGGGATTGCGTCACTAGTGTCTTTAAAACTTGTTTTGTACTTGGACATTTGAGTGTCTTGCTTATGTCTTGGAACACTCATGTGCCTTAAGAATTGATGATCTTTATGCATTTGTCTTTCTAATGTCTAAAAACCATTGTACAATGACACATGAGTTGTTCTTCTCATATTCCTCATAGATCACTCATGTGCCTTAGGAATTGATGATCTTTATGCACTTGTTTTTCCAATGTCCAAGAACCTTTGTATAATGACACATGAGTTCTTCATCTCATATTCCTCATAGGTCAAAATAACTACTAACGTTATTAAAACCAAACTTGCCTCACTCAAATTTTGAGAGTAGCATTTCTACGACATTGAGTATCTCGATATGTTACTTTCTCTTCATTATATATAAACGACAATTATCTCGATTACTCATGGATTTTAGTACCCTAACCAAAATATCCCATGAAATATCATGTGTCAAAATAGACCACAAAACCAAATGTGTGATAGTATCACTTTTCCTTGTTGTTGATTTTTTTGGCAGCATTGTGTCCTTTCATCTACTCATCAACCTTAGTGATGTTGTAACTATAATGATTAAGGAATTTTTTAATGTTCAAGAAATTCCTTAGTCTTTACATCTTATGTTAAATGAAACATTCCCTATTTGAATTTGAAGTAGCATATTATTTGGATAGTAAATAATGATGCTCAAATTATCTATAAGAACACATAATTAAATGTAGAGCTTGTTGGAGAGTTGGAGTCCCTCTATTGTAGACCTTGTTGAAACTTAGAGTCTCATTGACAACTTTACATTTTCTACATCCAATTGAAGTGGTACAAGTTATGGTAGGTAGCGTAAAGTTTCATGAGCTATTGCTAAACAGTTTAGTATCCAGATTTGGTCTTTTTGGGCATGACCAAAGTGCTTGATAGTACAAATATCACACATTGATCTAGAAGAGACATGAGGTGCTTCTTTTCTTAATGTTGGGCGGCTAGGTTGCATCCTATAGGCATTTTAAATTATAAGGATACATGAATAAGATAGTATGCCTTGGAGTGCCTACTTGATCACTTTATCACATGCTACATGTTAACGTGTTGCTATGATGTTTGGATCTACTAGATTGCATTAAAAATGTTCCACCTCGAATTTAACAACAGGCCTACTAGATGCTCAAATGAAATTCTAGTTGAAATTAAATTTGGCCGATCACATAGTCTCATCTTACAGCTCTAGAGTTAGTGAGATATTAAAGCTACTTTTTGGAGTTTGGTGATTTCATAAGGTTCTTTCACTTGAGAGATTACAATGAGCAGCGTTATAATACTTCAATTGGGATAGGCACACATAATGAGCAATTATACCTTGGGAATGTATAACTTTTGGCAAGGAGTGGGTTGAACTTCATGGAGGATATTAATAATCATCTCCTCTTAGTGGACTAAATTATGCTAGTCCCATCTAGTGTATATGAAAATATATTTTGTTTAAAAGGTGATAATACACTTGGGATCAATGGTCAGCAGAAACATTTTTGATAGTAGATACACAGGAAACGTATAACTTAAAAGTCTAGAGGGGTCTTAGGATCAGATTCGACATATTTGCAGTTTTGTAAACAGTGTCAGATTTTCTTGGGGGGTGTTAGGATCAAATTCCATATATTTTCCAATTTTATAAATCTTAAAATTTATTCTTTAAAGGTTGAAGGTTTTTTTTAAAAATCGCCATTCATCTTACATCGCCTAGACATTTTTGTGAGGAATGCTTAGGATTGTGTTTTTTACCCCAAAATGAGGAGGAAATATTTAAAGAGTTCATATATGAGGTGCTAGTAGGATCATGAGTTAGGGTATGGGGGTTGGGTTGGAGGTGGTGTGAAGCAAGGTGTGGTGGGGGAAACAGCCTTTATTGGAATGAGCGCAAGCGAGAGAGAGAGTGCGTATGATACAAGAAAGTGGTAAGCAAAAAGGGCGTCGTTAAAATTGGATGGAAAAAGGGAGTATCAGCCTTATTACTACTTTAGTCTTGTTGCCCGCGTCTTGTATTAGTTTTAAATATGCGAGTGGGCTGTCGCTCATGTGCACATACATACACATACACAGACACAGACACCGACACACAGAGAGAGAGAGAGAGAGAGAGAGAGAGTCTCCATATGCTCGCCAGCCCTCCCATGAAAGTGATTGCTCAGCGTGTCTGGGTCTTTTCCTGGTCGATGATTGCCTGTTCTCAAATTCGCAGGCTATCCACCGAGAGAATATTGTCCCAAACAGTACTCTCGCTGCGCCATTATGAGAAGGAAATGCTTGACATTGTGCTTGATCAGTTCTTATGTTGAACAATGCTACATTACACTGATAATTGCTTCGATTGGAGTCTGTTTATCGTCTGAATGATCGTCTGGGCATCCTGATTGACGCCATTCATATCAAGCTGTGGGGGAAAATCACAGCTGTTTCTGGGTTATTATAAAAGAGGTGGAAGCCATTCATTGTGTGCATTTGGGGAGCTATAATTAGAAGGGCATTAGAGGAGTTGTAATCAAAAAGCTTTGGACTGAGGAGTGGAAATCGTTCATTATTTATGATGATGGAGATGGCTGCAAGTTGTGGCATCTCAATATGTGCAAGCTCATGTCACCTGTCCAAGCTCAGTAGAATCCCTGCCTTGGTAGTTCTTTCCAGTCTAGGGCTAATCCTTTTGTGCTGTCAAAATGCCATGGCTGCCACCACAGTGGTGGGATTCTACGACAAGAGCTGTCCGGCCGCTGAGTCGACTGTGCGAGCTGTTGTCCAGAACTATTTCTCGCGCAACCAGACCATTGCCCCTGCTCTTCTGCGCATGCTCTTCCATGATGCTTTTGTTAGGGTAAGCTCCCCTCTCCATTTTGTCAGAGTCATAAGGCACTGCCACTACTTTTGCCTCTATTTTGTCCAAGTCTTAAGGTAAGGCCACCACTCTTACCTGATGACAGTCCATAAAACAATGTCAGAGCTGTATCTCTTGTATCAAATTCACAGTACTGTGCTTGCTTCTGTCTACTTTGAGGTCATGTCTACATAGCGGTATACCAAAAGCTTTAATGACTGCATTCAGTACTGAACCTTAAACTCTTACATAAGGTAAATCATAAACCTTTCCCTTAACACTGATCTCATCACAGATTCATTTTGGAGTCTGTGGGACATTCTCAAATGTATTAAGATGTGTGCATGCCTTGCAAATGCAGTAATGAAAGAGGCTCATTAACAGCAAGGGAATGACTAGCTGAAATTACTCCCTCTGCACAAATGTAGAGGATTTTAGACTTCAAAGAGAGTCATCAGATGCTGGATTATGCCGGATGCTAATGACGCATTGATGATTGGTGCAGGGTGCAGAGGCTTCCATCCTGCTGGACTCCACTCCCACTAATGAATCAGAGAAGCATGCAGGGCCCAATCTGACCATCAGAGGCTTCGACCTCATTGATGCAGCAAAAGAAGCTGTGGAGTCCAAGTGTCCAGGAATTGTTTCATGCGCAGACATCATTGTTCTTGCTACAAGAGATGCAGTCGAGCTGGTGAGTCCCTCTCTCAAATCAAGGAGATGCTATGTTGCTTGATCTCTTCAGTCATGCTTGAGCAGACTGTTTGCTCGTGATTAGGATGTTGCTTAATCCGGTTTTTAATGTCTAATTTGTTGGTTTAATGCGAAGCATGACGCTCTAAATTTTGCCACTGTAAGGAAAATGTATGCTGCTTAATTGGGTTTTCTTTGGGTTGTACTTCAATGGGTAATGACAATGATTATTAATTGGGGCTAGCTAGTGTAGTTCTGAGTAATTAGTTGCGGGCAGGAAATGTGTAATGACAACGATTGCATATGTAGTTCTAAGTAGTAATTTGCAGGCAGGAAAGGTATAGTGACAGTGATTTATCGGACATAGCTTATGCAGTTCTGAGTAGTTAATTGCAGGCAGGAGGACCCAAATTTGCTGTGAGAACCGGCAGGTTGGATGGGAAGGTCTCCTTGAAGGAAGAAGCACTCACATTGCCGAGCCCTTCCTTTCCAATGGAGCAAGCTGTGGAGAGCTTCCGAGAGAAAGGGTTGACTGCAGCTGACATGATCACATTGCTAGGTATGATTTCATGGTTTGGACACAAAACCTTTTTTTTTTTTGAACTAGCCTTGGTCTAGTCACTTTATGTTTGAATGGCTTGGCAGTACACCCACCCTTTCTAACCAAGAGAAGCAACTTCCCTCTTTGAAAAGGCATGCATAGTAGTAAGGCCCTTTCACATGATGGGGTCTAGTTGCGCGGTAGTGGTAACGCCTCTAGCTACATAACAGTCGACTTTGAAAAGGTACGCACAATATTAAGGCCTCTCGCATGATGGGGTCTAGGTGCCTCACAACTTTTATTCAACAACTAGGGCCAATTGTGCAACACCAAACCACTTTTAATTCAATTCTTCAATCCATGCATTGATTTAGAGATTGTATGATATGTGAAATAGCGAGGACCACATACTTGCAATGACATAGATGGCTTCTTGATGCCCATCTATACAACATGAGGTTGGCCTACTTATCCTAGTTCTTTCTTAGCTAAAGCATTAGCAATGTTGTTATTCACTTAGTCTCTTCACGGCTTCTTTTACAGTGGGTTGGCCTAATGGGGTACGTTTACAAGAACATAAGGCATACTTTCGTTGGGATATTCCTGGTTATTAGCTTGGCTACAGGTGAAAGATGCCCCCTCTAGTTGCTGAGGTGGGACTAGAACCAATGGGCTTATGCAACACACAAACATCCCATCGATTATGCTACTGCTCAAGGGTTATTACAACTATGTTCTATGTAGTTATGATTGTGTCAAGTATTAAACATTGTCTCTTGAAACATCGGTCGAGCTACTGCTCAAGGGTTATTATGACTATGTTGTATGCAGTTATGATTGTGTCAAGTATTAAATATTGTCTCTTGAAACTTCTAAACCCATTTTCATATGCATTCTAGTTTTAGGGCAATTGATCCCAATCCTTAGTAGTTAATGAGGCATGAAATCAATTTGATAAGGATATTGAGTTAAAATGCCGCTTCCTTCATGGATAAGAACCTGATTAGCATTCATGAAAGACCAAGATTTGAAGTAAAGGGAGTTGTAGAGTCTCTAAGAATCTAATAACCAACAAAAGTTTGTCACAAAATTTGGTAAAGGCATGGATCTTAATTCAAGAATCTCTTGTTTCATTAGTCAATTTTTAGAATTTGCTACCAAAAATGTTTTTCTTAAAAATTGAGGCTTATCATGTTTTGCTTTGATCTTGTCTTATGGCAATACTAGCCTAGAACTAGTATCAAACATGAAGCACAAACCTTCTTAGATTAAAATTATGTATTCCCCTTGTGAAACCAACTTTTTATTGGAAAGAATGGTCCCTCACATCATAAATTTGTAAGATTCTCTATAGTTGCACTTAAATATTACTACATACTTGTGATTTAGAGGAAACATTGGCTTATCTCTTAAACTTTGAGAAATGCTCTAGCATCTACAATTGTTTTGAAAATAGACATAGTGAGGTTTACTAACCACTTCCAAGAGTAGGTGATGTAGTAAAAGCATAAGATGACATTAGGTGTTTACGTTATGGATTGAAGAACTAATATAACTTGAGCATATGAGCTAGAAAATTGTTGAAGCTTAAAATTCTGGCACCTATAATTTGTTTTCCAATTGTAGGACTTTGATGTTAGATTGATAGGATTAACCACTCTAAAGTATAATTGAAAGGCTCCAAATGGGTCCTATTTCATCTTGAGTGGAAACCTACATGTGGTACTATAGTAATACAACTTCTTTTTATGTATGTAGAATGTGAATTTGAAAATGGCACTATTGGGCACAATTTGGCTCCAAGTGGCTTGTGGGTGACTTATGCAGGAGGCATATTGTAGCTCACTCTTTTATAACAAAGGTGTATAAAAAAACTTGCCCTATCCGTAATCTTTTGTATTTGTTCATTAATGAACTAAGCATGCTTTGTCAACAAAAATATGGTCCATCTAGGCTACAATTTGTAGTTTTTAAACAACAAAAGAGATGTTGTAGGGAGGTTTGCAAACAATAAATATCACACATGTTATTAAATCTTTTATCTAAGTCTTTTGTAATATAAAGTGGAAAAATGATATTGTAAGGTGTAAGCTCTTATATTTAACATTGTGGTCTTTGCAAAATAGAAAATATTGATTTGAAATGGCAAGAAGGATGGTGTGAATTTTCACAAATAAAAATGGCATGGCAAAGAGTAACTTAAGTTGAAATGCTAAGTAGTGTTTACAAAAGGCATAAGATTTAATTTAATGTTTGAAGGTTTTCTTTTGATTGTCAGTTTTTTGTGAACATTGATGGCACGAAGAGTGGTTTGAGTTTTGATCTAGCCATCTTCTTTCAAACCTTGCTTTTTCATGAACATTGATGCTAAGTAGAGTGGTATGCATTTTGAGTTTAAAAGAAAAAAGTGTTGTAATAAAAGCATTTATAACACTTTGACTAAAGCACCCAAAATTTGAGCTTGAAATTAGTTGGCATTAGGGGTTTTTTATTAGGGTTTTACATGAATCGCAATCAATTTGGAAATGTATGTTTAAGATTTTGCATTATTTCGAAAATGCTCTTTACAAGCTAAAAAGCTTTTAGGTCTAAATCTAATAGGATATCCTCGAGTAAGTGGAGATATCAATTTTTGAAATAGTGGATACATTGAACTAAAATGGATTTTGTATTTGTAAAAAGGGAAAGGAACAAGAAGAAAAATTGACATAACTTTCTTGGGAGTTTTAGCTAGAGATATAAATTTGAACAATTTAGTGATAAATCTAAAATCTTAGCTTTTGAACCAAAATAATCAAAATTTGGGCTTGAAATTAGTTGCTATTGGGGTATTTTCAGGGAAACTTTATGTGAAAGTGGGACATTAGAGCAGTGTTCGAGAGAAATATACAAATTCCTTTAGACTCTTCTTGGGCTGTTAAATGAAGCAATTTGGGTGTACATTTTAAAGAAATATATACTATTTGTAGATATTGTTTCTACAAGTTAAAGTCATTCTAGGCCTAAGTCATATAGGAAATCCTCGAAGGTGATTTAATCAGCTGTGGGATATGTTGAGACACCACCATCCCAGCAAACAGTGCATTAAAGTAAGATGGGATTTATATTTTAAAGGGAGAAGAAATTGAGAGGGGAAAAAAAGAACAAGAAGTCATCCATGGGATTGTAGCTAGGTTGGAGTTTTGAGGGGGTGTGAGTTCAAACCTTGAGTAGACCATCGTCGGTTTTTCTCTTTTTTGTTTTCTGGAGGAAGGCTTGAAATTTGAGAGATATGCTGAGGGTGTCAAAAAGGTTTGAGCTTACGCACCCATGTGTGCGAAAAGGTTTGAACTCACGCACCCATGTGCACACGCTCAAACCGCTCGAGCTACAACCCCAAGGGCTATAATGGGGAGCAAGCATGCAGAAAGATACATTTGCAAAATTTATTTTTCAGATAAATAAATAAATAGAACAAGAAGGGCTATAATGGGGAGCAAGCATTCTGGAAAGATACATTTGCAAAATTTATTTTTTAAAATAAATGGATAAAACAAGAAGGAAAGAAATAAATAGAAGGAAAAGGGCTAAAGAGAGGGTTGGGACAGGGGCGCACACGGTGGGGGTGGCGCTGTGCGGCTTCTTCAACGACAGGCTCTACAACTACCACGGGACGGGGGCGGCGGACCCGTCGATGAACGCCAAGCTGCTGAAGAAGCTGACGGGGGTGTGCCCCAACCCTTTCGACACCGAGTCCGACGCCGACCCGGCCGTGGACCTCGACCAGGCCACGCCCGCCCTCTTCGACACCAGCTACTACACCCAGCTGCTCGCCGGCAACGGCATCCTGCAGCTCGACCAGGAGATAGCCGCCGACCCCCTCGTCGCCAAATTCTCCGGCGGCGGGGACGCCGCCTTCTTCCCGGCCTTCGTCGTCTCCCTCCTCAAGCTCTCCGACGTCGGCGTCATCCTCCGCCCCAGCCCCCTCGGCGAAGTCCGCCGCCAGTGCCACGCCGTCAACCCCCAGCAGCCCTCCGCCCTCCAGCACGTGACGTGACGGAACCGCCCCCCCCCCCCCCGGTTGACGGGATCGGCGGACGTCTTTGTAACGGAACGTTAGTCACGGGGCTACACCTTCCCAATTGCCTGTAGCTCCCCGGTGCATCCTCATGCATCCAGGAATATTTGCGTGCATAATTACAATTAATAATAAATGCCAATCTTCCTCATCGTCTTCCATCATATCACATACGGTAACTTGGCTAATACCATGTCATTCTACAAGTACCCTTTACTGCATTTTCCTCTTAGAAATTGCTTGCTTCGTTCCAAATTAATGCATTTTCCTCATCATCACCATTATCATCATCATCACATATGATACACGGGCCTAGTGTTCACGAAAAACATTTTTCGTAGCATATACAACCACCTCTAACTCAAAATTTTCCAGGGATTTCTGAATCAAATTACATGTATTTGCCATTTTTATAACTAAATTTTTTTAAAAGTTTGAGGTTTTAAACCTTATTTAAATTTTGAAGGTTTTAAATTTTTTTTTGCAATTCACTTTACATTAAACCTCGGTTTTTCATGAACACTAGATGGGCCAATAAAGTTTCATCTAAAAGCTTGCCATCATATATTTTTTGTTCCCTAAGTGAGTTACATAACACTTTTATAATATTCAAACTATACAACTCAAATAAAGAATTTTGGGGAGATTCCGATGTTTTTATCGAGTAGACTTAGTTGTAAATGAAGGATTCACAAAAGAATAATAACAAGGGATCAATGGTTTGACACTTAAAGATGCATTATTTTTAGGTTTTACAAAATTCAATTTTAAAAAAGTTACATCCGCACTGTTCAATTAACACATTTAAGTGGCTTTTAAAAATTGCATATTTTTGTACAAAACTCTCACTAAATTGGGGTCGACCATGGTTTGCTTCAGGGGGGCATCACCTTGTTGGCCCCTTTACCCTTCACTTGATCTACTATAGGCATTTGTGTTATTCTCTACTTTTCAACTTGAAGTGACATTTTCAACCAACAAACAAACAGTATGAGAATGGAAGCCAACTCTCACATTTCTACAAACAAATTAGGACACATTTCAACTTAACATTGCAAAGTATCATAGTAACTTCATTCTCATAGTAGTATAAGATCCTTATGCGAAGTATTAATGGTTGGTTTACCTTGACACTACTCATAAGAACACGTGAACTATATTTAGATTCATGTAGTTGATTACTATCGCTA
The DNA here is from genome assembly GCF_053477565.2 of Lygodium microphyllum. Classification (NCBI taxonomy): domain Eukaryota; kingdom Viridiplantae; phylum Streptophyta; class Polypodiopsida; order Schizaeales; family Lygodiaceae; genus Lygodium; species Lygodium microphyllum. The sequence goes on from NC_141143.1 coordinate 129,082,577, forward strand.
TGTACATGAATAATAGCACACATTGTGCACCACAACATTGTTATGTGCTTATTATTATTTTTCTCTTGTACTAATTTTGACGTGGTTTTGATAGGATTAGAGTCAAGCCCTTACACCAAGAATAAGAAAAACAAAACCTATGATGTGCTAGCTAGTTAGCTAGGTGTATAACAGTCCAGAAGACACAATTTTAAGCAAGCCTTGTCCATTAGGTCATGTGGCCACCTCAATCGCATCGGCATCTTTGTTTAAATAGTTTCATAGAGAGAGCTTAGGGCAATACCTAAGAAGAGCCGCCATGATTATTGCAATGTGGCAAGCCACAATTGTTTTGATAGTTAGCCACCTCTCTAGTCCCTTTAGTACTAGCAACTCTAGCTACCACATGAGCTTGTAGTTGTTGCACTACTAATTGTGCAATGATTTTCGTCAATCCAAAATGCTTTTAAAGCTATGGCATGTCACAAAGCTATCGTAGAGCTACCCAAAACTTACAAATCAACTTCTTCCTATCTGACAATCTTCCTCTTAAGGCTATCATTGACATCATCCAAATGCATAGGGTCCATTAGCACTCAAGAAATCCCTATTGAACCTTGGCGGCAATAGGAGCATGGTACTCCATGAGTTTCAAGGTCTTCACAATAAAACCTTAGCTTTTAATGACAAAAAGGAGTGCAAGCCAAGGATAATTGTTATCTTTCACGATGAGGCTAATTTATATAAATTCCATGCTTTGTTAAGTTGTTTGTCCATTCATTTATAAAAATTATATCAATATTAAAGTGGCCTTTAAGTACCTAATCTACCTATAGTTAGGTAAAATCCAAGTGCATATTAGTGACTAGAAATGATGTCAAGCTAACTTGGAGCTACTCACAAATAGTTTTATGCCCATGTGGAATTCAAGAAATGTAGTGCACCAAGAAATAAGTATAAGCATGTTCCTTCTAAGAAGTATGCTAATAGTGTTTTGAGAAGACTGCAAAAGTGGAAGTGTCGACTACTATTTTTTGGTGGATATTATTTTTGTGGAGTTTCAGTGCCTTACTTTTGGGCACCTGGATTATATTTATACTTTATGGACATCACCACATTATCATGGATGTATTACTTTGTGAGAGTCGAGCTCACTCTCGTGCACATTGTATTCACCATCCGTAGTTGTATTTGTTGCACCTGCAAGTACTACATGGATCACACACATGTATTTGTGATTAGAATGTCTTAGGTTTGGTTCTTTTAGGCTAAGGTTGAAGCATGCAATGATGATTGACCAGCATAGAGCCCACTAAGTGGATAGGATGCCCAAGGGAGGATGCAAACCCTAAATTCAAAATGTAAAAAGGACGCAAACCCTAAACCTAACCGTAATTCTTGGTCTAGTTGTCTAATGGTGGAAGAAGTGTTAGAAGAAGATAGAAAAGAAGGGGTGAAGGAAGAAGAGATAGGAGAAGAAGAAGAAGAAGAAGAGATAGAGGTACGGTTACCTCGATCATACACCCTACCCATTTGCCCCTCCACAAACCTAGTACACCCCCCTATATCCACACCCACACCCACACTAACACACCCTACTTTCCATATCTAACCCACACTAGAACTCATGCATTCCCCTTCCATACCTATTTACATATGCTCACATTCACTACCATACACCCTACACCATACACCCTACACCACACATAACACCTACTCCCAAACATACCTCATTCTCTCACTCCCACACATACATCAAATTCTTTTGCTCCCACACATTATCTTCTTTCACTCCCACACAAGATCTCCATACTCACTCCCACACATCCCCAACATCAAAGTCTAACTCCCACACATACTCAAACCCTAAAACTCACACTCACTCCCACACATCCATTACACCCTCTCACTCGCACCACTCATTCACACCACCTCATTTGTAAACACACTTTTAATTTTAACACACACCCAACACTCACTCATACCTGCCTCACTCATACTCTCACTCTCTTATCCCTACCCACTCATCCCTCACTCATACTCACTCATTCCTCATCACTCATCCCTCACTCATACCCACTCACTCATCCTCATTTACACTCACTCACTCACTCATATCCACACTCACTCATATCTCACTTATCCTTCACTCACTCACACCAACCAATCACTCACACTATGCCTTAAAGCTCACTCATACTTGTCTGACTCACATTCTAAATTTGAACCTCTTGCTTTATGTATTTGCATCAAAGTGTTTTCTTTACTTGCCATATTGTTAACATGACATGGTTGTGATACTTTGAAGAATTTCTTACACCCATGCACATTGCATTGGAAAGAAAGAAAGCCTGATTTTGCACACCTTACTCTTGTAAGTTTTTGAATCAAAGTGTTGCAAAGTGCATTGATAACTTGTAAGTTTTGAAGTCAAGCATTTGAAGTAAATATTTTAATGAATTAAGAACTTAACAAAGAACTTGTTAAACTAAGTAACCAGCTTATCATATTGCAGGGACTTGGCACACCTTCCACCTAGTACCTAGCCACAATGGGCTGACATTACCTTAGGCCATTTAGGATCATAGTGCACAACCACAAAAATCACTTTCACATCTACATATAGGCCACACTGCAAGTCATTAGGGGTTTCAATCATTGCAAGGACCCGATGAGTAAAATATTGACAACCAAGCTATTGTTGAGATATCGAGCTCCACTTGTGATATGCCAGGGTGACCGTTGTGCATTTATGTCACCGACTTGTCAGTTGCAGATGCGGTTGGTACATCGCCCATGAATAATAGCTAGATGACAGCTATCCTTATCTACTCTAGTTCGTGGCTCAGTTAGTATGCCACCTTAGTTGAGTTTGGTTTGAGACCCATATATAGGGTTCTTCTATTTCTATGTACTTGAGTTCTTTTTGGCTTACACAACTAAGAAGAGGAAAACTGTTTTCAGCCTCTACCCTTGTGTGTATTCCCCCATTGTGCAAGCAAGAAAGCTACAAGTGAGACTCCTTCCTTCTCTCCCACAATCTTGACATGGTATCAGAGCCTTGTTCGTGGTAAGGAGCTCAAGAAAGCAAGCCAAGTTCGCGGTGTTCTGGTAAGAGGAACAGTGTTGCTTTCATTCTTCTGTTTTGGGAGCAAGTCTCTGCAGGTAGCACAGTCGGAAAGTGCAAGAGTACATTGTCTCAGGTTGAGACGCCCTTCGGGGTGAAGCAAGAGGGCAGTATATGCTACGGGAAAGGGCTTCAGCCCCCTTGGTGACCCTGTTTTTGGAGGCGAAAGTTTTCTGTACGCACTCAAGAAAAGGCCCAGTTTTATGCTGTGCGACCACTGTTTTACAGGTCGGTGAAAAGTTACTGTAGAAATTGCATTGTATGCCTGTGTGTAGAGACATTGGGAGTTACAGAATCATCCTTGTTGCCTGTTGATGCAAAATCATCACTAGGAAGTAACTATCCAACACGCAAGGTTTCATGTAGTGCCCTAACTAGGTCTACCATGCCTACTATTCAAAAGGTCAAAACCACAAACACCGACCCAAAAGATGAAGAGCTAACCCCTCTTGCATATCTTAGGGTCAAACTAACTATGAAGCGAAAGCTTATCATTGACGCTCTCATAGATGAAGGTTTAGATAACAACATATTGACCTATGAGGTATGGATTGAGATAGGGGACAACTTGAACTCATCCCAACCAATGCAGCTATCAAGCCATATGGAGGACCAACATATTCCCTCTTAGTAGGAAGATGCAAATTTCTTGACTATTAATATTGAAAGCATGCCCACAGTGTTTTATGTGCTTCCAAATCAAGAAGATATGGGAAATAAAGTCTTTCTTTGAAGACCTTTCAAGCATGCAACCACATGCATTGTGGACTACGAAGCACACTGTATACAGTTAAGCTTACCAGACGTGGAAACAGTCACTACTTTCAGCATAAAGGGGACCTTGTCTCTTCTCTAGAGAAGGGCAAGAAGCTTGTCTCAAAGTTAGATCAAATGCCTAGAGAGGATATCCAGACAGTTCTTAATGAACTACTCAAGGCACATGAGAACAATAGAGAACTGCTTAGTAGGAACCCTCCTGGAACCAAAGGAAAGACCATAGCTGCTAGAAACACTAGATTTATGGCAAGAAATCAAAAACATTGATAGAGAGCTAGCACAAGGCCACGATGGGTGCCCAAATTGTTGCTCCATGCTAAGGGTTTTATATAGGAAATTGTTAGATTTGGTTACCAAAACCACCCACAAATCCACCTTGAGTGACCACGGACCAAGTCCCATCCAAATCCAACAGAAAGCAAAAGAGACCCACATACAAATCTAGGTCATGGACCAAGATACTTGAGGAGGCAACACCAAGTAAGTTAGTGACTGACAAGCTAGTTCTTGTGACACTTGAGCCCACAATTCCAAAAAAGCAACCACTTGGAGTTTTTGCTAATCCACACGAGGAACTGGTAGTGTCTAAAAAGTCATCGAGCAATAAGGAAAAGCTAAAACCAAAGCAGCCACTTCCATGTGAGGTTTCTCAAGTTGAAATGGAAAGTCCAAGGATAGACGAGATAAATCTCTGAAGTCTTGATAAGAAACAACCCCAGCTTATTGCTGGTTTTTCAAAACAACGAAAGTCTCCTTGAAACCAAGAACCTTTGTCACCCAAACCCAAAAAAAAAATCTGGCACAACAGTAGCCTAGTATAGCTGCTCAATCTAAGGAAAAGGATCCCAAAGGGACAGCTACAAAAACATCAAAAGAGTGACGACCTCCCTCTATGAGTGGTCACAAACAAATCCGAAACTACCTTGACCATGAATACTTCCATTCAGTCTCCTAAGGATCCAAGTGCACAATCATCTTTGACTGTCATGATTGACTACTCCACTGAATTGGAAGTTACTACTTCCAATTCTGAGATGGAACCCATACAATCACAACCCTTGGTTGTGACCAAGATTGTCTCTTGAGCTAAAGAATAAGCCTCTAGTACTTCAGTCTCACACAAAGATATAGAATCTAGTGTAGAGAGCATAATGAATCCATTGATTCACAAGCCATGTTCTTCTTGATCAAAAGCTCCAATACACTTAAAACCAACTAAATGATCAATCATGGGGATGTTAGCAAAGAGGGGGCAACACATAGATCAATTAGAAGCTATGAGTTCTTAGGAACTAGATGAAATACTCTTGACTTCACTTTCTCGTGCATATGTTCACACCAACCTTGGAATTGAAACTTTTGAGCATCAAGAACTCTTAGAAAAGCCTTTGACAAGGTTAGAGAAATCACAAATTTTTTGGACTTACCAAGTAATCGTGGGAGAAGTTATAAAGCAAATGACCAAGGTAGAGTAGGAGAAGCATCACTTAATTCATGTGCTCTACACTTGGAAGCACACAACAAGTTGAGAAGATGTTGCAGCATTGGTCAAGAAAGTAGAAGGACAAAGTGAGTTTGAACGGAAATGGTATTCTAGTCAAGGTTAGCTGCACGATAAGGTAGCCACATAATGACTATTTTTGAGCAAAGAAAGGCACTTTGGACTTCAATACATGATCCTAGATATGTTGATCCTATACATCTCTTCGAGTACTTGCACTTGTCCATGGTGTCAATGTTTTTAAATTGGCTAAACTTGATCCCTTGTGTGATAAACTTCTTTCAAAGGAAGAGCTACACATTGCAAGTTGATTAAGACAACAAGACATGATGATTGATGTCATTAGATATATCTTTTGTCTCACCGATGACCCACAACTTCTTGATGACCATGCTTCATTAGAGTACGATCCTAATTTCTATGAATGGTTTATTCCAAGGCTGAGTGACACAAAACCAAATCTTACCCCTCCTTCTAATACTATAATGATTCAATCTTCATCAAATGATGTGAAGCAGAGTGATGTACACAAACCTTCTACTAACCAAGACACAATGGCTGGAAGAGGTACGCTTGCAACTCCAGATCCTAGGCACAATGAGAATGATGTCCCTACTAACTCACCCCACCAATTAGTCCCAATTGAGCTAGTTGAGAACCTTGGGATGTTCCAAAGGAGGTTGTTAAGATATAACTCCAGATTAGCCCTACTAAACGTGACCCTCTTTCTAGCATCAAGCCTTTGCTAGTATGTTGACCATTGAGTATCATGGTTGCTCATTTGGCAAAGAAATTAAATTCCTATGAAATAGAATGCCTACTCCCAAGTTGTTTGCAATGATTGATCTAGGCCTTGCTGATAATGAGGCAGTTCGCATTCCACTTGGGAGGACAATGAACATCTTTTTTATAAAACCCTCTTGATTAAGAAGGAATATGTTAAGACTCTCCCTCAGCACTTGCTATCATGTCGATTTATTCCTTCTTATGCTTATGTGATCAAAATCCAAGACCAATTAGTACTTGATGAGCTTGAGGAGAATTGTCATTCCTTAAGTCCGTTCTTGCAAAAGTGGTTTTCTCATCAACTTGAGATTGCTTGCGATGGCATTTATCTTATGACCATAGCTAAGCAACATCGTACAGTCAATACACTTCAAGCTGACCCAACTTATTGTGAGACCACTTCACTGCGCTCTATCATCCTAGCTCGGAATCTCACATTGCCACGAAAGTTCATATATCACCCATTGCTTGACAAGATTCTAATCAAAGAGGAGCATTGCCAATCACTTTGCAAGATCCTCTTTGCTTGGCAATCTGATTACTTACCTTTGTGGACTAGATACCAAACCACCTGACTTGGATGCTTTTGCAGAATTGGAGTACAATCCGAATTTCTATGACTAGTGGATCCCAAAATTTGTAGAATACTAACTCTTTTTCCTTTTTAGTATTAGTTCCTTTGTACATATTTTTCTTTAGCTCAACTCGTTGCACTGACAATAGAAAAAGTCCCTCCGACTTTAGAAACAACACTACATCTTATGTGAGGGCAAAAAAAAACAAGAGGTACAAGATCAAATCCTTTTATTCCTCATATGATGGTGAAATTCAAAGAAGAAAAAAAGTTGTTCGTAATTCTTTCTATCTTTTTTCCTTGAATCCACTGCATGGTACTCTCAAAGTTTCACCAAGTGAATGCAAAAAATCAATAGGTGACAAAGCAATGCAATGAACCTCAAGGCTTGAAGACAATATCATTGGCAATAGAAGCTTTCCCATGAATATCCTACACTGCAACAACATTAAAGACTTGAAGTTGACACTAGCATCAAAACCTTCTTGAAGATCTCAAGCAAGACAACAAGTTTATCTTGGAGCATCACTGAAGAAACATAGAACTTAAAGAACCATCAACAATGAGGTTCCGATTTCTTCAATGCTACCATACCTTTAGTACAACATTTAATGGTCATCTACTTCCTTAGGAGCAATTGCAAATTGCTTCATCAATAAGCATACCAATCTTCATCGACAAGTTCAAATTCCTCTTTACTAATGGCTTCATCAACAATGTGGCAATGTGCTTCAATGTCCAGGCTCAATGTTTAAATATTCATTGTAGGCACCTCATTGCACCAATCTTGTTGTGCGCCAAGTTTTATTATTTGCAGTCAGCCTTCTGATCTCATACTTCCATTTCTCCTTGTAAGGCAACATGCCTTATTGTATATCACTGTTGTTACTTGACTTGCCAAAAGAAAAAAAAAGGGGAAAAAAAGAATAAACAAAAAAGACATGCATGCACTTGCACTACACCACACCTAGGGGTTCTCAAGTTGGATGCGTCCAATAACCCTAGTCAGCTAGCTCCATCTCTAATCCCCTAGCCCTTTTCCCATTTTTCCACACCCTTAATTTGGGCACATCAATGTTAGGACATACCTAAGGAGTCTCAACTCGCCTTGGTTGACCTATCTCCTTGAGTCACTTGCACATTTCATCCCTTCATTTGATTCACCAGTTTCATTAATCCTTACTTCTCAGAAAGGTGGAAAAGGTTATTCACCATAAAGCCAACAATTGCATCAGCTACCATGTGTGGTTGATCCCGCAAAGACCCATGTTCTTCAAGAGTTTATTGGATTGAACACCTACTCCTATCTATATTGTTCTTCAAGAGCTTATTGGATTGAACACCTACTCCTGTCTATCCCACATTGGTGCCTCCCTAGCATCTTCATCAATAACTACCTTTTCCCTCAATACCCATAATTCTTCCCATCTTCATTAGATCAAGATCCCTTGCTTCATCAAGCACTAGTCATCACTTGCAGAATCCATGAAGCAATATTCTAACTATGTATGCGCAAACACTCACTATAGTATTTGTACAATAGCCTATTCGCAGTTTTGGGTCCTCAAGTGTGGGTCGACCCATCTCCTATTGAGAACATCATATGTCCTATGTATGAACAACAAACTAGTACTTTCCCCTAGAAAGTGATTGCACGTGAGGTTTACTTTGTAGGTACAACAGTTCATGGAGGATCATGAGCCATCACTTCTACATCAACATTGAATCTCCCATCTTCTGCGATCTCCCATTCAACTTTAAGGGCCATTCTAGTTGTCTCCATTAGAAGAACCATTAGTCAAGTATATCTTTACCACAATCAACTTCTATAGGATTTGTCACCAGTAACAACATCAGTCACCATCTACCATAGTATAAGCAACATCATCTATACCCGCCACAGGAAAACAATCATCCTCTTCTGCAGAAACAAATTCTTCATTAGCAACATTCATTTCTCCTTATCAGGACTACTTATTCAATAGACTGTTCCCAGCATTCCACATTGTTAGTGCAAGCTATAGCATGCTACCTATGATGTGTGTGCCATGGGACTAGCACTCATCTAGGGGGAAATAATGTTAATGGTGTTTTGAGAAGATTGCAAAAGTGGAAGTGTCGGCTACTATTGTTTGGTGGATATTTTTTTTTGGAGCTTCAATGCCTTATTTTTTGGGCACTTGGATTATATTTGTACTTTATGGACATCACACATTGTCATGGATGTATTACTTTGTGAGAGCCAGGCTCACTCTCGTGCACATTGTATTGACCACCGCAAGTTGTGTTGTGTGGGTTGCACATATGTATTTTTTATTAGAATATCTTAGGCTTGGTCTAATTAGGCTAAGGTTGAAGCATGTAATGATGATTGACCGGCCTAGAGTCCACTAAATGGGTAGGATGCCCAAGGGAGGTTACAAACCCTAAATGCAAAATGCAAAAGGGGCGCAAACCATAAACACAAAATGAAAAAGGGGTGCAAACCCTAACCCTAACCCTAATTAGTGGTCTATATAAGGGTGGGAAGTCTCAGTTGTCTTCACCCGTTTGGCACATTCATGCTGCGGAAGCTCCATGAGTGTGACTACTCAAGCTTTCTATTCAATCTTTCTAGTCTATCATCTTACTTTCATTGTGTTGAGAGTGACTGAGAGGGAGAGAGTGAGAGGTGTCTTGAGCAAGGGACTGAGGACACGTGAAGCTCTTTGCCATCGTCTTGCTTTTCTCTTCTTCTCTACTAGCTCTTCGACTCGTTGGTGTGCTTGTTGGTGGATGCGAAGGAGTGGCGGCATTGGATCATATTGATCGTGGTTGTGGAATCATCGTCGAGCCTTCGAGTCATCAAATGCAAGAAGGTAAGTTAGGTGAGTTCACTACAACTTGTGCTAGTCTTGTGTTCTTGCTTTCTTGGGTTGGAGAGGAGGATGCTTGGTTAGTTAGAGTGGAGCGTTGACAGACAAGTGAGAGATTGTCACTGAAGTGAGTTGCAGTTTTTGAAAGAATAGAAGTCTGTCCAAAGTCCCAATTTTTGGTGCGTTAGGCTCAACAAAGTAATTCATTGGAAAGACTCATAACACTAATCCTTGGCATGCATGATTGAATTGCTTATGCATGAGATGCTTATCTTGCAATAATGCAATCACTTTGGAGAATGTGAAATTTTCTACATATATTGACTCAAGATTTCATCAACATCTTGATAATTTCTATCAAGCCATTTGTAGAAGTTCTTGTCATGACTTTAGCAAATCATTGAGCAACACAAAGTTTAAGAATCAAATTATCCTATTGGCATTGATATCATTGCCACCAAGAACCCTAAATAAGTGCATTGCCATTATTAATAGCTTAGCTTTCAAGGAAGTGACCAACAATACCTACCCATGGTTCCTTGCACTTACATATGGCTTGGAGCAATGTTTGGCTAAATGTACAACAATTAGTACATTGGGTGGACTTCTATTTTTTCAGAAGTTATAACTTGCTTTAGCAAAAGTCTCTCATATTTTCTTCTCAACACTCTACTCTAACTAACCATGCATCATTCTCTCCAATCCAAGAAAGTAAGCATACAAGATCTCTAGTGGCCCCTACCTCCAAGACATGATAGAACCATCCCCCACCCCATTGAAATTATCAAACATCCTAATCCCAAAATATCCCCTCTATTCATGGAGCTACATCTTGCCTTGTACCTTCCCTTCACCTTGATCTCCTATAGCTCCCTGGTGCACTCTCATGCATCCTTACCTTTTCTCTGAGGATTTGCGTGCATAATCACAAATAAAAGCATCTTCCTCATCATCATCATATCACATAGGGTAACTAGGCTAATACAGTGTCAACCTAAAAGTCCCCCATTATATCACAAATAAAAGCATCTTTCTCATCACCATCATATCACATAGGGTAAGTCGACTAATATAGTGTCATCCTAAAAGTCCCCCATTATATCTCCTCTACCCCTAATCCCTTGAGTTACATAAAATTTTTATAATAGTCAAATGATCACACCTTGCCATGTACCTTCACCTTAATCTTCTATTGCTCCTTGGTACATTCTCAAGCATCCTTTTATAGCTCCTTAGTGCATTCTCATGCATCCTTACCTCTCAAAAATTGCTTGCTTAGTCCCAAATAAAAGCATGTGCCTCATCACCACCACCATCATCACATAGGGTAAACATGCCAATAGAGTGTCATCCAAAAGCGCCTCCTCCCCCCCGTTTTGAATTTAAATAACTTAGCGAACTGAAACATCACGAGTTTTTCTTTGATTTTTCCTTTCAAAGGACTATACTTCGGAAAAAAAGTAAGGGAAAGCTAGCAAATTGTACTATTTGCACTGCTTGAGTTTTGTTGCTTTAATTTGTTCATCTTATTGAGAAATTTTACTTACGCATTTCAGTGCTCTTTTAGAAATTTCCTTTGCGTTTTATGTCTTTTTGTTCCCCAAGTGAGTTGCATTGCATTTTTATAATAGTCAAAGAATAACATTCAAATAATTTTTTTTGGGTTATTTGGATGTTTTTATCAAGTAGGCCTAGTTGTAAATGAAGGGTTCACAGAAGAATATTAATAAGGGATCAATAGCTTGACACTCAAGGATACACATTTCAAGGTCTTACAAATTCCAATTAAAAAATTTTACATCCCTAATTGTTCAACTCATACATTTAGGTGGGTTTTTAAATTTGCATTTTTTTTGTAACAAATGTCACTAAATTGGGGTGGGTTGTGGCTTTCTTTAACCTCATTGGCCCTTTTACCCTTCACTTGATCTACTAAAGGCACTTGTGTTTTTATCAACTTTTCAACTTGGAAGTGACCTTTTCAACCATTAAACAATATGGGAACAGATCTGATCTCACATTTCTACAAAATAAATCAACTTAACATTACAACATATTATAGTAATTTCATTCTCATTTTAGTATAAGGTTCAACACCTTTTTTTGAGCTATAAACTAATAGTGTAGTCATCCAAACTTGCACTATAAGAGGAGTAGGATTGTTAACAAGTAAAAATATTTTACAACAAAAGAAGAGAAAAGAAACGCAGAGCAAACAACAACTTAGAGTGAATCGATTAACTATTGAAGTCTTCTTAATGGGTCAAAGCTCTAACTTATAAAGTAAGATTTGGTATTTTATAAACTTTGAAAAGCTCTAACTTGTAAAGTAAGATTTGGTATTTTATAAACTTTAGTAAACTTGTTGTTGTTAACATAGGGATTGGGTCACCAAATTACCAATGTTGAGAAAATGAGTCTATTATGTTTGAGGTGATATTTAAGAATATGACTATATGAGAAAAGTTTCTCCAAAGTGGTCCTCTACCCTTAGAATGGTAGGTATTTTCCCTTGGAAACCAAAGATTCCATAAGATTCCAAAGTGGTCCTGGCTATCAACATTAAGTTTGTTGATTAATCTTTCTAACCATTCTTGGCTCCTTTTGTCCTGATCAATATCATCCATGGGATATGAGAAAGGATTAAATATCTTGAATGCATTGAAAATTGGTAGATCCTCAAATCTACTAGTCAAAGCATTCAAAACATTTTGCACATATGCTCGCGCAACACCAATGCATTCTAAAAGAGAACCTGTCTCATTTCCATCACCTCCAGGAATTGTATTTAAGTCCAAGTCATCATCTTATTTTTTTGAATCACTTATACTCTTAGCTCCTTTCTTCTTCTTTTTTGACACTTTTAGAATTGCAACATACTTCAATACATGTGTATGTGATATGCCATTAGCATCTACAAAAGCCAACTTTCCATTTTTTGTCTTATTCAGGAATGCTGAGAGATGCTTTGAACCAATACCAAATTTCTCATCATCACACATAAATATATCTCCTATTGAGCTTCTCAAATGTTAGATCAATAAGGGTGCCAATCTTTGTTACATCCATCTCTTGCCTTTGAAATTCAGAGTTGAGGTTTTTAACTCTCCAAGCACATCTACTAAAAGGTGTATGATGAATTGCACCATAAATGTTGTAGCATATTCATACAATTTTTTCTCATGTCTTTTCCACTGCTCAAGAGCAGCATGCATAATTTGAACAAACCTATCCATCACCTTTCCCCTTGAGAGCCATCGAACTGCATGCATTTGTAACATTTTCATGTCCATAATATCATACTCATGCATTATTTTCCAAAGTTCCATATGACGGTTTGTTGATCTTCCTAGCCATGAATATACTTTGCTTGCAACCTTATCCACAAAGGCAAATATATGGGGGTGTGTCACAAATCCATCTTTTACTGCAAGTGCTTGTCGATGGGGAATATGGGCAATACAATGAATCCCCATGACACGTGGCAATGATGCTTGAAAGCATACCACAACTCCTGTCCTATGCCTTGTCATAGCCGAAGCTCCATTAGTTGCAATAGCAACTAATTTTTGCATGTTTAAACCACTTTCCAAGAAAAATTCATTTATAGCATCACACATGGCCTCAGATGTTCCATTATCCACTGGCAACAACCGCACAAATCTACAAATTGCATGTCCTCTACCTCCATCATTGATATATGAAACATAGATAATTAGATGCTTTTCCATAGTGCGGTCAGTGTTCTCATCAATGAGCAATGAAAAGAAAGGTTTGCTTTCGAACATGGTCCCTCATAGCCAACATCATTTCCCTTCCTGAAACCGGATTTACATAGGATCCATACTCATCCGATGCTGGCATATTTGGAGTACAAAGATCCCCTTGCAACCTGCATAATTGCAGATATTTTTCCAATAGTATGTCCTCACACGCACAAAAATATACCAATTTCATGAATGAAATGATCCGCTTTTGTTCACTGTGAACTATGGTATCTAATCCATGGTTCATAGGTCCATTTCCATCACTATCAATCTTTGCCTTGGCATTACGAGCACGTATTGCACTAATGTGATCAGATGTCTTAGCATGATTATTCAATGCCGACAATTGGATGCTTTGAGAGCCTCCTTGTGTATAGGTATTTCCTTTGCTAGCATCTTGACACCATTGGCATTTCACTCTTTCCTCGTCACATAAATTTTTAGATATGTATGCCCATGGATGCAAAGAGTCCATTGATGTCGCCACTTTCGTTTCACCTTTTTAATAGAAGCATCAACATTGGAAGAGCTCTCTGCTGCATCTCCCACATTCACAATTATATTTTCTATATCATTTAACACTGCTAAAGTCATTCCCTCTTGCATTCTAGAAGCATTTGCATTTAGTGCTGACATTTGACTCATAGTTTCATTAGCATCTCCTAATACCAAACCCCTTGGCCTTCCACCAGCACTTTGACCTCTTGATAGAAAAGAGGTTATAGAAGGATAAGCCTTTCTTTTCCTTGCCAAAGCCTTTTGAGATTTGGATGGATTCATGGTAGAGGTATCTACAATACATAAAAAGATAACATAAAGTAATGTACCTTATGTTATGAGTATAATATGCATGCTTTTCAAAGGTTGTTATGTGAAACAATAAAAGAAGGTTGTCAATGTGTACCTGAAAGTAATAGCTCAAGTCGATACATGTTGGTGAATTGGAGAGAGATTTCCAAGTCCCAAGCCTCCACTAAATCTCCAGTAGTATCTATGACACACAATAACTATCAAGGATGCTTAAATCCATCAAAGATTGAATCATAATGCATATTAAACTTTGAATATAGCATTATGTTTCAAGTATTGCATATTAAGCACCATTGGTAGATTGAATCATAATGCATATTATACTTTGAGTATAACATTATGTTTCAAGTATGGCATGAATTGTTGGCATGAATCTTTCTTTTTGGTTTAGCTTTACGTCATCCATTCTCTATATACTTTTTAGAGTAGGAAAATTAGTGTGCACGTTTGCATATGGTTCAAAAGTCCAAAAGAGGTGGTCTCCAATGGGTTAAAGGCTAATATCTCCCACAAGAGATTCTCTTTGGAAAATGTGAAACAAAGTTTTAGACGAAGTGTGTCCACCAATCACTCAAGCTGGCTAAGATATGGCTCTTAAGGACATATGTATGAAGTCACAAGGAGAATCCTAAAACAAATCTTCAATGAAAGGGATGGTTTCTATCCCCTTTAATACTTTTAAGTTGATTAAAGAACCTACAAGCTACAACTCTTTTGTTTCTTTTCAAATGTATTAAAAGAAGTTGCACATGCTAATTAACTAGATAACTTTGGGTTCACATTTCTTCCAATTTTAAAAGTAACCATTAGGAAAAAAATGAACTCACAAATGGGCCCTTAAAAATAATATAGTTTAAGATGTGGGCCTTTTGGATTGTCCAATAGGAAGGCTAGATGTTGACATCCATGGAGGGTGAATCTTCTCTCTCCAAATCTTGGTTTTTCTCTATTAAAAAAAGGGGTAGTGGGGGATTAAAAAAAGGGAGAATGAATAGTACACAAAATTTGAGTTTCTCTCACCTCGTATTTCCCCCCTTTTTTGGAGAATTTTCAATTTCGGTTTTTTTCCCTCTCACGAAATCAGTTTGACCCAAAAGTTGAGCAACATACCACTTTTCCTCTCTTCTTTATACTCGTGAGTTTTCATCTCCATTGAAGCTTCCTGCTGAGAGTAATTAGGGTTTTGAGCGTTCTTCTTACCTTTGCATTTTCTTCTCCATACAGCTCCAGATTTTGGGCAAAACACAGGTGCCCATCTCTCTTTGCATTTTCTCTTGTTTGCTATTTTTTCAATAGG
Organism: Lygodium microphyllum; assembly: GCF_053477565.2. Taxonomy (NCBI): domain Eukaryota; kingdom Viridiplantae; phylum Streptophyta; class Polypodiopsida; order Schizaeales; family Lygodiaceae; genus Lygodium; species Lygodium microphyllum. The sequence goes on from NC_141143.1 coordinate 129,098,050, forward strand.
GTTTAATGTCGTTTCTTACTGTTGTTGTTGTTTTATTGCAGAGGTTGTTTGGGGCAGGAGGAGACAAAGGTGCTTATCTCTCTCTCCTTTCTTTCCCCCCTCTCTCTATGTGTTGTTTCTCTTTTATGTTGTGTTTTCAATAGAATTTGATATTGGTTTTAATTGTTGTTTTCTTGAAGAGTTTATTTGGAGTAAGAGGCAAAGGTGTTAATCTCTCTCTCTGTTTGGTTTTTTTTTTTTGCTGATATCTTTTCAATACAACACAATGTTAGATCTAACCCTTGTTGTTGTTTTGTTGCATAGATCATTTTGGGTGACATTGCATAAGTGCTTATGTCTCTCTCCCTCTCTCTTTCTCTCTCTATGTTTTCTCTTTTCTACATGTAAATACTAACTCTTGCAAAATTGTCTTTTGCAGAGATCAATTTGGGCAAGATTGGATAGGTGCTCATTTCTTTCTCTCTCCCGCGTACTCACACAAACTCTCTTTCTTCCTCTCCGCATTATCCCTTTTCTACTATCTTTACAATAGGGTTTGATGCTAGTTCTAACTTAAGGATCAATTGTTGTTGCACCACTTAACACAAGCTAGAGCAAAGATTCTGTAGCTCAATTTATAGGTAAATCTACCATATTTTGTGGTGCCAAAATTTATTCATTTAATTAGTGACTTTTATATTTGATGGGATTGATATTTTCTTCTGTCCATCATTTGCAATGGGTTTTGATTAGCAATGATTCAATCTTATCTTCAACAAATCAGCTTATAGGTAAATTGGCCTTGTTTTGTATTGCTTCTATTCATGCAGTTATCTAGATATTTTTTGCTAAAAGGGATTCATGCAAGAATTTTTGTTAAAAGCAATTCATGCAGGTGTTTTTTTGTATACGCAAGTATTGTACAATGTTTAGGTGAAGCATATAATTCTCCATCAACTATTTTGATGTGGTGAGTGATTCCTTTGTGTTGGATGATATGAATCTGCTGAAAGTCAATGGTTCAAAAATCCTCTGTTTTATTGGTCCTATGTGTCCATTTGGATCTCCATGCCAATTGACAATGATCCATGAAACTCTTATATCATATCATCCGTATGACACACAATGTGTTGAGTCTTAGAATATCTCAGGTGTCAATCCAATGTGCCTATTAAGATTTGCATGCCATGTGGTTGTTATCCTTGTAACAACTACTCTATAATACCCACATTTCATACAATGTATTGAGTCAAATCAAACTCCTCTTTATTATAATAAAATTTATTTTGGCAAAATTCTTTGAGTATTCTTGTGCTATTCTTTTCATTATATTTCATGTAAATGGTATGATTAAAGTGATGTCTTGAAATTAAATCTATACTTTGTGTTGATGTATATATCCACATGTATTTTGATATTGATGTTTATGTCTGTTTACAAAAGTGTAAACATCTATTAATGCTATGTTGATTTGTATGGCATATCGGTGATTACTGGACAGACTTAAAATGCTTATTATTTAGGGATTAATACATACTTCTTTACATCTAATGCGTAGGTTATAATTCCTAAGAGAAGAATAAGCATTCTCTTGATAGAAGTACGTAACAGAAAAGATGAAGAAGGGAATTGGATCACTGATACTTATCATTGCTCGTCTTGGATACATATGCGTCCAAGTATGAAGGGAGCTTTCAGGGTGAAAGCATCTGCAATTGCAGATGTATCAAAGCACTGGAAGGGTAAAATTTTAGCTCTCATACAAAGGAATGTTGATTCTCACCTTGTAATAGAGGCATTTGTACAACATGTATTCATGCAAAAACAAATACATATTGCGCCCATTGTGCCCTTTCAATGAAACATTACAAACAATAAGTATTTGCAACTCATTGACAATGAGAAATTTCGTGATACCTATGTAACAACTTGTCTTGTATTTACAGAAGTATACCCTTTGGATTGCTATGAGTGGCAAAATATTGAGAGTTTCACTGGTTCTTTTAAGTGTTACCACCTCGAAATTGGTAGATTGCTCTTTGAGAGGCGTATAGCTAAGCAACTCGCAGAGGACCTTGTTTTTTTCTATGACTCCAAGTACATATTACCCAAGGGGAGTCGAGAATATGGGACCCTTGAGTCTATGCACATATCGAATCTCAATAGCATAGAATGGCCATTGTATAGTAGCGACATTTTGCACATATGTAGCACAAAAATTTCAGCAGACATATTGAATTCTATGAAGCCAAGCATTGGCTCAAAGAATGTACATCTAAGTTGGTTCATAACGATTGCAATTTTTGCACAAATGTTCAAGGAATGTAAGGGTTTGAGACGTACCAAAAGCACATACATCATAAAAAATACATCAGAGGATTATGTAACAAGGATTCTAGGCAAAACTTGGACATTAAAAATAACTCACAGTCTTGACACAGTGGAGTGTCGAATCACAACAAGGGACATGGCTTTTAGGTAAAAAATTTCTCTCTTAGTTGAATATTATCTTACTTTGGGATGAATCGGCTAACTTTCCTTTCCAATTACAGGCACTTTGTCGCACGACAAACTTTATGCCTAGTGTTCAAGTATCGTAGATGGAGGATGCTAAAGGGTAAATGGTTGTGCCTTGATTAAGTCATGCGTGAAAGTGCAGCTGTGGATGTTAGTGTCATTTGTGAGGACCGCGAGCCCCAAGTGTTGCAAATGGAGGATGATTGGCCCTTGAGTATAATGTGCCAAGAAATTACAATGTTAATGCAAAATCCACCTATTAGCTTCTATTTTAAACTAGATGGTAGGAAAATTCGAAGCCGAGCTGAGGATACTATTATCAGCGGAAAATGTGTGGCTCCACATATTTTAGAAATTGTAGAGTCTCCTTAAAAATCCCAATACCACAAGTTGTAATATCTAACACCTATAAATTTTTGGATTTTTTTGGCCAATAGAATATTGTCGCTTACAAACTTGCAATATTTAAAAATTATGGTATTTATGCAAAATCATACATTTGTTATACACTTTCCACATCAACACATTTACATATGCATGTAAACTTTACAAAGATGTAAATAAAGCCATAACTAAATATCATATGCGAACAACCCTTAATGGTTTAAAACTTAAGGTTTTTAAGGTAGAACTAGTTTAGTTCTTGTTTCATTGTTTCATTTCACACTTTCTCTCTTCATCTCTTTATATCCACCACATCCCTCCTACCTGCTACGATGGATGCTTACGCACACTGATGAGTGGATCCACGAGACTATCTTTGCCAACCAAGGTGACGAGATATTCTAGGTTTTCTCTAAGAACTTCAACCTTGAAAGCTTGCTCTCATCGCTAGATCCCCCCCTTCAGGTTTTGAAAGACTTTGTGAGCACATTGGTACATGCACATACTCCATCGAGGGATCTAACATGACTTGGGTGCCTCTGGAACGGCTTATGGTATTTCAGGCAGGGAAGAATCACCAAAAAGTGGTGAATAGGAGTCTGGCCCATGTGGATCCTTCGCATAGAGTATGCACTGTTCCCATGGGAAGTGCACTAGGTACAACACCTTTGGATCTCGTGGAGTGTGATTGTGCATTGGCAATTTACCTCCTTGCATTGGATACACCCCTAGAGGAGGAGAGCGATGAAGATACAACTCCACAGGTTGTTTCTATCACATACACGGGAGAAAAACTGATTGAAGAGCTCATAAATGTTGAAGAGAAACATCGAGTGGTTACAGAGCAAAGGTTGGTTCTCATGGTGCCATCTTCTTCAGAAGAGAAAGGGTTGGTTCTCATGGTGCCATCTTCTTTAGAACAGCCACAAGTCGACAAACCCAACCTTGCCTCCTTGACACCCATTGAAGTAGATGGTGTAAAATACTTGCTTCTTTCAGATGTATTGCAATACTTGGAAATGAAGAAAGAAGAGTTGTTTTCTATCCTAGCCAAGGATTCAATGGAAGACCTGATCGATTATGATTACATGGATGTGCATCCAACAATGGCAGAGATTGGAAGATATGATGGCACAAGCTTAGATACTATGAGTGCGATCATAGCAGCACATGAACATATTACCTCGGTTGAAGACGATTACCTTGTGCCCAATATTGAATTTGAAGCACTACAGCATGATTTGTTCGGACCAAGGCCCCAGCTTCCTACCAAGGAGTTTGTAGATCCCTATGCCCAAAGAGGTGCCTCCCTGACATACGAGGAAATGACGATAGAAGATGATCTGGAAAAGGTGAGATTTCTAATTACCACATATTTTTATGCGATGAAACTTGATGGTAGGGTGCGTCGGGTCCCCAGAAGTCCACCTGTGAAATTTTGGCAAAAAATGATGCTTGCAAGCTGCCCTGTTCGAAGTCTGGTGTTTGGGGCCACTTTCTGGGCCAGAAAGTGGCCCCAGATGCCAGACTTCGGACAGGGCAGCTGCATGCAGAAAGTGGCCCCAGACGCCAGACTTCGAACAGGGCAGTTGCAGGCATCATTTTTGGCCAAGTGGCCCAAAAAGTGGCCCCAGATGCCAGACTTTGGACAGGGCAGCTGCACTCATCATTTTTTGCCAAGATTTCATCGGCGGACTCCGGGGGACCCACCCTACCATCAAGTTTCATCACTTTTTGATAACTCTAGGTTAGTTGCTAAATATATTTTTTGATTTGAATTTGTCATTCAGGACATACTGTATATAGATGAGTTTGCATCAAGGCAAGGAGGAGCTCGGCATGCAGATCGACACAAGGATTCAACTCTTAAGGAGTATATCAGTAACCTTGTTGCAGATTTGATGGTCTTCCATAAGAAGTGGTCACCGGAGGGCAATAAATAATCATGAAAATTCGAGCTTTGACTAAGTTTGGACCTTTTCGAGCGATACCTATGACATCTAGCTTGGAGAAGGTGGTGCTAATCAAGCGGTCAAAGCTTCTTTACTTGTTTGACCAAATGCGGGGTGGAGCAATGTGTGTGCTTGCGACATTAGGAAACCTCGCTAAAGTGTCAAATCCGCTTCTCCTAGAGAAAGAGCTGAAGGGGGAGCGTATCATTTTTTAAGCAAAGAAGAAACTTATATTTTCATCAAAAGCTGGCCCCTCCTCTCCACCGATGAAAAAGCCAAGGAACAATTGAGAGTTCTTGTTGGCTATTGGCTTTTTGTATCTACCATCACTAATAGCCATCACATGTATTTTTCTGGATGAATATAAGATACTTTACTATCCCTATAAATAAATATTTATTAAATAAATGTGTGGTTTGTATAAGTGTGACGATAATGTGTGGTACGTGAATGACGCATTCGCATACATTAACACAATTCAACGCGTAATTCTGCACTTGCGATTGTGTAAGTGTGACGATAATGTGTGATACGTGAATGACGCATCTGCATATATTAACATAATTCAATGCGTAGTACTGTACTTGCAATTGTGCATAAGCAATAACGTAACTTGTATCCGTACGTATTAAGACTTTTGATGCATTAGTACGTTAAACAAAATTTAAGAGTCATGCGTTTCAAGAAACAAAATAAAACAACTTTACTCAATTATTTGAATTCAGTACACATCGCATGAGATATTATGTATATATAAATAAATATTCCAATGTGATAGAGTATACAAAATTTTTTGGGCTTCCAAGATGTTATGGCGCTGTAACACTCATTACAAACCTTGCATCATTAATCTAGTAAACTATGGCGGTTTCCCCTTGCCGTGTTGTCGAATGATAAAGTTAATGTCTTTATCTGTCATTGTGACATGCTTTGCATGGATGGCGACAAGTTGTGTATCATCAAACAAGCCAATAAGAAACCCCTCTACATCGGTTTGTAGGGCCTCCATGGCTGCAGCAATCCACCTTCCTGCTGGTGGGCCATCCCGCACTCGTGCCCAAAATCTTCCCATGCCTTTCAGCTCCAAGTCTTGCATGACTTCTTGAACAACTTTATGAAAAGAACTTTTCTAGATGAGAAGCTTGTATTTGCGTTGGATTCTCCTTATCTCTCGAAGGGCGACAGTGCCCAGTTTCCATCTCCTCTTCTTCTGTGGTGGTCCTTGTGCTCTACAGGGAGCACTTGTTTTTTGCTACACTAGAGGAGGCTCCACCTTGTGCTCCAGGTGGCGCGCCTTGGCATGATGTCTTCCCAGGGCCAAAACGGTGACATGCTTGCTTGGTGCGTGCAATGCAAGCTCAAGGAGAGCAAGACGGAGAAGAGACATAGGTTGAGAATGTGAAAATGGAGGAAGCAAAGAAATCAAGATGTGAAAATGAGAAGAAGAATGAACTTTTAACCCATTTAAACCCCGAAACCAGGTTAATGCAACTTCATACGCACTGTCCATCGTGTGATCGTAAATCCATAACCTTGTATCGGAATGCAATGAAACTTCACTCACACACTTGTTAGGTGGCCAAGAGCCCTTTTTTTTTAAAAAAAAAGTGACTACAGACCCCTGCTCCGAAGTCTGGTGTCTGGAGCCACTTTCTTGGCAGACTTCGGACCAAGGGTCTGCAGACACTTTTTTTTCAACAAAAAAAAATTGGACTCTTGGCCACCTAACGAGTGTGAATGTGAAGTTTCGTTGCATTTCGATACAGTTTAGTATTTTAAAAATTATCCCACACCAAAATTATGGATAGATTGATAATTGAGAAATCAACATCGCAACTATTGGCCCTTAGAAACTTCGCACCACATAGACTATACAGAGGCATTAGGAGTAAAGTCTACAACAAGAAATGGCAAGTTTTTGCATGTTATTCCTATTGAAATTGACAGTGCTAACAAAAACTGTAAGTAAGAATTGAAAATGTAGCGAAGATGCACAGTCAAAGTTGAGAGCGAAGGACAAGTGTAAATTTTTAATTCATATTTTAAGGGCGCACACAATAGTTTTGCACTAAGACATAGTCATATGTCCAATGCACGAGGATAACACTATGCCAAAAAAAAAAAAAAACATTGCAAATTGTGTTCATTCCATTGGAACGAATGCATCCCTCACTGCTTGAAGATTTCTTACAAGTTGGAAGTCCTTGGGAGTTACAATGATGCGCTTCGTATGTATTGCACAACGTTCAGCATCAGTCATCAAGTCAACTAAAAAGGACTCTACAACACACTGTAGAGCATAAAGACATTCTTTTGTGAAACGATCAGGTCTATCCTGACCTTGTGCCAAAAACCAACTCCGGCTTTCTGTGCGGTAGAGGTCTTGCATAATCTCGCGAACAAGTCTCGAGAAGCTCACCTACGGAATGATGAGATCAAAAGAGCGTTGATATCTTCTAATTTCTCTCAAGGCCACTGTACCTGGCTTCCACTTGCATTTCTTGTGGAAATGATGAGGACCCTTGTGAGAGCGACTTGAGGAAGGTGGATTAGGTTGAGAAGGGGGTGCATCTGAGCTAGTAGATGCTCCAAGGGGCTGAACACGAAATGGGGTTCTGAGCGGAAGCTTATTTGCAACTACCTTAGACCTAGCCATCTTTCCTGCACAAGAGATGTGAGATATCAATGAATAAGATAGAAAGTGAAACCCTCTTTTATATAACCCTAAACTGTGAGACTCATTCACATAGATGCACACTCTCTCTTTCTCTCTTAAACCATGAATTGCATTCACACTGACTCACATTGTTCATCTTACTATCTTAGCTCTTTTTGAACCCGTTTGTTACCTTGTCGAAGCCTTGTTTCTAGCCACTTGGCATGGTTTTCTTTGGCACTTGAGGCTTCATAACGCACTCTTTTAGTGGCACAACATGATTCCATCATGTCTGTAGCCGATTCATCAGCACTTTCATTTGCTCTCTTTTGCGAGAGTTTAACTTCATCCGCTACTATAATCCTATACCACCAAGATAGCAATTGGATCGTTGGATTGCTACCATTCACCCCTCCACCATGATCAATTTTTCTTTGGTATGCACCACACGCTATCCAATGTGAATTTTCCATCCCTTGTGTGGACCAAATTCCAATGCTTCCCTTTTCTACAAAGTATGGCCCATGTGCCTCAAGGATATGCTACAAAGACACATATCACACATGAGTAAAACTATGCTCAATAGTTTATATAATTCATATAATTTTACAATATTAACTTAGTATACACCATGTAATGTGTAATAGAGCTTTTGCCCCATGCTTCCACCATGTTTTTGTAGAATCTATGCACAACATTGATAAATTCTTGCTTATCTTCACTGTTAAACACCATCTTGCGAAGTAAGGGAGCCAAATTATTTGTTAAGACTTATCCAAACCTTAGCTTTGTCCAATCTTGTTTTTCCTCCATTACTTTGATCAGAAACTGCAAAATGTAACTTTTTGAACCCATCGTAGTCTTACAGCCTATGAACCATGACATTTCCTTCCTCATTGATGGGTACTAAGAGAAACTTCCTAGCCTTTGCTTCTCCAAAGCAAGGCTTTTTTGGCAAGTTACCAGATTTTTCTGATCTCTTCTCATCTTTTTCAATTGTCACTTGATGCTTGTGTAGCCCAATTTCTGATAGCACTCGCTCTACATTCCTACACGTTGCAATGGCTTCTTTTTCTGGTTGCATCCTATAAGCAAAGAAAATGCATTCATATACAAGTTTCTCCATGATTCTGACAAAAGTATGCAATGAACAAATGTGAATACGATCCAAGGGAATATTGAAGATGGGCTTCCAAGTGGGATCTTCTCTATTGTGCGTCGATGCAACACTTGTCACCTTTCGCTAGTTCTTCTTTCCGTCCTTTCCTTCCACCCTCTCTGTCAAGCAATATAGGCATGGACTCTTTGTATTTGCACCATTGGAGATTCCACACATGCATTTTAAAGTTTTCAAGTCTCCTGCAAGATGCCATTCAACCAAGTATTGACCATACCCTTCAACTGAGAGCATCTCACCATGTTCCTGATGATTGATGATGCTTGGAATGCTTGTGTGCATAAAGAATAGCTGCAACACCTTAAATGTTTCCTTAGGAACTTCAAATGCAGCGAGCCACAACACATGGTACTCAGATTGAACACTAAAGTTCCCTGGGTTGTTCTTGTCGAATTGTAAAGCTCTATTCATCAGAGTTACACTAACTCTTTCAAGCTTTACTCCTTTGACGACCTCACTTTCATCTAATTTTATAACAAATTGCAATTTACCATTACATTCCTCAACAGACATATTGTAGTACATTACCATTGCTGACTACACCTTGTTCAAATCTAAATAGTAATTATTGAGTTCAGTGAATTTCACCTCATATGCATTTTTGGTCCCAACCTTTAGTGTTTCCACACATTGAACATGCATGGGATCTCCTATAAACTCCAAAACCTTTGTATTAAGTTGTCGTCGGGCCTCTATTAACTTTGAAGGTTGAGGAAGAGGCACAATCCTATTTCTCTTTCAGCATACGACCAAACCTAGCCTTCACACCTTTGAATATCTTTGAGTAAGTCGTGCTAATGCTGGCCCTGTCACAAATAGATTGTGCATCCACAGCTGAGAACTCATTTGACACATCTTTTAATGTACACTTAATCACATTTTCCTTCACAGCCTTAAACTTACGATTGCTCAAAGCGTTTTCCAATGTACTTGCCTTCAGCAATCTACTAATACACGATCCAACCTCACCCTCACCTAGGCTCTCTTTCTGAGCTACCTTACATGCTTTGATACGTCGCTTCCACTAGCCACTATTCACAATTAACTCATTGATTGGCTTCTTCTTTCGTTTGCACTCCTGTGTTAGCTTGCTGTTGATCTTTCTCAAGTCGTCCAATTGTACGTTTGCCTCCTCATATGAGATACCAATGTCATGGATAGTGTCCTGCATTGAAATAATTTGATTGTTTTGTTGAATTATAGTGTCATTCAGTTGTACCACTTGTCCTATGAGCTATTATATATGAAGTTAATGTGTAGCAATCACATCATGGCAATTTTTTATGGTTGCTTGGCAAGTTGTAAAAACTTTGAATGCCTGATCATTGAGCCGCCTAGTATAACCAAGTAACCCATTTTCACCCTCGCACACATACTTCAGCAAATTTGCGATTCCTAAGAAAGTTGGAGGTCTATTGTTTAAGGGGTCAAATGGGTGGATTTTCCCATCAACCCATAAATCCACATGTTTCAATGCCATTTGCCTGTAACTCTGCAAAACCTGAGGGTTGACACTCGTACGCTGGGTTCTTTTGAATAATGAAGCATATTCAATCTCTACCTCAATATGTAGCTCCTTCTTTCATGTATTCATTTTACTATTAATAGAAACGGGGAGCCTACTTAGTTGCCACAAAAGGTAGAGTGGAGATGCACAGAGAGGCGCACAAATGTGCCAAGGGAAAGGAGGGTGTAAGTAATTCACTCTGTTAATGAAGGTTGCATAAACACAGAGAAGAGGTCACAATAGAGCCATGATAGAATATAGATATGGGAGAAAATAGCTCTCAGAGGGTAGGGATGTCCAAGACTTTTCGTATTTTGGATATTTCTATTTTGCCTCCAAAAATATCTCCAAAAAACACGAAATTTAACCAACTGGTTTTTTTAAAACCAAAAGCTAGGATATAAAAAATTCCCCAAAATATCTTAAAATGAACTTTCAAAATTTTATTTTCCTTGTTCTCGATTAAAAAATCAATTACCTCGTATCTACTAATCATTTTGCATTGAAAATGAAGCATCACACTCCCATAATTAACTCTTTTTTGAATATAAAATTTGGTTAAAAAAGACTTCTTGAATGAGGAGAGAGAAGGAATCTGAGTATATCTTTGTAGATATTATAAAAAATGCAAAACGAGATTGCAAAAGTGGAGAGAGAGGAGGATTATTTTCCTATTCTTCTCTTGTTTTAAGGAGGAGAGAGGGAGGGGGGGCTAAAAGGCCCATTTGTGAGTTCATTTTTTTCCTAATGGAAGCCTCACCTCTCATCTTCTTAAATCTTATTCCTCTCTAACCTACAGAATGTTAAAGCCAATAGCTATAATGAATCATGATTCATCTTTAAAATCCTAGAATAAATCAATCAATCGATAAAATAAAAAAACCCATTGTATCATTACTAATAGCATGGGCCATGTAGGTACCTCTTTGGTTGAACTCGACTCTCACTGCCAGCCAATGGACTCTCGAGCCTCCGCCTATTAGAGTCACCTGAGTCCGGTGCTGGAGTAGGCTTGATGCTTCACCTCCCTTGCCCTCCATCAAGTTGTGAGAGGCCTAGTGCCCACAACTGTTGCCTGCTATTGAAGAGATGGGCAATGGTTTGCGTTCCAATATCCTCATACTGCATAAATGAGTCACTAATGACCATTGACTACGCCTCACTCACTCTTACTAGAGTCTGGGCCATGACTCGTGTGAGTAGTGGCTCTAGACTCTAGCCTCCTGAGTCATAACACTTGACTGGCCAAGTGGCTCACTAGCTTGAGCCTTGCACCTGCCACTAAATAAATGCCAAACACCTCATGAGTCGTGGGTGACGCCGGATGAGTCCTTGGAAATTTGAAATTTGGGGACGGGGTGTCAAGATTGTGGGAGAGAAGGAAGGAGTCTCACTTGTAGCTTTCTTGCTTGCACAATGGGGGAATACACACAAAGGTGGAGGCTGAAAACAGTTTTCCTCTTCTTAGTTGTGTAAGCCAAAAGAAGTCTAGTACAAAGAAATAGAAGAACCCTATATATGGGACTCAAACCAAATTCAACTAACTAAGGTGGCATACTAACTGAGCCATGAACTAGAGTAGATAAGGATAGCTGTCATCTAGCTATTATTCATGGGCGGTGTACCAACCGCATCTGCAGCTAACAAGTCAGTGACATAAATGCACAACAGTCACCCTGGCATATCACGAGTGGAGCTCAATATCTCAACACTCCCCCTCGAGCTCAATCCCAATTCCTACACACCAAGCAGGTCTCTGAACTTGCGCAGCTTCTCTGCGCCCAATGCCTTCATAAATATGTCAGCTACCTGATCCTCTGTGGTTGACATAAACTAGATCAATAAGACCTAGTAAAACCCTCTCCCTCACATAGTGATAATGCACCTCAATGTGTTTTGTTCTAGCATGATAGACTGGGTTATTTGCCAATTGTATACTACTCATGTTGTCACAATAAATAACAACTGACCCATCTGTAGGCTGATGCATATCATAAAGTAGCTTATGCAACCAAGCTACCTCACATGCAGCCATTGCTGCACCCCTGTACTCAGCCTCTGTGCTCGACAAGGCAACTGTACGTTGTTTCTTGCTGCTCCAAGTGACTGCAGCACTCCCAAAAGACAACACATATCCACTGGCAGATCATCTATCAGAAATACTACCAGCCCAATCAGCATCAGTGTATCCATGCAACTGTATCTGAACCCCAGTCTCATAAAGTAGTCCATATTGCAATGTGGACTTCACATACATAAGTATGCGTCTAGCCACATCCAAATGCGGTTTCCTTGGAGCCTGCATAAACTGACTTACCAATCCAACAGCATAGCTCAAATCTGGCCTGGTAATAGTCATATAAATAAAACTTTCTACTATGCATCTGTACATAGTAGGGTCTTCCAAAAGCTCACGTACATCTGCGCTCAGCTTCACATTCTGCTCCAAAGGAACTGAAATAGGCTTACAGCTTGTCATCCCATATTTGGATAGCATGTCCAATCCATACTGCCTCTGCAAGAGCAGTATCCCACTTGGTGATCTAATCACCTCAATGCCCAAGAAATAACACAGCTCTCCCAAATCCTTCATCTCAAACTTCTGCTTCAATAGCATATTCACATGAAGGATATCTTCATCACTGTCACCTGTCATAATCAAATCATCAACATAAATGACAAGTAGCATAATACCTTTCTCTGTTTTTCTCACATAAAGTGAAAAATCTGCCTTGGAAATCTGAAAGCCAATAGTGACAAGATACTGTCCTATCTTGTCAAACCATGCTCTAGGTGCTTGCTTCAAGCAATACAAGGCTTTCTTCAACCTGCAAACAAACTCAGGATGAACAGCATGCACATAACCTGGTGGCTGCTCCATATAGACCTCTTCTTGCAAATCACCGTGCAAGAAGGCATTATTTACATCCATCTGATGTAAAGACCATCCCTTTGATGCAGCCATAGCAATGACTGCTCTTACGATTGCCATCCTTGCAAACGGACTGAATGTTTCTTCATAATCAATGCCATATGTTTGTGCATACCCCTTGACTACTAATCTTGCCTTGTATCTATTCACAGAACCATCTGCATTGTGTTTCACCTTATAAACCCACTTACAACCAATTGCATTCTTATCTTTAGGCAAAGGTACCAATTTCCATGTAGCATTTGCTTCCAAGGCATCCATTTCTTCATCCATGCTTTCTCCCATTTTTCTTTTCCCATGGCTTGCTCAAAAGAAGTGGGTTCTGGTTCTTGTATCACTTTGACCATATATGCATAGTGAATGGCTGTAAATCCATCATATTTCAGCCTATCCACAGGATACCTAGCTCTGGTAGACCTATGCAAAGTAGGTTCACTCCCAGGTGCTCTCAAAACATCCCTGGTCTTCCTTACTCCAGGTGTAACAATAGAAGGAATACCCAACTCATCATCAATGCTCTATTCTGAGCCATTGGATTCACCATCCACATAAGAGTGACATGCATTCACATCAAACATGGGCTGATCTACCTTCTCTTTTCCTTTTCGTGATACCTGCATACCACTATCTGCATTGCTTTGAGAAGATTCTCTTGATCTCAATCTGCCTGTCCATGGTGAAGAATGTGAACCACTGCTAGAGGACGCTCCAGGTCCACTAATATCTTGTGACTGCTGCTGTGAATTCTGTGCAGCATTACCATTTTGTGCATCTACATCATCAATCACATTTATTGGTTTATACCAGCTACTCATCTCATCAAAAACAACATCTCTGCTCGCTGTAAACTTACGAGTAGAAGGGTTATAGTTCTATACCCTTTTTGCTGCAGAGAGTAACCAATAAAGATGCACTTCTCGGCTTTTGGATCCAACTTGGATCTCAACTCATCTGGCACATGAACATAGGCAATGCAACAAAAAATTTTCAAATGAGAAATATCTGGTTTCCTACCAGTATACCTCTCTTTTGAAGTCATCCCATGTATTGCTGCAGTGGGTGTCCTGTTCATTATGTAGACTGCTGTAGCAACTGCTTCAGCCCAATAAAAATCTGGCAAGTCTTTTTCGTTGAGCATGGCACGAGATACCTCTCCAATATGCCTATTTTTTCTTTCTGCAATTCCATTTTGTTGTGGGGTATGACTGTATGAATATTGCTGCTTTATGCCATGCTCCTGCAGGAACCTTGCAAACTCATTTGAGAGGTACTCTCCCCCTCCATCTAACCTTAGGCATTTTATTTGCAGGCCTGTTTCTTTTTCAACCATAGCTTTAAGAGCTTTGAAATGCCCAAAAACTTCACTTTTCTTTTTCATAAAATACACCCAAACTTTTCTGCTATAGTCATCAAAAAAAGTGGCAAAATAATGACAGCCTCCAAGAGATGCAGCTTTAGTAGTCCACATATCAAAGTGGATTAATTCCAATGGCTTCTTACTCTCTTGAACATGTCTAGGAAATGGTTTCCTTGCCTGTTTTCCAAACTGACAGGCTTCACATACCTTATGCATTTCTCATTGTGAGGCTTTGACTTGTGTCTAATTCAAAAAGCATATGATTTGATAAGGCATCTAATTCACAAAGCATAGATTCATGAATTCAATTCCATGGATTCATCAATTCGATTTGACAAGACTAATTCTTGGGGACCTTCTTCCACGACGAGGCTTTGACTTGCATCCACCGATTCACAAAGCATCCAATTTGACAAGGCACCATAGAGATGAGTGCTCACTTGATTTGACAAGGTGTCTGATTCTTCAAAGCATCATGGGCTCTTGGATTCCTCCCAATAATTCTTCTTCTTTTTCAAGTGTTCATTCAATTTGATTCTACTTTCCCTTCATGTGTTTGGTCATTCGATTCACTCAATTTGATTCTACTCACCCTTCATGTGTTTGGTCATTTGATTCTACTCACCCTTCACGTGTTTGGTCATTCAATTCTATTTTTGGCATTTAATTCTTTCAACTCCAACATGAATTCTTCATTCATCTATCCCCTTGGATGATGGCTTAAGGCATTCAATCCCAAGTGTTGCCTTCACCTCCAAGTGTTCATCACAAGGGTGTTAGGTTCCACCACAAGGCAAGCATTTAATCCCACTAGGCATTCGATTTTTTAATGATAATGTGTTTTGAGTTAAATCCATCAAGGCATCATTTTTTCAAGCATAAAATAAAGTGCTTGCTTTGTTGAACCTACTGAGATCTCCCTACTTTTTGGCGCTAAATTCTCACAAGCATTCACTCAATCACTTTTGGACATCCAATTCCACTCACTCCCCATGTTCATGGCATTGGCATCCAATTCAATTGCAAGGCATAGCATAAAAGTATAAAATGTCAACATCTTCCTATGTGGTTTGATTAATGAGGCATCATATTCAATTCAAGCATGCGTCATCATATTCGGCTCAAAAGAAGCATCTAATTTGATTCTCCCTTTTCTCATTCAACTAGTGTTTTGGTGGCCACCTTAGCTTCATTATCCTCAAGGCATTTGAATGATTCAAGGGCTTAAATGTACCAACTTAACTCCTAGTACTCGGATCAATCCCCTTGCAATTAAATCAATACTTCTTGCTATCAACTTGGGTTTTCTAAGCTACCAATTTACCTTGATTCAACTATACTCTCAATTGAAGGGGCTCAAGTTGGAGTAATGCTCAAGAGATACTAATAGACTCTCCATTTGATGATAGGTCTATAATCCCATACTACAAGGTATCAAGAGAAGGTACTTATATATGTAATTCTTCGGCTCCCCAAGCTTTGAGTGTTTGACTTTACTTTTGCTTAGAGTTACATTTTCATACACATGTTATTTTCTTCTTTGCACTTTCTTCTCTCCTTCTATTCCATCGCTAGCCACATGTTTGTTTATAAGCTTTTGATTACTTCCTCATTTGGGCACTATTGCTCAATGTGAGTTGACGCATCAATATGCCATCAGATTCTCTCTCTCTCTCTCTCTCTCTCTCTCTCTCTCTCTCTCTCTCTCTCTCTCTCTCTCTCTCTCTCTCTCTCTCTCTCTCTCTCTCTCTCTCTCTCTCTCTCTCTCTCTCTCTCCGATTCTATCCAATTAATCTCATTAAATAGCTATCTACGCCCCCTCTCTTTTGAGGTTTGCTAATGCTCATGGGACCCTCAACTTAAATCATGCTCTCATAACTAGGTTGTGCCTTTAGTTACTCCCTAGCATGACAACCTTTCTCTTTCGAGGTAGCTACAACGATATTCCCCTTTGCTCAAGCCACCCCTTTGATGCTTGGTTATTCTCCAAAGAGATCTAGCCTATCATTTCTTCATTTTTAAATATGTTTATCATTTTTCTTATTTATTTCTTAATATTCAAAAAGAAAATTTACATTTGGGTTTGTTTTTCCTCTCATTCTCTTCCATTCAAATGCCTATTGCACTCAAATGGTTACACTTGAATGCAACTCTATTTTATCCCCATAAGGAAACCTTCTCCTCTCTCATGTGTTTGATTCTCCAGTTTACTATGTTCTTCCCCTAGACAACTAGCATTTGACATGCGTTCTTCTTGTAAGTTCTTTTTATTCATACCTAAGACTACACTTGGATAACATATTTTAATCAACTGCAACAAGAAAAATATTAACCCAACTCTCTATTTTACCTCCTAACCTAACCATGCATGTTTTGTAAGCCACTCATGTGCAAGTACAAAAATCAATCTCCCATTGTTTTCTTGCTC
Organism: Lygodium microphyllum; assembly: GCF_053477565.2. Classification (NCBI taxonomy): domain Eukaryota; kingdom Viridiplantae; phylum Streptophyta; class Polypodiopsida; order Schizaeales; family Lygodiaceae; genus Lygodium; species Lygodium microphyllum. The sequence goes on from NC_141143.1 coordinate 129,114,939, forward strand.
ACCTCTCACAACATGCTTCTTAATCCTACATAGGTAGAGAAGCAAGCGGTTTAGATGGTTGATTCTGCAATCAATGGAATCAAAATGTTGGATCACAACTATACTCAACAATGGGACAAGTGCAGAGTTCCTATTGTTTCAAGAACTTGAGCATTTGATGTAGACTAGCTCTTACCTAGTCTCTCACCTCTCTCTCAAAACTACTGGCCTCCTCCACAAGTAGAAGTGAATAGTTGTTTGTTATGCAACACTTTATGAATACTATGATTGTTGATGATTCATCAAATATGGTATATAGACTAAAGTGCCTCTAACCACATGACTTCTCATGGAGAGTGGTTTAAAGAGATGAATAGTCCAAAGTCTCTAGGCTATGTGGAGATAGGGGATGCTGCAGCTCACCCCATTACTCATACAACATCATCACCCATAACATTCCGATGGTGTTGGAGGTGGTCCCAACTAAGCAACATCCCTATGCAATGAACCCTAAACTCACCAACGCAATCAATGAGGAAATCATAAAGCTTCTAAATGGTGGATTTATTTACAAAATCGAGCACATATACAAGATCTCCCCCATCATCATTGTGCAGAAGAAAAACAAAAAAAAAATAGAGTGTGCATAAATTACCAAAAAGTTAATGCAACAATGAAGAGAGACAAATATCCATTGCCTTATACTGAGTATATGTTGGAAAGGGTCACCAAAAGAAGGCCTATAGCTTCTTAGATGGGTTTTTAGGCTACAAGCAAGTGCAAGTTCATTCAAGTGATAAACATAACACAACATTTGCTACCAAATGGGATGTGTTGGCATGCATCATTATGCCCTTTGAACTAACCAACACTCATATCACCATTCAATAGTTAATGTACACAAATGTTAAAGACATACTCTAGAAATGGTTGGAAGTGTTCATGGATGACCTCTGTGTACATACCAACTATGTAGAACATCTTGAAAAGCTTAGAGCAATATTTAAATGGTGTAGACAATATGGTCTCTCTTTGAATCCCTTAAAGTGCCAATTCTGGGTCAAACATGGATGCATTCTTAGGCATATGGTGTCAAAGAATGGCATTACAATTGACTTCTCAAAAGTCAAAGTTATTGTTGAGTTGCCACCACCGATGAACTATAAGGGAGTTCAATGCTTCTCGACCACATGGGATATTACTGATGGTTTGTGCTAAACTATGCACTAATTGCTCGACCCCTGTACAAGCTGTTGATTGTTTTGTAGTGGACTAAGAAATGCAAACGTGCATATGAAATGCTAAAAAATGCTCTAATTATGCCATTGATTCTATGAACCCCAGAATGGAACATAACCTTCCATGTGCATGTTGATGCCATGAAGTTTGCTATGAGAATAGTGTTGTGCCAACTTGGCACGCACAAATTGGAAAATCCAGTAAGCTTCGCTAGCCGCTAGCTCATGAGTACTGATATGAATTCTTCTATAGTCAAGGCAAGTAGGGATGACAAATATGATGAAAAGGATGGTGTCTTGAGCCTAGAGCAACAACAATGGTTTGTGGTTGTCAGCTACACCAATCGAGAGTGGGGGAGCTAAAGTTTCACCTTTTGGGAATTTTAGATAAAGTGATTGAAAGCAGCAACATGACCAAGAAACTCATAGTAGAATGTGGGCTTGCCACTTGTGTCAAGGAAATGTGTAGACTAGCATAATTATTGGGATGCTTTACCTTCAATAAATCCTTCACACTAGAAGCCAAGATAGGAACAATCAATATTGGAGAAGAATTTAGAAGAAAAATTTGTCCCATAACCCTTATGCCAGAATTGATAGAGCTTGCCCTAGGCCTAAAGAAGAGAAAAGAAAAGTATGAACAAAAAAAATGGCAATGTCAGCGACCACATTGGTGGAATGAACACACGGGGTTGAATAATGACAGCTTGTTGTTCGATGCTGTTCAAGATGAAGATTTAAGAGTTACAGCCTAGACATTCCATTCCATGTTCAGCTATCACAAACCTGGTGCACTAGCTAGTAGGATTCCAAAAGGACTCATGGAAGACATATTGTCTGGGAGCATCACTAAGCAAAATCTAAATCTTTTTTGGATTGATAATATGGTGGAATCACTTACAAGGGCTAGGACAACACTACAAAAGACCAAGAACACTAACAAATGTGTAGACTAGGTTTTGCACAATAACTTATGGGTCTATACTTACTCAACTAGTATGCATCACCCTAGGAGCTCCTATTGCAAAAATCTTCACAATAGACCTGGTAATGAGTATAGAATTCAATCCCCTTGAAGAAAGTACAACCACTACAATCATAATCACCCTACTACGCAAGATAGAGAGCAAGCCATAAGAGGACAAGGCACAACAGGAACAGACATAGCAGAATGAGGAAAACGAAGAAGGGAAATGGAGGAGAAGGTTGATATGGCAATAGAAGACATGATAGAAGAGTCAATAAAAGAGAAAAGGACAAAATCATGATGGTCAAGGCAATAAAAATATGATCTTGCTCGAACTATAGTGGAAGCTTTGATGAATTTACAACAAGAGCAAGCAACATTCTTGAAGGAACATGAAGATCTATGTGTAGGAGGGAAGAGGAGTTGCATAGAAAGGAGGAAGATCTATGCATGAGGCAAGAGAAGCTAGCAAGGAAGACTAATGCATAGTTGGTAGGAGGAGGTGAAACCACCAGTAGTAGGGGAAAGTAAAAGTTGGTCAATGGAGGACAACCATAGCTATACTTAATGTTGACTACCCTTCAAACAATGCAAGCAGAGTTCCTGGAACTAAAGAAAGGGTGATTTATAGAGGAGGCTACCTCTAAAAAAGATGGGCAGCAACCAAATGACTCCACGGCTAGCTCTCACGAGCTAGGTGGTCAATTGGTATGTGCAGGAGGAAACCAGCCAGTGCTAGAGTAACTATGTGATGAGCTGAAAACTCGCTGAAGAAAGAGAAGGCCTAAGTACTTAGAGGCAACTCGAAATTACAATCTAGGTTGGATAAAGTACTAGAAACACACCAAGAGCTTTTGAAGCAAACCACAATTCAACAATAGGACCTCCACACTCAACTAGGAGCAATGATTTGGAAGAGGTAAAGCTATAAGTAAAAAAGTACAAAAGTAGGCTAAGGAGGCTAGAAAACAATTGGCAGATTCTATAGTGTAGATGGAACAAGAAAAGAACAAGGTAGCATAACTTACCAGAGAACTCGCAAGTATTTAGGAAGCCCATGCCCAAATATAAATCACCTTTACAAGCTTTCAAACCAACTTGGAGACTAGTCTCACAAAGGCAGCTGAAAAAGTGACCAAGGTCGCAAATCAAGCTCTCTTGGAGACCTTGTATTGCCTAGCTTTCTACTGATCTAGGTAGTGCCCTCTTGCAAGAAGGTCAATACAGAGAGGAGGTAGCTCTGTGCCTTACGGTGTGCACCTTATAGAACATGTAAGATATCACATGATTTTATAAGAAATGGTATTTTATTTAATAAAATTTACAATATTATATTTACAAAGGGGGTTTTTCAATTAGAATTTGAAAAAAATCGAATAAGTTTAGTAAAGTAAATGGGTCATTTTATGGCCTTATAGCATGTAAAGAAAGGGTATTTTTAAATATCCTTTGAACACATGTTATATAGATGACTTCTTATAGGTGTGCCCCTCAAGCTCTATGTAAGCATGTCCTCTTTGGCCACCAATGAATGTATCATGAGGTCATAACAACCACTACTGTGAAATTCCAAACAAACAATGTTGAGGAGCTTAAGGTCTAGTTGGGAGTGGCTACTGCAGCACTGGAAAAGTATGATTTTGGAGCAAAATTTAGGTTGTTGACCTATGAGCCTGCAATCAAAAGATTGATACCTCATCTTCGCTACACAGGGTATGATGAGCATAGATTGAAGGACATGGGGTTTTGGGTGCCTACTTCATCATCTTTGCTACACAAGGTATGATGAGCATAGATTGAAGGATATGGGGTTTTGGGTACCTACCTCATCATCATCAAGTGAAGGCCATCAACTATTGATAGAGAAAATGTGGGAGCCATCCTCAGTGATGACCCCTTGCAAGGATTCAACAAAGTTGTTAGATTATCATGTGCCACTAGAAGGAATTTGTGACGAGGTTCCAAATCCACAACAATCCATCGATGCCACCTTAGAGCAAAAATAAGCATATGAGAGGATTCGGAAGATATGGAAAGCTCAACCACAAAAAGCAACAAATGTCTCTTTAAATATACAAGTGACAAAAGAACAAGGGGAGAGCCCAAAAAGAACCTTTGTGCAGGTATAGTGAGAGGCAAGAACAAAGTGCCACAATTATATTTGATTAAGTGTATGAGGATTCTAAATTAAAGGGACACCTTCCCTTGAGAATAGTGTACCTACTCATTAAGACAAGGGAAGGATTAGCCCATGGGACGAGTAGGATATGGAAGCCCTCTAGAAAAGTTGTAAAGTTACATGCACTTGAAAGAAACAGTCAATACATTAAACAATGACAAATAGAAGCATTCCCAAGGAAGCCAAAAAGGTGCTACCCTATCCTAGAAAACGAGAGGATTGCTAGGGATGCCTACTACTATGCACATGAAGCACAATGAACTAATCCTACATACCGCCCATACCCTTGCAAACACAACAAGTATAGTGAGAAAGAGCATAGTAGGTACAATTTCCCTAAGATTCCTAACATTCGGGCCCATGAGTATGAGAATACATATATTTTCCAACCTAGGGACCTAATTTCCTCATTCACTAAGCTCATCATAGGAGATTCAAGAACTACCCTGATGCATTTTTCATCACTACTTATAATTACCTTCGGCTATTGATTACACTACTGCAACAACCACACATCCCTATGAGGATGGACTGCCGTCCCTCTTATTTAATGTGAATGTAGGAATTGACATAGCAGCCATGGTATGCCTATATCTTCGTGGCTACTTCTATTGAAATGTCGAGCTCTACTACATGAGCTAGCATCCACTATGTGCCTTGGTGATGTGGCAAGTTATTACTGAGGTGATTGACATGAGGATACACCAGTGATTCTACAACTGGACTACACCCACATTGTCCACCCTTGGTTATGGCACATTTATTGTGCCATCTCTTTTCTCCTTAGCAGGTTCACACTTAGTGACTGCGTGTACATACGTTGTGGTACTTTCATATTAGTCATTTATCATGATGTAGACTTAGTTATTTTGTATGGAAGAAGAAGAAGATTTCAAATCTATCTCTCTATGTTCTCAAGTCTCCATTGCTTTTGTATGTGTACTCTTGGGTTCTTTAACTCTCTCCCCTCTTGTTTGTTTTCATGGCATCAAAGTCATCCCATGGCTGCGAGGAGCTCAATTGAAGGCTGAGGTGAGAGCATTAGAGTAAAAATAAGTAAGCAAGCAACGTGTAAGAACCTCTTCCATCTTGCTCAATTTGCCTTGGATTATAGCCACAAGAGGCTCATGAAACTAGCAAGGCTACAATCTTTAATTGCAGTGAAACTTTGTCAATAACAAAAACAATATATATACTATAGACAAGTCCTTTAGGTCTTGTCCACTATCTTTTTTGGCATATGAGGTCATTTCGACCTCTGTTTTGGACTTGCAAGTGATCCTAATAGCAGTTTTTGGATATATTCCAATTTCAGTCATGTCGGCTATTTGCATATGCACAAGTTATAAATTTTAAATTTGTAAGATTTCAAGTGTTTGTTGGGTTGTAGATAGAGAAGGCATCTACATACAAATTGTAGATTGCAGTTATAGTTATGCAATGAGTGAATAAGGTTGTGTGCTTAGTTGTGCTACACTTGGTATCATCTTGCTTGCAGATTGCCGTTTTTTGCAAGGTTATCTGTTTTGTTAAAATATCTAACAATATGAATTAAATTGTCAGTGAGAAGCTTGATAAGATCATTTATCCTACATGGAAGTTCAAGATAACAAATTTTTTGAAGGGCAAAGGTGTTTGGAATTACATTGAAGTAGACATGGCAGTAGCATCTGAAGTTCCTATTATGTTATAATGTTGTAACTATAGAACGGGTAAAGGCTAGGAAAGATTGGGAGAAAACATAGAGTAAACTAATGCATTGATTGTATGTCAGTGTCATAGATAGCATGATGGGCTATTTGTAGAAATTTGATACACGTGCTCTTGCATGGAAGAATCTAGCAAGGCTACTTGAAGTAAACACTAAGGCCAAAAAGCTATGGTTCAAGTCAGAGCTAAACCAAGTGAAAAGAGGAACCTATCCATTAATGATTATGCATTGAAGATCAAGAGTATCATAAAAGCTCTTGGATCTATCAATGTGATTGTTGATGATGATGATGTTGTGTGTGCATGCTTAGATGGACTTGGAGATGAATACAAGAGCTTCATGTTATCTATGAATATGAGGGATGATATCTTGGAGCCCCAAGAGAGACACCAAGGAAAAGGGGTTTCTACTGTAAGAAAATCTATCTTGTAACATCAACAAGCTTTTGTTTCATTCTTTAAAGAACCACAACAAGGAAAAGAACAAATCTTCACACAACATCATAGTAGATATCTCCCACGGATTTGATAGAATCAACCATAATCTTCATCATCTTCATGAAATCCATCAAAATTAACAAGAACACAAAAGAATATACCACTTTTGAATGGAAATAATCACATAGTATTTATCTTCATTGTCTTCATAGTTCTCTTCTCTCTATCTCTCATTGAAAGATACATTGTTTTGATAGAATTGGCTATCTTTGACTCTCTCTTTCTCTCTCAATCAATAGCACATCATCTCCTTACTAGAATACTCAATAATCACTCACAATAATCCTCTCTTGGTCATGGATACCCCTTCCAAAAGGCATGGGAGGTATGAAAGGGCACCAAAGCCACTATAATGACTCTTCATAGCTCATCATTGTCACTTCACTTTAGTCTTCTCTTTAGTCTTCAACAGCTACTTCTTTCATTTGTTTTAGCTCTTTTGAACTTAGATTCATCCTTTCCAAAAGTGATAAAACTTTTCCAAAGTACACCCTCATATCACAGAACACTTACAGAAGTATACAGAGGATTAACAAAAGCTCTACAAAGGTTCAACAACTAAACAACAAACATTCAACTCAACTAAAACCAAATAAACCCATCATAAATCACTCAATAAGCTATCATACAACCTCAAAATTCATCATTCAATATCCCAAAACTCACTTACTCAAACAAAACAGAGCAAAATAGAAGAAAACAGAAGCTCAACAAGCTTAAACAAGATCATACAGAAGCTATCAGAACATCATCAAAACCTATCGCATCAATATATCTTCATAAAAAATATCATGAGCTATCAAAATCAATCCAAACCTATCCAAATCATTCCAAATAATTCTAAAATAAACCAAAAATCATACCAAATCAATTATTCAATCCACCAAAAACAACAAAAATCAATCAAAAATTTAGTCTTTTTTCACTCTCAAGATATCCCTAATATTCTAGACTTGATTTCTATATTGATATTTGAGGAAAAGAACCTTGGCTTGGATTCCTCTTCTTCTTAAAGAGTGAGTAAGTTTGAATATGTGTTTTACTCTACTAGTAGAGGTAGAGGTTGTGTGGCAAAGGCCAAGGTGGTGGTTGTGGTCAAAGTTATGATGCACAACAAAATAGAGGAGGACAGTCCTAAGGCAGGGGGAGTTGAAGAGTCCAAGTTGCAGATTATAATAGGCAATATAATTTTGGTGATAGTAGGAAGTACTGGCATTGCGGTAAAAACGGCTATATTTCTGCACAACAAAATAGAGGAAAACAGTCCTAAGGCAGGGGGAGTCAAAGAGTCCAAGTTGCAGATTATAATAGGTAACATAATTCTGGTGATAGTAGGAAGTACTGGCATTGCGGTAAAAAAGGCTACATTTCTAAAAACTACTTAAAAAAGAAGGCTAAAATTAGAAATTGAAAAAAGCAATTAGATAATTATGCATCTAGTAGTTAGCAAAAATAATGATGAGACAGAAGTCAACAATTGTTTGTTATGCATCACTTTATGAATACTATGACTATTGATGGTTCATTAAAGAATGATATATGGTATATAGAGCCTTCGGGCTATGTGGAGGCATGGGATGATATAGCTCACCCCATTACTCATGTTGGAAATGTCTCTTTGAGTATGCAAGATGGTAAAACTTACTTGGTTGATGTGCTACATGTACCAAATATTACAAAGAATTTGATTTTTATTGGTCAAATGGTAGAACATGGATTGTAGGTTTGGTTTACATATGATGGTTGTTATGTAAACTGTCTTAAAAATGATTGCAGGTTGATTGCAAAAGGGAAACATGTTGGTAGATTGTTTACTCTTCATGTAAGTCTTCCTAAAATGGATATTGCCATGTTTGCACAAGGTTCAGGTGTTGTGGTTGATATTGAAATATCGCATAAGAGAATCAATCATGTGAATGTGCAGCAACTGAAAGACATGCAATCCAAATAGATTGTAGATTGTTCACCCAAGTTTAAAGTTGATGGGATGTATAAAGTACATGAAGCATGTCAAATTGGAAAGCAAGCAAGGCATCCATTTCCACATGAAAAGCATATATGAATTTACTTTATGTGTGAGACAAGTGAGGTGTTCACTCACTTTAAAAGCTTTAAGGCTTTGAGAAGGAGACATGTTGCATATTAAATAACTAAGATCAAACAGAGAGGAAGAATATCTCTCCAATGAGTTTTCTGATATTTTGCATAAAAATGGTATACAGAGCTATGTACTTTGTAGCAAATGGAGTCACTAAGTGAAAAAAATGCATATTGCAAAGGTGGCTTATGCATTGATGTAAGAAAGAAACTTGTCTCATTGCTATTGGGCTAAAGTAGCTGCTAATGCTATATACATTATGAATAGGATACCCACTACTATTGTTGTTCATGAAACGACATCCGAAGAGAAATTTACACATAGAAAGCCACATTTGTTCCATCTAAAATTATTTGGATATATTGCTTATGCACATATTCTTGATGAGTTGATGTGTATTTGTGGAATATTCTCTTGAGCAAAAGGGATATAGATGTTATAACTTGTTACAAGTGAGCTGAGAGTTAGTAGGGATATTGTTTTTGATGATGAAGAAATGACTACACTTAAGGATAAATGATGTCTTTACTTGAAGGCAAGAAAGCTATTGGTTGCAAATGGTTTTACAAGGTGAAGCATAAGTCAAATGGATCTATTGAGCGGTGTAAGGCACGAGTAGTTGCCAAAGAATATGCACAAGCTCATGGTATTGATTATAAGGGGACTTTTGCTCCAATAGCTAAAATGGCCATTGTAAGGGCTTTCATAGCAATGGATGCATGAAAGGATTAGATCATGCATTAAATGGATGTAAAGAATGCCTTATTCTTGGGGGAGTTGCAAGAGGAAGTTTATGGGGAGCAACCACTTGGTTATGTAAATGAGAGTCATCCAAATTATGTATGTAGGCTTTGTAAGGCCTTGTATGGGCTAAAGCAAGTACCCAGGGCATGGCATGATTGGATTGTAGAGTGCCTTGTCAACATTGGATTTTGCAAAGCACATGTTGATCACTCACTCTATTATGTGAGAGAGATGCAAACATTGTGATCATTACTATATATGTGGATGATTTGATCATTGTGGGTGATAGTGAGATAGAGATTGACAATGTGAAGGGCCTCCTAAAGACTTAATTTGAGATGAAGGATTTGGGAGAGCTGTGCTATTTCCTTGGCATAGAGATAATCAAGACTTTAGAGGGTATATTGTTGTCACAGAGATAGTATGTGTTGGGTATGTTGAAGAAGTATGGTATGACTGATTGCAAGCTTATTTATATATCTTTGGATGTTAATGCTAAGCCTAATGCACATAAAGGTGACTTGATTGAGGATGTCATTATGTATCGGAAGATTGTGGGGGACACCCTTGTCTATTTAATGATCACTAGGCTAGACCTGAACTACATAGTTGGTTTGGAGAGTCAGCTTATGCAACTTCCACAGAAGCCACATTTAGATCCAATGTGGTGCATATTGTGCTATGTCAAGTCCACATTGGACTATGCCTTATTCTACAGTGCAGGTGTACCATTGGATTTGCATGGTTACATAGATATAGATTGGGATGGTAGTATTTTAGAGAAGAGGTCTACCATTGGTTTTATGTTTTCCTTTGGCAGTGCTGCTATTGCTTAGAGTAGCAAAAGAAAAATTTTATAGTTGCCTCATCTAGTATAGAGATTGAGTATAGAGGTGTTGCAATTATAGCATGTGAGGTAGCTTGGTTATACAAGCTACTTGGTGATTTAGGGGTACATGTAGACAAGAATGTTATCATCTAATATGATAACCTTAGTAGCATTCAATTGGCGAGGAACCCAATGTATCATGCACAAACCAAATACATAGAGGTCCACTACCATTTCATTCAGGAGCGGGTTCTAGCAGGTAATATTGACTTGGGTTATGTCAGTGCTCACAGAGGATCAAGCTGTTGACACTTTTACCAAGGCATTGGGAGCTAAGAAACTTCAATGCTTCAAGACTATGCTTGGAGTTTACAAGCTCATGTTGAGCTTGAGGGTAAGTGTTGAGATGTTGAGCTCTACATGAGTTGGCATCCACTATACACCTTGGTGATGTGGCATGATATTACTCATTGACATGTTAGGTGATTGACATGAGGATATGCCAGTGATTCTACAATTGAACTACACCCATGTAGTCTACCCTTATGGCACATTTATTGTACCACCTCTTCCTTCCTTAATGGATTTACACTTAGTGACCGCATGTACTTACGTGGTGGTACTTTCATATTAGTCTTTTATCATGTTGTAGACTTAGTTCTCTTTGTGTGGAAGAAGAAGAAAGAAGAAAACAAAGATTTCAGCCCTATCTCTCCTTATTCTTAGGTCTCTATTGCTTTCGTGTGTGCTCTTGGGTTATTCACCTCTCTCCCCTCATATAATGAAGTTCAATTTAGGTAGGAATATTGCACGATCACTACACGTAGGGGTCCTCAAGCTAGAACACTTGCCAAGTTTAATGCCCCTAGCCCTATCCCCACAACACACACTTGGGACTCATCAAGGATAGGATATCTCGGGTCACTTGGTAGATCTGTCTCCTTGAGCATCACACTCCACTTTCCTTTGCACCAAGTAGGTCAAGTGTGGGACAATATTTTGAGTTTACTTATAATTTGACTCAACTTCTAGTTGCATAGCTACAAGCACTAACCATAACACCTATGAGCTAGGTACACCTCTTGAGAGAGAGCACTAGCACATTTGTAGATACATCACAAATCAAGAAGGATCCCTCAATATTAGTGGCCTTATAACTCCCACTATCCATGACCTCATCCCATACCCCTACAAGTCCTTGCAAACGATAGATCAGTCTCTTGACCTTGTCTTGAGCAAGCAACATACAACCACATACCCTCAGCAACATCCAAAATCCTAAACATTGTTAATAATTGTGCCAACATTAATTGTCAAAGTGCTCCTCATAATAAGCCCATCCACGAGACATGCCATGAGACTAATATATATCCAGGGAGGGGATAATGGAAACCCTATCACAAATCATATACAAATGGAGAAGCAAGGGTATGCCTAATGAACAAAAAAAGATCATGGGTGGTAAGTGCACTTGGATCGGGGGCCTACAGAATAAGACCGCTATACAAGGATTGTGAGATGCACTTCAACTCGCAAGAGACTATAACAATGAGCAAGGTGGATGTGTGTCTATTATAATCTTGGTACTATTGGTTGTTGTTACTACTTGTGGGGTAGCTAGTAGTTTTGAGAGAGAGGTGAGATACTAGGTGAGACTAGTCTTCATCAAATGGTCAAACTCCTAAAACAATAGGAGCCCCGCACTTGTCCCATTACTGAGCATAGTTGTGACCCAACAGAGATATGCATGGTGATCTTTCACGAGGAGCCTTATATTATAGTATAGTCAAACCCAATGAGACAACCTGGTGCAACTACTGATGATGTAGTGTCCTAAGATCGATATGTTGTGTAGGATGATGATGTTGGATAGAGAGGATATGCCATTCAACCCCCATCACTAGTCTTGAGATACTCCACTATAGCTTCACATCCTCTTGGTCATTATGAGCCCTCTACAGACTATGCCATGGTGATAAACTCTATTGAGCCACTTACCTATGAGGAGTCTATACATAGAGGTGATTTCCCTTCTTAGAAGAGTGCCATGCAGTTTGAGTTTGATTTGTTGCAGAAAAATCATATGTGACTTAGTTTCCTTGCCTAATGGAAAGTATACATTGCCATCATGTGGATGTACAAGTTGAAGAGTATCCTTGGTTTCTCTAAGCCAACATATAAGGCTAGATTGGTTGCTAAGGGTTTTAAGTAAGAAAAGGGAGCTGACTTTGATGAGATATTATCCCTTTTGGTCAAGATGACTACCTTACGCTTGGTATTTTGGCCTTGGTTACTTGGTTGGATTTGGATCTTTATCATGGATGTTAAGATAACTTTTTTACATGGAGATATGTAGGAGGAAATTTATATACAACAACAATCTAAGGGCTTTGATGAAAAAGGCAAGGAACACATAGTGTGCAAATTGAAGATGAGTCGTTATGGGCTTAAGTAGGCACCTAGGAAATGGTACCATAAGTTTGATGCTTTCATGCATTCACAAGGATATTCTTGTAGTGATATGGATCCGTGTCTCTACACAAAGAAGGCCCATGATGGTAGCCCTTTCATCTTGGTGCTTTATGTTGATAACATGCTTATTGTTGTGGGAGTGCTCATGTTGAGTTGGATGCTTTAAAGACTTTGCTTAAGAAGAGCTTTGAGATGAAGGACATATGATAGGCCTCACACATTTTGTAGTTGGAGTTGTGGCACATTATATGGCTACACCTAGGAGGCAACACATGGGACATTGTGAAGGGTATCATGAGATACCTGAAAGGCACTATAGATATGTACATTTTCTATGGTAGCTAGGATACAGGAGTCTGGGGGTTACATGGACTTAGAGTATGTAGGACATGCAAACAGTAGGAAGTCCACCTCTGGGTATGCCTTTACCTTTGTTGGAGGTGTTATCTCTTAGATATCCAGGGTGCAAAAATGCACAGCCTTGATTACTACTGAGGTTGAGTACATTGTAGCCACAAAGGCTTGCAAGGAGGCCCTATGGTTAGACCACCTGATTGTAGATCGTGGTATGACTACAACTTCTACAATACATTCGGATTCGATGAGTGCAATTCATGTGGCTCATAATTTGATCTTCCATGTGAAGACAAAGCACATTAATGTGTGCTCTCACTTCATCAAAGAGATGGTAGAGGACAAGTCCATTGAGCTTGTCAAGATCCCTATAGATATAAATCTTGCAGATCTGCTCACTAAAAGTCTCCTAGTGAAATGTTATGTCTTCCTTAGAAAGATAATGGGTGTACGATCAAATCACGTACATTCTTCATCATGTGTACTTCTATGTACACTTTGTACTTTATTACTTTTTTTTTGTTTCTCCATGCTTAGGCACATTTGCCTTTAAGTGGGAGGTTTTGGGGATTAAAGGCCGCATGTACCTACTCGCTTATATTTACTTGCATATTGTACTGGCATACCTATACATTACAGGTGGCAAGTGCTCCATCACTGTCACTTTATTATTTATTCTTTTAGTGACAATAGAATAAGAGAAGGTAGGTCACACATTGTAAGTGTTGGAGTTCCCACATATTGGTCTCTCTTTTCTTTGCTTGAATCTATGTAGCTCTTGCTTCCACTTGTGCTTTCACTTTTACTCCACCTTTAATACTTTTTCCATTGACCTCTAGGTGGGCCAAAGATATCCAATGATGTAAATACAATTTTCCTATCCAACCACATTGTTCTCGTTTTATGTAAATCTATTGCCTTGAAAGATAGACCAAACAATGAATTGGGACAAACTATGAAAATATAAATTCTCTCTAATTTTCTTACAATCTTCTTTGAACTTTGAATATTTGGATTGAAGGCCTAGATGGTTCCATCATTGTATGTATGGGACTTGATTCACAAGCAAATTGAGATCAAGTATAGGGAGCTCTTTTAGCATTTTATATGCTTATGCACTTGCTAAAATGATGTATGTTGCAAATTAAAAAATAAATTCTTTTCTATAAAGAAAGATATAGGATAATTTGGGCAAACTAGGCTACCAAATTCTACATCCATGACACTAAATGTACTTGTAAGTGATTCTAGTGGTTGCCATTCCATACTTGTCAATGGAACCATCTTCACAAAGTTCTCACGATTAGTCTTAATTTCCTTCGTATGATAATAATATAAGTAAAGGACACAATTATAGTCTTATAATGAGGTCGAAAGCACTATTGCATAAAATGCAATAGGTGAAGCTTTTGGGAGAACATACAAATTTAATATTTACATGCAGGCTTTTATCATGTATTTTGAAGCTCACAATCTATCCTTTCTAATGAAAGTTTATATTTTCTCTTTTTTATTTGTTAAACTTGTGAGAATCTTTGCGAAAGGGGAGCATAGTTATCCAATCATGGAGCTTCAAGGTTCTTGGGCGTCATATATAATCCTCTCTTATATTGTAATGTCTACATGCCTATATAAGGTTGGATAATTGCCTAGAAGATGTAGATCCAAATGTTATATTTAATTGCACACGACATTGTCCGATTTGCCCATTCACTAACCTCATCATTAGTGAAAGTTAATCAAGCAACTTTTTTTTTGAGACTTAATTGTTAATACTAGCGTTTTGTGCGCGCTTTGCGGCTTCGCGGCAGCTTTGCTACCTCGAAGCGGCAAGCGAGTATCGCACGACAACTTCACTCAACAATCCATTTCTCATCCTTCTCTCTCCTCTTTTTCCTCTCTCTCTCTCTCCCCCCAAAAATTCCCTATGTCTAATTTTCTTTCTCTCTCTCTCTCTCTCTCTCTCTCTCTCTCTCTCTCTCTCTTTGTCTTCTATTTTAGTTTTTTTTTTCCTCTCCTGGTTCTCTCTCTCTCTCTCCTTTTTTTCTCTCCCCGCTTTTCTTCTCTCTCTCTCTCTCTCTCCTTTTATTCTCCCATCTCTGTCCTCTCTTTTCCTTTTCTCTCTCTCTCTCTCTCTCTCCTCTTTTTTCCTTTTTTCTTCTCCTCTCTCTCTCTCTCCTCTCTTTTCCTTCTCTCTTTCTTCTCTATTTTTTAAATTTTATATTTTCTCTCTCTACATGTTCTCTCTCTCTCTTCTTCTTCTTCTTTCACTTTCTTCCCCCCCCCAGTCTCTCTTAAAGTATGTAAATTTTATCTTTTCCTTATATAAAATTCTCTCTTTATGTTTATATTCTCTCTCTTCTCCTCTCTCTCTCTTTCTATCCCATTTTCTTCTTCTCCCCTTTCTCCTAATTTTTCTTTTTTTATTCTCTCTCTTTTAAATTTTATCTTTTTCTTCTCTCCTCTCTTTTAAATTTTATATTCTCTCTCTCTCTTCCCCCCTCTCTTCTCTCTCCCTTCCTCTCTCTCTCAAAAAATATTTAAATTTTAAAAAGACTTTTCTCTTTTCTCTTTTTCTCCACCTCTCTTCCTCTCTTCCTCTCTCTTCTTATTCTTCTTCTTCTCTCTCTCTCTCCCCCTCTCCTCTCATTTCCTTTTCTCTCCTCTTTTTTCTTTTTTTTCTTCTCTCTTTAAATTTTTTTCTTTTCTCTTTCTTTTAAATTTTATCTTTCCTTTCTCTATAATTCTCTTTGTGTTCAAATTCTCTCTCTTCTTCTTCTTATTTTCTCTCTCTATCTCTGTCCCCCTTTCTCTCTCTCTCTCAAATTTTATATTTCCTCTCTCTATAATTCTCTTTCTCTCTATTCTCTCCCTCTCCTCTTCTTTCTTTTTTGCTTTTTGTATATTTCTCTCTCTTTGTCTCTCTATTTTAATTAAAAAGAAAGGTTTTTTTCTTTTTTCTTTTCTCTTTCTTTTAAATTTTATCTTTCATTTCTCTATAATTCTTTCTCTTCTTCTTCTTATTTTCTCTCTCTCATTTTCTTCTCTCTGTCTCTCTCTCCCCCTCTCTCCTCTCTTTTCCTTTTTTTCTTTTTCTGTCTCGCTCTTTCTCTCTCTTAATCCCTCTCTCTCTCTCCCTCTCCTCTTCTTTCTTTTTTGCTCTTTGTATATTTCTCTCTTGCTCTCTCTCCTTATTTTAATTAAACAAAAAGTTTATATTAAAAAGTTTAATTTGAGAGAGAGAGAGAAAACCTAGGCCCTACACATGAGAAAGAGGAGGGAGGGGGAGAAGAAAAATGTTTAATTAAAAAAAGACTATTGTCTTTCCTCTTTCTCCCCCTTCTTTCTCCGTCTTCTTCTTTTTATCATTCTTCTTCTCCTCTCTCTCTCTTTTATTCTATCTCTTTCTCACAGTGTGTGAAAAACTATGTTCGAAAACTTTTGAAATGTTTAATTAAAAAAAGTTTAAATTAAAAAGTTTAATCTGAGAGAGAGAGAGAGAGAGAGAGAGATAGAAACTTTTGATTTAAAAAGAAGTTTGATTTAATTAAAGAAGAGAGAGAGAGAGAGAGAGAGAGAGAGAACCTAGGCCTTACACATGAGAGAGAGGGGGGAGGGGGAAGGAATTTAACTAAAAAGGGAATGGGGTTTTAATTAAAAAAAGGGAGGTGAGGAGGAGAGGCTTTAATGAAAAAAGGGAAGGAGAAGAGAAAATGAGTTATTGCACGTGAGAAAGAGAGGAGGGGAGGGGGTTTTGATTAAAGAAAGGAGATTTGGAAAAGGGAGTAGGTTCGAGAAGCCCTCTAGAGGTTCGGGCTTTCCGAACCTATAGCTAAAATAATATAGTAGTAAGATAATGGATGCATTAGTTTTATTGTAGGGATTCAATTATATGGATACTGTTGAGATATCGAGCTCCACTCGTGATATGCCAGGGTGACCGTTGTGCATTTATGTCACCGACTTGTCAGTTGCAGATGCGGTTGGTACACCGCCCATGAATAATAGCTAAATGACAGCTATCCTTATCTACTCTAATTCGTGGCTCAGTTAGTATGTCACCTTAGTTAGTTGAATTTGGTTTGAGACCCATATATAGGGTTCTTCTATTTCTATGTACTTGAGTTCATTTGGCTTACACAACTAAGAAGAGGAAAACTGTTTTCAACCTCCACTTGTATGTGTATTCCCCCATTGTGCAAGCAAGAAAGCTACAAGTGAGACTCCTTCCTTCTCTCCCACAATCTTGACATGGTATCAGAGCCTTGTTCATGGTAAGGAGCTCAAGAAAGCAAGCCTTCGCGGTGTTCTGGTAAGAGGACCAGTGTTGCTTTCATTCTTCTGTTTTGGGAGCAAGTCTCTACAGGTAGCACATCCGAAAAGTGCAAGAGTACATTATCTCAGGTTGAGACGCCCTTCGCGGTGAAGCAAGAGGGCAGTATATGCTGCGGGTAAGGGCTTTAGCCCTTGGTGACCCTGTTTTTTTTATTTGAGGCCATTTCGGGGCCTGTTTTGGAGGCGGAAGTTTTCTGTACGCACTCAGGTAAAGGCCCAGTTTTATGCTGTGCGACCACTGTTCTACAGGTCGGTGAAAAGTTATTGTAGAAATTATATCGTATGCCTGTGCGTAGAGACATTGGGAGTTACAGAATCATCCTTGTTGCTTGTTGATGCAAAATCGTCACTAGGAAGTGACTGTGTGGTCAAATACCACTTTCGTCAGTTTTGTAGATTTGCCCTTGTGAGGCTGAAGCTGTGTTCTTTGCAGTGACAGAATTTTTTGCAGTGTTCTGTAATGGCGTCTGATTCTCTTTCACAGATTGTCACTAAAAAGCTTGACAAGAACAATTTCCAAGCATGGAAGTTTAGAATGACAAATTTCCTTATGGGAAAAGGATATTGGGAATTTGTTGCAAGAAATGAAGAAGAACCAGTTCTTCCTGATGTTCCCAATCAACCAGTAAATGCAAGCATTTAAAGCATGGCATGAGAGAGCCAGGAAAGTTATGTACTGGCTGTCTATCAGCATTTCAGACGCTATGATTGTGCATATTCAAGATGCAAGTACGCCAAAGGAGGCATGGGATACTTTGTCAAAAATGTATAGCACAAATACACAAGCCAGGAAAATGCGGCTCAAGCAAGTGTTGCATAATGTGCAAAGAGAAAATATGAGCATCCATGACTACCACGTGAAGGTGAAGAAGATTACAGATGCACTTGCTTTCATTGGGTCGCCAATGGAAGATGATGATTTAGTTTCTGTGACCTTGAATGGTCTAGAAAAGGATTATGCACAGTTCCGAACATCCATTTCCGTCCATGAAAGATTTCCTGATTTTGAGAAGTTGATTGCTCTTCTAATTTCTGAGGAGCAGAGAAATGGTGGTGCATCTTCTTCAGGAGGAACCTCAAAAGAAGCTATCTTCTACTCAAATGCTGGAAGAGGTAAAGGCAGAGGTAGAGGAGGCCGATCTGGAGGCCGTGGTAGAAATCAGAATATGCAGCAAACTCAAGAAAACCAGTCCTATGGAGGAGGACGTGGTAACTCTAAAGGCAAGGGGAGCCAAAGAGGTCGTGGTGGATGGCAAAGAGGCCAAAATGCAAACAGCAATATTGAATGCTACTACTGTGGTAAAATGGGTCAGATGGCTAAGGACTGCTATAAAAAGCAGAATGACATCATGAATGGAAAATTGCAACAAGAGAATTATGCATCTTCTAGTAGACAGGGTGATTGACAGAAATGAGCATTTGTTTATGGTGCAGCACATGACCAAGAACCTAGTTTCTGTTGGTCAAATGGTTGAGCAGGGCTTACAGGTCAGATCTAACTCTCATGGATGCTTTGTTGAGGATATGAAAAATAAAGGTCGCTTGATAGCAAAAGGAAAGAAGAAGGGCAGAATGTTTACGTTGGATGCAGACATGTCTGAGTTGAGTGCAGCAATGTTTGCACATGGAACCGGTGTAGTTGCAGATATTGATATCTGGCATAAACGCATTGGTCATGTTAATATACAACGACTTAAATCAATGCAGACCCAAAATATTGTTGCAGGATTGCCTAAATTCAAGGTTGCAGAAATGTATAAGGTATATGAAGCCTGCCAATTTGGAAAACAGGCAAGGAAACCATTTCCTAGACATGTTCAAGAGAGTAAGAAGCCATTGGAATTAATCCACTCTGATGTATGGACTACTAAAGCTGCATCTCTTGGAGACTGTCATTATTTTGTCACTTTTATTGATGACTATAGCAAAAAAATTTGGGAGTATTTTATGAAAAAGAAAAGTGAAGTTTTTGGGCATTTCGAAATTCTTAAAGCTATGGTTGAAAAAGAAACAGGCCTGCAAATAAAATGCCTAAGGTCAGATGGAGAGGGAGAGTACCTCTCAAATGAGTTTGTAAGGTTCTTGCAGGAGCATGGCATAAAGCAGCAATATTCATGTAGTCATACCCCACAAAAAAATGGAATTGCAGAAAGAAAAAAGAGGCATATTGGAGAGGTATCTCGTGCCATGCTCAATGAAAAAGACCTATCAAAATTTTTTTGGGCTGAGGCAGTTGCTACAGCAGTCTACATAATGAATAGGACTCCCACTACAGCAATATATGGGATGACTCCAAAGGAGAGGTATACTGGTAGAAAACCAGATATTTCTCATTTGAATTTTTTTGGTTGCATTGCCTATGTTCATGTGCCAGATGAGTTGAGATCCAAGTTGGATCCAAAAGCTGAGAAGTGCATCTTTATTAGTTACTCTCTACAGCAGAAAGGGTATAGATGCTATAACCCTTCTACTCGTAAGTTTACAGTGAGCAGAGATGTTATTTTTTATGAGATGAGTAGCTGGTATAAACTAGTAAATGTGATTGATGATGTAGATGTACAGAATGGTAATGTTGCACAGAATTCACAGCAGCAGTCACAAAATATTAGTGAACCTGGAGTGTCCTCTAGCAGTGGTTCACATTCTTTGCCATGGACATGCAGATTGAGATCAGGAGAATCTTCTCAAAGCAATGCAGATAGTGATATTCAGGTATCACGAAAAGGAAAAGAGAAGGTAGATTAGCCTATGTTTGATGTGAATGCAGGTCACTCTTATGTGGATGGTGAATCCAGTGGCTCAGAACAGAGCATTGATGATGAGTTGGGTATTCCTTCTATTGTTATACCTGGAGTAAGGAAGACCAGGGATGTTTTGAGAGCATCTGGGAGTGAACCTACTTTGCGCAGGTCTACCAGAGCTAGGTATCCTGTGGATAGGCTGAAATATGATGGATTTACAGCCATTCACTATGCCTATATGGTCAAAGTGATACAGGAACCAGAACCCACTTCTTTTGAGCAAGCCATGGGAAAAGAAAAATGGGAGAAAGCCATGGATGAAGAAATGGATGCCTTGGAAGTAAATGCTACATGGGAATTGGTACCTTTGCCTAAAGGTAAGA
This sequence comes from Lygodium microphyllum, assembly GCF_053477565.2. Taxonomy (NCBI): domain Eukaryota; kingdom Viridiplantae; phylum Streptophyta; class Polypodiopsida; order Schizaeales; family Lygodiaceae; genus Lygodium; species Lygodium microphyllum. The sequence goes on from NC_141143.1 coordinate 129,135,466, forward strand.
ATGCAATTGGCTGTAAGTGGGTTTATAAGGTGAAGCACAATGCAGATGGTTCTGTGAACAGATACAATGCAAGATTAGTAGTCAAGGGGTATGCACAAAGATATGGCATTGATTATGAAGAAACATTCAGTCCGGTTGCAAGGATGGCAACCGTAAGAGCAGTCATTGCTATGGTTGCATCAAAGGAATGGTCTTTACATCAGATGGATGTAAAGAATGCCTTCTTGCATGGTGATTTGCAAGAAGAGGTATATATGGAGCAACCACCAGGTTATGTGCATGCTGTTCATCCTGAGTTTGTTTGTAGGTTGAAGAAAGCCTTGTATGGCTTGAAGCAAGCACCTAGAGCATGGTCTGACAAGATATGACAATATCTTGTCACTATTGGCTTTCAGATTTCCAAGGCAGATTTCTCACTTTATGTGAGAAAAATAGAGAAATGTATTATGCTACTTGTCATTTATGTTGATGATTTGATTATGACAGGTGACAGTGATGAAGATATCCTTCATGTGAAAATGCTATTGAAGCACAAGTTTGAGATGAAGGATTTGGGAGAGCTGCGTTATTTCTTGGGCATTGAGGTGATTAGATCACCAAGTGGGATACGGCTCTTGCAGAGGCAATATGGATTGGACATGCTGTCCAATATATGGGATGACAGGCTGTAAGCCTATTTCAGTTCCTTTGGAGCATAATGTGAAGCTGAGCGCAGATGCATGTGAGCTTCTGGAAGACCCTACTATGTACAGACACATAGTAGGAAGTTTGATTTATATGACTATTACCAGGCCAGATTTGAGCTATGCTGTTGGATTGGTAAGTCAGTTTATGCAGGCTCCAAGGAAACTGCATTTAGATGCGGCTAGACGCATTCTTAGGTATGTGAAGTCCACATTGCAGTATGGACTACTTTATGAGACTGGGGTTCAGATACAGTTGTATGGATACACTGATGCTGATTGGGCTGGTAGTATTTCTGATAGACGATCTACCAGTGGATATGTGTTCTCTTTTGGGAGTGCTGCAGTCACTTGGAGCAGCAAGAAACAGCCTACAGTTGCCTTGTCAAGCACAGAGGCTGAGTACAGGGGCGCAGCAATGGCTGCATGTGAGGTAGCTTGGTTGCATAAGCTACTTTATGATATGCATTAGCCTACAGATGGGCCAGTTGTCATTTATTGTGACAACATGAGCAGTATACACTTGGCAAATAACCCAGTCTATCATGCTAGAACAAAGCACATTGAGGTGCATTATCACTATGTGCGAGAGAGGGTTTTACTAGGTCTTATTGATCTAGTTTATGTCAGCACAGAGGATCAGGTAGCTGACATATTTACGAAGGCATTGGGCGCAGAGAAGTTGCGCAAGTTCAGAGACTTGCTTGGTGTGCAGGAATTGGGATTGAGCTCGAGGGGGAGTGTTGAGATATCGAGCTCCACTCGTGATATGCCAGGGTGACCGTTGTGCATTTATATCACCGACTTGTCAGTTGCAGATGCGGTTGGTACACCGCCCATGAATAATAGCTAGATGACAGCTATTCTTATCTACTCTAGTTCGTGCTCAGTTAGTATGCCGCCTTGGTTAGTTGAATTTGGTTTTAGACCCATACATAGGGTTCTTCTATTTCTATGTACTTGAGTTCTTTTGGCTTACACAACTAAGAAGAGGAAAACTATTTTCAGCCTCCACCTGTGTGTGTATCCCCCCATTGTGCAAGCAAGAAAGCTACAAGTGAGACTCCTTCATTCTCTCCCACAATCTTGACAGATACATGCAATGTTTAGCCAATATACTTGAAGAAAATCTCCCCAAGTTAGGTTACAAAATTTAACAAGGAAATGATGTTGGGTTTATAAGTGATGAAGCGGTCTTAATGAAAAATCTTAATTGTGGATGCATTTTTGGATTGGTTTTTGATAGAAATTAATGCAAGTACATATTGAACCATCATTGCACATATTGTTTTGTTCTTTGAGAGAGAGAGAGAGAGAGAGAGAGAGAGAGAGAGAGAGAGAGAGAGAGAGAGAGAGTTTTGTGTAGTACGAATAATCTAAAGATGCCTTAAGGCATATCCCACATTCCAAGTTTTGAATTTGGCATATACCTTATCTCACATCCAAGCTTGGAAGTTAGAAACATTTGTATTAACCATTCCACCACCATATGACATAAAGGAGTCAAAATAGTTGGTGCATGGTGTTCTTATAATGATATCATATCTTCTATTTTTTTTGTTTTGTCATGGAGGTGGTTCCACATACACACATATGCAATCCATTTTTTTCGTAAATAGCTAATCACAAGATGCCTTAAGGCATTACCATATTTCAAGTTCTTAACCTTTGTAGATGAGAGAGAGAGAGAGAGAGAGAGAGAGAGAGAGAGAGAGTGTGTGTGTGTGTGTGTGTAGTATAGTTGGTTAAGTTGAAAGCGTGGTAACTAGAAGGTCTCGGGTTCAACTCCTACATTTGGCACAATCAAAGGGTTAATAAAATAAGTGGCTTACCACTAGAGTGGAGAGAGAGAGAGGGTGTGTGTGTGAGAACAAACTGCAAAGGCAGGGAACACATGCTTTTGGGTGAAGATCAGCAAAGGTCACGTGAATAGCCTCTAAGGAGATCTTGATAAGAGGGTATCTGTATAATGTGATTCCCAAAAAGCAGCCCCCAGTGACGTGTCTACACGTGATTGGAAAGCACTTTATCCACGTGGAAGCGTTCAAACCGCAAACCCAGGGATGTCACGTGAAACAAGGAAATGTGACGTGGATGTGGACGCAGGCGAAAAAAAAGAAATGAAAAATCCACGTGGCAACGGAACACGAAGGGGGACGTCCTGTTGCATATACAAAATAATAAAATATTGCTAATATCTCCCTCCTGTTTCTTCTGCTTCCTCGTGGCCCCCCCCTCTCTCTCTCTCTCTCTCCACACACACACACACTCTCTCTCTCTCTCTCTCTCTCTGTGGTTTTGAACTGCAGACATACGCACTTGCCTATCTTATCCAGTATTGCAAGTGCTGCAAGCTTCCATGGCGCTTCTGTCTCGAGCTTCGTTGTTTTCTCCTCTCTCGTCTTCTTCTTCTTCTTCTTCTTCTTCTTCTTCTTCTCGATCGATTGCCCGCCCCATCCCCTCCCTGTCCTGGCAAAATGCCGCTCACCTCGGCCTCCAATTGGTCCTATCTTCCTCGCCAGATGCCTCCGCTCCTCGACGATCGCAGTTGTCCATCACACGGGCCAGCTCCCCGGCTGCCATTGCCGAATCAGAAGGCTTTCAGGTAAGCAACCTGCCTCCCTGTGGCATTGCACAGTTTTCGCCGTCCTAAGAAAGCTGATCGTATTGGGGGAATTCAATGTTCTTCATTGAATTTTCATGTAAAGTTTGTTTGATGTGGTTTTTCGTTCTTATTATCTCCATTTTAACTTAATGCCAGTGCGAAAATCGAGAGAGATGCATAAGAATGGAAGGATCACATCTCTTCTCATTTCGTTTCTACAAAGTGGTATTTGGAATCACAAGGAGAGTATATATACATGCCTTTCCTTTGGCAGGTTACAGCATTACCTACAAAGCCGATTGAAGGCCAGAAGACTGGTACAAGTGGACTCCGTAAGAAGGTAAACCTTTGTGTCAGTATAAATTGGTAGGCTATCACAAATCAGGCGCTTGATTTAAATTAAAGGTCTGAAGATTAAGAACTTGGTACAATGCAGGTCAAAGTATTTATGGAGCCCAATTATCTTGCAAACTGGATACAGGTTTGCAGGCTCTCCCTGGAGTCAATATGTGACACGTGGATATACTCCAAAATGGAGATTTCACAATTTATGTAAAACAACATTTTTCTTTTGAACAGGCACTGTTTGATTCTTTGCCTCTGGAAGATTACAAAGGAGGTACATTGGTTCTCGGAGGTGATGGCAGATATTTCAACAAAGAGGCTTCACAGGTCCATTTCTGAGCTTGTAACAAGCAGTTTCATAGGTCGTTTGATGCTACTGGCTCTATGGCTTTGATTTGCAATCTCAAACTGTTCTTGATATGTCCTGTACCAGATCATTATAAAGATTGCTGCTGGAAATGGTGTTGGAAAAATACTTGTGGGCAGGTGTGGTCCTATCTGTAATTAGATTGACATGGGTGACTATAAGAATCCTTCAAACTAAGACTGAATACTGTGGTGTGATGACAGATTTATATGTCATCACAGTCAATATGTGGGAAACAGCATATTTTTCGAGGGTTAAAGCGTCAAGCATGTGACTCTTTTTGACATGTTTGCAGGGATGGAATGATTTCAACACCAGCAGTTTCAGCAATAATACGGAAGAGAATGGTCCCTCTATTACTACTTTCTTGCAAAGCATCAATCACATCATTATGGAGCAAGGGCTTATTCATACCAATTTATCTCTATGCAGGCAAATGGAGGGTTTATCATGAGTGCAAGTCACAATCCTGGGGGTCCAAAATATGACTGGGGTATCAAGGTACATGTCAAATACACATTCTTTTTTAACTGGTCAACTAGTTTAAATCAATTTCCTAACAGTCAAGTTGTACTGGATTTGCTATAAGTATTTTTAATCCCATGATATTAGGGGTAACATTACATGTTTAGGGGTCATTAGGGAGAAATTAAGCACTAGTTGTGGAAGTGATAACCATAGAGGACAGACCATAGATTCAGCAATATAGTCTATTTCTATGCTGCCGAAAGCATATATGGGGTAAATCAGACCTTTTGCCGTGTGTTTTGACATATGTCGAGTGAAATTTAAATAGTGGCTTCATCAACAGAATTTCTAGACAACAGAGATAGAGAAGCAAGGCACTAAGGTGAGAAGGGCCCATGCCCATCAAAAGAAACAGACAACCATCTTCTCCTTGGATCTCTCAATTTTAATGTTGGAGCTGCTCTACCAAAATTCTCAATAATGCAAATGATCTCAGAGAGACAAGCCTAATGAAAAAGATCCTCCATGGATTAGCTCTGCCTTTCACAATAGAGGTCTTCTGTAGAAGCCTTGAATCCCTGACAGGCTGAAAACTCTTCAAAGACAGAATATAAAATACACCTTACAGCTGATTAGCATCTTTAAACAGCCCCAAAACACGCTTAATTAATGTAAAACACAAAATTGGTGTGCGGTTTGAGAAACTTTTAGTGGTCCCCCAAAACCTAATTTTTTGGGGCACCCTTCAACCTCTATAAATAGACAAGCTGCCTACCATTCAGCCTCATCCTTTTGTGCAGGTTTCTCACTCTACCGTGCAAATTTTAGGCATTAGCCACCTACCATCTGCTGTTCGGCCATCAGTGACTGCAGTCCATCACTACCTAGCCCTAGGTGGCGGCCTGTTTTCAGCCATCATCTTGTTGTTTGGAGGTCTCCATCTGCTGTGTCATCATAGCACATGATCAGCCTGCGTTTTAAGCTTCTGGTGCTAGTGGACAGGTTACTACCATCTATCCCATTGGGCGATTGTTGTAGTATTTGTGTTTTTACTATCAAGCAGGCTGCCTACATCAACACACACCTCTCTTGTTGTCACCTAACAGTTCTTTGCCCCGGATGATCAGTTTTCAGCCTTCTTTGGTGGTTCACTACTGCGTTTATATGAGATTTTAGCCTCTGACTGCTGTGTTTTGGTGACCATCCTATTGCCCTTCATTATTCAGCACTCTCTCATCTTTGATTGGTAGTTACAACACTTGGGATTTGTCTTCGGTGGACGTCACACTCCGACACTCCATTGCTCTACCCTTGGGCATTCTATACACTCTTACATTCATTCACTTTAGAGCTTTTTCACTTTGTGTTTGTCTCTGTGCTTGAGTTTTGAGTTTTGCATTTGTGTTTTGTGTTTTGCGTTTAGGGTTTGAGTTTTACTTGTCACTGTTTGAGTCTGTGTGTTTCAGTCTTGGTTGTATATGCTCTGTTTTTTGAGTGCAAACCCTGGCATATCTTCATATGGCATGAGAGCCGGTGCTCTTCTAAAGAGTATCTTGCGGTGATGATAGAGGCTAGTTTTTGCGCTAGACTCACACGTGACTCAATTTTGACTCGTAATGTCTTAGGTATCTGTTTCTACGGATCCTATGATGCCCTACTAGGCTTCTCTACTTGAGAGTGACCTCCAAGCTATTTATATAGTCTCACTGTGGGCTAGGGTTAGGGTTTCCCTTTCCCTTTAGTTAATTCACACCTCACATTTCCTTATGCACCCTTGTTTACTTAGGGTTCCCATGCTATACTTTCAACACCCCCCCTCAAAGCCAAGGTGGCATTGGATTACATAGTATGTAAATGGTTTCCTCTCTCAATGAATCAGTTTTTATAAAATAGGCTATAAGGATGTTTATAAAAAGATGATACAATAGATACTAGAAAAGTCGGTCCATTAAGTGCTTTGAAAACATAATTGACCTCCGATTCTTTGGGTACTTCAGGAGAGATTGGACATTTACTAGTGATATGCCCGGTTTGTTTACATTTTGTGAGAGAGGACAGGATCGAAGCTCAACATAGAAAAACAGTAGACAGTAGAGAGTGAAGCACGACACCTAATGCAATTGACTGAAAGAGTGTAAACTCAAAGTACAAGGTACAACCCTTAAGCCTTAGGGTTGTAGAGGGGTGTTCACACTTGAAACATGGTAAGTGCCCGTAAGTGTGTGTCATAAGCACATACGAAATAATACCATAAGTCGGGGGGAAAAAACCTCTCCTATCGAGAGTAAAAAGTGCCCCAGTGTCCTATTGATCACCGACACTTCTATGTGAGCGCAGGTGTAAGTGAGGCGTGAGTGAAATATCTAACAAACCCCCCCTGGAGTGAAGAGTGATCAAGAGTACAAGGATCATCCATCACCAAAGGAGATAAAATTTAAAGCATGGCGAAACGCTTCAAATTTTTCATGAGGAAGAGCTTTGGTGAAGATGTTTGCCACATTACTGGTGGTAGGACAATAGACAAGGCTGATATCACCTGCATGTAGCCTCTCTCTGACAAAGTGGATAATGTATCTCAATGTGTTTCGTGTGTGCATGAAACACTGGGTTCCATGCCACTACAATGGCACTCTGAGTGTCAGTGAACAAAGGAGTAGACTTAATTGATACATCCAGATCAGCTAGCAAGTGTCTAATCCATACGCATTCAACTGTGGTAGTGAAAGCTGCCTTGTATTCAGCTTCACATGACGATGTGGCAACAATGGACTGCTTCTTGCTAAGCCAAGATATGCAAGACGAGCCAAGATAGAAACAATTGCCACTAGTGGAGTGACGTGAATCATAATCACCAGCCCAATCAGAATCACTGTAAGAATGTAACTGCAATGGTCCCCCCTTGGCATAAAGCAATTCAAGAGATCTAGTATCCTGCAAGTAACGGAAGACACGCTTAACAGCTTGCCAATGTGACATGCATGGCTGATGCTTATATCTGCTCAGGGCTGAAACTGCAAACTATATGTCTGGCCTAGTGTTGCATAAGTAAATAAGACATCCAACTGTTGGAGCATGTGTGTATATCAAACAAATCATTGTCATCATGTAATGATAATTTAAGTCCAGGTTTCATTGGTATACAAATTGGCTTGCAATCTTGTAAGCCAAACTTCTCAAGAAGTTTACCAATGTATTTTGACTGTGATAACCCAATACCTCTAGCATCATGTATAAACTGAATGCCCAAGTAATAATGCAAAGACCCCAAGTCTGACATGTCAAAAGTTTGCTGCAAATTTTGTTTAAATGTTGAAATTTGTAAGCAAGAGATCATAAATATAAAGACAAATGATCAGCATGGATTCCCCCCTCTTTACATATGTAAAGGGTAGACTCAGATGAGTTGTTTAAGAACCCTTGGCTAAGCAAGAAAGTATCTATCTTTGCATACCAAGCTCTAGGAGCTTATTTCAAACCATGCAAAGCTTTTTTTAGCTTGCAGACCAAGTGTTCCAAGCCCTCAGCTGCAAAACCAATGGGCTGCTGTACATATACTTTCTCATGAAGTTCCCCATGTAAAAATGCAGTTTTAATATCCGATTGATGCACAATCCATCAATAATGAGCAGCCAAAGCAACCATAGACCTGATGGTCATCTTACGGGAAGTAGGAGCAAATGTCTCCTCATAGTTAATGCCTTTTTTCTGTGCATAGCCTTTAGCTACAAGCCTTGCCTTGTATTTGTCAATGGATCCATTTGCATTCCGTTTCAGCTTGTAGATCCATTTTGTTCCAATGGCTTTCTTCCCAAATGGCAAAGACACCAAATCCCATGTTTGATTCTTAGTGATAGAATCCAATTCAGCTTTCATTGTTGCCATCCAATGCACACTTGGTTGTGCATCCTCAAAACATTCAGGCTCTTCTTCATCAAGGGTGCTTACTGCTATAACAAACTCCATGGTATGTGTAGTATCATGCATACGAGCTTGCCTTCTAGTACGACCAGCCATGGGTGCATCCAGATGACTATCTTTCATAGTCTGTAAATACCATCTAGGCATTTGTCTTGCCTCCTGGCTGTGCATAAGCTCTTGCTGAATTTCAGTTTCAGCACTTTGCTGAATATTCAGATCAGCCAATGGCTGATTTTTTGCATTTTCCAAAGGAGTAGCTGGCTGAACATTGAGTTCACTTGCTGAAACTCCAGTTGAATCACCAAATGTAATGGGCTGCAGCCCTTCAAATACATCACGGGCAGCCTGATGTGTGTCTAAACTAGCCAGGGACAATTCTGATTTTTCATCAAATAGTACATCCCTACTGTCAAACACCTTTTTCGAAATAGGATCATAGAGTTTGTAGCCTTTGCTCTCACTCCTATATCCCATAAAAATGCATTTAACAGCCTTGTTATCCAACTTTTTCCTGAGTACCTTTGGAATATGTGCGTATGCAAGGCACCCAAAGGTACGAAAGTGTCCAACAAAAGGTTTCCGAGTATTCCAAGCCCCAAAAGGTGTAATTTTCTTCAAAGCTTTGGTGGGAAACTCAACAAAAGCTTGTATGGGTTGAAATAGGTACCACATGAATGGTATTATAAGTTTGATACATTCATGCAATCTCAAGGATTTAAGAGAAGTCAAGTGGATCACTGCTTCTTGTATACCAAGAAGGCAGTAAATTGCAACCTTATTGTATTGATTGTGTATGTGGATGACATGTTGATTGGTGGTAGGAATGTTCATGTGTTAAATACCTTGAAACAAAACCTACATAGTAGCTTTGATATATAGGATCTTGGTGAAGCAAATCATACTCTTGGCATGTGTATACTCAAGGACAGATCAAAAGGTCTTCTTTATTTGTCACAACAGGAGTATGTATCCAAGATCCTGCAGTGTTTCAATATGGAGGGAGGGAAAACAATTGGTGTATCATTGCCTCCATATGTGAAACTCAGTGCAGAGGGCAGCCCTACATTTGATGATAAAAAGGCTAAAATGGCCAAGATCCCATATGCTTCAACGGTGGGCAGCTTGATGTATGCTATGGTTGTTACACATCCTGACATAGCATTTGTGGTGGGAGTGGTTAGCAGGTACATGGCACATCCTAGTAGAAAGCATTGGGAAGCAGTGGAAGGTATCATGAGATATCTTAAGGATTTGTGCATCTACTTTGGAAAGCAAAAGGCATTTGTCATCCACTTTATAGATGCATACTATATTGGTCATAGTGATTGCAGGAGGTCTGCTTTAGGGTATATCTATTCAAAACATGACAAGCACATATGATGGCTTCCATCCAGAAACTGCGAGGCAAGCTCTTTGCCTTCAGCATACATTTGGCCATCTCTACGAGTGACTGATTCTTTCTCTCTGCAACCCCATTCTGCTGTGGAGTATAAGTAGTAGTGTGCTGATGGACAGTGCCCTTTTGCTTCAAAAAGGAATTCAGCATAAAGGACCTGTATTCCCCTCCTCGGTCCGAACGGAGAGTCTTAATTTTACAACCAGACTGGTTTTCAACAAGTGCAATAAAAGCCAAGAATGCATCATACGCTTCTGACTTTTCAATCAAAAGAGTAGACCCAGCAAAATCGAGTAAAGTCATCAATAAAAGTCACAAAATAGTAACATCCTCCCAATGACTTTGTCTGCATAGGTCCACATGCATTTAAATGCACTAACTGCAACATGGTTGTTACTCGAAAAGCAACATCACGGGGAAACGAAAAACGATGCATTTTTCCCAAAATACATCCTTCACACAAGTGCTCAGGAGGTCTCTCCAGTAGAGGTAATCTATCTAGCATCTGCGTACGTTGTAAGAGCATCAAGCTGCCAAAGTTTACATGCCCCATCCTAGCATGCCATAACTCTGCCTGTATCATTGCAAGAGTAAGAGTGGATGTCAAATACGTTGACTGATCAACATCAAACTCGTATAACCCATGACATAAAGTGCCTGTCAAGACCAAAGTCATGTTTTCTTTTTCTCTCACCATGCATTGGTCATCATCAAATGTGACCTGCAATCCACAACGTGCCAAAGAAGAGATAGAGAATAATTTTTTTTAATGCATGGTACAAATAAAGTATATTGTAGGCGGAGAATAGAGCCATTAATGTCTGTGAGCACAATCTCCCCAATACCTCTAACAGGGTATGATGCATTGTTTGCACACTGTATAGACTCGCCAACTGGAGCTGCATGAGCAGATACAAATAAATCTCTGTGAGATGTAATATGCCTAGAAGCACCATTGTAAAAAAACCAAGTGCCTGCATCCTTAGTTAGAGCTGAATGCTCGATCTGCCCAAGAGGTGTCATAACTGCATGTGTAAAAACAATAGTCCCTATCTGCAACAAAGGACGTGGACTCAGTAGCAGTGGAAGGAGCATTAGAAACATACATTCTTGACTCCTTTTTCTTCTCTTTGGCAATGCGTTTTTTTCACTCAGTGATGTAGTGGCCTGGCTTCTTGCAATAATGGCATTTGTCCTTTTTGGCTTGCGTGCCCCCTTGTTTTTTGTTTACCTGTGATGTGCCAAAAGTCCCAGAACTCTGCGGAGCATTCTTCACTTGGCTACCTTTGCCCTTTTGTCTAGCCATAAAAGCCTGCTTAGAGGCTATAGCATCCATACCGCTATTCCTCCGTGTTTGCTCCTCCTCTAGAAGCAAATTGACTAACTGAAGAAAAGTGATTGGCTGCACGGAAATCCTCATGGTGAGGTTTAAGGCCGTATGAAAAGCCAAATACGAAGGAGGTAATGAGTCCAAAGTGGTAGATATCATTTGTGCATCCGAATAGTACTTATCAACATTCATGAGTTGCTCTCGCAAGTCCTGAATTTTGTTCAAGTGATCCTGAATAGAATGACCTTCATCCATTTTCAATATCTCTAGCTCTTTCCTTAAGAAAGAGATGCGAGTCTCATTCTTGCTTGCAAACATCTGCTCCAAAGTTAGCCAAGCTTCTCGTGAAGAAGCTATTGAACGAATGTGGGGGATGATTGATGGCTGAACTGCCAATGCAATTAGCGACGAAGCTTGTGCATCCCATGTATCCCATGTATCCCATGCTTTTTGAGGTGCTGTTCTTTGGGGAAGTGGTTGAAGTGGAGTAGGCTGAGGTGTCCATGGTATACGTCCTCCTGGAGGAGTAGTTGGAGCCACAACTCCAGGTCGAGCTTCTTCTCCACTGACATAATCCCAAAGATTTTTGGCCACAAGCACATTCTTCATCATGAAGGACCAAAGTGAATAGTTATTTCCATCCAATCTGTCCTCCTTGGATACATAGGTGAAAACATCTCCTTGATTTGCCATGATTTTCAATTACCAAAAAATGCAAAAGAGCAATGTCGAAGCAGGACTACACTGGAAATTTGAAAATTTTCAGAAATTGCAGGAAATAACTTTCTGCAATTAGTGTACAGAGGTACAATCTTTCAAAACTGTCTGTTATGCAGGCAGTCCAATGTGCAATCAGTGTTCAGCAACATTGTACCAGCGAAATCCCCAAAATTTCTTGCCTTGGGTTTGTCAAAACAGTCTGTCTGTGACTGTGACTGCAGTGCGTATGCCAATGTTCCCAAAAAACATAAAAGCCCCAAAATTTGTGATGAATGTGCCTAGAAATTTGCATCAACCGTGTCCTTGACATATATCCTGAATTTTGTGCTTGTGGCATTGGAACCCCTGCTTCCAGGAATTGCAAGAAATTAAAAAAAAAAACCAAAAAATTACGGGTTTGAGCTGGTGGTGATTGGGCGAGCTAGAGCTGGCGACACTTTTCACATGTTGTGGGCGGCAGATATCAGACAGGCGGTTCTCAGGCGTGGAGTTGTAGAGTCAATGCTGCACATAGATGGGTGGCGTTGGCCACAGGCAGGCGGCGCAGTAGGCAGAAGTGGCGCAACACCATAGGGGCATTTGGAGACTGGTGAGCAGGTGCACAAGGCTGGAGCGGCGTGGTCAAACAGGAATGGCTGAGCAGGCAAGGGCCTAGGCAAAGTCTTGGCGAGAGGGAGAAGACTGGCGCTATTCTAGGCGGGCGTAGGTCACATGGTAGGAAGCTGTAGGGGCGAGGTTAGACAGCTCCAGGAAGTAGGTCGAGCTGCTGCGGGTTGTGGTGAATCTGACGGGGGGGGCAAAGTTGGATTGAGCCAGAAGCTCCCAAAGGCTGAGCAGAGCTGAGCTGAATGGAACCTCAGCTGAACAGAGCTGATGCTTTGATACCAAATGTGAGGGAGGACAGGATCGAAGCTCATCACAGAAAAATAGTAGACAGTAGAGAGTGAAGCACGACACCCAATGCAATTGATTGAAAGAGTGTAAACTCAAAGTACAAGGTACAACCCTTAAACCTTAGGGTTGTAGGGGGGTATTCACACCCGAACACGGTAAGTGCCCGTAAGTGTGTGTCATAAGCACATACAAAATAACACCATTAGTTTAGGGGAAAAAACCTCTCCTACCGAGAGTTAAAAGTGCCCCAGTTTCCTACTGATCTGACACTCCTATGTGAGCGTAGGCATAAGTGATGCGTGAGTGAAATACCCAACACATTTGTTGCACTTCATCTTATTGGTTTATTTTTTCTAGCAGCTGCTTACAATGTCATTTTTTATTGCAAAAGGAACATTATTAGTCACAGTATGAACTAAGAGTTGGTTTGTTGAGGTATATGCTGAGCCAGTGCTGCCTTCCTTTTGATTTCTTTTCTCCTCATCCAAACAAGATTGAATGATACCTTTAAGTGTAGGGTTTGGTACATTTGTTAGGGTAGTGATAAGAGTTGAAAAGACTTTTCTTACGGCTTTCAAAAGTATTGCAACGGCATCTTCATCAGCCATCGAAGCTTGGACTGAAGCTAATTGAGCCATCAGATCCTTCATCTGGGAAATGAAATTTCGTAGGCCTTCTCCTTGCTTGTATTCCAAGCTGAAGAACTCGATTTTGAGGAAGATTTTGGTTTCCTCTTGAACCATACAATTTCTCGAGTTCACTCCACTTCTCCTTTGCAGTTGCAAGCTGGTCAATGTGGTGAATCAAGGATTCATCTAGGTACAACATTATTATGGCTTGGGCTCTTTCATCATCTTCTACATCCATAGGGTCGGATGGATCGATGGCTTTGGTCCCTTTGATGAAGGGCTAGTAACCCCTCTCCATCATTTTATATTTCACTAACACTTGCCATAGATGGAAGTCTCTCCCATCAAACTTGCAGATTTGAAGCTTTATATCAACATAGGCCATGATAGGAAGGTCTTACCGATTGCACAAGGCAATGGCAATGCCTAATTCTTTGTAATGTGGGCAATTAGAGTGGAATCAATTGAAATGATATTTTAATCCAAGTGAGTAGTAGTCTTAAAGTAATTGATGTGTACACACAGACAAATAAGATTAGATGAAGAGAAGGAAATGGTCTATTATATTTGACACATAGCCTTACAATGATCAAGAGTGAAATAATGAGAGTTAAGTATTTAGGGAATATGCTTAAGATGAAAAAACCTAATCTCTTGAAGACATAAAATATCTTCCAAAGCTGATTTAAAGTAAGATTATGACTGAGGAATGGAGCATTAGTGCTTACAAGCACTCATCTCGAATCTATGCCTCACTTGAAATGTGAAATTTCAGTCTTTTGATGGACTTCTTGATGTCCATTAGGTGTGTCTAACCTGAAGAGAGAGCCTTCCAGGTTTGCAATAAAATCTAGAGAAGATTAATTAGTGATTAGAATCACTATTAGTGACTTCCAGGATGATTAAGGTTGGGATGAGAAAGCTTGAAGCTTGTTGGCTATGGCTGCCAACTTGGGGGGCTAAAATGCGCTATGAAACCCCCTTCAATGGGGTTTACCAAAGAGAGTATTTACAGGTTGCCTCTGTAACTGCAAAAACTACGCTAGATTTGGGTATTTCTTCAATGCCGGTTTGCCTAGCCATCTACATTTACTTATATACAAACCCACACACGTGGACACTACAAATGGCAGGTACCTATCACTTCCTGCGTGTTCAATGTCGGGCTTTGTTGTGCCAAGCTACTGTGGCATGTGGGGAGAAAGTTCCTAGAAGAAACCTTGTTGAGATATTGCCTCATTTCCCCTCCCCAAGTCCTCCACTGGTTGGTGGTTAGAACTGGCTATGGTGGAGAAGAATATAAAAAGAGTAGAATGAGGTCTTCTTGTGCACTTAGGTTAGGATGGAGTTAGGAGAAGTGTGTTTGATCAGAGATGGCTCTGATAGCATTTTGGAAGATCAGAGTGAGAGCATAAAGCTGTGTGCACAAGAGGGAGAAGAGAGCTCAAGTATAAGAAGGAAATCTTGCTTAGTAAGTTGCTCAAGTACAACTAAGGTGCTCTACACTTGAGAGTGACCTCGAGGCTGCTTATATAGCCTCACTGTGGGCTAGGGTTAGGGTTTTCCTTGCCCTTTAGTTCATTCACACCTTACCTTCCCTCATGCACCATTACTTACTCAGGGCTCCCATGCTATATTTCTAATAGAGGTTGATTAGTACTTGTGCATCACGTACAGTCAAGTTTACATCCCTCCAACGAGTGCTACTACTTTGTTAGGATCGATTGTTGAGATTTGCCATCTCCTTGGTCTTGGAGGGACCATGACATTCGGCACACTTGGCGATCCATCTCCTTCATCATAGCCAGGTCTTATGTCAAACACATTACATTTGCTCTTCTTAGCAAAGAGTCGATGCTCTCTCAATATGTCAAATACCCTCCGAACGTGTGTCAAGTGCTCCATAGATGACTTGCTGTAAATGAGGATGTCATCAAAGAAAACAAGCACGAACTTGAACAAAAAGGGCTGTAGGATTTTGTTCATGAGGCTTTGAAAGGTGGCAGGGGCGTTAGTCAACCCAAAAGGCATCACAAGAAAATGGTAAAGTCCACGATCAGTCCTGAAGGCCGTTTTGACCTCATCTCCTGCCCACATATGAATCTGATGGTAGCCAGAGCGCAAGTCAATCTTAGTGAAAAAGCATGCCCCTTTTAACTCATCCAATAAATCATCAATCAGTGGGATGGGCATTAGGAGAGTTTTGAGGTCTCGAAAATGCCCTGTAAGAGATCCTAGAGAGAGAAAATAATTTAAGAAATAAAATTATTTTATAGAATTTTTAAAAGGTTTATATTTTGGTAAGTTAAAATATCAAAATTCGTTAATAAGTCATTGTCGTGATATTCTCCTGGTCACATCAAACCTTTCTCGACACCACATGAAGACATCCTCAGGCCCCTCTTCTTTCTTTGGTATTGACATCCAGATTGAGAGGGGTTTCGTACCCTTCTTAGAATTCTATAGGTTTTGGCACTTGTCTTCAACATTGGCCTTCCTCCCGCTGTTGTACCTTTCCCTATGCATTACATGATTTCTACAACCTTTCCCTATGCATTGCATGATTTCATAGTCTTTGTCCTAGGGTGCTTGGGAAAGCGAACTATTTTCCCATGAGAGACATTGTCCAAGTGGCTCTTGCTACATCAAAATTCTTCATTATGTAGCATACTATGCATTTCATTGTGTAGAGCACCACTGGACAGATCCTTAGCTGTTTCCACTGGTGAATTACACCACTATCCTTCTTCACACGATACTTCATCACCTTTCCCTCATCATCGAAATCACGAGTGGATGGGCAAGCTTGTATTGTTTTGTGATGTGTTGGGTATACCATCCCTACTCTCATCTTTTGGGTCATTGTTACTTAATCGACTGCCATCCATAACACTCAAAAAAGAAGAAGAAAACAAAACAACAACAACAGCAACAACAACAAAAAACAAAGTCACTAGACTAGGCCCCCTAAAATACTAACAAAGTGTTTAGTACAATTATTTTGGTTTCTACATGTGCAAATATAGCTACAGCAAGTGTAGGTGACCTTTATAGGCTGGCCCAACTGCATTTAACAGCTGACTGATAATTATAGCAGGATGATGGTAATTGTTCACTGCAGTTAGGACTTCCTTTGGTTCTCTTCTGTTGTTTTATGGCAATTCGTTCTTTTGAGGCATTGGAGTGTGGAGGTGCTGTCTTCAGCACAGATGCTTGTGGGCACCTTTTCACTTTTGTAATTCCACATAGTTTTTCTTCTTGCCTTCGGGAACATTTCATGCAGGATCCAGAATCAGAAAGTAAGAAGTCTAGTAGCCATTGTGACACATTCTTTGCATATTGTGCAATAATGACAAGTATACTGTTTGCCATAATTCAATGTGGAGTGTAGAGTATCTCTAGACTGGATCAACAGTACTAAAAGCTTTGTAGTTGGTCTGCAATTTCCTACTTATTCAATGACTTTTGGTTTCACTTAATGCAGTTCAATTATAGCAGTGGCCAACCTGCACCTGAATCCATCACTGACAAAATTTATGGTAACACTCTTTCTGTAAGTAAAGTGGTTCATTCATGTCAATGAATATGCCATTGGGCTTTGTGGTGATATTTATAGTTTTCTGTTACAGTAACAAATTCTTCTTGTGCAGATCTCAGATATTAAAATGGCTCAAATTTCTGACGTTGATCTTGCAAAGCTTGGTGTAACAAAGTTTGGAAACTTCAGTGTGGAGGTCATAGATCCTGTCTCTGACTACCTGGAGCTGCTAGAGGTAATCAAATTGAAAATTTAAGCTGTTCAACTTTATGCAACTGGTAATTATTATTATAGCTGATAAAAAACTTTTACTTGTTGGTGGATATAGAATGTGTTTGATTTCGGCTTGCTCAGTGAATTTCTCAAACGTCCAGATTTCAGGTATAACTGAAAGTTTGGTCCAGTGCAGCACCACAGACAGATGATCGTTTGAATCACTTTTATTTGTGTGTTTAGGCTCATTAATTATGTACTCTTAAGTGTCCCTCTGATTCAAAATGTCTGTTTTCATGTGGACACTTCATGCAATGCTGCTTTGGTGTAATCTCAAAAGACAGAATTTTTGTTATATAAAGTGTCTTCACCTTGTCAATTGTTCTGAAAATTTGTCATAATTTGAATAAGTTTGTATGAAGCCGGAAGTGTAGACTAGAAGGAGCCACAAACATCCATCAGAGCTTTTTCTAAAAGAAAGTGTAGTTTGTGTATGGTATGGGAAATAGCTGCAATTTCTGCCAGCTTGATAATTGTACTTTGTTGAACCCTACTTGGCTGTGTTATAGAATCTTTCCAGGCTGTCCTGATTGGTTTTGTGCGAGTTTGATGGAGCTCTAGCCATGGTGTTAGCTCTCCCATCTAGCCATATCATTGAACCCATGTGTACCTACTCTCCTTTTTGAGTAAATCGTATTAGCCACTCTTTCATTGCAAAAAACAGGAGTATCAGGAAGTGCCACCAGGAAGAGACTCACCTTGGCTTTGTTGAGCCACTAATATTAGGGTTTGTACTTAGACATACTTATGGTGCATCAATCACTAATTTACTCTCCTTAAAACTGCCCCAGAAAGCAATTTATGCAAAATCACAAAAAATAAATGGCTTTATTTTTGGCCATAAAACAGACGCTTCCCCAATCCTCTATAAATAGGAGTCTCGGATTTGTGAATCTCTCATCCCTCATTCAGCAATCATTACCCTCAGCTCTCTCTCCTCACACTGCTGCCATCACCCCATCCTGGAGTCGTTTCTGCCTATGTCAGCTGCTGCCCCTCAGCTGGAGGACGTTGCCATCAGTAGAGGGAGCTGCTCCTGCTGTCACCCAGCTTGCCACATCATTAGAGTAGTCCTACTGTTGTATTTCAGGCTGAAACAGGCTGCCCAGCTGCCACATCATCACACAACCTGTTTTGGAGCTGATTGTGTGAGAGTGTGCAACGGAAAGAGGAAGGTGAACATGGAGAGAAGGAGACAAAGAGAATGCAGGAGAGAGAAGGAACAATGTAGACTGCAATGGTTGAAGGTACAAAGCTGCAACAGCCAGCTCCGATACGTAGCTCTACGCGTTAGTGTGGGCGCAGACAGTTGTAGGGGGATGAGAGAATGAGGAAGGCTGGTTGATTATGAAGGATCAATGATGGATAATGGATAGTAAAAGTGGGAGGGCAAGCGGCCTAGATATAGGCGAAAAAGAGGGAAAACCCTAAACGTCTTCAAACCCCTAAAAAATAGCTAAAAAGTGCACAAAAAGAAATGCACTAATGTGTTCTCCATCTAAAGTGTCTAAAACACATAAAGTGATAGAAAAATACAATGTCAAAGCTTCTAATGTCCTCATCTCACTCAGAATGAGGCTCACATGCAGGAGATGGCCACACAAGACACATGACTGCTAACACCCCCTCTCAAATCCTTGATGTGGCGGAAGGCCAAAGGAGATATGGATCCGAGGGTTGTAGGAAGGGTGTCAATGTTGATGTAGTCCATTGATGAAGAATGCTAGCCAAGGAGCAAGACCCGGGCTCCATAGAAAAATCCGATCAAACAAAAGGCCACCGAAGGGCAATGGAAATGGAGAGGTGTCGAACAGATCACTCCAGAAAACTTTAGTTAGGAATGGATGAGCTAAGTTTCTAATCCAACTATGAGACGATAGTAAGGAACTATTGAAGGCGCCATAAGTTGCATAGAAACACTAGGGACCAAGGACCAAGCACTAGGGAATGGTGGCTCAATGATGAAGAAAAGAGGTAACTGCATAAAAGAAATATCCAAAGTAGATTGGAAACCGTGAAGAAACTCCTCATGATCTTGGGAAGCCCCTTCTGAAACACAAAGGGCCAGAAAATCCATAGCCGCATCACTAATATCGCCCCCCCACACCCCCCCCGGAAAGGGATGGAAGGTACGAGAGAGTCACCAATGGAGATGGAATGGAACTTGTGGAATAGATTGTGGGCAATCTGGAATGGGTGCAGTAATAGAAAATTGCCTCAGATGGCCTTGCACAATGGAAGGAGAATGAAGCATCGATAGCCTTCTCTTCGGCCAATTGTCACCAAAGTGGCTCTTGTAGAAGAATCCCCAACAAAGACGGCCTGCATGGTCGTTGCTCCATGCTGACCAAGGGATGAAGAAGATCCACTGTGTAAACTGAGAATACCACTTGAAAGGAGACCTTTGAAGATAGTCAGGAGACTGGATGAGATGTAGAAACTCAACCTCGGGAGAGAAGCCACTAGCTTCGTGACTCCATGTTGGAAGGAATACGAAGGCTTAGTCACCAAGTTGCTGTTGAAGACCCAAGGGCCTCGATCTAGGTAGATCCTCTAGATCCTGGGTATCAATAGGTGAGATGACTGCTGGAAGGAAGCCACCCCATTTGAGGGTAGAAGAAGAAGGTAAAAGGCCTTTGTAAGGGTGTGCGAAGGATTGAGCGGGGGGTGGGGACCCCATTTGAAACTGGAGGAATAGGAGTCCCCTTTGAAGTCGCAGTAGATGTAGATGCCCCCCTCGGAGGGCAAAGAAAGATCATCCCCCTCTGAGGTAGATAGGGAATCCAAAAACTCATGGATCACGGATGACGAAATGTCTGAGGATGAAGGAAGTGCCATTGGTCGTGCCGAAGAAGGTATCTGAGGTGGTGAAGACGCTTACAGGTAGCCTCTCGAACCTGAGTAGGCGAGGGTGAAGGGTGGGGCTTAGATTGAGCAATGAGGGCAACAAATTGCTTCTTCTCAATGGAGCAGACCGGGTAGCCAAAAAAGAGGAAAGAGTCGAAAAGCCACTGTCTCTCAAAGGAGCAGACTGATGAGGAGACAATATCAAACAATCACTGTCTCTTGATGGAGCGGATTGCAGAACAGTGGGCCATGGTAGCCACTGTATCCAAAAATAGGTGGAAGAAGACTACCATTGGCATTGCAACGATCTCTAGGAGGTCGTAGCGCCAATCGATCCTCCATGTGCTCGAAAGGACTTAGTGCGCATCGGATGCGTCTTATTGCCTTGAGCATAGTACTCTGATAGCTGATGCAGAACGATCTCTGTGGCCCAGAAAGGAGAGGTGGCACAAGGAGTGCTTGGTGGAAGACGCATATACACCGGGGGGATGGGAAGCAAAGGTTGAAGTCGGCAAGCATCGGTGGTGTGTCCGGTGATGCCACAATAGGAGCACCTAGTAGTCTGGTCATCTATGGGTAAAGAAGCCATGAGTACCAATGTGCCTTGCTAAAGAAGGAAGAGGTCAGCCATGAACCATGAACTGCAATGTCCACCTCAAGGGCTGGGAGGGCAATGGAAGGGCGGGGAGCGAGTTTCTAGTGGGAGGAGGATGCGACCAGCAGGAAGAGGTTGCAACTAATAGAAAAATGCAGGTGAGGAGAGAGAAAGACTAAAAACGCAGGCTGCAGGAGAGAGAAAACAACAAACACAGGCTGCAGGAGAGAGAAAGACTAAAAACTCAGGAAAAACCAGTAGTAGCAGTCAGCGTGCTAAAATCAGCTCCGAAGAGTGTGTGATAGGCTGGAAACAGGTGCCAGACTGTTGTAGACAGCAATGGCCAGCTTGGACCGCAATGTCCTCCGCATTCGGGGTGTGGGCAGCAAGCTGAAATACCTGAAATCTGCAAAAACGAGATTATTTTTTGAATGGAGAGTGATCAGCAACAGTTGCTCTGCTGTAAACAGCTGCAAATTGCGGGTGGAAGACTGGAAACAGGCGCCATACTGTAGATGACAGCAAGGACAGCTAAGACTGTGATGCCCTCCATAAAAGGGGTGTAGGCAGCAAGCTGAAAACACCTGAAACCTGCAAAAACTAAAAATTGATGCAGCGGAAGAAGAAGAGAAGGGGATGCCGAACCCGCCACTGGCCTTTGCCTTCACTAGAGTGGAGGATCTTTGCCACTATTTAAGCAGATCCAGCTCTGATACCATGTCAGAAGATGATGTACTAGCGAGACAGTAGGGTTTGCAGGGAGGAACTCGGAGTGAACTTGGCAAACATGGAGAAGAGAAGAGAAGAGAGAAGAAACTCTGACGAATAAAATGATGAAGTTTTGAATCATGGAGTGAATGTGATACAAGGGAACAAGGGTGCCGTAGCACAAGGAAGATGATGAAGATTGCCACGAACCACGAACCACAATGTCCTCCTGAAGGGGCGTAAGGGTAGTGGAGAGGCTAGAGAGAAGAGGTGATGGACTTAATGAATTAGCCGTAAAGAATGAATGAGAGAGTGGCCTATAAATAGGCATAGTTAGTCTAGGGGCTACAAACCCTAAACGCAAACCTAAATGCAAAACGCAGAAACGCAAAAATGCAAACTGCGGGTGAAGGGTTTCTCAACAGAGGAGACAAAGAGAATGTAAGAGAGAGAAGGAACAATGTGACTGCAATGGTTGAATGTATAAGGTTGCAACAATCAGCCCCAACATGCAGCTCTACATGTTAGTGTAGGCCCCAGATGGTAGCAAGGGGATGAGAGAATGAGGAGGGCTAGTTGATGATGAAGGATCAATGATGGATAATGGATAATGAAAGTGGGAGGGCAGGCTGCCTATATACAGGTGAAAAAGAGGGAGAACCCTAAATGTGGTCAAACCCCTAAAAAATAGCTAAAAGTGCATGAAAAGAAATGCACTAATGTGCCCTCCATCTAAAGTGTCTAAAACACATAAAATGATAGACAAATTTAAAGTCAGAGCTCCTAATGTCCTTGTTTGACTCAGATTGAGGCTTACTGGCAGGAGATGGCCATACAAGATATACATGATCGCTAATAGATTGGAGCGTGGGTGGACTTCATTGCTGCTGCTTCTTTATCAGATATATATTAGATTGCTGCCACATTTTTGGGATCCGTTTGAGTATGAAACACTTCGATAGTCACTCCTTAAGCCACCTTTGCCCTAGTCCTACAGACATGGAGGGTCAAGGCCCCATTGATTATACCTTCTACTTAAAACCCTTGGCTACTAGTCTTGCCTTGAACTTCAGTAATGCAGATGGACTGTGGAGACATTTTAAACTTACATGCCCATTTATATGGTAAGGCATGCTTGCCTGTAGGCAAAGGAATTGACTCCCTGGTAGAATTTTTCACCAAATAGTTTATCTTTGATTGCATAGTCTTATCCCCCTTATGACTATTATCTCTAGTCATATGATCACTTAATGCGAAGGCTCTCTACAATCTGTCACCATGACATAATCTAGAGACGATACATTTTTTTGGTCAACTCCCTAGTAGCATTTTTGGCCAAAGAGTCTATCTTTGATTGTATAACCTTCTTTCAGTTATGACCATTATCTCTAGTCAACATAACATGAAGGCTTTTATTAATCTATCACCATGACATAATCTAGAGACAAAGTGTATCTCTTCGGTGGTCTAGAAACTCTTGTAGAATGTCTCAACACTTGCTTGACCTGAGCATATGGCTGTCCCAATTGTCTAGCTCGCTGTATGTGAGGCTGCCCACCTAGCTATGGCATTCCCATCTCAACATTTCATGTTGTCCAAGCCTTGCATCATGTGGGATAGGTCATACATATTGCCCATATGGTGGCTGTCCATCCTCCAGGAATACTCTCGACGTATCTTAATTGTCTTGATGGGCTGTTTATGTATCTTATCCTCATTGAAGATAACATCATGGCTGCGTATTATCTTTCTAGCTTTAGAATCTCAAAAGAGGTATCTCATCTTATTTGAATCTCCATATCCAATAAAAATGTACCTTTTGGATCTAGGATGAAGCTTGTGCTACTTGTCCTAAGAGATATGCACGTAAGCCTTATGACCAAACACCTACAAGTAATCATAAGAGGGTTTCTTGCCAGACCACACGTCTTCTGGAATCTTGTCATTCAATGGCTTGCTAGGTGATTGATTAATTAAATTAATAACTATATTAATAGCTTCAATCTAGAAACTAGAAGTGAGGTGAGCATTCGATAGCATACTACGAATCCTTTCTTAGATGGTCCTATTTATTTTTTGACTCACCCCATTTTGAACCCGGGTTTTTAGAGCAGTCAACTCTCTTTTGATGTCACTCATATCACAAAAGTTATGAAATGCATGAGAGGTATGCTCTCCAACATTATTAGTCTCGAGAATTTTAGTCCCACTTCAACAGTACTGCAAACAAAGGTATTTTCTAAATAGGCACATCCTTTTTTTTCTAGGATTATATGTAGCAAACTACCTCGTATGGGGAGTAATATGAAATGACACCCTTGAATCAAGAATTTAATCCTAATATATGTCATCATTGTTAGCAACTAAGAATGCATCCCCAAGTGTAGAGACATATAGCACATCACCATTATCACTGCTTATGGTGTTGACCTCTTCAATCTTTGCCTTGTTGTTTCTCCTCTTTCTTACCATTGCCATTACACTTTTTCTTTCCTTTATTCTTGTTTTTTCAGTTGAAACAATCCTTCATGTGACTCTTTTTGTTGTAGTAATAGCATTCTACTTGTGTGAGACTCATTCCTTGAGCTCCCTCTATCACGTGATTTCCCCCTTCCCTCTATCACGTGATTTCCCCCTTGCATTTGACCTTTCTCTAATTGTAACTACATTGGAGCTCTTGGAACTTGCATTATTCTTCATGTTCACCTCTTCTGTAAGCAAGCTACTTTCCACATTAACAACACTCAATCTAGTAGTAGGTGCCGAGTTATTGATTATAGTTTTGAAAGTGTCCAACTTGTAGGCAAGGTGGCAAGCAAAAATATAGCCTTCATTGAGTCTTGAAATGCAATCTTTTGTGCTGATAATCGACTAAAGCTAGTATTAAACTCCTTTAAATGATTGCACATAGAAGTCACCTCCTCCATGTGAAGATCGCCGAAGAGTTTCTTTAGCCAATACACTTGTGATGCAGTACTTTTCTTCTCATAGAGGTTATGTAACTTCTTCCAGATTCCATATCCATCATCATCTTTATCCTTTACATTGAAATGCACTGACTTAGATAGAGTAAAGATAATGGTAGAGCATGCAAACTTGTCTATCATCCCATATATCTTTATCCATGTCCTCAGGATTTGTACTAGTCAATTTAATTGGCTTAATTTGCTTCTTTTGTATCAACACATTTTAAAATGCTCTTTCCAATATGAGAAATTTGTCCCATCCATTTTCTTAATATTAAACAATGCTCTTTTAGAAGAAAAAGAAGAAACCATAATCATTACAATCTATACCAAGATACTGTGGATTGAGTGTCTAAGAAGACAAATAGGGTTGTAACTGGAATGTCACCACAATGACCAAACAATGGCAAATGCAACACCAAAAACAGCTCAAATCTGATGCCAAATTGACATCCAAGAACTTTCCAATGCATATGAAATCTCTTCAAAATTTTTGGAAAATTTGGGCTATTTTTCATGCCTAAAACTATCTCTAAAAGAATTGCATACAAACAGCCTTTATGTCTCCAATACAATGAGTTTAAAGACTGCAGTATGAACAAAATACAATTAAACCAATTTTGCAAAATGACCAGGTCAAGTCTCCAAACAGTGTGGAAATAGTTTCAGCAACTACTGCTTTATTTCCAGCCACTATTGGTTGTCCAAGCACTTTTGGATAGGGCTCCGGCAGCCCCCATATTGAGCTTCAATGGTTCCCTTAATCAAAATACTTGCTTGACTTAAAAAGAGAGCTTGGTGGTGAGATTTGTACATGTTTCAAATCTTGATAGCTAGCATGAACATCACAATGAAGTGCGAATCTTTGACCTCGCAACTAAACTGGACTCCTCACGCTTCTTGCTCTAGCCATGAGCTCCCTTAGATGCCGCTTTGATACCACTTGAGAGGAAGCGTTGGTGGCATGTGGAGTCAATGCACATGTGCATGCGCGCACACACACACACACACACAGAGTAGAGCAGATTTGAGCAGATTTGAGCAGATCTTAGATCAAATCAGATCACGGATCAGTCAGATGATTTGGCGAACAAAGCCCGTGTACTTTGTTGCTACAATAGTCGTGTTGGAATTGAACACCACTGTTATTGATTAGGTGGTTGAGGCTTTGGGGCCTGATTCAGATGCTGAAGAGGGGGAAGAAATGGTTCCATGTATTGAGATGGTGGTCCCTTGTTGCGAAGTTCAACCTGGTCGTGATGTGCAGCTACCAGTCAAATGCAGCAAACATGCTTCTGATACTTTGATGGAAGACACAGGGAAACCTTTGCGAGATGATCACAGCCACACTCCTATGCAAAGGTCGCGGCTACCATTGAGGAATCTCAAGATTTAGACTAGGAACACTTGTTGGAGTTTGCTAATACGTTATTGGGAGACTATGTCCAGCACAATTGTGAGACCTTCCTTGTCCAGGATTAGGATGATGCTTTGGAAGCTATTGTGGATACAAAGACAATGTTGTGTTTATTTTTGGCATTTTATGAAAGAGGGCTTATCCTTTTCTTTATAGGCTGGAATCCTAGTGATTTCTTGGATTCGCCACCGTTGGTTGAATTCCCTTCTATTGGGTGACTGTGTGGAAGAGATTTTTGTGGGATCACAGGGTTTTTATGAAGTAACGTTAATAGCCACACTCGGTGATAATCTCCTAGCCAAAGTGCCTTTGTTTTTTTATCACTGTTTTGTTCATGCCATGCCTTGGCAACAGTTGGCCGATTTCTAGCGCTTGCTTCAATAGGAGTGCCCAGTGTTGGTAGAAGTGGAAGCTTGTCTTGTTGTGTACTGGCCTTTGCTAAAGGAAGCTATGGCAGCTATTGGTACAATCTTGGTGCCTCCTAGTTTAAGGGCCACAAATCATAGCCACGTGTTTGTAATGAGATACCTCTTGCAAGAGGCCTAATTGGCTGTGGCTAAATTGCCTTGGCATGCCATCATTGCATTTTCGTTTGAAATGGGGCACTTTTGCTGGTCACTGTTTCTCTTGTGGGCAGTTGGGGCATTTTATGGCTGAATGCCCTACCCAGAAAAACATATAGCTCCAAAGGCTAGGAGTGCCTCGGCTATTAATGAGGATCTTATGGTTGACAGTCTTTCGGATGATGAGGCCCTTGCTGTAATCAATGCAAACAAGGGGAGAAAGCCTATGCAGTCTTTGAATCACTAGGATTAGGGTGTATGCCCTAAAAGAAGCAAGAAGAGTATTGTTGACTTTTCAGTTGCTATGCTTAGCTTGTCTGGGACACTCTACATACCTATGTTCAACAAAAAGACAAGGCCCTTGTGGCATGTCCAAATAATGCCATGGTCTCGTCTGCCCCTTGGATACCTTCTATAGCAAAAGGTTCTGCGAACCGTTTTAAAGATTTGACAACGAGACTTACCTTGACACATGGGGTAAGGTGCTTACGCCATGGGATCGCCGTTATCCAAGGTTCGCCCCAAAAAAGGGAGAGGATCCCTTTATCTCAAAATCGGCAAGCTAGAGGATGAGAACTCATTTGCAATTCTGGCAGATTTTCTTCATGAGGGAACTCTTGAATTGCTAGCACAAAAAGTTAAATCGAGGCAAAAGCAGCCTTGGGTTTGATTTTCTTTCTCTGAATAAATATGAAAGTTGCCACTTGGAATGTGTATGGCATTTGCTCGCATAGTAAGTAGTATGACATGTGCTGCATTTTGCATGATAATCAATGGGATGTTTTATGTGTTGTTGAGTATAAGAGTCACGACCATGCATGCAAGATTGTGGACTACCACGGGTTTTGTTTTTTTAATGCTGGGGGCTTTGTACAACATTACTTTGGTGTGCTCATGGTTATTTATGAGAGATTTCAGCTAGTCCTAATCAAGAATGATGTGTATAGTCGTTTTCTAGTGGTTAAAATCATGTTCGAAGGGGAGGTCCTATGGCTGTTGAACTTGTATGCCCCAAATGATCCCTTGTCTAGATGTGGTTTGTGGGACAGACTGGCAACTTGTTTGGCACTTGGTAGACGAGGTTTGTTGATGGGAGATTTCAATATGTGTATTGATGCGTCACAATCTACCTCTGAGCATTTGTAATGGATGCTCCCGAGAGTCGTATTTAGTAGGAGCTTGCTTTCAATTTTCTTAAACAAGATCTTTGGTTGTGGCTTTGCCTATTGGATCCGACATTCACTTTTCACTCGGCACAACATATCACTACATGGTCTAGATTGGATCGTATCTACATCGTGCATTATGATGCCTTCATGCTAGAGATCTTGGACATGCAAGTCTTGCAAAGCTACACCTTGTTGGACCATTTTCCTGTGTAGTCTGAGATGCTTGCACAGTCGAGGGTTCCTTTTGCACAGTTTTTCGGCAATCTATTATTGTGCTTCAATTTGTCTTATTTGAAGCACCTTGTTTTGAATGGTTGTATGGGGCAAGTGCTTGACCGATTCATGTTTGATTTCCTGTTAGGAGGAGCTCACTTCTTTGAGCAATTGATTGGTAATGTACTATGGGTTGCTTGACAATATAGTATCCATCATGCATCCCTTTGCAAACATCGTCGATAGGCGGAAGAGGAACTATAGCCTTAGTGTGTTTATTGCTTCTCCAATCCCCGAATGATACATTCTTGTCCTCATTGGAAATGCGCTTGGTTGATCTTATCTAGCAGTTTCAATTGAAATCTTATCAATAGGCTAAATTGAAATCAAAATCTTTCAGAGTTTGCATCCTTCCCCTGCCTGTGAGAATATGGTTAGACTATAACATCCGGATGGGCACATGGTTACAAATCAACAATCCATTGTTTGCATGTGTTGCGACTATTTTATGGAGCTTCTTGGAACGGCCCAACACCCCTGTGAGCATATTTCTACAGCTTGTCTGGCTTTTTATGATTTGGTTCGGGACCACATTTCATCTAACATACAGGTTGCATTGGAAAGTGGCATTCATGAGGATAAGGTCATGGATGTCTTATTGCACTTACCCATGGATAAAAGTCTTGGTTGGGATGGCCTCACTAATGAGTTTTTTGAGACCTATGCCACTTACGTGGCGAAACCTTTGACTGTGATGTGTCAATAGGTTTGGGAAACCGGAGCTTTGCTAGTATCATGGAAGGGGGGAGTTATTAAATTGGCCCTGAGAGTGCCATCTCCGTCAATGTTGAAACATTGGAGACTCATCTCCTTTATAGGCTCGATGTAGAAAATTTTCTCTAAAGATGTGGCTAACCGCCTTCATAGACGTCTCCCTACCATCATGCACCCCAATGAGTATAGCTTCGTTAAGCATAGAAACATTTTGCATAATGTGCTGAATGTGCAGATGGAAATTGACTATGCCAAGCACTCTAACTAGGAGGTGGTATTAGTGCAATCCAATTTGGAGAACACTTTTGATTATTTGGATTGGTCCTTTCTTGCAAAACTGGTGCATACTATGGGTTTTGGGCCGCGTTTGTCCTAGTTGATCTATACTATCAGTGCTGATACTTCTTCCAGGGTTATGTTAAATGGTGGTGTTATTGACCCCTTCCCCCTTGCATGCTCGGTCCGACAGGGTTGTCCATTGAGTGAGGCCTTTGTTTTTTGCCTTGGCAAGGCATCCAATGCTCATCATGTTGTCCCGTATGGTGAGCACTGGTAGTTGGTAGGTTTATCTCTTTCTTTTGGACAACATTTTGTTGCTTAGTTGCTAGAGTAGATGACACCTTCATGATCTTGCGTGCAGAGAAGGACAATCTTCATAAGGCATTGGATGTTTGGACACTGTTTGGGTGTGCTTTTGGTCTGCATTTTAATATTGCAAAATCATCCCTCATTAGTTGCACTAAATCTGACATCCAGTCCTTAGGATGGTAGGGGGTGCTGGTGGCCCGTGGCAATGTGATTAGACACTTGGGATATCCTTTGGGTGTTGGTGTTAAGTCAAAATACTTGTTGGAATGGATCTCCTGAAAGATGAAGGCAAGATTTATCTATTGGAAAATAGAGGTGTTGCTCTTTCATGTATGCCTCAAAGTAGCATCGACCATCATGCTACCCATGCTTACCTACTTTTTACCACGTCTACCTTGGAACACCGCTTCTTTGAATGCACTCATCAAACACATCCATTTTATGTTGAGGAAAAAGGACTCCTTGCATGTAGGTATCTCTTGGATTTCCATACAGTGAGGAGACTTATCAGATTCCTCGTGGATACTGCGACTTGTGGGGCCGGATTGAAAGGTTGATGCAGCCTATGCAGCCTTTTCCAGCACTTGACTAGGATTGCCCTCGGCAAGATTGGGATCTTGCTAGTTGTCTTTGTCTTCAAAAGGCTTCGGCTAACCAAGTGTATCATCTCTTGATTAAGGACAAGCATTGGCTGGTTACTAAAGCCAATGCGATTTGGGGCATGCATAAATCCGAGGCTTGGTGGAAAATCAAAGTGATGGAAGGATGATTGAACAACACTCCATTCAAATGCAAGGTCTTTCTTTGGAGAGATCATTGGTGGGCTTCCCCTTGCTTCGGTCCTTTCTAAGCGCCGAATCTCAAATGGCACCTGCTTTTTTGTACAACTAGTGTGGAATCTTCGCATCATAGAATTATTTCTTGCCCTTTAGCTAGGTAAATTTGGGCTCTTTGACAAATATGTGGCAAGCTATTGTTGGTCTAGCACTACACCCTTTTGATTGGGTTTTTGTTAGGGCCAAATATCCCCACCTCGGTGGAGCCACATATGAAGGTCTTGTTCCATTTTTTCACATTGTGGGGCTGTTGGCATAATTGGATCACTTGAAATGCTTTTGTCTTTGACTCTGGCGCGGGCATCCAAGGACACATAGCCAAATTAAAGGGTCTTCTATAGTAGTAGTTAGACTTGTGCAACATGCTGATCTTCTTTCTAGAAAGGATTAGCTCCTTGGCATATGGTAGTCTTTGTTGCTTCTTTGTCATGACTTTTGTACTCTTTTAGTTATTTGATATTTTGTAAAGCAAGTTTATGCATGATGGCCTAGAGCCATCCTACATCTTGTAATCATGTAATCTTGTACTTTTTTCATAATTAATACAATTACCTATTACGAGAGAGAGAGAGAGAGAGAGAGAGAGAGAGAGAGAGAGAGAGAGAGAATTTTCGTAAGGAGGAAAATTCTGTGCTAGGAGGAGTGCTAGCTACAAGTTCAACCGGATGGCTTGTTTGGGGTTGTAGATAGTCCTAGATGGTGTCATTCCTGGGCAGGCCCGTCTTTATTCTTTTCGGCATATTCGTCACCACTTTCGGGTACTATCCTTTGCCTATGCTTCGACTATTGCCTCCCTGGCATGATTGTAAGTTTGTCATTCTTGATGATTTCAAGAAAAGGTCAGCTAACCATATATATCATTAGATGGTGGAGGCCAAAAGATGGGTCACGGATAAGGCTAATAAAGTATGGCATCTTCAGGATAGCAAAAAGAAGTGGCAAGATAGATTCATGTAGCTTTGGAAATCTAAGATTCCGTATTAGGGGAAAGTTTTTATATGGAGGCTACTTATTGGGGCTCTTCCTACTGGGGATGTGTTGCGTGCTCATAAGATCTCTAATGGTAGATGTGTATTTTGTACTACATGTGATGAGACAGTGCTTCATCTTTTTGTCTCTTGCCCTGTTGCGAGACATATTTGGAGTTTTGTTTCTCGTGTATGGTTCTCCTTGACTCAGCACTGGATATCAGCTCTCGTTCGTGGATTATGGAAAAGATGGCCTCCATGACCTCTTTGAGTTTAGATTATTCTTGCCTTTTACATTTCCTTAGATGGACAGCCTTGTGACATACTTGGTGTATTCGGAATGCCTTCATTTTTTATTCATTTTTTGGCAATCATGGTCATGTGACCCGAATTCGTGGTTTAGTGTTGTGGCAAATCTCCTCTATGGTGTCTGCTGATCTAGTTCTTCTTGACATTGTTGCTCCCTGGTTGGATACTGTTCGCTCCACACTAGCTGTTCTTTCGGAGTGACATTCCTGTGTTAAGAGTCTGTGTAGACTTTCCTTTACATTTGTCATTTTCAATGTTGACCTGATGGTCTGATGTAAATATTTACTTTTTAATTCAATTATCTTCACGAAAAGAAAAGAGAGAGAGAGAGAGAGAGAGAGAGAGAGAGAGAGAGAGAGAGAGAGAGAGGGAGAATCTTCTTGCTAGGGAGGATTTAGCTCCTTGGCATACAACAACCTATGTTGCTTCTTTGCTGTGACTTTGTACTCTTTTAGTTATTTGATCTTTCGTAAAGCAAGTTTACACACAATGGCCTAGCGCTATCCTTCATCTTGTAATCATGTAATCATGTAATCTTGTACTTTTTTCGTAATTAATACAATTACGTATTACGAGAAAAAAAAAGAGAGACCACAAGAAGCTTTTGGCTCAATTATCCTTATTTTTCATTATCTTTACTTATATATGATTGTATAGTGTGTACTAGTGCAAGGAATGCTTGCCCAACCTTTAGTCATTGGCCTTTAGTACAAGGAGAATTGTGATAACCTAATCACCAATTGTGAGGAGAGTGATAAAAGATTTTAAAAAGTTTGGGGTAACTTTCAACAAAATTTGAGCAAGATTGCCTATTCTTGACTAGGAGCTTATGGCTATCAACTTGTCCTTAAGATCCTTTCTAAAATTACCATATATTAATATTATTAGTAGGAAGAAATACTCCCATTAAATGAAAATCTTCATTCCATTTGGATCTTAAGAGTCCAAAATCTAAAGCCTAAAACAAAAATGCATTTCACCTACTCATTTAGAAATTAGCATTCATGAGTTACAAATCACAATGTATAGGCTACAACAAATGGATAATACCTAATGCAAAATAAAAGTGAAAATTGATGTTCATGAGTGGGCATTCACGAGTTACAAATCACAATGTATAGGCTACAACAAATGGATAATACCCAATGCAAAATGAACGTGAAAATTGATGTTCATGAGTGGAATCCCATGGGGATTTGCATGAGGGTATTTATGTGCAATCAGAGATAGCTTTATTGTTCATCCGAGATACATGGACACCCATCTTTTCCATGGGATTAGATGTGCTATTGGCAAGTTGCGCAACTCTTGACATTAGTTAGAGATTGAGATTGGTAAATATAGATCCATAACCCCAAAGGAGCACATATGAATACTACATTTGACTTTGCCCAACATACTATGAGATTCGAAGCTACTTTCATTGTCTTTTCAAAGACGGATTTGGGTGACTATTGAGAGTCATGGATTACAATGATCACCGATGTCTTGGCCTTTTTCTCATTAAGACACGATGCTTAGAGAGATGCTCCTTGGGAGTAGAGCCCAAGGACATGGAGGACCTATTCAGAGGCAGCGTATAGATTTCTTTATGAGGGAGCCCCAGTCTCAGTCTATATCTACAAGAAGCATTGAGGAGACTCCGTTTGCGCCTAGACAAGGGACAGTGTTTGATCATTCCGTCTGGCTTGGCTGATCCAAATGTCCTAGACCACATCACAAGCATTGGCAATGCATGCATGAGGATACAAGAGATCATTGCAAAAGCTAGGCTCCATGTACCTCCATGATATTACTAATCTTGGTGCATGTACATCAGGCTTTATCACTCCTGATTGTATCAGCTAGAGTTGCTCAAAAGGGAAATGGAAATGGTTCGAAATGTTTCTTGTCCAAAACACATTTCGAGATAGGCATTTCAGAATAGGTAGGGGAAAATAGCAATTTCGGGTCATTTTGGTCATTTTGCCTCCTTGCATGCAGTTTGCACTTGTTTTTCTCTACTCTCCATCCACTTTTATTGCTGCTCACTTTCCTTAGACCCTAAATCCCTCATCCTTCAATTGCCTAATCCTTTTCCTTTCCTGTTCACACTATTTGCAGCTGTTTTCCCTTAGATTTGCAGGGTTTTCCCTCCAATTTGGATGATGCAGAGTGACTGTTTAGATCATAGATGATAGTAGATACATCATGATTCATACTATATAGATCTAAGAATCAAGTTCATGATCATTTTGGCAGCACATTCTACACTATACTTTGTAGACTTATTGATCATGCTCATGGATCATTGGCATTTGGATAATGTTGCATGCATTTATTTTTTGTGTCATAATTTAATAAGTACTCTCCTTTTTGAGTCTATATGACATAAATGGTAATATGACTCTATGATTGGTCATTGTGGACATCATCACAAATGGCACATTGTAGTCCTCTATATCGAGTTTTGAATCCTAATCTTGAAAGTTTTTGAAACTCATGGATTGTGAGTTTACAAACTTTGGTAGGATCATGTATACCTCTTGTCAAATCTCTTCTAATGTTACATGTATACTCTGTATTGTCGAGGAATTCAAGTAGTTGGTGTAAAGGTTCAAGTTGCAAATGGTATTACCCTTTTATATATGTCTAAGAGTAAAATCTTCCTAGAAATATACATAAAATCCATTTCCCTGTTTTGCCGTTTCGGCCTTGGGCCAAAACTTTGTTTCGCAACTCCAAAATGTGTTTCCATTTTCCTGTTTCCGAAACTCTAGGAAACTATGGTATCAGCTTGGGCTTTCTGTTAGCTGTTAGCTCTATAGTTTTTAAGCTTTCTTTTATTGTTCATTTACATTTGTGCGGAGTCTCCTTGTGGGGAAGCATTTGTCGCTCGAGTAGGCGGAGGTAGCCCAAGATAGTCTTCGTATTATGTTTAGGAATTTAATTGGTTTTTGTGGAAAGGCTAACGTTACAAATGATATTACCCCTCAACATACGTGCAACATGAAAATACTCCTAAACATTGCCATGCATTTTGGATCCGTGTTTCGACATTTTGGCTACGGGCCAATTCGCAACTTCAAAACACGTTTCCGTTTCCCCGTTTTTGAGAGTCCTAGCAATTATGATCCGATGCAGTGCTTGCAGGATTTTGTGTATATCCAGCTACACTCCTGCAACCCACGCCTAGAGGCCTAGGAATCTTGTGCCAAGCAAGGATTCCTTTAAAGAAGTTAATGCAGAGTAGAGTTGTTGAACAGTTCAGCAAGCTGTGACCAAGCTGAGGGACGCATGTTTACATTGCTGTCCACAAGCCCAATCAGTAGCCACACCAGGACAGCCACATGTGATAAACTGAAGAACCCATGTAGCTGCTAGAAGCAGTCCTGAATCAAATTTAACAGCAGTAGCATCTGCTGGTGTTTACGACAGTAGGAACAGGCACCAGTCAAAATGGACAGCAGTTACAGCCACCAGTACAACTGCAGGAGTTGCTATTCCAAATACAGGCATCAGAGACAGTTATTGGCGAAAGTGCTGCAGGTACACGAGATAGCCATCCTGTGTAAACGCTCTACTTGGCAACCTGTCAGATTGCAACCTGTAATCGGATGGCTGATCCTGTTTGCACAGCTCAAGAAGCCCTCCTTTCAAAAATAGTGGAAGTGTGGAACAACAACCTCCTAACAGAAAAATTCATATCCTAACAGCACTTACAAGCTCCCTGCAGCGGTGGATAAACTCACCATTGATGATAGTTGCAGAGCAAAGGTGGTGACTGCTCCAAGCAGCCAGAGATCAGCTAAACCTAGCAGCCACACCCCTGACGGTGTAAAATACAGAAATGCTTCGCTTGCCTTATACAAAACACAGTATACACCAGCAAAACAGAGCATGCAACTGTCTTATGGCCACACAACAACGAAATTAGCATAGAGCTGTGCAGTCTTGGTCTTTGCAATGGACATAGGATTGCATCAAAGAAGCTCAAAAAGCTCTCTCTGGTACCATGAAGACAAAATCAATGGAATCACTAAATGAGGGCACAATGAGAGATGCACATACACACTTGCTCTCAAGGCAAGTAAATGTGAGAAACATAATGACATGCACTGGCTGAAGTTAGAAGAGTGTAGAAGGTGGACACGTCCACATGGAAGCCAATACAAGCAACATAAGAACATGCACACATGCAGTGGCTGAGGTGAGAAGGGCCCTCTTCATCGGCAACTTTCTTTGAAACTCTTGAGAACCCTTCAGGTGCTAGAACATTGGGCTAGATGCCCCAACACAAGGGGCATGGAAGCCGAAAGGTCCTATGGCCAAAGGGGTCCAATGTATGCCTCTGGGTCACTTTCAAATGGAGATCCCCTAGAATTCATTTTGTGATCAAACCATTTTTTTTAATAAGAAACAATAAAAAGGTTTCTTCGAACACTCATGCCATAAACTAGTTTCTACGTTTTCTTAGTCTGTTTAGAAATCACATTTACCGGGCTTTCCCCAATGGAACCCTGAACAAGTTTTCCAAAATGTTTTTGCTGTCTATCACACTTCAAGTCATAAATATGCTAGCACCAAAAGGTAGGGTAATGTAAATGCCCTGTTTGATGTGAAGGTCAAAACACGACAATATTTGGCACTTTATTGGATGTCAAGTTTGAACGTTGCTACTAGCTAGAAAAGAACCTGGTAGCTTGTTGGAAGGGAAAAGCTCAAGTGAGACTAAATGATCTAACTATTCAGGTTTAAGTTCGATGCAATGCATGCTATTACTGGGGCCTATGCGAAACCCATTTTTGTGGACAGATTGGGGGCAAAGGAGGTAGCTATTGTGCTTGGAATCCTTCTGTCCCGTTTGCAATATTATTACAAGTGTAGTAGTTGCATTTTTGAAACAGTGCTGAATGATCATGCAACTGAAACTTGCAGGATTCAATCATGAATGGAATTCCTTTAGAGGATTTTGGAGGCGGTCATCCTGACCCAAACCTTACGTGAAGTCCACACTGACTTTGGGTATGAATTTTATTGTATAATAGCTGAAACAATCAATCAAGATTGTGTGTTCTACATGTAGATATGCTGAGGAGCTGGTGAAGATAATGTACGGGTTGGATGCACCAGATTTTGGAGCAGCTAGTGACGGTGGGATTTTTGAGCTGCATTTAAATGTAGAAATTGCAGATTATAGGTCTTTGCATGTGCATGTCTCATTGCCAATTTTCCTGCAGGAGATGGTGATCGAAACATGATACTAGGAAATCATTTTTTCATCACACCATCAGATTCGGTGGCTATGATTGCAGCAAATGCTCAAGCAGCGATTCCTTATTTCAAGGATGGCCCAAAGGTAAAGCAACAACCAGAGGCAAACACAGCATTTCTTGAGCCTTTGACATTGTCTTTATGAAGCGTGTAATTTATTCAAAGCTTTGTTCATTCTTCTTGTATCTGCCTGGTGAGCACATAGTTTCACTCTTAATAACTTGAAGAAAAATTTCTGCCTTTTTACTAATTGTGGAAAGTATTCAAATCTGCATGCTGATAATATTATCTTAGGGTATCATGACTCTGAGGAATCTAAGTGTTCCAGGGTCTTGCAAGATCAATGCCTACAAGTGCTGCCCTTGATCGAGTGGCTGAGAAATTGTCGCTTCCATTTTTTGAGGTATACAGCTAGATGGCATTGTATACATCTACTTGTTATTAATTGAGCCTGGTTCAGAGCTTCTAGGATATGCTATGCATTATCTCATAAGGCAATGCACATCATCTACACATCATCTATTTACCTTTCGAAAAAGATCAATTGTTGATACAAGTGTCTAATACAAGAATGACGCAGGTTCCTACAGGTTGGAAGTTTTTTGGTAACCTAATGGATGCAGGGAAGCTTTCAATATGTGGAGAAGAAAGCTTTGGTACTGGATCAGACCACATTCGTGAAAAGGATGGTATCTGGTATTATTTTATCAACAGAAACGAGGTGGCTTGTTATTATTATTACTAGTGTTGTCTTGGGCATGGGTTGCTAAAAGGCCAAAGAAAATGCATGTTATAGGGCTGTTCTTGCTTGGCTCTCAATATTGGCCCACCGAAATAAGGAGAATAAAATTGGGGAAAAGCTAGTTTCTGTTGCAGACATTGCCAAGGAGCATTGGGCGACATATGGCAGGAACTTTTTTTCAAGATATGACTATGAGGTAGGTAGCTCAAACTTTCCCATGGAGAGCTACCTTTCCAAGGATATTGTACATGAACTCTTGCCTCACTGAGGAAACTAGTTTGTTGGAACTCTTTACACTTCACAGCTGAGAGGTGTGTGTACAGGAATGTGATGCAGCTTCAGCTAACAAGATGATCGAGCATTTGCGATCACTGATCTCTAAAAGCAAGCAGGGCGATAAATATGGTAAGTTGATGTGTTTTGCCACTGAACCTGTTGAGGACCAGGATTCAATGTTGAATAGTGTACAAGAGGTTTTGATCCATTGCTATCTTTCAGGGAACTACACATTGAAGCTTGCAGATGATTTCACTTACACAGATCCAGTAAGCCAGTCATATTGATTTGAGGGAAACAACAATTAAGGCTGAATAGGCTAGTGGATAGTAATATTTGACAGTGCTTTTAGGTTGATGGGAGTGTAGCAGCCAAGCAAGGCATTCGCTTTGTTTTCACAGATGGGTCACGAATCATTTACCGCCTTTCGGTAAGTTTTGGCTTTTGTAAGGGGCATAGGGGAAGTGGATCAATCAAAACAGCTGTCAAACAGTGGAGCTGAGGGCTCAAACTCATGAGCATATGTTCTTATATTATCTTACTTAATGGTTGTTATTATGACTTCAACAGGGGACAGGATCTGCTGGTGCAACAATCAGGCTTTATGTGGAGCAGTATGAGCCAGATGTGTCGAGGCATGATTTGGATGCCCAAGTTGGTTTGAAACCTCTCATTGGTAGGTCCTCTTAACTCATGTAATCTTGAAGTCTTGAACTGTCAATTGACTATGCATAAGGACTTTGTACTTGTCTCAACTGTGTCCTGGATTATTTCGTGCTCAGATGTTGCTTTGTCACTGTCAAAGCTTCAGGAGTTCACTGGTCGTGAGAAGCCTACTGTTATCACATAGACGAGCCCCATAGTCTCATCAAGTGGCCCTTTGTAAAGCCTTGATACTTGGGTTCAGAGGTAACTGAGCTTTGTCATCACATCCTGGACATGTATTTCACATCGAAGATGTCAATTTTGTTGTCTTGGGTCGGCCTTTTTCTGTAGACAGTACAAACTGGTATTTCTCGAGTCCTACAGTTGGCTAGCTGTGATAGCTCTTAGTCATAACCTTTGTAACTTCCACAGAGTTGCAGTTATAAGTGGCATCTTGCAGTTCTATGGAACAGAGAGACCACACATGTAAAGGAAAACATATGAATGGACCAATGTTGCATTGATGCCAAGAAACTAGTGCAAATAAGTGGACCAAGGTTGCATTGATGCCAAGAAAGGGTGCAATATTGCAGTAACTTGATCGTACATTTTATTGTTTTGAAATGTGGAACCCTACTATGCATGATCACCATAACTTGCCTATCTTCTCGTATTGCTGCACGAAATCCTTTCAAAAGAGGAGGTGCCTTAGCTAAACTTGAGGATCACTAGGGAGTGTCTATCCTTATTTGGAGGAAGATTTTTATTTTTCAAGAGATAAAAGTAGGAAGAAGAGAAAGAGATGCAATCACCCAACTTCTCTTTCTCTTGTCCACTCAAACCTCCTCATGTCATGGAGACCACAAACAAGTAGGATGAAATGGACTTTGAAGGTGGTGACGAAAATGTGAAGTCTAAAAGGTGCCTTGGGAAAGATGAAGTAGCATGAAAAAGAGGATGGGTGATGAACATGAGTAGTATGAAGACAAGGTCTCATGCTTATTCTAGTGGAGAGGGGGGTGATGATCATGAGTGGTAACGAGACAAGGCCTTGGGATTGAGTCTCTATCTTCCATATATCCTTTTCAACAAGTTCTTTTTTGGGTGTACCCATATAATTCATATAGACGGAGGAGTCGATTGTCTGTGTAATTTCCTTACATCCTTTCTAACAAGTTTTTCATGTGTACTCACACAATGGCTAAACATTGAAGAGTCAATTTGTTTTGTTGAGATTAGCCTTCATACATGCTTAATGGGTTGATTCATACTTCTACTTTGGAAAAGAATATGCTAGCATGGTTTGATTGAAAGAGACTAAAATTTTAAGTGCATTTGTCAAGAGGTTAGATGAATAAGTATGCTTACAAGTATCTTGATCATTCATGAATTTTAAGTGCTATTGTCAAGAGGTTACATGAATAAACACGCTTATAGATATCTTGCTTATTCATTGAACAATAATGGTATGTCGGTTTCCTAAAATATTCAACAATGCCACGTGGCCTTAAGAGAAACCTTAAGTGCTTTTTGGGGTTCTCTATGAGAGTATCCTTTGGTTTAACACAGTAGCGTCTAAAGGTGCTTATATGCTATAAGTGTCCTTCATTAGCTTGTTGTAGAAATAGCTTTGCTATGAGTCTTACGTATGACTAATATTTGTTAAGGGAAAATTTACAATCATTCCAGCTAGTTCTCAAAATGTTGTTCTTGGTAGATCCATATATGTGCTTGTGAAAGTACATACAATCAAGGCTGCTTCTTTTCGACATCTAATCCTATTATCTCATCTTGATTGTTACCGTTTCCAACTCGAAAATTTCCTTTGATTCTACAACTTGTTGCATTGTCATCAAGTAAAATAGTTAAGTGAAATGATCTTGCATTACACACATAAATAACAAGTTATAGCTTTAACTATTTTGTCCAAATGCCATTTGTTTAAGTTTATCAAACATACAAGACATGCTCCAAAACCACTTTTGTAGGTTACCACCACCTATTTAACTTCGGGGTCATCGCCTTCACAAATGCTCTTCATGCTAACCTCCCAGATATTTGGAAGGGCCATAATACAACTAGATTGCATACCAAGATCTTTAAACTTGCTTTTTATTATTTGTGCAATGATATAGAAGGTCATGCTGTCCTTGTGTGTGAAAGATAAACTTATTATTAGTACGTGGTCACAAAAAATCATCCTTTATTGTATGTTTTTAAGTTAGGTTTTTGAAAAAATGGTTGAAATTCAAGTTTATCCTCATAAAAGTTGGCTATTTTTTAGACCTTTTGGTTATTAAACTAATTAATGTTGTAATCCACCCACACCACACCCCCCAACACACACACACACACACACACACACAAAAGAAAAACCACTCATATGCCAACTTCTTCCTTTCTCCATTGGACGGAAAAGAAGTTTTTTGAGAACATTGCTATCGTGATTTTGATTTCGAAAGCCGAAGTGAGGCAAGCTCTCATTCCAAACATATGCAACTATAAAACCATCCTAGAAGAGGTGTCTAGAACACATATCTCTACCACAATTGCATCTTCTAGTAGGAATTCCCTTACCTTCCAATTTTTCTCCAGTTATAAATGCTCCTAGAACCACTTCCAGGTAAAA
The DNA here is from genome assembly GCF_053477565.2 of Lygodium microphyllum. Classification (NCBI taxonomy): domain Eukaryota; kingdom Viridiplantae; phylum Streptophyta; class Polypodiopsida; order Schizaeales; family Lygodiaceae; genus Lygodium; species Lygodium microphyllum. Next base: position 129,176,130 of record NC_141143.1, read on the forward strand.
TCTTTCAGTTGTAGCCTCAATGCCCATATACTTAGAACACCACCATCTAATTTGATCAAGCCTCCACATTTGAGGTCTTACTAGAACCCGTTCACTTTAAGCTTTCTGCTTAAGAGCAGGGGCATAACAATTTCAATGTTGAGATATTTGTCAATAGTTTTACCAAATGTGGCCACTTGTTCTTGGAATGTAGATACCCGAAGCTTGCAAACATATTGTTTGCTAGTAATAATCTCCTTGTTTGCTAATAATAATCTCCCAAACTAATTTACATGACTTCGAAAGCTACCATTTAACCTTTTATTCTTGAAAATCATCATATAGTTTCCTCTTTCTTAGATACACTATATCCAGTAACATTTGAGGCCAATGTACTTTTTATTTCCAACACCTTTTCACAAGTTTGGCTCTTAAGACCTCTTCCTCAAAATCTATTCTTAGGAGTGATAGCTGCCCATGAATTCCACTACTTCTTTTGCTAGATATCTTGTCTTCTCTTATCTAGCCCATAGGAGCTTCCCTAACATGGAGTCCCAACAATTTTGCAACCTTGCATTCCAAATGATTAGAGAGAGATAAAGTATCAAGGTAGGATAGATGAAAAATTTCAAAACTTTAAGCTAACATGTAGTCTAAGAGGCTAAGATGTACACTCTAGGAATGATTTTTTTCTAGTTTTCTCCAAAACCCAGTTTGCATAGTAATTTAGAGATTTCAACTCCTAATGGAATTCCCAAATTTGTGAAGATGTGCCCCCCTATTTTCCAACTAAGGTTAATGAGATTATCTTCAGAGCCATTGGTTAGAGACGACTTCTCATGATTAAAATCCTATTTTTCATCATACACATCTAGTACCTCAATTGGCTTCTCCAAATTACACTAATTGGTTTTTAGAATCATTAATAAAACATTTGCAAAACCCTATCCTATTTTCTTGTCTTAATTGTCATTTCTTACGCAAAAATTTCATTCGGCTCTATAACTTCTTGCACTGTCATAAAGTAAAATGGCCAAGTCTAAATTAGATATCAAATGATCTCGTATTACATGCATAAATAGTAGGATATAGCTTTAGCTATTTGGATAATGCCTTTTGTTTAAGTTTACCAAACATACAAGACATGCTCCAAAACCACTTGACTTTATATGGTACCACATACCATTTAACTTTTGGCTGCCTTTGCAAACCCTCTTCACCCTAGCCTCCCAGGTAGCTTGAAGGGCCATAATATAGGTAGATCACATGCCAAGTTCTTTAAACTTGTCATTATTATTATGATACATAAGGTCATGTTATCATTGAGTGTAAAATATAAACTTGTTATTTTTATTATCAATTCATAAAAAATCATCCTTTATTGTATGTTTTCAAGCTAGACTACCAAAAAACTAGTTTAAATTTAAGTTTACCATTATAACATTTGGACTTTTAAAAAACATTTTGGTTATAGAATTGATTTATGTGCGCCCCCCCCCCCCCCCCCCCCCCCCCGAAAAAAAAAAAAATCATATGTCAAATTGTCCTTCTCTACGTTGGTTGAAAAAGAACTTTTTTGTGAATGTTGATGCTATCTTGATTTTGGTTTCGAAAGCTCAAGTGAGGCAACATCTCATTCTAGACATATGCAAATATACACCCATCTCAAAAGAGGTGTCTAGAAGGCTCATCTCTACTATAGTTGTATCTTCCAACGGAAATCCCTCTATCTTTTAGAGGTAGCCTCAATGCCCATATACTCTAAAAAGATTACCACCATCTAATTCTGGCTCGAGAGAAGGGCCCTAACGATTTCAATGTTGAGATCTTTGTCAATAGTTTTGTCGAATGTGGTCACTTATTCTTGGAATGTAGATACTTGAAGCCTACAAATATATTTGATTTTGTTGTAATAAGCTCCCAAGATAACTTACATGACATCGAAGGTCGCCACTTAATCTTTCCTTCGTCAAAAGATTGAACGTGATTATGCATATCAAACTATTCACTAATTTTGCACATACAATGCTTTGCTAAAAATCTACCTCTTCTTTCTTATAATACAATAGATGGAGCTGTGAAAGCCTAAGACTAGAAAGCATTTTCATCTTCTTCAATGATCTTAATGCTTATATATGAGGATGAAAAAGCATTCAATAAACTTGAAACATCATATTGGGGAATATGGGAATTTCCCATAAGTTTGGAACACATGGTCAAATCTTTGGATTTGTTATAACTTGAACACTATAACTCCAAATTGAGCGCTCTATAGCTCAATAGATTCAAATTTTTGAGTGCTTTCCAATGATAGTCACATCATATGGTTTTGAGAATCTTATGGACACGTTATCTGGGTGCCACCTTTTCAGTATTAAAATGAGCTCCATATATACATTGCCAACCTTGCCACTTTGTGCCCTAGCATCATGCCAACATTGTTATACATGGGGTTATACATATTATCATCCATATCCAAATACATTAGGCCTTGTACACTACACATTGGTTGCTGCATACCATAAGGAGTGATGTCATACATCTCCTTATGGGGTCCTTGACCCTCTATAGCATGGAAACTAGTGCTATTACCAAAGTATCATGGCTGCCCCATCATTGCATGCATGTCCTACTATCCAAAAAGCATTGGATTGGCACTTCAAAGTTGACCTTGCACATGTATCAATTACCCAACTCACATCATTTAGTTATGCTCACTACCCACATTTGGAACATCAAGCATTTGTATTGGTTCTTCCTTCCATGCATCTTGATGTCTCGGAGCTCTCAAAGATGATTTCCTCTTCTTGCCTTTGCTGCCCTATTTTAAGGGTTAAAAAGCACACAAATTGAAGACCATTTACCGATTGCATAAACATTTCAGCATCCCTGAAGCATCAAACATGCATTATGAAATTTACTAGTTGCTGCCCAAACCAAAACTATTTTGTTCTGTGTAAAATAGACAATCAATTTTGTGAGCACTTAGGTCCATAGCTCTCATTGTGATCTTTGTTTCTAAATATAGAACACTTGAATCCGATGTTGATACAAAAGTGCTATCAATTTGCCCCATAACTATTCGCAACTTTTGCATCATACTCTGTATCCACCCAAAATGGATAGATTGGTTATTGCTTAGCTTAATTAGCACTCAATAAGGCTCATCTAAGCCCTGGGAAGCTCCTCGACAAGCCAAGAGCAAGCTGGAATAAGCTTGGAGAAGGAAAGACGCAATACATACCTCATGAGGAAGAAACAATGTTTGCCATGAAACCTTGATTTAAAGCTTTGAATCCAGGGTGAAACAAAGGATGAAGAAGCTCCTCAAATGCTTGCTCTAATACCATTTGAAAGTTAGAGTTAGAGTGGAAGCATACAAGTGAAAGCAAGAGCTACGGTGGATAGACCAAGAGAGCAAGAGAGAGAGACATTGTATATGGAAAATCCAATAATCACAATGTGTGACCATCCTTCCCTTATTCAATAGCCACTAAAAGAACAAAGTAGGCTGAAATGTGGACTCTCTTCTATACTTCCTTCTATAATGTTATGTAAGCTCAATGGCTTTGAAAAGAGTGGTGGGGTTTTGCACCATAACATTAGTTTTGATAAAGAAGGTTCTAAACCATACATGTACATGTGGAGTTTAGCTTCATCGCTTATATTCTCTATATACATGGTGAGGTTGAGGAATTGGTTTGTATAATCCCATACGTTTAGGCCTCTTTGCTCTTGTCCATACCATATTTGTGCCAATTTCTCTTTTTCAAGAGGAAAAACAAAGACCTTACCATAAGAGTCTTGAATGCATCCCAATTCTCTACTAGTATATTCTCCCACGACCTTAGCCATAAGTGTCTTGAATGCATCCCAATTCTCTACTAGTATATGCTCCTTCTTGATGTATCTCCACCAAGTATGCTCAAACCCTTACAAATGTAATGAGGCAAAATGAAGCTTCATATCATTAGTTCTAGGGAATATATCAAAATAGGACTCTAATTTTGAAATCCATTCATCTAGGTTGGATGGTGAAGATGATTGTCCATTGTGCTTTTCTAAAATTATTTTATTTTCAATTCCCTCTTATGAAAAGGCTGATGTCCCAAAATAGATTGATTATGATTAGTAGACATTGGACCCCCAAAATGAGATGGTACTCTTCCAAAAGATGGCTGAGAATTAGCGTGTAGCCTTCCCGACGGTAGAGGACCTCTAGAAACTTGAGGATTCAATCCATCAACATGGGAATTAGCACCATTCATATTGCCCAAATAGTCTTCATGCCTTTGTGAAGTCTCTTCTACTTCATATTGACTATTTGGAATGTCCCTTCATCCAATAATTCCTTGACTTTGACCATTTTGATTAGGTGGCTGAAGTGGTATTGATGGGTCACTCTTTGATTGAGATTTCTCCCTAGAATCCTTGGTTTTCATTTGCATTTTCATCCATTGAGAGAACTGAGCCATGATTTGTGTATTGGATTCTACCAATTTGTTAATTGAAGCCTTCATTTGGGTAGTGAAATCCAACAACTATTTAATAGAAGACTTTGTTTGATGATTGGACAAAACCATTTGCTCAACTCTGGATAATACCTCTATATGCTTTTGAGCATATCTATTCTCATGTTCACACATGGTATGACTAAGAGCACTAACTTCTCCTTGGATTTGAGGCTCTTCAATGCTCTCTTGAGGTGTATTTTCAAATAAAGTATCTTTGATTTATTGGGCATATTCATCCTAGGCCTTACTCTTCCCTTTATGACCTGCCATAGTAGTGTAGTCCTACAAGACCCCCTATTAGTAAATTGGCTATAACTTGAGTTAGAAAACTCAGATTTCCAAACTTTTTGATTCAAAATGGAGCCAATAATTCTTAGTTCAAGGTTAGCTTTTGCATGTTATAACTATTCTAGAACAAAAAATTATGTAACCTAATCTTTGAGACTAAATTGTACGTGCCTATACCCTATCTTAACCTATAAGTATCCTATTTCCACGTGTGAGAGAAAAATGGTTGTACCTAAGGGCTTCTAAAACCTATGGGGAACTGGATAGGATCTATGGGCAATATGTAGTACCTGCATCTGTATCCCAATGAGGAAGATGGTACTTGTAATGACCTCTTTATATCCTATAGTGTCCTATAACAACCTTGTTTCACCCTATCTTAATCTTCAAGAGTCTTGAATATTTGGGAGTGCTTGAATCTTCAATTCTCCACTCGAAATACCTATGTGAAGAATAAAATGGTAGGAAAGGATCCCTACACAAGCTTTGAATCACTAAGAGAGAGGTGGGCAAAGTTCCCCCTAGGTTGATTGGTTACAACCCTTCGAGATCTTAAATAGTAGGGGAGAGTCATCTCTCTATTGTCCCACTATCTGCCCTAGTATCTTCCTTTTTCCTCCATGGGAATCTCAACATGGCAGCGATATATTACTCTAATCAATCAGCATGATATGCATTACTGAAATTTCCATTCAACTCTTTCCATGAGATGCAATAGGATTGAAATTGGCCAAATAAATAGGAAGAGGGTTTTACTATATAGTAACTCACTGCTGACTTATATGATATATTTTTCCATGAATCAACTAATCATCAGCAAATTATTGGATTAGAGTGAGTAATTTAACCAATTAGTTGGCTCTTTAACAAATAGGATTGAATGCAATGTTAAGAACTCAAGCAAAATCTTCTAATTCACTACTTGAATCGAGCAAGCAATACATTCCATGAATGGGCTGATTTTGGCCCGAATTTTGATTGAAAATTTTCAATTCTTTAATCTCTCAATCAAATGGATGAAGCTTAACAATTGGATAGATAAGAGAGATCAAGAATTGAAGACAAATACCTCTTGCATAGTTTGAATGCTTGAACAATCCCAAATGCTTAAAAAAGCCTTGGGTTGCTCAATATTGATGAAATAACCTTCAATCCTTGTTTCATGGATGCTTGGAAGCAATCTTGAGGCCTCGGAAGCTTGAGATTGAAGCCTTGAACCCATTTCCCGCAAATCTTGACTCCATGGAAGCTCTTGAGGTTGAAAATCTTGCTCGATCTTTGCAATTTCTTCAAGGAATCTTCATAAGAATGAATCTGAAGGCTAAAATGATGAAGAATCTTCAAGAAACTTGAAAGAAGCTGAAGCTTGCTTTCAAGCTTTCATGGTTTCCCCTAAACTGCATATTAGGGTTTCAAGAACATAAAAGAATGAGAAATAGAGCTTCATTTGGTAGTCTAGACATCGGAGACTTGAAGTATATTGTGCCAATGATGATTTAGAAGCATCAATGCTATCCAAGAGATGAAGAAATGAAGAAGAACATGGTTGAAAAATTAGCACAAATTTCAGGCTACTTGATGATCCACATGGCATCATCCATAGAGGTCAAGATGGTATGCAACTTGTAGAGTTTCATCCCTAGAAGCTTCCTATATCATCAATTTCTTGAATAGAAGCAAGGTTCATGGAGAAAGATAAAGTAGAAGGGCTAAAGGTTCCATGGAGATCTCAAACATGAAGAAGAAGAAGCTATTTTCCAAAAAGTAACCATTGTTTGTTTTTCTCCCAAGTCCAATTAACTTCTATTTTACCAAGTTACTTTCAAAATAGCCTATAATGGATGAATGACCTACCATTTTAGCCATAGTTTGGCTAAATCTCTCCAAGATCTTTGTTAGAGATCCAAGATTAGTCTGTGCTTCAAGTAGAATGCAAGCAAGTACCTGCCATGTGGCTCCTCTACCTACTTGTCCAAGATTAACGGTGGAAAATTGGAGAAATTATGTTTGAAAATTAGAAAATCAAATGGATCAAAATCCTAAGCTTTGATACCACTTGTCAAGGAGAGAACTGAGAGTTGAGAGAAAGAAGAGCAGAGAAGAGAGAGAAAAGAGTGATGAGGAAAGAGAAACTTAGGAAAGAAGAGAGAGAAGCCATAGAAGCTATGAGCAAGGAGGTGAGGTAAGTGACAATAAATGTATTATTATTAAAAGATGTGAATATTTACATGTCTCACCCCTTTTATACCTATGTCAGCATGACAAGGTCCTATTAATAATTCCACACTAAAATATATATTCTTTCCATCTTCTTGCAATAGTCCTTTTCACTACTATGCTAGCTTGTATTAAAAAGAGGTTATAATCAAGTTGCATTACTTTATGTGTTTTGCATACTTCACAATCCTTTCACTAGTGGGGTAAACATTTACAATAGTCAAATTTAACATCCTATGTCTGATTCTTAAATGTGCACACTCTTTCTTCATGTCATAATGCATACAAAGATTTTAAACTTTATAATTTTTGGTAAGAACTATTGAATTTTCCAACTTGTTACATTTAGTATCGAATCATTTAGTAAATGAGTCATATTCCTTCTCTTCCTTGTACAACAAGTTATTTCTAGTGTTTCACACTTGTATTGTTAGAAGAACTCTCAATACTCTTTAAATATTCCATGTTTTTTCATATCTACCATTTATTCCATGTAAGACATGTTTTGACCCTTAAGGTTTTGTAATTTCATTTTCTCTATAGCATGCACGAGCTTATGCAATATTAATTGGTTTTTTTCCAATCTTAGAGAAGGTCTTTTATAGTCTCATTCTATAAAGTACATAAAGGAGGAACTTGACCAATAATTGTGTGTGTTTTACAAACCCTTTCCTTGGTAGAGAGTTTGTTAGGTTCCACCTTCTATAGTAGCAAACTCAACTTGTTGGAGCGAGTGCTTTACCATGTTATTTGGAATCTTTTTTTCCATGTTTTCAAACTAATATATTTAAATTGGGAATAGGCCCTCCAAACATTTTTTATTTCATATCTTTATGAAAACACTTGGCTCAATAATATTTCAAACTTAACTATCTCAAGGCCAATCAAGTGAGTGGATTCAGGAAAAAGAGTGGTGGTCTTAACTTTGCACAAATAGTGAAATTACTTCATTCAAAGTAATATAATGGCATATACCCATAGTGCAATGCCTCATGCAACTCATTCGAGCTAACCAACACCGTCTTCATGCCCATACAAAAACAAGGGAAGCAAACACATGCTTTGTATTTTAATTGTTTGTGAAGTTGATTAAGAGAAATATGGAGGAAGAGATAGAAGGCTCCTCAAGTGTGTGCTTTTGGATATGTACAAGACCTTCTCAAATGTCATATTTAACATGAAGGCCAAAAGCTATGGATGTTGCAACTTGATTCAATGTCATTCTTACAAGTGAAATCTACCATGGTGGGAAGTGGTTCTTTGAAGTTGTTTTTGACAAAAAGAGAGCAATATAGAAAGTCCTTGGGCAAGTAATTATTTTTAGGGCCCTCATCTTGTCTATTTTATGCCCCATGCAATGTGTAGAAATTAAGAAAAATGGCATCAACAAAGAATACCTAGTTTGGGTGAAAGTACCAAATTAATTATGGAATTCACTTTCAAATATTGCCAAGAAATTCAATAAGTCACTATATGCCCCCTTATTGGCTAGACCCTTCAGAAATTGATTATGTCTTATATGGGACATCAACAATAGCAAACCAAATTTGGAAAACCAAAGTTTCTCGATATCAATGTGCCTTATGTTGGTGAACTTAGATTCAAGCTTTTGTAGAGAAAATCAAAGGAGCCTACTATAGTTTCAGTCTATGGGGATATTCCTTTAGGGAATGTCCTAATGCATCCAATAAAAATGAGTCATCGATGCCATTTGCAAATTAATATTCATGGATCAAGGTTGTTAGGAATAACATAAAATTTGGGGATATAATTAATGTCTCTGATCAAGAGAATTCTAACAAAGAGGATGGTTGGAAAATGATTCAAGAGTCAGAAAGAAAGAGCTGCATCTGTTGCTAAGGAAAAAGCCACTATACTAGAGAGTACCTAAACCAAAACCCCCCCTTTCCCTAGGTCAAATATTTTTGGAATAGGATGATGATTCACAAAAGGTAGTAGGGAAATGGCAAATACTTTCATACAACTCAATAAGATCCCTTTAAATCAAATGGATCACTAGCATCGATGTCAACATATGAATGGTTTCTAGTCATGATGAAGCCAACTTAATGAACAAGATGCTTGAAAAATGGGGACAAGAGATTTCAAAGACTAGATAGCAATAAGAATCAAAGAGATAATGGCATTATAATCAATTAGACTGGTACAACTTTTTTCCATTAGATTCACACACCCGAATGCCTAGAAGGGGGGCATCTCAATGTTAAGGCACTCAATTTTGATATTAAGGAACTCAATTATGAAGTCAAAAAGATCCTCCTTTAGACATGGGTTTGTTTCCATGGACTAAATGTGGTTCTTACTAATGAATATGAGCTCCATAGCAAGAGTGGCTCGACATTCTCATATAGAGATTACACTTGCTTTATGGAAGGTCACAAGAAGAGATCAGAATGTAGATGTATGAATATAATAAAAAGTTTCACGAAACTAAATCTCAAGTTTAATTGTAATGATGGTAGGCTTTTCATGGTCTCCATTATTGGAAAGTTGACTCTATGGTGCTACTACTACTTGTAGTTACAATGATGGAAGAATGAGAAAAAATGTATGGCTTACTCTAAAAATTTAACTTTTGCACAACGAGTTCGCTAGATGTGGATTTTAGTATAGTTCAAGAGGGCTCAAATGCCCTAAGTGTAGTGTCAATATTGCAAGGTAAGGAACTTATAGCATGGAAATGAGCTTATTTGAAATTGGGACTATTATATATTAAGGATCATGTTCAATTAAATGAAGTTCCTCTCACCTTCAATTCACTTAGCCATCCAAGGTATAATGCAAGACTTGATAAATTGTATTGCATTTAAAATGGAAAACTAGTATAGTACATAAAAAACCAACTTTGATTGTTTAATTTGTGATGATACACTAATTTTATTGTCTTGGAGCTTCGTTAAAATATAGTGACCTAAATAAAATCCTAAGTGGTTGGTAGCCAATACAAGGAACTTCAAGCAAACTAAGTCTAATTACAATGATTAGGTTGTTGGTGATAAAGGTGCATGTGCCAATGCCACCCTATATTTACTTCACACACTGTGACTGCACACATGTGTCAAGATTGTGGGAGAGAAGGAAGGAGTCTCACTTGTAGCTTTCTTGCTTGCACAATGGGGGAATACACACACAGGTGGAGACTGAAAACAATTTTCCTCTTCTTTGTTGTGTAAGCCAAAAAGAACTCTAGTACAAAGAAATAGAAGAACCCTATATATGGGTCTCAAACCAAACTCAACTAACTAAGGTGGCATACTAACTGAGCCACGAACTAGAGTAGATAAGGATAGCTGTCATCTAGCTATTATTCATGGGCGGTGTACCAACTGCATCTGTAGCTAACAAGTCAGTGACATAAATGCACAACGGTCACCTTGGCATATTGCGAGTGGAGTTCCATATCTCAACACTCCCCCTCGAGCTCAATCCCAATTCCTGCACATCAAGTAGGTCTCTGAACTTGTGCAGCTTCTTTGCGCCCAATGCCTTCGTAAATATGTCAGCTACCGGATCCTCTGTGCTGACATAAACTAGATCAATAAGACCTAGTAAAACTCTCTCCTGCACATAGTGATAATGCACCTCAATGTGCTTTGTTCTAGCATGATAGACTGGGTTATTGGCCAAGTGTATACTGCTCATGTTGTCACAATAAATGACAACTGGCCCATCTGTAGGCTGATGCATATCATAAAGTAGCTTATGCAACCAAGCTACCTCACATGCAGCCATTGTTGCACCCCTGTACTTAGCCTCTGTGCTCGACAAGGCAACTGTAGGCTGTTTCTTGCTGCTCCAAGTGGCTGCAGCACTCCCAAAAGAGAACACATATCCACTAGTAGATCGTCTATCAGAAATACTACCAGCCCAATCAGCATCAGTGTATCCATGCAACTGTATCTGAACCCCAGTCTCATAAAGTAGTCCATACTGCAATGTGGACTTCACATACCTGAGTATGCGTCTAGCCACATCCAAATGCGGTTTCCTTGGAGCCTGCATAAATTGACTTACCAATCCAACAGCATAGCTCAAATCTGGCCTGGTAATAGTCATATAAATCAAACTTCCTACTATGCGTCTGTACATAGTAGGATCTTCCAGAAGCTCACCTGCATCTGCGCTCAGCTTCACATTCTGCTCCAAAGGAACTGAAATAGGCTTACAGCTTGTCATCCCATATTTGGACAGCATGTCCAATCCATACTGCCTCTGCAAGAGCCGTATCCCACTTGGTGATCTAATCACCTCAATGCCAAAGAAATAACGCAGCTCTCCCAAATCTTTCATCTCAAACTTCTGCTTCAATAGCATTTTCACATGAAGGATATCTTCATCACTGTCACCTGTCATAATCAAATCATCAACATAAATGACAAGTAGCATAATACCTTTCTCTCTTTTTCTCACATAAAGTGAGAAATCTGCCTTGGAAATCTGAAAGCCAATAGTGACAAGATACTGTCCTATCTTGTCAGACCATGCTCTAGGTGCTTGCTTCAAGCCATACAAGGCTTTCTTCAACCTGCAAGCAAACTCAGGATGAACAACATGCACATAACCTGGTGGCTGCTCCATATAGACCTCTTCTTGCAAATCACCATGCAAGAAGGCATTCTTTACATCCATCCGATGTAAAGACCATCCCTTTGATGCAGCCATAGCAATGACTGCTCTTACGATTGCCATCCTTGCAACCGAATTGAATAATCTTCATAATCAATGCCATATGTTTGTGCATACCCCTTGACTACTAATCTTGCCTTATATCTATTCACAGAACCATCTGCATTGTGTTTCACCTTATAAACCACTTACAACCAATTGCATTATTATCTTTAGGCAAAGGTACCAATTCCCATGTAGTATTTGCTTCCAAGGCATCCATTTCTTCATCCATGGCTTTCTCCCATTTTTCTTTTCCCATGGCTTTCTCAAAAGACGTGGGTTCTGGTTCCTGTATCACTTTGACCATATATGCATAGTGAATGGTTGTAAATCCATCATATTTCAGCCTATCCACAGGATACCTAGCTTTGGTAGACCTGTGCAAAGTAGGTTCACTCCCAGGTGCTCTCAAAACATCCCTGGTCTTCCTTACTCCAGGTGTAACAATAGAAGGAATACCAAACTCATCATCAATGCTCTGTTCTGAGCCACTGGATTCACCATCCACATAAGAGTGACCTGCATTCACATCAAACATGGGCTGATCTACCTTCTCTTTTCCTTTTCGGGATACCTGTATACCACTATCTGCATTGCTTTGAGAAGATTCTCTTGATCTCAATCTGCCTGTCCATGGCGAAGAATGTGAACCACTGCTAGAAGACACTCCAGGTCCACTAATATCTTGTGATTGCTACTGTGAATTTTGTGCAGCATTACCATTTTGTGCATCTATATTATCAATCACATTTACTGGTTTATACCAGCTACTCATCTCATCAAAAACATATCTGCTCACTGTAAACTTACGAGTAGAAGGGTTATAGCATCTATACCCTTTCTGCTCTGCAGAGAGTAACCAATAAAGATGCACTTCTGAGCTTTTGGATCCAACTTGGACCTCAGCTCATCTGGCACATGAACATAGGCAATGCAACCAAAAATCTTCAAATGAGAAATATGTGGTTTCCTACGAGTATACCTCTCCTCTGGAGTCATCCCATGTATTGCTACAGTGGGAGTCCTGTTCATTATGTAGACTGTTGTAGCAACTGCTTCAGCCCAGTAAAAATCTGGCAAGTCTTTTTTGTTGAGCATGGCATGAGATACCTCTCCAATATGCATGTTTTTCCTTTCTGCAATTCCATTTTGTTGTGGGGTATGACTGCATGAATATTGTTGCTTTATGCCATGCTCCTGCAGGAACCTTGCAAACTCATTTGAGAGGTGCTCTCCCCCTCCATCTGACCTTAGGCATTTTATTTGCAGGCCTGTTTCTTTTTTAACCATAGCTTTAAGAGTTTTGAAATGCCCAAAAACTTCACTTTTCTTTTTCATAAAATACACCTAAACTTTTCTCCTATAGTCATCAATAAAAGTGACAAAATAATGACAGCCTCCAAGAGATGCAGCTTTAGTAGTCCACACATCAGAGTGGATTAATTCCAATGGCTTCTTACTCTCTTGAACATGTCTAGGAAATGGTTTCCTTGCCTGTTTTCCAAATTGACAGGCTTCACATACCTTATGCATTTCTGCAACCTTGAATTTAGGCAATCCTGCAACAATATTTTGGGCCTGCATTGATTTAAGTCGTTGTACATTAACATGACCAATGCCGTTATGCCAGATATCAATATCTGCAACTACACCGGTCCCATGTGCAAACATTCCTGCACTCAATTCAGGCATGTCTGCATCCAACGTAAACATTCTGCCCTTCTTCTTTCCTTTTGCTATCAAGCGACCTTTATTTTTCATATCCTCAACAAAGCATCCATGAGAATTAAATCTGATCTGCAAGCCCTGCTCAACCATTTGACCAACAGAAACCAGGTTCTTGGTGATATTCGGGACATGAAATACATCCGACAGGTATTTCTTTTTCCCATTATGCATAGACAAAGGAAATTTTCCAATCTGCACAATAGGATGTGCAGTATCATCACCAATCTCTACAAATCCTGGTTTTTCCATTTTCCTTGCATCCTGCATCCATTCTGCATGACCTGTCATGTGGTTTGATGCACCTGAGTCAACATACCACACATCGTTGCTTTCTTCTGCACTTGTCACAGAGTTGGTCATGCGCTGCACCATAAACAAATGCTCATTTCTGTCATCACCCTGTCTACTAGAAGATGCATAATTCCCTTGTTGCAATTTTCCATTCATGATGTCATTCCGCTTTTTATAACAGTCTTTAGCCATATGATCCATTTTACCACAGTAGTAGCATTCAACATTGCTGTTTGCATTTTGGCCTCTTTGCCATCCACCGCGACCTCTTTGGCTCCCCCTGCCTCTAGAGTTACTACGTCCTCCTCCATAGGACTGGTTTTCTTGAGTTTGCTGCATATTCTGATTTCTACCACGGCCTCCAAATCGGCCTCCTCTACCTCTGCCTCTACCTCTTCCAGCATTTGAGTAGAAGACAACTTCTTTTGAAGTTCCTCCTGAAGAAGATGCACCACCATTTCTCTGTTCCTCAGAAATTAGAAGAGCAATCAACTCCTCAAAATCAGGAAATCTTTCACGGACAGAAATCAATGTTTGGAACTATGCATAATCATTTTCTAGACCATTCAAGGTCACAGAAACTAAATCATCATCTTCCACTGGCAACCCAATGGAAGCAAGTGAATCTGCAATCTTCTTCACCTTCATGTGGTAGTCATTGATGCTCATACTTTATCTTTACACATTGTGCAACTCTTGCTTGAGCTGCATTTTCCTGGCTTGTGTATTTGTGCTATACATTTTTGACAAAGTATCCCATGACTCCTTTGGCGTACTTGCATCCTGAATATGCACAATCATAGAGTCTGAAATGCTGATAGACAACCAGTACATAACTTTCCTGGCTCTCTCATGCCATCCTTTAAATACTTGCATTTGCTGTTGATTGGGAACATTAGGAAGAACTGGTTCTTCTTCATTTCCTGCAACAAATTCCCAATATCATTTTTCCATAAGGAAATTCGTCATTCTAAACTTCCATGCTTGGAAGTTGTTCTTGTCAAGCTTTTCAGTGACAATCTGTGAAAAAGAATCAGATGCCATTACAGAACACTGCAAAGAATTCTGTCTCACTATAGAATAGTGGTCGCACAGTAAAAAATAGGGCCTTTTCCTGAGTGCGTGCGGAAAACTTCTGCCTCCAAAATAGGCACCGAAATGGCCTCGAATAAAAAAAACAGGGCAACTAAGGGCTAAAGCCCTGCCCGCAGCATATACTGCCCTCTTGCTACACCGCGAAGGGCGTCTCAATCTGAGACAATGCACTCTTGCACTTTCCGGCTGTGCTACCTGCAGAGACTTGCTCCCAAACTCGAAAAATGAAAGCAACACTGGTCCTCTTACCAGAACACCGCGAACTTGGTTTGCTTTCTTGAGTTCCTTACCACGAACCAGGCTTTGATACCATGTCAAGATTGTGGGAGAGAAGGAAGGAGTCTCACTTGCAGCTTTCTTACTTGCACAATAGGGGAATACACACACAGGTGGAGGCTGAAAACAGTTTTCCTCTTCTTTGTTGTGTAAGCCAAAAAGAACTCTAGTACAAAGAAATAGAAGAACCCTATATATGGGTATCAAACCAAACTCAACTAACTAAGGTGGCATACTAACTGAGCCACGAACTAGAGTAGATAAGGATAGCTATCATCTAGCTATTATTCATGGGCGGTGTACCAACCGCATCTGCAGCTAACAAGTCGGTGACATAAATGCACAACGGTCACCCTGGCATATCACGAGTGGAGCTCGATATCTTAACAATATGTACATTGCAAGTGGTGGGTGGCCATCACTATTTTAAAATAGGGATAAGTTGGCAATGTTTATGGCAACAATTATGCACTAAATGGGAGATTTGGAGTGCCAATTATCCATCATTCAAGACAAATCGCCATCATGCCACAATACCCATCCTTTCAGATGTTGTCATCTTTGCCTCTCCATGATTGAATACCATGTTGAAATCTTAAGTGTTGAAGCATCATGTGTAAATACTTCGAGACCTTGGGAATAGAGTGAAGGGAGTGGAATCATTCAATAGAACACCTCAAGCTCACCAAAACAAATGGGGAGTCAACACCTTATGAGCATAGTGGGAATCAGATACCCTCGCTAGGTATAAGACACTTTCTCGAGTTGCTTTTGGACTCTCTAGAACCCAAGTTTAGGAAATACTTTGTTTTCTTTCCCTGTCTAGATTGAATAGTTGTGAGTCAAGTTCTCTATCATGTAGATGAAAGTATCAACTTGCCAATTTGGAATTAAATAGATGGTTGGAGTATTCTATCTCTTGAAGAGTCTTGAAATGAATACAAGCATTATCTTTTCCTTATTGAGGAGCCAAACATTGGAATTGAATGCCTTGAATCAAATGCAAATTTTAGTCAAGCCATAGAACCAATCATGATAGTACCAAGAAAATGGATAGGAGGTTGTCTTTGTGAGAGTGAATTGAAGTCTAATGCTTATTCCCAACTCTCAATCGTGGGCGATCCCTAGTAGACATTTTTGTAAGGACATGAGTCTTGAACCTTACTTTGCACTCTAGAATCGAATAGAATAGAATTGAATGAGGCCCTCTTGAATGGTGCATGAGAATTATCTCTTGACCACCATGAATTTACAAACCTTGCTCTTAAACTAGTCGATCAATCACCAATGTGCTCAAGATACAAGCTAAGTGTTTTCACCAAGTACTAGCTAACAAAGGTCACAAAGTTGTATTAGATCATGAGATGGCATTTGTGATGGTCAAGAGACAATTCTCATGCATGACCCATATAGCTTTGTTGATTAGTTTGAGTAGATTTTCGAGACCAAAAACCTCTAGGATGCTAGTCAACAAACATAAGATTTTGGATTGCGCCTAGGGAAATAAGGATGCACTTGGTTTACTAGCCTTGACTATGTGGATGTAATGACTTTGACATGCTCAACAACCTCAAAGACTTAATTGTCAAACTAATGAATGTCAGACACAACAAGACATAGAGAAGAGATCTGTGATAACATCGCCCCAATGTCTAGAGCCTCTTCAAGAGGATTTCAAGACCCAAAAAACCCACTTAGAAAGGAGTCTCCACTATATTCATTAATGGGATCGAGGATGAGGAACTCTATAAGATGCTAGCAAGCAATTCGAGTCGGCAAAGAGACACACTAGCCAATGTGTTCAATGAAGTGATCAGTGTGGATGAGCTACTAAAGGAAAGGAATGCCAATGTAATTCAGTAGCTAGCAAGTTTCATCACCATTCACAATGAAAGATCCATGAACTACAGTGAGCAACCTACCACAACCACACAAGACAAAGGGAAGAGCATGGACCTTGCATAGGAAATGACAAGTCTCAATGTAGATCTCACAAAGCTTCAAGACACGTTAAGGTGACCTACGAGGCCACACATTCAATGCATCCATTGCAAGGAAAACCACCTTCCGTCTAGGTGCTATGAGAGTGGCATTCATTCACTTACACAAACTATGGAAGATCTGGATATGAGGCCATGCATTGTAAGTTCCCTAAGAGACTACCTTACTCACAACCCTATCTCCAATTGGAAGGGGAGCCCTACTAGCACTACCTATACCCAACAAAAAATGGCCTATAGCTCCTAGGGCATGAATACCTAGACCACCTAGAACCATAATCATTCACCTACCTAATGATGCTCATGTTCACTTAGTGGAAGAACTATAGAAGAGCCAAACATGAATCCTTATAACTTATGATGATGAAGAGGGATACCCAATTTTGATGGATTTTAGACCAGTTTCAATTATTGCTTTGGGTAGGAGATGAGATCAAGGAATGGGGGGAAGCCAACCATGGGAACTTCTTGCATGTTGGGGACCTATGGCCACCCATGCCACATCACATCTCATCAAGATATCCTAAAAAGGAACATGCTAACAAGAACAAAGCTGACTTGAGTTGTCCGGAGTGTGGAGTCACATATCTATATGTCAATTGCCCTAGATGGAAACATACCACTAGTATGACAATTGTTCCATCAAACTTTTCAACATTGACACATCTAATGAGGATGATGCTACTCCAATTCCCCTAAACATGATGACTAGATCCCAAGCAAGGCATGTGGGAATCTTAGTACCTAGCCCAAGAAATCTTGATGCATCATCCATAGGTAAAAAGATTTGAAAGAAGAAGAAGAAGAAGAAGAAGAAGAAAGCACAAGTGAAACTTTCACTCAAGACAGATAACGCTACAACCCTAGAACTTGGGAAACAAGTCTATGATGTGAAAGAAAAAACGTCGGCTTGAAGAATAAAGGAGAAAGAAAGTGCTAAGATTTGGGAATACACTAATCTCAAGCAACAATTAGACATAGTGAACAAGGTCTGATGCTAGGTATAAGTGGCGCAAGTGCATCTTCAAGCTACAAAGCCGATTCTAGATAATAAGTTGCGTGAATCTTCAAGCTTGAACCCATCGACTCCACCCATATATGTAGCAAAACAAAAGGACATTGAACACCACAAATGCCATCTCATGATCTAAACAATCCATGGCCAATCAACCAACTCAAGAGCATGGGAGATGGAACTACAAACAGTTTGCAAAAGATAAACCAAATGATAGTCTATTAATTACATTGACCTTGACCTTGGTCATTCTACCATTGGGACAATCACTCAAGAAAAATCCAATGCTTTGGAAAGTTTTGAAAATAGTGGATAGAAGAATTGGTGCAACTAGGAGAAGCAATTATGCGCACTGACCTTGGTAATTCAAAAACTTTATTTTGCCAATATTTGACATCTTCAGTGGCCCATACTATGGGGTTCTGCACTCTCTCCTCTAGCCATTTCTGCCAAAGCCTGCTTTCGATGTTAATTACCTCCTCCACCACCTTGATGGGCAAGATCCTACACAAGGTGGTGGGGAACTAGAAATTAAAATCAAAGGAGCTTCTGGATGTTTCTCGCCTCTCCAAGATTACAAGGTTTGCGTGGAAGCTTGTTGGGGCATTGTCCTCACATGGTGGGATAGGTGCCTGGGGTGCCCTCACTCCCTTGGCGTTTCATTTTCTCCTTATCTCCTCCATCATTTGTTTTCTTATTTCCCTCAATGCTGCCTTTCTTTCTGTGGAGGTGTCTACATGTTGCTGCTATTCAGGCCACAGGGAAGGAGGTGGTGGGACAAATTCCTCTTCATGTGGTCCCATTTCCAAGTTCACATCCACCTCTCTAGCTTTGGCTCTTGCTGCTCTCCTTCGATGAACCTGAGGGCATCTACTTCTTCCAAGGTTAGGCCTGCCAATAGGAGATAATGACATTGTTCTTCCAGGCTTGGGCAAACCCCTCTAGGTTGTAGCAGCATCTATAGTCCTGCTTTCAATGCTCTATGAGCCATTTCCAACTTCCTTTTCATTGTCTCTATGGACCCTCCCTCTTATAGTTGGGTGGCGTCCAATAGGGTGTCCAAGAAGGCGCGTTGCTAGGTCTGGTATTTTTTCTTTTTCTACTTGAACAAGATAGCATGCCAAGGCTTTAATTCTTTTTTCATTCTAATTAGCCCATTTTTATACCCTCCTCTTATGTCTTCAAGGCTTTCCCCCTACCTCTGAGCCAGCACTGTCAATCTTTGTTATTGGTATTCCATCTCTGTCTTTAACTTTTGCTACTCTTCTTATGTCTTCGAGGCCACAATCTCTTCATACCGTGCCACAATCTCTTCATTGTGTTGCCGTAGGCATCCTATGGCCTCAGTTTCTTTGTTCAAGCACACCTGCCATTCAGCTTTTGTCTCTTCTTTAGCTTGTAGTTGCTCTTTTAGCTCATTGACTTCCCTTTGGGCCATGGTCATTTGGCATGTTCTGTCCAACTAGGATGCAATCATGGCCTCCTTTTCTGCTTCAAGCTTTGCCACTCCTTGGCTCTCTCTAATTGAGAGAGGAGCTCCTTGGCATACTCGTCGTATTCTCCGGGTGGCCTCTCTATTGTGGGGACGGAGGTTGTAGAGCTTGCCACCTTTTGCCTCTTAGGGTCTTGCCTCGGCTTGGTGTCTGCCACCATAGTCGGCAGCCTTTTGGTTCCTACAAGGGGGTTCCTTCTCCTGATCCTTGGCCCATTTCTTTATTCGCAAAGTATTGGACCCAATCCATTAGGTTGCTGATGTCCACCTAGGTCGTAGAGCTGGGAGTGGAGATGGTAGTGGTGATGACGGGTGTTAGGAGAGTGGGAATGCGGGTGATTGGGGCTTTGCCCTTTCCTTCTTGCACCGCAGGTGGCACAAATTCTAGCACCTGGGAGCTTGAGATTGGCCCTTCGTTTCTGATTGGGCTTGTAGGTTCCAGCTCGTCATGCTTGGACTATTGCTCAATGGACCTGTGCATGGCAAATGCTATGTCTTCCTCCTCCTTTTTTCTCAACTACTCCTCTTCCTATTTTCAATTTCTTTCCTCCTCAGCCTTTTTGGACTCTCTATGAGCCTTTTGCGAATTTTCCTTTTCTTATTTTCTCCTCTCCTCTTCTCGTTGTCCTTGTGCAATTTTCTTCTTCGTCTTCCTAGTCTTTTCTTGGCTAGTTTGCTCTTGTTGTTTCCTGTCTTCTTCTTCCTCACTCAGTGTCCTTTCGTTGGATTGCGCCTCCTCTTCTTAGTGAGGTGGCGACATGCTCTCTTCTCTTCTCTTCTCTTCTCTTCTCTTGCTCGCGGCTATGGAGCTTGGAGCGTGGAGCTTGAGGATGGAGCTTGCTTGAAGCTTGCACTTGGATCGTGGAGCTACTGGAGTGCGCAGGAGTGGAGGTAACTCTATCGGCATGGAGGTAAGCTCACTACACCCGTAGATATGGATGGCGCGTTGGCTATGTGAGAGGTAGCCATTAATGCTCGGCTTGGAATGCTTGAAACAATAAGCGGTCTGTGGGTCTTGGCGGTTGAGCGAAAGCTCCCACATTTTGCCAAGACCAATGGATTCAAGCCTTGAGCGCTTGCGCACTTCAATCGAGCATTGAAGTAGGGTTTTTCTCGAACCGGTGCTTTAGGTAGATAGGTAGGAAGCGAGGGAGTTTAAAGAGGTATTTGATCTCCTTAGCAAGTAGATTTTTGTTGTTTTGGACTTGGGAAAGCATGATGGAG
This sequence comes from Lygodium microphyllum, assembly GCF_053477565.2. Taxonomy (NCBI): domain Eukaryota; kingdom Viridiplantae; phylum Streptophyta; class Polypodiopsida; order Schizaeales; family Lygodiaceae; genus Lygodium; species Lygodium microphyllum. The sequence goes on from NC_141143.1 coordinate 129,196,938, forward strand.
TAGTGTAGGAAGCGAGGGAGTTTAAAGAGGTATTTGATCTCCTTAGCAAGTAGATTTTTGTTGTTTTGGACTTGGGAAAGCATGATGGAGTAGTGTAGGTATTTTCCTTATAATTTTTTCTTGCATTTAGAAAGGATAGGAGAAAAACGTTGGAGCAAATAGTAGGGTTTTCTGTTGCTGTATAACAGACTGAAACAGGGAAAAGAAGGGCAAGAAATGAAATTTTGGGTTAAATGTTAGTAAGGGAAGCAAGATTAAGGTGAGTGCAATCCTGGACAGAGTGATAAGGGGCCAAGAGTGGCAAGAAAAGCCACATTGTACATTGTAGGGTTTTAGGAGAGCAGGAGAGAAGAAGAAAGCTTCGTTGAGTGGATCCGCTTCAATCTAGCCATCTGGGAGTTATTTGCCTAGCCCAGGTAATTCCACACCTTCCACTGCACGAGTAGGTTGGATCTAGAGCTGCTCGACCAGCAAGACAGCCTCCATCGCTCGGCGCAACGAATTTTTTGAAGTCCGATGAAAAAATGCATCGTGCTCAGCCCGTCCGAGTGACTGCGATTCTGGGCCGAGTCACAGAATTGGCCCTAGGACAGCTCGACCATTCGATCCTTGGTGCCTGTCAACTCGGCCCAACCCCACTTGGACAAGTTGACATTCGGCTCGGTCGAATTCACCACTCAGCCCCCGGCCCACTTGACTCGGCTCACCTGACTCGGCCCACTCGGCCACTCGGCCCTCGGACAACCAGACTCAGACTGGCTGAATTTGACATTCAGACTAGTTATATTCAGCCCTTTCTACTCGGCTCTCGGACGGGCCGAATCAGGCATTCGGCCCTTGCAATTTGGACCTGTTAGGCCAAATTTGGATTTTTTTAAATTTTAACCTGTAGACCCTAAAACTGACTGAGAGACCATATAGAGCCGAAACCATATCATAGATCGATCACTGGGCTGAAACTTAGAGCAAGTAGTTCAAAATTTGGCTATAAACAATCCTCCAATTTGCGCATGGTATTTACCGTAACGGCCCTGCGGGCTGGGGGGACTGCATAGTTCTAGTGGGGGCCTAATATTTGGTTCACATTTTGTAGGTCCCCCTACGGTAGTAGCAGCCATGGACCACATAGTGCAGCTGGCATGCAAGGAAACTCTCCGCCATCGGAAAGAGCATAAGGCACTAGCATCCCCACCAGAATGCTACATGCCTACTCTAAAGAGGTACACGCCAAAAAGAGGCCCTAAATGACACCGCCCAAGACACAGGCCGAAAACCCCCCAGGCCAGGGGAACACAAGCTCAAGGGAGCACACAAGGTGTGGTAGCACCAGCCGTACAGGCTCCCACCAGACGCTCGGGCACCAGGTGCTCAAAAGAGGAGAGGGTAGCTCGAGACAAGCACAAATTTGATGCATTGTTTAAAAGCATTCTGGAAATAGTTACAGCTAGGGACTACACCATCCGGGTCCCGGTCGACATCTTCCCTGCCGAGCCTTACAGAAGCCCCTCACCGGCACAACCTTAGTTGCCTGACCACCCAGACTCACCCTGCCTCATGCAAATAGAGTAGCCCCTATGATATATAAGCAACTTAACAAAGGCCATCCTGCCATAACTTTTTATCTTTAAATGGTTAAAGGGGCCTGCTCCCCACCTATATACACTCTCCTTACCTATTGCTAATATATGCCACGTCTTTAACAAGCAACAGAATATGCATCGCAACCAGTATCATAGGATTTTGATAAAGTAATATCTTGACATGATTGCATCTATTCATTGTACTTGAGACATGCGACTTGCATATACTCTCATGAAGTGATAAGTGGATGTAGGACAACACAGGTCTTTGTGCGAATGTGTTCAATGCCCAAGTCATCGCAAGACCACCAACCTCACAAAGAGCCACAACAAAGCCACGCTGCTGAAAGTGAAAATTACCATTGCGAGTGCCCACGTCGCATGGCCCAAAGCATGATCTTCACCACTTTCTCTTTCTGGGTTACACTCTATGCCAGGCACTCACGTCAGCTGTTACCCCAATTGTACCAATATCGCACATTCCAAAGAGGGTTGCAATATCTCAAGTGTATCTCCCCATCTCAACAACTGCTTCTCTAACAACGAGGCTAGGACACAATCATCAATATAATATCCATTTCCTAAGTCTTCGAAGCTTGACATTTCCCAACCCATTGAAAGGCTGATAACCTCAACATATTGCAATGGTTGTACTCAAGCAAGTCCAAAAAAAAAAGAGGAGAAAAGAGAAGAGAAAGAAAGAAAGAAAGAAAAAAGCACAAGAAAAAGAAATGAAAAAGAAAACGAAAAAGGAAAAAAGAAAAGAAAAGAATGAAAAGATACGAGGTACCCACAATCACAACACAACACCTAGGGGTCCTCAAATTAGGTACATCCAGTGATCTTGGTCGGCTGGCTCCATCCCTAGTCCCCTAGCCGTTTAGCATCACCCACAATTGTTCAGGGCACATCAAGGGCAGGACATACCTAGGGAGCTTGTCTCGCCTATGGTTAGACCTGTCACCTTGACCCATTCGCATGATTCCCTCTTGCACTCTGCCTTAATACCATTGCAATCAATTGTCGTAAGCATCGCACGAATGGCCATGAAAACTACACCGTCCTCATCAAGCAAGTCCAATAGCTCCCAGCTCTACCGAAAGTGCGGTGTCCCTGTGTTCAATTATGCTACGTCGTGCAGTCACAATGCAAAAGATGTCTCATACACCTTCACGTGTACTTCTTCTCAACATGGACAACTTTGCTTCATCCACACATTGTTACGAGAAAGCAGCCTGCAGTCTTCTAACTACGTAATATCTAAGTATGCATGAGTACTCATATAATATCTGTACCGAAATATATACACAGTTTGGATCCTCAAGTGTAGGAAAATACTCGCAGCTTGCTTGACCTGTCTCCCAAACTAATTGAACTATGTCTTATGCACGATAGAGAAGACTAGCACTACCCCTAGGGAGAGACCACCTATGAGAGGTTTTTAATTGCAGGTATTGAAGACTCCAATGAAAGTGCCATTTTCTCTTCATCAACACCCAACTCTGAATTCTTATCCTTTATCATCCTGCAAGCCCGCTGGGAATTGTCATGTGCAGAATCCCCAACAAACCAACACTTGTGCTGGCCATCAATGCAATCCCCAACAAAGAACAACCCTACCACCAACTCCAATAACCCTACCACCATCCACCTAGGCCACCAACGTGCCCCCAACGACCTTCCTCCACATACCACCAATACTCCTCCATGGCAACCATCGATGTCCCTTCCACCCACGTCTTCGGTGTAGGCCAAAGCCTGCTACCTATGACAGTGAGTGCCATGGGACGCACTCGTCTAGGAGGGGGTAATGTTAACCGTCAGACAAACAAGGTGGAAAATCTGAAAAAGCTAAAGCAGAAGACAAAGGGCAAGGCAAAGTGAAACGAAAGATGAAGGCACACCAAGAAAAATCTAGAAACACAAGAAGCGCAGAAAAGTCCTAAATAAGGAAAAAAGGCGTACAAGAAAAAGCGCAATTCAATACTTTTGTAAAAGAGCACAAGTGCATCATGATTTAATTTAAGGAGCACCGGGCTCTCACCCGTGTAATTTGTAAATGTAGATGGGCAGTGGAAAGGAAGCTAGGAAGATCGAAGGACAATGGGAAAAAGGGCCTAGTCCACGACCAGCCATATAAAAAAGGGGATAAGGGGATGACCGTCCAAAAGGGATTTAGGGTTTTTTATATAAAGTTGAAAAGTGAATGAGAAGCTCATTCTTGTGTGTGGCCAAAAGTGGGTCTCCTCTTCTTCTTCTTCTTCTTCTTCTTCTTCTTCTTCTTCTTCTTCTTCTTGCTTGCTTGAGCTTGTGCTTAAGAGAGGGAGTGTGAGAGTGTGAGGGAGTGAGTGTGTGAGGGTGAGGGACCGAGGAGAAGAAGCTCTCCATCTTCCCCTCTCTTCTTCTCTTCTCTTGTCTTGCTTGCGGCTATGGAGCTTGGAGCGTGGAGCTTAAGGATGGAGCTTGCTTGAAGCTTGCACTTGGATCGTGGAGCTACCGGAGTGCGCGGGAGAGGAGGTAACTCGATTGGCATGGAGGTAAACTCACTACACCCGTAGATATGGATGGCGTGTTGGCTATGTGAGAGGTAGCCATTAGTGCTCGGCTTGCAACGCTTGAAACAATAAGCGATCCATGGGTCTTGGCAGTTGAGCGAAAGCTCCCACATTTTCCACTCCCTCTCTCAAGCACAAGCTCAAGCAAGCAACGAGAATAAGAAGAAGAAGAAGAAGAAGAAGAGACCCACTTTTGGCCATACACAAGAATGAGCTTCTCATTCACTTTTCAACTTTATATACAAAACCCTAAATCCCTTTTGGGCGGTCATCCCCTTATCCCCTTTTTTACATGGCCGACCGTGGCCTAGGCCCTTTTTCCCATTGTCCTTCTATCTTCCTAGCTTCCTTTCCACTGCCCGTCTACATTTACAAATTGCACGGGTGAGAGCAAGGCGCTCCTTAAATTAAATCATGATCCGCTTGCGCTCTTTTACAAAAGTATTGACTTGCGCTTTTCCTTGTGCGCGTTCTTCCCTTATTTAGGACTTTTCTGTGCTTCTTGTGTTTCTAGATTTCTTGCCGCGCCTTCATCTTCCGTTTCACTTTGCCTTGGCCTTTGTCTTCTACTTTAGCTTTTCCAGATTTTTCACCTTGTTCGTCTGACAGTTAGCAGTAAGGACATTGAGCAAGAAGTCATCGGAGCCCATGTGACTAGCAATGTGGAGTTCTTCCTCGGTCAGGATGCGATCCAAGTAGGGGTGTCCTTGAATATGTTCTTCCATGGGTCGGTCACGACTGGTCATTAATACCCTATAAGACGTTGGAGTAACATAAGTTGGGTCAATACTCTGATGTTTTGATTATGCATCGTTGATGGACATTTGTCATGACCTAACATCCCTCAAGCTCCCATTGGAGACGAAGAGTGTACCATTTTTTCGAGAAAGGAGAGTTGTTGACTGCAAACTATTTCAAGTTGTCAATTTCTCAATCGTTGTCACGGGTTATGTGCTTGTCATATGTAGTGATGAGGCATTGTCACTACGCTTGCTCATGAGAGACCTCGATGGCGATCAACTCGATAGTTGCTTCAGAACCCTTGACAAACACAAATTTCAATTCTTTCCAAGAACAAGGGAGTGTCTGTATCTCTATCGCCAATGGTTCCTCGAAGAGCCCCAAGTCTAATTGGTCATAGCTTTTAGCAAGTGACATGAAAGTCATGTCTGAACATCAAAGGCAAGCAACCAAGTCATCCCCCATATGTTCAACTAAGTCTGCGGCCAAGGTTAGAATTGATTGCCGCTCATAAGAGGGTCTAAGGCCGGTGGGTGGTTGAAGCCTAACAGAACTAGAGAGTTCAACTGTTAATGGTCACGGCTTGGTTTTCTCTTTAGGTTGTGGCTTGGCCTCATAGTCGAGGGGTTGAGTTGTAGTGGCGGTTGTCGTGCAACTAGATGCCTCTGAGATTTGAGGGGTATCATCGAGGCTAGATTTGGATGGTTTGTCATTAGTAGGCTACAATTTTGGGTGATAGATTGGTTCAGGCCTTGTTGAGCTAGGTGTTGGATGTTCTATGGACTTAGCGGCCTGATTCTCTCATGGTTTGAGTGTCGGTGGTGTGAGGTTTTGTGTGGTCAAGCTTGAGGATGGCGATTGAGTAGGGCCTTTGGTTGTTTTGGCTTTAGGTAGCAAAATCGAGGCGTTATCCTTATAGTAACCTTGTGCTTGCAATAAGGCCCCAGGGACCCATCATGACTTGGCCATACGCCGATGTTTATGATTTAATCTTGGCTTTCAAGGTTTCGAGTGTGGATCATTAGCCTTGCGAGGCCGTGCATTTCTATTCCTAGGTGGCGCTCTCTATTTAGATACCCATTTGAACCGGGGTTCATGGGCTTCATCATTGGTTCTAGTGGCTTGTTGGCATCGAGGCTTGGTAGGTTGTGACAAGTCATGACCCCCCTCCTTACTCTTGATGGTGGGTTTCTCTACTGGTGGCTCTACAGACTTGGAAAGAGTCACATCGCCCTTCTGAAAGTTGTAACTATGCGAACATTACCTACAGCTAGAGGTGGATGCACTGCAACTCGTAGTCGACATTGCAACGAGCTTGCTTCTTAAAGGTTCGTCCTAAACAGTGACTTTGTGCCTACATCTTTAGTGTTGGACACCACATAGAAGATTATCAGCACGCTTTCAAACTCGATAAAAACTACAACCTTGCACTTTCCTAGAAGTGTGTATGGTTGGCCTCCATAAGGGGTGAGCTTAGCATTAGTGGGCTGCAACTGTGGTTTGCCAATTTGGGTCCAATGGTTATGGGTTAAGACATTAAAATTGGTTCCCTCATCAATTAATGCATTGATGGTGCATGTGTGCTTAGCAATGACCATCTTGCTTAGGTAAGCCGGTGGTATTGCTTCCTCATCCTCATTGTCCATCTCAAAGTTAGTGGCTACTCATATGTGGACAGGGGGTGCTAGCATTGGAGGCTCATGCAATGGGTGTATGGAAGGGATGTATGTTTTCATGCGACTGCCATTGAAGAAGCTTATGCCCTCACCTTCTAGGGTTTTGATTTCTACATTGCTAGTTTGATTGATGGTTCGAATCTTAAAAGGTCCTAGCCCCCTAAACTTTAATTTTTGCTTGTGTCCCTTGATTGAGTATAGTAGTACCAAGTCACCTTGTTCAAAGTTCCGCTGCTTGACATGCTTATCAAACCAGTATTTGCATCTTCCCTTCTCTGATATTAGTGCATGGGTGGCCAGAAGCCGGGTTTTCAATAAGCGTTCGAGTTCAATCAAGTGTTCTCTCCATGCCTCCTTCCCCTCCCATCTTTTTTGCAAGGCTATCCTGAGGCTAGGTATGAAGAACTCCAAGGGTAGGATTGCTTCTGTACCATAAGTCAACCTAAAGGGAGTCTGTCCAATAGCCATCTTGTAAACCGTGTGATAGGCCCACAAGGCCACCATCAACTTGTTATCCCAATCACTGTGCGAGGCAGAGATGACTTTGGTCAAGACATTTATTAAAATTTTATTGGTGGACTCAGCTTGACCGTTTGCCTAAGGATAATAAGGCGAAGACTTCCGATGGATGATTAGGAAAGAGGACAGGAGGTGAGCTATCACTTCGTTGATGAAGTATGTGCCTTTGTTAACCCTCAAACGAACGAAGGTAGAAAATCCAGGAAAAGAGAAACGGAAGACAAAGACGCACAAGGAGAAGAGTCCTAAATAAGGGAGAAAGGCGCACAAGGAAAAGCGCAAGTCAAAACTTTTGTAAAAGAGCGCAAGCATATCATGGTTTAATTCAAGGAGCGCCGGGCCGTGCAATTTGTAAATGTAGATGGGTGGTGGAAAGGAAGCTAGGAAGATAGAAGGACAATGGGAAAAAGGGCCTAGGCTACGGCCGGCCATGTAAAAAGGGGAAAAGGGGATGACCGCCCAAAAGGGATTTAGGGTTTTGTATATAAAGTTGAAAAGTGAATGAGAAGCTCATTCTTGTGTGTGGCCAAAAGTAGCTCTCCTCTTCTTCTTCTTCTCCTTGTTCTTGCTTGCTTGAGCTTGTGCTTGAGAGAGGGAGTGTGAGAGTATGAGGGAGTGAGTGTGCGAGGGTGAGGGACTGAGGAGGAGAAGCTCTCCATCTTCTCCTCTCTTCTTCTCTTCTCTTCTCTTATCTTGTCTTGCTAGCGGCAATGGAGCTTGGAGCGTGGAGCTTGAGGATGTAGCTTGCTTGAAGCTTGCACTTGGATCGTGGAGCTACCGGAGTGTGCGACAGAGGAGGTAACTCAATTGGCGTGGAGGTAAGCTCACTACACCCCTAGGTATGGATGGCACATCGGCTATGTGAGAGGTAGCCATTAGTGCTCGGTTTGGAATGCTTGAAACAATAAGCGGTCCGTGGGCCTTGGCGGCTGAGTGAAAGCTCCCACATTTTGGTTCCATTGCCAGGACCAACGGATTCAAGCCTTGAGCGCTTGTGTGCTTCGAATCGAGCATTGAAGTAGGGTTTTTCCCGAACCGGTGCTTGAGATAGGTAGAAAGTGAGGGGGTTGAAGATGGTATTCGATCTCCTTGGCAAATAGGTTTTTTGCTTTCTTGAGATTTATGTTGTGGAATGAAGTGGTGTAGGTATTTACTTTGTGATTTGGGTGCATTAGGGTAGGAAAAAACAAAGAAAAAGAAGAAAAACAAGCATCAGGGTTTTTGCTGTCATAACAAGGCATGAGGGTTTGATTCGTTTGCTGATTTGCATTTTGGAGTTTATTGGCTATCCGAGGTATATAGATCTCTTCCCCATCACTCCAGCATCATTCTTGTGGAATCTTGTAGCTTACAATAAGCAATACCTTAAGATTTTGGACGATTTCATGCTCGAAAGTGCATTCGGGTCAGCGGAATCAAACACCCGATTCAGTGTCCGAGTCTTGGAATCCGATATCCGATTTTGAGAATCAGACGTTCGGACAACCGTCCAATCGGACCAACTCGTCCGATTTTGGAACTCGGACCACTCGGACTCAGACCGCTCAGACACTCGGACCAGTCCAGAATTGGACGTTCGGACAATCGTCCAATCGGACCATCCTGTCCGATCGAGCCACTCGGACCAATCCATCCGATTTTGGAAATTGAACCACTCGAACACTCGGACTCGGACCACTCGGACCACCCTGTCCGATTGAGCCACTCGGACCAACCCGTCTGATTTTGGAAATTGGACCACTCGGACTCGGACCACTCGGACCACCCTGTCTGATCGGACCACTTGGACCAACTTGTCCGATTTTGAAAATCGAACCACTCAGACCACTCAGACCATCCTATCCGATTGGACGTTTGTCCGATCGAGGCAATTGGACCACCCTGTCCGATCCGATTCCCAAAATTGGACCACTCCAAAAATCAAACCACTTTTTCGATTCGACTCCCAGAATCGGACGTGACCAAAATCGGACCACCCAGAATCGGACCACCCGAAATCGGACCAGTCCAGAATCGGACCACCCTGTCCGATCCGATTCCCAAAATCGGACCACTGGGTTGATCGGACCACCCAGAATCGGACGTCCGATTCTGATAATCAGACTCCTGAAAATTGGACATCTGAGAATCGGACAGAAAACTGTTAAAATCGGACAGGTATCTGGAACACAAATTTTGACACATCTAAACCCTGAGATTGACCCCAAAGGCTAGTAGAGCTAAAGGCACATCACAGATCCATCACTGGCTAAAATTTAGAGCACGTAGTTCAAAATTTGGCTATAAACGGTCCTCCAAATTGTGCATGGCGAGGGCTCTGCCCCCTTCGTACCTCCCCCAAGTAGGTGTCACGATTGTGGGAGAGAAGGAAGGAGTCTCACTTGTAGCTTTCTTGCTTGCACAATGGGAGAATACACACAAGGGTGGAGGCTGAAAACAGTTTTCCTCTTCTTAGTTGTGTAAGCCAAAAAGAACTCAAGTACAAAAGAAATAGAAGAACCCTATATATGGGTTTCAAACCAAACTCAACTAACTAAGGTGGCATACTAACTGAGCCACGAACTAGAGTAGATAAGGATAGCTGTCATCTAGCTATTATTCATGAGCGGCGTACCAACCGCATCTGCAACTCACAAGTCGGTGACATAAATGCACAACGGTCACCTTGGCATATCACGAGTGGAGCTCGATATCTCAACACTCCCCCTCGAGCTCAATCCCAATTCCTGCACACCAAGCAGGTCTCTGAACGTGCGCAGCTTCTCTGCGCCCAATGCCTTCGTAAATATGTCAGCTACCTGATCCTCTGTGCTGACATAAACTAGATCAATAAGACCTAGTAAAACCCTCTCCCGCACATAATGATAATGCACCTCAATGTGCTTTATTCTAGCATGATAGATTGGGTTATTTGCCAAGTGTATACTGCTCATGTTGTCGCAATAAATGACATCTGGCCCATCTGTAGGCTGATGCATATCATAAAGTAGCTTATGCAACCAAGCTACCTCACATGTAGCCATTGCTGCACCCCTGTACTCAGCCTCTGTGCTCGACAAGGCAACTGTAGGCTGTTTCTTGCTACTCCAAGTGACTGCAGCACTCCCAAAAGAGAACACATATCCACTGGTAGATCGTCTATCAGAAATACTACCAGCCCAATCAGCATCAGTGTATCCATACAACTGTATCTGAACCCCAGTCTCATAAAACAGTCCATACTGCAATGTGGACTTCACATACCTGAGTATGCGTCTAGCCGCATCCAAATGCGGTTTCCTTGGAGCCTGCATAAACTGACTTACCAATCCAACAGCATAGCTCAAATCTGGCCTGGTAATAGTCATATAAATCTGATGGACCTAAAAACGGGCAGGCACTGGCTCATGCACTAGCCGGGCCTCGTCACTACGCACAAGACAACCCCTCGGCCTCGCGGCCAGGAGCGTCTATCAAAATCTCTGCCTTCCTAAACATTGCGTTTGTAATACGTTGTAGTCCAACTGATCCTAACCCAATATTACTCCTCAGAGGGAGTCCCTTTCACATAGCCAAAAGGCTCGAATCACATACACATGGGGTTCCTCCTACGGCTGAATGTCGTCAACCCTCTGCGACTCTCCTACACCTTGGGGATTGGCCCCTCGATGCGACGCTCAACATCTAAACATTTCGCACAAAAGTCGCTCAAGGTACCAAATAAGCGTGTCCAGGAATGTACCATTTCTTCCTTACTTCTCTTTCCCCTTGACCCCCACGACTAGCCTACCGCATGGGTACCTCACTGCCTCTCATCGTAGGTCATGTTCTAATAAACCAATTGCAATGCATGTCCAGGAGTTGGTCCCTAATATTTTCTAAATTCTTTTCATGCTCTATGCATTTGGTGGATGCCTAGTGCTCAAACATTTAGCAAAACAGTATTGTGCACAAGTGCAAAAACATTCTTTTAATGGTTTCCAACTACCGTTCGTGCTTCGTTGCATGGGCCTAGCACCGAGGTGATCCTCGTGCTACTAAGCTCTTAATTTTAATTATCATCCATCCTAAATGCTATGCATAGAAATCAGCAACTTTCCCATCATCTCACACGGCATTTAGACATATTTCAACTTCTCTACCCTTCCCCGTTTAAATATTGCATCGTTGGATAGGTTTATAGGGTATTTTGACATCATTTTATGTGTAGAAAGCGGAAAAAGACACACTAGAATAAGAAGGTGGGGTTGAACTGAGGCAAATCCTCATGCTTCAGTCCCCACAAACATTCACAAACATTGCTCTTATTTATCCTTATTTTTCGAAACCCAAAATGTATTTTTTCCCTATTTTTTAGGGTTTTCCCACCCTTTTCTTGTATTTTCCCTTATTTTCTGCATTATTTAATTACTGAAAATTCAAAATAGGTTATGGGCTGTGGCCCTTAGTTCCTTCTTGCAGAAAAATGAAAGTTTAGTTGATGTTCCTATTTACTTCCCCATTTTTATGCCAAAAAACCATCATTTTCCCTTGATTTTTCATGTTTTTCGTGTTTTAATGTATTATTTTGAACCACAAGATGCATATTTTTCTGATTCTCTGATTATGACCAGCAAGACCTCATGGAAAACAGCAACATGAACAATTTTTAGCCCACATGAACAACATTTCATCAATCAAAAGCTATGGAATCTCAAATTTCCTTTGAAAATTTTAAATTACCGCTTATTTGCGTGTTTCGGGTTTCATGTCCATGGCTGCAAATTTGGAAATCAGCAGCACTTCATGTCCAGCACAATCACCAATCACCATTTCCAGCCCGTGGAGCAATCCGATCCATGCCGGACAAGCCTCCATCATTCTTTCTTCTTCCTTCTTCTCCCCACATGAACTTGCCTTTAGAAGAGAGAGAGGAAGGAGAGAGAAAGACTGAAATCAGAGATCTTCAAAGAGAGCATCATTGCACGAGCGAAGGGCGGCGATAGAGTCAGGGTTCAGAGGAGAATCAATGCCCAATGTCGATTGGGGGGGTTGCTCACAGGCAGGAGGGAGCATCATCATCCATGGAGCGCAAAAATCGGACGTGATGGCGCCTTCATCCTCTTCTTTCTCTCACCACGATTTGATGCTATCTTTCATGTTGCATAAAATTTCTTGGGCTCCCAAGGGTCATGCCCACTTTGGCCAAACTTTGGTCCACCTTTTCAAATCTTGCCCACTTTGTGGCTATTTCCCCGTCCGAACTCGGAATCGAGCTCTGAAAAATCCTGGGCGTTCGGCTTAGCATCCCGCATTGGCCAGTAGCTCTTGCTGACCCGCACGACTGTCTAAAAAATTATGAAAAATCAACAAGTGTCGCTCGGGCACCTTTAAAGCACTTTGGCGCTTAAAATCGTCCTAGATCAAGCCGCCGCCTTTGACGGTGAATATTTTTCCCTTGATATTCATAATTTTTAGCTATTTTTAAGCACTTCCCGTCACCTAAATTTTGCTCTCATTGGCGACCATGGGATAGGGCGACTCAGCCCGTCGAATCCACGAACATATCTGCTCATAAACAACCAAAGAAGCATCAAACTGATACAAAACAGATAGATAATAAAACTCAGCACAATGCTCCCCCAACCCCTGGACAGAACCAAGGCATGACATCCACAAGGAGAAGGCCTAGCATCATCTAATAGAAGATCCGAAGTGAGTCACTAACCAGCTGCGCCAACACAGCCAAACTAAAAAAAACCTATTAAAGAGGTTGCCCTAAGTGGTAGTCTGCACTACTTACCAACTAAAGACAACACAACGAGGAGCTCCTACTAGGCGAGGACTCCTATAGCCTGATCAAGGAGTATTTTCTTCCAGTACATTTCTTCTTTTAGGGTTTTTATTGGATGAACATACTTAGGCATGTAAAAAGGAGGGAGCTGAGCGTAGTGACCCAAGGAGAACAGGGCATCGGCCTCAGGACCTGTCTTGGCACCCAAGAACCTACCAAGCCCTCGCAAGGCGACACTTAATCCTTTTCTAACGCTCACTTTTATTTTCGCTCCAACCTTCCTTGTTTGGGTATTATATTTGGCAAGAAGCCACCCCTAGGAAGACAAGCTATCGGCCCCGGGTCTGATTCGTCCCCAAGAACCTACCATGCCTTCGCAAGGCAATGATCGACTGCTTATATATTTTTATTTCTTTTCTTTTTCTTGGGATAGGGGTTAGAACCCCTTTTTACACACCTTCGTATTTATATTCATCTTTTAGGATGTACAAAGTTTCTGGGCATCATCATTATTATCTTCTAGCAGGCTTCTCTAACTGCCTCACTACTAATAAGAACTCCTAGAACGGCTGCCTAGCAGGCTAGCAGGACAGGGCCACTAGGACTTCCTTCTAAAACCGGTCTTTCAATGTCTAACAATGTCTTTGTAGGAGGCAATGACTACTCCGAACTCCGTCAAACATACTCAACCTCAACCTGGGACTTCATGCCTTGGTTGCCGGTCCCCAACAAAAATGTACCCCCTTGACAAGTACAAATACACATATAACAGGAAAGAAAGGTACTCGTAAAGGAGAGGTATCACCTGGATTGGCCACGAGAAGCTTCCATCGATGCCGCGACAAAGGCTCCCTCCAAGCTTGCCTTCAAACCTGTCTAGCACAGCACTTAAAACAAAAACCCAATTAAACGCACCTGTACTAGACAGGCAAATGGCCCTCTTGGCCTAATGAAATCAGACACTTCACTACAAAACTGAATCGGCCCTCTTGGCCTAATGAAATCAAACAATACTACGCATAACATCCTCCTGGAAACAACCATGATAGACATCAAAGCATACCATTCCCAGGGGAACAGGGCTTGTAGCCCTAAACTAGGTGCATTAAATTATGACCTATCCCTCCTGCGTATATTGCAAGAGGTGTTCGCATCACATGTCGTCTAATCAGTCTATGGGTCCAAGATAATAAAGGCAGATGAGTCTCGCTTACCCTCTGCATCACCCAAATCAACCATCGTCTGCCAAAGAGGGCATGTTCAGAAAGCCTACCCCACAAACGACCAGGTCCTGTCTCACCATCAATAGATATATCGGGACAAGGGCCACAATTGAAGAAGAGATCTTCTTCATACGCGAAATTAGCCAAAGAATCGGCAAACTGATTCCAATTCTGTGGAATCAGCTGAAAAGACACTCTATCGAATTCGTCTAGCAGAGCTATGGCAGTATGATGGTACATACAAAGGATGGGGTTCCGTACCATGTATGTCCCATTGAGTTGATTTAAAATCAACTGAGAGTCCCCTTTTACCAATAACTGACGGATACCACCCTTCTTCGCAATATTCAAACCCATAATCAGGGCTTTGTATTCTGCCATATTATTGGTAAAATTCGCCCCGAGATAAGCAGCTAACTTCATGACAATGCATCGTCGGGGGTCTCGGATGACAACTCCTACACTTTCTTTTTTGCATGCACCCCTGGACGCCCCATCAAAGTACAAGGTGTACGTCCATAAAGGGTTTACATATCCTGCCATCCGGAACTCTACTCGTAATTATGGTAATCGAAATTCAGCATATTCAACGGGTGGACTGTAAGCTCCATCCCTCCATCGTCATTGAATTCAGCAGGGATGCTCGTCAAAATTTGTAGGCAGTGATGGCAGAAGACCTTGATCTCCCAAATAAATGTCCCGCCTTCTTGCTCAGTCACCTTGTATCCTTTGCTCCACCAAATGAGCTTTCCCTGATGATACCTCTGTTCCAAATATGGGTGTTCTAAATAAGGGATCAGACGACCCATCAACCTCTATCACGATTTCCTTGTGCAGATATTTGATCGATCTCTCCTAGACCTGCAAGGCAGTCATAGTATTAGTGCAATCAGAAGTAATAAGGTTTAATCTTATTAAGATTAACCTTATTTTTAAATTCTATCCCCTCAAGGTCAGCTAACAGGACTGTGGATTTATTCTTTCCTATTCTAACGATCCTATAGGGCCCATCCCATTTAGGCTCTAGCTTGCCTGGGAATAATTCACGTCGTGCATCATAATACAGAACAAGCTGTCCTTTCTTGAAGGTGTATTTCTTGGATTTGAGGTCATGTAGCTGCTTCATTCGGCGCTTCGCCACTTCTTGGTGCAATAAGCTCTGCAACTTAAGCTCATCTAAATGTGCCAGTGTCGTCAAGCGCTCAAAAAGTGTGTCTTCATCGCTCAAAGAATGATTGATGGCAAACCGAATAGTCGGCAGCTCAATTTCTAAAGGCAAGACACACTCCTCCCCATATACTAACTTGAACGGGGTATGGCCAGTGGCTCGTTTGAAGGTCGTATTATAAGCCCACACTGCCACATATAACTTTTTATCCCAATCCCGTTTCTTTTCCGACACAATTTTGGACAGGATGCCCACAAGCTGCTTGTTGGTGCTTTCAACTTGCCCATTAGCTTGCGGATTATATGGGGTTGTCTTGTTATGCTTGATTTGCCACATCTCTGTCAAACCTTTAATCACCTTATTCAGGAAATGGGTTCCGCGGTCCGACACTAATTCTTTCGGTGGACCAAACCGGCATATTATCTGCTCTAAAAGGAAACTAGCAGTTTCTTTAGCATCATCTTTCCTTGTTGCACGTGCTTCTGACCACTTTGTGAAGTAGTCAGTTGCGACAATGATGTACCTCTTTTGCGTAGTCGACGACGGAGTAATAGGACCCACAAAGTCTATTCCCCACTTCTCAAATGGAAGTATCGCCATAATAGGGGTGAGTGGTCATTTCCTATTCTCTCGACTATCATGTCGTTGGCAAATATCGCATCGCTTAACATATGCAAATGCATCCTGGAAGATGGCAGGCCACCAATAACCTGCTCTTAAAGCCTTTTGTGCTGTAAGCCGTCCAGCAAAATGGCCACCGCAAGCAGAATCATGGCACTCTTCCAAAATGAATGGCACCTCGTCACGCATCACACATCGGCGATAGATGTCATCAACCCCTTGCCGATATAATGTACCTGCGATCAAGGCAAACTTCAACGCTTGCTGCTTAATTTTCATTTTCTCACCCTTAGATAATTCGGATCCCACCTCTCCCGTCGATAAATAATGCGTTATTGCAGCATACCAGGAGGGAATAGATGTCGTATCTATTTTAAATAACAACTCCATGTCACTACCTTCAGCCACAGATTCTTTCGGCTCCCCAAAGTCCACAAGACATTCCACAATGCCTTGCAACCTTGGTGGCTTACTCCTGATTTCATAATCAAATTCCTGCAAAGTGATCAACCACTTTGCTAGACGATCAGGCGGCTGTAGCTTATTCATCAATAATCGAAGTCCCTCCGCCTTCGTATAAAGCACGACTTTCTCATAGAGAATGTAATGCCTGAATTTCTTGGTCCCAAAGACCGTCGCTAGACAAAATTTCTCCATGTAAGTATATTTGATTTCGGATAACCCTAGCTTCCGGCTAGCAAAAGCAATCGAGTGGTACCACTTCTCTTCCCAAATTTGGGCTAAACAGCAGATGATACTATACATCGTGGTTGCTGAAAATATATAAAACACCTCACCTCTTTTAGGTGCTTTTAAAACGGGTACTCTTGCTAGCTCTTGTTTCACATCCTCGAATGCTACCTTACAAGGGTCACCCCATACAAACGAACAGCTAAAGGACAATAAATTTGTAAGCGGCAACGTTCTTTCTGCTAAGGCGTTGATGAATCTACGATAGTAACCAACCGAAGACAGAAAGCTGTGAACCTCTTTCGGAGTGCGTGGTGGACCCATGGCAACTATAACTTTAACCTTCTCGGGGTCTGTCGCAATTCCTACCGAACTGACCACATGACCCAGCAATAGCCCATAAGGTACTCCAAAAACACACTTCCGTGGGTTTAAGGCGATGTAGAATTGTCTACAGTGCTCAAAGCATTTTCTTAGAATGATCAACTACCTTTCTCTCACGGTGGCAGCCCCTAAGTCATCAATAAACACCTTCAACTCTTCAGGGGATATGTCACCGAATATCTTATCTGTTGTTCGTTGCCACGAACCCGGCGCATTGCATAAACCAAAGGCCATCACATGGTACGCAAAAGTACCAAATACAGTGATAAAAGTTGTTTTCAACTTATCCTCTTCTGCAATTGCCATTTGGTTGTATCCTGCAAAGCAATCCATAAACGAACATATCTCCCTACCCGCTAATTGATCCAAAATCTGGTCAATAAATGGCAACGGGTAGTAGTCCTTAACTGTCTGCTTATTCAGCTCCCTAAAGTCTACACATAAACGGATTTGATTATTCTTCTTTTTTCTAATCACAACCGGCGAACACCATTCCGTGTGTTGCACATGAAAAATCAAACCCGCTTTCTGAAGCTTCTGTAACTCTTCAAACAACCCGTCCCTCAGTTCGAAAGGCATACCCCTTACTTTCTGCCGTACAGGACAACTGCCCTCTTTCAACGGAATTGTATGAACAGCAAGACTAGGAGGAATGCCTCTCAACTCATCATAACTCCATGCAAAGATATCACGGAATTCCTGGATCAAGGCCACATAGTCTTCCCTTTCTGCTGAGCTGAGCATAGAACCTAATTTGATTGGCCGCGAATCATCAGGCGTACCAAGGTCTAGCTCGATAACATCTGCATCTCTTATACGCTCTTGGCCCTCTATCGGCTCATTCAAAGTGACTTGATAGATGTCTTCCGTGGTGGATCCCTCTTTGGACTCATCACTCGATGATGTCTCACTGCCAAATAAATCTTCTAATGTCTCCAATTCTGTAGAAGATAAAGGAGCTCTCTCACTCTGCGGGGACTCAGGATAAGCATCAACCACCACACGCTGGGCACCTCTGTCGAATATCAGTCGACCGGCAGGTATATCTACTTGGCAATCCGCTTGCAAGATCCAAGGTCGTCCGAGTAATACTTGGTAACTTGGACGCCCTGCAAAACGAATCACCCTAAAGTCCAACAGGAATTCTACATTTGCAACAGTGACATGGACCTTAGTAATGCAGCCTTCCAGCTGTCTCAAACTATCATCTGCCATTCTGAGAATTGTGGAGGTATCTTTCTGGATCGCAAGACCCAACCTTTCCATCAGTTCAGAACTCATAATGTTAACAGATGATCCCGTGTCGACAATGGCATAATCTACTAATATCCCATCGACATAGGCTGCAACCCTTGGGCAATGCTTCTCAGCATGCTCGAACCAGTCATCACCAACTCGTGCAATACCCAAAGGTTCTACGATATACCCGGTACATAGAATCTTTTTAAATTCCTTACGTACTCCTGGGGAAAGCTTAATAAGCTGTAAAAGATTCACATCCGGCTTGACTTCGCAAAGAGAGCTCGCCAAATCGAATTCATGATAGTTTGATAGAGCTCGCTTTTCACGCCAAACCATCCGCTCTTTAGGTCGCTGAACCGGCTTTATTGCCTCTTTCTTAACTTTCACCTTCTTCTTTGGTGGTTCCTTATCGGCTTTACTTTCTACGGGCTTCAAAGGTCCCCCTTCCATGGCAGGATCCAAAACTTGCGTTCCTTTGTCGTCTTGTTTAGGGTTTCCGTCGACAGGCTTATCCTTATCAGCTTCTCTACCCTTTTGCCCTCTTGTAAGGACAGCTCGTAGATTAGAGGCTTCAGCATCGTTAACGCGTACAGCCTCAATCAAACTAACCCCACTACCACTTGGTAGCTCCTCCACTGTAGTCTTTGGTCGTTGAAGTATTTGTTTAGGCCCATCTTCTCGCTAGGAATCATTTCCTTGGGCAGATGATTAACAGGCCCTGGTTGCTGACTACCTCGTTGGAGGGAACTGATCTTACTCCAGCAAGTAGCTGCTAAATGGCCAGATTTTCCACAAATGTCGCACTTAACATTTGGGCAATTTCTTGGATAGTGCTGCCCACCACACCATTTGCAACTAAACCTCGAAGGTGCACCCTCCTCTGGGTATCTACTTCCTATCAAATTTTGTTGTTTTTTAAGGAAGTTGACATCAACGGCTATTTGCCGATACTGCTCCGTAATCATGTCGGTATAATGCTTCATCATGTCCTTAACCTCGCCAAGAACATTGGAAGAACTCGACTCGTAGCCTTGGTCATTACCATGTCGTTCCATCGGCCTAACAATTCGATTAGGCACAGGTTGTTGAGCCACAGGCATGGTATTAGAATTGACCGCCTGACCTCCACCACTTGGAGCCATTTGATTGCCCGTAGGCATTGATATGCTAGGGGGAGCTGGTAATAAAGGGACATTCTGCATCATGTTTCCTCTCCCATTAGGGTTAGCCATCGCCATCCCTTGACCACCACTGCCATTGGCCATTGCCACATTATTTCCCAATACTAAACCCATGTTCGAATTGCCTCAAGAAGCATAGGCTGCTTGTAGTCGGGATTCCACCTCTTGTGCTCGTGTAATGGCAGTATCTATATCCCCCAAGGGAACACTACTCAACTGCAATTGGATATTAAAGTCCAAACCATGAAGGAAATATTGCAATTGGGCAGCTGCGGGGATAGGAATAGAGGTGTCCAACTTACGGAAAACCTCTTTTATCTTCTTCGCATAAGCACGAATATCCTCGTGTGGTTCTTGGCAAGTCACGTTGAGTACACGCAACCAATATTGCCCACCCCTTTCAGGGGCAAACTCCCTTCGAAAAGCTCCATAAAATGCATCAATGTTCAATATGGTTCCGGCTTCTAAACCATGATACCATATAGCGGCTCTTCCTTTGAGAGTCATGTTGAAGAACATCATTAAATGTCCTTCTTCTTGGATGCGACAGTTAAACATCAGCTTTTGAAACTCCCTAATGTGGAGTTCCGCATCTTCCTCAACTAGCCCACTAAAAATGGGTAGCGGGTAACCTAGAGCCGGCAAATCCATCGTTCCTGCTGGAATTGCAATAGGCTGCACCATGACAAGGATTGGATTTGCACTAGGAATAGGGGACAGTGGGGTTACACCTCCCGTACTTGACGTAGACTGGCTTATAGAAGGAAGGGGAGCACTAGAGCTTCCACCTTCTCCTAACTTACTGCTTGTGGCCCCAAGACCACTAGATCCACTCCCTCGTAAGGGTTCAGCACCGCTATGCTTAGGGGAATATCTCTTAAAAATTTCAGCACATCGCCTAGCTCTTTCGTCTCTTTCTTGCTTTTGGATTTCTGCTAGACGATGCTTATCAATAAATAACGGATCAATCTCAGTATCCTTTGGCATAAACTGCTAATTGGTCCCTAAACAACCAGGATTCGAGAATCGCCACTTTTAAGCAGCTCCCGGCAGACGCACCACTGATGGACCTAAAAACGGGCAGGCACTGGCTCATGCACTAGCCGGGCCTCGTCACTACGCACAAGACAACCCCTCGGCCTCGCGGCCAGGAGCGTCTATCAAAATCTCTGCCTTCCTAAACATTGCGTTTGTAATACGTTGTAGTCCAACTGATCCTAACCCAATATTACTCCTCAGAGGGAGTCCCTTTCACATAGCCAAAAGGCTCGAATCACATACACATGGGGTTCCTCCTACGACTGAATGCCGTCAACCCTCTGCGACTCTCCTACACCTTGGGGATTGGCCCCTCGATGCGTCGCTCAACATCTAAACATTTCGCACAAAAGTCGCTCAAGGTACCAAATAAGCGTGTCCAGGAATGTACCATTTCTTCCTTACTTCTCTTTCCCCTTGACCCCCACGACTAGCCTACCGCATGGGTACCTCATTGCCTCTCATCGTAGGTCATGTTCTAATAAACCAATTGCAATGCATGTCCAGGAGCTGGTCCCTTATATTTTCTAAATTCTTTTCATGCTCTATGCATTTGGTGGATGCCTAGTGCTCAAACATTTAGCAAAACAGTATTGTGCACAAGTGCAAAAACATTCTTTTAATGGTTTCCAACTACCGTTCGTGCTTCGTTGCGTGGGCCTAGCACCGAGGTGATCCTCGTGCTACTAAGCTCTTAATTTTAATTATCATCCGTCCTAAATGCTATGCATAGAAATCAGCAACTCTCCCATCATCTCACACGGCATTTAGACATATTTCAACTTCTCTACCCTTCCCCGTTTAAATATTGCATCGTTGGATAGGTTTATAGGGTATTTTGACATCATTTTATGTGTAGAAAGCGGAAAAAGACACACTAGAATAAGAAGGTGGGGTTGAACTGAGGCAAATCCTCATGCTTCAGTCCCCACAAACATTCACAAACATTGCTCTTATTTATCCTTATTTTTCGAAACCCAAAATGTATTTTTCCCCTATTTTTTAGAGTTTCCCATCCTTTTCTTATATTTTCCCTTATTTTTTGCATTATTTAATTACTGAAAATTCAAAACAGGTTATGGGCTGTGGCCCTTAGTTCCTTCTTGCAGAAAAATGAAAGTTTAGTTGATGTTCCTATTTACTTCCCCATTTTTATGCCAAAAAACCATCATTTTCCCTTGATTTTTCATGTTTTTCGTGTTTTAATGTATTATTTTGAACCACAAGATGCATATTTTTCTGATTCTCTGATTATGACCAGCAAGACCTCATGGAAAACAGCAACATGGACAATTTTTAGCCCACATGAACAACATTTCATCAATCAAAAGCTATGGAATCTCAAATTTCCTTTGAAAATTTTAAATTACCGCTTATTTGCGTGTTTCGGGTTTCATGTCCATGGCTGCAAATTTGGAAATCAGCAGCACTTCATGTCCAGCACAATCACCAATCACCATTTCCAGCCCGTGGAGCAATCCGATCCATGCCGGACAAGCCTCCATCATTCTTTATTCTTCCTTCTTCTCCCCACATGAACTTGCCTTTAGAAGAGAGAGAGGGAGGAGAGAGAAAGACTGAAATCAGAGATCTTCAAAGAGAGCATCATTGCGCGAGCGAAGGGCGGCGATAGAGTCAGGGTTCAGAGGAGAATCAATGCCCAATGTCGATTGGGGGGGTTGCTCACAGGCAGGAGGGAGCATCATCATCCATGGAGCGCAAAAATCGGACGTGATGGCGCCTTCATTCTCTTCTTTCTCTCACCACGATTTGATGCTATCTTTCATGTTGCATAAAATTTCTTGGGCTCCCAAGGGTCATGCCCACTTTGGCCAAACTTTGGTCCACCTTTTCAAATCTTGCCCACTTTGTGGCTATTTCCCCGTCCAGACTCGGAATCGAGCTCTGAAAAATCCTGGGCATCCGGCTTAGCATCCCGCATTGGCCAGTAGCTCTTGCTAACCCGCACGACTGTCTGAAAAATTATGAAAAATCAACAAGTGTCGCTCGGGCACCTTTAAAGCACTTTGGCGCTTAAAATCGTCCTAGATCGAGCCGCCGCCTTTGACGGTGAATATTTTTCCCTTGATATTCATAATTTTTAGCTATTTTTAAGCACTTCCCGTCACCTAAATTCCGCTCTCAAAATCAAACTTTTTACTATGCGTCTATACATAGTAGGGTCTTCCAGAAGCTCACCTGCATCTGCGCACTCAGCTTTACATTCTGCTCCAAAGAAACTGAAATAGGCTTACAGCTTGTCATCCCATATTTGGACAGCATGTCCAATCCATACTGCCTCTGCAAGAGCTGTATCCCACTTGGTGATCTAATCACCTCAATGCCCAAGAAATAACGCAGCTCTCCCAAATCCTTCATCTCAAACTTTTGCTTCAATAGCATTTTCACATGAAGGATATCTTCATCACTGTCACTGTCATAATCAAATCATCAACATAAATGACAAGTAACATAATACCTTTCTCTGTTTTTCTCACATAAAGTGAAAAATCTGCCTTGGAAATCTGAAAGTCAATAGTGACAAGATACTCTCCTATCTTGTCAGACCATGCTCTAGGTGCTTGCTTCAACCCATACAAGACTTTCTTCAACCTGCAAACAAACTCAGGATGACCAGCATGCACATAACCTGGTGGCTGCTCCATATAGACCTGTTCTTGCAAATCACCATGCAAGAAGGCATTCTTTACATCCATCTGATGTAAAGACCATCCCTTTGATGCAGCCATAGCAATGACTGCTCTTACGGTTGCCATCCTTGCAACCGGACTAAATGTTTCTTCATAGTCAATGCCATATGTTTGTGCATACCCCTTGACTACTAATCTTGCCTTGTATCTGTTCACAGAACCATTTGCATTGTGCTTCACCTTATAAACCCACTTACAGCCAATTACATTCTTACCTTTAGGCAAAGGTACCAACTCCCATGTAGCATTTGCTTCCAAGGCATCCATTTCTTCATCCATGGCTTTCTCCCATTTTTCTTTTTCCATGGCTTGCTCAAAAGAAGTGGGTTCTGGTTCCTATATCACTTTGACCATAAATGCATAGTGAATGGCTGTAAATCCATCATATTTCAACCTATCCACAGGATACCTAGCTCTGGTAGACCTGCACAAAGTAGGTTCACTCCCAGGTGCTCTTAAAACATCACTGGTCTTCCTTACTCCAGGTGTAACAATAGAAGGAATACCCAACTCATCATCAATGCTCTGTTCTGAGCCACTGGATTCACCATCCACATAAGAGTGACCTGCATTCACATCAAACATGGGCTGATCTACCTTCTCTTTTCCTTTTCATGATACCTGCATA
Source organism: Lygodium microphyllum (assembly GCF_053477565.2). Lineage (NCBI taxonomy): Eukaryota > Viridiplantae > Streptophyta > Polypodiopsida > Schizaeales > Lygodiaceae > Lygodium > Lygodium microphyllum. The sequence goes on from NC_141143.1 coordinate 129,220,647, forward strand.
CCACTATCTGCATTGCTTTGAGAAGATTCTCCTGATCTTAATCTACCTGTCCATGGCGAAGATATGAACCACTGCTAGAGAACGCTCCAGGTCCACTGATATCTTGTGACTGCTGCTGTGAATTTTGTGTAGCATTACCATTTTGTGCATCTACATTATCAATCACATTTACTGGTTTATACCAGCCACTCATCTCATCAAAAACAACATCTCTACTCACTGTAAACTTACGAGTAGAAGGGTTATAGCATCTATACCCTTTCCGCTGCAAAGAGTAACCAATAAAGATGCACTTCTCAGCTTTTGGATCCAACTTGGATCTCAACTCATCTGGCACATGAACATAGGCAATGCAACCAAAAATCTTCAAATGAGAAATATCTGGTTTTCTACCAGTATACCTCTCCTCTGGAGTCATCCTATGTATTACTGCGGTGGGAGTCCTGTTCATTATGTAGACTGCTGTAGCAACTCTTTCAGCCCAGTAAAAATCTGGCAAGTCTTTTTCATTGAGCATGGCAGGAGATACCTCTCCAATATGCCTGTTTTTTCTTTCTGCAATTCCATTTTGTTGTGGGGTATGACTGCATGAATATTGCTGCTTTATGCCATGCTCCTGCAAGAACCTTGCAAACTCATTTGAGAGGTACTCTCCCCCTCCATCTGACCTTAGGCATTTTCTTTGCAAGCCTGTTTCTTTTTCAACCATAGCTTTAAGAGTTTTGAAATGCCCAAAAACTTCACTTTTCTTTTTCATAAAATACACCCAAACTTTTCTGCTATAGTCATCAATAAAAGTGACAAAATAATGACAGCCTCCAAGAGATGCAGCTTTAGTAGTCCACACATTAGAGTGGATTAATTCCAATGGCTTCTTACTCTCTTGAACATGTCTAGGAAATGGTTTCCTTGCCTGTTTTCCAAATTGACAGGCTTCACATACCTTATGCATTTCTGCAACCTTGAATTTAGGCAATCCTGCAACAATATTTTGGGCCTGCATTGATTTAAGTCGCTGTACATTAACATGACCAATGCGTTTATGCCAGATATCAATATCTGCAACTACACGGGTCCCATGTGCAAACATTGCTGCACTCAATTCAGGCATGTCTGCATCCAACGTAAACATTCTGCCCTTCTTCTTTCCTTTTGCTATCAAGCGACCTTATTTTTCATATCCTCAACAAAGCATCCATGAGGATTAAATCTGACCTGCAAGCCCTGCTCAACCATTTGACCAACAGAAACCAGATTCTTGGTGATATTCGGGACATGAAATACATCGGACAGGTATTTCTTTTTCCCATCCTGCATAGACAAATGAATTTTTCCAATCTGCACAATAGGATGTGCAGTATCATCACCAGTCTCCACAAATCCTAGTTTTTCCATTTTCCTTGCATCCTCCATCCATTCTGCATGACCTGTCATGTGGTTTGATGCACCTGAGTCAAGATACCACACATCGTTGCTTTCTTCTGCACTTGTCACAGAATTGTTCATGTGCTGCACCATGAACAAATGCTCATTTCTGTCATCACCCTGTCTACTAGAAGATGCATAATTCCCTTGTTGCAATTTTCCATTCATGATGTCATTCTGCTTTTTATAGCAGTCTTTAGCCATATGACCCATTTTACCACAGTAGTAGCATTCAACATTACTGTTTGCATTTTGGCCTCTTTGCCATCCACCACGACCTCTTTGGCTCCCCCTGCCTCTAGAGTTACCACGTCCTCCTCCATAGGACTGGTTTTCTTGAGTTTGCTGCATATTCTGATTTCTACCACGGCCTCCAAATCGGCCTCCTCTACCTCTGCCTCTACCTCTTCCAATATTTGAGTAGAAAACAGCTTCTTTTGAAGTTCCTCCTGAAGAAGATGCACCACCATTTCTCTGCTCCTCAGAAATTAGAAGAGCAATCAACTCCTCAAAATCAGAAAATCTTTCACGGACGGAAATGGATGTTCGGAACTGTGCATAATCCTTTCCTAGACCATTCAAGGTCACTGAGACTAAATCATCATCTTCCACTGGCGACCCAATGGAAGCAAGTGCATCTGCAATCTTCTTCACCTTCATGTGGTAGGCATTGATGCTCATACTTTCTCTTTGCACATTGTGCAACTCTTGCTTGAGCTACATTTTCCTGGCTTGCGTATTTGTGCTATACATTTTTGACAAAGTATCCCATGCCTCCTTTGGCGTACTTGCATCCTGAATATGCACAATCATAGAGTCTGAAATACTGATAGACAACCAGTACATAACTTTCCTGGCTCTCTCATGCCATGCTTTAAATGCCTGCATTTGCTGTTGATTGGGAACATCAGGAAGAACTGGTTCTTCTTCATTTCCTGCAACAAATTCCCAATATCCTTTTCCCATAAGGAAATTCGTCATTCTAAACTTCCATGCTTGGAAGTTGTTCTTGTCAAGCTTTTCAGTGACAATCTGTGAAAGAGAATCAGACGCCATTACAGAACACTGCAAAAAATTCTGTCATTGCAAAGAACACAGCTTCAGTCTCACAAGGGCAAATCTGCAAAACTGACGAAAGTGGTATTTGACCACACAGTCACTTTCAAGTGACGTTTTTGCATCAACAGGCAACAAGGATGATTCTGTAACTCCCAGTGTCTCTGCACACAAACATACGATGCAATTTCTACAGTAACTTTTCACCGACCCCTGTAGAACAGTGGTCGCACAGCATAAAATAGGGTCTTTTCCTGAGTGCGTGCGAAAAACTTCCGCCTCCAAAACAGGCCCCGAAATGGCCTCAAATCAAAAAAACAGGGTCGCCGAAGGCTAAAGCCCCGTCCCGCAGCATATACTGCCCTCTTGCTTCACCGCGAAGGGTGTCTCAACCTGAGACACTGTACTCTTGCAATTTCCGGCTGTGCTACCTGCAAAGATCTGCTCCCAAAACAGAAAATGAAAGCAACACTGCTCCTCTTACCAGAACACCGTGAGCTTGGCTTGCTTTCTTAAGCTCCTTACCACGAACAAGGCTCTAATACCATGTCACGATTGTGGGAGAGAAGGAAGGAGTCTCACTTGTAGCTTTCTTGCTTGCACAATGGGGGAATACACACAAGAGTGGAGACTGAAAACAGTTTTCCTCTTCTTAGTTGTGTAAGCCAAAAAGAACTCAAGTACAAAAGAAATAGAAGAACCCTATATATGGGTTTCAAACCAAACTCAACTAACTAAGGTGGCATACTAACTGAGCCACGAACTAGAGTAGATAAGGATAGCTGTCATCTAGCTATTATTCATGAGCGGTGTACCAATCGCATCTGCAACTGACAAGTCGGTGACATAAATGCACAACGGTCACACTGGCATATCACGAGTGGAGCTCGATATCTCAACAGTAGGTTGGAGGGAAAACGCGCGTCGTGACAGGTCCTCCAAATTAGACCCTAGTGTAGTAATGGCTCTACATGAGCATGGATCCTCACTTGTAAAAGAGCAACCAAAATCCCATACCCGAACAGAGAGAAACAGAGACCCTAGAACCTCAACGGGCCAATCTAGCCATCCAAGGCAAAAAGGCCACACCACGAGAATACACGTACATGGTGTTCAAACTGCGTCTAGTCGAAGCAGACTGCAACATCATCAAGCTATCAATGCGAGGATGACTAGACATGACAGTCCTGATGATAGATGTACCTTGAGCAGCGCTGTACAAACGACCCAAGACCTCAGGAGAGAATCCACGTCTGACTGTGTAGTTAGGGACTCAAAGGCATCTGTCAGAAGGCTTAAATTTATAAGCCAAGACTCGGAAGATGAAGACATAGTACCACCTGCTTATCTTAGGGTCAAACTCACCGCGAAAAGAGAGCATATTATCGATGCTCTGATTGATGAAGGAGCAGATTTTAACATCTTGACCTATGAATCATGGACCCTACTAGGCCAACCAGAGCTCACACCGACTAGTGCAACTCTTAGCCCTTATGGGGGACACCCACAAGCACTCATAGGGAAGTGCAAAATCCTTGCGACAATTGAAACGGAAAGCTTGCCTATCCTATTTCATGTTCCTCCAAACAGTGCTAGTTGCAAGAAAGAAAACCTCCTAGGAAGACCCTTCAAAAGGGTGTGAGGCCGACTATATAGCATAGAGGATACACCTAACACTACCGGGTGTGAGGATAGTCACAACATTTAGCAAGGGTGACCTCATCAAGCCTCGAGGGAAAGGCAAGGAAGGTGCTGACGTAACAGTCAAGCCTACTAACGAGAGCAAGGACTTGTTGGAAAAACTGATACAAGCATAGGTCGAACAACGAGAACCAGTGAGTGAGGCCAGGCCTGAAACAAGAAGGTCAAGAGACAATGCCAAGGATGGGCTTGGGACTTACAAATATCGTAGAAGACCCCAAAAGAAGCCCAAGCCTTATAGACGCAGGCAATCGATGGAGGGTCAGCACAATGTCGCGATGGATATCCAAAGCATTGCTACGTACTCAAGGGTACTACGCAGGTAACCGATGGATTTGGGTACCAAAATCCCCTACTAAACTGCCTCTATCAATTGAAGGCCAGAGTGCATCAAAAGCAATGAATCACAAGAGGAAATCTAAGAGAAACTCTAGGTCTCAAGGCAAGAAACCAGACATGATTGTTCGAAGGAAAGAGCCTCAGCCTAGCATGCTAAATAGACAGATGTCATATGTAGCCATTGAGCATGCACAAAAATCGTTAGTGCCCAAAGAGCCTTTGATTCCCCAAGAGGATAAGGAGCACCAAAGGCACCATACTTGTGAGATGGCTAATTGCTCAACAAAACAAATGGCACAATCGTCTAATAGCCCTGAGCAAATCATTCAGCCAGTGCCAAGTCCACCTAAGAGTCCTAGATCTCCTACAATCTCTTTTGCCAAACAGACACAGGAAGCACAACAACAGTCGTCAAGGGCAGCTGCTCAATCCCAATCTCCATCTCCATCTAAGCTTCCAAATGTCCAAGAGGTGGGACATGACACCATCTGTAGCTCTTAGCCCAAGGATATGCCTATGCAACCTAAGGTGACTAGATCAACTCATGCTCGATCTACACAGGTGAATGTTCAAATGGAAACAAAAGACACGACCACTTCCGATTACCCTAGGGACTTGACACCGCAATCCACCAAGAGTAGCCAACCCACTGGATTAGCTGCTACTACTTCCAATTAGGGATCACAGCAGTCACAACCCTTGGCCGTGACAATGTCCCTTGCGGAACGTGTCCTTAGCAGTTCACCTGGGGAGGAGGTGCCGCAACTAGTGTCCTTGACAACTCCAACACTTTCAAAGCACCTAAAGCCTAGGCTTGACGAGAAATCTCTCAAAGATGTGACCAAGGAGATGGTGCATCTGACCAACCAACCTAGCAAGGCTGTCTAACAGGTCGGAGCTACATCCCATGAGGACACACCAGAGAAGGGGAAAGTTGAGGTCCAACCAAGCACATCAACAGCTGACCTAGTTCAGGGTCTTGAGTCATTAAGTTATGCACCTTCACTGACCAAGAAAAAAAGGAGAAAACAACGAAAACAATAGCAGCTACAAGTGGTTGTGGACCCCAAGAGCATTGAGACCAAGAGCGTTGGAGAGCTGGGGAATAAAGCATCGAATCCATCCACCAATGAACCCATTGATGTCTTTCCTAATAGTGGTGAAACCTCATACACATCCATGTGCTCCAAAAAATCAAAGCAGCCGTTGCCATCAACAGTTGCCTTCAACACTCAATCCACCGACAATAGAACTTGCATCGACCAATCAAGAGTGGATACAACACTGTCTCACGATAGGGTGACGAATTCACACTAGTCACACCCAAGGAGAACCATGATGCAATAACGAAGCCTCAAGAGAAACAAGGAAATCCCAAGAGCATGAGCAATCCTAGTCTTGACCAATCTTGCTCATCTAGGCCTGAGCCCCCAGCTATGCTAAAGCCTAAGGAAACCCTTAGAACTTTGCATGAGATAGCAACCAAGCAAGCCCTCGTTGAACGTAGAAGTGTCGCAGAATGCTTAACTGAGTTGGATGCTAAGCTCAAGGTTTTCGCAGGAGTTTACGTCCTTGCGGACATGGGCACAATCCCCAAGGAGCAACTTGGAGATCACTTGCCCTTCCCTTCTCTGCCAACCGAATCTCATAGACATAGAGAAACTAAAGCAACTGTTAGCAAGCCAGAGTCAATTTGAGCAACGTTGGTGCGAACGCCACGTTGTAATGGCCGAACTAGGGGCTCAGATCATGACACTCCCTGAGGAGCGATTGGCCAAATGGCGATCCCAAAGGGACCCAACCTATGTGGCACCAACTTCCCTTCGAGTGTGCTGACTGCCAATCGGGGTACAAACTTGGCTGAACCTAGCCAAGAAAACTCTCTGTTGGATAAGGTTCTCACTGAGGAGAAGCTACATGTTGCCAGTAGAGACAGACAAGGGTCCATGCTACTCAATGTGGCAAAATATCTATCGGTACTAAGTAAGCTGCCACGAGTGCTGGATGCGTGTGCTACACTCCAGTACAACCCCGAGTTCTACAATTGGTTCTTATCCTCATGAAGTGACATGGATTCATAAATATGTATATAAATAAACACTAATTTTTGTGTCACCATGTATAAACAATATCAACACACACAAGCAATGATAGTCAAGCGCAGGGAGAAGAGTTGGGTCCGACAGGCTAAGCTTCTCAAGTCCTCCTCTCATCACGCATTTAAAATCCGTGTGACCATCCCCACCTCCAAGTGAAGGGCATGCAACCCACAATACCGCCATAGGAAGCCTTGACCAACAACTCTGATGGTGTAGACAGGGTGTAGTCCCTTTCTATACACCTTCTTCCCTTTCCGGTCTATCCTTCCGAGGAGGAGCCCTGCCTAAATCCATGATCACCAGTCAACGTAACTCGGCGTGAACCAAGATCTGCTAATGGTAGGAGGCTAAATATACATCACGGGGGCCATCTCTCTGCAACAAGCACCGCATGCCCCACCCCTCCCCTTCTCGTCCTATGCGCTTGATAATCTACACTATAATCCCTTACATATGAATGGTCTTATCATGTGACAAATCCTCATCATTGATTCGCATCTTACAGGCCCCCGCGAGAAAAACATGGAGAACCAAGGGCAGCTAGCTTGCAAAAACGCTCTCCGTAGCCGACAGGAACATGCAGCATACGCCCCTCCGCCAGTGTGCTACGTGCCCACTCTTAAAAGGTACGCCAAGAAACGCGGCCCCAAGCGACACCGCCCCGGACGAAGACCAAAGAATCCACGGGCCAGGGAAGCACACAAAATGTGGCAACGCCAGTCGCACAGACCCAACGCATGCTCGGGCACTAGGTGCTCACGAAGTGACAAGGCGGCCAGGGATAGGGCAGAATTTAATGAATTGTTTAAAGACATTCTGGAAATGGTAGCGGCCCGAGACTACACCATTCATGTCCCGGCCGACATGTTCCCTACCCAGCCTCGCAGGAGCCCCGCACTAGCACCGCCCCAGTCGCCTAGCCAATCGGACTCACCCCGCCTCGTACCTATCGACTAAATCCCTATGATGTACAAGTAGCTCGACAAGTCAGCATGCCAGAACATTTTGTTTTTTGATGAGTAAAGGGGCAAGATCCCCACTTGTACACATTCCCATTACTTCTCATTAATGTATGCGATCTTAACAAGCAATGAAATAGGCATCCCAATAGACATCATAGAATTCTGAAAATTCTTATCATGATTGCATTTATTCGATGCACTTAACACAAGCGAGCATATACTCTCATGAAGTGACAAGTGGATGCAGGATAATACAGGTCCTTGTGCGAAAGTGTTCAATGCCCGATCATCATAAGACCATTGACCCCACAAAGAGCCGCAACAAAGCCACGCTGCCAAAAGCAAAAATCACCCTTGCCGACCACTCACATCGCATGGCCCAACGCACATTCATGGGCCACGCTCCCTTTCTGGGTCAAGCTCTATAGTTGGCTCACGGCAGTCGTTACCTCAATTGTACCAACATCGCGTGTGTCGCAAGGAGGTTTGCAATATCTCAAGTGTATCTCCCCATCTCAACAACTGCTTCTCTAACAATGAGGCTAGGGCACAATCATCACTGTAATATCCATTTCTTGAGCCTTCGAGCTTGACATTTTCCAACCCAGTGAAAGGCTGATAGCCTCAACATATTGCAATGGTTGTACTCATGCAAGTCAAAAAAAAAAAGAAAAAAGAAAAAAAGAGAAGAAAGAAAAAAAAGCACAAGAAAAAGCAACAAAAAAGAAAAAAAAATAAAGAAAAAACAAAGGAAAGAAACGAACTAAAAAAAAAACCACCCACAATCACAGCACAGCACCTAGGGGTCCTCAAATTAGGTACGTCCAGTGACCTTGATCGACTGGCTCCGTCCCTAGTCCCCTAGCCCTTTAGCATCACCCACAATTGTTCAGGGCACATCAAGGGCAGGACATACCTAGGGAGCTTGTCTCACCTATGGTTAGACCTGTCACCCTGACCCACTTGCACAATTCCCTCTTGCACTCTGCCTTAATACCACAGCAATCAATTGTGGTAAGCACCGCATGATTGGCCATGAAATGTACACCGTCCTCATCAAGCAAGTCCAATAGCTTCTAGCTATTACCGAAAGTGCGGTGTCCCTGTATTCAATTATGCTACGTCGTGCAGTCACAATGCAAAGGATGTCTCATATACCTTCACGTGTACTTCTTCTCAACATGGACAACTTTGTTTCATCCACACATTGTTACAAGAAACTAGCCCATGGTCTTCTAACTACGTAATATCTAAGTATGCACGAGTACTTACATAATATCTGCACCGAAGTATATACACAATTTGGGTCCTCAAGTGCAGGACAACACTCTCAGCTTGCTTAGAGTTTGACCTGTCTCCCAAACTAATCAAATATGTCTTGTGCACAATAAGAAGACTAGCACTACCCCTTAGGGAGAGACCACATGAGAGGTTTTCAATTGCAGGTATTGAAGACTCCAACGAAGGTGTCGTTCACTCTTCATTAACACTCAACTCTGAATTCCTATCCTTATCACCCTATAAGCCTGCCAAGAATCAGCATGTACAGAATCCCCAACAAACCGCCACTTGTACTCCCTCAGTGCAACCCCCCCAACAAACAGCCCTACCACCAACTCCCATCGCCCTACCACCTACCACTTAACCCACCAACAGGCCCCCAGGACCCTCTTTCATACCACCACCAACACTCCTCCACGGAAACCACTGGCGTCCTTGTCACCCACGTCTTCGGTGCATGCTACAGCCTGCTACCTATGACGGTGAAAGCCATGGGACTGGCACTCGTCTAGGAGGGGGTAATGTTAACCCTCAAACGAACGAAGGTGGAAAATCCAGGAAAAGAGAAACGGAAGACAAAGACGCACAAGGAGAAGAGTCCTAAATAAGGGAGAAAGGCGCACAAGGAAAAGCGCAAGTCAAAACTTTTGTAAAAGAGCGCAAGCATATCATGGTTTAATTCAAGGAGCGCCGGGCTCTCACCCGTGCAATTTGTAAATGTAGATGGGCGGTGTAAAGGAAGCTAGGAAGATAGAAGGACAATGGGAAAAAGGGCCTAGGCTACGGCCGGCCATGTAAAAAGGGAAAAAGGGGATGACCGCCCAAAAGGGATTTAGGGTTTTGTATATAAAGTTGAAAAGTGAATGAGAAGCTCATTCTTGTGTGTGGCCAAAAGTAGCTCTCCTCTTGTTCTTCTCCTTGTTCTTGCTTGCTTGAGCTTGTGCTTGAGAGAGGGAGTGTGAGAGTATGAGGGAGTGAGTGTGTGAGGGTGAGGGATCGAGGAGGAGAAGCTCTCCATCTTCTCCTCTCTTCTTCTCTTCTCTTCTCTTCTCTTGTCTTGTCTTGCTCGCGGCAATGGAGCTTGGAGCTTGAAGCTTGAGGATGGAGCTTACTTGAAGCTTACACTTGGATCGTGGAGCTACCGAAGTGCGCGAGAGAGAAGGTAACTCAATTGGCATGGAGGTAAGCTCACTACACCCCTAGGTATGGATGGCGCGTCGGCTATGTGAGAGGTAGCCATTAGTGCTCGGCTTGGAACGCTTGAAACAATAAGCGGTCCGTGGGTCTTGGCGGTTGAGTGAAAGCTCCCATAGCCTTGGTCGCTTAATAGTTCGATGGGGCAGCCAAACCATGAGATCACTTGCTCCGAGAGGAACTTAGCAGTGGTCCTTGCGTCATTCTTTCTTGTAGCTCGTTCTTCTGTCCATTTTGTGAGATAGTTGGTAGCTACAATGATGTATTTGGCTTGTGAATACTGTGCCACAGGACTAATGGGTTCGATGAAGTCAATTTTCCATTTCTCGAGGGGTTATTGTGCAATAATTGGGGTTAGCTCCATGTGATCCTTACGAATCAAAGTTGGCACTCATCATAATGCCTCTCAAATTGTGTCACATCTCAGAAGAGGATAGGCCACCACAGTTGGGAGTGCAGCACATTACTGCGGGCTGTTGTGTCTCCACTGAAGTGTCCTCCTGCGATTCCATCGTGTGCCTTTGTCAGTACGTCATGTACCTCATGCTCACACACACATATGCGGAGTAATACACTGAAGTGTCCTCCTACGATTCCATCGTGTGCCTCTATCAGTACATCCTGCATCTCATGCTCACACACACATCTGCGGAGTAATACATCCTGCCCTAGCTTGTAAAGTTGGCCTGCTATCAATTGATATAGTTGGATTTTCAGGATGAGCCGCCTAAGTTGGGCTTTTCTATTGGTCATTCTGGCAGTATGTGGTTAAGCACTTGAACTATGTCGTCTGCCCAATACGGCGTCATGTCAGCTTTAGACAAATCTTCTTCATTGGATAAGCGAAATAGATGTGCATCTAGCAATTCATCCACAATGCCTTATCGGGTCACTTCTCCCTTGGGGATGCGAGACAGATGGTTAGCCATGTAATGCTGCTTCCCTTTACGCACCATCACGGAGAAGTCAAACTCCAAAAGCAAAAGTAGCCATCTAGCGATGCGTCGTGCAGCACATGGTTTGTTAACAAGATACAACAAGGCTTTATGGTCAACAAAGAAAGTGAAAGGCATAGCCAAAAGATAATGCCAAAATTTCTTTACGGCAAACACCATGGCCAAGCCCTCTCTCTCTGTTGTCGAGTAACTCATTTCAGTCTTAGTGAGTTGTCTGCTAGCAAAGCTCATTGGATAATCCAAGTTACGTTCACCAAGTTGGCACAGCACAGCTCCTACAGTGAATTTCGAAGCATCAATGTGCACATGGAGCTTGAGTGTCCAATCTGGGGCTCGTAGAATCGGTGCTGTGGTCAGAGCCTTTTTCAGCTCCTCATACACGTGTTGGCATTCCTCGATCCATTTGAATATGATCAATAGCTTGTATAGAGATCTAGCAATTAATGCATAGTTCAACACAAACCGTCGATAATACCCTGTATGCCCTAAGAAGCATTGAACACCCATGTAATCAGTTGGGGGTGGAAGATTGACAATGACCTTGATCTTCAAGAAATCTGTGGCAATGCCATTCTTTGACACCATATGTCCTAGGATACACCCATGCTTCACCCAGAACTGGCACTTCAAGGGGTTCAATGAGAGGCGGTAGCCAACATCGTTCAAAGACCGCTCAAAGCATGTCTAAGTGTTCTCGCCATGTAGAGTGAACACACAAGTCGTCCATGAAGACCTCTAACTCCTTCCTCAACATGTATTTGAATATTGTACACATCAGTTGTTGGAAAGTGGCTGGCACATTAGTCAATCCAAAAGGCATGACTATGTAGGCAAAGACTTTCGGGTTAGTGGTGAATGCGGTTTTATACCTATCGTTAGGATGTACTTCACTTGATTGTATCCAGAGAAGCCATCCAGGAAATTCTAGGCCTCTTTGCCAACTCTCTCTCGAGCATGTGCTTGGTGTATGACAATGAGTAATTATCTCTCTTTGTAGTTGCATTTACCTTCTTGTAATTGACACACACTCTAATCTTTCCATTCTTCTTTAATACGATAACTATGGGAGAAACCCAGTCCATGTGTTTAATTTTGTAGATTAATCTTGCTCTCATTAGCCTGTTGACTATTGATTTCTTCCCTAACAACATGGGCATGCTTTGGAATCATGGGATATGGTCGTTGTGTGTCATGAGTCACCACACTCAGGTCTACCCCTTTGAGCTCTTCTAGGAACTAAGCAAAGATGTCTACATACTTCTGCAAGAGAGTAACGAGACTTGCTTCATCTTGCTCAGCCAAGTCCTTGGCTATAAAGATAGGTCTTAGGGTCTCCCCTTCCCTGGCTAAATTGACCTCCTTAACCTTGGCGGGTCCCTCGATTGGTTCGCTTGCCTACCCCTGACGTTTGGCTCCCAACAAGATCACCACCCTATCTCCCTTTTTGAACTTCGTGAATCGTTTTGGCAGGTCTTGTGAGTTTCGTTGTTCTTCTATCTGCGTTACTTTGCTCTATGTCTGTCGTTCCTTCCTTAATCATTGGCATTGTAGGTGGACGGGTAGGTCCCTCTTAGTGCATCTAGTCTTGGGAGGCCGAGGTATTTCAGGGTCACTATCCAAGCTAACTTCCGATTCGGAATCAAACTCTCCGTCTTCGCTAGAAGAGGGGCTCTCTCCTCATGGTTGTAGCTCCGAAGGTGAGTTCATTCGCAGTAGTGGCGTGTCACTCGGTTGAGCTTGGGGTGCCTGCTCATAGTTGATTGCACCAATGTGCTCCAACCAAGTTTGATCATATTCTGTGCGTTTGACTCCTTTCTCTATTCTAAGTGCCCTCTACTTGCGTGGTTTAGGGTCTACTCATATTTGTTCGATTGTATGCCCCCCAATGTCGTACTCTAGAGTATCAATTTTCCTTTCGCTCTTGTCGCTAAAGGAACAGTAGTCCTCATATTCGTCATCAGAGCTATCTTTGTCTTGTTGCTCCTCATTCTCCTAGTTCTTCTAACAATTCTCTTGTTGTTGGTCGAGGATTAAGGCCCAATTGTACTTGAAATTTAAATCATGTATCTTGGACCATCACCATTTAGGCTCATCCAAGATGTCTTGGAGTGGCTTAAGATTCGTTACTGGATTGCCACCCAACTTGTCGGTCAAGTACCCTAGAATCTCCAAGAGCTCTCATCTATTGTTTGGGCTTGGAATGCAACAGGGTTGGGTCTTCCACGTAGGCTTCCAGTCATCATGCAAACTGGCACTTAAGCTGTGTCCTTGAGCTTTCCAATTGCCTTGGTAGCTTGTTCCTACTCCTCAATGTCTAAGAACGGTAGGTCGATGGTAGCAAGAACATGCATCCAGTCTCGCTCATCCTCAGGGCATGGGATGTACTTGGTAAGGGCCCCATAGGATCTCCTAATATGTCCATCACCCTTTAGCATGGTGGAGATGGCATCTAGGTCAACCAGCGTAGTTTTCCAAGTGTCTATCTCTACTCTCATAGCCTTCGTTCGATTGCCTAAGAAGATGAGACCATTGACCCAATCTTCTAGGACCCTCACATTGCACATCTAGCGTCGGCCTAGAGGATGTTGTAGTCCACTCCCTTCATGACTATGAAGTCAACTAAGAATTGGATTCATGCAATCTTCACTGGCCAATTTTTCAACACTCTGAATGGTTTCACCTTCATTCCGTTAGCCAATGTGACATTGAACCTAGCAGTCTCAACTGGTGGGTTACCCAAGGTTTGGAGTATTGCATGGCTTAGCACTCTCACTCCTGCCCCTGTATCTACAATCCCCTTTCTTGTGACATCCCCCAGAGCTAGGACTGGCAGAACTGCATGCATTTCTGTGCCTCCCCAAAAGGCATTAACGTCCAGGGATTTAGGCATGGAGTGGAGTGTCAGACTCGATATTTGAGTTTCTACGTCATGCTCAGGCAAGCCTATGGTAATTGGCTCATTTGCTTCTTCAACCCACTGCTTCAACTCTAGCCATAGCGTTGGATGTTGCCTAAGCAAGTCACCTAAGCTTAGAGTTACAGGGGTGGTCACTAGAGTATTGAGGAGGTTTCTAGTCACTTGCCTCTCTTCTAACTCCACAGTTCTTGGCCAATGGCCTTGATTGGTTTTGTGGCCCGGAGCATTTAGACTTTGTCTAGGTGGCCTAACTTATGGTGCCATCGCCTCCATTGATTTTGGTCGTGCGAGAGAGATTGGGGTGCTTATGCTTGAGAAATCATCAATCTCATTCTCTACTATGGGCTCCACATCCTTTAGGTGCTCCTGGGCCTGCTTCATCCATTCTTTTACCTTTTTGATGGCTTCCAGCTGGTGCTTCGGGTTGGGGCTTTTCAGCTGTCCAAGGAGCCGACGTTTCTTCCTCTGTATCAATGACTTGCCTTCCAATAGGTAGTGTTGTGGCACTTTCAGTTTTGAGAGTGACCTTAGCATCTAGTCTTTTCTTCCTTTATCTCTGACTCTTCTTTCCGACTGAAGTTACGTCAAGGTTGCTAGGCCCTGGCAATGATATGCTGGCATGCTTCATCTATGCGCGGGTCATGACATGTAATGGGATAGGTGTGGCCTCCCTATCAAGGGTCTCAACACTAAACAACCCTAATGGAACCGATGGCTCATTTGCCGAACTAGGGAATGGCCTCCACCTAGGGCAATCGACAAAGAGATGAGTGATTCCACACTTAGCGCATCTCAGGTCTGCCTTATCTCTATTTACTTGCTCCCTCTCAGGGTAGTGCGAAGAAATATGTATTGGGTGACCGCAAGTCCAACGCACGATTGGCTCTTGGGCTTACCCTCCTAGGTGACCGTAAGTCCAACACACTATTGGCTCTTGGGCTTATCCTCCTAGGCCTCTGCCTCTTCCTCTACCTAACACCATCACTGATGCTGGTCTCGATAGTCCATGAGGATAGTGTTGCCTTCCTCATTGTACAACACATATGGGTTTACATAAGGCTCATCTCGCTGCTAGGGTCATCCATATAGTGGACTAGAGTATCACTTGGTGGGCAGGTCACGTAGGGTCCAGGTGGTCTAGTGATGCCTGTAGGATTTATTTCCATTCTACAAATGGTTGGTTTAGCCGGTCATGCACTCTAATAGCTTCTTCAAAGACCCTTGCTAGTGTGTCTCGCTGCAAGCTTGAGTTGCCGGCCAAGGCTTTGTAGAGCTTTTCGCTTCATATCCCGTTGATGAATACTGTGGACACTGCCCTTTTGGTTGGTCTCTCACCCATGGGAATTCTCTTGAACAGGCTCCTCACATGGGTCATGTAATCTCAAATATTCTCCTTCTCTTTCTGCTTGACGTTCACGAGTCACACTAAAACAGGTTATCGGAGTTATCTAGATTCAGAAAATCTATTAATGAAGAAATTTTTCAACCCATTGAAATTGGCACGCTCCACAGCATCTAGACTTGTGTACTAGATCCCCAACCCTTGCCACCTAAGCATAGTCCGAAGGCTTGGGAACATTGAGTAGGATTAGTGAGGCCGCTGGCCTCATAGACCTGCTCAAACTGCTCCATGAAGATACTATATGGGTCCTCGGTTGCTTGGTATTTGTCCAGTTGCTTTGCTACCACGGGGATTTTCGATTGGCTCTTAGAGCCTTGGTTGACTCCCAACCCTGTCAATAGTAGTGATGTTGCCAATGCTGCAAGACTTTATTCTGCGACCATGTTATCTAGTAGTCGCTTCGTTAGGAGCTCGCTCTGTGTGAGGTCTTCTTCTAGCGCTCCCTTGCTCTCTAACATATTTCTGCTTGCTACGACTAGCACTCTCTAGATCTCTCACATTTCTAAGCTCTGGCATAAGTTCCTAGTTTGTTGATATTGGTTTTATGTAGCTAAGCCTTGCAGAGCCCTACAGGCCAGCTTCCTTTCCTCCTCAAGGTCTGGTATGATGTCCTCTACTAGTCTACCACGGTGTTCTAGCTGAGTTTGAGCATCGTATTTGTGGACACCCTCATGAAAGTCTCCTAGGTTAAGCTCCTCATTGCTTCTATAGCCTAAGCTACCCTCTACCATGTCTAGGATTTCTTGTTCTGCCAAGTTGTCGATCAGGTTGATAATGCTAGGTAGATCCACTTCCCTAATAGTGCACATATGGTTTTTCAGTTGTGTTTCTCGCTCGGTCCTACTTTTGGAGATTTGATCACCCATCTATGTCTTTGGGTCTTTTCTTAGTGGTGGGTTCCTTCAAGTTCTTAAGTTTGGGTGAGTTCCTTGTTAATTACAATCGATCCTCAATTTATCCTCACTCTGTGAGTGTGCACGTGTGTGTGTTCGTTCCTGTGCACTATGCAAAATCAAGCTTTTAGCTCTTTTCAAGTGTGCTTTGAGTGATGGGAATTAGAGTGAGTGAGAAAACAAAGTGTGTGCAGCTCTAGCACTCTTGTCTACTGGTTGGCTTGATAGGGTCGTGTGTTCGGTTCCTAGCTGTTCTCACCAGCTTCTTGGGTTAGTTTACTGCGCTATCCTGTTTGGCTCATTCAGGGTCGAGTTGGGGTCTTGCAACCAGCCCACAATACCAGATACCCTTTCAGATTGTTCGGCCACAATCTCTAGATCTATAACTACTTGTGAGATGTTCGGTGGGTTCTTTTGGCGTGAGTTACACTTCTCGTTAGCCGAGATTCATTGAATTCCCAGATTTTCCTTCTCATATTGTGTCTAATTTACTAGTGTCTGATTCTAAGAATCGAACAAGGTCGGGTCCATTGTCACAATCGGATAGGTATGTCCAATTGGACAGCTCAAGTTGGTCAAATTGGGGTATGTCCGATTCTTGGAATTGAACAGGGTGCTTGGTCCGATTCGAAGGTATGTCTGATCAGACAAGTTTGTTATCTGATTCTGTGGTCCGATTTTTTCTCGTCCGATTCTCGAAATCGGATGGAAGTGGTATGTCCAATTGTCGCAATCAGATGGGTCAAGTGTTCGATTGGACGGGTTGTGTGTTCGATTTGGAATTGGTCCGATTTTCAAAATCATACAGGGGTGTCCGATCGGACCATGTGGGTTTGTCCGAGTCTAATTCTAGGAATCGGACGGGTCGCTTGGTCCGATTTTGGGAATCGAACGGGTCACTTGGTCCAATTCTGGGAATCAGACACTGTGGAAGGCGTCTGATTCTATTGGCCGAAGTGCGTGTCGATCACGTTTTTGTCACAAATCTTCACCTAAAAGTTACTAGCATCTATAAGGACTTCAAGGAATCAAGAAGGACTGTAGGCCAAGGGCATCCTATACCTGGATCTCACTGAAAGCCCCGATATGCTCCGATCGATCTAACGTAAGTCTGGACCTGCAAGCTCTCTCTCTCAACTAGGAGTGCAAATGTGGTTTTTCCTGGTCACCCAAGGCCTTAAACCCTAGTTGGTCAGCACCTCGGTCTTTCCAACCACTCCACCTACGACTCCGAGACAACTAAGCCCTCTTCTTTTTCCATTTTTCCCTGTTATTACCCTGTTCAAGATTGTTTTACATCAGTGAACTTCAAGCTTCCCACTCTGATTTCTCCTTCATATCCTACCCTAAATGTGGCAAAAATCAAAAGCAAAGTACTGAATCGATTTCTCCTACCAAACTAATCATCAAAAACCAGAAATACTTACTTGTAGCATGGATTAAAACCCAAAACCTCTTATCTATCTTAAGATCCAGTTGGGGATGAAACCCTTACTTCAATGCTCAATTTGAAACACACAAGTGCTCAAACTTGAATCTGTTCATCCCGCAACGGAACCAAAATGTAGAGGCGAGCACAAGCTCAACCGCTAAGACCCATGGACCACTTATTGTTCAAGCATTTCAAGCGAGCACTAATGGCTGCCTCTCACATAGCCGACGTACCATACCTCTCTACGATTATAGTGAGCTTACCTTGATGCCTGATTGAGTTGTGTTAACCCTCAAATGAACAAGGTGAAAAAGTCAAAAAATCTAAAGCAGAAGATAAGGCCAAGGCAAAAGTGAAATAGAAGACGAAGGCACATCAAGAAGAATGTGGAAACATAAGAAGTGCAGAAAAGTCCTAAAGCAAGGAGAAAGGCGCACGAGAAAAGTGCAAGTCAATACTTTTGTAAAAAAGGCATAGGACACACCATGATTTATTTTAAGAGTGCTGGGCTCTCACCCGTGCAATTTGTGAAGATAGATGGGCGGTAGGAAGGAAGCTAGGAAAATAGAAGAACATTGGGACAAAGGGCCTAGGCAACGACCAGCCATGTAAAAAAGGGGATAAAGGGATGACCACCCAAAAGGGATTTAGGGTTTTGTATATAAAGTTAAAAAGTGAATGAGAAGCTCATTCTTGTGTGTGGAAATTTTCTTCTTCTTCTTCTTCTTCTTTTCTTCTTGCCTTCTTGCTTTTGCTTGAGAGAGGGAGTGAGTGTGTGAGAGTGAGGGATCGAGGAGAAGAAGCTCCCCATCTCCTCTCTTCATCGTCTTCTATTCTCTACTTTTCTCTTGTCTCGCCGGCTATGGAGGATGAAGCTTGTTGGAGAGGGATTGAGGTTGCTTAATTTTGCTTCAAGGATCGTGGAGTTACCGGCATGCATGGGAGAGGAGGGTACTTGATCGGGCATCAAGGTAAGCTCACTATACCCCATAGGTAGGGAGGGTGCATCGGCTATGTGAGAGGTAGCCATGGCCGCTCGGCTTGAAACGCTTGACCAATAAGCCGTACGTAGGTCTCGGGGGTTGAGCTTGAAGCTCCCTTCATTTTGGTTCTTTTGCTAGAACCGATGGAATTGAGCCTTGAGAGCCACGCGCTTCGAATCGAGCATTGAGGTAGGGTTTTCCACGAACCAGTGCTTGAGGTAGATAGGTAGGAAGCAAGGGAGTTTGAAGAGGTATTCAATCTCCTTAGCAATTAGGTTTTTGTCTTTCTGGATTTGGAAAAGTAGGTTGGAGTAGTGTAGGTGTTTTCTTTGTGATTTTTGTTTGCATTTAGGTAGGATAGGAGCAAAACAGTGTGAGCACACAGTAGGGTTTTTGCTATTGTATAATAGGCTAAAACAGAAAAGAGAATGGCAAAAAATGGAATCTGGGATTAAATGCTGGTAAGAGGAGCAAGGTTAAGGTGAATGCTGACTTGGGCAGGGCAATAAGAGGCTAGGAGTGGCAAGGAAGACCTCACTTTGCATTTGAGAGATTAAGGAGAGCTTGAGAGAGAGAGTCTGAGTGCATTTACAGAAGGGGTTCGATCCGATCGTTTTACTGTCATCCAGCCATTCCAGGTATTCCTTGATATTCTCTGAGTTGTGCTTGTTTGATCTGGAAAGTTAGGGCTTGTACCAGTACCCCCACGTGTAGCATTCGTCACTCCCGTCCTCGCGACTATGCCGCAGCAAACACAATTAGACCAGGCTACAAGTGTCCAAGTCCCAGAATTAGACACTCGAACTATCCGACTCTCAAAGTCAGATCGTCTACGCGTCAGACCACTCTACTAGTTGAACCGTTTGACTCGGACGCACCACCTTAGACTCGGACCACACGGTCCGATCAGGCAATCCGACTTGGACAGTCGGACCACCCAGAATTGGACAGAGTCCAATCCTAAGAATCGGACCTTTGAGAATCGGATAGAAAACTGTCAAAATCAGACAGGTGAACAAAATACAAATTTGACACATCTAACCCTTGAAACCCACCTAGAGACCAAAAGCACATCATAGATCCATCACTTGGTTGAAATCTAGAGCAAGTAGTTCAAAACTTGGCTATGAACGGTCCTTCAAATCACGCATGGTATTTAGCGTGACGGCCCTGCGGGCCAAGGGGACTCCCCTCCCCCCCCCCCCCCCCGAACCCTCGCAGAGGGTTGCCCCCTCCGCACCTCCCCCAAGTAGGTTGGGGAGAGAATGCACACCGCGACAAGTCCTCCAAATTAGATCCTAGTGTAGTAATGGCTCTACACAAGCATAGACTCTCACTTGCAAAACAACAACTAAAAGCCCAGGCCCGAAACAGAGACCCTAGAACCTCAATGTTCCAATCTAGCCAACAAGGGCAAAAAGGACACACCACAAAAACATGTAGAGGTTGCATTCAAATTGCATCTAGTCAAAGCGGAATGGAACAACATCAAGCTATAACCGGGAGGATGACTAGAAATGATAGTCTTAACGATAGATGCACCTTGAGTGGCACTGCACAGACGACCCAAGATATTAGTGGAGAATCCACATCCAGTTGTGCAGTTGGGGACTCAAAGGCATATATCAGAAGGCTTGAATTTACAAGCCAAGACTCAGAAGACGAAGACATAGTACCACCTGCTTATCTTAGGGTCAAACTCACCGCAAAAAGGAAGCATTGTGTCGATGCTCTCATCGACGAAGAAGCTGATTTTAATATCATGACCTATGAAGCATGGACCCTACTAGGCCAACCAGAGCTCACACCGACTAATGCAACTCTTAGTCCTTATGGGGGACACTCCCAAGCACTTATGGGGAAGTGCAAAATCCTTGTAACCATTGAAATGGAAAGCTTGCCTATCCTATTCCATGTTCCTCCAAATAGTGCTAATTGCGAAAAAAAAACCCTCCTAGGACGACCCTTCAAAAAGGTGACAAAGCGTGAGGCCGATTATGTAGCACAGAAGATACACTTAATGCTACCAGGGGTGAGGGTAATCACAACCTTTAGCAAAGGTGACCTCATCAAACCTCAATGGAAGGACAAGGAACATTCTGACATACCATGCAAGTCTAGTGATGAGAGCAATGACTTGTTGAAAGAGTTGATAGAAGCACAGGTTGAACAAAGAGAACCAGTGAGCAAGGCCAGGCTTGAAACAAGAAGGTCAAGAGGCAATGCCAAGGACAAGCTTTGGACTTACAAATATCATAGAAGACCACAAGAAAAGCCCATGCCTTATAGACGAAGGCATCGATGGAGAGCTAGCACAATGCCAAGATGGACATCCAAAGCATTGCTACATGCTCAAGGGTATTACGTAGGTAACCAATGGATTTGGGTGCCAAAACCCCCTGCTAAACCACCTCTAACAACTGAAGGCTAGGACGTATCAAGAGCGAAGAAGCGCAAGAGGAAGTCTAAACAAAAAAACAAGTCTCTAGTCAAAAACATTGGAGTGATCGAGCCCCTCACGATTGAAATCAAGATACCAAACAGGACTATTTGAAAGGTAAACTCAGTCTAGCATGCTTAACAAGCGGACATCAAATGTAACTATTGAGTGTGCACAAAGACCATTAGTGCCCAAGGAGCCTTGACTTTCCAAGAGGATAATGAGCATCACAGGCACAATGCTACTCATGATAAGGCCAATTGCTCAAAGAAGCAAATGGTAGAACTAACTAATAGCCACGAGCAAATCATCCAGCCAGTGTCAAAGTCACTTAGGAGTCCCAAGTCTCCTACACCTTCTTTCCCTAAATGGACACAGAAAGCACAACAACAGCGTCAAGTGCAGCTCCTCAATCCCAATCTTTATCTAAGCTTCCAAATGTCCAAGAGGTGGGACATTACACCACCCATAGCTCTCAGCCCAAGGATATGCCTGTGCAATCTAATGTGATTAGAACAACTGAGGCTCGATCTGCACAAGTGAATGCTCAAAGGGCAACAAAAGACACAACCACTTTCGATCTACCTGAGGACCTGACACCGCAATCTACTAACAGTACCCAATCCATTGAACTAGCCGTTACTACTTCCAATCATGAATCATAGCAATCGCAGCCTTTGGCTGTGATGATGCCCCTTGCAGAATGTGTCCTTAGCCATTCACTGGTGGAAGAGGTGTTGCAATGAACATCCTTGATATCTCCAGCACTGCCAAAGCACCTAAAGCCTAGACTTGAGGAGAAACCTCTCAAAGATGGGGCCAAGGAGAGGGCGCATCTGACCAATCAACCTAGCAAGGCTATTCAGTAGGCCGCAGCCATGCCCCATAAGATGGGGCCAAGGAGAGGGTGCATATGACCAATCAACATAGCAAGGCTATTTAGTAGGACGCAGCCATGCCCCATACAGACACACTAGAGAAAGAGAATGTTGAGACACAACCAAACACACCAACAGTTGACCTGGTTCAGGGTCCTAAGTCCTTAGAGGATGCACTGCAATTACCCAAGAAAAAGAGGAGAAAACAATAGCAGTTGCTAGTGGTTGCAGACACCAAGAAGATTGAGATCAAGAGCACTGTGATGAGCTAAGGAATAAAGTGTCGAGTCCATCTACTAATGAGCTCGTTGCCATCTCTCCTAACAGTGGTGAAACCTCAGACACATCCGTGTGCTTTGAAAAATCAAAGCAACCATTACCATCAACGGTTGCTTGCAACACTCAATCCATAGACAATAGAACTTGCATTGACCAATTAAGAGTGGATACAACACTATCACAATAGGGTGATAGGACTATGCCAGTCACATCCAAGGAGAACCATGACACAATAGCAGCAAGGCCTCAGGAGAAACATGGAAACCCCGAGAGCATAAGCAATTCTAGCATTGACCAATCTCATCTAGGCCTGAGCCCCTAGCTATGCTAAAGCCTAGGGAAACTTGTAGAACCTTGCATAAGATAGCAACTAAGCAAGCCCTCATCGAACATAGAAGTGTCGCAGAATGCTTAACTAAGTTGGATGCTAAGCTCAAAGTGTTCACACATGTCTACATCCTTGCAGACATGGGCGCATTCCCTAGGGAGCAGCTTAAAGAATACTTGCCATTTACCCTATCCTGGGAAGAGCAAGAACACCTTGACAAGCACTATGGCAGGCTCCTGCATGAATGCATGCGACTCATTTTTTATGAGGAAGCCGACGAACTATGCTTAACTATGACATTCAATGATGTGCTTTGCCAACCAAATATCTTAGAGATAGAGCAACTAAAGCGACAATCAGAGGGTCAAAGTCAATTTGAAAAGCATTGGTTTGAAAACCGCATTATAATGGCCGAAATGGGAGCCCAGATTATGACAGACTTAGAGGAGTGATTAGCCAAATGGCAGTCTCAAAGAGATCCAACCTATGTGACACCGACTTCCATCCGAAGTTCTACAATTGGTTTTCATCTTCACAAAGTGACATGGATTCGTAAATATGTACATAAATGAACAATGAATTTTGTGACCCTCTATAGATAATATCAACACACACAAGCAATGATAGTCAAGCGCAGGGAGGAGCATTGGGTTTGACAGGTTGAGGTTCTCGGGTCTTCCTCTCACCACATGTCTAGAAGTCGTGTGACCATTCCCACCTCCAAGTGGAGGGCATGCAACCCTCATTACCACCATAGGAAGCCCTGACCAACATCTCTGAGACGGCGTAGATGAGGCGTCGTCCCATTCTATACACCTTTTCCCTTTTCGGTCTATCCTTCTGGGGACGAGCCCTACCCCACTTTATCACAACCAGCCCACGCAACTTAGCATAAGCCAAGATTTGCTAATGGTTGGAATGCGCTCCGCAGTTAAACCAAGACAAATATCATCATGGGGGCCGTCCCTCTACAACAAATGCTACATGTCTCACCTCACCCGTCCTCCTCATAAGCGCTTGATAATCCACTGTTTAATCCCTTTCATGTAAATAATTCTATCCTACCTCAAAGCCTAACCTTGGTTCACATTTTGCAGATTCCCCCATAGTAGCTGTCATGGAGCACACAATGTAGCTAGCATGCATGAAGCTCTCTGCCGTAGGAGGGAGCATAAGGCACTAGCGCCTCCACCAGAATGCTACGTGCCTACTCTAAAGAGGTACGCACCGAAAAGAGGCCCCAAGAGACACTGCCCAGGTCGCAGGTTGAAAACTCTTCGAGCCAAGAAGACGAGGACTCAAGGGAGCACCCAGGGTGTAGCAACACCGGCTGTGTAGACCCCCACCAGACGCTTGGGCACCAGGTACTCGAAAGAGGAGAAGGCAACTAGAAACAAGTAAGAATTTGATGAATTATTTAAAAGCATTCTTGAAACAACTGTGGCCAGGGACTACACCATTCGGGTCCCGGTTGATATTGTGGGAGCTTTCGCTCAACCGCCAAGACCCACGGACCGCTTATTGTTTCAAGCGTTCCAAGCCGAGCACTAATGGCTACCTCTCACATAGCCGACGCGCCATCCATATCTACGGTTGTAGTGAGCTTACCTCCATGCCGTTCCAGTTACCTCCTCTCCCGCACACTCCGGTAGCTCCACGATCCAAGTGCAAGCTTCAAGCAAGCTCCATCCTCAAGCTTTACGCTCCAAGCTCCATCACCGCAAGCAAGAGAAGACAAGAGAAGAGAAGAGAAGGAGAGAGGAGAAGATGGAGAGCTTCACCCTCTTGATCCCTCACCCTCACACACTCACTCCCTCACAATCTCATACTCCCTCTCTCAAGCACAAGCTCAAGCAAGCAAGAACAAGAAGAAGAAGGAAAAGAAGAGAGCCACTTTTTGCCACACAAGAATGAGCTTCTCATTCACTTTTCAACTTTATATACAAAACCCTAAATCCCTTTTGGGCGCTCATCCCCTTTTCCCCTTTTTTACATGGCTAGCCGTAGCCTAGGCCCTTTTTCCCATTGTCCTTCTATCTTCCTAGCTTCCTTTCCACTGCCCGTCTACATTTACAAATTGCACGCGGCGGCGCTCCTTGAATTAAACCATGATGCGCTTGTGCTCTTTTACAAAAGTTTTGACTTGCGCTTTTCCTTGTGCCCCTTTGTCTTCCATTTCTCTTTGCCTTGGCCTTTGTCTTTGTCTTCTATTTTAGCTTTCCGGATTTTCCACCGCCTGGCACTCTTTTACAAGATTTCAAGGTGCGCCTTTGTATTTTAAAATGTACCTTTTCTCTTTTGCATTTGCCTTGGACTTTTTAAGGTTGCCCTTGCGCTTTTGGCCTTTTCTCCTCTTCTTTCTTCAATCGGGCTACCTTTTTTCCGCCTTTGCCCTGCGTCTTTTTTATTTCATTTTGCTTTCTTCATGTTGGGGTTAACATTACCCCCTCCTAGACGTGTGTCAGTACCATGGCACTCACCGTCGTAGGTAGCAGGCGTTAGCATGCACCGAAGACGTGGGTGGCAAGGGTGTCCGTGGTTGCCATAGCGAAGTGTTGGTAGTGGTGGGGAGGAAGGTCGTTAAGGGCACCTTGGTGGGTTAAGTGGTAGGTGGTAGGGCAATGGGAGTTGGTGGTAGGGCTGTTCTTTGGGGGGGTTGCATTGATGGAGTACAATGGCAGGCTTACAGGGTGATAAGGATAGGAATTCAGAGTTGAGTGTAGATGAAGAGCAAACGACACCCTCATTGGAGTCTTCAATACCTGCAATTGAAAACCTCTCATAGGTGGTTTCTTCCTAGGGGTAGTGCGAGTCTTCTTTATCGTGCACAAGATAGAGTTTAATTAGTTTGGGAGACAGGTCGAACTCTAAGCAAGCTGAGAGAATTGTCCTGCACTTGAGGACCCAAACTGTGTATATACTTCGATGTAGATATGTGAGTGCTCGTGCATACTTACATATTACGTAGGTAGAAGACCGCGGGCTGGTTTCTCATAACGACATGTGGATGAAGCAAAGTCGTCCATGGTGGGAAGAAGTATACGTGAAGGTGTATACGACATCCTGTGCATTGTGATTGCACGACGTAATAGAATAGAACACATGGATACTGCACTATCGGTAGCTAGTAGACATTGGGCATGTGTGATGAGGACAGTGTACTATTCATGGCCATTCGTGCAGTGCTTACCACAATTGATTGCAATGGTATTAAGGCAGAGTGCAAGAGGAAATTGTGTGAATGGGTCACGGTGATAGGTCTAACCATAGGTGAGACAAGCTCTTAGGTCTGGCCTTCCCTTGATGTGCCCTGAACTATTGTGGGTGATGCTAGGGGGCTAGGGGACTAGGGACGGAGCCAGCCGACCAAGGTCATTGGACGCACCTAATTTGAGGACCCCTAGGTGCGATGTTGTGATCGTGGGTGCTTCTTATCTTTTCTTTTTCTTTTCTTTTTTTGACTTGCCTGAGTATAACCATTGCAATATGTTGAGGTTATCAGTTTTTTAATGGGCTAGGAAATGTCAAGCTTCGAAGGCTCAAGAATTGGATATGACAGTGATGATTGTGCCCTAGTCTCATTGTTAGAGAAGCCATTGTTACGATGTTGGTACGATTGAGGTAACAACCATCGTGAGCTCACTGTAGAGCTTGACCCAAGAAGAGAGCCTAGCCCATGACTATGCTTTGGTTCGTGCGATGTGGACACTCACAAGGGTGATTTTTCACGTTCGGCAGCGTGGCTTTGTTGTAGTTCTTTGTGCGGTTGGTGGTCTTGTGGTGACTTGGGCATTGAACACGTTTGCATGAAGACATGTGTCATCTTGCATCTACTTGTCACTTCATGAGAGTATATGGTTGCTTGCATCAAGTACAATGAACAAATGCAATCATGTTAAGATATAACTTTTCAAAATGCTATGATGTTGATTGCAATGCCTATTCCATTGCTTGTTAAAGACGTGGCATACATTAATGATAGGTAAAGGAAGTGTGTACAAGTGGGGAGCTTGCTCCTTTAATCATCAAAAGACAAAAAGTTATGGCAGGACGGCTTGTTAAGCTGCTTGTATATCATAGGGGCTACTCGATTGCACAAGGCGGGGTGAGTCCGGGTGGTTAGGCGACTGAGGCTCTGTTGGTGAGGGGCTCTTGTGAGGTTGGGCAGGGAAGATGTCGGCTGGGACCTGAATGGTGTAGTCTCTGGCAACAACCGTTTCCAAGATGCTTTTGAATAATGCATCGAATTCTTCCTTGTCTCGAGCTTCCTTTTCAACCTTTGAGCACCTGGTGCCCGAGCGCCTGTTGGGGGCTTGCACAACCGGTGTTGCCACACCTTGTGTGCTTCTTTGAACTTCTACTCCCCTTACCTGGAGATTCTTCGGCCTACGTCCGGGGTGGTGTCGCTTGGAACCTCGTTTCTTTGCATACCTTTTGAGGGTAGGCACGTAGCGCGCCGGCAGAGGGGTGTGTGCTGCATGTTCCCGTCGACAGTGGAGAGTGTCTTTTCAAACCAGCTGCCCTAGGTGCTCCATGTCTTCCTCGTAGGGGGACCTGCAAGATGTGAACCAAGGATTAGGCCTTGATACAGGATAAAACCATTCACATGTAAGGGATAATAGTGTGGGTTATCAAGCGCATATGATAAGAAGGGGAGGGGTGAGGCATGCAGTGCTTGTTGTAGAGGGATGGCCCCCATGATTATGTTCATTTAGTCTCCAGCCCATTAGCAGATCTTGGCTCACGCTGAGTTACATGGACTGGTGGTCATGGATTGGGGCAGGGCTCATCCTCGGAAGGATAGACCAGAAAGGGAAAAAGGTGTATAGAAAGGGATTGCACCCTATCTACACCATCAGAGATGTTGGTCAGGTATTCCTATGGTGGTCATGAGGGATGCATGCCCTCCGCCCAGAGGTGGAAATGGTCACACAACTTCTAAATATGTGGTGAGAGGAGGACCTGACGAGCTTAGCCTGTTTACCCCAACTCTTCTTCCTGCGCCTGACTATTATTGCTTGTGTGTGTGTTGATAGTGTCTATACAGGGTCACAAAAGTCATTGTTTATTTACATACATATCCATGAATCCATGTCACTTCATGAGGATAAAAGCCAATTGTAGAACCCTGGATTGTACTGGAGCGTGGCCCATGCATCTAGTACTCGTGGCAGCTTACTCAATACCGATAGATATTTTGCAACATCGAGTAGCATGGAACCTTGTCCGAGTCTACTGGCAACATGTAACTCCTCCTCGGTGAGAACCTTATCAAATAGAGAGTTCTCTTGGCTAGGTTCAGCTAAGTCCGTACCCTGAATGGCAGTCAGCACCACTTGAAGGGAAGTTGGTGCTACATAGGTTGGGTCTCCTTGAGACCACCATTTGGCCAATCGCTCCTCTGAGACTGTCATGATCTGGGCTCCTAGTTCGACCATTGCAACACAGTTTTCACACCAACGCTGTTCAAATTGACTTCGGCCCTCTGATAGAGTCGCTTTAATTGCTCTATCTCTAAGAGATTTGGTTGGCAGAGCGCATCATTGAATGTGATAGTTAAGCGCAGTTCGTCGGCGTCCTCACTAGAGATGAGTCGCATGCATTCATATAGGAGCCTGTTATAGTGCTCATCAAGATGTTCTTGCTCTTCCCAAGATAAGGGAAATGGCAAGTATTCTTCAAGTTGCTCTTTAGGGAATATGCGCAAGTCTGCCAAGACATAGACATGTGCGAACACTTTGAGCTTAGCATCCAACTTTACAGAGGTTATATGCTACTGGAAACTTCCGAGCTAAAGCTATTTATGCTACAGTTGGGTTATGCCTATTGCTCACGGGGTGCTCTCGGCTACTCGATATGATGTCATGATGTATTTGGACTATGCCACATGTCTTGTTTATGCTCCGGAATGCTTTTGAGCTGAGATTAGAGCTCGATTTGGGTTTGACTGTCACTTCTTTGCAGCTGGCATTTCATCTATGACATGGCTTATGCCTAGGATACCCAGTATGAGTTATGATGTCTTAGTGAATGCTTTATCCTTTTGCTGTGGATGGCAGTTGTTTGAGCTTGTCTCGACATTCATTTGAGTATTCCCTTGAGCAGTTGGACATTGAATTGGCTTTTTCCGTTATGACTTGGCTTTTTCCATTAGGACCTTGGATGCTATATGGGATTTGATGCTCCGATTATGGATCTTGGCTATTACTTGGATACACTTACAGGTATTGAGCAGTGAACTACTCCTTTGTTTTGGTAGTTGCCTATTGAGCTGTGATTGCTCATTTGCATTTGATATGCGGGATACTTACTGATCAGTGGACTTGGATAGTGCTTGGGATCTACAATTATGGCTTTCTTGCTCCTCTGTTGTCTAGCTTATATGCTAGTTGGGCTCCTGTTGCCCGTCCATGTTAGAGAGCAGATGCTATGTATGCTTACCCGTCTATACACATGGTCTACTGTTGTATACCTTGCAGAGCCACTTATTTGGATGTTGTTGTATAGATGTTTGGGCTTCACGTGGAGCTTGACTCTTGCAGGATGCTTTGCCACTTGTCGATCTTTACTTGACTTGGATGTTCCTTGGTGGCATGATGTACTGCAGAGCTATGCGTATGCATATGGTTATGGGCTGATTTCATGGCTAAATATCATATGCTCTTATGACAAATGTCTTATGCTTCACTATACTGTGGTTGGTTATGTCATGCAGTTGGCTACGACTCTTCTTCATGTGGGAGCTTTTGCATCCTTGATTGATGCCTTTATGTCCTCCCATCCATTGAGGTTTCATGAGCATTTGCAGCATGCTTCTACCACTGATCTACTAGTAGATGATTGTCTTTATGAGCAGGTTCCCTATGTTGGGACAGCCCTCAGCTGCTTGAGCTCCGTGGATGCTATGGATAGCCCTATTCATGATGAATTGGATTCCTTGCCATCTTCTATAGGTTCTTCTACTTTAGATGTTGTTTGCTTCCATTGTGGAAAGCTTGGGCATGTTCAAAAAAAATGCTTTAGACGGATTAGAGAGCAAGAGAGACAGAGACGGACTCGACATGAGCAGATAGTCAGCGATGTAGCAGGTATTACCACTCTTTCTAGTGGTGAGGTACATGAGTTACCCATGATGATGCAATTGAGCATGTCCTCCTATCATCTAGTTTCCCTACAACTTACTTGCTCAATGATCAGGCCCATGCCTTTGATTAGCTTTTTGACTCTATGGCATCTTGTCATGTTACCCCTCATAGAGCATGGTTCTCTTCTTTATAGGGAGGTTGATGGATGTATTGATCTGGGCCTTGAGCAGACTTATGCTATCGTTGGTACAGGGAATATACACCTAGCTTTGCCTACTGGGACTTCTCTTATGCTCAGGGATGTTCTACATGTTCCCACGCTCAGTAAGAGCCTGATTTTTGTCAGTCAGTTGCATGATGCAGGTTACTATGTTTCTCTTCAGGATAGGTCATGGAAGATCTGTCATGGTTGCTTGGTTTTGGCCAGAGGTTCTCGAGTTGGTTCTCATTACCCAATGCATGTCTCTCATGTGGAAAATTCTATGGTTGCAATTATCCGGATACCACATGCATTGTTATGGCATTATCGCCTAGGCCATATGCACCACAGAGAGATGGAGATCTTGTCTCGTTTAGACTCATTGCTACCTCCTATGTCACTTACAGATCTTGATTCTTGCCATGATTGCACTCTTGGTCCTTGCAGAGCCCCCTTGGCTTATGGCGATCGTATGAGGCATGCTCCTCTAGATCTTGTCGATTGTACAGTATATGGACCTATGCCTTCCCAGTCACTTGGTGGAGCATCGTACTTTGTGACCTTTGTTGATCATGCTACCCATCATGTTTGGGCTTTTCCCTTGGTGCAAATTGATGATGCTGCAGTTATGCTTCACAAGTTTATGGATTCTGCTGGTAGTAGGCCTAGGTGCTTGCAGATGGATTATGAGAGTCATGCTCTCTCTCCCAGCTTTCGAACCTCTTGTCAGCAGTATGGCATTGATTTCTTGTGCCCACGGTATTATGGGATTGCTCATGGCATGTGTCTGACCTTACAGGCAAAGGATGATTCTATGCTTACCACAACTGGGTTGTCTTATGGCTTTTGGGCTAAGGCCCTTATGACAGCAATCTATTTGGTTAACAGGATGTCGTGCTTGACCTTGGATGGTATTATACCCCATGAGGCATATGATTACTTGAGGATGTTTGGCTGCCAAGCATCTGTACGTATGCCACATGAACCTATGTCACGTAGATGTATCCTCCTTGGTTATGGAGATGGTGACTTTAAGGCCTACATATTATGGGATTTGGATGCCCAAGAGGTCATACGCAGCTATCATGCTATCTTCTATGAGACACAAACACCTCTTAGCCCTCTTGATGAGCATTCAGTATGCTTTATGGCTGATTTTACAGCAGCTACAGTGCCATTACAGCAAGTTGTTTATGCTGAAAATGAGGCACTTATTGGCCCAAATGGCGTAGCTATGCATAGCAGTCAGGGTCAGGATATTGATGGTCAATTGCTAGACCCCTTGCAGGCTCATGAGAGCCGTTTTCTTATAGTTTTACAAGCTAGACAACCAGTCATATGTCAGTCTTCTGCTTCACTGAGGCCACATGTAGTCTTGAGACCCCGCTGCGGGATGTTGGCCCTCTTTCAATGATTGACTCTAGAGATTTTGATTGCTCTCCGCTGTCTTATATGCGCCACGCTAATGCTATGCGCAACTCTGATGCTTTACAGCCGTGCATTGATGAGTTGTGCTTGCTTCATGAGAAGCATTCTTGGATTGCTCCGTTGTATGGAGCTGTGGGATCGCTTATCTCCTGGATGTCATGGACTCGGGGATGCTTGACTCTTCTTCTGCAAAGATTCCCGACACTTCTTGCACAGCTCGCTTTCCGATTGGGTGTTGGGTGGGATATTATGATTCCTCACCTTGTCTTTTTTCTTTTCTTTTCTTTGTTTTCACTCCCTAGCCACATTGGCCTTTTAGTGGGAGGTTGTTGGGGCTCTGGGCCTACCCGTGTATACTGTGACCGCCCATTATTTATTCATATATAATATGATAGTATAATAAGGCTGTCAGTTCAATTGGACAGCACCTACATTGTGTGTGCTCTTCTCACCCGCATCTTCCTCTTCTCCTTCTCCACTGCCATTGCATCCCCTTCAATAACTTTTTGTCCTTAAGTGGTTAAAGGGGTAGACTCCCTAACTATACAAACCTCCCTTACCTACTACTAATACATGCCTTGTCTTTAGCAAGCATCGATGATATGCATCGTAGTCAGTACCATAGGATTTTGATAAAGTAATATATTTTTGTGTTGCATCTATCGTTATAATTTATGCATGTGACTTGCATATACTCTCACGAAGTGTCAAGTGAATGCAGGACGACATAGATCTTTGTATGAAAGTGTTCAATGCCCAAGTACCGCAAGACCAGCGATCTCACAAGGAGCCATGACAAAGCCTCACCACCAAAAGTGAATATCACCCTTGCCAATCACCCACATTGCATGGCCCAAAGCATGATCAATGATGGCCACTCTCTCTTTCTGGATCAAACTCTATATCTAGCACTCACAGCAGCTGTTACCTCAATTATACCAACATCACACGTGACAAAGAGGTTTTGCAAGATCTCCAGTGTATCTCCCCATATCAACAACTGTTCTTCTAGCAACGAGGCTAGGACACAATTGTTGCTGTAGTATCCAGTTTCGCAGCCTTTGAATCTCGACATTTCCCAATCCAATTGAAAGGCTAATAGCCTCAACGTATTGCAATGGTTGTCCTCATGTTATTCTTCTTCTTTTTTAAGGGGAAAGAAAAAAAAAGAAAAAAGAAAAAAAGAAACAAACAAACAAAAAGAGAAAGAAGAAGAAGCACTCACAATCACAGCACGACACCTAGGGGTCCTCAAATTAGGTACGCCCAATGACCTTGGTCGGCAAGCTCTGTCCCTAGTCCCCTAGCCCTCTACACATCCCCCACAATTATTCAGGGTACATCAAGGGCAGGACATACCTAGGGAGCTTGTCTCGCCTATGGTTAGACCTGTCACCCTAACCCATTTGCATGATTCCTTTTTGCACTCTGCCTTAATACCATTGCAATCGATTGTGGTAAGCAACGCACGAACAGTCATGGAAAGTACATCGTACTTGTCAAGCAATACAAGTAGCTACCCGTTACCGAAAGTAAAGTGTCATTGAGCTTAACCATGTTGCATTGTGTTGTCACAGCACAAAGGATGTCTCGTGCACCTTCCTGTATACTTCCCCTCAACATTGACAACTTTTTCTACCTCATTGAACCCTTGCTTCCCCCACACATTGCTACAAGGAACCAAACCCGTGGTCTCCTGGCTATGTAATATCTAAATATGCATGTGCACTCATATAATATCTGCACCACCACAATATATATACAGTTTGGGTCCTCAAGTGCAAGGCAATACTCTCAGCCTATGAGAGTTCGACCTATCTCCTAAACTAATCAGCACTATGTCTTGTGCACGATATGAAGACTAGCACTAACCCCAGGGAGAGACCACATATAAAGCTTTTCAATTGCAGGTATTGTAGACTCCAACGGAAGTACCGTCAGCTCTTTATCAGCACTCCACTCTGAATTCGTATCCTTCATCATCCTGCAAGCCCTCCAACGAATTGTCGCCCCAGCATCCCCACAACATCAACACCTATGCCAACCCATGAATGCAACTCCCAACAAAAACCGGTCCTATCCCCAACTTCAACACCCCTATCACCAACCAAGAAGGCCAACACAGTGACACCAACCACCTTCATCCACACCACCACTAAAACTCCTCCATGGCAAACCATAGATGTTCCTTCCACCCACGTCTTCGGCGCATGCCAGAGCCTGCTACCTACGACGGTGAGTGCCATGGGATTGGCACTTGTCTAGGAGGGGGGTAATGTTAACCCTCAAACTAACAAGGTGAAAAAGTTGAAAATTTTAAAGTGAAGACAAGGCCAAGGCAAAAGTGAAACAGAAGACAAAGGCGCGCCAAGAAGAATGTGAAAACATAAGAAGTGCAGAAAAGTCCTAAACTAGGGAGAAAGGCGCATGAGAAAAAGTGCAAGTCAATACTTTTGTAAAAAAGTCGCAGGATGCAGCATGATTTATTTTAAGAGTGCCGAGCTCTCATCCATGCAATTTGTGAAGATAGATGGACGATAGAAAGGAAGCTAGGAAGATAGAAGAACAATGGGACAAAGGGCCTAGGCAACGACTGGCCAAGTTAAAAAGTGAATGCGAAGCTCATTCTTGTGTGTGGCAAAAAGCTTCTTCATCTTCTTTTGTTCTTCTTGCCTTCTTGCTTGTGCTTGAGAGAGGGAGTGAGTGAGTGTGAGGGAGTGAGTGTGTGAGAGTGAGGGATCAAGGAGAAGAAGCTCCCCATCTCCTCTCTTCATCATCTTCTCTTCTCTACTTTTCTCTTGTCTCACACGGCTATGGAGGATGGAGCTTGTTGGAGAGGGATTGAGGTTGCTTGAGCTTGCTTCAAGGATTATGGAGCTATTGGTGTGCACGAGAGAGGAGGGTACTCGATCGGGCATCAAGGTAAGCTCACTACACCCCATAGGTAGGGAGGGCGCGTGGGCTATGTGAGAGGTAGCCATGGCCGCTCAGCTTGAAACACTTGACCAACAAGCAGTCCGTAGGTCTCGAGGGTTGAGCTTGAAGCTCTCTTCAAGTTGCTTCCTCTCTTAAGCACTCTGATAGCTCCATGATTCTTGATGCAAGCTCAAGCATCCTCAAACCTCCACCTCCAAGCTCCATCCTCCATAGCCATGTACAAGACGAGAGAAGAGAAGAGAAGAAGAAGAGAGAAGATGGAGGAGGGCTTCACCTCTAAGATCCCTCGCCCTCACGCTCTCACTCCCTCCCTCAAGCACTCACAAGCAAGCAAGAGAAGGGAAGAGAAGAAGAGAAGAAGGGAAGAAGAAGAATCCACTTTGCCGCACACAAAAGAATGAGCTCTCATTCACTTTTGAACTTTATATACAAAACCCTCTTTCCCTTGGGCAATCATCCCCCTTTTACATGGTTGGCCATAGCCTAGGCCCTTTTTCCATTGTTCTTCTATCTTCTTAGCTTCCTTCCTACCACCCATCTACCTTACAATTTGCATGGGTCAGAGCCCCCGGCGCTCTTAAAATAAATCATGGTGTGCCTTACGGTTCTTTTACAAAATATTTGACTTAAGCTTTTTCTTGTGCGCCTCTCCTTGATTTAGGACTTTTTTCACACTTCTTGTGTTTCCTGATTTTTCTTGGCGTGCCTTTGTCCTCCATTCCGCTTTTGCCTTGGCCTTGTCTTCAACTTTAGATTGTCTGGATTTTCCACCTTGTTCGTTTGAGGGGTAACACCAGTAGAGGGATCTGTCCAACACAACATTCAATTTTAGTTCCATAAATCCCTCCAACACCAGGGCTCATTCCAAACTCAATGACCTTTCAATTCCATAAATCCCTCCAACATGTCCATAAATCCCTCCAGTACCAGGGCTCATTCCAAACTCAAAGACCTTTCAATTCCATAAAACCCTCAAATAGGTCCGTAAATCCCTCCAACACCAGGGCTCATTTCAAACTCAAGGACCTTTCAGTTCCATTAATCCCTCTAACACTAGGGCTCATTCCCAATATAAGAACCTTTCAGTTTCATAAATCCCTCTAGCAGGTCCATAAATCTCTCTAACACCACGGCTCATTCCAACCACAAGGGCCTTCTAGTTCCATAAATCCCTCCAACACACTTCCCAACAGGGCTTGTATACACACTCAAAAAGCCACTTGGCTACCCCAGCAACACCGTCCACTCACCACCCAACTGTGCCATGGGATTGGCACTCAACTAGGAGGGGGGTAATGTTTACTGCAAAGCAAAGAAAGCAAAAACCGAGGCATCAAGAGGAAAAGTGCAAGGCAAAAAAAAAGAAAAAGGTGCCCTATAAGAGAGTGGGCCTGGAAGAAATCTAAAAGCATGGGAACAACCACCAGGAGTACATGATGCAACCATGGAAGCCGCAATAAGCCAAAAGAAAGAAGGTACACCTTTAAATATAAAGGCGTAGCCAAAATCTCTGTGAAAGAGTGTCGGGCTCTCACCTGTGCAAATTGTAAAGGTAGATGGGCACAGCCAAAACCTCTATAAAAGAGTGTCGGGCTCTCACCTTTAAATATAAAGGTGCAGCCAAAACCTCTGTAAAAGAGTGTCGGGCTCTCACCCGTGCAAATTGTAAAGGTAGATGGGCAATAGGAAGGAAGCTAGGAAGATAGGAGAACAATGGAAAAAAGGGCCTAGGCCATGGCCGGCCATGTAAAAAGGGGATGACCGCTCAAGGGAAAGAGGGTTTTCTATATAAAATTCAAAAAGTGAACGAGAGCTCATTCTTTTGGCATGTGGTAGAGTGGACTCTTCTTGTTCTGTTCTTCTCTTCTCTTCTCTTGCTTGCTTGCTTGTGAGTGCTTGAGGGAGGGAGTGAGAGTGAGTGAGGGGGAGAGTGTGTAAGGTTGAGAGATCTTGGAGGTGAAG
Source organism: Lygodium microphyllum (assembly GCF_053477565.2). Lineage (NCBI taxonomy): Eukaryota > Viridiplantae > Streptophyta > Polypodiopsida > Schizaeales > Lygodiaceae > Lygodium > Lygodium microphyllum. The sequence continues at coordinate 129,256,823 of NC_141143.1, forward strand.
CCCTCCACCATCTATTCTTCTTCTCTTTTTCTCTTCTCTTCTCTTGTCTCACAAGTGGCTATGGAGGATGGAGCTTAAAGGAAGAGGCTTGAGGATACTTGAGCATGCATCACAAATCGTGGAGCTATCAGAGTGCTTGAGAGAGGAAACAACTCAATCGGGCATTAACATAAGCTCACTACACTCGTAGAGAGGGATAGCGTGTTGGCTATATGAGAGGTAGCCATTAGTGCTCGCTTGAAACACTTGACCAATAAGCAGTCGCAGGTCTTGCGGTTGAGTTTGAGCTCACCTCTACAGACAGATGTCTCTTGCCTTGAAGGTAAGGCACTCCTCAGGATTCTCTACATTGGCATTATAGAACTTAGGGAAGTCATACCTATCATGCTCCTTCCTATTGTAATCCACTCTGTGCTTGCGAGGGTAGGGCATGTAGATAGGATCGTTCCTTTCTTCAAGAAGTGTGCTGCAAAATGCCATCCATGCATCAAGGTTTGTATCGCAAATCCTCCTCTGCCACTTAGCCTGTGCTTCATAGCCTTGGATCATCTTGGGAATCTGGTACACCTTGTCCTACCACCAGTAGTCTGGAACTTCCTGCCTCCATCGATTGATAACTATGTTCCACTTCACGACCCATCGATTCGCCAAGTTGTTGGCCATTTGAATTATTCTATCTACTACTTCCATTGGTAGGAGTCAGTCCAGGGCCCGTGGATAGAGGAATGATAGTTTGAAGGGCCAAGTTTGGAGTTCTCCTTGCTCCCAAATACTCAATTCTTGGGGCCAATTGACAAGATAGTGATCCTCGCGTTGTGGCACGGGCTCTCTAGGAAGCTGTTGGGGTTGCGCTCTAGCTCTCTACTGCGCTGGCTCTACCAATTCTTGTCTTCTTCTCTTAGCTGCAATGATGCACTTAGGTATTTGGTTGCCTTCTAGATCTTCTTGGGGTACATCTGGCAATGGTGGACTAAGCTCTCGGGCATGTTTCTCTTCTCCTAGTTCCTGCTCAAAGTCTTGGTCCTTCCTCTGGCAGTTGCTCTTGTGGGGTCAGAGTTGGGGGTGGATGCAATTGCTCTTGCTCCTCAAAACCTAGCTCCTTCAACTCATCAGTGGAGAGGTCAGTTTGCCTCACATACTGGCATTGTTGTTTTCTTGTTAGGCCAATGCCTATTGGAAGAGCACGCTCTTCCAGGTCATATTTCAGGGCTTTGGTGGTCAATTCTAACTTCCTACTTATCCTCTCCATGGAATCCTCGTTGTCTACTTGTGTTACATGGAGCACTCTACTTAAGAAGGCTTGTCGTTGCACCTCTGAACTTGCTTCTACGGCTTCGGCTCTGGCCTCTATCAACACCTACTCGCATTCCGCTATGGCCAAGCGATTGGCAAGTTCTCGCACCTGTTCGAAATTATGCTCTTCCCACTATTTGGCTCTCTCTTCCAACTCCTCCTTGCCCTTCTCCATGTTGTTCATTCCATACATCTAGCATGTATATTTTTTCATTGTTCCGGTGGTTCAACTGCTCCTCGGCTATCTTCTGGGCTTATCGCGCCACAAAGAGCTACATGGAAGTTTTCGACAGCCTCTTGGATAGATCTTTGTTCCTCTGCGTGTGGGCTTCTTAGTTTCCTTCCTATTGCTATCTTTCAAATTTAGCCATGGTTTGATCTCCTCCACCTCCCATTCTAGGTTCTTTAGCTCATCCTACATCCCTTGGGTTGCTTCCTCAATGGCTTCTTCCCTCTCTTGCTCCAACCATTTGATTTCCCTTTCCAGTCTCCCTTGTTCCTCCAACTCTAGGGCAGTCCTCTTTTTCAAGTCTTCTATTTCTTTTTTATATCTTCATACCCTCTCTTCTGTAGCGGCTTCTAGCTCCTCCATAGCCTCTAGGATGTTTTTCATATTCCCTTGCAACCCAACTTTGTTAGTTCCTTGTTAAGTTGATGCATGCTTACGAGATTCTATTTTTCCTTAGCCCACCTTGCTTCCCACATTCCTTCTTCTTTCTTTGCTTCAAGTTGCTCTTTTAGCTCTTAGATTTCTCATTGATGCTTTACTTCTTGGCAGGTTGCTTCCAACCTAAGTACAGCTGAGGCTTCTCTCTCAATCTCCAACTCAAATACTGCCACTCTTTGATGTTAACCCTCAAATGAACGAAGGTGGAAAATCTGGAAAAGCTAAACCCTCAAATGAACGAAGGTGAAAAATCTGGAAAAGCTAAAGTAGAAGACAAAGACAAAGGCCAAGGAAAAGAGAAACAGAAGACAAAGACGCGCAAGGAGAAGAGTCCTAAATAAGGGAGAAAGGCGCACAAGGAAAAGCGCAAGTCAAAACTTTTGTAAAAGAGCGCAAGCACATCATGGTTTAATTCAAGGAGCGTCGGGCTCTCACTCGTGCAATTTGTAAATGTAGATGGGCGGTGGAAAGGAAGCTAGGAAGATAGAAGGACAATTGGAAAAAGGGCCTAGGCTATGACCGACCATGTAAAAAGGGGAAAAGGGGATGACTGTCCAAAAGGGATTTAGGGTTTTGTATATAAAGTTGGAAAGTGAATGAGAAGCTTATTCTTGTCTGTGGCCAAAAGTAGCTCTCCTCTTCTTCTTCTTCTTCTTCTTCTTGCTTGCTTGAGCTTGTGCTTGAGAGAGGCAGTGTGAGAGTGTGAGGGAGTGAGTGTGTGAGGGTGAGGGACCGTGGGGTGGAGAAGCTCTCCATCTTCTCCTCTCTTCTTCTCTTCTCTTTTCTTGTCTTCCTTGTGGCAATGGAGCTTGGAGCTTGGAGCGGGAGGATCGAGCTTGCTTGAAGCTTGCACTTGGATCGTGGAGCTACCGGAGTGTGCGGGAGAGGAGGTAACTCGAACGGCACGGAGGTAAGCTCACTGCAGCCATAGATATGGATGGCACATCGGTTATGTGAGAGGTAGCCATTAGTGCTCGGCTTGGAACGCTTGAAACAATAAGCGGTCCGTGGGTCTTGGCGGTTGAGTGAAAGCTCCCACATTTTGGTTCCATTGCCGGGACCAACGGATTCAAGCCTTGAGTGTTTGCACGCTTCGAATCGAGCATTGGAGTAGGGTTTTCCCCGAACTGGTGCTTCAGGTAGATAGGTAGGAAGCGAGGGACTTTGAAGAGGTATTCGATCTCCTTAGCAAGTAGGTTTTTGGTTTTTTGGATTTGGAAAAGCATGTTGGAGTAGTGTAGATGATTGCTTTGTGATTTGTATGCATTTAGGATAGGAAAAAAACAAAGAAAAAGAAACAAGTAGTAGGGTTTTCTGTTGCTGTATAACAAGCTAAAACAAGGAAATAGGGGCACAGATCCTTGGAGTGATGTTTGATTCGAGCACCATAGTGATTCCAGGCATGTTTGGCATTTCCTTGTAGTGTTTTGTACCTTTCTGGAAGGTGCTAGACGATTCGGTGGAGTAGACGTTGACCTAGGGCATTGCATACAACTCGCGGGCCATCGGCCGCATAATCGAACCAGGCCGTTCAAGTCCCAAAATCGGACAACCGTCCGATCGGACCACTCGGACCAGTCCATAATCGGACCAGTTCAGAATCGGACCAGGCCGTCTGTCCCAAAATCGGACCAATTTAGAATCGGACGCTCGGACAACCGTCCGATCGGACCATCCTGTCCGATCGGACTACTCGGACCAACCCATCCGATTTTGAAAATCGGACCACTCGGACACTTGGACTCGGACCACTCGAACCATCCTGTCCGATCGGACGCTCGTCCAATCGAGGCAATCGGACCACCCTGTCCGATCCGATTCCCAGAATCGGACCACTTTTTCAATCCGACTCCCAAAATCGGACGTGACCAAAATCGAACCACTGGGCCGATCGAACCACCCAGAATCGGACATCCAATTCTGATAATCGGACTCCTGAAAATCGGACATCTAAAAATCAAAGCAGCTGTTACCATCAATAGTTGCTTGCAACACTCAATCCACCGACAACGGAACTCGCATTGACCAATCAAGAGTGGATACAACGTCGTCACAACAGGGTGACAAATCTATACCAGTCACATCCGAGAAGAACCATGACAAAATAGCAGCAAAACCTCAGGAGAAACGTGAGAACCCCAAGAGCATAAGAAATCCTAGCGTTGACCGATCTTGCTCATCTAGGCCTGAGCCCCCAGCCATGCTAAAGCCTAAGGAAACTCTTTTGCATGAGATAGCAACCGAGCAAGCCCTCATTGAACATAGACGTGTCACAGAATGCTTAACTGAGTTGGATGCTAAGCTCAAAGTGGTCGCACATGTTTACGTCCTTGCGGACATGGGCACAATCCCCAAGGAGCAGCTTGGAGATTACTTGCCCTTCCCTTTATCTTGGGAAGAGCAGGAACATCTTAATGAGCACTATGACAGGCTCCTACATGAACGCATGCGACTCATCTCTGACGAGGAAGCCGACGAACTGCACTTAGCTGTCGCGTTCAATGAAGTGCTCTATCGATCGAATCTTGTAGACATAGAGTAACTAAAGCGACTAACAAAGGGCCGAAGTCAATTTGAACAGCGTTGGTGTGAGAACCACGTTGCAATGGCCGAACTAGGGGCTCAGATCATGACAGTCTCTGAGGAGCGATTGGCCAAATGGCGGTCTCAAATAGACCCAACCTATGTGGCACCAACTTCCCTTCGAGTGCTAACTGGCATTCGGGGTACGGACTTAGCTGAAACTAGCCTAGAGAGCCCTTTGATTGATAAGGTTCTCACTGAGGAGGAGTTACACATTGCTAGTAGTCTCGCACAAGGTTCCATGCTGCTCGATGTGGCAAAATATCTATCAGTACTGAGTAAGCTACCACGAGTGCTGGATGCGTGTGCCACGCTTCAGTACAACCCTGAGTTCTACGATTGGTTCTTATCCTCGTGAAGTGACATGGATTCATAAATATGTATATAAATAAACACTGATTTTTGTGTCACTATGTATAAACAATGTCAACACACACAAGCAATGATAGTCAAGCGCAGGGAGAAGAGTTGGTCTGATAGGCTAAGCTTCTCAAGTCCTCCTCTCATCACGCATTTAAAAGCCATGTGACCATCCCCACCTCCAAGTGAACGGCATGCGACCCACATTACCGCCATAGGAAGCCTTGACCAACTACTCTGATGGTGTAGACAAGGTATAGTCCCTTTCTATACACCTTCTTCCCTTTCCGGTCTATCCTTCCGAGGAGGAGCCCTGCCTTTATCCATGATCGCCAGTCGAGGTAACTCGGCGTGAACCAAGATCTGCTAATGGCAGGAGGCTAAATATACATCACAAGGGCCATCTCTCTACAACAAGCACTGCATGCCCCACCCCTCCCCTTCTCGTCCTATGCGCTTGATAATCTGCACTATAATCCCTTACATATGAAGGGTCTTATCATGTAACAAATCCTAATCCTTGATTCACATCTTACAGGTCCCCCTGTGAGGAAAGCATGGAGAACCAAGGGCAGCTAGCTTGCAAGGACGCTCTTCGCAGCCGACGGGAACATGCAGCACACGCCTCTCCGCCAGTGCGCTACGTGCCCACTCTTAAAAGGTACGCCAAGAAACGCAGCCCCAAGCGACACCGCCCCGGACGAAGGCAGAAGAACCCGCGGGCCAGGGGAGCGGATGCTCTGGGAGGCACATAAAATGTGGCAACGCCAGTTGCACAGACCCCCAACGCATGCTCGGGCACCAGGTGCTCACGAAGTGACAAGGCGGCCAGGGATAGGGCAGAATTTAATGAATTGTTTAAAGACATTCTGGAAACGGTAGTGGCCCGAGACTATACCATTCATGTCCCGGCCGACATGTTCCCTGTCTAACCTCACGGGAGCACCGCACTAGCACTGCCCCAGTTGCCTAGCCAACTGACTCACCCCGCCTCGTACCTATCGACTAAACCCCTTTGATGTACAAGTAGCTCGACAAGTCAGCATGCCAGAACATTTTGTTTTTTGATGAGTAAAGGGGCAAAATCCCCACTTGTACACATTCACGTTACCTCTCGTTACTGTATGCGACCTTAACAAGCAAGGAAATAGGCATCCCAATAGACATCATAGAATTCTGAAAAATTATGTCTTAACATGATTGCATTTGTTTGATGTACTTAACATAAGCGAGCATATACTCTCACAAAGTGACAAGTGGATGCAGGATAATACAGGTTCTTGTGTGAAAGTGTTCAATGCCTGATCATCACAAGACCATTGACCCCACAAAGCGCCGCGACAAAGCCACGCTGCCGAAAGCAAAAATCACCCTTGCCGACCACCCACATCGCATGGACAAACGCACATTCATGGGCCACGCTCTCTTTCTGAGTCAAGCTCTATAGTTGGCTCAAGGCAGTTGTTACCTCAATTGTACCAACATCGCGTGTGTCGCAAGGAGGTTTGCAATATCTCAAGTGTATCTCCCCATCTCAACAACTGCTTCTCTAACAACGAGGCTAGGGCACAATCATCACTGTAATATCAATTTCCTGAGCCTTCGAAGCTTGACATTTTCCAACCCATTGAAAGGCTGATAGCCTCAACATATTGTAATGGTTGTACTCAGGCAAGTCCCCAAAAAAAAAAAGGAATAAAGAAATAAAGAAAGAAAGAAAAAAGCACAAGAAAAAGAAACCAAAAAAGAAGAAGAAAAGAAACGAACGAAAAGATAAGAAGCAGCCACGATCACAGCACAGCACCTAGGGGTCCTCAAATTAGGTACGTCCGGTGACTTGGTCGACTGGCTCCGTCCCTAGTCCCCTAGCCCTTTAGCATCACCCACAATTGCTCAGGGCACATCAAGGGCAGGACATACCTAGGGAGCTTTTCTCGCCTATGGTTAGACCTGTCACCCTGACCCACTTGCACAATTCTCTCTTGCACTCTGCCTTAGTACCATTGCAATCAGTGGTGGTAAGCACCGCACGATTGGCCATGAAAAGTACACCGTCCTCATCAAGCGAGTCCAATAGCTTCCAGCTACCAAAAGTGTGGTGTCCTTGTATTCAATTCCGCTACGTCGTGCAGTCACAATGCAAAGGATATCTCATATGCCTTCACGTGTACTTCTTCTCCACATGGACAACTTTGCTACATCCACGCATTGTTATGAGAAACTAGCCCGCGGTCTTCTAACTACGTAATATCTACGTATGCACGAGCACTCACATAATATATGCACCGAAGTATATACACAGTTTGGGTCCTCAAGTGCAGGATAATACTCCAGGCTTACTTAGAGTTCGACCTCTCTCCCAAACTAATCAAAATATGTCTTGTACATGATAAGAAGACTAGCACTACCCCTTAAGGAGAGACCACATGAGAGGTTTTCCAATTGCAGGTATAAGGTGTTGTTCGCTCTTCATCAACACTCAACTCTGAATTCCTATCCTTATCACCCTATCAGCTTGCCAAGAATCATCATGTGCAGAATCCCCAACAAATCAACACGTGCTGGCCATCAATGCAATCCCCAACACAGAATAGCCCTACTGCCAACTCCAACAACCTTCCACCAGCCACCTTGGCCACCAACAGGCCCCCAGGACCTTCTGCCAATCCACCACCAATACTCCTCCACGAAAACCACAGGCGTCCTTGTCACCCACGTCTTCGGTGCATGCTACAGCCTGCTACCTACGATGATGAGTACCATGGGGCTGGCACTCGTCTAGGAGGGGGTAATGTTAACCCTCAAATGAACGAAGGTGGAAAATCTAGAAAAGCTAAACCCTTAAATGAACGAAGGTGGAAAATCTGGAAAAGGTAAAGCAGAAGACAAAGACAAAGGCCAAGGAAAAGAGAAACGGAAGACAAAGACGCACAAGGAGAAGAGTCCTAAATAAGGGAGAAAGACACACAAGGAAAAGCGCAAGTCAAAACTTTTGTAAAAGAGCGCAAGCACATCATGGTTTAATTCAAGGATCGCCGGGCTCTCACCCGTGCAATTTATAAATGTAGATGTGCGGTGGAAAGGAAGCTAGGAAGATAGAAGGACAATGGGAAAAAGGGCCTAGGCTACGGCCAGCCATGTAAAAAGGGGAAAAGGGGATGACCGCCCAAAAGGGATTTAGGGTTTTGTATATAAAGTTAGAAAGTGAATGAGAAGCTCATTCTTGTGTGTGGCCAAAAGTAGCTCTTGTCTTCTTCTTCTTCTTGCTTGCTTGAGCTTGTGCTTGAGAGAGGGAGTGTGAGAGTGTGAGGGAGTGAGTATGTGAGGGTGAGGGACCGTGGGGTGGAGAAGCTCTCCATCTTCTCCTCTCTTCTTCTCTTCTCTTCTCTTGTCTTACTCGCAGCAATGGAGCTTGGAGCTTGGAGCGGAAGGATCGAGCTTGCTTGAAGCTTGCACTTGGATCGTGGAGCTACCGGAGTGCGCGGGAGAGGAGGTAACTCGAACAGCATGGAGGTAAGCTCACTACACCCATAGATATGGATGGCGCGTCGGTTATGTAGGAGGTAGCCATTAGTGCTCGACTTGGAACGCTTGAAACAATTAGCAGTCCGTGGGTCTTGGCGGTTGAGTGAAAGCTCCCACACTCGGCTATCTTCTGGGCTTATTGCGCCACAAAGAGCTACATGGAAGTTTTCGACAGCCTCTTGGATAGATCTTTGTTCCTTTGCGTGTGGGCTTCTTAGTTTCCTTCCTATTGCTATCTTTCAAATTTAGCCATGGTTTGATCTCCTCCACCTCCCATTCTAGGTTCTTTAGCTCATCCTACATCCCTTGGGTTGCTTCCTCAATGGCTTCTTCCCTCTCTTGCTCCAACCATTTGATTTTCCTTTCCAGTCTCCCTTGTTCCTCCAACTCTAGGGCAGTCCTCTTTTTCAAGTCTTCTATTTCTTTTTTATATCTTTGTGCCCTCTCTTCTGTAGCGGCTTCTAACTCCTCCATAGCCTCTAGGATGTTTTTCATATTCCCTTGCAACCCAACTTTGTTAGTTCCTCGTTAAGTTGATGCATGCTTACGAGATTCTATTTTTCCTTAGCCCACCTTGCTTCCCACATTCCTTCTCCTTTCTTTGCTTCAAGTTGCTCTTTTAGCTCTTAGATTTCTCATTGATGCTTTACTTCTTGGCAGGTTGCTTCCAACCTAAGTGCAGCTGAGGCTTCTCTCTCAATCTCCAACTCAAATACTGCCACTCTTTGCTCCTCCTTGGCCTTTTCTAGTTGTGCAGGAGCTCTTTGACATACTCATCGTATGTTGTGGCTGTGCACATCATGGGGGATGCTATAGTCATGGAGGCCTCTAGCTTCTGCCTCTTGGGATCTTACCTTGACTTGCCGTCGACTGTGGCCAGTCTTTTAGCTTTTGTAGGGGGGACCCTTGCTCTTGAATCCAGAGCTATCTCCTACATCTTCATCACCAAAAACTGCATCATGGACAATAACTTGCTAGTGTCCACTACAGCTGCAATGTCTTGGGTAATTAGGGTGGTCATGGCATGGAACGTGAAGATTGAAGGGAGTGGGTGCATTGGGCCCTTGCCCTTGCCTAATACTATTGGGACTGCTTCAATTTCTGAGGCCCTGGCACTGCTACTTGGCTCTCCTTCCTTCCAGGGGCTCGTGGTAGCTAGCTCTTCCATACCCAAGGTCTCCTCCGCCAACTTGTGCATAGCCTTGGCTATATCTTCATCTTCCTTTCTTCTCAACTCGTCCGCCTCTTCCTCTACTTTTCTTTTTCTCTCATCTTCGGCCCTCTTGGACTCTCTTTGGGCCCTCTTCAGCTCAGTCCATTCCTCCTTTGTCATTGCTTCTTTTATTCCCTTCCGTGGCTTTGATGGGGTTCCCTTCTTTGGTTGGGCTCTCTTTAATGGACTATGTCTCTTGCTCTTCCCTATCACTTATAGTCCTCTCGTTGGACTGCTCTTGCTCATGGCACAGCAATCAATCAAGGGTCTCCCCTAATTCCTCTTCACCTCCTTCTCTATCCTTTTTAGGGCCTCTTGGATGATGGCCATTAGTACTCCACTGAACATGATGGTGGATGCCTTGGAGGACTTTTTCCAGAGCTGACCTTGTTGTGGAGGCCAGGGATTCCCCTCCTATTGTTGTTGTGCCTGCACTCAAGGCTTTCATTGAGCTTTCAATAGTCTTTCACACAAAGGCATTCTAGTCTACCTCATCTAGGGATCCAGCTTCGATGCTTTCCAGCAACAGCACCCCGATTCTGTTCATAAGAGCATTGTACATTTGATTGGAGAAGAGAGCATGAACATCTTTGCCTGCAGTTTGATTTCAAGATTTGGGACATCTGCCAAGCTTATTCTATCCACTGTGCATACGATAGCCTTGGTCATCCCCCTAGCATGCTATACACGTCCCTCTTTGGGCGCCTCTCTGTCCTACTAGCCAAACCTAGGGCCTTCTCCACCACTGCAAGGCTCAATTCCACCTCTACTTGGTGGGCTTCTTCCCCTTTTCTAATCGTCACCGTGCCACAGTTTCCTTTGGTATTGAAACTCCTAAGAATTTCTACGCACTTGCTATAGTCGATCGCCTGCCCGCTGTGGCCTTCTCTCCGTACTTCTATAGTCGACCTTCTCTACGTACTTCTGTAGGCTACACCCATCCACGAGTTGTTTTATGGGTGGCTCTTCCATGATGGCATCTTCTAGGTTTAGGGTGTGCTTGAATGTGAACTGGCTATAGCCCCTCATTTCTATTGTCAAGCCATACTTTGCTTGCTCTTCCTCTATGAATGGGAGCTTGCTACCTTTATCTTTCCTTGCCATTTTAGGTTCCTGTCATATATCATGGCCCACAATTAGTTTTCTTGAGTCGGCTTCCACCAAGAGGTAGATAAAACATACATGAAAGCTTCTAGAGAATGTGAAATGCTTAAGTATAGATTAAAGTCTCTACTTCAAGCAATCCACACGATTCAAAAGCATCTATGATAAATTTTCCACATTCTTAGTCTTGTCATTTCAACATTGATTGACGCTTAAGGCATGTTTGTTTTCTTCTTTTTCGGTTTTCTTTTTATGCTTGTTTCCTTTCCTCCTTACCCCCACCCTCCCTCGGGAATGATTTGAATCCTTCCTAGGATTGGAGAGCGAAGGACTAAGGGAGTTTAGGCACCTTTGGGTGGGACATGACCTTACAAAAGCTAGGCACAGAATTGTGGGTCATATTCCAAGTGAGCATGGCGGTTCATATCATGAGGTCTAGTGCCTACATGTGTAATATAGGTTAAGACATCAATGATAAGATCATGAGAGTTGATCCTACTAGCAATTTGTAGCTCTTTTTCTCAGTAAGGACATGATCTAGGTAAGGGTGGCTCATGACGTGATCTTTCAACGATTGATTGCGAATGGTGGCCAACACCCTATAAGAGGTAGGAGCTACATAAGTGGGATCATACTCGGAGGTTTTAATGGCATGCAACTGCTCAGCACTAGTCATGATTTGGTAGCCTTCTTGTTCCCACTAAAGTCGAAGAGCGTACCATTTGCGTAAGAAAGAGGAGTCGTTGGTAGCAAGCTGTTTCAACTGCGCAATTTCTTGGCCCATGGGGCAAGGTTTTTACTCTTGACATAAGATGTGATAAGCGTTGTTTGTGGGCTTGTTCAATGGAGAGCTCGGTGGCAATGAGTTCCTTGATTGCTTGGGCAGTTTTGACAAATACGAATTCAGATTTCTCCCATGAGCAGGGTAGCTTGCGCACTTTCGTTGCTAAAGGTTCATCTAAAATACCTAAGTCTAGTCGATCGTAACTCTTAGCAAGCATGGTAAACATGGCGTCCAAGCATATGAGGAGGCATGCAACCAAGTCATTACATGTATTCTTAGCTAGGTCGACGACTAGGGTTAGAATGGATCTCTGCTGGTAAGAGAGTCTAAGGCCGCCACGTGGGTGAGGTTTGGTGGGACTGGATAGTCCCACAGCTCTATTGGGTGGTGCAGCTCTGGTTGTAGTGTTGGGCGATGGTGCACTAGGGGTGGCCCATGTGATGGGTGGCACACTACCAGATGCTTGGGGGGCGGTTGGGGTACTAGCAGGGCGAGGTTGAGGCAGTTTAGGAGTAGCATGCTACGGTTTGGGTCAATAGACTTGTTGAGTTGCAATGGGTTTAGGTTTTGGAGGGGCAATAGGCCCTGCAGCCAGGGGCTTTTGTGGCGTTGATGTTTGATTTGTCTTAATGCTTCGTGTGGTTAAGCTTGAGGGTGGCGTTTGGGTCGTTTGCTTGGCTGTCGAGGCTTTATGCACCCAAATCCAGGTATTACCCTCGTGATAACCTTGTGCTTATAATAAGGTCTTGGGGACCCATCGCGGGGCTTGATTATTTGTCAAGGCCTATAATGTCCTTTGGGCCTCCTAGGTTGCAAGGGGAGGTTCCTAGTTGTGTGAGTTCATGGTTAGGTGCTCCTAGGTAGCGGTTTTGGATGTTTCAGTACCCATTTGGATTGATGTTTAAGGGTTTTAGCTTCGCGGTTGGCTTTTTGGTGGTATTGAGGTTAGGTGCGGGAGGTGATGAATCACGACCCCCCTTCGGAGGCTTGATGGTGGGTTTCTCCACCGGTGGCTTTGCGAACTGTGATGAGATCACGTAGCCCTTGCTGAAAGCTATGATGATTCGTACATTGCTAATGGCTAGGTGAATATATTGTGATTGGTAGTCGATATTACAGTGAGCCTACTTCTTAAAGGTTCATCCCAACAGCAAATCCGTGCCTACATCTTTTGTGTTTGGCAGCACATGAAAGACCATGGGCAAGCTCTCAAACTCGATAGAGACTGCAACTTTGCACTTTCCTAGAAGTGCAAATGCACGACCACCAAATGGGCTGAGTTTGGTGTTAGTTGCTTGTAACTATGATTTGCCGATTCAAGTCCAATGATTGTGATTCGGGATGTTAAAGTCATCATCCTCATTAATCAATGCATCAAAGACATGTGTCTGCGGGGTTGTAAGGCTCATGCACAAGTAAGCCGAAGCTACTGCTTCCTTATCCTCATCTTCAACCTCCGTAATGGTTGCCACTCGTACATTGACAAGGGCTTCTAGAATCAGAGGTTCGTGAAGTGGATGTGTGGGGGGTAGTACTTCTTGATGCGGCTACCATTGAAGAAGCATATGCCCTCACCTTCCAAGGTTTCTAGTTCTACATTACCAGTCCGGCTTATGGTGCAAACTCGAAAGGGTCCTAACCCCCTAAACTTCATTTTGTGCTTATGTCCCTTGACCGAGTACAACAGTACCAAGTCACCTCATGTGAAATCGTGTTGCTTGACGTGCTTGTCAAAGAAGCTCGTGTCATGCATTTTCACAAATCAGTGCATGGGTGGCTAGAAGTTGAGTCTCCAACAAGTGTTCTAGCTCAACTAAATGTTTCGTCCATGCTTCTTTTCCTTCCCATCTTTCTTGGATAGCGATTCTCAAGATAGGAATGAAGAATTCTACATGTAGAATTGCCTATGTTTTGTAGGTCAACCTGAAGGGGGTCTGTCCCACAACCATTTTATAGATTGTCCAATAGGCCCAAAAGGCTACCATTAGCTTGTTATCCCAGTCGCTGCATGAAGCAAAAACTACCTTGGTCAGGACGTTTACCAAAATCTTATTTGTTGATTCCGCTTGGCCGTTAGCCTGAGGGTAGTAAGGTGAGGACTTCCGATGGTGGATGATTAGGAAGGTGGACAAGATATGGGCAATTACCTCATTGATGAAGTGTGTTCCTTGATCATTGACAAGTTCGATGGGGCAAACAAATCGAGAGATTACATGTTCCCATAAGAACTTAGCAATTGTACGTGCGTCATTCTTTCGGGTGGCTCAAACTTCCGCCCACTTTGTGAGGTAATCGGTGGCAACAACGATGATGTATTTGGCTTGTGATTATTGAGTCATGGGACTGATAGGCCCAATGAAGTCGATCCCCCATTTCTCAAATGGTTGTCATGCTATGATGGGACTTAGCTCCATTTTTTCCTTGCAAATCGGTACTTTGTTCTGTTTGGCACTCGTCACAATGTTTCACAAATTGTGTTGCATCTCGGAAAAGCGTGGGCCACCACAATTGCGACTGTAGCACCTTGTGGGCCATCGTATCTCCACTAAAGTGTCCTCCTGTAGTTCTGCCGTGCTCCTTGACTTGTATGTCATGCATTTCATTCTCACACACGCATCTTCGTAGCAATCCGTCTTGCCCTAGCCGATAGAGTTGGCATGCTATCAATTGATAGGGTTGGATTTTGAGAATGAGTCACCTCAGTTGGCCTTTTTTTATAGGTCAGTCAGGTAGTTCATGCTCAAGCACTTGGACTATGTCATCTGCCCAATTCGGATTTAAATAGATTTCTTTCGCTAAATAGGGAAAATAGATGTGCATCTTGCAATTTGTCTCCAATGCCATGTCTAGCGGCTTCTCCCGTGGGTATTTGAGACATATGATCAGCCATATAGTGCTCCTTTCCCTTGTGTATGATGACGAAGAAGTCAAATTCAAGAATCGAAAGTAGCCATCGAGCTATGCGTGTGTCCTATGGTGCAAGAAGGTTTGTTCATCACTAGATACATCAAGGCTTGATGGTCAACGAAGAAAATAAAGGGTGGAGCCATAAGATAATGCCGAAATTTCTTTATTGCAAACACCATGGCTAACCCCTTTTGTTCAGTTGTGAAGTGATTCATTTTTGTATCCGTGAGTTGTCTGCTAGCAAAGCTCATCAGATAGTCTAGATTGTGATCACCAAGTTGGCACAACACAACTCCTATTGCAAATTTCGAAGCCTCAATATGAACATGAAAGGTTATGTTCTAGTTTGGGGCTCTTAAGATTGGTGTGGTGGTTAGAGCCTTCTTTTGATTTCTCATATGCGTGTTGGCATTCCTCAATCCACTCAAATATTATCAGTAGCTTGTACAGGGGTCTAACAATCAATGCATAGTACAAACCGTCAATAGTACCCTGTATGGTCTAGGAAGCACTGAACTCCCTTGTGATCGAGTAGGGGTGGAAGATCAACAATAACCCTGACTTTCGAGAAATCTATGGCAATGTCGTTCTTGGACACCACGTGCCCTACGATCAATCCGTGCTTTACCCAAAAGTGGCACTTTAAGGGGTGGGTTCAACGAGAGGTGGTATAATCTACATCGCTCGAAGACTAAGTTTGTCTAAGTGTTCCTTCCAATTGGAGTGAACACACAAGCCATCAACAAAAACCTCCCTAAGCATGTCTTTGAATATTGCACATAGGAGTCTCTGAAAAGTAGCAGGTGCGTTAGTCAACCCGAAAGGCATGACTATGTAGGCAAAGACAACCCATTCAATGGCGAAGGCGGTCTTGTCCCTATTGTCAGGGTACACTTGCACCTAATTGTATCTTGAGAAGTTGTCCAAAAAACTCTAGGCCTCCTTGCTTGCCACTCTCTCATGAATATGTTCGATGTATGGCAATAGATAATTGTCCCTCTTGGTAGCAACGTTCACTTTCTTGTAGTTGACGCACACCATAAGCTTTCCATTCTTTTTCAATACGATCACTATGGGTGAGACCCAACCTGTGTGCTCAATCTTGTAAATGAATATTTCCCTTAGGAGCTTGTCAATTTCTTCATGGACCGCGTAAGCATACATGGGATTCATAGGGTACGATTGCTGCTTGACCGGTGTTGCGTCAGGGATCATGGGGATATTATGAGTTACAACACTTGGATCTACCCCTTTCATGTGCAATGTAGTCTCTAATGTCCTCCTTGTCTTTCTACTTGATGTTCATCAACTGCACTAGGAGGTTATCAAAGTACCTAGGCTTAGAGAATCTCTTAATGAAGAGACTCTTAAGGTTGTTGAAGTCAGTTCACTCCACAGCATCTAGACTCGTGTACTAGGTTCTACCCTTATCTCCTAAGCATAGACTGAAAGCTTGTGAGTGCAAAGCAAGATCGATGAGGCCGTTGGTCTCGTAGACTTGCCCTAATAGCTCCATGAAGCTATATGGGTCATCATTCAATTGGTACTTCTCTAGCTGCTTCGCCACGACATGGATTGTTGATTGGCTCTTAGAGCCTTGGTTGACACCTAATCCTACAAGCAATAAGGTTGTCATTGCAATGGTGCTTTGCTCGGTGGAAGTGTTGTCTAGTAATCACTTCATAAGAAGCTCACTCAATATAAGATCTCCTTCCAGCGCTCTTTCCTCAGGTCATGTCCTATTTCGTCTTGCTAGGGCTAATACTTGTTGAATCTCGCACATTTCTATGTTCTATCATAGGTTCCTGGCTTGTTGCTCTTAATTGTAGTTCACTATACCCTACAAAGCTTCCTGATAGTCTCCTCTCCTCTTCAAGGTCTATTGTGATATCCTCGGACATCCTACTGTGGTGGTCTGTTCAGGTCAATAGATTGTAGTTAGCAACTAGCCGCTGGATTTTTGTCAGGAACCCACCTAGGTCAAGCTCTTCGTCCCATTCGTGGTTAGTGCTTGACTCTACCATGTTTGCGGTCTTGTCCTCCACTAGGTTGTCGATGAGATTGATCAAGTCAGGTAGATCCACTCCTCCAATGGTATTGGTCCTTGCCTGGTCCTACACTTGGGGTTCTCGATCACCTGACTACGTTTTAGGGTCTTCTCTTATTAGTGGGTTCGTGGTTCTGATGGTTGGGTCTGAGTGACTTCCTTATTATTTACAAACACTCCTCAACTTAAACTCGCTCGGTGTATGTGTGCGTGTGCTCTCTTCCGTGCATTGTGAGAAATCAGACTTTTGTCTTTTCAGTGCACTTCAAGTGATAAAATCAATGTGAGATGCAAATGCAGAATGGAAATGCAACTCACGTTATTCCCCTTTTTGTTCGCAGCCTAATGTGGCTCTAGGCGCGTTCCCTAACTGCTCCTAAGAGTTGTCTAGGGGCTCCACTGCTCCTCTCTACTTGGTCAGGGTGAAATTAGGGTCTATGAATTGGTTTCAGCTCTAAGTGGGGTTGGACTATTGATTAGGGCACTAGAGCCTCTAGGTCATGGGTCACAATTTCCCGTGTTCTCAGCTTCTGTAAGACGGGTCATTTATCTTGGGGGTTTCGAGGTCTAGCTTAGTTGATTCTGGTCAGAGGATGGTAAATTTGCCGTTGATTTTGTTCTACCCTACCGGTCTGATTCCCAAAGTTAGATGGTCCAAATCTAGTGGTCCGACTGGGGTGGTCCACCGACTCCGACGACTTAGGTGGTCCGACTCGGGAAGTCAAACATTCCGAGTCTGATTGGGTATGTCTGACTGGACACAAAGTGGTCCGAATGGCACAGATCCTAACCACCAATCCTAGTCCTCTTTACCAGTCGGAAGGTGCTGGTCCTCTAGGAGGCGAACACGGACTGTTGGTCCCAATCGACTGCAGTGGGTGCATACACGAATGCTGGTGCGATCAATGCTGTGAGTAGAACACGAGGAAGGCTTGGAGATACCTAGACTAAAAGATCAGACTCAAAATCAGCAAGGTCGATTTGTTCTGCACCACTTGCAGCTCTCTCTCTCTCTCTCTCTCTCTCTCTCTCTCTCTCTCTCTCTCTCTCTCTCTCTCTCTCTCTCTCTCTCTCTCTCTCTCTCTCTCTCTCTCACTCACTCACACACACACACACACACACACACACACACACACACACACACACACACACATACACACACATTGAAGTGTAGAAATAAGCTCTTCCCCATTGGTTTTGGACTTTTAGGGTCCTATCCAACTAACCTCAACCTTCAAACTCCATGTCTTGCATGCATTAAATCCCAAAACTCTTTTTTTCCTTTTTCTTTTCCTGTTCTACCTGTTTCACAGTAGCAAAACCCTACTATTTCTCTACAAGTTATTGGTCCCAATCTACTCTAAATGCAACAGAAATCCAAAACAAAACCCTGAAATACTTCCTCCTACTTGCCTAATCACTAGAAAACTGGAACACTTACCTATTTCGAAGATTAAAGCATCTAAAACTCCTACCTATATTAAGCACCAATTCAGGGGTGAAACCCTACTTCAATGCTCGATTCGAAGTGTGCAAGCACTTAAGGCTCGAATCCATTGGTCCCAACAACGGTATCGAAATATTGGGAGCTCACGCTTGATAGCGAAGACCCAAGGACTGCTTATTGTTCAAGCGTTTTAAGCCGAGCACTAATGGCTACCTCTCACATAAGCGACACACATTCCCTCTCTACGAGTGTAGTGAGCTTACCTTGATGCTTGATTGAGTATCCTCCTCCTTCAAGCACACTGGTAGCTCCACAATTCATGATGCGAGCTCAAGCAACCTCAAGCCTCCACCTTCAAGCTCCATCCTCTATAGCCACGCGCGACCAAGCAAGAAGGAGAGAAGAAGATGAGTCCACTTTGCCACACACCAAAGAATGAGCTTCTCATTCACTTTTTGAGTTTATATACAAAGCCCTTATCCCTTTGGGTACCCATCCCCCTTTTTACATGACCGGCCATTATGGTAAGATCTTCTTTTCCCATTCCCTTCTAGTTGCCCTTTCTCTTTACCTATGCCCTTCCACCCTTTACAATTTGCACAGAAGGGAGCCTGGTGCTCTT
Organism: Lygodium microphyllum; assembly: GCF_053477565.2. Classification (NCBI taxonomy): domain Eukaryota; kingdom Viridiplantae; phylum Streptophyta; class Polypodiopsida; order Schizaeales; family Lygodiaceae; genus Lygodium; species Lygodium microphyllum. Next base: position 129,275,375 of record NC_141143.1, read on the forward strand.
TTACAAAAGTTTTATGGGTGCCTTGCATTTAAAAATGTGCATTTGCCTTTGGCTTAGCTTTTAAGGCCGCCCTTGCTCTTTTGGCCATTTCCCTTCTTGCTTCTTCCTTTGTCTACATTTGGAGTTTTCTTGGAATTATTTTGGCTTCTTTTTCTCTGTCTCGATCTGGGGTTAACATGTGCATTTGGCAATTCTCTTCTATTACCATTGAGATCTACTACATGCATGATGTTTACTCCTATTGGATGTACGGTTTACTAACACATTGAAGTTGTGACAGATCTTGGTATTGATTTTATACCTATTCACCGCTAGTTGCTTTTATATATGATGATTGTTCTTAGATATTCTTGATAGTGGGAGACTGGCTTTCCTTGATCGATTGCCCACAATTGGTTCTTGCCACATTGTTGCATTTATTACATCAGTGTTATAATTATAGTTTTCAATATTCTTTATGAGAGCAAATACTTCGATTTGAGAGTTCATTACTTGCAGTTAGTGGACAACTCCTTATTTTGCTTATCCCTCCTATTTTGTCCTTGCTTTGGTTGAGTTTTGGGGCTGTTATTCGCAATCATTTACAATAGCATGTGCTCTTGAGTTTTGCTTTGTTATATTGTCATTATGGCTAGTTATTTGAATGATAGTGTTATTTTTAATATGGAAAAGCTCGATGACACTAATTTCACCTATTGGAAGATGTAGATAGGGCATGGACTAGTTTAAAAGAAGTAGCTTTGTCGGCCTTTCAAAACCAAGATTGTAAAGCTTGAAGGCATTGATCAAGATGATTTGGATGAGATGTGTAAATCCACACTTATTTTATCATTGTCTAAATGGGTTTATTTCAATGTTGTGGCACCTAAAGATAATGCTTGGCAGTTTATGGGAAAATATATGCAATCTTTGTGATAAGCAAAGTCCTACTTCACAGATGTACTAGTTGAAATAGCTCATGGACCTTTGTATGAAGGAAGATATTAGTGCATCCACGCAGTTGAATGAATTTCATTCTATTTTCAACCTATTGAATTTGTAGGGCATTAAGGATAATCTCATTCCCTTGTTCTTGCTCGCAACACTTCTTAAGTTATGGGGCACTTTCGGTATTGCTGTGTGTGTTAATATGCCTAAAGATGGCTTGAAACTCTAAGTTGTTGAGAGTGCCTTACTCCTAAATGAGATAAATAGGATATAGCCCATACTTTCCATGCATTGACAGTTAGGGGTAGACATGATGGTAAGTGCAATAATGACTGTTGTGGTAGAGATTCACGGAGATCTTAATCTTATGGGCACTCTCATAGTAAGTCCCATAGTCAAAAGGCCTCTCTTACATGTCATTGTTGCGGGAAGCAAGGTTATATTTGACCGTAGTGCCATAAGATGCGCGACAATAAGCACAAAGAGAAAAGGTAAGGGCAAACTGCAAGAAAAGTCTAATGATCACAAGATTATCACTAGTAAGTCTGGTGTAAAGATTGAGGAGATAAATGTACTGCAACATGAGTTTGATGTGATAAGTACATGTCATAGCTTATTATATTGATGTTAGTCAATTGGCAGATGCTTCATCCACTTTTTCTCTATGTTGGCTGCTTGATTGGGGAGCTTCTTTTCATGTTACCCCCACACATGGATTGGTTTCATTCATATCACAGCATGATAGGTTCTGTTAGACTGGGAAATGGCTTAGCAATGGGGATGTATGGTTGCAATTTGCTTTAGGTAGCACATTTTTTTAAACATGATGTATACCATGTTTTGACTTTGACAAAAAGCATACTCTTTGCTAAATAGTTGGATGATGCAAGCTATCATGTATCTTTTGGTGATTATGTGTGAAAGATTACTTGTGGGAATCTTGTCTTTGCTCGAGGTGCTAAGGCTAGTAACCTCTCTCCCTTGCTTGTATCTGGGTCTATAGACGATGTTTTGGTTGTGGCAAACATACAGCATGTATCTTTATAGCATCATCACCTTGGGCATACATCCTTAAAGAGAATGAAAATGCTTACTAGTTTGAAATATCTTCCACCTCTTGATTACAAATGTTTTGATTCTTGTGACCATTGTCTTTATGGCAAGCAGGAATGCATTTCTCATAAGAAGTTTGCCATTACTATGTGGTCCCATGCCTTGTCAGTCACTAGGTGGAGCGAAGAATTTTTTATTTTCATTGATGATTATTTGCATAAGGACTAGGTATATTATATTAAGTAGAGATTGAAATTCTTATTTACATTTTATCATTGACTTGCTCTTGTTGAGAATCAATCTAGATATAAGGTGAAATGCCTAAGGTCTGACTATGGGCTTGAATATGTCTCTAAGGTTTTTGAGTAGTTTTACGATGAGAGGGATATTAAGCATTAGTTGACCGTCCCTTACACCTCACCCAAGAATGGTGTTGTAGAGTGCATAAACAAGCCGATTCAAGAGAGAGTTCGTAGTATGCTTAGTCAAAATAGGCTTACCACATCATTTTTGGGCTCAAATAGTTACTATTTCGTGTACTTGATCAACAAATCCTCGTGCACAGCTATTGGTTGTCAGGTTGCAAAGGAGGTATGGTCCTCGTCATATGCTCATTTGCATGTCTTTGGATGCGACATTTTTTTGCCATGTTCCCAAGGATAAACGCAATAAGTTGGATCCTAAGTCAATGAAATGCATCTTTCTTGGTTATGGGATGTAGGTGAGGTGTCTTATTGCCCATGAGATCCATAGGCTTTGGAAGGTCATTTACAACCATGATATTGTTTTTCACGAGGAGAAGATAGTAGGTAGTTGAAGTTTGCAAGGTGATCCTACAAAAGGAGAATCCTATTACTATACAACTAGCTAGTAGGCAACCTATGATTGATGCTCTAGTGGTCTATGACCATGATGTTAAATAGGATGCACATGCCCCATAGCCTATTTTGCAATGGGTCTACTAGAGATAGATGTTAGCCTAATCGTGCTGTGCTCTCCATCCATGGACTACGTTATGGTGATCGATTCTAGTGAGCCTCTTACCTATGATGAGGTCATGTGCAGAGGTGATAGTTACTCTTAGAAGAGGGCCATGCAATCTGAGTATGAATCATTGCAAAACAATCATACATGGGATTTAGTTCTTCCTTTACCTAGTGGAAACCATGCAATGCCATGCAAGTGGATATACAAGTTGAAGAGTATCCCTAAATGATTGAAGCCAGTATATAAGGATGGATTGGTTCTTTCCTAAGGGTTTTAAGTAGGAGTATGGTGTTGACTTCAATGAATTCTTCTCTCCTATAGTTAAGATAAGTACCATGTCCTGGCTTTGGTTGCTCGGTTAGATTTGGACCTCATCAAATGGATGTCAAGATGTCTTTCTTACATGGGAACTTGTATGATGAGATTTATATGTAGCAACCTAAGGGCTTTAAGGAAAAAGGCATGGAACACCTAGTGTGCAAGTTGAGAAAGAGCCTTTATGGCCTTAAGTAGGCACCTATGGAATGGTACCACAAGTTTGATACTGTCATGCATTCACAAGGATATGCCTGCAATAACATAGATTTGCATTTATATACGAAGAAGGCTCGTGATAGCAATGCCTTATGATTTTGGTACTCTATGTAGATGATATGTTAATTGATGGGAGTGCTCATAATGAGCTAAATGCCTTGAAAACTCAAAACTTAAGAAGAGCTTTGAGATGAAAGACATGGGACATGCCTCACATATTCTTAAGATGCACATCACACACGATCGCTCTAAGGGGCTCCTTTACTTGTCAAAGGAGTACATCTAAAAGGTCCTTGAGCAATTTTATATGCAGGATATATAAGCCTATTGGTTGTCCTTTGCCTTCTCTTGTGAAGGTTAATTAGATCAATTATTTGTAGTCAGATGAGTAAAAGGTTGAGATGGCCTAAATCCCTAATGCATTTGTAGTGGACAATTTTATGTTTGCTATGGTAGTCACTCGTCCTAACATAGCATTTGCAATGGGAGTTATAGTACATGATATGGCTACACTTGGCACGTGACATTGGGACACCATGGAGGGAATCATGAGGTACCTTAAGGACATTGCATATATGTGCATATGTTATGGTGGCCAATATACAAGAGTCATGGGATACACTAACTCTAATTATGCAAGACATGTAGATAGTAGGAAGCCTACCTCTAGCTATATTTTCACCTTTGTTGGAGGTGTTGTCTCAAAGATGTCTAGGGTATAGAAATGCATGGCCTTATCTCCTACAGAGGAAAAGTATGTTGCAACCACTGAGGCTTGCAACAATGAGACTCTCTAGCTTGGTTGTGCCATATTCGAATGCAATGTTGCAACCACTAATGCGATCCCTACATTGCATTCGGATTCTATGAGTTCTATTCAATTGGCTAAGAATCAGGTCTTCCATTCAAAGACAAAGCACATTGAGGTGCACTATTACTTCATCAGGGAGGTGGTAAAGGACAAGTTTGTTGAGCTTCTCAAGATCCTGATGAGAATCCTATAGATCTACTCACTAAAATTTTATTAGCTGAATGTTTTGCCTTCTTTAGGAATATGATGGATGTAGGATGAGATGATATCTTTTCTCATCCTGTTGTTGTACTTTATGTACATTTGTACTTTGTAACTTTTTTCTTGTTCTCTCCTCACACTAAAGTCATATTCACCTTTAAGTGGGAGGTCATTGAGTGTAAAGGTGTCTGTGTTTATGCCACCCTATATTTAGTTCACACACCATAACTATACACTTGTACATTGTGGGGGGTTAGCAAGTGCCCATCAATGTCACTTTATTCTTTGTTATTTTAGTGTGTTGAATAAGGGAAGGCTAGTCACACATTATGACTATTGGAGTTCCCACATCGCATGTCTCTCTCTTTTTCTCTCTTGCTCCATCCTGCTTGCTTGTGCCACCACTTGAGCTTCTCCCTTCAATAATTGTATCAGCATATGAGAGGTCATGAACTGTATATCTATTATTAACAAACTTCACAAATCAACCTAATCTTCATTTGCAAGTGCAAAAACTCACAATTCTTGATCTCTAGTACATACAAAGCATATACAACTATAAAAGTATAGTCATTGACAATAGACAATGCATATTTACCAACTCCATAATAGGATAAGAGGAGTTATTGGCACATGTGGCAATATTGCCTTTAGGAGCATACTCAAAAGAAGTGAACATACTACATTGAGAAGTAATATTCTTAGTGGTACAACTGTCAAAGTACCACACACCTGAATCCACAATTAACATGTAGTAATTAGGTAAAGAAGGGTTATAATTGCAAGTAAATGCACATGTTGTATCCTCCATAACATTTGTATATTCTAATTTAGATGGAGAGGCATCTATAAAAACAACCATTCTAGACTAATTTCTTATTAGCCTCTTTCATATCTACTTTAGGATAGTCCTTAATGGCATGGTATTTTTCTTTTAAACACCTATGATAGATTTTACTCTCATTTTGCATCTCATCCTTGTCATTATCCAAAAAACATTTGTAGATTTATGCTTGGTAGTAGAAAATATAGCTTTTAGAAAAGGTAGCTTTTCCTTTACTTTTATAACTAGCTACAAAAGCTTGATGTATAAGATGCATAATGGGATTATTTTGCCGATACTTTTCTAATAGTTGCAAAGTAGAAACCATCTTATCTAATGATAAAGCATTCAATTTACCTTTATTATTAAAGAAAGAGAAATTACAAATTTCATCATGATAAAAATCAATAAGACCATTGAGAACAATCTACACAAATAAATAGTCTAGCAAAATCTCGTATGTAGCAATCAATTGCTCCTTGAGAATTTTAATTGTTGTCAAAAATTTGTCCTTAGAGTTACCTCCATCCATATGTTCACTCTCTAGATGGTTACACAAGTCAGTAATGTGGGTATCATTTCTTCCTCGATACAAGCATGCAAGTATATACCAAGTATCTTTGGCTATCTTACATGGGTCAATGTGTGGGATCATAGTATGTTTGAACAACGATGCAATCATGTCAAAAGCCTCTGCATCTTTCCCATCCCAACAAATCTAAATAGGTATAGGTGGTGGTGGTGCTCTAATAGTGTCTTGAGGAGAACTAAAATCCATAACATCCTTAATAGCACATGTTTCTGCTACACTTGCAACTTTCAAAACATCATTAGGATGTATTTCAATTCCTTGCACAATATTCTAAATTCCATTGGCAACCAATACATGATGCATCATATAAGTCCACATGGATAGTTAGTTCCATCCAACTTGTCCTCAATAACCAATATACAAGATACATCATAATTGCCAGTCATGGCCATTGACTACGCTTGATACAAAAGGTGCATGCATATAGCCCTCTTTGAGTAACTACTTGTACTTTATAACTTTCATTGATGCATGGGTACATGGCTTGAAAGCTAATTCTAAAGTGTTGTTGTGCTTCAAACAAATTGTTAGATGGCTAAAAACTTGTCAGCATGTAAAGAGGGTGCTCTCTATATTAATTGAGGGCTAAGGATTTTAATGCATATATTGGCTGAGTGTGGGATAAAACACCAATGTACTATGCCATATACACCATAGCAAAATAATGTAGTCAAGAGAAAGAACACATCTCTCGTGGAGATGGTACAATGCATGATTAAGAGTCAAGATTTGCAACAAAATTTTTGGCTTGAGGCTATTTTACGTGCAGCCCTGCACTTAACAAGTGTCCCCCTAAGCATTGTAGTCTATCACTCTATGAGGCTTGGCATGGTAAAAGGCCATCTATTGCTCGCTTATGTATTTTTGGTTACTTGGCTTGTGTTGTTATACTCATGCAACAATGCAAGAATTTGGATGATTGAGGCTATGAAATGCATTTTTTTTGGGTATAGTAGTGAAAGAAAAAATTACAAGTTATACCATCCACAAAGTTAGCATCCCTTGGTCAACTTTGATGTGCATAATACCAACATGTGCTCTATAGCATAACACAAAGTAGATTGTAAAGGTTCTTATCTACAAAATTGATTGTTGTTAGAAATTCTACACAAAAGTACAATTATAGTATGCACAATCTAGCACTAATGCAAACAGAGATTGGAATAAGCATTTACAAATTACAAATTCAACTTACTAATGCTCATTAAATCTTGTCCTAATCAAAGAAAATCAAGCAAGGGTATTGAAGCCTCTACCCAAGAGGTCCAAGCCCACTCTTATATAAATTATTGGATTTAGAGTTGTAAGAATACACACATATAGCCAAAATAAGAAGAAGAAGAAGAAGCTTGAGATCACAAAGTGTATTGAGTTGTATTAATAGAGAAGATTGAGAAGTCAGTATATCCTAAAGTGAATAGGTTCATTACAAGGCTAGGGGAGAAAAAACATATTATAGAGGGTAAAAAGTACCCTAGCGGCCTCAAGAGTGTTCACACATGTCACTATCGAAATATGGTAATAATTACTTACATCAGGGTGCCGATATGTGTGGTGGCACAAGTGACTATAACATTTGAGCAACATTTTGGGGAGACAAGTCACTAGTCATTGATTTTGTTGGGGTAAGAGGTTGGCTTCTCACTTGGGTAGAGTTTTGTCTAGGTGTCGCAAGGTGGTGCTTATCAAGAAAGTGTTCATGCCTCATGCTCTTCTCATAGTGGGTCCTCCTAACGCTCCTCTTACTTAGGGTTGGTAGGCATTGAGATGTCTTATGTGTGAGTGAGGAGGCTAATTTGATTGCTGAGGGGGGTTTTAACTGAATAGGTTATTTATAAGGTTGGGGGAGAGAATATGTCATAGAGATGGTACAAAGTGCTTTGACAAATCTTGGGAGTGTTCACACACATCACTACTGAAATACACTAATAATTACTTGCATCAAGGGTGGCAATACCTATGGTGGCACGGATAGATATAATATTTCGGTAGCATTTTGGGGCCATGAGGACATAATCAATAATTTTGTTGGGGTGAGAGGTTGGCCCCTCGCTTGGGTAGAGTTTTGTCTAGGTGCCGCAAGGTAGTGCTTATCGGGCAAGTGTTCATGCCTCATGCTCTTCTCACAATGGGTCCTTCTAACACTCCTCTTGCTTGGGGTTAGTGGGCATTGTGAGTTGTCTTGTGTGTGAGTGAGGAGTTTTGGCTAGGTGCCACAAGGTAGTGCTCATTGGGAGAGCATTCATGCCTCATGCTTTTCTCACAATGGGTCATTGTAATGCTCCTCTTGCTTGGGGTTGGTGGGCATTGTGAGTTGTCTTGTGTGTGAGTGAGGAGGATAGTTGTTTATTTTTAGGAGGCTGAAGGGTACCCTTTTTATAGTTCTTGATGGGAGGTATGTATGTGCATGTGCATGTTAATGGGAGGGAGGTATGCCTTTCAAAATCTAAAATGTAAAAGCATCATTTTTGGAGGTTTTGTTTCGACCTCTAAGACTTAAAAAGAAAAAATTCAATAGCCAATAACAATCTTAGTTGTTGCTTTTGCTCACATGTTTGGAGATTTTTGATGCTAATAGATCTTGAATGTGTTGTAGGGATGCAATCCATGGTTTGGATGCACATATGGAACTAAACCCAACCACATTCAAACCAATTGGCTATAGGCCTATTGGCTCCATCTTCTATGCATGACACTTAAACACAAGTTTCTCTATTGCTCCTTTTATTTAGCTGTACAAAAGCATGTGCACATGTTTTTAAGATTATCTACTGCTTCTTTGTGTTCCATAAGCATCCAAAATTTCATGAAGATTTGTTTCCATATTACAAACGGTTTGACTAATGTAATCATGCGCTATGAAAAACCATGTGCCCCACTTCAACTACGATTAATGGAGACCATGCGACAAAGTTTATGAAGGCAAGCTTTCGACAAAAGAGTTTGGAGTGGCAAAAGGAGCAAGAATCAGGAGGAGAGATGGACACATTTTTCTTGCTATTTAGGAGAAATGGAAGCACAAATATCCATTCATAGGGTTGGCCACTTGGAAGGGAAGACTAAGGGCTTCATGGTGCAATACTTTGTCAATTAGACTCAACCCTATAGGATGGTGGTTGCGGTTTTGGAATAGAGTAAAGAAATATGTGAAGTCTATAAGTCTCAACAAACAAGTTGGGCTCATGCCATCTCACTTAGGGAGGAGACTAGTAAAAGGCATCTTCTTGAAAATTTTGAAGTTTAGGAAGTTCCAAATGTGTGGGATTACAACTGCACAAACCACACATGCCTTGGGAGTTTCCTCACCAAGTCTTATTGGTCTACGGGACATGTTTGGGTCTTGTCGAAACACGATGTTATGCATCTTCAAAGGCTTTCGAGGCCATGTCATGTTCATAAAGTCATTGCTAAATCCCAACACCATGTAACTAATGGATATTGTACAAATGCTTTTGTAAGTATAAAATAAGGTAAGGGGGACTGATAATGTGATAGCTCGTGACAATGTTACAGAGCACCCCCTAGTAGTAGGATACTTTGTGACCTGGTGCTGGTAGCAAAGAGCTAAAAGATTAAGCATGGAAATGTTACGACAGGGCTGAATTTTGGGTGAGCGTAGTGGGCCTTGTAGTACCCTAGCGCAGGGTGTGTATCAAAGTAGGCCTCGAGAATTTGCCAATGATTTCTTTCTTTTTTAATACGACAAAAGATTTGCCAAGTGACCTAAAAGGTCCGATAGAGCAATTCTCAGGGAAAGGAAATCGAAACAGAAGCGAGAAACATCGCAGGTTTCTCAACCGCAGATATTTTTGCGCCACTTTTTTGACAATCTCTTGGCGCACCTTCTCTTTTTTTCTCTGTCTCTGCGAGTCCTGCGTCGCGCGAGCTTGCAAAAACTGAGCCAGAGAGGGTGGGGCTTTGGTGGCCAGTCTGCTGTCAGAAGCGATTCTAACCTCTTCAATCGTGGTCTTTGGCAGAAGGCGTTTCTGCGCACGCATCAACATAGCATCATCCGTGCTGTAACGAAGGTAAATATTATTCTCTTACAGTGCTTCATGTTCTCAGAGTGCTAGCCTGCGGCTCTCAAGGTCAAAGTTTGGGCCTTTCCCAGTGAGTGGCAGGGGCGTTCGCATCATTTCGCTGCCAGGTTTTGCAAAATCATCAAGAAGTTTGCAACCTAGTTCACCAATTGTGATCGGTCTACTGCTTTTGAGCTTGGATTTTGCGTCAGGACAGAAAAGTAAGACCATTTTGTGAATCATCACTTTAAGGCGCCAGGTTATTACTGTTAGGATTGAAGAGCGGAGAGCGTGAGCATTGTGAAATTTGCATTCCCGAGAATTTTGAACTCTCAGTCAAAGCAGTTTTTATGAAAGCCTGCAAATTGTGATACCTGCAGAGTGAAATTTCATACTGTTAACTGTCTAGGAAAGGTACAAGAAGCCAAGGTTTTTGAATTTGGGAAATTTAAGCTGGTAAGAGGTTTACTTTGTTCATCTTTTGAAAAATTTGTGGTGATGTCCAAAACAGGAGTTATTCGACAGTGTGGTTCCACATGGAGTTCTATGCCGACAATGGACTCAAGCGAAGAGCTTATGACTTTCCCCTGGCAGAGGCTGAGCCAGATTACAAGCGTCATAAGGTGGTAGAGGCTGAACTGTATGATGGGGAAGACTACGAGTCTGATGAAGAGGATATTGAAAATGGATCAAATCCTTATGCGGTCACCAATTTCCGGATTTCAGATGTATTGGTGCAGCAGTTGAAGTTGAAAGGCATTGAAACCTTGTTCCCTATTCAAGCTCTCACCTTTGATACCATATACGAAGGGAATGATTTGGTGGGGCGTGCTCGTACAGGACAGGTCGGGGTTTTTAATTGATTCAATCTTTCTTTGAGTACTTATTTGTGGTTCTTGATCAGAAGCCTTCCTCGAATTTTTTTTCTTCACTTAGTTATCAAAGTAGCCAGTTTATGCTGGTAGTGATTCTCATAAAGCATCTGTCTGTGCCACATTTCAATGTGCTGTTGTATTTCAGGGAAAAACCTTGGCATTTGTCTTGCCTATTCTTGAATCTCTCACAAAATCAGCTATTTGGAAGTCTCAGCGACATCAATATGGGAGAGCTCCAAGTGTTCTTGTTTTGGCACCTACTCGGGAGCTTGCCAAACAGGTCGATTGGGTGTCATAGAAAGCTCTTATTGGGGCATTGGATTGCTGTTCTACAGTTCTTGAATGTCCTACTGGCTTATTTGTTTTGTTTAGGTCCATGAAGATTTTGCATTTTATGGAACTGCCCTTGGCATCAGCACAGTTTGTGTATACGGTGGAGCTCCTTATCATGCTCAGGAGCATGCATTGCGCAAAGGTGTTGATGTGGTGGTTGGAACGCCTGGTCGAATCAAGGTAACATGTTAGGTTATGTCTTCAGAGGAAATGATTGGTTTCATCTTGCCATATCTTTCTATTTAAAACATTTCATGCTAATCTCAGATTCTTTTTTTGTTGTTATAAGATGCAGGTTGATGTTCATTTTTGTTTTCGTTAATGATATCGTAGGATCATTTGGAAAGAGGAACATTAAGCTTAAAGACCTTGAAGTTTCGAGTCCTGGATGAAGCTGATGAGATGCTGAACATGGGCTTTGTTGATGATGTCGAGAAAATTCTTGGTACAAAATTGGTTAGAGTTGATTATTGCTGAGTATATGCATGTCTTGTTGAAAATGTTTTTCTTTCAAAAGTAGTCGAGACATGAGCATTGTTATCTCAGATCCAGGCCTCCTTAGCACCAGGGAAGCATGACTACTAGCTTTAATGGCTCTGGGTCTGTTCTCCTGGGATTTTCCCTTGAAAACCTTGTTTTTGCATGAGAACACTTTTAAGGAACTTTGGCCTGATTAACAGACATATCAAGTTACCAAGGGTTAAAGTTCTTGAAGACCTAATGCAGAATTTGTTATTGTCAACAGGGCATGTGGAGGATGCCTCATCTGTTCAGACTTTACTTTTTAGTGCTACAATCCCAGACTGGGTGAATCAAGTATGGTCCTTTCCTCCTTAACATACTCTTAAATGACTTCTGGTGGGTTGTCAATGCAGTACTGAAGACTTCAAGTGTGAAAGTGTGGTTTTGATAATTCTGGTTTCAGATCTCTGCTAGGTTTCTGAAGAAAACAAAAGAGCTTGTGGATCTTGTGGGCGATGAAAAAATGAAAGCTTGTGCAAGTGTAAGGCATCTTCTTCTTCCTTGTGTCAGGTCTGCCCGGCCACAGCTTGTGATGGATGTGATTAGCTGCTACAGCAGGTTTGGGTTTATGTTCAGCTCTTACGTTCTTCCAGACTTTGACAAACATTGTAACTGTAGTACTTCTCAATGTACCAACCTTAGAATTGTGTATGAATCTTACTTCTTTCTGATTTAAACCTTGTAGTGGGGGGCGGGCTATAGTATTCACTGAAACAAAGAACGAGGCTTCTGATTTAGCAAGCACTTTGCCTGGCACTGCACGAGCACTGCATGGGGACATTCCACAGTCACAACGAGAGGTTAGTAAAGTGGTCTTACAGTGTTTGCATCTGTATAGTTAGCTTTGTGATTGATTGTTCTAGTGTTCAACTTATGTTCTTTTGTTTGCCGATTCTGCAAGTGCCTGATCACACTTTTCAATTCTGGTTCACTTTGGCAGGTCACACTTGGGGGGTTTCGTGAAGGCAAGTTCTCTGTTTTAGTAGCTACAGATGTGGCGGCCCGAGGCTTGGATATAACTGATGTGCAGCTCATTATTCAGGTTAAGTGCTCTAATCCTTAGTATCGTTTTTTGAGTTTCTCATATTTGAGAAACATCAGTTAGAGATATCATATGTTCTGATAGAGTTAACTCTTTGACCAGTGTGAGCCTCCAAGAGATTCTGAGACATACATACATCGATCTGGCCGAACTGGAAGAGCAGGTAATGCAGCAGCTGGATGAGATGGCTTTGGCTATAGACTTTCAATATCCATTTTATCCATAACACACTTGTTCATTTGATAGGTAAGACGGGCATATCTGTGATGTTCTATGATCGGAAGAAAGAATATCTGATACCTTTAATTGAAAGGAAGGCGGGATTTAAGTTTGAGAAGATATCTGCACCTCAGCCAGCTGACATGGCAAGGGCGTCAGCATCTGGTGCGGCAGAGAGCATAAAAACTGTGTCTGACAGGTAGTTAATTCTGTGACTTGAAGATGTGCTGAATAAAGTTGTTTCCTTTTGAACCATATTGTGAAAAGAACTTGTGAGTTTTTTTATTGATTTCACTAACCTCGTGGGGGTGGGGATGTATTTTGAGGATAGGAAATATGTGGACAGAGGGAAGATGGGATTCTATGTCACTACACAAAGTGAGAGTTTTTGTGTTTAAATTTGGAAACTGCCACAGTGTTTTAACGTACACAATGGCAGTTTACAGCTCATACACTGAGATGCAAGTTCATGAGCCCTTTGAGATGCTTGTACCAAGTAGATATGTGACCCTTCATGCTTCTTGAGTTCTGATTTACAAAACAAGAGGGTTTTAGTTTAGTGTTATTCTTTTGCTCGTGCCTGTACTGTGTACATTGCTGCACTCATGTAGTCTTTTTTGTAGCTTGTTACCTATTTTTCGACCCGCTGCAGAGGAGCTTGTGCAGAGTACTGGCCTTCCTCCCATGGATATCTTGGCGAAGGCTATTGCAAAAGTTGCTGTGAGTCTTGTTCTATTAAATCTCCCTACGTTGAGAGTAGATTTTCATTTTCCTCCATTTTGATTTGAATTCCAAAAGTAATATCTGGCCAACTAGAGGTTTTGTCTTTAGCAAAAGAGGGTTTTGGTTTTGTGATGAGGGAACTGGATTATATTTTTTATGTTTTGGGCTTCAATGAATGTAAGGGTGTCAAGACAAGCATTAGTGTTTTTCCTTCTAGCCACTCGCAATTACAGTGCTATAGTCTGGCCAATATGTGGTTCTCAGGCTATATGCTCTCATGACAAGCGAGAGATTGGATCTTTAGATGCAAGTTTAGTAATCTTAACTAGGCAATGATATATGATTCCTACCAATTGAAAATAACCAAACATGTTGGTAGTTTGTTGAAGTAGATCTTCTCAGGAGTTAGGACTGGACTTGTTAGAGAAAGAGAGATCAAAGTGGGAGATTGATTGGCATGGAAACTTGAGCCTTGCCTAACATTTTATGTATTCAAAATCCCTGCGTAACATGTGCCACATGATACATCCATTGCTTAAGTCCTTAATTTTTTGAGATGTAGTGGAAGTAGTTTTAAAGTTCATGCTTATAAATAGATCTCAAACTTGCATAGTTACATGGAATGTGAAGCGGGAATGGGGATGGTCATGAATTGCCATTCCATGTGGCTATATAGTCACATGCAATAGGCATGAAACGGGAAATGGGAATGGGGAATGGGAACAGGAGTGGGGGACCCAAAAATGGCCATTCCATGTGACTAAAATTCAAAGTGTGTATGTCCAATATCTAGTGTAGGGGTGAGGAAGAGGCAACTCTTGGCTAGAGTGCGTCTTTGGCAATCGGGCTTGTTATGATACATGTAGACTCTCTTCTTTTTTTTGGCACTTATTAGATTGAAAGGCCGTATCAAATTGAAATAAGTCACTCACTCACTCACTCACTCACTCACTCACTCACACACTCTCTCTCTTTCTATTTCACTCTTGATTGTTTGCTGCACGTGTTGGTGTATTGTTTGTTTCTTCCTTGTCTACTAGGAGTTTTGAAGCCCAAGTATATGAACAAGTGTGCTAGAATAGCATAGTGTATGAAGCAGGATTATGCTCTTAGAGATAATACCTTTAGATATTACTGGGTCAAAAGATGTGGCCTAGTGCTTGTAGAAAAGGGATGCAAGGCTTTCACGAATCAATTGATTTTATTTATTATTTGCTTGTATATGTGGCTCCCATCTTTCATGCAATGCATGACACCATTGGCTGCATTAAAGTAGGTTAAGCCTTGTGGGTATAATTTTGTTACCTTCTCATCTTCATTTACCACAAAATGGAGATGCTTCATACAAGCTCTTGCTCAAAACAATTATGTATACTATAGAGTTTCACAACCCACATGTCTCACACATTTGTAGTCTTTGTGTTAGGACTTTAGGTGCTTTGTCTAAATTTCAATTAGATTTGCAATAAAAATTGTGAGAATTCATTTCCTTCACAACAAAGTTTTTTGGAAATTGCACAAGACTTGAGATCTTGAAAGAGGAGAGGATTTGAGCTTGTTGTATTGTAATAACTTGTTGTAATGATGTTTAGAAGAAAAACACTACCACCTCTGCAACAAGGCCGTACATGCTGTCAACTCATATTTCACGGTTGAAACTTGTGATTTTTGCAGCAAAGAAGAGAAGAATAGCTGTCTTTAAACTTGTATTGCTTAAATGAGAGCAAAAGAGACCCCAAATAACCATGATCGACTTTCCAAATGAGTAATCAATTACTTAATCAAATTTTGAATTTGATTAAGGCCTAATTAATAGATGTTGATTAATCACAACTGAGGTAGTCATTGAATTGAACTTAAGTATTGGGTTTGCTTCTAAATTGAAGTGAGTTGCTTATCGTGCAAACTTAATCAATCATTGTCTACCAAAGACATTTGTCTCAATGAGTTCCATATTATACTTTGTTCCATTTGCCTTACTTTTGTGCTACATAGTTTGTAGACTTGTTCATTGCATGTGAAGTGTCAAATTCTTCTTTATTGGTGCAATGGCCACCATGCCAAGAGCTAGGGTACTATGTTTGGAATTCGTTCTAAACAAAAAAAGTTGATTTTTCATTCTGGTAACTTATATATCTCCCCCTTCCCCTCGTTTATGGACCTTCAAGGAACTTCAAGTCATAACGTGTCATGAGGTACAAAAAGGCATAGCGGAATGGCACACAAGATATATCAATAAGGAATCTTTGTATTCATGATATCGAAAGATACAACATTGAGACACATCTCAGGACTACAACCTCGTGATGCTGCATATGTGAGGGTTCATGTAACCAGCCTTCCTTTTGTGGATGGGTGGTAAATCCTTGATTACAACTTAATTACAACAACAAACAATTAGTGCAAATCTGAAAATACAAATTTGCCTACTAATCTTGGACAATGCACACCTGATTGGTCCCAAAATTGGCGCTCCTTTCGGTATTTCTTTAGCTTTATTGAAGAAGTTGATTTACAATGGGATTCTCTCCCAATCACCTTCGGTATTCCAACTCCCCTTCTTGTGATGAATCACTAGCAAGTCTTTAATCCGATTTATCCCTTGATTTGGGCAATCAATTGGCCTTCACCCGCTTTGATGGAGATGGAAAATGCCCCAAGTTCAATTATTTGCTGGTCCCTCCACTTGAATAGGCTAAAAACAGCTTCGGCCTTGTTGAATCCAAGTCTTGCAGCTTCCAATTTCTGGCACGTTTCTCAAGGGTGTTGCTAAACCCTAATTTCTGTTGCAGATTAGGGTTTAGTAGAGAAATCTGAAATTTCTTAGCCTCCAAGGGTCCACATGCCGAGATCTTTGGAGCAAGGCTGTGAAATGGTCGGGAGATGAGATGGAAAGTTGTAGAGAGAGAAAATTCAGAGCTTTGTCGCGCAGAATGACTGAAAATTAGTCAAATTCAGCTACTGCCCTGCCACAACAGCTTGTAGATGCAAAGAACTGAAGAAAATCAGTCATTTACTGCTGTTGCCCTGTCTCAATAGCCTGTAGATGCTGTCTCTTGCTGTTGATTGGTCTTCTCTTGCCCTTGGCAACCTCAAAAGGTTCTCCAATGGTTGCAAATCAGACCAGCAACCTCTCCTTACTCTCTCTTGCAGGCTGAATTTATAAAAATGTCTCTCTCCAGCCTCTAAAGACGTTTTTCAGTTTTGCATGGGGATTTTTGACAAGTGACAACCTCTCCAAATGGTTTTTCCAGCGTTATCCATAATTAAATATTAATTTTTAGTCTTTAAATATTAAAAATTAATCTAATAATTATTTCAATACCTTGAAAAATAATCAGATTGGCCAATAATTAAATTGGCTAGGCAACTTCCATTCTCAAGTGTCTCTGTGCCATCTTTGACCATCTGATTGGCGTTAGGTATCATTAAACACCACTTCTCTAGTGTCACCAACTGACAATTATGACCAAATGGATGACCTAAGCCAACAACTGGCACCAGATACTACCAAATACCTGTGCGGCATAACTTATAGCAACTTTTGCCTTGACATCTCGTGATTTCTTTGAGTCCCAGGCTCGTAAATTTACTCTAATTCTAGTTACACCTCACATGTGCAATATCTACTTAACCATGTGATTAAAATTAATCCACATGTTAAGTGAGGTTTCAAAAATACATGTCCTCATGACAATTCACCATTGCGTATAGGGAATTATACGTAGAGTGGAAACCAAGCAGAGCTGAGAGTCACTTCTACTCCATATGTAGGTGTTTCTGGCTCCAATGACATGGTGTAGCTACAAAGCCCATACCCTCATGCTCACCCCCTCTTAATGAATTGCCATCCTCAGAAATCTAAGGGCACTTTCTTGACTCATTCCGTGTTTTAACATAGCTTATGCTATCAAGTTGGTCAGTGTCTGCCAGTCTAAGACTTGACTCATTAGCGAGGTCTTAACACAACCTTTTTATCAAGCCGGTTGGTGTTTGTCGCACCACGACTTGGGGGTCTTAACACAACTTATTCTATTAAGTTGACCAGGGTCTACCCATTTAGACTTAGTTTTTTTATTCTTTTCCATTTCAGTCCACGCTGGACTCAATTACATTTGAGGAGTGGAGGCTTCATAGTCCTAACTTGATGTGGCTTGGCGCTTATGGCTTTGCATGCCAAGCTTGGTAGGTGCGATTCCAAGTTGTCGTGCTATTGGGGGCAAGGCGTGGTGGTGCGGTTATGGCCATATTGTGCCATGCGTTAAGGAAGGCAGTCCATTGCGTTGCTCCTTGTGCCGTTTCTCCCTTTCTTCGTGCCGTCTCCTTGGGCATTGGGGACTTGGGTCTCTTTGTTCCTTGGGTCTCTTGGTTCGTTTGCCAAGACGCTTTGCCCTCTTTGCTAAGTCAAGAACTTGGGCTATTTTCCTTGGCCTCCTTGCTAGATCTTTCTTGCTTGCTTTGAACTTAGACAAGCTGGTTGGTTCAGCTTGCCTTCTCGCATAGAAGGTGCGGTCTTGGTGTATGGCACCTCTTTGGCTCTTCTTAGCCTCGTTTGGAGTCGAAGTTCTTTGGGGAGGGGGGGATGGACTAAGTTGTCACACTTAGACCGCATTTTGGTTTGCGGAAATAGAGCTATCCTTGAAGTTTTTGGGGTGACGCCTATATGTGTGGTGCTTGGTGTGTCACGGATCCATAGGATTGGGATGACAACACCTTATACTGCTTGCGACTTGAATGTCGAGATCTCAATCTTTATCAACATTGAGTATGGTCCCAACGGGTTCCATAGGCCAAAGACATTCACCTTAAGAGTGAGTTGGAGAGTTCTCCAAGGCTCACTAGCAAGGTTTCCTTCCATGGCACTAAGTTACCTTGATTGGACGATATTTCACCTTGCTTCATCTTCTTTTCTGTATCCTAACTCCATCATAATATTTGCTACCTTTGACCGCACATTCATTCTCCATCCTTCTCCCTTCACATAATATTCTATCATTTCTTTCTTTTTTGGAACTTCTTCCGGTTGGCATTCTTCGGGATAGGGATAGGAGTAGTCGGTGTTGAGGTATTTTTCTTTTGGGTAGTAGTATCCATGTCCTTCAGGAGGAATTCATTGTAGAAGTATACTGTATTGGTCTTCAGGGTAGCCTTCTTGGTAGTAGTCACCGGGGTAGTAGTTGTCGGCTCCTTGTTGTTGGGGATGAGGTGTTCCAAGATTTGGGTTGAGCTCATCGTCTCCTTGGTCTTCATCTTCATCTTTATCTGACCATGTTCTTCTTCTTCTTTCACCTGTTTCTACTTTTCTTGGCTCCTTGGTTCTTCTTTGGTTGGCTTCACTCCATTCTTCAGGTCTTGGACTCTTTTGGCTCGCATCTGCTTCAAGTATGGTTCAGCCCTCTCTTTGGCTCCGTCAGATCCAGAAGCAGTCTTCCAGTCCCACCTCAACATGATTTTCTCTTGCAACTCCGTGTCAAGGTCTCGGGCCATCTTTACTTGCCACAGCTTGGCTCTTTCTGGCACCATGATTAACTGGTAGTCAACCTCCTCTAGGTCTTCATTCAACTCTTTAGCCTTCTCTTCGAGATTGTGCAATATATCCGTTTCTTTGTGGATCTTCGTTAGCGCTTTGATAGTCTTCTTTGTCTGCTCGATCAGTTTAAGCCGCAGCTCTTTTTTTTTAAATGTGATTTTGAGCTAGTGACATAGCTCGTCTTCCTCTTTAAAGAAAGTATCCCCCCACAGCCTCAGCTCTCTCCAAGTCATTTTTGAATGGCCCCTATTACACCACGGATCCATTTTAACTTTGTTGGCACATCTGGTTCTCTTCCAATTTTTAGTAGGTAACATGTTCGTGGAACATTGTGCCATGTTGTGTTGCATCGTGTCATGTCAGGGTCATCGTGTCATGAGGCACAAAAAGGCACTGCGGAATGACACATAAGATATATCAATAAGGAGTCTTTGTATTCATGATATCGAAAGATACAACATTAAGGCACATCTTAAGACTACATCCTTGTGACACCACACGTGAGGGTTCACCACTGAGTATAGGGAATCGCACGTAGAGTGGAAACCAAGCAGAGCTTAGAGTCACTACTACTCCCTATATAGGTGTTTCTAGCTCCAATGCCATGATGTAGCTACAAAGGCCATAGCCCCCCCTCCCTCTCCCTCCTTGCGTTCCCCCCCCCCCCCCCCCCCCTTTTTCATTTTCTTAACATCGCAAGTGACCTCGATTGCATGTTGTTAAGATCCAACATGGCACACAAAATGATCAAGATATGTTTCTAAGTAACCAAGCATATTGTTGTTACTCCATGTCTAGTCCATGTACAATTGTCTATATATGTTTTTAAGTAGTATCATGCATTGCTTTTACTTCATGTAATGACAACGGATACTTTTTTGTACATGTTTCCAAATAACCAAGCACAATGCTATTACTCCACTTTATTGTCAATGTATGATTGTGCAAGATTGTAGTTGCACTAGTAAACAACGTATCACAATTGTACTAATCCATGGCTATCAAAGTAATACTCACTGAGCGAGCAAATAACCAAGCATAATTGTAGAAACACAAGTTTGTGACACTGATTATAGAAGTCTCAAAGCTCATTGTCTCCAAAAGACATAAGGGTACGACAAACCCAATAGCTTTATTGAGGCAATATAAGTTCCTTACAAAAGCATCCATCTCGTGTCTTAAAGTTAGCCAAAGAAAGTCTTAAGTGCTTTCTCAATAGCATCAATACCTCGATATCTTGCAATCGTAGATCACAACTTCTTTTGACGCCAAAGATGACCTTGCATTTCAAAAAATCCATTTCATTTAGCTATCAAATTTGGCAGCATATGCCTTACTTGCTAGAGGTCCAAGTGCACCGAGTTGTCACAATGGGAGATTCATCCACTCCCACATCAAGTGTGCTTTGTAACGAAATACTTGAACAGAGAAGATAAACACAAGTGCATGATAAAACACAGTGTGATAATAATAAAACTCAGAGGTGAGGAGTAACTTAGAGATAATGAAGATTGAAGAATGAATAATACGATGCTCGATGCAGTAACACACTATTGAAGAGTGAATACAAGACCTCGAACTTGTGTGTCTTAGAAAGGATTGGTGCAAAGATGAGCTAGAGAGACTATCGCACTTGGAATGGGTCTTGAATTAAATGTGCTAATGCGAATTGCACATGTTAGGTGCATTGAGGACCTAGGACTTGAATTCCAATAGCTGAAATTGAGGAATTCTAGGGAGATTTGAGAGGCCAGATAACCAATATTAGATTTGGGGCTGAATTTGTCTTTCAAGGAGCAAGGTGAAGGCGAATCCCCAAGCAAACTAAGGGGCTAATTGGTTTGGAGGCTTGCTGGTCATTTATGACAGCAAGAGGCGTTTGGATAAGTGGAGAAAGTTAGAGAATCTCAATTGTACTCTATCCATTTGCAATAGAAGTCAAAGAAATATCGCAAGGGGTGCGAGTCCATTGTCCAATATTAAAGTGGTAAAGTGTGCATTTTCAGTTTATGTGAATTTTATGCTTGCTATGATTAGTGTCAAATCAGGTTATTTATCACCCTATCCGAGGAGAAAGGTTGGTTTGAAAATATCTCTTAGGAAAGTTTGGTAATTTGAATTTTGGGGCTATTTTAAAGATCTAATTAAGGTTTTAACTTTGTAATGCACCTTTTTAGCTTAACATGCTCATCCTCAAAGCCCACACCTCTGACTAGTGGATTAGGTATATTAAATCAGCCCACTCAATATATACAAAAGTCCTCAACACAAGCCCATGATTGAAGGTTGCAAGATCATGAGCATAAAGGCTCTTGTAGTTGTCACCAATTGCAAAATAACAGCTCATGTCATAACGCCATTGATCTATCCTATGGCTATCCCAAAGCCATATTCAATGCAAAAATACATTTGGCAACAATACAATATCCTCAAGTGTATTCCGAAAAAGAATAACTATGTTGAATGGTCCATGAGCAAAGATATCTCATATGACAAAAGTATCACATCACATCAACTCACATTGCGTGCTTGTTCCTCCAGTATCAAAGAGAAAGCTATGCATGAATCCACATGCCACACTTATTATACTTTCACAAACATTGCTGCACTAGATGTTTTAATCACCTATAATGGTTGCTTCATAATACTAATGTCCATAGCCTTTCATGGAAAATCGAGATCCATGCTATTGGACAAGACTTATGCTCATGACCATCCTAAGAGATTGATACTGATGATGCAACTTAAGCATAAAAGCATTTCATTCAAGGTTAATGAACATGCATTTAGTGCCTTACATTTTGTATACCAAACAAAATACACTAACATATAACATAAATGACCTAAAGCAACATGTGCATTGTTGCTGCTATAAACATGCCCTTATGTGTATCCTAGTCTACAATGTTGAAGGATGACACTCAGTGTCCATACCCAATTGTACAAAAACATAGTGACTTGCATATTGATCGTAGTAGGTCCTAAGTAGATATATTGCCAATAAACAGTACCTTGGATGAACATAAAGTGCATTAAGGAACCAATAGATATTTGAGCTTATTTGTATGAAAGAAGTGCGTTCTACCCCTCTATTGAGCATTAGACAATGCTCTAGATGTGTGCTTTGCGGAATGTGATTGAGCCATGACCAAGGCCTCTTGTTGAAAAGTCTTAAGGTGAAGTTGCAACAACCACCTTCTGGTAACATGACTTGTATCCATGTGATGCTGTCCATCTTCCATAGACCTTGTACTATATAATGTGTGTCTCTTTGCGAAGGACAATTCTTCAACACTTGCATCTTGTTCCCTTAGTCATATCTTATTGAAATTTCTGATAAGTAATTGTTGTGCATTAGTTATGGCACTTTAGTACTAAACATGAGGCATAACATAAGGCAATACGGATTGATGTACTTGAGAAAGTTGGCAATGCCTTGGAATGCTTTGCTATAATCAAATTACAATAACTTGCACTTGCACTTGCACTCCAAATAACCACATGCTCACCTCCTTAAAGAAGAAGATGATGTTCTGGTGAGATGAAACCATGAAACTAGCCTTTGGAAATAATCTAAAGGGTAGTGAACATAAGCTAACTTGCACACATGAAATATCTTAGTAGTAAACCAAAAGACTCATTGAACAGGAGAGCCAGAATGCTCTTGTACACTAGATGACATAGTATTTTTTCTAATTTTGGTGTCCCTTACGATATTTTTTTGTCATTATTCAAAGCTTGCATGAGTCACAAGTGACCTATTGTTACAAACTAGTGCTTTCTCGATGCTAGTGATTCCCATGTGCCTTCCTCTTGAATCAGCCTAGACTTGTTTCTAGCATGGTGCATTCAATTGATCTCGCGAACGTTGACCAAATGCACAACAAATCTGATTACCACACTCTTAACAATTGTAATGCATATGATTACATAGTGTCCTCAATCTAATTGACATGGAAAATTGACATTGGAGGTGTAAAGTTGGTCCCACACTGCTAGCATTGCAAACAATGTGTAAGATACATAAATCTCGGTTCCAAACGTGTGTGAAACCTTGATTCTATACATGTTATTCTTCAAAGCTTGCACGAGTCACAAGTGACCTATTGTTACAAACTAGCATTCTCTTGATGCTAGTGATTTCCATGTGTTTACTCTTGAATCAACCTCAACTTGTCGCTAGTGTAGTGCATTCAATTGCTCTCACCAACGTTTACCTAATGCATGTCAAATCTGTTAATTCACACTCTTAACAATTGTAATGCACATGAATACATATTGCTCTCAATCTAATTGACATAGAAAAGTGACACTGGAGGTTCAAAGTTGGTTCCACACTGCTATGCATTGCAAGCAATGTGTAATATATACAAATGTCGATTTCAAACTGATTTGATTTGCCGTGTGAATCTCCAATTCTATTCATGCATCCATCCTGGTGCTTTGCGGCTTGCCTTAAACTTTGCACACTTTAATTCATCCTTAAATTGAGTGAATTCAGATCTCCATTGGTGCCACCACAAACCAACATTCAAATTTATGCACAAAAACAAAGTGCAACTGCTACAATTTGTACTATGTGCATTTCAGTAAGCCTTACCTCTCATTCCCCCTAATTTCCCATGCCTTTCTTGCAAAAAAAGAGCGGCAATCTCTCTTTTGTATGCTCTGAATTATTACCAAATGGTTGGATTTTAGCATTCCTTAAGATACAATTGGACCATAGGTGCTTAATGACCTTGCCACTTGGAGGTTGGCCTCCAACCATCTATAGTTACCAAAGACTTGTTACCCAAACTGCAGCCAATGATTGAGCCTCATTTCATGGAGTCTTTAATCTAACACTAACTTGCATAGTCCTGTGCAATCCTAATCTCTTCCTCTCATAGAGGGAGGAATTTTTTACAATGAAATTGTGAGAAAATTACTTTTTTTGTGACCAAGTTGTCTAGAAAGTGCATAAGGTTTAAGATCTCAAAGAAGAAGAGATGATCTCAGGTGTTGTATGTTGAGATTAAAAACAATAGCAATACTTTATTGCGAGCTAATTAATTAATGGTGGATAAATCATAAATGAGCTTTTCATGCGACCAAACTTAAGCATCATGCTTGCTTTTCAACTTAAGTGAGTTGCTTATCGGGAGTAAAAACTCTATATTATTCCTCAATTCTAAAGCGCAAACTTTCAATTTAATGAAAGTTTCACATTGCACTTTGTTCCTTTTGCCCTGCCCTTGTATGCTTGTCCATTGCATGTGTGATGTTTAATCCTTCATTGGTTGTGCAATAATTACCATCCCTAAAGTTAGATGCATTAGTATTAAAGTTCATTTTAATTAAAAATCTTAAGTGAAGTTAATCAATTCCTTGAAGTTTCTTTCTCTGATTGGTGACATGTGTAGGGAAGGTTGTTTTGCACATTGCAACCCTCTCATCATTGTGTTGATGTTGAAGGGTGCAGAGAAACATCCAATGAAGAAGAGTGAAGTATGTGTTGTAATTGGAAACTTGTGGAGTGGATGATCTTTGTGGTAGCTCCAAGGAAGGTTGTAGCTTGGCGTAGGAGGAACATGGGAGTCTCAAGACATCCAAGTTTCCATCTTGATCAAAAGTGGTAGGTCCTTGTGATATTAATTTTTGATTGAAATGGAACTCATAAGCATAAGTACTAGATGAGACTTTAGGATAGATATACCTTGACTTCAATGAAGATGCTTTTTGTGGTATACAAACTTTAGTGAGCCTTGTAAGAATCCAAAGAGTCACAAGAGGAAAGAGGGGATTGTAGGGTCTTGTGGAAAAGTGGGCTAGTTGAGAGTGTTGTTCAGTGACCATATCACAAGTAGGTCTCCACAAATCATTGCGAACACCTTCCAAGCATGGAGGGTAAGCCAAAGGTGTGAGTGTGTGAGCCCCTTTTGATTGCCAAGGAGTTGCATCATTCCCCTCTCTTGGTGGGCTCGAGCTCTAATGAGTAAAGGGTCAGGATTTAGGTGGATTGCCCTTGACCTTTGGATGCCAATGATTATCAAAATGGTTAGTCTTTTAGTAATGCTTGCAAAACCTATTCTTCTTGAGGATGTTTTGGCAACTTGGCTTTAATTTGATGGGGGAGTACTCTACTGCTTATTGGTTTGTTGGGTCTTGTTGTTCTTCCAAACCTCTTTCTTCCTTCTTTTGAGAGGTGAAAACAAGGGCCTCCTATGAAGATGACAAAGGGATTTTTTATGGACTTGATCAACCGACCTTGTAATTTCAAGAGCTAACATTTGAGTTGAAGGGAATGTGGTCAATTGGGATAGTGAGATGACTTGTCCATGAATTTGATTTATATGGGTGACATCTTATTTAGAAAGAAAGCGATTTGGTCCTCATTTGACTTTGGTGGGTTAGTAGTCGTGAATTCATGAAGTAAGGGTCCATATTTGGCCAACTTGATTGTTCCTTGTCCTTGTCAGTGATTTTGCACTCTTGAAGCTCATGATCAAGATTGATTCGCTTGGTTCTATCATGAGCCACAAAGCGGTCAGTCAAATGGGTCCATTAGTCAAATACAAGGTCAAAGTGCTATTGTTAGAAATGGAATATCCTAGCATTAGACCTTGCATAACTCAATTATGATTGCTAGTATGAAGATCCACGAGCGTCAAGTTAGGATTCTTACCCTTGCACAAGGTTCCTTAGATATTGGGAATACAACATATATTGCATCTGGTTAGGCGATGTTGTGAAGTTCGATCCATTAAAAGGGTCTTATCATTGAATGCATTCTTAGCTGTAGCAAAAGAATGGGAGGAAGAATGAGGTGTTGAATAAGCAGGTTGCATTGGGAAGACACGTGATTGGCTAGGTGCTACATGGGGTATTAGAGTGCTTGGCATGGTGACTCTAGATGGTTTATCTGTAAAGGTGTTTGGCCAATGTGAAGTGCATGTGGAGAAAAGGTGTAGGATGGCCCATGAGACCTTGAAATATTAGCAAGTTGTGTGGCTATCTAGGTGATGGGGGGACTCGATATGTGTGGGTTGGATACCCTTGCATGTAGGGCTCCTTGTGCTTGGTTTAGGAGTGAAAATCTCACCACTGTTGCTGCTCCACCACTTGATTGGGGAATAAGATTGGAACCAATGGGATTGCCTAATGGATACTTACCCATAGTGTGGTGGATAGTGGAGTGTGTTGGATAGTGGAATGTGTTGGATAGTGGAGTGGGTGAGTGCGGTGGATAGTGGACTTTGGAGTTTTTGTGTGTGTGTGTGTGTGTGTGTGTGTGTGTGTGTGTGCACCGACAAAAGTAGGTTTATATTTGTTAAGGGTGCAATGGTTGGATTTTGTGAATCATCAAGTGATGCATCATAAGCGAATTCATTAGAATAAGGTACTACCTGACCTTCTACCTCTAAACCCACCTCTTCTTACATTCTCATAGTGGTATGGGTTTGGGTCTCCATGGTTACTCACACCCATGGCATGCTGATTAGATAGAGTAACAAATGAAGAAATAGCAAAATGATAAATTGATGTGCCTTGCATCGATTTTGATAGGAGTGGATTTATTGGTTATGGGATTGTGCCCATGCTGGTGTGTGACCTTTGGGCTAGGAGTCCTTGATCCTTGTCAACTTCAAACTTTGATTGTTGTGCACATCCTTCCAAGTTGAAGACTATGTTGAAGGAATCTAAGAAGAATGACAAGAAGGGTTTCAAGGCCAAAGATTATTGACTTATGCTCCTTTTTTCTATCTTTGTTCCCTCCATCTCAAGATCTTGTGGTATTGTTCTCTCTCTCTCTCTCTCTCTCTCTCTCTCTCTCTCTCTCTCGTATAACAATCCTTCTCTTTGAGATATTCCCTTGTTGATTAGAGATTTAGGGCACCACTCCTTCAAAGCTTGCAATTAAGGGGAAATTGATGCCAAGGAGATGGTCTCCAAGGGGGATTGCTTTAGTGAGAATGGCATAGACATCTTGGATGGTGTCCTCACATGCTCTTGAATGCCAAGTGCTCTTGGTCAAAGTTAAAGTTTTAGTCAAGAGCACCTAGTTGTGATACCATGTAAAGAAATGTTAAGGCAAACATAGAGAAATACAATAAGTATGAAAACATGATGAACATAGTTTCATGAATGCTTAATAAGTAAAGATGAGAATAGGAGTGTAAATGATACAATTGGGGCTTCAAACCTTTGTTTGGAGGACCGGAGTAAAGGTAAGCTGAGAGTCGTGTTTGAACAACTCCAAGAGTGTTCCTACTCACAATGGATCTCAAAATGCAGTAGCAACAATCTAGTGGGGTTGATGATGACACATGCTACAAAGGAGAGCAAAATGTAGTCCTCCTAAAGTGGACACTACCATTAAACATTAACATCAATTGCAAGGTGAATGTTGATTTTTAATGTTAACATAAGCATTAAATTATCATTAACATCAAAGATTTTGCCAATGCACTAAGATCTTTTGGTTGCTAATGATGGTTTGCCATGGCCTTAGAGTGGCAGCTTCTTAGGTCTCATCATTGATGCCATTGGAAGACCAATGCAAAGACACTACCTCGTGCTTATCCTAAACACACGTATTAGAGAAGAAACATACCTTGTTGTACACACCACTTGCAACATGTTTCCCCCATATGCAACCCTCTCACTAGTAGTGTTCCATATCACCCTCTATGAGATAAAATCATACTTGTAAGGTGTGGGATCTTATGGTCCCCATAGTTTCCAAGGGTTTCTAAAACGGGAGGTATGAAACGGGTTTCGTAGTTTTCATATGAGCTTCCTAAAACATTAGAAACGATTTCGTTCGAGATTAATACATGTGTTTCGTAGGTTTTTGAAATGCCTAGGTATGAAACAAGTTTTCTAACCTTGTGGAATGGGTTTCTTGCCAACTAGGATGGTCTTGTGAGGAAACAATTATTTTGTACATGTTATTGTATCTTGTGTTAGATCGCATGTTGACGCTCAAATACAAATGAAATGTCCCTTTAAGATCCAACTTGCACACGAGACATGACATAAATAGTGCTTGCAACATAGCATATAAAGGGAATGGACATTAGATTCATCACCCAGCCATAGAGTCAAACAAACGCACCCTTGAGCCAAGGAGCTAGTAGTGTATTGGCACATGATGACGTCCCAAGAGTTGGCGTTCCATACCTTGAGCCCACATCATCTCGACGTACGGACATGTTTGCCAACAGGCTTAAAGCTCGAGCGGTGATTACACAATAATGTGCCAAATAGGGCTTTGAGTCCTATAAATAGGACTCAATTGCCTTGATCCTTAAAATGTCCTTAGTGCATTTGCATTAGGTCATTCTAATGACCATTGTGACCAATGTTGCTAGTGCATGGATGTCCAAGGATGTAACAAGGGCCTCACCTCCACAAGATGGGTAGCAATCTCTAGGGTGTGAGCAGACTAGGAAGTGAAGATTGATTGCTGGAATGAAGAGCAAGAATAGGGATGAAGACTTGATGTCCACCACATGTCCTTTTAGGAGATTTTTGAGCATTATCCTACTACTAGAAAACCAATGTCCTTTTCATAAATGATGGTTTTTTGGGGTTGCTTTTAAGGAATAAATTTAGGCATTAGTGCATGATAATTTTGTGCTAATAGTATAATACATGCCTTAATCTTTGTGGCTCGACAATTCGCACCTATGCCTACTAAGCCAAATTACATCTTGTTCCTGGTCCATCCGAAGAGACTTTTGGTCATTGAGTCACTTTTTTCGAGCTTGTTACCTCGTTGGTATTAGTAGACCATGTGGATGAGGGGGTTCTTTCATCGGATTCCATCCAAGATGTCCTAGAAGATTTACCAGGCTCAACATTCCAGTTTCATACATGCTTGTCTTTACAGCAAAGCATGTAGCCTATTGTGAGCCAAACATCTAGCAAGGAGCTCTCAGGATTATCCTAATTGGCATCTCGCCATGGAAAAAGAGCTTGAAAATATTGATTGGAATGGGGCTTGGATGTTGGTGGATTGTCATTGTCACAAGAGAGCACAAGGACCAAATGGGTGTTTCATGTTAAGCTCAAAGAAAATGGGATCCTTTGGACAAATACAAGGCTAGATTACTAGTGCAAGGGTCTAGTCAAAAGTGAAACTTTTGTTCCTATTGCTTGCCTTATATCCTTCAGAGTCTTATTGGCTTTGGCTACCCAGATGGTCAGCCAATTCTATAGATGGATGTGAAAAGTGCTTTGTGAATGGCTATTTAGATGAGGAGGTCTACCTGGCTCACCTGTTGAACCTATCCATTCCAGCCATGCCTTATTGCTTCCATTAAGGCACAATTAAGCTCCACATTTGAGATGATTAATTCGATTACTTTTCTTCTCTCTCGTGCATGGAGCCAATGCACTATTTGGATGGCTTCTTTGTGTTGTGACAGATTTCTTGGTGGAGATGTGTTTTTCCTTGTGAGGCTCCTACAGTGCTCTATTGTGATAGAGTGCTATAATTGGGATAGTTAGAGTGCTATAGCAATTGCTGAGAACCCTTATCTTCTTCAACAAGACGAGGCACGTGGGTATCCATGATCATTTTATCAAGAGCAGGCAAAATAGGGCACCATCTGTCTTGTTTTCATTTCATTATCCTTTTATTAAGAACCATACTGGCTTACTTATGAAGGTGGGGATCTTGGGGGATCTTTGCCAACAGCTCGGTTTTTTCCATCTTCCCCTTGGCATCATCATGATAAGGAGAGGGGGTCCCATAGCTGCTTGTTCCACCTTTTGGTGGTGAGAGGGGGGTAACTTCTTTCTTCGTACTTGAAAGGATTTGTTCATTGTATCTATTTTATCATCTCTGTGTATCTTTAGTTTGTATCAAAATGATTATCATTGTGAAAGGGGGCTTAAGTATGTAAACAATTCCAGTGCGAAGGCACTGCTCAAATGACACTTGCTGCATCTGTGCATCCCATTTTGCATCACCCCTTGTATTGCATTGTGTTTTTTGAAATAGGGTGTTTGGAACTGATGCTTGGAGCTTCCTGTGCTGCTGCTGACATCATCATCATTCATGGTGAACTGATGCCGCCGCTGCACTTTGGGATCTGTCTTGGGTATGACACATTCTCAGAGCTGTTCTTGCTGTCATTGAGACACCTCTCAGCTCACCTCTGCCCCAGTCCTAGAGAGATGGAGGTCCAAGGCTCTATTTGCCATTCTTTCCTCACTAAGCATTCATGAATTTGTGTTATTAATCTTGTGTTGTATATGCGTGAATTATCACCCCCCGGCTTATGTACGAGGGATGATTCCTTGAAGGCTGCTACTTTTTGTGGGGTGTCCATCATGCTGTTGCTTATGGACTCTGACTCAGAGAGAGAAGGGAAACCTGAAGATCAAGACATGACTGAGGAACAGAAGCTATAAGAGGACTATGAGGGGCAAGGTTACAGGATTGAAGGCCAAGATTGGGGGTAGGAAGTAAGAAGATGGATTAGGGCTGAGGATGGGAAGATTAATAGATGTGACAGGGTGTGGAATTGCATGCTGAGTATGAGAAAGGGTAAAAGGGGGCTTGAGTATGTGAACAATTCCAGTGCGAAGGCACTGCTCAAGTGACACTTGTTGCATCCATGCTTCCCATTCTGCATCACCCCTTGTATTGCATTGTGTTTTTGAAATAGGGTGTTTGGAACTGATGCTTGGAGCTCCCTCTGCTGCTGCTGCTGACATCATCATCATTCATGGTGAACTGATGCCGCTGCTGCACTTTGGGATCCTGTGTTGGGTATGACACATTCTCGGAGCTGTTCTTGCTGTCATTGAGACACTTCTTAGCTCACCTCTGCCCCAGTCCTAGAGAGATGGAGGTTAGAGTCTCTATTTTGCCATTCTTTCCTCATTAAGCATTCATGATTTTGTGTTAGTAATCTTGTGTTGTTTATTTTGGGTTTCTCTGTGTTTGCCCTATCATTTCATTGAAGTGGCAAATAACCAACTGTGTGAATTATTACCCCCTGGCTCACATACAAGGGATGATTCCTTGAAGGCTGCTACTTTTGGGGGGGGTTTTGGGTGGGGACTAGACACTGTTCTGGGAGTCATTTGTGCTCCATCCTGCTGTTGTGTATGGAGAGAAAGGAAACCTGAAGAGCAAGACATGAATGAAGAACAGAAGCTATAAGAGGACTATGAGGGGCAAGGTTTACAGGATTGAAGGCCGAGATTGGGGGTAGGAAGTAAGAAGATGGATGAAGGCTGGGGATGGGAAGATTAAATAGATGTGACATTGCGTGCTGAGCAGGAGAAAGGTGGCTGGTGGGCTGAAATAGGGATGCAGAGGAGGGGATTGGGTTGAGGGAAAAGGTGGGACCAAAGAGGAAGAGAATGGGGAAGGAGGAATATGGGGGGATGGAGCTGGAGGAGCAAGGTGAGATGCTAGAGATTGGAGGAGCAGAGCAAGCAGAAAGCTGACACACTTGGGGCGGGGGGCTAAGAAGTGGTGGGAGAAGAGGCAGAGTATAGAGGGGAAAAACTGACCGCAGAATGGCTGGGAGGAAAACACATGGCTGAATGTGGAGGGATGTGAGGTTGGGAAGAGGTGCAAGGTAGAAATGAGGTGATGGGCTGAAAGAATCCTCCAGCCAGCCGTTTTAAAAGGGTTGCAAGCAAAGAATGCATGACCCATCCTCAGCTGCAACTTGGTGGGTGTTAGCTTGTAAGTATTGGCTGTCTTCATCAGCTTGGCTCAGCTTTGTCCTCCCCATAATCTTTTACTTCATCGTTCTAAAGCTAACTGCCATGTAGTCGATCTGCATCTCGGCTTTTTTCTGTCTTATAAGTACAGCTCTACACCATGGTGCATATTTTAGGATTTTTTCTGTTAGACAGGCTTGTTTATGGAATTTCAAAATTTCAAAAGGTGCATGTAAAATTCTAGTTTTAGATTTAAGATTGTGTGCTCTATTTAACCTCTCAATCAGAGCATCAAGGGTTAGCTGCAGTTTTAAGGCACATGCATAGTTTGTATTAGAATTAGCTGTATGTGCTATGTTTAACCTCTACTTAAAGCATCATCGACTAGCTGTGCTTTTTTGATTGTACTACATGGTTGAAGATTGGATAGATTGGGACATTCAGTGAGCTGTATACTAGTGAATAATCTTCATTTTTGCAAGATTGACTGATGGAAGAGCTGTTTGACTGGTTGCTTAATGAAGGTCAATACTCTAAGTGTATGAGTTTTTTTCACAGGGATACACTGTTCTCAGACGGCGATCTCTAATCACTGGCCAAGATAACTGTGCTACGCTGATACTTCAGACTGGAAGGCCTATGTACACAGCAACGTGTGTGAATATTTCAAAGAACTGTTCTTTATGATAGTACTGTTATATGCACATCTATATTGATTTGTTGGTCGGGCAATTTTCAGATTTGCATTCAATTGTTTGAGAAAGATTCTGACTGAAGAAGCTATTGACACAGTCAAGGGAATGTCCCTGACAGTGGATAACCTGGGGGCAGTCTTTGATGTGCCTACAGATTCGCTTGACCAGTTTCTTGCTGGTATGTACAGCACTCAAGAATTGGTCCAATGAACTTCGGGTTCTGTTACATAACTGATATGCCACTTTGACTTTGTGGTTGCAGCTCGGTCACATGATATGAGCATAACTATTTTGGAAAGCCTCCCTCCTCTTCAGGCACGCACTGATCGAAATACATCAGGAAGGGGGTAAAACATCAGCGATTCAAATTCATATTGTGATGCTTAGTATAATGCAAAGTTGGGTTACATGGCTTTTAGTAAAGGTAAGCGAATTTTGAGATATGTTCATCCATCTGCATCATTTGCAGGAGTTCATATGGAGGAAGGGGTGGAAGCGGAGGCCGTGGGGGGATCAGCACAGATGCATCTGGTCGTGGTGGTCGAAACAGGGGTCGTCGAGGTCGAAGTGGGAGTGGGGGCCACACAACTTTTGGTAGCTCTACCACAATCCAAGGACAGGGTGATGGCTATGGAAACATTTCTTTCAACAATTTTTTTCCTGGTGGTAGTGGGTATACAAATGCTGGTCGTGGTGCTGGATATGGAAATGCTAATCTGAGTGCCCCTGGCCGTGGTTCTGGATATGGAGATTTTAACATGGGTAGTTGGGGAACACCTGGTACGAGTGGTCCTGGCTGGGGAGGTGCAACAAATGATTACAGTTCTAATGGATCTTGGCGCGGTGGTAGAGGTGGTGGTAGTAGAGGTGGTGGTAGTAGAGGTCGCAATCCATATTGATGTTTTAAATAGCTTCTCTTAGATAAGCTGAGCCATTCTTAGCTGTTGCTGCAGCAGATGCAACAAATTGTTGCTTGCTAATTATAGGCAGATGGTCTCCAGTTGATTCCCATTCATTCTGTGCTTGCCACAAAATTTTGCAATTGTCAGTTCTCTCTCTCTCTCTCTCTCTCTCTCTCTCTCTCTCTCTCTCTGAGGGGCTGTGTACACAATTATGGGGATCGAGTGGTGACTGGCTGGGCTTGGTTACAATTTATACCGACCTTGGTTCTACCTGTGCTCAAGTGGCTGCAAAAGGTGAGACGGGCTGGTGCCAAAAACTACTCTCTTTTCTTTGCCACTCAAAAGCGATGGGGTGGTTGAAAGGTTGATTGGTGCACCAAAGTTCTTTGGCTGCACCACTTGAAAAGCAGAATATTAAGATGTGGCAGATATACTTTACGAGGGTTTGCAAAGAAACCTGTGCATGGTGTGAAGAAACCATCTTACTACTATAAGCACTTCAGCTGAGTGTTAATTTTTCATTTGCTTGCAATGCATTGAATTGAGCTGTGGTATTGGCAGCATGCTGAATATATAGATTGCCTGCAAAATTGTTTAGATAGATACTGTAATCGTTCTGTGGGCTGTAGGATATGCTCTTTATGAAGTTTGAAAGATTTACTTTTATTAAATTGTCCTATTATTCAGTTGCACCTAGAATGTCAAGATCTTCAAGGGCCAACTCAGTCTCTCTTAAAAATCTCACTAAGTGTTGTTTTTCCATCTTGAGAGATCTGTATGTAAGTTGCCCCTATCTCCATTGTCAAAGTACCCTATAGATAATGTAAAAACGAGCTCCTAGAGAAAGGGCTGCACCCTCTAGACACTAAAAGTAAAACTGTTAATTTGCTGTGGTCTTTAGTCTAGATGTGCTTGTAAGTATTAGACTTGTGCGAATTTGTATGAGCTTCCAGTTTGGCTGCATGCAAAAGTGCCTCCCTTTGAGCTCAAATGATGTTGAATTCCCCTTGGAGCTACTCCCATCATTCATGGAGTGAGGGAATAGTGGAAGAGTGAGAGTTAAAAGTATCACTCATAAAGGTGTAACTCAAGGATGGTTATATGGTAGTGGGGCTTTTCAATGCGTCACCTTGCAAGGTTCCCAATTGCCTCTTCGACGTTTAATAGTTGCATCAAAGGGTTTAGAATTTGCTAAGCAAGAATTTGTTGATTTGGCAAAATCCCCAAATTTGATTGCCTTGTCTTTATTGTCTACTTGCCAATAAGGAGATTGGATATTTGCTAATCTCTTAAAGTTGTAAGGCTCTTATAGAATTGTTGCCAAACTAAAGGAGGTAGTGTAGGAAGGTGTGGGTTGTGGTCGAAGTCTAGTGTACAAAGAGTTTAAGCATTGCAAAGGGTGGAGGTGATAGTTTTGAATGTGTTTTTAATTGAGAAGTTGTGGGTTTTGTCCATTTGGAGTGACATGTTAGCTATGAGCTTGGATTGCAGTGCTCAACTTGATTGTAGAGCCCAACTGTGACACTACATTTTTTGGGTTCTCTTTGATACTTGATAGATAATTGTGTGCCATACCAACCTTGGTTTGGGAATTCCTTCATCCATTAGTGTTAAAGCATAAGATCTAGACCAATTGATGCAATTGAGGTATACATGATGTTGAGAAGTGACAATAGGAAGTAATATATAGGACATGCTAGACTTAAGGGTTCATTTTTCTAATAAGATGTTCAAATTAAAACATACATGTGGAGGTGCATGTGTCATTCATACATTGCATACATTTGAACATTTGACACTACCATGAAAATGATATATGGCTCCTTTGCAAGGTTGACATGATGGAATGTAAAGTGGGGCTTGCATCAACTAGGTAAACTAAGGGAGTGAGTTCTAATATTATGGAAGAAATAGACAAAGTCACAAAGTGTATGTCAAGTATAGTAGTTTGACAAGCTTTAGTTGCTCCTTGAACCCTTATCTATAACCTTGTCCTCTTTCTTGACAACTTTCCATACAAGCAATTAATATTTTTGAGATTTCTTCCCTATTGAACCAAGTGTTGTGTTCCTTGCTTGTGGATTACTTCTTATTTAAGTTTTCCAAGTTATGATTCTTGGGAAAGCTTTAAAGCAAGATGACCACTCATGTATAATAGCTTTGCCTTAAAGTAGTCTTGGCAATACCCTCGTACTATTCTAACCTTACTTGTGATACCAATTTTTATGAAATTGGCCTTATAGCCCCCTACCTAGTATGCATGAGATGGTTTTGCTAACATTTATTCCTAGGTCTAGCTAAGTCATCTACTATCAATGAGCAAAACATAAACTTTGTTAACTACAATGCTTAAAGATGGATGTTATGAAGCTAGATAATAAAAAAAACTCATCCACAATGAATTTTGAAATGACCCATTGTTACTAATATGTAAACAACAAACACAATAAATTTTTTTGGTAGCACAATCTTGAATCACTAGTAGTAGCATGTTACAAGGACTTGCCATGTGAACATGAGTAGCATGTAAATTGATATTAGATTTGCATCATTTGCACATATATATATTGAAAGACTCAAAATGCAAATACTTAGAACAGTTGGTCTTAGAATATTAGTTCCAACATGTAATAAGTACATGCTAGTGGAACATTGGCATAATGTAATATAATAACGATGTTAGATGAACATCAATGTAAGCAATTCATTGGTACCACCATGTATGGATTGATGCTAGCTTAATGGACATATTACCACAAAAATGATAATATGCATCTCATGGCCTCAAAAAACATTGGAACTTCGAATAATGCCTTTTGATTAATGGATTTTCTTTGCCACTCAATGTCTTGGTTTAGTCAATTGGGTTGGTTTGAACAAAAAAAGAATTCACAAAAAAGTATGGTTATGGGGATAAAATCTATCAATGTGGTGAAGGACAACCCTCGTGCATGAAGGTTGGTTATGGGGATAAAATCTATCAATGTAGTGAAGAACAACCCTTGTGCATGAAGGTTTATGGCAAAGTAAGTACCCAAATATACTATAGAACATATATGTGAGCAAGTAAACATTTACACCACTTTTTCTACCATGACATAATGATCTAGAAAGTCAATGGTTCTAGCATCTTCATTGGTATGTGCTCATTAAAGAATAGATTAGTAAGTTCGATTATGGATTGCAATTAATTTAATAATTATATTCAATGTAGTATATAATTAAAGTCCAGAAGAAATTTGATCATAAGATGTTGCTATCATGTAGTGATTCGTATATATAAAGGTTTCTCGTCTTCTAGTATTAGGTCTAGCCAAGGCACAATATCTCAAGTTTGCTTCTTCCTTACTACACTTGGAAGCCATTACTCCTCTTAACCATGTAAACTTGCATCCATGATATGATTGATATTATTGTATTGTGCCCTTCAGTAATGAGATGCTATCTCATAATTTCCAGCTTGGCCTATGCTTTTTGATAGGAGTATTGACATGTTCTCTCAATGTTCATCCATGATGTCTAACCTAGGGTGGTAGTTTTATTCTAGGACATGAATATTGGGTTTGATAGCTTTTTGTAGGATGAGCTCCAAATCCCCATTTAAAGAGTTAGGTCTCAAAATTTTCATTCTATATTGGTAGCCTATACTAATAATGGTTGCATGCCAAAACAAAGAAGCAATGTAAGGTTGGTCAAAGAAGTCAAAGCTAAGTCAAAATGAGTGAATGGAGGTTAATTGTCAATGATGGAAGCATCCTTATTTGGAAGCTGAGGGAGGCTAGTGAAGTGCCAAACCAATAATGAAATAATTTGTTGAATGATCTTAGGTTTAATGTCTTTAAATAGGTCCATACCTTGGTTATTGCTTTAAATCCTACAGCATGCGGAGATCCCTCTTCTAAAACCTAAGAGTTTAGATTACTCTCATACAATTTGCATTTAATTCGTGAATGAAAACTCAAGCCCTTATGTGCCTAAAAAGTTCCGTTATAAATATTTGAAGCTATGAGCAAGCTAGCCAAGTTCAATGAGAGAGTTCTAAGTTGAATAAAAGTCATTATTGCAAGCAATCCACGAAGGTCTAAGGCATACACGGGTTACGTACAATTATTGGGGAAATCCACACCTCAACACATCACTTAAGGAAAAGCAAATGGGAGGAGGGTATGGAGATTGAGGACCACATGTGCCAACTTTGTGGCACAGAGACAAAGACTAAGGAGCATTACATTTGTTGATGCACAATATATTATGATATTCAAGGCAAATACCATTGTCTATTTTGAGAGGGCTTTGGCTCTCTATGATAGGTGATGCAATTTGAGGATCTTAGATGTTTGAGATTTTATCTTTTGGAGCTTCAAAAGCGCAAAGCTACTATTCTACAGAATGGAAGTCCTCCCCCCCCGCCAAAAACCCAATCCAGGCACAATTGGATAGAGGGTTGTCACTGACTTTTTCGCCGCCACACAATCAAGCACAGGATTGGCCACCATCATTGGGGGATAGCCACCAAGGTTAAGTCGTAGAGGAGCTTCACCTTCAGGGGGGTATTTCCTTGGATAGAGCACTAGCACTCAATCAAGCGAGACAACCGTGCCCAGCTAGAAGCAGGCCCAAACACTCTTATCCTTGGATAGAGCACTAGCACTCAATCAAGCGAGACAACTGTGCCCACCTAAAAGCAGGCCCAAACACTTTTATCATGGATATATTAGAGCTATCATTTATTTAGCACCAGACAAGATAGGTGTCGAGATACCTCAACCACCATAGAGAGCTACATTTTCACTTGAGGGAGATATTTCACTGAGGAAAATAACATTTTTATCTTTCTTTTTCTCATTTCTTATTAGTAGTACCACTTACATCAGCACCAAGAATATATTCTTACAAAGTATATCACCTAACATCTAGTCTTATATTGCATGTCTTTTATCTTTTAAAGATGAGAGATATGTTTCCTTGTATGTTTTGGCGTAGTCTCATAGGCCACATTGGCCTTTTAGAGATGTTAATTCTCTCCCTCCCTCCCTCCCTCCCTCCCTCCCTCCCTCCCTCCCTCCCTCCCTCCCTCTCTCTCTCTCTCTCTCTCTCTCTCTCTCTCTCTCTCTCTCTCTCTCTCTCTCGCTTCACCACTTCTTTCTTTCTTTCTTTATTATCCACATATTGGCCCTCTTCCATATAAAGGCTTGTTTGTGGTATGGGCTGATTGGTTTTTAATGTTCCTCATTAGCTCCCTCTAGGATGCAAGAGCAGAACCTAAGGGTGAGGGTTAGGCCTAAGCTCTTACCCTAACAATGAGATGAAAACAAAGACTTTCTCAATGTTTGTGGCATCACCACCCAACCCAAACCGTGAGCTAAGCTCATGAGATGAGTATTTACATCAATGAGTTTATAGTGTGGAAGCAAAGAATATGGTTTTGATGAAGGACTTGCTTGCCAAAGTGCTTATGTGCTAAGCACTTTAGCGAAACTAGAGGGAAAGCAAGCAACAAAAATGATACAACCAATAAAAATATTGAAGATGAAGTCAAGAAAATAACAACCAAAATATAACCAAAAGTACACAAAGAAATAGAAATAAGAAAGGAGGCAAATCAACAAGTAGAATAGGAAATCAAAGAAGGAAGCAGATCAACAAGGTATGCTAAACACCTTCCTTTTAGTGGTCAATGAAGCTCCATTACAAAATAATATCACATTTCATGCACATATATGAGGCCTTTCCAAGGGGCATGAAGAAAAACAAGGTGAACTAACTAACAAAGAGCAACATGAATGTTCACAACTATACATGCTAAAGACCAAACTAGGCCAACAATGGAAAAAAAAGGGTTCAAGTGGATGCTTCCATGGCAAGTCACCAAGCAAGGAAAGAACCAAGCAACTTTAATGTTTAGAAACATGGAAGATAGAGTTGAAGTATTAAAGCAATAAAATGTTTACAGGGAAACAAACTGTGGACCGTATATGAACTTACACCATCACAACTCAAAACACAACTAGGTGAAATTGCCAAGATGAAAGAAGTTAGAAAGGAGGGCTAATGGGCAATTTGTCAAGGTGGCAAAGTCATCATAGAGGAGTACAAATAGTCTAAAGCACTAAGTCCCACTTGGGGCAAATGAAGTTTATTAAGATTAAAAAGTCATCATGAAAGGATTAAGTTACTTTTGGATGATGAAGCATTAAGCAATTTTGATAGCTTTAGTAATGGTGCCTTGTTGTGGGTGTCTTCTTTTGTGTCAATGGCTCCTTGAAGTGGATCTGATAAGACACCCTAGTAGTTTTAAACTTCAAATGAATGGAGCTTCACAAGTTAGTAACCTCACCCATTTTCCTCTATTCTTAAATTATTTTAACATGATGGGTATCCATATAGATTGGAGCTGAATGAAATAGCTCTGATAGTGTGCCATCCTTGTATTATGTAAGGAAAGGGATCTAACCCAAGTCTTCTATGTATCTAATCTCAATATGTTTGCTATGATTACATGGTCTAGTTTTGACTAGCTTGTAGGACAATTTAGGCTATAATCATGGGGGGGAGGCTAAATTTTCAATCTACAGACCATGAAAGTTCATCCTTATACCCATCTAAGCATACAAGAAATGTTTGTCACTCTCCCTTGCTAATTGTCTGGATGAAGCTAGTGCTAGTTGTGGGTATATAGATGCTTCCCCCGATCTTTACTCATGATCTCCTTTGGGGTTGAGCTATTTTCTTGTATCATATGTGATATGATTGTGACCAATGGTCACTCCATATGCTCCCATCCATACTTTAACTCCCATTCTAGTCCATCATGGTTTGTTAGTGGTTATCTGCTCATGTGATAGAGGCTTAGGCCCCAAATGGCTACCCCCTAGAGGAGTGTGGGTGTAACTAGTGTATCAAAGAGCCACAATTTGGTGCATGGTTCATGGAACTATGTGTGCACACTCTCTCTCCAATACACCCAATACTGCATATGCTTGTGCTAGTCCGTAAGCCCTGATGTCTCCCTCCAAGAAAATTGTGGCCCTTTGAAAGTGACTCCCATGTAAACATATTGTTTAAGAGACTCCATTGGCTCTCCATCGAAAGTAAACTAATTCTCAAGTCTCATCACCCAATTGGCTAAGGTGTTGAATATCATAACCTTGGTCTTCTCAAGGTTCACCTTAAGGTCTCTATCTTTACAGAAGATTGATAGTGCATCCAAATGTCTATGTAGCCCCTCGAGTGAGTAAGATATAATCACAATGTCATTTGCATAAAGTAATATGGAGACCAAAACTCCAGCTAAACTAGCTCCAACCCCTCTT
Source organism: Lygodium microphyllum (assembly GCF_053477565.2). NCBI lineage: Eukaryota > Viridiplantae > Streptophyta > Polypodiopsida > Schizaeales > Lygodiaceae > Lygodium > Lygodium microphyllum. The sequence goes on from NC_141143.1 coordinate 129,316,148, forward strand.
CTATCAATATAATTTGAGACCTCATCTATAGAGCACAAACAATGTGGGTGAGAGTGGGCACCCTATTTCACTACAATAGTGATGTTGAGACTGAGTCTAAGATACCCCTTGGTGCTTGTACTTTACTTGTTCACTATCTTATAAGAGCAAAGATATTCGAATGTATCTCCTTAGGGGTACCAATATCTTGTAATCGTATCGAATAGAAGACTTATCCTGCACTTTGTCTTTTCCCTTATCTTTGCTCCTTTCATTGCGCAGTTCATGGCATTGTGGCCTAATATGGCCCTTGATCACAGCATAGTGCCTACAAAGTCCAGTATTAAAATTGAAGAGATCAATGTTATGCAGCCTGAGGATGTTGATAATGATGATTATATCCTTGCAGCTTCTTCTAGTGCTTCGCAGATGACAGAGATACACTCTATGTATGCACAGTGTTGGCTCTTGGACTTAGGTGCATCCTTTCATGTGACACCTTGCCGAGAGTGGTTTCATTCATACCATACCATTTCAGGTTTTGTGCACTTGGGTGATGACAACTCTCTTGACATTGTGGGCATTGGTAATGTTAGGCTGTAGCTTCCTTCTGGCAGTAGTTTTGTTATGCAGAATGTACGTCATGTACCTGCTTTGACATGCAGTCTCATGTCAACTGGACAGCTTCATGATGCATGATGAGATCTTTTCTCCTGTGGTTGAGATGACCACCCTGCGCTTAGTCTTGGCTTTGGTTGCTCAACTTGACTTGGATTTATGCAAGATGGATGTCAAGACGGCTTTCTTACATGGGGACTTGCATGATGAGATTTATATGGAGCAGCCTAAGGGCTTTGCAGAACCTGGCAGGGAGCACCTAGTGTGCAAATTGAGAAAAAGTCTTTATGGCTTGAAACAGGCATCTAGGGAGTGGTATCATAAGTTTGATGCTTTATGCAGTCATAGGGCTACAGTCGGAGTGCTATGGATCTGTGTCTTTATAGAAGAAAGCCCGTGATGGTTCGTTATTGATTTTGGTACTCTATGTGGATGATATGTTGATAGCAGGGAAAGCTCATGATGAACTAGATGCTCTTAAGACTTAGCTCAAGAAGAGCTTTGAGATGAAAGATTTGGAACAAGCCACTCATATACTTGGTATGCGCATTAGACGTGATAGGCATCATGGACTCCTCTACTTGTCACAGAGGGAGTATATTCATAAACTCCTTGAGCACTTCCGCATGCAAGACGTAAAGCCTATTGGCTATCCATTGCCTTCTTATGTGAAGGTATCACAGGCTGATTGTCCGCAGACAGATGAGTAGAGGGCCGAGATGGCCAAGATTCCCTATGCATCCACAGTGGGCAGTCTTATGTATGCCATGATAGCCACTCATCCAGATATTGCCTTTGCAGTTGGTGTTGTGGCACGCTATATGGCTACCCCTGGCACGAAGCATTGGGATGTAGTGAAGGGTATCATGAGGTCCCTGAAGGGCACTCCAGATATGTGCCTATGCTATGGTAGCTAGGATACAGGAGTCGTGGGGTACACTAACTCAGATTATGCAAGACATGTAGATAGTAGGAAGTCCACTTCCGACTATGTATTCACCTATGCTGGAGGTGCTGTTTCTTGGATGTCCAGGGTGCAAAAATGCACGACCCTTTCTACTATAGAGGCCGAGTATGTTGCAGCCACTGAGGCTTGCAAGGAGGCCATTTGGTTTCTGACCTTGGTATTGATGCTATCCTTACATTGCATTCAGATTCTATGAGTGCTATTCAGTTAGCCAAGAATTCGGTCTTCCATGCTAAGACGAAACACATTGAGGTGAGGTATCACTTCATACATGGGGTCATTGAGGACAAGTCTGTTGACCTTGTCAATATCTCGACTGACCAAAATCCTGCAGATCTGCTCAGAAAAGCCTTTCTACAGAGCACTTTGCCTTCCTCAGGAGGTTGATGGGCGTGGATGATATGACGTCTTTCCTCATCCTGTTGTACATGTATACATGTTGTATTGTCTTTTTCTTTTTTTTTTCACTCCTCACTAGGGTAGATTCGTCTTTAAGTGGGAGGTTGTTAGGGTAAAGGCACCTCCGCCTAGCCACCCATGTATTACTACACTGACAGTCACCGCCATTGCACACTGCAGGTGGCAGGCGCCCGCCACCGTTACTTTATTCTTTATTCTTTTAGTGATAGTTTGAATAAAGGAAGTCCCGGTCACACATTGTGACTGTTGGAGTTTCCATTTCTTGTCTCTTTCTTTCTTGCTCTTGCTCTCCCACCATAGCTCTTGAATGCAAGCTTGGATCCTTCTCACCTTTCAACCTTACTAGCTTCCTAGAGAGCCCGTGCCACAACGCGAGGATCACTATCCTAGGATAAATCTACAAAGCAACAATATATCTTTTTGGTGTGTGCTTGACCTTCCTCAATAATAGCCTCAATGTTAAGTCCACAAATGTAAGGATTCATAAAATCTTGGATTGTGAACCGTGATTACCTTTATTACATCAACATGATGATCCATAATACCTTGAACCTTGAAGCCTTATAATCAATACCTTGATTAAATTGATAGCCAATAACACGAGTCTCAATCCTTTTGAATATCTCAATTATAACTTTGATACCTCAAGTCCGTTGTAAAGGCAAGTACACATATGGTTGAATACATCAATTATTAACCCTAGTAATACCTTGACTAGTATGGGCTAGTACCTTAACTACTTGTTCCTAATTGAATTCCTTGAGGGCCCTTGGGTGGCATCCCATACGCCTCTATTACCTCAAGTGGTCAAAACTACTTTGAGTGCTTGAGAATCCACTCCATTACAATAGCAATACCTTTGGGATCAATGCCTTGAAGGTAGCATTTGAGTACACTACACCTTCTCAACTCTATACCTTGAGTATGTGAGTAGAGACATACAATACCTTTAGCGGACACCTTGAGTGCATGGGAATATTGATGATTACCTAAATGTTCTCAACCTTGGATATAAGATCTTGAGTCCCTTGAATACCTTAGAGTGTATAGTCTCTTCTTCGATACATATTGAATACCTAGGACGTGGATTTCTCACTACTTGTATCTCACTTCATTCTCACCCTTGGATATAATAACTCAAGTCCCTTGAATACCTTAAAGTGCATAGTCTCTTCTTTGATACATATTGAATACCTAGGGCTTGGATTTCTCACTACTTGTATCTTAACTCAAGACTTGGATCAAGGGCCTTGCACTCATTTGAATATATAATAAGCACACCAATAGGGTGGATAGCATTGCGAAAGAAGGGCTCATATCTCTTAACATTGCAAGGATCACTTGTGAAAACTAGGGATGCTTAGTTCATTACCACATAGACACAATTGAGGTAAAGCCTCTAGATTGATAGAGAACTTTAGTCTATTGCATCGAGTTCCTTAAACAATATGGAAGATAATGTAGAGACTTTTCACTCTTGCAAAGGACATTAAAGGATTAACCTTGAATTGACTAGAACCCATCTCATTCTTTTAGACATATGCTCAAGGGTTTGCCCATGATAGTACCTCAGGGGGTTGGTTTTCTACCCTCTTGGATGATTTGAGTTAGTCAAAACCATAGCAAGTAGTGCATAGTGGGATGAAAGATCCTAGCTAGGCATTAGAGAATGCTTAACCATTTTTGAACAGAGAACATGATTATATTGATCCTATGGATTTTAATTAACCCTAGGATGGATCTAAAGAAGAGTTTTAACACTAGGTCATGTCCTCTCCAATGTGTAAAGGACTACGGACACCCAACCCTTAAATATGTGTTTTGATTGGTTAAAGCTTACAAAGTGGGTGCCTGTCATTTAGTGTGTAACCACTGGTCGAATTTGTCTCTCTCTAACCTCTTTTTCCCCACTACATGGTTTTACGACACATCAAGGGTACAACATCCTCGATGTGCTTGGATGAAATGTCACCTTGAGATTGTGCATCATCTCTAACTTTACACCAAGTGGGACTTTAAGTGTAGGACAATAATTTAGGCTTGATTGGAGTCCCATCTTCTAGTTATACAACTGCACGAGCACCATTGGCACTAGACAGAAAGGTAGATACACCCCCAAGGAGAGCAAAATTGGTTGTATGCAAAATAGAAGACTCATATTGAAGACCTATCAACATTGGTGGTGGCCTATATTCCTAGTTCTTTAGTAGTTCTCCATGATGATATCATCCATCACCTGCTCTTTCATTATCTATATGATCAACTATTGTTTTCTAGAGTATTATAACAATATTTTTATTCACCATCACTGGTAATCACCTTTGCTCCCACATGACTACTTCGTTATCGATTATCCCATCATTTTGCATCTTTGGTGCAAGCTATAATATGCTACCTGAAGCAACATGAGTGCCAAGGGATCAATACTTATCTAGGAGAGGGATCATGTTAATTACAATTTGTTTTTGGAAGATATATAATTTTTAAGACCTCATCACATCATTATTGTTTTTAAATTTTTTTGTAGAGCCATGTCATTGATGTACATGTTATATGAATGTATTCATTAACCCACACTAGATATGAGGGTTGTAGTGATACATTTTATTCATTTTCGATCTAGATTTGGGCCCAAATTACCTTAGAAAGAAGCATGCATTAAGAGGAGGATCAAGGTGAGCCCACAAAGTGTAAAAATGTCTAGATCTAGAGCACAGATATGGCAGATGGAACACAAAGACAATGCTCATGTTAACATAGATTAGAGAGACCAACTACTACTCAAGTGAATTAGGTTCCAAGATGGAAGCTTGGACTCATAAACACAATCTTAAGTATGATACTGACTATGACTAAAAGGAAAAAGTAAAATTGTATTCCATCATTGAATGATAAGAAGGTATATCACTTTATAAGCTCATTAAGGTTTCCTTTATCTCCACTGTGCTTATGGGATTTAGGCATCCTGTATTTCAAGCATCCTCTCTAGTAAACTGTTTGAGTCTTTCCCTATTGCTCCATAGAAAGAGACTCTCACATGGGTGTGATTGCATATTTCTCAACACCCCTCCTCAATCACAACCGTAAAAGAAGGTACTAAGTGTACAGAGGCTGTCATGAGTAGAACCTTGCTAAGTGTGGGTATGCCACAAACATGGTAATCACTCCCAGAGGCTATCGCAGAAAAGGCTAAGTGTGGGTACCAAAAAACATGGCCAACATCTAGGGGCTGTTACAAGGCCTCACTAAGTGTGTAGGGGCTGTTATGCATAGGCTACATGAGGAGTTTTACAAGGCGTATGTCAGGAGCATTAAAGGTAAGTACATACAATAAAAAGTTCTAGTGAAAAGTAGAGACAAGGACGGATAGGCCCTTAATATGTTTTTCTTCATAAGATATGTCATGGTAGGCATAACATATCTTTTTTTTTTTGTCTTCTTCTTTGATGTAGTCCATTTTGCTTTCTTTGATGCTCTTTTCGTCTTCATGGTCTTCTTTTTCTTGATCTTTTTCTTTCTGGTCTGTTTGGTCTTCTTCTTCATTATGGCCTTTATGGTCGTCTTCTTCACTGACTTTGTCTTCTTCTTTATGATCTTTCTAGTCTTCTTCTTTATTGACTTTTCTTGCATTAGTCTTCATGTCCATGTCCCCCTCAGGAAAAGGTATCATCATCTTTGAAGCAGCAAAAACGTCTTCAGAGTCTTCAAATAAGATCATTGATTGCACTTTAGAACAAGTAAATCTATCCATCCTTGCAAGTGGAACAAACATTTCTTCCATGTAGTGTAGAAAGATGAGCAACATGAGTCATGTTACTCTTCATGAGAAGCATCCATTTAAAATTCTTCATGCTTGTCATTCCGTGATAGAAAATCGACTTCAAATGACTGAGAATAACCAACAATGAGTTGATCTTTATATGTGTCAAAAGACAAAAGCAATGGCAATGTATTATCAAAAGATACTAGTTTGAAATTTGATGTTTGTTGCTTGAGTTTGACTTCATGATCTTCCAAAAATCTTGACAACTTCCCCTTCTTGCTAATTTGATGGTTGAATACTTTCTGAGAACTTAAGATCAGAGTGGCATTGGATTGGTTTAAGTGGCAAGAGAGAGAAAATGAAGGGAAAAATGAGATTGAAGGTAGGTGGCTATGGCTGCCAGTTACGGTTTTAGGATAGTAGCTTGATATTTTGGTTGTAGCAGCTCACCCAGTGGACCATTTGAGTTGAAATTTTGTCAAAGGTAGCCCATATGATAAACTTTAGACCTTGACATTTTGAGGCGTGATGATGGCGCCATTAGTTGAACAATAGCACACTGGCTATGGATTCTTGCAGTACCACCTCTGAGTAAACTTCTAATATCTCTGCTAGAGTGGAATTTGGGAGAGAGAACAAGTCCAATCTATAGCAGTGAAATTTGCGCAAGATCTATGTTTTTCAACAATGTCGAGATGAACATTGTACAATGTTAAGCAATTTTGAGCTCGAAATATGTGCCTTGACCTAAGGAACAACTCTCGAGAAGAAAGCTTGAAGAGATATTGCTATTCCAACAGAGGTAGGTAGGTGGTGCTGTCTATGGCAGCCACCAAGAGAGGTAGAGTGAAGATGGAGGTGGAAGATGAAGGGTTTATGTCAAAGCTAAGCTAACCAAAGGTTGAGAGGGGCTGAAGGAGTGATTTGTAGAGCTGAGCCATGCACGATTGGGCTCTGATACCATGTAAAAATGTCTGGATGTAGAGCATGGCTACGACGGATGGAATACAAAGACAATGCTCATGTTAGCATAGATTAGAGAGACCAATTGTTACTAAAGTGAATTAGGTTCCAAGATGGAATCTTGGACTCATAAACACAATCTTGAGTATGACATTGACTATGACTTAAAGGACAAAGTACAATTGTATTCCATCATTGAATGATAAGAATGTACATCACTTTATAAGCTCATGATGGTTCCCTTTTTCTCCACTGTGCTTATGGGATCAGTCATCCTATATCTCAGGCATCCTCTCTAGTAAACTATTTGAGTCTTGCCCTATTGCTCCATAGAAAGAGACTGTCACATGGGTGTGATTGCATATTTCTCAACACCCCTCCTCAATCACAACCGTAAAAGAAGGCACTAAGTGTACAAAGGCTGTCATGAGTAGAACCTTGCTAAGTGTGGGTATGCCACAAACATGGTAATAATCCCCAGAGGCTATAGCAGAAAAGGCTAAGTGTGGGTACCAAAAAACATGGCTAACATCCAGGGGCTATTACAAGGCCTCACTAAGTGTGTAGGGGCTGTTATGCATAGGCTACATGAGGAGTTTTACAAGGCGTATGTCAGGAGCATTAAAGGTAAGTATATACAATAAAAAGTTCTAGTGAAAAGTAGAGACAAGGACCGATAGGCCCTTAATATGGTTTTCTTCATAAGATATGTCATGGTAGGCATAACATATCTTTTTTTTTTGTCTTCTTCTTTGATGTAGTCCATTTTGCTTTCTTTGATGCTCTTTTCGTCTTCATGGTCTTCTTTTTCTTGATCTTTTTCTTTCTGGTCTGTTTGGTCTTCTTCTTCATTATGGTCTTTATGGTCTTTTTCTTCACTGACTTTGTCTTCTTCTTTATGATCTTTCTAGTCTTCTTCTTTATTGACTTTTCTTGCATTAGTCTTCATGTCCATGTCCCCCTCAAGAAAAGGTATCATCATCTTTGAAGCAGCAAAAACGTCTTCAGAGTCTTCAAATAAGATCATTGATTGCACTTTAGAACAAGTAAATCTATCCATCCTTGCAAGTGGAACAAACATTTCTTCCATGTAGTGTAGAAAGATGAGCAACATGAGTCATGTTACTCTTCATGAGAAGCATCCATTTAAAATTCTTCATGCTTGTCATTCCGTGATAGGAAATCGACTTCAAATGACTGAGAATAACCAACAATGAGTTGATCTTTATATGTGTCAAAAGACAAAAGCAATGGCAGTGTAGTATCAAAAGATACTAGTTTGAAATTTGATATTTGTTGCTTAAGTTTGACTTTATGATCTTCCAAAAATCTTGACAACTTCCCCTTCTTGCTAATTTGATGGTTGAATACTTTCTGAGAACTTAAGATCAGAGTGGCATTGGATTGGTTTAAGTGGCAAGAGAGAGAAAATGAAGGGAAAAATGAGATTGAAGGTAGGTGGCTATGGCTGCCAGTTATAGTTTTAGGATAGTAGCTTGATATTTTGGTTGTAGCAGCTCACCCACTGGACCAATTGAGTTGAAATTTTGTCAAACGTAGCCCATATGATAAACTTTAGACCTTGACATTGTGAGGCGTGATGATGGCGCCATTAGTTGAACAATAGCACACTGGCTATGGATTCTTGCAGTACCACCTCTGAGTAAACTTCTAATATCTCTGCTAGAGTGGAATTTGGGAGAGAGAACAAGTCCAATCTATAGCAGTGAAATTTGCGCAAGATCTATGTTTTTCAACAATGTCGAGATGAACATTGTACAATGTTAAGCAATTTTGAGCTCGAAATATGTGCCTTGACCTAAGGAACAACTCTCGAGAAGAAAGCTTGAAGAGATATTGCTATTCCAACAGAGGTAGGTAGGTGGTGCTGTCTATGGCAGCCACCAAGAGAGGTAGAGTGAAGATGGAGGTGGAAGATGAAGGGTTTATGTCAAGCTCAGCTAACCAAAGGTTGAGAGGGGCTGAAGGAGTGATTTGTAGAGCTGAGCCATGCACGTTTGGGCTCTGATACCATGTAAAAATGTCTGGATGTAGAGCATGGCTACGACGGATGGAATACAAAGACAATGCTCATGTTAGCATAGATTAGAGAGACCAACTGTTACTCAAGTGAATTAGGTTCCAAGATGGAATCTTGGACTCATAAACACAATCTTGAGTATGACATTGACTATGACTGAAAGGACAAAGTACAATTGTATTCCATCATTGAATGATAAGAAGGTACATCACTTTATAAGCTCATGATGGTTCCCTTTTTCTCCACTGTGCTTATGGGATCAGTCATCCTGTATTTCAGGCATCCTCTTTAATAAACTGTTTGAGTCTTGCCCTATTGCTCCATAGAAAGAGACTGTCACATGGGTGTGATTGCATATTTCTCAACACCCCTCCTCAATCACAACCGTAAAAGAAGGCACTAAGTGTACAGAGGGTGTCATGAGTAGAACCTTGCTAAGTGTGGGTATGCCACAAACATGGTAATAATCCCCAGAGGGTATCGCAGAAAAGGCTAAGTGTGGGTACCAGAAAACATGGCTAACATCTAGGGGCTGCTACAAGGTCTCACTAAGTGTGTAGGGGCTATTATGCATAGGCTACATGAGGAGTTTTACAAGGCCTATGTCAGGAGCATTAAAGGTAAGTACATACAATAAAAAGTTCTAGTGAAAAGTAGAGACAAGGACCGATAGGCCCTTAATATGGTTTTCTTCATAAGATATGTCATGGTAGGCATAACATATCTTTTTTTTTTGTCTTCTTCTTTGATGTAGTCCATTTTGCTTTCTTTGATGTTCTTTTCGTCTTCATGGTCTTCTTTTTCTTGATCTTTTTCTTTCTGGTCTGTTTGGCCTTCTTCTTCATTATGGTCTTTATGGTCTTTTTCTTCACTGACTTTGTCTTCTTCTTTATGATCTTTCTAGTCTTCTTCTTTATTGACTTTTCTTGCATTAGTTTTCATGTCCATGACCCCTCAAGAAAAGGTATCATCATCTTTGAAGCTGCAAAAACGTCTTCAGAGTCTTCAAATAAGATCATTGATTGCACTTTAGAACAAGTAAATCTATCCATCCTTGCAAGTGGAACAAACATTTCTTCCATGTAGTGTAGAAAGATGAGCAACATGAGTCATGTTACTCTTCATGAGAAGCATCCATTTAAAATTCTTTATGCTTGTCATTCCGTGATAGGAAATCGACTTCAAATGATTGAGAATAACCAACAATGAGTTGATCTTTATATGTGTCATAAGACAAAAGCAATGGCAGTGTAGTATCAAAAGATACTAGTTTAAAATTTGATGTTTGTTGCTTGAGTTTGACTTCATGATCTTCCAAAAATCTTGACAACTTCCCCTTCTTGCTAATTTGATGGTTGAATACTTTCTGAGAACTTAAGATCAGAGTGGCATTGGATTGGTTTAATTGGCAAGAGAGAGAAAATGAAGGGAAAAATGAGATTGAAGGTAGGTGGCTGTGGCTGCCAGTTACGGTTTTAGGATAGTAGCTTGATATTTTGGTTGTAGCAGCTCACCCAGTGGAGCAATTGAGTTGAAATTTTGTCAAAGGTAGCCCATATGATAAACTTTAGACCTTGGCATTGTGAGGCGTGATGATGGCGCCATTAGTTGAACAATAGCAGACTGGCTATGGATTATTGCAGTACCACCTCTGAGTAATATTCTAATATCTCTGCTAGAGTGGAATTTGGGAGAGAGAACAAGTCCAATCTATAGCAGTGAAATTTGTGCCAGATCTATGTTTTTCAACAATGTCGAGATGAACGTTGTACAATGTTAAGCAATTTTGAGCTCGAAATATGTGCCTTGACCTAAGGAACAACTCCCTTGAAGAGATATGGCTATTCCAATAGAGGTAGGTAGGTGGTGCTGTCTATGGCAGCCACCAAGAGAGGTAGAGTGAACATGGAGGTGGAAGATGAAGGGTTTATGTCAAGCTCAGCTAACCAAAGGTTGAGAGGGGCTGAAGGAGTGATTTGTAGAGCTGAGCCATGCACGATTGGGCTCTGATACCATGTAAAAATGTCTGGATGTAGAGCATGGCTACGATGGATGGAATACAAAGACAATGCTCATGTTAGCATAGATTAGAGAGACCAACTGTTACTCAAGTGAATTAGGTTCCAAGATGGAATCTTGGACTCATAAACACAATCTTGAGTATGACATTGACTATGACTTAAAGGACAAAGTACAATTGTATTCCATCATTGAATGATAAGAAGGTACATCACTTTATAAGCTCATGATGGTTCCCTTTTTCTCCACTGTGCTTATGGGATTAGTCATCCTGTATTTCAGGCATCCTCTCTTGTAAACTGTTTGAGTATTGCCCTATTGCTCCATAGAAAGAGACTGTCACATGGGTGTGATTGCATATTTCTCAACACCCCTCCTCAATCACAACCGTAAAAGAAGGCACTAAGTGTACAGAGGGTGTCATGAGTAGAACCTTGCTAAGTGTGGGTATGCCACAAAGATGGTAATCATCCCCAGAGGCTATCGCAGAAAAGGCTAAGTGTGGGTACCAAAAAACATGGCCAACATCCAGGGTTGTTACAAGGCCTCACTAAGTGTGTAGGGGTTGTTATGCATAGGCTACATGAGGAGTTTTACAAGGCGTATGTCAGGAGCATTAAAGGTAAGTACATACAATAAAAAGTTCTAGTGAAAAGTAGAGACAAGGACCGATAGGCCCTTAATATGGTTTTCTTCATAACTTATGTCATGATAGGCATAACATATCTTTTGTTTTTTGTCTTCTTCTTTGATGTAGTCCATTTTGCTTTCTTTGATGCTCTTTTCGTCTTCATGGTCTTCTTTTTCTTGATCTTTTTCTTTCTGGTCTGTTTGGTCTTCTTCTTCATTATGGTCTTTATGGTCTTTTTCTTCACTGACTTTGTCTTCTTCTTTATGATCTTTCTAGTCTTCTTCTTTATTGACTTTTCTTGCATTAGTCTTCATGTCCATGACCCCTCAAGAAAAGGTATCATCATCTTTGAAGCAGCAAAAACGTCTTCAGAGTCTTCAAATAAGATCATTGATTGCACTTTAGAACAAGTAAATCTATCCATCCTTGCAAGTGGAACAAACATTTCTTCCATGTAGTGTAGAAAGATGAGCAATATGAGTCATGTTACTCTTCATGAGAAGCATCCATTTAAAATTCTTCATGCTTGTCATTCCATGATAGGAAATCGACTTCAAATGACTGAGAATAACCAACAATGAGTTGATCTTTATATGTGTCAAAAGACAAAAGCAATGGCAGTGTAGTATCAAAAGATACTAGTTTGAAATTTGATGTTTGTTGCTTGAGTTTGACTTCATGATCTTCCAAAAATCTTGACAACTTCCCCTTCTTGCTAATTTGATGGTTGAATACTTTCTGAGAACTTAAGATCAGAGTGGCATTGGATTGGTTTAAGTGGCAAGAGAGAGAAAATGAAGGGAAAAATGAGATTGAAGGTAGGTGGCTGTGGCTGCCAATTACGGTTTTAGGATAGTAGCTTGATATTTTGGTTGTAGCAGCTCACCCAGTGGACCAATTGATTTGAAATTTTGTCAAAGGTAGCCCATATGATAAACTTTAGACCTTGACATTGTGAGGCGTGATGATGGCGCCATTAGTTGAACAATAGCAGACTGGCTATGGATTATTGCAGTACCACCTCTGAGTAATATTCTAATATCTCTGCTAGAGTGGAATTTGGGAGAGAGAACAAGTCCAATCTATAGCAGTGAAATTTGTGCCAGATCTATGTTTTTCAACAATGTCGAGATGAACGTTGTGCAATGTTAAGCAATTTTGAGCTCGAAATATGTGCCTTGACCTAAGGAACAACTCTCGAGAAGAAATCTTGAAGAGATATGGCTATTTCAACAGAGGTAGGTAGGTGGTGCTGTCTATGGCATCCACCAAGAGAGGTAGAGTGAAGATGGAGGTGGAAGATGAAGGGTTTATGTCAAAGCTAAGCTAACCAAAGGTTGAGAGGGGCTGAAGGAGTGATTTGTAGAGCTGAGCCATGCACGATTGGGCTCTGATACCATGTAAAAATGTCTGGATCTAGAGCATGGCTACGGCGGATGGAATACAAAGACAATGCTCATGTTAACATAGATTAGAGAGACCAACTGTTACTCAAGTGAATTAGGTTCCAAGATGGAATCTTGGTCTCATAAACACAATCTTGAGTATGACATTGACTATGAATGAAAGGACAAAGTACAATTGTATTCCACCATTGAATGATAAGAAGGTACATCACTTTATAAGCTCATGATGGTTCCCTTTTTCTCCACTGTGCTTATGGGATTAGTCATCCTATATTTCAGGCATTCTCTCTAGTAAACTGTTTGAGTCTTGCCCTATTGCTGCAGTGAAAGAGGCTACCACATGGGTTTGATTGCATATTTCTCAACACAAAGTAGGTAAGGCTTTCAAAAAGTGATGAAAACCCCCAAAACAAGATGGAAACCAAAAGTGTAGGGGGCCTAACCCTAACCCTTATTTCATTAGCGCCCACATCCTAAAATGTAGGTGATTGAACCCTAACCCTAATTTAAGAAGGGCCCAAATCGAAACCCTAATTTTCACGTATATAAGGCCTGAAAGTGAATGGAAAGAATATGTGTGTAAACTTTGTGCTACCACTCACCATGCTTCTATTCTTAATCTTATTCAAGCATTATACGAGAGAGAGAGAGAGAGAGAGAGAGAGAGAGAGAGAGAGAGAGAGAGAGAGAGAGAGAGAGAGAGAGAGAGAGAGAGAGAGAGAGAGAGAGAGAGAGAGAGAGAGAGAGAGAGAGAGAGAGAGAGAGAGAGAGAGAGAGAGAGAGAGAGAGAGAGAGAGAGAGAGAGAGAGAGAGAGAGAGAGAGAGAGAGAGAGTGTGTGTGTGTGTGTGTGTGTGTATGTGTGTGTGTGTGTGTTTGTGTGTGTATGAGTTGTTGGAGGTAAAGGTGCCTTTGCCACCTAGCCGCCCATGTATTACTACACTGATAGTACCCACCAGTGCACACTGTAGGTGGTGGATACCCGTCACCATCACTTTATTCTTTATGCTTTTAGTGACAGTTTGAATAAAGGAAGGCCCAGTCACACATTGTGATTGTTGAATTTCCCATTTGGTCTCTCTCTCTTTCTTGCTCTTGCTCTCCTGCCATAGCTCTTCCAAGCAAGCTTCGATCCTTCTCACCTTTTAACTAGTATCAGAGCATGGTTACTCGAGCATTGTGACTTGGTTCCTGACTCCTTCAGCTTCCTGTTGATTACCTATAGTCATTGGGTCTCCTTTTCGACAACCATAGCCAACTCTCCCGAGCTCCCATCACTCCCCGACTTCCCGGCCCATTTGGGCACCCTCAGGGCATTCCTTTAGAGGTATTGGAGGTCTCTTTTGTTATTTTAATTCAGTCCATAGGTTTTGTGAAGCAGGGTAGCCATGTTCTCTTTCTTCTTGTGATGCCTACTCTCTACTAGTGACTTTGCCCTTCAACAGGAGCTCTTGGGGCTCCTTGACTACTCGCCTAACCTTGCCTTGACCTTGCCTAGCCCTTCCACAGGCCCCAAATAATTTTAAGCTATCTTGAAGACTTGCAAATTTTTTTTTTTCTTTAGCCCTCCCTTGTCACTCATTGGCAACTTGAAAACACTTCATTTAGCACTTGGGAACACCCTTTTGATGCTCGACATTGGTGGTTCATTGGCATTGATTTGTGGACTGATTCACCTTAGTCGAGGACTATTTTCCATAGTCCACAAGCAGCCACAAACAGTGTTACATCAGCACTTTATGTTTATGCTTGGTTGCCATTGACATTGGTTGCTTGGTTGGTGGTCCTGAATGCGCCCCGAATGCTAGGGGCATGTATGCCTATGATGTGAGACACTTTTGGGGATGAATTTACTCAGTCATTAACTATTTTAACAGTCCACAGGAAGCCAAAAATAGGGCAGCCCCCTGTCATTACATTTAATGCTTATGCTACATGGTCATTTGATGCCCGATTATTCTCGGTTGGTGCTTATACATATGGGAAATTATTCCTATGGCTTTGAGCTTGAATTGAGCCACTATTTACTTATTTTTGGACATTTATTTGCTGTTGGAACATTCAGGACTGAAGCTCTTTTTCTTATGTTTGGATATGCCTATTGCATTCGGGCTATGTCTTGGATGTATACATTGATATAGTGACTCTCGGGGATCAACATAGAGCTTGGATTTGCTCTCAAAACATTGTTGAGCTTGAGCTCGCTTCACATAGCATTGGGATCTTCATCTCTGATGTACTTATGGCATGTACTTTGCTTATGTCTGACCGATCTTGACATGCTTGTCCTATGCCACTACTACATGCCCGTTACGTTGTTTGGAGTTGGATGCTATTGAGCCTTGCTTTAGCTTGACATTTGATTGCCCAGAGCTTGCTTTGGCTATTTCTCTGCTTGCTAGAGTTACAGTTTGGATCTACTTGATGTCTACGGATGCTATGTACGGATGCTACACAACCTATATGCTCATGAGGTCTTATTGATGCTTGATCTTGGATCTTCTAGCACTAGTGCTATTATATGCCCTTGTTGAGCTTCTTTGCTTGATATTTATGGCTTTTATGCCACTGCGAGCATCTTGATACACTTGACATACATTGAGCAGGTGGTTTATGCTACTTGAGCATTCAGATACTTGAGATTGGGATCTTCACTTGGATGTTGCATGGTTGATATGTCGTGGTCCTCAGAGATGTACTTGGGATGATTTGGGCTTTGCACTCCATGAGCATACACCTCTTTGTGTCAGGTCTTGCTAGTGTTGTGTACACTTCGCCCTATTACATAGGGGGTGTGCTGGCTTACTGACGGATTCATTTGACATGCTTGGGTATTTGCTCGATGTCCATATGACTGTCACATGCTGATTTATGCCTGCTTGATGCTGGTTATGCTTTGACAGTCAGTGGTTGACTTGGTGCATTCATTTTGCCTACAATTTGCTCTTATTGTACATGGCTGTAATTTATTACAGCAAGCAGTTATGCATGGACTGACGTGGAATTTTCATGTTGAATCATCCTGATTTTATGTACTTTTGATGGTACTTGGTGGTGGGAAGCATCATTAGCTATCGGTTCATGGTCATTTTGCCTTAGTTTTAGTGGTATTTTGACTGTTTACAACAGATAAAAGCAATCAATTTCGAATTGTTTGCACCATTTTGGACTGCAGTATGACATATTCTTCCACTGACAGTGCTATCTTCAACATCACTAAGCTTGATCATACGAATTATGCCTATTGGAAGAGCCAAGTTTGGTAGGTATTGGTGCAGAAATCACAGATAAAGCCACTAAGGATGCATGGCAAGCAGCCTGAAACTATGATTGATGACAAATGGGATGAGCTTGATGAGTTATGCAAGTCCACCCTCATCTTATCTCTCGCTGAATAGGTGCATTACAATGTGGTTGAGGAAGCACATAGTGCTTGGCAGCTTTTGGATAAAATTAAGAACCTCTATGACAAGAAAAGTCCAGCAAGTCAGACGTATTG
Source organism: Lygodium microphyllum (assembly GCF_053477565.2). NCBI lineage: Eukaryota > Viridiplantae > Streptophyta > Polypodiopsida > Schizaeales > Lygodiaceae > Lygodium > Lygodium microphyllum. Next base: position 129,332,452 of record NC_141143.1, read on the forward strand.
GCTGAAGCAGCTTATGGACTTGCGCATGAAGGAGAATATGACAATGTCTGCTCATTTGAGCCAGTTCCATGCTATTCTCAAGAACTTGACTTTGGAAGGTATTACCTTTAATGATGAGGTTACTCCATTGATTTTGCTTGGGACTCTAAGTGAGACATGGGATGTATTATGCACTGCCTTATGTGCTCATGCTACTATTTTGAACTTGCCTGATGTAGAGAGTGCTCTTCTGCAGGAAGAGATCAACCGTAAGAACTTGGATGCCTCTTGTGTGGTGTCGCATGCTTTGATTGTTAGAAGCTGAGATTGTAATGGAAAGAATGATAGTGGGAATGGACGTGGTAGAGACTCACAGAAGTGTAGGTCTAATCCCCATGGTAAGTTGCGTAGCAAGTCTCATGGGTGAAATGCTAATGTGACATGTCATCATTGTGGCAAGAAGGGTCATATACGCTCACAGTATTATGAGTTGAGCAATGAGAAGTGAAAAGAGAAGGGGAAAGACAAAGTACAGGCAAAGTCCTCTGATCGCAGCATTATGCATGCGAAATCCAGTGTGAAAATCGAGGAGATAAATGTCATGCAGGCTAATGACTTCGATGGGGAGTACATACTTGTAGCTAGTTCTTGTCATGCTATGCCATTGACCAGGTTCACTCTATGTATGCGCAGTGCTGGCTTTTGGATTTTGGTGCTTCATTTCATGTTACACCATGCCGTGAGTGGTTCCATTTCTACTGCACTATCTCTGGTTTAGTTCACTTGGATGATGACAAGTCACTTGCTATTATTAGCATTGTGGATGTATAGCTACAGTTCTCTACTAGCAGTACTTTTTTGTTACAAGATGTACGTCATGTACTTGCACTTACACGCAATCTTATGTTTGCAGAGAGCAGCTTGATGATGCTGGGCTTCATGTTTGATTTGTAGATTCTTCCTAGAAGATCACACGTGGCAGACTTGTGCTTGCCAGAGGTGCCAAGACTGGTAGCCTCTATACTCTTGTAGTTGATGGGCCCTCTGTTAACCATGTTTTATTAGTGGGTTTCATCCCTCATGTATCTCTTTGGCATGCTCGCTTGGGCCATATGTCTTTGAAGGGAATGAAAATGCTTTTTGGTTTGTCGCCCCTTGACTATTCATGTTTTGATTCATGTGAGCATTGTCTTTATGGCAGACAGACTAGGAATACACATAAGAAGTTGGTAGGACACGTATGAGTGAGCCCCTGGCATTGGCACATTCGGATGTCTGTGGGCCCATGCCTTGTCAGTCTATAGGTGGTGCAAAGTATTTTGTGACGTTCATTAACGATTTTTCGCGTAAAATCTGGGCTTACTCCATTAAGCTTAAGTTAGATGTCTTGGCTATATTTTAGAGATGGCTTGCATTAGTTGGGAACCAGACTATGAAATGCCTTAGGACTAACAATGGGTGAGAATATGTGTCATGTGCCTTTGAGCAGCTCTATGATGAGAGGGGTATTAATTGTCAGTTGACCACCCCTTATACCCCACCCCAGAATGGTTTGGCTGAGTGGATGAATAGAACTATCTAGGAGTGTGTATGCAGTATGCTTAGCCATGCAGGCCTATCACAAAGTTTTTGGGCTGAGACAGTTAGTACAACTGTGCATGTCATCAATAGATCACCTTCCAGTGGTTTGGATTTCCAGGTTGCAGAGGAGGTATAGACTGGGAAACCTCTGTCTTATGCGCATCTATGTGTCTTTGGACATTCTGCCATGTGCCCAAGGACAAGCGGACTAAGTTGGATCCTAAGAGTGTCAAATGCATTTTCCTTGGCTATGGAGATGTATGCGAGATGGATTACCACCTCTAGGATTCGTAGGTGCAGAAAGTCAGCCATGATGTAGTCTTCCATGAAGAAAAGATACATAAGTAGCCTGAGAAGGTGGTAGAGATACGCATGGTTATATTCCAGGAGGAGCCACGTGCTCCTGCACAACCAGTTGGACAGCCTACAATAGCAGTTGGTACACATGACCAGGGTGTTGAATAGGATGTTGGCCATGCAGCAGAGCCTGCAGTGAGACAGTCTACTAGAGCTAGATGCCCATCTGATCAATTTGAGCCGTTGATGCATTATGTCTTGGTTATAGATGCAGGAGAGTCTCTCACCTATGATGAGGCTATGCGCATGGGTGATAGTCACTCCTAGGAGAAGACTATGCAGTCTGAGCTGGACTCCCTGCATAAGAATATGACTTGGGATTTGGTTGCATTACCTAATGGCAAGAAGGCTTTGCCATGCAAATGGGTGTACAAGCTGAGAAGTACCCCTAGGAACCCCAAGCCGGCTTATAAGGCGAGACTTGTTGCTAAGGGTTTTAAATAGGAGCATGAAGTTGACTTTGATGAAGTCTTTTCTCTTGTGGTCAAGATGACCACCCTATGCTTGGTTTTGGCCTTAGTCATGCAGCTTGACTTGGACATGTATTAGATGAATGTCAAGATTGCATTCTTGCATGGGGATTTACATGATGAGATTTACATGAAGCAGCCTAAGGGATTTGTAGAACTTGGCAGGGAGCACCTAGTGTGCAAGTTGAAAAAAAGTCTTTATGGCTTAAAGCATGCACCTAGGGAGTGGTATCATAAGTTTGATGCCTTTTTGTAATCACAAGGCTACAGCAAGAGTGCTATGGATCCGTGTCTTTACACGAAGAAAGCTCGTGATGACCCATTGCTTATTTTGGTACTTTATGTGGATGATATGCTAATAGCAGGGAAAGCTCATGATGAGCTAGATGCTCTTAAATCTCATCTGAAGAAGAGATTTGAGATGAAGGATTTGGGACAGTGTCCATAGATAGATGAGCAGAGGGCTGAGACGGCCAATATTCCTTATGCATCAGCTATGGGTAGTTTGATGTATGCCATGATAACCACTTGTCCAGATATTGCCTTTACAGTTGTTGTTGTAGCACGCTATATAGCTACACCTAGCAAGAAACATTGGGATGCCATGAAGGGTATCATGAGATACCTGAAAGGCACATTAGATATGTGTATTTGCTATGGCAGCTAGGATATAGGAGTTGTGGGGTACACAGACTCCGATTATGCAAGACATGCAGATAGTAGGAAGTCCACTTTTGGCTATGTATTCACCTATGATGGAGGTGCCGTCTCTTGGATGTCTAGGGTTCAGAAGTGTACGGTTCTCTTTACCACCGAGGTCGAGTATGTTACAGCCACTGAGACTTGCAAGGAGGCCATATGGTTGGGCCATTTGGTTCATGATCTTGGGATTGATTCTATACCTACACTGCATTTGGATTCTATGAGTGCTATTCAGCTAGCCAAGAATCCGATCTTCCATGCGAAGACAAAACACATTGAGGTGAGGTATCACTTCATACGTGGGGTCATGGAGGACAAGTCTGCTGACCTTGTCAAGATTTCCACTGATGAAAATCCTGCAGATCTGCTCACAAAAAGCCTCACTATTGAGTGCTTTGCCTTCCTTAGGAGATTGATGGGCGTTGGATGAGATGATGTTTTTCCTCATCCTATTGTACATGTGTACATTGTACAGTCTTTTCTTTTTCTTTTCACTCCTCACTCAGGAAGATTTGCCTTCAAGTGGGAGGTTGTTGGGGATAAAGGCGCCTCTGCCTAGCCACCCGTGTATTATTACATTGACAATACCTGCCACTGCACACTGCAGGTGGTGGGCACCCATCACCGTCACTTTATTCTTAATTCTTTTAGTGACAATTTGAATAAAGGAAGCCCCGATCACACATTGTGACTGTTGGAGTTTCCATTTGGTCTCTCTCTCTTTCTTGCTCTTGCTCTCCCACCATAGGTCATCCAAGCAAGCTTCGATCCTTCTCACCTTTCATGAGTGAGGGACTTGGGATAGTGATGCTCATCTTTATCTCTTACTTTTCTTCTAGACTTCATCTCATCTTGCTAAAAAGTTAATTTTGAGGGTTTGTTGTTGGCCTAAACACACAATAGTCAGGATATTGGACCTAACTTCTATTATTTTAGAAGCTTCAACCTCCTTGGCAAACTTTCTCTTGCATAATCTTCTAATTCTCCACTATAAATCAACCATATATCATTTCTTCCTACCCAAGAAAGCAAAGAAACACAAGACTAACTTCAAGATATAGTGAACTCACTAACTTATCTTTCCACATTGTAGTTGAAAGCTCGAAGGTTTGAAGATGGTTCCATGATCCAAGTTATTTGCTCCAAAAGCAATGCCTCAACTCCTTTGTAGCCACATTGAGCATGTCCATTGTTGAGAGAAGCAAAAGGAGAAGAATAGGAAGCTTCACCTATTCCATATTAAGAAGATGCAGGGAAGGAAGTCTTGCTTGGGAGAAATTTCAAGCATGCAACCAAATGCAAAGTGAACTAGGGACCACAAAAAATGCACTTGAGCCTACTAGGCGTCAAGATATTCACAAATTTTAGTAAAGAAAACCTTGCTTGTTCTCTAGGGATTATGTGTGAAATTGATGGACCTAGTTGTCTAAACCAACATCACAACCATATCCACTGACCACAGATCAAGTTTCATCCAAATCAAGGAAAAGGGCTTGTGAACACAACCACACATCATAATATGCTAGATACTCACTAGTTATAGGGAGAGACACCTACCAAAATATCTATTGCATTATCCTAGCTTGTGAGCTACTAGCAACATCCTCAATCAACCTCTTCTTAAGACAAAGAAGAGAAGAGGCAAAATATATGACAAGAGTAATGCCCCATCACCATCCATTGAAACACACAGATGTCCTGTATGGAGGAAAGCTTGAAGTAATGGGGTAGTACCACACCCCAACTCAAGGGCAATCCCCCCATGATGACAAAGAAGCTCTAGATAGCGTGCCACAAAATCTTGGATCCTCTACATGACCCCCCTCAAATGACCTACATTGCTATCTCGTGCTCTGCTCCTAGGAGGTGAGTGGTGGCAAACAACCGAGTCCAAGGGTTCAAGTCAAAGCACCTCAAATAGAGGATGACTGGAATTCAAACACATAGGAGGTTCATATCCTCATCTTTGAACAAAAAAGAGCATAGAGGTAGAACACTACACCACAACAAGCAAATCATTAACCCATTGCCACATACTAGAAAGATGTTGTCAAAATCATATGCTTTGAATGTTTCTCTCACCTATACCACCCTAGCACTTGCTAGCTCCACATAACTATAAGGTGAATGATGCAACACTAGGACATGATGCCATACCTCCATTCTAGACACATGTGCATATCTCTCTATCCATCCCACATAAGGCCCTACAAAACAAGGTTGTTATAAATAAACACATGGTTACATGTAGCAACTTGTGAGAAGCATTTGAGAAACACATCACATGTACTGGAGGAAATTACCAATAACAATCCACAATCTAATAATGAGGATGTAGCCACCATAGATACACCAAAATGAACGTGGTCCTCTGAAAGAATATCCCAACGGGTGTGATGGGGATCCATGAAGTATGCCACCAAATGGAAGGTCCCAAAAAACCATATATGTAGCCCCCAACTAACAAATTTTCCCTTGCAGCTATACTCTCTATCCTTAGGAGAATTAGTCCTCAAGTGCTCATGGACTTATGTCTATACATGATTCTTCATCCCTCATGCAAAGTCCCTCCTAATGGTGACATAATCACCCACAATGGCAAAGCAATAGTGACCACTAGTAGATGGCACAAAATCATAATCATGTTTTGAAATAAAACAAAAGTAGATATCTTTCTTCCTCAGTATCTATTCAATCATCATCATATCACAATTGAGCTTGGAACCCTCTTTCTCTCTACAAAAGCTCCCCTTTGCTCAGGTTGATCCACCATGGGTAGTTCTCAAGTTTCCATTTCGAGAGAGAGGGCATGCCAGGAGTGTACATTGTTGTTGCCTCATTGGCAAGTGACACCCATGCCTTGTATGCCACTGGAAGGGAATGCAAGTGGCCACCTTCCCTTAAGAACATTAAAAAATTGCCCTAGAAAAGGAGATCTCAATAATTGTTCCAACAAAATCCCAAACCAAAAAGTTATAAAGAGCACAAACTCTCACTCATAGACTACTCTTTGGATAGCCATCTAAATCACATCAAAACTTTTCAAATTTTTGACCTCATTACTTCTTTCTTGTGCCTTTAGACATGCAATGATAGGAGAAATATGTTTTCTCTTCTCATTGTGAATGCCATCATAATACATCCTCAAAGAATACTCACATCCATGACTGCATTGCTAGGCTACAAAGTCCCAAAGGATCTCAACAACCCTAAGAAGCACCCTCTCCATGATAGCTTCCCGCTGCAACCAATTATTAGCACAAAGAGAACATTCATTTCAATTGATCATTATATAAGACACTCATAAAAACTAACAATTCTTGTCTTCTTTAAAATATCCTCACCCTCAAACATATTGATTCCATCTTTATTTTTAGCACAAAGAGAACATTCATTTCAATTGATCATTATAGAAGACACTCATAACAACTAACAATTCTTGTGTTTGTTAAAATATCTTCACCCTCGAACATATTGATTCCATCTTCATTTTTTATGTTATCCTCACTCACCACCATAGGGTACACAACATAAGGCACAATTTGCAATTGGGACTCTAGGTCATCAATAATAGGGTCCAAGTCAACATGCTCTTTCTCATGCTCCACCTGGTCCCCCATCACATTTATCTCATCCCCATCCTCCACTACTCTATCATCAAAAGTGCTCCTCACCCTCTTCTCCTGTTTCTAACCCCTCCCCTCTTTTGCGGAGACACATTGGAAGTGCAAAAACCAGAGCACAAACATGCAAAGTTAACTTTGCTAGATAATCTTAGCAATTGTATTCAAAATTGGATGATAAGAGTCAGTAGCACCTTCTATGTGGAGGCATTGCAACCAATGAAAGCCTCGCAACCTCACATCAAGAAAAAAAGATCATTGTTAGCTTTTGCCAATTGCAAGAGGTCAAAGATTAACGGCATCTATAAAGGGCATCCAATGAGTAACACTTTGCCATCTATTAACTAAGAAAATTGTCTAAAAAACTAGTAGGCAACTTTTTCACTTGTATTATCTCCCAATTTTAATATGCACCAAATTGAAATGGCTCTTATTTAGATTCCAAATTCAACTTCCTACATATTGAGATAAGATAACTTATTGAGAAAACATACTATGACCATACAAAACAATATGAAATCAACTAATTATCACCATTCTTAGCACCATATTGTCAAACATCTCTCGGCCTATTGATAAAGTAATATCGTTAAATGAGGAATTGTCAAGTGTTAAATTTGTTTTAGCATCTAAATTTACTGATGTTAAATAGCTTCTTTACATAATTACTTTTTTGGTGCAACATCAAGACAAATGTATAGCTCCAAGGTTGTCTACACCTTTTGGCTCCACTTACTCGAAAGACAAATTTATAACTCCAAGGCTATCTATACCTTTTGTCTTGATTCTTCTCAAATTTGCACATGGATGACTATTTGAGGCATTTACATAAGTTGCATGAAAAACATTAAAAAATGAAGGGCCTAAAATAGCATGGCATGGAGTGGCTTAGGACCCGGTTTAAACAACCAATCCTCTTAAATAGCTAATCCTCATGCACATCCTCCTCACATTGATGGCTACATGTAATTGCATTTTTGCATATTATTTTCTAGCTTTTGGGACTCTTTGATGATGCCTTTGTCACCTTCATATGGTTTAGGGACACCCAATACTTTGTCATCACATTCAAAAAAGGAAGGGGCTAAAAGAGCTCACTTTGACACGGAGTAGTTTAGGGCCTAGTCTACTCTTTTCTGTCAAGGGGGACATACTCTGAGATGTACTTGCCCATCTAGGATAATTGAGTTGGGCATAGATATTTTCCAAAGGCATGCTCAGAGTTATTGTCCAGCAAAACCTACAACATGGTCAGCTTCAAATTCCATGTGACTTCGCCAAAGCAGTTGAAGTGCATTGGAATGGAACTATGTTTCATTTTCTTGTTCTCTCATTGTTGGAAATAAAGAAACATTTAAGGAGGGTCAACAATCTATTAAAGGAGAAAGAAACATAAAATTGAGCCACTTTCATCACCAATTGCTTCTTTTTACCACACAAGAAGAGGAGAACCTTGAATAGTATTGGATGTACACTCTCATTTTTGGCTAATAGATTGAGCAAAGTCTATTGAATAAACTCATGTGCGCAAACTTTTCTTGCACACTCAAAATGGTTAGAGCCTTGTATCTACATATTAATGTATGTATTTAAGGATCCTATATGCATACAAAAACTTTTAAATAATAGTTCATGTATCTTGAGTTCCTAAGAATAAAAAACCCTTGCTTTTTGTTGGATCATAGAAGCAATTGTCAAATGAAGCACAATAAATGGAAATGACCAGAGTTTCAATAAATGTTAGGAAAGTCGTAGAAAGAAATCAGAGGGCCCCAACCTCATATGGTAGAAATTCACTAAAAAATTGGGCTTGATCCTAGCCCAGAATGAATGCTAGTTATATGCTTAACTCATGTCTACATGAATAAATTCTTTTGACATTGCATTTTATCACATTAGAATGAACATATCTATAAGATTCTATGGATGCAAGAAATGTGTATTCTCAAAATGCTTCCTTGCAAGATGGATTTATGTTTATGAAGGTAGCCTATGGAAAAACTTGTGTTAATTATGACTACTTGAAGTGATCAAAATGGTGTTTCAATGCAACTTCAAATAGTGCCTTACTCTACATACCAAAAATACCATCACCACACACAGGACAACTCCCCTTGCTTTGGAACAATTTTGCTAGCCTTAGAACAACCTGTAACAACTTTCTAGGGTGAGGAAATAACATCATCAATAATAGATGCTTCACGATCACCCATGGCATCCAATGAATGTGCCTTGGCAACCATAATCTATCTAAATATAGGCCACATGATAAGATCGATTAAGAACACATAGTTAAAGATGCTAATTACATTTGAAATGGTACTTAATTCCTTTCATTATGATGATGGTCATTAGGACACCACTGAAACCCACTCTAAACTACTCTGCGCCATCGCGGAATAGTTTAGCCCAACTGTAGACGTGAAAATAAGCATGCAAGCTTGTAAGCTCTAGCTTGATTGAAACCACAACACCCACTCATCACAATCTTGAGCTACCTACTCTTCATAATGACAGATATGACTATGGATATTATTCCTCAAAATCTTGAAAGTGCTACTTTTTTGTCATGCATCACCATCATTAGAAAAGTTGCTTGCTCACTTTCCTAATCTTTTCTAAGTTTATAGAAAATGATTTTTAAAATCTTGTCTAAGCTTTTCAATAGTCGGTCTTAGCTCTCGTCATCAATTCTAGAAGGGAAGCTTTTTTAGTGGAAACAATGCTGCTTCTAAAAGCAGACCATGAAAGCATCATTTGTTACCATTTGCTTTTTCACCTTTACAATTTTAAGCATTACCACATGCTTTTCTTGCATTACAATTTTACAGCATTACCAGTAATCAATATTCCTACTATACACATTATTTTTCTCAAAATCACTATTGACCTAGGAAAATGCTGCTAGTATGGAAAAGCACTACTAATATTAGCGTGGGAGATTGCCATCATGGTTCATGCAAGCAAAGTTCAACACAAATGCCTTTCATTTTGAGCATAATGAGCACAACCATAAGGGTTTGTAACACCATTTTCCATGGCAAATTCATTAGACATTGACATGCTTTAGGCTATATCATTTATCAAATGCATGTCTTTCACTCTCCCTTGAAGCCTCTTTGCACTCTCTCTTCTTCTCTTTTGGCTTGAGAATCTCTTGTTTTATATGTCTCTCTCAAACAAGTAAATCTCTCTCTCCCCCCTCTCTTTTCAAAGGATCACCATTATAATTCTAATGGTGATAGGAGGCTTTTTTAAGGATCCATTGACGTTCTGATAGGGTAGAGGGGCCATTTCCAAAGAAGTTAAAAACATCAAACACATTGTGGCCAGTAATTTGACTAGAATTTTAGTGATTTTTTGAAAGGTACCATATCACTAGTCCACCCAAATATTGAAATATATATACCAACCCAAAGAGGCTATAGTCAAGAAGGCTAACAATCAATTATAATTTATTTTGTATTAACTAGAATGAGGTAATTGTAGTGTATGACTATCATTACTCCCCCTGATTGTACTAAGGATGTGGATCTCTATGTGAATCAAGGTCATTATTTTTCATGATTGAAAGGCTCACCTATAACTGGGTGCAAACCAATCTCATTTTGCATCCCATTGTTTCTTGGCCTTCCATATCATCTTGTGACCTTATATCACCCTCTCCATCACTTTGCAACCTTAAGGTTGCCATATATCTCATTGTTTGATCTTGCATTGGTTTGAAAACAAGTCTAAGAGTGTAACTATATATGGCTCATCAATCGGTACTAAGCTTGTCATCCACTCCATTTATAGATTCATTGCAGTTGGAATACATGAAATCATTGAGCACTTTGAGGTTTCAAGCATGCCATTTTCTTTCCTTCCTATCACACCAAAAACTAAGTGTATCAAGTTGGAACTAGTGACTCTAGAGGATGGTGAGAAGATTTTTGGAGCCTAATTTAATGTGGAAAAAGTGGTCAATAGGTGTAAAATACCAATTTTTCATGGAAAATTGAACGGTGGCGAATGGTTGAGTTTGAGCTAGAGTTTTCCTAAGTAGAGTTCGATGCTAGGAACCCAATGCAAAGATCGGACCCCACATTTAATCCTCGTAAGGTTTGTGTTCTAAAGCAACTATGTGATCTGGGAGTTAGAAAAGGCGCGATGAAGGCTAGGTTGATAGATTTCAACAATTCCAGGTCCATGTGCACCCTCAACAGAGGTAGAACCACTTGTTGGGTAGTGTGAACAAGAAAAGTGTAAACTAGTTATTTCAATAAGGTTTATAAACTTAACAATTAGGAAAAATATGATGATTGGGAGTAGGGGGTATAGTTTTTTTTTGCGCCCCATCGATTTGATGGGGTATTTTAGAGTAGAGAGAATCAGCAAGACCAATGTGGGAGGCATGAGATCAATGAATTTTCGCTTCGAATTGCCTATCTCTGCACGGCATATGATGCATTGAATTTCTAGCATTTCTCTCTCCTCTTTCCTCTTGATGTGTATTCCTACGGGTGGGTTGATTGGAGAGATTTTGATCATGGGATGATGCTAGAGCATGAAGGATGATAGATCGAGGGTTGGAGAAGAGTCAGTGGTTGTTCGAAAGCATCAATGGGCCTCCAATCACGAGATGTGTATGATATAAAGCACAATTCTATGGGTAAGTCATCGTAAATTTAATTGTTTTATGATAAATTCCATTGCAGAAGCTTCTCAGAAGCTTCTTGAGAAGCTTCTAAGGGGAGGGTCTAAGCCCCCCTTCCTGTGAGTTCTTTTAAGCCTTCCTCTTGAAGGTTTCTTTTTCCCTTTTTCCCCCCCGGGATTTAATCCCCTCACAGACGATTCTTACGGCTTTAACCTCCCCTATGTTAAAAGTCATTAAGCCTTTTTAAAGCCTTAAGCCCCTTTCCCCCTTAAGCCCCCTTCCCATGGATGGAACCCCCCCAAAAAGAACTTAGGCTTGAAAAGTCTTATCCACCTTAACTCCCCCCCCCACAAAAAGAACTAAGGCTTGAAAAGAACGAAGGAATTTAGTTTAATTGAACATACAAAATAAATAAAGTATAAACATAGTTTTCCTTCAAATAGCATTATGCATTGAAACAAATCATGAGCAAGATTATTTATCCACTAAAGTAGCATACTTCGGTTAAGTCTAGAAGGTATAAAACTGCATCTTGCACTCTTTTTACAACGAATCATCATGGAAGGTGCAATTCATGAAAGGTTTCTTACGATGCTTAAACTCTAGGAAGTTATCATTGCTAACTGCATAACTTAGCAAGGGAAAGATTGCTTATTTGGCATGAGTTTTTGTTCGCAAGAAAAAAAGAAGATTAATTAATTTTACCTGACCTCAAATCGATAAAGTTTAGGATTGAAAAATCAATTGACACATAGATAACAAATTGTGCGGAAGTGATCTCGATATTACCTTCTAAAAGTTAACCGAATTAATATAAACCTAGAAATACCAATGTTGTGGAATATTCATTGGGAATGATTTAAAATCCAAGAAACGTTTATACCTTAAATACTTGCCCACCTTCCCTGATTGTAGGGTCAGTAAATCGTAAACGTAAAAGAACTAGGGTTTGTCCCTGAGTTTCTTAAAGAAAATAATAAAAGCTAAGAAACCCTAGGACTGACAAACGTCAGTTTAAAGAAACTGAAACGGATTGTTTTGTAACTCCATTATTGCATAGTACGATGCAGGACTTGTGCGGCAAGTACGAAGACATATGGTCTTGTGATTGATTCACAAGGAGAAAGGATAAATTCCCGCAACAAGGATGGGGGATCCTTACGCAAGTTATCTTGCATGAGGATGTATTCTTTGATATCCTTCTAAGTAAGGAAGGTTAAAAACCGGAAACTAAAGTATCCAATGAACTTTAGGGTTGACCAAGTTGGGTTAATAGGGTACGCCCTAACCCAGAATATAAAGGATCTTGCCAAGTTGCAAGGCACCCCAGATCGAGTGCTAGATGTATTCAAAAGGAAAGATTCCTTTCTTAGCAGTTTGCCAAACAACAAGATCGATCAATGTTTGTGCTTGCTAGAGATTTTTTTAGAGCATTGTTTGACTTGTTTGACCAATGAATTACAAAGTAAATAAGTATATATACTTCAGGTTGAAGGCCTGAAGGGAGTGGCAGCTTCAGTTACCCCCGACTGCCTGCCTGACCCTAACAAGGGGGTTGTTGACCACGCCGGGAACGTGGACCGAACCCGCCACGAGAGGTCTCTCTGTTGAGCGCTACTTGGAGCAGGAGGACGCTTGGGTGCTAGGGGGGACTCTGGCCGTAAATCCCTCGCCTTCCGGGTCCTGCACAAGATGCTAACGTGACTCGGGATTGGATTTCGAGGCCCTATACTAGTCTACGGGCGAAAACTTGGAATAGTGATCCCTGTGGATTGCTGGATAGCCTTCGGGCAGATTATGGACAAGCCTACGGGCGGAACTCTTTGTATTTCAAAGATAAATATGATGATATGTTAATAAAGAACTTGTCTGATATTGTTTTTCTATGTCACATGATAAGATTACATGAAGGAACCAGTGCCTAACAGATTAATTAAAGAAGCTGGTTGTTACATGTCCAACTAATGTATTAGATAATTACATAACTAAAACAGATCGAGGAAAGTGCGGAGGATGGGCCATGGGTCCGTCCTACGGTTGGGTGGTCCCGGTTGGCCGGGAACTTTTCTCAAATCTCGAGGAACAGCGTGATGATTGTCAAAGGACACGAACAACGAAAGCGCTGACCTAGAGTTATGTCTTAAACCGATTTACGCTGTTTTAGGGGAATGGAATGGGACTATGCCTTATGGCAGAGAGGTTGAGCTTTGCATCCCTCTCGTTTTCCATTCTCCTTGAACCAAGTGCAGCGTGAATCCACTTCGTACCTGGCGTTTCTGCGTAAAGTAGTTCGCTTGGGTTCGACGCTAGTTGATGTTAGGAAATGACCATTCAGGAAAAACCCAAATTCCGATCGATCCTAAGTGGGAATGGCCAGAATACTTCCGCTACGTGGCAGACGCGGAAAGCCCTACATCGCAAATCCCGTAACATTCCATGGGAGTGCCGGGCGGAGCTTTCTAGACATCCTTTCCAGTGGACTGCTAAGACGTGTCCTGGATGATACTAGTGGACATGTTACAGTTGGTATCAGAGCCGACCATGAACGGAATTGTTTTTATGAAATCTCAATGAAATGAAGTAAAGAAATTGTTGCTGTCCAAACATTTCTTTACCTTCGATGCTGTCTTGCAGAATTACGAAGCGTGGAACAAGTTTTTGGTATTTCGAGTCATGTTTATGACTGCAATGCATTCTCCACTTTATAGACAAAGAACTGGGATGATGAACATCCTGGAGCAAATCTATAATCCATCACCTTTGTACATGGAACGAAGATGGACGGGTGCTTCAAGAATCTACTATATAGCCACCCACCGGTTTGCTTATCTACAGACCAACCTAAAAAGGATCAAGTGGTTGGAAGACTTGAAAGTTGTGAAGCTATTCGTTTTTGTGGAAGCTCACGTAAATTCGGCTTTACATATTCGAGGTCAGAGGGTTGAGATGAACTCATATGTTTATGAGGAAGTAACTCGTATAATCCCCACCGACAGGATTAAAGTGTTGGGCCGCCATGAGAAGTATGGATTCCAACGGAAAGGATATCCTGAACTTTCCAATGACTTATCGATTCCTGAAGATCCATGACCCAAAACCCTAGTATTACACAGTTCCTGTAGATAAATGCAATACAACGTTGTTCTCCCCAAACTAAATGTAAAAAAATAGGCTTATCATCGCATAAAACGTTGTATTCGAAAGGGCTATGCCCATATAAATACAAATAAAAACTTCTTTTATCAATATCTGGTTGTGCATAAGAGTTGATAAAAATTTAAGTAGCTACATTGTTTACGAGATAGCTGAATTAAAGATATAATATAAGCTAACATTGAATATCGTATAATAACGTTAAGAAAACCTTTATTCAAGCACAACCCTAGGTACAGGTTCCTAATTCGCCTCCTACATCAAGTACTGCTGTGATCCAGGAGAAGAAGTTCCTTCTCAAGCAGATTAAGCCTCTCGAGTTTGACGGGAGAGGAAGATTTGTTCAGGCGGATGCTGAAATTTGGATTGAATCCTTGGAGGATTACTTCGAAGTAGCCGGTACTGCACCCACCAATCAGGCTATGCTCGCCAAGTTAAAACTCATCGGCGAAGCCAGACTTTGGTGGAAGCAATGGTGTAGGGATCAAGGGATTGCAGAGGGATCCGTTACCTGGGAGAAGCTGAAGAAAGCCGTGCAGGGAAGATACTTACCACCTGCATATCGCACGCAGAAAATGAACGAGTTCTACGAGCTAAAACAGCTAGGACTCACTCTTGACGCATACTACTCTAAATTAGTCTCACTTTTAAAGTATGCGCCACAAATGGACATGACATAGCAGGTGTCCAAATTTTGTGCGGGCTTAAATCCACCAGTAAATACCCGTCTCGAATCTATGCGCCCATCAGATCTTCAGGATGCACTCATTCGAGCGGTGCCTATAATTTAGGAGGTACAAGCTAGACCAAGGGGTAACAAAACTTGGTCCTATAACGACCCGAACAGAGGAGCATTCAGACCTCAAATGAAGAGAGTTCAAGGTCATAATCAGGGACAAAGAAAGAAAGCAAGGACGAATAACGTCAACAACTTTGTTCCTACTCAAAGTAATAGCTGAAACCTCCGTTGTTTCCACTGCAACGAACCTGGTCACTTCAAGAGGCAATGTCCCAAGCTTGGTGGAGGACATCGCCAAGCACCTTTCCAAGGAACAGGCCGTGGTCAAGGAGCCGCTATCGGAGGAAGAGGAAGAACCGCCTGCATTGCCAATAGGCAAAGAGCTGAAGAAGGGGAAGAAGAAGATCCGACCATGGAAGCAGAATTCGAAAGAGCGATAGTCCATGCCGCTTTACACAAAAGAGGGCCGAATCGCCAGTTCTCGGTGATTCAAACACCGTCGGACTATCAAGGTAAAGGTTTCAAGACCTTGATTGATTGTGGTAGTACACATTCCTTTATCTCACCAGCGTGTGCAAAAAGATTAGGAATAGCCATAGTAGAAGCACCTACCCTGCTTGCGGAATTGGCAAATGGTCGTGAGGTTACTTGTACCAGGAAAACTGCTAAGGTGGAATTCTTTCTAGGAGGAAAGAAGACTTCGGTCAAATTCAGAGTCATGAATCTAGGTATCCATGAGTGTCTACTCGAAATGGATTGGCTTAAACTTAACGATGCCCACATTCACTATGGAAAGGGTCAAGTTTCCTTTCGGAACTCTGAAAGGGAATTAGTCACAACTCAAGGCGAGGTTGGAGTGCCGAGAATCCAATTGGCCAAAGTATCTCGGATCATAAAAGGAGTCAGAAAAGGATTACCTATTTACTTGATCAAACTCAACAAATTAGATCAAAAGCAAGAGTATCATGAAGGACCTTCTTGGCTAAAGGAATACGCGGACGTATTCCCTGAAGAGTTGACTGAACTCCCGCCTCAAAGAGAAGTGGATCCTGAGATTAGGTTAGTACCTGGAGCTGCTCCAATTGCCAAGAGACCTTATAGAATGTCCATACCAGAAGCAATTGAGCTGAAGGAACAACTCAAGCAACTGTTAGATCAGGGCTACATCCGGCCTAGCAATTCACCGTGGGGAGCTCCAGTACTATTCCAGAAAAAGAAAGATGGGACACTTTGACTACGTATTGATTACCGAGGGTTGAATCAATCTTCAGGGTGCAAAGTTCTTCTCCAAGATTGATCTCAGGTCAGGTTACTATCAGATAAGGATCAAGGAAGAAGATATCCCAAAGACGGCCTTCAATACAAGATATGGGCACTTTGAGTTCCTAGTTATGTCATTCGGGCTTACGAATGCACCTGCCACCTTCAATAGGTCAATGCAGGATATCTTTAGGCCATATCTTGATGATTTCATGCTTGTCTTCTTCGATGACACTTTAGTCTATTCTAAACAGGAAGAAGATCATGAATCCCAACTTCAGATTGTCCTTGAGACAATGAGATTGCATAAGCTATATGCTAAGATGAAGAAGTGTGCATTCTTCAAGCGTCAGATTGAATATCTGGGATTCATAGTATCATCAGAAGGAATATCAGTGGACCCAGCCAAGGTCAAAGATGTGCTTGATTGGCCAACACCAGTATCCGTCAAAGAGATACGTAGCTTTCTTGGATTGACAGGATGGTATAGGGTCTTCATAAAAAACTATGCTCTGATTGCAGCACCTCTGACGGATTTACTGAAGAAGCAGACTTCCATTGCATGGTCAACTCCCGAACAAAATAGCTTCGACAGATTGAAGAAAAGTTTGGTATCAGCACCTATTCTAAAACTTCCAGACCTCAATAAGGAGTTCGAGGTAGTAACTGATGCTAGCATTCTTGCCTTGGGATGTGTACTTATGCAGGAAGGTCATCCAGTAGCATACTCTTCAAGGAAATTGAAGAGTCATGAAAAGAATTATGCTACGCATGATCTGGAATAACTAGGTGTCATCCATGCTCTAAAGCTTTGGAGACACTGCTTGTTGGGTAACAAGTTTATTCTAGTAACCGACCATAAGAGTCTCAAATGGATCTTTACCCAGAACGAGCTCAACATGAGGCAACGTCGGTGGATTGAAGTGTTGGAGGAATATGACTTTGAAATCAAGTACCGACCAGGGAAAGAGAATGTAGTTGCCGATGCACTTAGTCGCAAGGCATTCCTAAATTCCCTAATCTTGCAGAATCCATCAATGGCCAGATCTCTAGCTACAAAAGTATCTATGCCAAACAGCCCTATACTTGAGTTAGCTAGAGAGGAAGCATGCCATGATTTGGCCTACCAATCAATGTTAAAGGAGATCTCTATCAAGGATCAGAATCAAAATTTGCAAGCTAAGTATCAGTAATTTTCCATTGATAATGGACTTGTCTACTACAGAACAAGGCTGTGTATACCAGCAAGCCAGTCACGTAAGCAGAAGATAATGTGGGAAGCTCATGATTCCCATTTCGCAGGACATCCTGGCTATGCTAAGACTCTTAATGTAGTTAGGAAGAGCTACCATTGGGAGAGGCTCAAAGGTGACGTTCTCAAATATGTCATTGAGTGTTTGTCTTGCCAACGTATCAAAGCCGAACATGTCATGATGCCAGGGAAACTCCAACCGCTTGACATCCCCCAAATGAAATGGGAATTCATCAATATGGATTTTGTTGTAGGCTTACCCCAAGTCCAAGGAGGATACAACTCCATCATGGTTGTGGTTGACATGCTTACCAAGGTTGCAAACCTTATTCCAGTAAAGACAAACTATAAAGCTTCAGACATTGCAAGATTGTTTATCAAGGAGATATTCAAGCTACATGGTTTACCCAGAAGAATCATTAGTGACCGTGATTCTCTCTTCACATCACACTTTTGGAAAGCTATCTTTGAAGCAATTGGGACTCAACTCTGTTTTAGTACCACTTACCATCCCCAAACGGATGGCCAAACAGAGCGAGTAAATCAAGTCATTGAGGATATGCTTAGGGCATACTACTGTCGAGAGCCGAAGAGGTGGATTCAATACTTGCCTTTGGTAGAATTTGCATACAATGCTTCTTATCAGTAGAGCATTCAGATGACCCCTTTCCAAGCATTGTATGGTCATGACTGTCGAAGTCCCCTAAACTTTTCTGATCCAACCCTAAGGGTTGAGGCGTCAAGGCAGATGTTGGAAGAGATGAATGACCAAATAAAGCCAATAAGACAGGACATCCAAGCTGCCAAGGATAGACAGAAGGCATATGCGGATTTGAAGCGTCAAGATAGAATCTTTGAAGAAGGAGACATGGTCTTCATTCGCGTACACCCTAAAAAGAGTTCTCTATCCTTAGGAGATTGCAAGAAACTAAGTCCAAGGTATTGTGGACCATACAAAATCCTCAAGTGCCTAGGACCTAATGCTTATAAATTGCAACTTCCTGAGAACCTAAAGGTTCACAATGTATTCCATATCAGCCTATTGAAAAAGTATGTACCTAATCCTAACCACGTACTTGACGATCAACAAGTTGTAATGCCTAGTCAAGGAGTCCTTGAACTAAGGCATGACACGATCTTAGATGTTAGGGAGAGACAATTAAGATCCAGAACCTTGAGAGAATGCCTCGTCCAGTGGAAAGACTATCCCGAAGAGGATGCCACTTGGATAGATGAAGGCACACTCAACCATCAATATCCCCAGTTTATCTCAAGATGAGGACATCTTGATTCCTCTAAGGGGGAGAGAATGTAATATATCAAATAAGATAAAAGTAAATTTTCTTTCCCCCCCTCCCTCTCCCCCAGCCGACGTCACGTTGGAGGGGAAGGAGGACACGGAATGCAGCACGCTGGCACCCATGTAGGTGCTGGGGCCATGCGTGCTACCAAGTAAGAGTGAGAGGATTCCCCCCTCCCCTCCTATTTAAACCGAGGACGACGCTGCCAGCGGAAGGAGGGGAGAGCTGAAGTGGGAAGCCAGGAAGGCGTGACGCCGCCAAGAAATGAAGAGAGAGGGGATTCTGAGGACTACGCCAAAACTGCCATCCTTTGCCAACATTGGCCGCCTGGACATCGCCACTTGCCGCCTGGGAAGCGCCATCCGCCACCTTTAAGTGACTCCCCTTCCCTCCACGTGGCTTTGAGCCCACAGAAGCTTCTTGAGAAGCTTCTAAGGGGAGGGTCTAAGCCCCCCTTCTTGTGAGTTCTTTTAAGCCTTCCTCTTGAAGGTTTCTTTTTCCCTTCCCCCCCGGATTTAATCCCCTCACAGATGATTCTTACGGCTTTAACCCCCCGTGTTAAAAGTCATTAAGCCTTTTTAAAGCCTTAAGCCCCCTTCCCATGGATGGAACCCCCCCCCCAAAAAAAAGAACTAAGGCTTGAAAAGTCTTATCCACCTTAAACCCCCCCGTGTTTAACCTATAACCCCCCTTCTTGTGCTTTTTGAAACCCCCTTTCACCCTTCACCTCTCCCCATTGGCTTGGAACTTACCCTCGTGTCTAAAAATCCCTTCAAGTTCCCCCTTCCCATACCCTTTCACTCCCGTGCCCAAAGATCTCCCAAGGCCCCTTCATATGTTTTTGAAACCACACTCACACACACCCTTGCATCATGTATATACCCCTATAGGGCCTTTATTTAGGCTTTGTAAACCTTTCCCTCTCGAAGAAATTAAGACCTTAAAGGTCTTATTACCCCCTTCTCGTGGTTAATCCCTTAACAATTCCTTGCCTCGAAAAAAGAGAAGAAGAGTATTGAAGCGACGGTGGAATTCCGAAAAGGAGTGTAAAGCTGCTTCCACGTTCGAAGGACTACAACTACGATGCCGCCTAAGAAAGTCCAAGGAGTAGCTGCGGGAGGGTCATCTCCCAGTATCCACGTGGATATCTCACCCCAAAACTAGGTTTTTCCTTCTTAATTTTATATCGATTTTAATTTAATCGTACAAGATGAATTGTTAGGGATAATATATATTTTGTCCTAGTTATTTATGACGAAGGAATTTAGTTTAATTGAACATACAAAATAAATAAAGTATAAACATAGTTTTCGCATTGAAACAAATCATGGGCAAGATTATTTACCCACTAAAGTAGTATACTTCGGTTAAGTCTAGAAGGTATAAAACTGCATCTTGCACTCTTTTTACAACGAATCATGATGGAAGGTGCAATTCATGAAAGGTTTCTTACGATGCTTAAACTCTAGTAAGTTATCATTGCTAACTGCATAACTTAGCAAGGGAAAGATTGCTTATTTGGCATGAGTTTTTGTTCGCAAGAAAAAAAGAAGATTAATTGAATTTACCTAACCTCAAATTGATAAAGTTTAGGATTGAAAAATCAATTGACACATAGATAACAAATCGTGTGGAAGTGATCTCGATATTACCTTCTAAAAGTTAACCGATTGAATATAAACTTAGAAATACCAATGTTGCGAAATATTCATTGGGAATGATTTAAAATCCAAGAAACGTTTATACCTTAAAAACTTGCCCACCTTCCCTGATTGTAGGGTCAGTAAATCGTAAACGTAAAAGAACTAGGGTTTGTCCCTGAGTCTCTTAAAGAAAATAATAAAAGCTAAGAAACCCTAGGACGTTTAAAGAAACTGAAACAGATTGTTTTGTAACTCCATTATCGCATAGTACGATGCAGGACTTGCGCGGCAAGTACGAAGACATATGGTCTTGTGATTGATTCACAAGGAGAAAGGATAAATTCCCGCAACAAGGATGGGGGATCCTTACACAAGTTATCTTGCATGAGGATGTATTCTTTGATATCCTTGTAAGTAAGGAAGGTTAAAAACCGGAAACTAAAGTATCCAATAAACTTTAGGGTTAACCAAGTTGGGTTAATAGGGTACACCCTAACCCAGAATATAAAGGATCTTGCCAAGTTGCAAGGCACCCCGGATCGAGTGCTAGATGTATTCAAAAGGAAAGATTCCTTCCTTAGCAGTTTGCCAAACAACAAGATCGATCAATGTTTGTGCTTGCTAGAGATTTTTTTAGAGCACTGTTTGACTTGTTTGACAAATGAATTACAAAGTAAATAAGTATCTATACTTCAGGTTGAAGGCCTGAAGGGAGTGGCAGCTTCAATTACCCCCGATTGCCTGCCTGACCCTAACCATGGGGGTTGTTGAGACCGCGCCGCGAACGTGGACCGAACCCGCCGCGAGAGGTCTCTCCGTTGAGCGGTACTTGGAGCAGGAGGACGCTTGGGTGCTAGGGGGGGCTCTGGCCGTAAATCCCTCGCCTTTCGGGTCCTGCACAAGAGGCTAACGTGACTCGAGATTGGATCTCGAGGCCCGTATACTAGTCTACGGGCGGAAACTTGGAATAGTGATATCTATGGATTGCTGGATAGCCTTCGGGCGGATTATGGACAAGCCTACGGGCGGAACTCTTTGTATTTCAAAGATAAATATGATGATATATTAATAAAGAACTTGTCTAATATTGTTTTTCTATGTCACGTGATAAGATTACGTGAAGGAACCAGTGCCTAATGGATTAATTAAAGAAGCTGGTTGTTACATGTCCAACTAATGTATTAGATAATTACATAACTAAAACAAATCGAGGAAAGTGCGAAGGATGGGCCATGGGTCCGTCCTACGGTTGGGTGGTCTCGGTTGGCCGTAAACTTTTCTCAAATCTCGAAGAACAGCGTGATGATTGTCAAAGGACATGAACAATGAAAGCGTTGACCTAGAGTTATGTCTTAAATCGATTTACGCTGTTTTAGGGGAACGGAATGGGACTATGCCTTATGGCAGAGAGGTTGAGCTTTGCATCCCTCTCATTTCCCATTCTCCTTGAACCAAGTGCAGCGTGAATCCACTTCGGACCTGGCATTTCTGTGCAAAGTAGTTCGCTTGGGTCCGACGCTAGTTGATGTTAGGAAATGACCATTTAGGAAAAACCCAAATTCCGGTTGATCCTAAGTGGGAACGGCCAGAATACTTCCGCTACATGGTAGACACGAAAAGCCCTAGATCGCAAATCCTGTAACATTCCATGGCAGTGCCGGGTGGAGCTTTCTAGACATCATTTTTGATGGACTGCTAAGGTTTGTCCTGGATGATACTAGTGGACACGTTACACATTTGTGTTTGTGAATGTATGATAAGGCTGAGGCATGAGGTTTAGCGTCAGTTCAATCCTATCGTTAGCTTGAGTTCAATCCTATCTTTATGCTAAAGTGGGTATACTGCTTTTATAATGGAAAAATACATAAAAAATACTCTCTAAACTTACCACCGAATGCACAACCTTAAGTGGTAGGGAAAAGGGGTGTTAAGGCTGATAATATGTTAAATTCTAATTTTTTTCTGATGCATGACATATAGAATACGTGGTTTTGAAAATTAAGAGGGTCTAGTAGCATGAGCATGCTTATAACACAATAATATTGTCTCTCTCTCTCTCTCTCTCTCTCTCTCTCTCTGTCTTTCTCTGTGCATGGTCTTCATCTCAAAAAGGAAAAGGACCATCCTTAAGGGCAATATATTAATGCTTATATACCCTTACAAAGGTATTCACCCCCTCTCATTCATCTTTCTTGTTTTCTTTGTCATCTAAGCTAAATGTTTTGGAGGAGTGCTTCTTGGCACAGTGATTACCTATGATGAGGATGTGTGTAAGGTGGTGGATCTCATTGTTGATGGGGTGATCACAAGGTGGAAGTGGCAAACTAATAAACATCAACGTCTTATTCTTTGTCCTTTTGTTAAATTTTTTTGTAAGGTTTTTAAAGCCTTTAAACTCTACCCCCATAAGCCCTTATTCATACACGCCTTGGAGATATCACATCCTCTCATCTTTAGACGAATCAAAAAGTCCTCATCTCAAAGTTAGGGAGTAAGTTGGATTGTAGGTCTTGTGGGTTCGGACCCACCATGCTTTTGCTGTGTGACTGTGATTGTGCACAAGTGCTCAAATTTCAAGATAACTTAATGAAATTAATGACAAATTTATTGTGATGTACTATCATCCAGTTGTATATTATTGCAATAGTAGAGAATCATTATAAGTATAGGGCTTATTACATCTGATGAAGAGCTTTCTAGGGTATTTAACCATCCTCAAGGATTTTAGTAGCCTCTAAGTCTTTATCAATATTCGATTCCTAAAGGAAATTGAATTCTAAGCTTGTGCGGTTTTGCTTTGTTACTAGTTCTTCCCTTCTTGATCCAAGTCAGGGCAACTTTCTTGGATATGTCGAGGATATGTCCTTGCTCATTGTAGAGAAAGAATGGGTAATTTGGGCATCTATTTTGGATGTGCCCTATCTTGTGGCACTCATGACACTTCTTTTCTTGGTCCCTTGAATAATCATAGTCTTCTTTGGTGTTTGCTATGAAGTAATTATATTCAAGAATTTTTTTCCCATTAGGCTTGATTAACAAATCTTTGGCCCATATGAGAGTGTCTTGCAAGGCAGTTGATCTTAGGGATTCTAAACAAGCATGTAGTGGTTGATTTAATCCATTGCAGAATTTGGCCACTTGTTGTGTAATATCCATAGGTGGTGCATATTTTTGCAATGTCATGAATTAGGAACAATAAGCCTCCAGGCTTAAGCTGGTGTAAGGAAAAGAACTTGTTCATCATTATGGTGTGTAGGAAGGCGGCAAGTATCTCTATCCCCTATGGCCTTCTTGACATCTTCCCAACTTACAAGTGTTTTAGTGTGGTACCATTGTCTCGGCACCACTATTTTTTACCTAAGTGTGCCTCACCTACTAGCTTTAGCTTCGTAATCATAGTTGTGCTTATTCTTACTGCATCAAAATAATCTTCAAGGGTTTCAATCTAGACTTCAACATTAGTCTCAACATTTTATCATTTTCTTGTGAACTTAGGCACCTTGACTTGCTTCAAGAGGAACTTCTTTTCTTGGAGAGCAATGTCCATATTGTTTAGAAGGTGCCTGATAATCGAGGTCATATCATTTTATACTGTTTCTTCAGGATAACAATAAAATTTTCTCATGACTCATAAGTCAAAATGCTAAGGCAACACATGTATAGATTATTACTAACTTATTTATTTTGCTTTTCTTTGATACCATGTGTAACTTGCTTGACTTAGGACCTCTCAGTGACATGATTTAGTGGTCCATTGAGAGATTATTCTAAGTGACATTGCCTAACACTCATTAGAATAACACGAGGTTTGTCACTTAGGTGCTCTTAAGTCCACTCCACACAATAGAAGGTTCCAGTCATAACCCATGAGGAGGGTTGACCTAAATCTAGGCTCCTAATTCGACACTAAGGTATATGAGATGTGTTTCAGTTATCTAATTATCCTAACACATTTATGTTTGACACGTCCTTAATTAACCATTGAAAATTTGTTTCTTTATGTAACTTATGGTCATATACACAAAGACAATTTCAAACAATCCTTTGAAAGCAATTACAAAACAAGGTATTTATCTTGCACCTTATCCAAAATGCAATGATAACCCAACATTCCATCCCTTCATCCAGGAGTCATGTCCAAAACTCGTGTATGATCCACCAATCTGCCCTTATCTGGAATTAGGGCCTTTTAGGAAGTCCATTTTGGGCTTATAGGGGCTAGGCTGGTCCTTGAGAGACCTCAGTGGACTTATGACAAGACCCCCCTGGTACCCTTTTCATCTCCTAGCCCAACATCCTCCCTACAAAAAGAGATCTTGCATTTGGGGCCCATCCTATCCTCCAATGCAATCAAATAGTCCCTTGTTGAAAGGGCTCATGTCTGCCAGTAACCTTAGAGGAGCATGAATGAGTGACCACCTCCCTCATGCATAGGCAGTGACTTGTATTTCTTTGTTTTTTATGCTAAAAAATCATAAAAAAGGCATCCTTTTGGGCTTTTTCCTTTTTTTGGTTGAACGAATTGCTTTTGGTTAATAAATTTTAAGGCCTAAATCATAATTTTACCATTAACAAAAATATTTTATTGCCCTAAGGCTATAATATAAAGGTTGTAAGAAATAACAAATAATCTCACATATGAGCCTACAAAATATATATGTGCATTAATGGCACCTAAAATAATGATCCTAGGCACTAAAGGTGCTCTACTAGTATATACAAAAATGATTGTATTTGCATTACTCCAATTACTAATAATATGATCATGAGAAACACAAAATACATTGATTCGCTGCTTATTTGCCTTGCACAATGTAGCCATTGCTACATGTATACATGCCTAATACGTCATGTTATGCAATGAATAGATAGTAATAATGAAAACACACAAAATAAATAGATAAAATATTATTTTCATAGAAAGTAAATGTCATAACTTTGCCTAAGTGTTAAAAAGAAATAGATCTCAGTTGTTAAAAAAAAAGGTTAATCCACACCAAATTAACAAGGAAAAAAAAATATAGACCTTAATCCAAAAAAATAAAAAGGTAATCAATATATGTTGCCTCATGCATGGAATTTGCACATCCACATCAACATAAGAAACAATGGATTTCTCAAACATTACCTGATACGAAAAATCTATATGTAACCTAGACCTTCATGTGATTTTGTAAGTGGTATGTAATTATTAGGTAATCATAAGTTTGATTACTTGATACGACAAAACTATATGTAACCTAGACCATGTTACCTGATACGACAAATATATATTTAACCTAGACCATGTGATTTTGTGAGTAGTATGTAATTATTAGGTAATCATAAGTTTGAGTAAGAGAAGACCTTTGAACCCATTGGGATTTCTCAAATAGATGCTTGTATGGGTAGTAGTCTTGACATGGTCAATGATAACTTCAAGTTACTATGATTTCTCTATCATTCTCAAGCAACGAAGGATCATTTACAATTGGTGTGAGGTGGTGCATACCCAAGTCTCCTAAGTCTGAGCCTACATCATCCAAAAGAAAGAAGAAGAAGAAAAAGAATCATAATGAGTTTCTTGACAAAGGTCCATTACACCTAGTTTAGGTCATCGATTCAATCCTTCGATACATGAGTGTGTTGAGATGCTTCTAGGTGTGTTGAGATGCTTCTAGGTGTTGAGATCTTACTCAAATAAACATAATGAGTTTCTTGACAAAGGTCCATTACACCTAGTTTAGGTCATCGATTCAATCCTTCGATACATGAGTGTGTTGAGATGCTTATGTTAGTAACTTTTTTGTTTATACTATTTTTTTTATAAAATCTCATTTGCTAAAACACCTTGGGTATGGAGGGGATAGCCTATCGCACTAGGCGTTGATTGATGGACTTAGGCATAGAGAATACTAGACCTTATTGGTCTTAGCAACTATTTGTCATCTTAGTGGACATCTTGACCTTCTTGAGAGGGTTGCCATGCTCTACTTGGAGTGATGCATGATGTTGTCCTTACTCTGGTGGCCATGGAGACCTTACCTTGAAAGTGAGAGTAATCACCTAACCACATGTTCATTGGGTCACACTTGAACTCTTTCTTGGCATATGCGTGGAGAGAGCATTGACCCTTACACCATGTGTTCGCACATCATTCTCTTGCAGATTGGAAGGAGATCATGAGTAAGAGAGCATCCCCTATGAGAAAAGGGAGGGTTTTCTTGAACATTGTGCTTTTGTGGCTATTATCATAAGCCCTTCATCCATCACCGTGTTATATTAGCTCTAGGGTATCATGACCTCACCATGGCCATACCCCTAAACATTAGATTGGAGCTTATCATGAGGACTACCCCCGCTACTAGTCTTAGTCACCACCCTCATGCAATCATCATAACCTTCACGGTCAACTCCATCATCTTGATCCCCATCACCTCCTACCCATTTCCTACTACAATTTCTTCACCTTCTTGGACTCCAGGCAAGAAGACACCATGAGTTGCATCAACAAAAGGTGTCTTACCACATCTATTCCACATCATGGCAGCCAACAACACGAGCTTCATAATCAACATCATGCCCACAGCCCTAAACTCCATTTGTCACACCAACACCACCCCTTCTGACTGTGGCATCTCTAGATAAACCACATATTGAAGTCTACCACTTGAGTTACCTCAATACTTGGAGGGATAAATTTTGTCCCCTCCATCATCATAATCAACACTACCTTCATCGTCAACATTCTCATCACTCTTACCTTATTGGGCGCCATCATCAACAATATCTCTCTTCCCATCCTTCTTGACTTGATGAACCAGCGTTAGCTCAAGGTGATCAACTCAACTTTCCCAACTCATCAAGGTAACCTCCAGCTCTTGGCTGGATGTGAACCTCATTCTGCTATCAGTTCGAGGTAGATATTGCGCTGAAATTATGCAGAGGATAGGCTCACGATAGATTTCAAGTGGGGTTTTTTGTCCCACGTACAGCTCAGCGAGAGAAGGTAGCAGAGGATAGGCTCACGATAGATTTCAAGTGGGGTTTTTTGTCCCACGTACAGCTCAGCGAGAGAAGGT
Source organism: Lygodium microphyllum (assembly GCF_053477565.2). NCBI lineage: Eukaryota > Viridiplantae > Streptophyta > Polypodiopsida > Schizaeales > Lygodiaceae > Lygodium > Lygodium microphyllum. The sequence continues at coordinate 129,360,212 of NC_141143.1, forward strand.
AGCAGAGGCAGGACCCACAGGGTAAAACGAAGGGAGCACTCAGCTCAGTGAGAGAAGGTAGCAGAGGCAGGACCCACAAGGTAAAACGAAAGGAGCACCCACCATTCACGATGGGATGATGCGGATCATGGCTATGCCATCACAATCACAAGCTTCAGTCTGGTGGGGTCTACGTCCCGATAGAATTCGGCTGAAATTCAGGATGTTATGCTTTTTAATGAGCCTAAATATTAAATAATTAAAACCAAGCGTATTTAAAATCTACCTCCTCCTCCGTCCACCAACACGCCTTCCTTCTCCATTCCTCTCCATTTTTTATGCAGTCCTTTTTTCAAGTTTTCCAAGCTCCTCCCCTTCTCCATTGAGCAACAAGCTCTTCCCCTCCCCATTTAACATGCAAAGCTATCACTTCTACTATTTTTAAAGCAATCCTTTCTTCAAGTTTCCTTTTTTGAAAGTCTTAGCAAAGTTTACCTTCACACCTAAAGCTATTTTTGCATGTGTTTACACAATTCTTCATGATTCCCGTCACTATCAAACATGCCACCCCTACTATCACAAATCCAAAAATTAATGTTCAAAAACCCTCATCTGGTCCATTTAATACCTCGAATCTTCAATGGGAGGCACGTACCAATCCATCATCAAAGTATATACAAGCCAACGACGCCCTTGCAAAAATACAAGCCATTAGGTAAGCTATGCATAGATTAATTACTCTATATAATGTGTTATTTTATTGGACTTTATGTTGCACTGTGTATGGAATTAGATGTTTATTTGGGGACTCTTTGTATTTTGTTGGCAATAGGGAGGCCTTTGGTGTGCCAATATACCTTTGCATTTGGCATGTTCAACAGGCTTGGTTAAAGAATTTGATCAAGAAGGTTTCCAATGCCTCGAAAACGGGCAAACCTGTTCAAAGCACTAGGCCAAATAATGAATATGCGAAGCCAAGCTAGCACCAATCAGGTGAGTACTGAGGGAGAAGCTATGGACTTGGTGGATGATTTCTTGCATACGTATAAGGAAGAGGAGGACTTCTTCAAGTACTTTAAGGACCAGTGGATGGCATCAATAGGTAATGGTTTATAGTTTCGCTAATACTTTTGGCTCTCTTATTTGACTAACTTTTATTTTTTTTCTTTACTTTTGGCAACCTACCACACTCAAATCAGGAGACAAATGGTAGCATTGAGTCCTGTCATGGTATTCTAAAATCACGATTTCTTATTGGCCGCAAGACAATCCATGGTTGGAGAGTAGATTGGCTCCTACAAAAGCTTTTGGGTCCTTGTCATTCCTATTATTGGTATGAAGACATGTTGAAGGAGGCTGGGTTCAATTTTTAAAAATATATATTGGAGGGTTTTTGAACATTAATTTTTGGATTTGTGATAGTAGGGGTGGCATGTTTGATAGTGACGGGAATCATGAAGAATTGTGTAAACACATGCAAAAATAGCTTTAGGTGTGAAGGTAAACTTTGCTAAGACTTTCAAAAAAGGAAACTTGAAGAAAGGATTGCTTTAAAAATAGTAGAAGTGATAGCTTTGCATGTTAAATGGGGAGGGGAAGAGCTTGTTGCTCAATGGAGAAGGGGAGGAGCTTGGAAAACTTGAAAAAAGGACTGCATAAAAAATGGAGAGGAATGGAGAAGGAAGGCGTGTTGGTGGACGGAGGAGGAGGTAGATTTTAAATACGCTTGGTTTTAATTATTTAATATTTAGGCTCATTAAAAAGCATAACATCCTGAATTTCAGCCGAATTCTATCGGGACGTAGACCCCACCAGACTGAAGCTTGTGATTGTGATGGCATAGCCATGATCCGCATCATCCCATCGTGAATGGTGGGTGCTCCTTTCGTTTTACCTTGTGGGTCCTGCCTCTGCTACCTTCTCTCACTGAGCTGAGTGCTCCCTTCGTTTTACCCTGTGGGTCCTGCCTCTGCTACCTTCTCTCGCTGAGCTGTACGTGGGACAAAAAACCCTACTTGAAATCTATCGTGAGCCCAGAGGATAGCCCTCACCACGTCGAGGCATTAGTCTTTTCCTGCTTGCATTAATCCTCACCAGCTCAAGGTGCTTGCTTTACCCTCCAACACACTGCTGCTCGAGGTAGGGCACACATGCTGCTCGAGGTAATCCTTACAACAGCTACTGGAGGTGACATATTCATCTGCCTGTGGGTCGAGGCCTACCTCTATAAAATGGTGTGACCACCTCCTAATTCTCTAGTCCTTCCGGCATCTGGAAGGTGACCAACCTCTTGCTACTCGAGGTAACGCCTACCTGAGGTAAGAAGGCAGGCACCATCGGCATCATCTTCTTGATCTCCAGCTCGAGCTGGAAACCAATCCTCTCTTTATTCGAGGTTCTTGAGACCCCTCACGATTTCCTTCCTTGACTCCATTTCAAGCTCTTGCTCGAGGATAGGAGCCTCCATTATCACCACCTTGAGGGGGTAGAGCGCCTATCCACCTCGAGGCGACAAAGGATCTGCTCCTTGAGGTGGCCATAGTCTTGATCTCACTCGAGGTAGAAACATGCTTGCTTGCTCGAGGCGATCGATACCATCTTCTCCTTTGGCTCGAAGTTATTGACCAATTCTGCCGTGTCAATGAGGTGACCCATAATCACTAGCTCACGGTAAGGACCATCCCCAACGACTCGAAGTGACGGCCTTGCTCATCTGTATCATGATCATTAGCACCATCCTCGCGTGATCATCGACATGCCACCTTGCTTGAGGTGATGGACGGCTATCCTGTCTTCCCGTCATCTTTCAAAAAACCAACCGCACCCTCGTATCTTCATGGCTGTACTATCTATTTGGCTTCCTGACACCAAGGGTGCAGCCCTTGATCGTTAGTGAGGAGCGGCTAAGCAGCCCTTGATCACCGCAACAGAAAAGGAGTTTCGATGCCGAACAGGCCAAGCACCACGGCAAGGACCTACCTAGTGCGGCAACACCACACACTATCACAAAGGCTCTCCACTCCTACTTTGAATCCTATGGTACAAGGTGCTTTTGTGCTCTTTTCTTCCATTGCACTTTTCAGCTTTCACATTTGTTGATTAAAGTGTCTTAAAATTCTCAACACAATGGGATGGGTACTAGAAGCCATTCTCCATTGAGCGAGCCTCACAACCATATTGAAGGCCATTGATTGACTGACCCTCTCTTTTCCTGAATCAACAAGTATTGCCCTAGCAACTCATGGTCACCTAGCGTACTAATTTACCTTGAAAGTAAAAGCACTAGCCCAATCTTGAATTGCACACCCATGCTTGCCTAAAGTGCATTAACAACAAATTAAAGCATCACCTAGACACCCCAAGTGACCAAGCAATCAAGAGTCAAGTCTCTCTCATTTGAGCTCTGACACATCAGAGTGGGCCCAATTGTGTCACTCTTGAAGACAAAAACCACATTGAGCCATTCCTTGAGCTCTCGTCTCTTGAGCAAGTGGTCTTGTGCTCAAAGTGATATTGTGCTCATGAAATTAGCCTCAACCTCAAGAAGGCCTTAACAAATGCAAGGGGACACATAGGTTTTCAACATCTCTACAAAAGAAGAACAAGCTGCCATCGCCTAAGAAAGGGAAACTACTAGATGCATATTCTCGAAACTGTAATTGATGACTTGCCCTCCTTTTAAGAGGAGGTCAATTATAAAAGAGTGGCCAAGAAAGTGAGCACTTATGGGAGAGCTGTAAATGCAAATGACACCTTGAATGAAGCCCTACTCTCAGTACTAATTTGCATAATGGTAGGAAGTGTAGGCAAAGCCAAAGCCTCTCACATGACTTACCATGTGCCAATAAACAAACTGGAGTTAATGCAAATCCTCAAATTCTTGAAGGGAGCACTCAACAGTCATTGTAGGGCCAATTTTAAACCTCTCAATGAACCCTTGGAAGCTTGAACAAGCTACATGGTTTAAACATCTTATATAATTGGGCCCTTCTAGGGAAGAGTAAAGCTCTAGCCAATGATAATGAGATAGATGAAGGGTCTTTTGACCAAGATGACTCAGAAAATGAGTCCATTGACTAGAATATGAAAGAGAAGCTTCACACAATGAATTTGGAACTATTAACTACGGCACCAATATGCATGTAATATAATAAATCATTATGAACTTTAAGTGAAGAAACACATGCATTTACATTGACAAAGTAGTCATGATGGATTGTGACTAAACTTGGCTTAAGTACCTTGATGTATTTGATCATGAACAAGCAAGACTCAATCAAGAAAAATTGATTGCACTATACAAAGTTGGAGTTGAATCCAAGCTATGGCCATTAGGTCAAACGCCCTCGTCTAGCGAAGGATGTGATTAAAATTTTGATTTTGAAAATCAACACTAATATTGATCTTAAAATCCCTCAACCACCTAAAACCCAATGCTTCAAGGGTGATCTTCTCATCCACTTGAGGCACAAGAAATTGAAGGAGAAAAAGAAGAAAATGGCTAAGAATTCGGAGGCTAAGAAATAGAAGAGACCTTATGATCTATCTGTGCAATTTACAAAGTTCAAAAAAGAAGATCAGATTGTGGTGTTACTAAGTACAAAATGATAAGGACAAGCTAGCACACCGATTGAAAGATCCCCTGAGGTTAAGGAAGTTAAATTTGGTCGATGAAAGGGAGAAGCCTTAAACCATGTTTATAATTGACAACTTGATCAAGGATGAGAAGATTAACCTTGTGAACCTCTTGAAAGAAATCAAGGATATGTTTGCTTTGTTCATTAAAAGAGCTCAAAGAAATCAACCATAGTATCATCACACACAATATTCCCACAGTACTTGATGTAGTACCCATAAAGTAAAGACCCAACAAAGATCATGTGTGATGAAGCCTAAGCATACCCATGCTATCAAGGAAGAAATAGATAAGCTTTTGAATGTTTGGTTCATCTATGAAATTGAGCATACAAATTGGTCTCATTGATTGTCATACTGCTTAAGAAAAATAGAAAAATCAAACTGCGCATATATTATAATATAAAAAATTCAAGGCCATGGCTAAGAGAGAAAAAGATTCATTGCCTTACATTGAGACATCATAGAATGATAGGCACAAGACAACATTGAGTGGGGGATGTTTGCATATATCATGCCTTTTAGCCTTATCCGTGCTACCTTTTAGTAGCTCATGTGTACAATCTTCAAGGAAATGCTCCAAAATTGGTTAGAGATATCCGTGACAACCTCTATGCACACACTGATTGAGAGGAACACCTAAAAAAACTTTGGGTAGTCTTTGAACAATGTAGATAATTCTCTCATTGAACCCCTTCTTGAACCGCCAATTTTAGATAAAGCATAATTGTTTCCTAGGGTATATAGCTCTGAGAAATGGCATTGCCAATGGACTTCTCAAAAGCCAAGGTGATTGATGATCTTCCACCACCTACAAGTTTGTTCAATGTTTCTCGGCAACATATGATATTATTGGGAATTCATATTGAATTTTGTATTGATTGTTGATAAACCAATGTACAAAATTTTTATAGTCTTTGAGTCGATTGAAGAATGTCAATGTGCATATGAAGTACTAAAAAAATGCTCTTACAACAACAACCCCAATATTAGGAGCTAGTTAATAGCCTTTCATGTACACATGGAAGCTTAAAAGTTTACCATGGGAGTAGTATTGTGCTCGCTGAAGAGCATAAAATAGATTTCCTAGCGAGTTTCATAAGTTACTAGCTCACCAACTCTAAAACGCATTACTTGATGGTTCCTTCTTTTACTAGAGTCTAACTTCTCAATGGTTGTTCGAAAAGGAAAACAATACTACATTGTGGATCATATGTCAAAAATATCTAATGGAGAGTATTTAAAAAAAGGCATTATGGATGATATTCTAGAGTCACATTTGTTTAAAATCTCTCAACACGAGGATTGGTACAAGGAAAACTTTCTCCATATTGGGATGATGACATAGTAAAGATACTTGAAAAAGGAAGTGCTAATCACCCAATTAAGAAGGCTTGACTTTTGTATCTCATGCTCAAAACTCAACCTCATTAATTTATTGTTGGACAACTTTATCAACTAGACTAAGATGATTTGCTGAGAAGATGTGTGAAGGGAGTGAGCCCTGAAGTGGAAGCACAGAGTGGAAGCAAGAGCTATGGTCAAAGGAGGAAGAGCAAGAGTAACACACACACACACACACACACACACACACACACACACACACACACACACACACACACACACACACACACACACACACACACACACACACACACACACACACACACACACACACACACACACACACACACACACACACGATGTGGGAAATCCAACAGTCACAATGCGTGATTGGCATTCCCTTTATTCAAATTCCACTGAAAGATGTACAAGTGTGGGAGTATGTGGGTACTGTCAATGTAACAAATACATAGGTGGCTAGGCATAGATGCCTTTATCCCCCACTTGAAGGTGAATGTACCCCTAATGAGGAGAGAATAAAAAAAAAGTGACAAAGTATAAATGTACATAAGTAAAATAGGATGAGGAAAGACATCATCTTATCCAACACCCATCAACTTTCTAAGAAAGGCAAAGAGCTTCGCTGAGAGACTTTTAGTGAGCAGATGTGCAGCATTTTGGTCAATTGAGATCTTGACAAGCTCAATGGACTTGTCCTCAACGACCTCTCGATGAATAAAGTAGTAACACACCTCAATGTGCTTCGCCTTTGCATGGAAGACTGGATATGTCCTCGTGCATCTTATGGCACTGTGACCGAATATGCCCTACTTTCCTATAGTAATGACAAGTCAATGAGGACTTATGGTCAAGGAACTTACTGTGAGACTATCCATGTAATTGAGAGTGAGATTGCTGAGAGTCTCTCTCCCATAGCAATCATTACCACCCCTACCATTGTTATCTCTACTTGTCAAAGCATAAGAGGTATGGAAAACATCGATATTCTTCTTGTTAAATCTTCAGTCAAGAGTGCACCCTCTACATCCTATAACTGTAACCCATTAGTAGGTATGTTGGTATACATAGCAGTGCAAAAGGTATCCCACGATTTAGGTAGTGTAACTAAGAGAAACAAGGTAAGAAGAGTGTTCCTAAATTCAATCCCCTCTATGAAGATAAATGACTGATAATGGAATGAAACTCATTTAAGTGGACTGACATAGAAATGCCCTCCTTCATGCAAAGGTCCATGAGTTGCTTCAGCCACCAATACATTGAGAAGCGGGGATTTGTTTGCCATAGACATTGTGAATCTTCTCCCATAATTCCCATGTGGACTGCCTATCAAAAAACATTGTAAGACAGCTACTACGAGAGGGATAATATGATAGTGGACTTGCATAGCTCATCTAATTCAATACAATCATCTGCATCAATAAGTTCGGGCTTGACACCCTATGTTTCAAGGGCCTAACATGCATTTTTTGCATTAAAACTTGCCAGCTTTGGGCCTTCTAATAAGTGTAGTTGATGCCATTCAACTTGTCAATATTAAAGATAGCACTATCAATCGAGCCACTAGCCATAATGAAGGCAAACAATGCACAACAAATTGTCAAAACAAGCTATTGTAATTATTGCAAACAACCCTAAAACCACTACCAAATCAATCTGAAAACAAGGGGTATTGACCAAGTAATGAACTGCCACAAACTCAATGCAAAGAACTATCAAATGAAGGTGACTACTCGCATAAATAGTGCAGTAAACTACAATTACAACATGCTGAAGATAAAGTATCTCAATAAGAATCAATACAAAAGAGGGGCAATCTCACAGATATAAGACAATCTGCAATTGCCAAGGAATAGCTCCAACTAGCATGAGTGAATATGTGACTGGTGCTAAGAATTGTCAAAGAATTAATGTTTTAGATTGAGATATATCCCATAGGCATAACCATCATGCATAGAGTGGGTCTCACGGGTAATAGAAGAGACCCCCAACTACAATCACAACGAATTGAGCAATGTAATAGAAGCTCAAGACACATAACCAATCAAGATGTATACATCACTGACAACATCATGACAGAGATATGTTCTGGCCCAAGAGGAGTGTCAGATCAGCCCATTAAGTATCAACTGCATACATAAAGTATGACAAGAGCATATACATGTCACCATGTCCCATAGTCTCACTGTAAGATCCTCAAGCTCAACTACGTAATAAAAAGCTCAATGTAATCTCAAAAATTTAAGAAGTGGCTCCCATTACAATGAAAGTCAAATGCTAGATGAGCAGACAAAGCTCAAAATACCATGTGGAGGGCATCCATACATCCAAGATCCAAGTAGAGCATATATTTAGGAGCATTCGACCCAAGTAGCTTGCAAAGCTTTTACTCGAGCATCAAATACCCATACATCACAGTGAATAACAATCAATGTCAAGATTTAAAGCTCCAATTTTAGCTCAAAGGGTATAGTGGAGGTACCTTTCTCTTGAGGCTTGGCTCTCCAGGGCGCGTCCTGGCAAGGGGCGGTAGTGCGTGTCACTTGGGCATGGTTAGGTGGCTCGAGGCTTCCACCCAGAATAGGTGAGTGGAGATGGTGAGTGCATTCAGTGAGAGTGAGGGGAATGAGTAGTCTTTTCGTGGGGTGAGAGGTAAGTGGGGTGTTGACCCATAGTGAAGGGTTTTAAGGGTGCGCCCTTGAATAAGCACCAATAAAGTTCAAGTGCCATGGGAAACTCCTTGCCTGATGGGGGGAGATGATATGGTGGACCGTTGAGACATGTCGACACCATGCCATGTTATGATACTGTGTCGTGTTGGGTTCCTAGCCTCTGAAGGGGGAGCCGTGATGTGTTGTGCCGTGTTCAGTTAGGGGTGGCATGTTGAGATGGTCCGTGGTGCAATGCGCATGACTGGGTCCGAGGGGGATCCATAACACTTAGTATCAGGACCTCGGAAAGCATAACCAAGCATGTAAAATGAACCATAAGCATTGGTACATCACCTTGAATAATCAATAAGCACCTAGGAGGGAGCAATAGACATACGTTTTCACTAATAAAATAGCATTCGGCCCTATTACAAACAGTTATGAAAAGCCTCTATAAAAATGAGAAAAAGAGTGCTCAAATCAGTCCAAAGCCATCTCACTTTCAATGCCATAGCATCCCCCAAGTATCCGTCATCAATACATAAGCATATAGACATCCCCAGAAGCATATGCAAGCTCCAATGTCTAAGAAAACTCTATTCAGATTTATATAATAGCAAATTTGCTGTTTATGACAGCAAGAAATGGAGTTTGGAAGCTCCAAGAATCAAGTGACCAATGTTGAGAGTGTCGAGGATGATTGCTAGTGATTGCCAAGAGTTGGGAGGAGTGCTAGAAGTTGGAGGGTGGGGAAAATTGATCATGAGGAAGGGGACAACAAACATGCATAAATCACGCTGATTTTGCTACCCTTGTTGCTACTCCTATTTCTGGTTCAAAGCACTTAGTAAAGCTCAAGCAATGGTCTTGAAGCTTTAGAATAAGCCTCAAGTGGAGGGAGCAACTGGGAAAGAAGTGGGAGCAAGATTCATACCTTGGGAAGAAGAATCCATGGCTGTCATTGAAACTGTGAGAGCTGAAGCTTTTCTCCACAAGCTGAAGCAATGCTAGTTCGGCTCAAGCTCTTGGGGAAGATGTCTTTGATACTGGTTGAAGGGCATAGCCTCCCTGAAGTGGAAGCATGGAGCGAAAGCGAGAGCTATGGTGGAAGGAGCAAGAGTAAGAGAGAGAGACACAAGATGTGGGAACTCCAACAGTCACAATGTGTGACCAGACTGTCCTTTATTCAAATGTCACTGAAAGAATAAAGAATGAAGTGACAATGATGGATGCTTGCCACTTGCAATATACATGTGTGTGGGTATGTGGGTACTATCAATGTAACTAATACATGGGCAGCTAGGCACATGTGCCTTTACCCCAAACAATGTGTTTGTAAGCATAAGTTACATGAAATACTCACAAAATCACATGGGGGAATAGTAAAAGGACACTTTGATGGAGACACAATGTTCTTCAATCTCAGCTATGGTGGTCTATTCTTTTTTGTGACATAGTGAGATTTATTAGCACTGTGATAAGTTGCATCACACAAAAGTGCAAATTTGCAATGATAAGATGGAGCTAATACCTATAATAGCTCATAAATCCTTCAAGAAGTGGGGTATATATTTTGTTGAATCCATCATTCCTACATCCTAGTACTTCCAAGTGAAGAATAACATTATAGCAACATATTATTTGATGAAATTGCTCATTTAAGTTTATGGAGATCCATAGGAAATCATCACTCTACTACCCCCAGGATAATGGCCAAGTTGAAGCCGCAAATAAAATATTGATCAATATATTGACAAAGATACACTTATCCTCTCCAAGTGACTAGGAAAATAAGCTAATGGTAGCCTTGTGGGCATATTGGACAACGTACAAAACATCAACACTTCAAAATCCCTTTAAGTTCACCTATGGGATGGATGCAATCTTAACTGTTGAGTTCTTTATTCATAGTCTATGAATTTCAATATAAGAGAACTAGGAGGATAGAGAAGCTTAGAACAACATAGTGACACATGCATTGATGTGCAAGAAGACATGGAGAAATCTTGGCTTGATAAGCATGTCAAACAATGGAACTTTGAGAAGGGCATTTTTATGTTGCTCTATCCATCGAAGGACACAAATAGAAAATAAAATTTAGAGGTCCTAGTCCTTTTTGTGTACACCACATTGGTAGAATGAGAAATTAAATATGGAGACTCCTGAGGGAAGGGATTGTCTTCTCCAATGTAAAGATCTAAACTCTTAGGGGGGTTGGCTTCTTTAATGGAAATCACAATAAGAAATACCCAAGGATTTCCATAAAATTTGATGATGAGACAATACCACACGCATAACTTAGGGTCAAGCTCATCACGAAGAGAGAACACATATCGATACTCTAATAGATGAGGGAGCCAATTACAATATCATGGCACACAAATAGTGGAACCAATTCATGCAACCTTAATTGTTCCTAGTCACTAACAAAGTCAACCCATATGGAGGCACACCTTACAACCTGGTAAGGTGATGTTGACCATCAAGATTGAAAACCTCCATTTAAGAAACCTCAAAGACATATAGTACATAAAGATACACATCAAGATTTTAGTTTGGTTACAATACACTTTGGTGTGCCATTGGTGCAAAAGAAAAGCCAAAACCAAAAGTTATAAAAGCTAGCAAATATCTCATCATCATGAACCTAAAGCAACTTAAACCTTGAGCTTGTTAAACTCTTCGTAGTGGTCCTTTATGCCTTGATAAATGCCCTCCAAGCCTTGGTAAAGGGAAGTGGATCTTCTTCTTTGTATCCAAGGCATTATCAGTTGTCAAGTTCTCCAACTTTTCATAAAATATCCAACCCCCTTTAAGTAAATATCTTTTTTTGTTTATAAGCTTAGATTTTTTTCTAATCTTTCTCATCACCAGCCCTACTTGCAAGGGCAGTGCCTAAAGGTGAGAGTTGGCAACCTAAGATGAGCCTCTGGGGTGAATACCTATGTCAATGAGTTTCCCACTTGGAAATAGGAATGTGGTTTTGAAGGACTCACTTGGAAAGTTTCTTACATGCTTGGTGGAGTTAGAGAGAAAACTAGCAAGGAAGGTGGCTAAAACTAATAAGAAAATTAAATATAAAATCATTGAAATTACAACCAAAGTGCAAGAGGAGGTACAAATGGAAATCAAAACAATGAGGCAGATAAAGAAGGCATGACAAATACAATATTTTAATGGTTAATGAAGCTACATTGAAATAAAAGATTATATTTCATGCATGTTTAGGAGGCCTCATTAACAAATGGAATGAAAAAACATAATAGAAACTTAATGATGAGACCACCAAGCATTTTCAAATCATACATGCTAGAGACCAAACTAAGGACAATACATGTTAGAAACTTAAGCTTTGGTGTTTGGAGGCATGAGAGATAAGATGAAGCATCAAAGTAGTCAAAACATTCCAAGGGAACCAAAATATAGTTTACACCATTGCAACAAAAAGCATGATTGAGTAAAATTGCCGCAATGAAGGTGGCTAGAAAAGAGAGCAAATGGGAAATAGCTACAAAAGTACACATTAATATTGAGGTTCCAAGATGAGAGGGATAGGATGACCTTCATGGGGAAGAAATACTATGCAAACTTCAAAGGGATCCCATCTACATAGATGATGATTTTATTAGGATGGAGATGGAAAACATATATGTGTGTGCACCCAAATTAATCAAGGCTAGGAAGGAGGTCAAGAAGGCAATGTACAGAGATAGCTAAGTCATCATTGATGGCAATGCAATCGAATAGGGATGCATGGTCTATGGGACAACAGATATGAGTGACATTGTGAAATTATAATGGTTCAATCTTGACACACTCAAAGAGGATGGAGGAGGTAATGGAGAACCATGATTTGATTATGATCATCACAGAGACACATTAAAGTCAATATGTAAAAGCCCACATACAGGAGCTACACAAGATATCAAGGCACCACTCAAGGGTCAAAAGGAGTGAGTGAATTGATGAAATAGGAGCTACAAGATAGAGTTTGCATCATGGTATGGGACTGTGACACGTCGTATATGTGGATCAAAGTGGAGGTCTCCTGGGACCGAATGCTATACATTGCCCTCTACTACTTTCTATGAGGGAATCAAGATATGCTATAGGGGAGTCCCAATAGAGCAGTGAGAGGGTCATTAGGGGAGTTTTGAGGTCTCGAAAATGCCTTTTAGGATGTGGAGAGAGAGTGCTCTAGACCAGTAAGAGCAAAGCCTCTGTAACGGAACTTCTATTTAAAAAAAATTAAAAAATCATTTTACAAAAACATATAGATATAATAATATTATGAATTTGTATTTTTATTATCTATTTTTAGTCTCTTATATTTGTGATTATGACATCTTTTGCATTAATGGCATAGAATCTCGGCTACTTTTATTTAATGATGTATCTAGATTAATGATAATGACTGATGTAATCGAAATTCAAATTAGTGAAAAGCATGGCGCTCAGTTTTTTCCCTCCTTTCTTTTATTCCTTCTCTCTTCTACCATGGATACGGAAATTCGACCTTCAACAAGGCGTCCAAGCTCCCAAATCACATCCATATCAGTGTTTAACTCATTCCAAACTGATGGAAGATGGATTCCTACTATCATTAGCAAAGGAGTTGGATCACCATGCAACAAGCAAAATAGGCAAAGACATGAGAGCTCGTTTATCTCTGCTTGGAAGGGCAGAATCTGAGATTTTAAGCTTGGAGCAAATAAGAATAGCATCAAAGAGGTACCAGTGCAACATGTGTTCATGCATAGAGAGTTGTGTTTGAAACCTGGATCTTCAAAGCTTCCAATGCATAGACCAAATTGTAAGAATTTGATTCTTAAAGTTTTTCCTTTCTTAAACATGGTTTAGGTTTTTCCATTATAATATTTGTTTGTCTTGTAGATGTCTATCCCTCTAATCTTGAGGAATGGCAACCAGTGGTCTATTATTGATGTTATTGATGTTATGCATGGTTCAATTGGAGAAGAAATGTATAGAGGTAGAAAGAAATCAGAGCTTGCAGAGAATGGGATATTCTTTTATGACCATTCTTATGTTATTCCTATGCGGCATTGCCAATGGGGATCAATAAACCTCCTTCCTTTGGCAGATTTTTCAAGCTTTGAGTGGCCTTTGCCAAGTCCAACTACTAGTGAGGGTTATAGATGTAAGATATTTTCTGAGATCCAGAAAGCACTAAAATCTAATATCTCAAGTAGGCTAAGCAAAGTTACTTTGTTTATGCCTATTAATATATTTATTGATTTCTTCTCTAATATGGAGATAAGAATAACAAAAACCATGCTTTCAGTGAAGAGACTAACATATGATCATATCATACAATTTGTTGAGATGAAGGATGGGATACAAGGACAGAAGGAAAAATTATATGTAAGATAGATCAAGACTCTATAGCTTGTAAATATATGATTGCTACTCAAAATTTTATCCTTAGCTTTTACTATAGTTGATGGCATTTTGTTGGTAGTAGTCTAGTTGCTTTAGACTAGAATCTTAATGATTTCAGCAAAGATCCTATAGTGGATCTTGATATTTGGTTCAACGAAGATATTATTGCAATCTTAAAGATCAGAAAATCATGTACGCTACATCAAGTGAGGATGGATTTACAAAATGAAGACATTGAACTACCATGCTCCTTTGTATTCCAACTTGACAAGAAACGAGTAAGTTTTCACATCATATTATATCTACTTAGATGTATATCAAGATCTCACTTCCTAACTAACAAACATTTGTAATTTATTTTTTCCAGATATCGAAAAGGAGAGAAAATGATATACACTGCAAGGACATTCAAGAAAAGATATCTTTACTATCAATATAAAATATATGTACAAATTTTGTAGCAGATGTCTATCTGCCATCTCTATGAGATATACAAGGGATGAAGGGGAAATTTCTATATATGAAGGCTTACAAGGCGATATGGCAAAGCTATTTCTTTTTTGGAGAACTATCCTTTCTAGGAGTCCTTTTGCCTTTCTTTGATGTCTTGGGTATAAAAGGTGTGGGTAAAGGTGTTGAAGTTGTGGCTTCACCTTCCATGGTTATAGGCATCGCATCTCCTTCATGGTGCAAATCCCCACCAATCTTTGTTGTTGGTTCTATACAATTGACCATTATATACTTCAAGAGCTTTGCTATGACATACCAAACATGCTCAGATGCATAGCAATCCTTCGAAAACTGTCACACATTTATAGAAAAAAGAGTTTTAGTTCATTATTGTTCTTACAATAGACTATATTTTTATCATCAATGAACTATTTGCAATGAATATCTATCTTACAGTTTAGCATCTTTCATATTACCTTTACATGTTTATCATCATTAAGATAAACAAAGTTAACAATTCTTCTAGCATTTGCAATCACCCTCCAGTCACAAGAATGGCTATCATCCTGATGAGGACACTGCAACCACCAACACAAAGTAAAACTATAAAGAGGACGGATGGTAGTTCATAGAATAAACTTATGTTTCAATTATTTTAATCAATAACTTACCGCAACTTGTCTATATTGCATTGTTGCAAGCAAATCACATGGCACAGGGGGCCTTTTCTCTAGCTCTTCAATTAATCTTTTTGCACCTCTATATATAAAATATATTGAAATTTAGAGTACTTACAAAAAAACAAAGAATTGAAATATCAAGGAGCCCTTGGATAATATAACTTACAATTTAGCATTTCCATGGCTTCCTTTCATAGAGTTGATTAAAAAACATTGCTTATCCACACAGTCTATTGCAATCAAGCTCCAATGAGAACTGAAAGCAATCATATCTCAACAAATTAGTAGGATAAAATCTCAAAAACTCTAATAGAATATTGAATCACTTACTTTTCATTATATGGAATTATAAGGAGCTCCAAAGTATCGAAGTCAATCAGATTGAACCACTGCTCAACAAAACTTGTATCAAGCTCGTTCCTCATAAAGAATGAGATAGATGGATCAAGAACCTCAATTTTTTATTGCATATCCAAAGGAAACTCATGCATTACACACCTAGAAAAGGCATAGAAACAGTGAGTATAAACAAGAAAAATCTTATTGTTAAAAAAATATCAAAACGTAGAAGTAATTATGGGTGGATATACCTTAGGCTAGCAAGAATAATAATGTCATTTATTTCTCTTGTTTTATCCTTAAGAATCTGAACACATGCAGCATTAAAGGAGATAATCTCAATTCTTTTGCCTATGTCACCAGGTAAGAAACAAAACACATTGAATCCTTTTGGATTAGCTGCTTCAAGAAGGATGGCCAGCTCATTTTCAAAGGACTCTAGTTGCTCTGCTTCCCTTTCTTTAGCCCTTTGCCTCCTGTACTCTCTCCATTTATCTACATGTTCCTCTTTAGCTTTCTCCTCTTTTTCATGTTGCCTTGTATCCCTCTCATGGGTGACATCCTCAAACTTGGGATCAGAATCATCTTTCTTTCTCCTAGCTGGGGACACATTAAGGATATTAAATGTCTTCTCATCAGTGAGGGGAATTGGCTCAAGGACCTTTGAAAATCTATATCTTAGCCTCCTAAGAATTACCATGTCCTTGTCCATGAGTGTGAGCCTATGAGCATGAGCAGCACAAATATAGGCATCTTGAAAAAACTCAACTAAAAAATCATCTGTGGCTTCTTGTATACAATTAAGAGTTGTTCTTGTCCATCTGAAATTATTCAAACTATATTTGTCACAAATCTCCCTGACAAGCCTCTGAAAATACAACTTTGGAATTGCATTGTCAAGAGCCTTTATTGCCTTCCTAATCTCCCTTAGGCACCTGACATTTTGAGAAAACTTTCTCTTTGGCTTTGACTTTCTAGAGAGCTTTTGAGGCTTTGAAGATTGATGAATCTTTGATGTTAAATCCCTAGGATCAATCTTCTCCTTGTTGTTGCTTTAGTCCTAGCCATCTGCCAAAAAAAGACATGTTACTTCTTGTCCACTACGTCCAGTGAAATGCGAGTTTCAGATAAGAGGCCTCCTTGCAGCATGTTGTTTTTGCGTTTCACTAGACAACACATAAATAGCAAAAGAATCAACAAAATGAAGAAAAATAAAATGTTAATATAAGGAATGCTATTAAAATTACCTAAAATCTCCACAACATTAAGGAAAGAGTTTGAAGGATTGCCTAAAATCTCTACAACATTACCTAAAATCTCCACAACATTAATGAATGCTCACACTATGGAAAAAGTTTGTTTATAGTGCTCATAAGCTCATAATAATATAAAACATTAAGGAAAAGTATAAAAAAAATGCATTGAATGGATGCCTGGGCATTGAGAAGGACGGATGCAGAAAACCATACCTTCTTTGGCGCTTTGCTGGGAAAAATCCGTTTAGAACCAATTTTGTCAATAGCTCTGGTGAATTGTGAATACGTTCTTCACAACCACAGCATGACCATGAAAATGTGCTCGAAGACCCTACTGCATGACCACAAGAATGTGCTCCATGACCATAAAAATATGAAACGAATTTGGCCATTGCTTCCCTTTATTGGGGGATTTTTAAAAAATTGATGGTACATGCATTACTTGGCGAAGTATTAAGTAAAACACGTGCAATGTATTCTCGAAAAAAGGGAGTGCGCACGTCTTCTGAGAAATTTGATATGGTGTGTTAAGTGAGACACGTGTGCACGTATTCTGAGGTATTTCGTGCGTGCAAAAATATTGGAAATTTCGTCCAAATTTGCGGTCTGTTTATTTTTCCATCATTACGCAAACTTTTTCGTTGGAACTATCAACACACGTTTGACAATCAATATAAAAGCTTTTCGAAGCCATTCTCTTCGATATTGTCTTTCTTTCTCTCGAAATTTTGTTTCAACTTCCCTTCAAGGTCCTTGCTTCCTGTTTGAAGAGCAGTTCAATAATTTCTAATAGGTAACAAAATTTTGTTATTACAAGTATTTGAACAAAATCTCGTTGATTAGTATAGAAAGAATTTTTAATAACACTTGAAAAATTGTAGGTGTCATGTGCTTTGTATCTTTTAAAAGGAGCATGGCACTTCCAGAAAGGATTTTATCATAAATTTCTGTGTTTTAATAGAATTAATTTATAGTTCATGTTTCTCTTCTTGTTCTGCATCTTTTGACCGGTGAAACGTGAAATAATGTCTTTGATTAGCAGTATTTTGCTAACTATTGCGTTTCACTGGTGAAATCTTCAAATAACTTTCGTTTTCAAGTAGTGTCCGATGCAACACGATTTCTTCACCGGCTTTTGCCTTAGACACCTTGTTTTTGCGTTTCACCGGTTACTTAAAAAAATTTCTCATTTTTTGATTTTTTGTCTTGAAAAATGCAATTTTGGGGCCTCTTTGCATAGTTCCATATTGTTTTATTGGACATTGTTGCCATTCTGCTTTGTTTTCAGGGATAAATCTTTTGTTGGTCAAGATGACAAAGAGAAAGCTATCTCTGGAAGGAATGGATGAGGAGGAGCTAATGGAGACTTCTAATGATAGGCTCTTTGATTTCTTACACACAACTGGAAATTCTTCCAAGTTTAGCTATATTAGGAAAATTTTCAATGTTCCTTTTGATTTGAAGGAGTTATTGGAAGATCTTGAAGATAAACTTAAGGAGTACATATATTTTTATGATAGACATGTGCAAGGTTTAGAAGTCAATGGATTTGTTCATTATAGTGATGTCATGGGAGCCACCAGTACATCCAGGTCAACTTTTCTAGGCAGGTTCAACCTCATTGATGAGGAATTCAGGAAGAGAGAAACATATTGCCCTTTCCACATGTATCAACACCAATGCCTTTTGATCCACAAGGATGTTGGATTTATTGTGTATCTTCAATACATGAAAAATTCTTCTCCAAATATAGACCAACAGGGAAAGCTAGAGAATATTGCAAGTATGGATAAGGAGGTCGAAGAGAAGGAGGAGATGTTCCAAGAAGATATTGAGAATCAACTTGTCCAAGGTTTTGATGTAGGTTTGTTCAAGAGTGACAATATCACAATGGTGGAAGAAAAGGAGATCGAGCCAAGTGCATAGGTTGATGAAGAAGGTCCTCTTGCATGTGTTCCAACATTTCCCACTTATCTTATCAACAAGAAGAGATATGTGTTGCTAAATGATATTCAACATCTTTTTGATCTTAGAGAAGATTATTGCTTAGCAATCCTTGCAGGTTGGGGCAAAAATGACATGAATTTTATAGGTTATGAACAAGAACCACTAGCAAGTCTTGATGTTGAGGGAGAGAATTTCCAAGACAGCTCTATAGCCTTACATACATGTATTAATCAGATCGTAGAATACAAAAAAGGGGGGCTACCTACAGAAGAAGAGTTCTTGCAGGTCCAGAAGAAATTTCATATTGATGTAGGGTATGAAGAGAGATTGAAGTCTCCATCAGATGAGAAAACCAAGAGTTCAATAAATCTTTATGATGATAGTCTTCTCCAAGAAGACGAACACCCTAAGATATGAAATATAATTCGAAGTTACCCATTGAGTTTATGTTAGACTTTATTATGCATTATAGATAAATATCTTATATCTTATATTGTTGTGGTTTGTTGTGTAGATTGAGATTGAAGACCTGGACAACTTTCTTGGAAGGGCCAAGGGCTCTAGGCCAATGAAGCTTGGGAAAAATCAAAGCCTTGGCCATTATATTGGAAACTTAAACAATCAAACAATTGTAATATACCATAGTAGATTGTCAAGCTCTCCAAGTCTACCAATGATGGCTTTGCGAGCTATCTCAAAGGTAATTGGATCTCAAGTTTTCAGTAGAGGTTTGGACAAGATCATTTTAGTGGAGAAGGAAGAAGCCATAAGAGTTTTTGGCTTCATGCCTCAGTGGATCTAGAGCTGGATATTTTGGAGTTCTTTGCTCCTATTTGCTCCCTTATGTAGGAGATAGTAAGAATTTGAAGCTTCTTCCAGGCTATTGGAAACATGAGTTTTTGAAATACAGAGGTCTTATTGAGTGGGATGAAATAAAAGATTCCTCTAGAGGCCTTGTCAAGCTACCTGAAACCAAGGACTCCTCTGAAGGCCCTGTTGAGGTGCCTGAAACTAAGGACTCCTCTGGAGGCCCTGTCGAGGTGCCTGAAACTAAGGACTCTTTTGCAACACAATCAGACTAGAAGATGCCAAAGATTAAGGGTTTCTTGAAACCCATCTTTTCCTAACTCTTTGTTTGGTTTGTAACCATTCTGTAAATCTTTGCTTTGTGCAAGAATTTAAATATCTATCTTTTCTTCTTTAGGTAACAATTTGTATAGTCATTGCTAAAGATGATGTATTGCTTGATGTGGTTGTATCTTTAAGCTTGAATTTATGCCATATTTGTCGATAGAACCATTGAAAGACCTCTAATAAACTGTTGGCTTTGTGTCTTCCACCTCCATGTCTTGTGTGTTTGAAATATTTTGTTCTTGCTTGATAATGTGATTTTTCCATACCTTGGGTTGACCAGATAGATAGAGATCCATATTGTTTAATAAAGTATGGAGCATGGTTGTATAGAATATGCTGCATAGTCAACAAATAAAGAAAGTTATTAAAAAAAAAAAAGAGTTCGACAATGAAGAAACAAACATATACAAACTTCTTATCATATAGTGAGTAAAGTGTTGATCACCCCAAGCTTCTGTCATCGCCTTTTTGAAAAGGTTCAATTGGTTTTTAAAGTCTTTGAGATCATCATCATTCCATTCAGTCTTATCACAATAAAAAAACACTTTGTCTATTGTTTCCCAAACTTTAGCTTTTCTATTCCGAGCTTGTCCATTATTAGTGTGATCCTTAACTACATTATGTAGGGATTTTCACTGTTTAAATTTAATAGTCGAGCCACCATTTCTCGAGTTTATCTTGCCAAGTCTCCCATGAAAGCCTAGAAACCTTCTAGCCTTCACTCCACCAATAGATGGTTTTTTTGGGACACAATTACCATCCTTAGACTTCTGAAGATCTGGTTCAAAAACAACATTGCCACCATGCAAACCAATTGCAGAGAGAACTTTTTCAACCTTTGTTATAGCATATGTTCTAGTTGATAATGGCTTCAGCTTCCATGCAAATCCTATATAGAGATGAACAAGCTTTTCAATTAGTCTACAAAGTGCATGAAGTGTACAAATATGGGCATTCACTAAAGGAATGTCCAAGACTGGTTTGAACTGTGGATCCTTATTGTGCCTAGAGGGAGCTCTATTCCAATTGCTTGAGTTTAACTCTGCAGTTGGTGACATGAAGTATAAGCAAGGAGATCTCGATTTGGCTTTTTTGATACATTATACATACATTTGAGTGTCTTTAGGTCACCAACTATGTGCCACTCAATCCTGTAGGTCCCAAATCCTTCAACAAATAGCTATTCTTCTACTTGTTGCCTTTGAATAACATTAGGTATTGATGTTTGATGAAAAATCCAATATAATATATCAAAATTCTCAGTATCTACCTCAAATGCTCCTAGCCACCAGATGTTATATTCAGATTGAACACTAAATGATGTTGAGTGATAATGACCTGACGAAAGTGCTCTATTCATCAAGGTGATAGAGATTCTCTCCAATTTTTTACATTTCAGAATCTCACTTTCATCAAGTTTAATCACAAATCTAGCCACTCCCTGTGCCTCTGCTACTGACAAGTCATAAAATTTGATCATTAAGCATTGTAGGGTGGGCAAGTCAAGGAAAATATTGTTAAATTCATTGAATGTAACCTCCTTTTTCTTGCCCTTGAAGGTAGCCTTGATATGAAAAGGCTCACATAGAATCCCCATCACTTTGTTATTAACTCTTTGTCTGATAGTCCTAACCACAAATGGCTTCAGAAGTATGCAATTGTGTACATGTCCTTGCTTTATATTTGATTGTAAAAGCTGAAAAAGTTGCATATAAGCATCTCGACTGATATCAATACTATCCAGTGTCTTCTGTACTAACTCAAAATCCAAAGAATGATCCTTTACAAATGACTCCAAGCATTGTTTCTTTGCCTTTTTAAAATTCTTCTTCTCCAAAATATCCTTTGAAACTATTGAAGGAAGAAGATGATAATAAAACTGAGTTGCTTTTAAAGAATCTCTTTCACTTGCATTTGGTTGTAGAAGAGATCTAAGCAAAATTAACATCACAAATCAATGCAAGTAATTTAAATAAAGCCATATTTAAGATTTTTCAAGTGAAAAAAAATATACCTTGCTGCTTGGATTCTTTTACCACAGTCTCCTCCTCCTTGTTTGAGATTCTTAATATTTTTAAGAGCTCTTTGTCGATTTCGAAGGCCTAATAAAGTTTGCTTTCGTTGATAAGCTTTGATACGCTTTTCCAATGAATGAATTTTTTGTTGACAATCCTCTAGCTTCTGCAACAACTCTATATTGTGTTTCATCAAAAGATGATTCTCTAGTCCAAGGATATCCTTTTCTGCAACAAGGTTAAGTGTATAACCTAAAAATCCATTGTAGCCATCACCAATAAACCTCATTAATGATGAGCTATTATAGAAAGGAGGAGTGCTATTTCTGCTAGGATCTTTGGGATATAGCTTTCCATCTAACCAAAGATCAATATTTTTCTTTCCTTCAAACCTTAGTATATGTTTCATAGACTCTGTAACCGTGATAGTTTTTGTTCTCTTTCTTATTGGTTCATACTCACTATCCAACTCAATATGAAGATGATAGAGAGGTCTCTTATGAGAGCTACAGAGATCATTGGATGATTGATCCATAGCTGAGTTACAGATATCATTGGGTGATTGATCCATAGCTAAGGATATGAATAGAAGCAAGAACGAAGACAAAGAAGAGACTACTAGGGAGGAGAAAAAAAGAAGAGAGAAACGATGGAGGGAGGCAATCGAGTAACCACAAAAATTCAAATTGAATATTACTTTTCACTTTAATGAGGAGAGGTAAGATCTTCATTATGACAACCTTGCCAACTTTATGGCGATCTAGATTTCTAGGTTTGATGTGACCATGAGAATATCACGACAATGACTTATTAACAAATTTTGATATTGTAACTTACCAAAATATAAACCTTTTAAAAATGCTATAAAACGATTTTATTTCCTAAATTGTTTTCTCTCTCTAGGATCTCTTACAGGGCATTTTCAAGACCTCAAAACTCCCCTAATGGATGGAGGAGCAAAAAAAGAGTTTTTTTTACCGACCTTTCATATGAGATTGTGCATTAATGTAGACTAGGAGAGATTCTTTTGATAGGAGATTTTAATGCCAGGATGCAAAGTAGATAGTGTGACATATATGATTTTGAGGATCTAGGTGACTACAAGTGATGGATATAAAGGATGCAAGTACAAGTAGGGGATTATCTTATAATGGAGGAGACATCACTTCGTATGGCCAACATGTACTAGAGCTAGGGTCATGATACCATCATGTTATCTACAATGGGATGAGGAAGTGACCTAGATCTAAAGCATTGACTTGCTTTTAGCCCATTGGCTTTATGTACTAGGCTCCATTGAGATGACGGAGCTAGGTAGATCCTTCAACACTCCCACATGTTCTAGCCAACACCCACACCCACACCTAGTCCATCACCATCTATTTCACACACAAGCTAGTTGACATATGCATCCATGATGTCTATGATGGGCTCACATAGTTCGAGCACATTGGTTTCCCAGGGACACTCACCTCCCAGCTTATGTTCATCCTATAGTTATTTTCCATGTAGAGCTTTCAACACTCCCACAAACACTAGTGGATTCACACAACTTGGGACCATGTCATAGAACATATGGTATGATGATGAGTGCAAGGAGGTACATAGACACCTTTGCATTATAGAGGGGGAGGCTTGTAGGTAGATGAGGATGTAGACTTTGCCATAAACAACATACATACAAGGAGACACATTATTTGGATCTATGCCACTTATTCCATGAGCAAAGATGTAGCCACAACATGGCATAGATTACGGGAGCCACATCAACCTCACCCATTAGTGACTCACAGTTATGACACTCTTATGCAAAGAGACCATATGATGTACCACATTAGCCACCAATTCCTTACCCACGTGAGCCTCACCCTACCATATCCACTTTCTTCACATATGATATTGTGAGGAGAGCGATAGAGCACCTATAACATGAATGGTCGAAGGATCCCATAGGTATATACGATGAACACTTCATTAATGTAATGGATATTTTGGCCTCCTCTTATTACTTTTATATTTAAGAGTGCCCTAGTGAAGGCTTTCCATATATGGACCATGCATATCATCATGCCTATCCACAAGTATGAAGATCCCCTAGATATTGATAACTACATGATAATCATGGTGGACCACACATTGGCCACGATATATAGAGCAGTGGTAAAGGTGGAGCTTGGTATCTATGCAGAGGGAGGAAGACTAAAAGCACTGAGAATGCTAGATTTAGATTAGGGTTCTTTACACACTTGACCACAACTTCACCCTAAGAGGCATGATTGAACAAGTGAAAACAAGAAAGAAGAGACTCTATTGCTACTTTATGGATTTAAATCTTTTAATAGAGTCCCACGAGGTAAACTATTAGAGAGGTCATAGACATTGGTGGGGATATTGTCAAACATGATTTGGGATATCTACGCATTATACGAGAGGGTGATAGGCCTAGTGAGATGCCTAGAAGGACCTTTAGACATGGTCTCTAGTACCATTGGAGTGAAGCAAGGACACCATCTCTCCCGTACATTGTTTGGACTCTACATTGATGAGATAGAAGACCATGTCATGTGATGAGGGGGAGTTGGGGTAGACACAACATGCATACTAGTCTCTATTATGCTCTATGTTGATGATATTGTTATGGTCTTTGAGTCAAACAAAAAATTCTATGACAACACCTTCATGCCCCTCATGACTTTGCAGACAATGTAGATTGATAATTAATATTAGGAAAGCCAAGATCTTAATCTCCTACACATCAACCCTAGTGAGGAGGAGATCAGTCTTTACTCTAGGAGTTAGACAAGTAGAGGTTGTGGAGTCATATGTTTATTTAAGGGTCACATTCACTGCATCTATTAGGAGAATCAACATGGCACAAGTAGCTAGACAATAACTTACACAAGGATACATGGCATTAGCCATGCTCAAGAGAGTGCCACTATGTGTATTTCTATGAGCCTTACATATGGAGGTGGCTATTTGACACATTTGTCACACTAGCTATGATTTATGGTGCATCTATTTGGACCCCTAGCCTAGCTAGATATCTATGGATATGGATTGAGCATTAAGGGAGTTTTGAGGTCTCGAAAATGCCATGTAAGCAATCTTAGAGAGAAAATATTTTAGGAAATAAAATTATTTTTTTATTTTTAAAAAATTTAATATTTTGGTAAGTAAATATATAAAAAATTGTTAATAAGTCATTGTCATGATATTCTTGTGGTCGCATTAAACCTGGAAATCTAGACCGCCATAAAGGTGACAAAGATTATCATAATCAAGATCTTACTTATCCTCATTAAAGTGAAAACTAATATTCAATTTGAATTTTGTTTGACGTTTGATTACTTCCCTCCATTCTCACTCTCTCCTTTCTTTTCCATTCTTACTAGTTTCTTCTTCGTTTTCCTTCTTGTTTCTAATTCGCATACTTTTTTAATCCAATCTTCTAATCACATCCTTCACTATGGATCAGTCATCCAATGATCTCTGTAGCTCTAGTAAAAGGCCTCTCTATCATCTTCATATTGAGTTGGATAGTGAGTATGAACCAATAAGGAAGAGAACAAAACCCATTACCATTACAGAGTCTATGAAACATATACTCAGGTTTGAAGGAAAGAAGAAACTTGATCTTTGGTTAGATGGCAGGCTATATTCCAAAGATCCTAGCAAAAATAGCACTCTGCCTTTCTATAATAGCTCTTCATTATTGAGGTTCATTGGTGATGGTTATAATGGGTTTCTAGGCTATACACTTAATTTGGTTACAGAAAAGAATGTCCTCAAATTGGAGAACCATCTTTTATCAAAACATAACAAAGAGCTACTGCAGAAGCTAGAAGGCCATCAATAGAGGATTCATTTGTTGGAGAAACGCATCAAATCTTATCAACGAAAGAAAACTATTTTAGGACTTCGAAATCGACAAAAGGCTCTTAGAAATATTGAGAGTCTTAGATGAGGAGGAGGTGGTTGTATTTGTGATGTTGATTTTGTTTAGGTCTCTTCTTCAACCGAGTGCAAGTGAAATAGATTCTTTCAAAGTATCTCAGTTTTATTATCATCTTCTTTCTTCAGTAGTTTCAAAAGATATTTTAGAGAAGAGGAAATTTAAAAAGGTAAAGAAACAATGCTTGGAGTCATTTATAAAGGATCTCTCTTTGGATACTGAGTTAGTGCAGAAGACACTAGATACTATTGGTATCAGTCAAGATGCTTATATATAACTTTTCTAGCTTTTACAGTCAAATATGAAGCAAGGACAAGTATGTAATTGCATACTTCTAAGGACATCTATGATTAGAACTATTAGACAGAGAGTGAATAACAAGGTAATGGAGATTCTGGGTGAGCCTTTCCATATCAAGGCTAGCTTTAAGGGAAAGAAAAAGGAAGTTGTATTCAATGAATTTAACAATATTTTCCTTGACTTGCCCACCCTACAATGCTTAATGATTAGATTCTATGACTTGTCCACTAGAAGATGCACAAGGAGTGGCTAGATTTATGGTTAAACTTGATGAAAGTGAGATTCTAAAATGTACAAAACTAGAGAGGGTCTCTATTACCTTGATGAATGGAGCACTTTCATCAGATCATTACAATCACTCAATGTCATTCGATGTTCAATTGAAACACAACATTTGGTGGCTAGGAGCATTCAAAGTAGATACATAGGATTTTGATATATTGTATTGGGTTTTTCATCGAACACCAATATCTGATGTTATTAAGAGACAACAAGCACGAGAAGAGCTATTAGTTGAAGGATTTTGGAATATAAGATTGAGTGGCACATAGCTGGTGACTTAAAGACACTTAAATGTATGTACAATGTATCAAATGGTGCTAACTCTAGATCTCCTTGCCTATATTACATGTCCCCAGCTAGAGAGTTAAACTCAAGCAATTGGAATAGAGCTCCCTCTAGGCACAACAAGGATCCACAGTTTAAGCAAGTCCTAGATATTCCTTTAGTGAATGCCCATATATGTACACTTTATACGCTTTGTAGGATAATTGAAAAGTTTGTTCATCTTTACATAAGATTTGCATGGAATCTGAAGCCATTATCAGCTAGAACAGATGCTATAACAAAGATTATAAAAGTCTTATTTGCAATTGGTTTGCATGGTGATAATGTTGTTATTAAAACAGATCTTCAAAAGTCTAAGGATGGAAATTATGTTCCCAAAAAGCCATCTATCGGTGGAGTAAAGGCTAGAAGGTTCCTAGACTTTCATGGGAGACTTGGTAAGATAAACTCTAGGAGTGGTGGCTCAACTATTAGATACAATCAATGGAAGTGCCTACATAATGCAGTTAAGGATCATGCTGATAATGGACAAGCTCGGAATGAAAAAGCCAATGTTTGGGAAACACTAGATAAAATATTCTTTTATTGTGATAAAATAGAGTGGAATGGTGATGATCTTAAAGAATTCAAAAACCAATTGAACCTTTTTAAAAAGGCAATGACAGAAGCTTGGGGTAATCAACACTTCACTCACTATATGATAAGAAGTTTGCATATGCACGTCTCTTTATTGTTTGACTCATATAGGGTTTTTTAATTGAATTTCTTCATTTGTTAACTATGCATCATATTTTATACAACCATGCTCCATATTTTATCAAGAAATATAAATCTCTATCTATTTGGTCAACCCAAGGTGAGGAAAAATCACATTATCAATAAAGAAAAAAATGCTTTAGACACACAAGACATGGAGATGGAGATACAAAGCAAACAATTTATTAGAGATCTTTCAATGGTTCTATAAACAAATTTGTAACCCTTAATATAGAATAAAGAGACAAACTAGACAAAGAGATGGAAAAAGATGGGTTTCAAGAAACCCTTAACATCTTTTAGTTTGACTTTGTTGCAGAAGAGTCTTTAGTTTCATGGAATTCACTTGGTCCTCTAAGGGAATTTTTTGTTTCATCCCACTCGAGGAGACCTCTACATTTCAAGAACTCTTGTTTTCTATAGCCTGGAAGGAGCTTCAAATTCTTGGCATCTCCTACATGGGAGAGCAAATAAGAGGCAAGAAATCCAAAGTAATGTTGCCCTAGATCTACTGTATCCAGGCATGAGGCCAAAAACTCTTACAGCTTCTTTCTTCTCTACCAAAATTATCTTGTCTGAACCTCTATTGAAAGCTTGGGATCCAATCACCATGAAGATAGCTTTCAAAGCCATTATTGGTAAGCTTGGAGAGCTTGACAACCTGCTATGGCAAATTGCAACTATTTGATTATTTAAGCTTCCAATATAATGGCCAAGGCCTTGACTTTTGCCAAGCTTCAATGACCTTAAGCCCTTGGCTCTTCTAAGAAAGTTGTCAGCATCTTCAATTTCTATCTGCACAATAAACAACAATAGTATAAGATGTCAGTAGATAACTATCCAAAAATATTTGTGTATAATGTATAACATACTCTAATATAAATCACAATGGATATCTTAGAATTATCTTTCATACCTTAGGGTTTTCATCTTCTTTAAGAACTATCATCATATAGATTTATTGAACTTTTTGGTTTCTCCTCTAATGGAGACTTTAGTTTCTCTTCATATCCCATGCAATCAATACCAAGTCTTTGTTGAATTTGTAAGTACTCTTCCTTTGAACTGATTAATATAAAAATGCAAGGCTACAGAACTGTGTTGAAAATTCTCTTCCTCAACATCAAGAATTGCTAGCAATTCCTCTTCATAACCTATAAAATTCTTATCATTGACCCCATGTAGCAAGGATTGCCAAGTAGTAATCTTCTCTAAGATAAAAAAGGTGTTGAATATCCTTTAGCAATACATATCTCTTTTTATTGATGAGATAACTGGAAAATGTTGGGACACATTCAAGAGGACTTGTTTTAATCTCTGCACTCAACTCTATCTCATTTTCTTCCACTTTTGTAATGTTTTCACTTTTAAACAAAGCAACATCAAATCCTTGCACTAACTGATTCTCAATATTCTCCTGAAATGTTTCACCCTTCTCTTCAACTTCTTTATCTTTACATGCAATATCCTCCATCTTCTTCTCTTGTATTGAGAACAACTATCCATATATTAAAGATATATAAGAAATCCAACATCCTTTTGTGCAAGAAAACATTGTTGCTGATTCTGATGAAAAGGGCAATCCGCTTTCCACTTCTTGAATTCTTCATCAATAAGACTAAAGCTTGTTTGCAAAGTTGTGCTAGCAGTATTAGAAGCTTCCATTACATTGCTATAATGGACAAATCCCTCAATCTCTAGGCTTTTCACATGTCTATCATAAAACACCTTAAATCCTTCAGTTTGTCTTTAAGATCCTTCAAAAGCTCTTCCAAATCAAAGGGAACATTGAGCATATCTCTGATGTAAATAAATCTAGATGAATTTCCAATTGCATAAAGAAAATCAAATAGCTTTTCATCACAGGTGACCTCCAGATCCTCTTCCTTCATTTTCTCTAAAGAAAACTTCATTTTAATCATTCTAATTACTCACAAAAGAAAATCCAGAAAACAAAAATAAGAGTCATAATATTCAAATCCACATTTGCTCATATGTAGTAGACTAAAGAAAGATTGCTAATAAAATTTAGGAAATACAAGATGAAAGAAATGAATTCAAACTTTATCAAGTAGAGAAAGCATAAAATTACAAGTCTCATCGATCAAACTTTGTTTAACATTTTCGACTCATGAAACGCGAAAACAATGATTCAGGCCATCTCATAATTCACAAAATCGCATTTCACATGTCACTTATAAAAAAAACTTGACAAACTTGTGTTTTATACATTCGAAATATTTGAACAAAACAATGCCTCAAGAATATCAAAACCCCATCATTTTACATGTTTACTAGACCAATATTGCTAGAAAAACAAAGTAAAACCATTACAAAATTTCTAAGTCCCTGATGTATTTTTCTTCATATATATATTTTGTAAAATAATTTTATCTTTTTTAAAATAGAAGTTCTGTTACATAGAGCCTATGCTCCTATTGGTCAAAGCACTCTCTTTCTATATCTTAAAAGGCATTTTCGAGACCTTAAAACTTCCCTAATGGAGACAATAAATCATCATGCCTTAATAGATAATTTGCAATAGACCATTGGTTACCACATGAGATAATGAGAGCAAAGTTTACTACAATCCCATGATATTGGAGGCTCTTTTTCATACCATCAACCTCATATATAGAGTACGCAACATACACCTATGGCTTCCTAGGCCTTTAGCTAGCTAGCTCAAGGTAGGACATGCGACCTCATGGTATGCATAGATCGAATATTCTCCCCCCCTTTCAAAATGACTCAAAGTACCCCTTCATACATCTCTCACACTGAGAGAAACTTGGCCATGTGACAAGATCTTTACTAGCTATACATATAGCATAAATGGATTTTACCGCAATAGCTCCCTCCTCTAGAAATTCCATACTACACGAACCACTTTATAAGGACTATAGAAGATGGTTTCATGGAGATACATGGATACCTAGATATATACATGCCACGTGAGATGCGAGTAACCATTGTTTGCTCAAGGTCCCCTCTCATCAACTCAAGATCAAGACCAGTAGAGTAGTCCACATCTCCAAAGTTGAGTAGATCTAAACAAAATGCCAAGAAGAGGTGGAGAACGAGGAGCACAACATTTATAGATGCAGAGTCTACAATAAATTTTCTTCAAATTGGAGCCCCAAGAGGAACACCAAGGAAAAGGAATTTCTCTTGCAAGAAAATCTATCTTGTAACATCAACAAGCTTTTTTATTAGGTTTTATATGATTACAATGACGAAAAGAACACCAGGCACAACAAATCTTTATACAGCATCATGTAGATCTCCCACGGATTTGATAGAATCAACCATATTCTTCAATATCTTCACAAAATCCATCAATAGAACAAAGAAAGCAAAGGAATACACCATCTTTGAATGGAAATACATCACATAGTATTCATCTTCAATATCTTCATAGTCTTCTCTCTCAATCTCTCACATACAATCACTCTGCTTTAGTAGAATTGGCTATCTCTGACTCTCTCTCTCTCTCTCCATCAATAATACATCATCTTCTCACTATAATCTCTCATAATCACCGCAATACCTCCCTCCTCTAGAAATTCCATACTACATGAACCACTTTATAAGGACTATAGAAGATGGTTTCATGGAGATACATGGATACCTAGATATATACATGCCACGTGAGATGCAAGTAACCATTGTTTGCTCAAGGTCCCCTCTCATCAACTCAAGATCAAGACCAGTAGAGTAGTCCACATCTCCAAAGTTGAGTAGATCTAAACAAAATGCCAAGAAGAGGTGGAGAACGAGGAGCACAACATTTATAGATGCAGAGTCTACAATAAATTTTCTTCAAATTGGAGCCCCAAGAGGAACACCAAGGAAAAGGGAATTCTCTTGCAAGAAAATCTATCTTGTAACATCAACAAGCTTGTTTATTAGGTTTTATATGATCACAATGAAGAAAAGAACACCATGTACAACAAATCTTCATGCAACATCATGTAGATCTCCCACGGATTTGATAAAATCAACCATATTCTTCAATATCTTCACAACATCACATAGTAGAATTGGCTATCTCTGACTCTCTCTCTCTCTCTCTCTCACAATCAATAATACATCATCTCCTCACTACAATCTCTCATAATCACTCTCAATAATCCTTCTTAGGTCGTGGATACCCCTCCCAAGAGGTATGTTTGATATGAAGAGTCACCAGAGCCACTACAGTGTCCTTTCATAGCTCACTACTGTCACTTTACTTTAGTCTTTACTTGAGTCTTCAACAGCTAATTCTTTTACTTCTTTTAGCTCTTTTGCACTTGTATTCACCTCTTTCCAAGGCTAGAAAACTTTCCCAAGCTACACTTTTATCCATCAGAACACATACAGAAGCATACAGAACAATCTACAGAACAGTACCAGAACAGCTACAGTACAGAGACAGAAGCTCTACAGAAGACCTACAGAAGGTTACAGAAGGTCAAAAAAATCACATAACTCATACTCAAACCATTCCAAACTCTA
The DNA here is from genome assembly GCF_053477565.2 of Lygodium microphyllum. Taxonomy (NCBI): domain Eukaryota; kingdom Viridiplantae; phylum Streptophyta; class Polypodiopsida; order Schizaeales; family Lygodiaceae; genus Lygodium; species Lygodium microphyllum. Next base: position 129,392,138 of record NC_141143.1, read on the forward strand.
AAAAACTATTCAATAAGCTTTCACAATATCTCAATCTTCATCAATCATCAATCCATGCTTCATACAGAAGACAATCAGAACAAAACAGAAGCTATACAGAAGCTCAACAGAACCAATCAGAACCTATCAGAACATCACAGAACTTCATATCTCCACTGAAAATCATCATAAACTTCCAAAACATAATCAATATCATCTAAAATATTCTCAAACCACTTCCAAACCAATCAATCATCTCATAAAATCAACCATTCAGCTCTCAAAAACAACAAAAATCAGCCAAAAAAATAAGTCATTTCAACACTCAACATATCCCCACACTTAATAAGGAAGCGTCCTCGCGACCCAGGAAAAAGGGAATACAAGTTCATTCAAAAGCTCAACTTTGATCTTCAATATCTCTTCAAAAACAGTCCATCCAACCACAACCCCAACTTATAACCTGTATCTGATATAAAAATACAATGAAAGGAAAACCCTTTATACATTAACACTTCTTATCAAACTAAAAATCACAACAAACTTGTAAATGATATAAGAGGTTTCTTCTTCTTCTTCTGCATCAGCATCTTCAACTCTCCAACCACGACCCCATCACCACAAATCTCCAAAATGTAGCTCGCACGAAATCCAATCCAATAGGTAATCACCACGATCTTATTACATAAATTAACTCACAACACAAACACTACACACAACACAACCATCTGAATGACTCCTCCAAAAAGAGAGATTTTTATTAAAAATCATCTACCATACATTGAAAAATGTATCAATGAAGATGATCCCTTTTGAAAAATTGATGATTTCGGAAACGATCCATAGATAAGAATTCATCTACAAATGTTTTGGGAGGATTATGAAAAAACTGAAGACAACACATCCTTTCCAACAGGACAAGGTATCTGCTAGGCAAACAAAGGGCATGAAAATACAATATATCCAACTGCTGGGAATCAATGCTCACATTGACATTCATGTACACCTTTGGAATAGGCTTTGAATCATTATGAGAATGCCTATGCATATACGCCAGGTACTAAGCAAAATGACCAGTTAATCTCATTGAAGGATCTGCAGACTGGGAATACTACTGAGCAAAATGAATATAGTTCTGGTATGCTTGACTGGCAGCTGTCCAATCTCCTGGAATTACTGGCCAGTTTATCTGAGGTCCTGTAAGGGAATCATTCGAGCTCCATCCCCTTCTTCTGGAAATCTGATGATCAAACCCGCCATAGTCACTAACCAACTGAGGTGGTTGAGATATAGAAGTGTTAGGAGATGGAAGTGGAATAAGGAAAAGTGGATGAAGAGAGGGGTATGCAAAATCATAAAAGAAAGAATAATTTAAAGAAGGAATTGCTGAAATTTGTAGGGAATCAGTTAAGAAGGGTGTTAACTGATAAATATGAAAGGTAGAAGGTACATGAATAGATGGAGAATGACATGGTGGAGAAGGGAAAAATACTCTATCCTCAATAAAAGAACAGTATGTAAAGATGGGAATTTGAGAAAAAGATGAAGGTTGGAAAAGAATGGGTAAGATAGTGGTGGAATTGGATTGACAGAGGGAAAGATATATATCATATCGATGAGCCATTTGTTGGTAATATAGTAGGGTAGGAACAGAAGGTCCTAAGATAGATCGTCGATGATAGGCATTAAAAAACGTAGAATCAAACGGATTATGCTTGGAAAGATAAGCTAAGAGATCCACCCTCAGTTGATTAGTGCTGTGGGCATAGGTAGGGGCTGTGTTCTGTCTTTGATTCAGGACCATAGAATCAATCATGGTATGCCAGGAATTATCAGGGCAAGAAGCCACTTTGGAGGAGTAACTCTGAAATATATCATCTATGCGTAACTCCAAATGGTTGACATACAAAACAACTTGTAAAACCACATCTCCCACATACCAAGCCATATCCACTTCATCTGGAATCAACAAGTCTCCTCGTAAATACATGTATGACATCAACATGGTATCGATCGTGACAGAATCTTCAAACACCATCCTTACCACCTCTGTCAACAACTCAGCAGACCAAGTCCCACTCCATCCATCCTCTAGAAGAGGTAAATTCATCGTGGAAAGCTTCATGTAGAAGGCAAACTTCTGTAATTGGTAGTGGACAAAGAAAGAATGGTCTGGTGGAACATATTCCTGAAACTGCTCAAATGTAGACCATAGCAAATCCATTCTGGATTGCAATCTTTCCACTTTATCTTGGAAGAGAGAACATAAGGTAGCCTGTCTCTGAAGACCAGCCAAGTCCTACTGTGAGAGAGAAGGGATCAAGGGAACATGAGGGCTTGGAGGAACAGACCGTGACTTTGCCAGTTGATCTTGCAACTGCTTGATTTGGGAAGCTTGGGATTCCACTGTGTCATTAGCAGTCTGTAAGGCTGAAATTTTGACATCTAAAAGAGTTTGAAACTCATGCGCTTCTCTAGACATCCTCTCCTTCTCCTCTAAAAGGCTAGTAACCTTTGATTGAGCCTCTAACTGAATCTTCAAAGAAGATATCTCATCTCGTTGGGTTGCAACCAGTTGGGTTTGTTGCTCCATCTGCTTAAACAAATCTGCTAGGGTATCCTTAGTAGAGGCTAACTCGGATGTTGTCTTATGCAACTGGTCCTTAGACCGCATCAGCTCTTCATAAAAGGAAGCGTACAGCTATTAAACACAGGCTGTCACTGACAATTTAATAGAACTCTAAATGTCTTTACATAGGAAAGGAATTGTATCTCCCGAGACTAGACTGTGCAGTGAGGGAACTGATATATCCAACGAACCTTCTCGATGTGCTCTGAACAAGTTATTACATGTGAGATAACCAAGGAGATCACTGCCAGAGGTAGCAGGAATGGGCACTGAAGGAAGAACTGAAGGAGCTTTATCCGCTATTCGCTTCAAGCATTTGCGCTGTATGACCAGGGGAGACGGAGAATCATCATCCTCTATGTCAATTGATTTTGACTCATTTGAAGATGGAGAAGGAGATACTGGATCAGATGGAGGAGGTGGAGGCACACTCTTCTGTAAACCTGAGTAGGTCAAGAAGGCATACAAGTATGATCCATAGGTGACATTTGTAACATTGCCCCTGGTGACTTTGACGAAATGTTGATCCATCTTAGTGAGTAGGTAAGTGCTCCAATCAATAGCTACTCCTTTTAACACCATCCTTGAAGCTGTGAAAAGCTCTTTGGACAATAATGGGATGGCGTTTTTGCAGGTATAAACCTGTCCTGGAGAAACTGACAGATCAACTTCCACACAGGATCAGTGATCATGGAAAAGAAAACTCCTGAAGAGTTGATTACCTTCTTAATATCCAGCATTTTCCTTGTTTGCTTTTGCAACAGCTTCAGAATCTCTTCGTTAGAGAAAAGCTGGCGAGTGGTAACAAAGGGTTCACCTTTGGAAGGAAGAGAAAGAGCCTTCCTTAGGCCTCGAGGTGTCAAAGTCATAGAAATACCCTGGACCAGTCCCGACTTCTTGCTGTAGGAGGCCAAAAACTCATCACACATCGATGGATCCTCTGGAAGCAATGGAAAGGAGGTAGCCACAAAAGCAACGAGTCCTGCCTTCGTGAGAGGCTCAAAAGTGAGTAGGGAAGAGAAATCCCTACTGACTAGTGGGACATACTGGATAGGGGGAGGAACGTGAGAAGGCGCCATTCAGATGGTTACACACACACCACAAACACAGACAATCAAAGAGAATGCTTGCAAAGCAACAAACAAAAACCAAGGATAATATAGCAATCAAAACGGTAAAATGTGACTCGACCAACTACCCTCAAGCAAACCACAGCCTAGAAAAAATTCGACATGATCTCTAGATATATGCGACCGAAAGCTTCATGCTATGCAACAGGCAAACACCCAAATCCCCGTATCAGGCAATAAAAAGAAAAAAACTACACACCATACCCTTAACCATAACAAAGAAACTGAACCAAAACATCACAACAACCCACACATATCAAGACCACAACTTTTGATAAACAAGGTTTTGACCATGGAGACAACTCCAAAGACTTCGCATAGCCATCCCACGAAACGAGTTTATTAAAAAGGAGAAATTAAGTGCAGTGAGGAGGAATTAATTTAATGAAAGGTTCATTTTATAAATTATTAAAAAATGAGTGAATTTTTATTAAGTGATAAACCTTATCAAGAAAAAAACGGTTTTTTCTTAAAATTTTAATTACCAATTATTAGGTTAAAGCGGTGCTTTAATTCGAATCCCGGACTTCGATACCCAGACTAGGTCTCTAAATGCAAGCTCATTTATTAAAAATTAAGGTGATGAGCGCTTTTTTGCTAGTGCGTGTTCTTGTGACGGCAGGTTCATTTTAATTAAAAAATATTAAAGTGCCTCTTTAGCGCACTTAGCGTGTGTTAAGTGAACGGCGGGTTTATTTGTATTTTTAAAAAATGATGTGTTTAGCACGAATGCGCGTGCCATGGTGGTGTTTAGGGTTCATTTTTAAAAAAAAAATTAACCGTGGATTTTATGGTAGCTGGAAAAAAAAAAGGAAAAATACATAGTAGTGGGTGTATGTGAATGCAAACAATGCGCTCTCCTCAATCCAAAAATATCTGGAGTTTTGTCTAGATGTTTAGGTGGCGTTTGGATGAAAAATAATTTTTTAAATATTTTATTTTTATTTTTATATTTTTATATTTGATGAATTTAAGTGTGTAATAAAGTATTTTTACAGCTTAGAAAATATGCCAAAATAAGAAAAAATGTTAATGAAAATTTGAGAAATTTTTTGAAAATTAATTTGAAAATTTTAAGCATTTTTAATGAATGTTTTTCATTTTTTGGATATTTTTAAAAGAATTTTGAATTTAAAAATGATGTGAATTTTTTTCTTAAAATTTGCAAGTTAGAAAAATAGTGCAATTTGCTGCAGAGATAGTAGGAATTTTTCTAGATTTTTCTGTATTTTTTTCAAAATTTTAAGGATTGTTTAATGTTTTTTTAAATTTTCAATGGTTTTTTTTATAAAAGGTTTCGGGTATTTGAATTAAAAATCTGGGAAAATACCCAAAAATAGGCTGCGTGGCAGCTGCATGTCAGCAACCAACGAACAAGCTCGCGCACTCGATCCCGCACACGAGCAATCACACTCGCACGAACAATTGCAATCACCCATATGCGTGCACACACCTGCGCATGTGTTTGCATCTCGAAGGTGTCGGCGGTGCTGCGGTTCAGCAGGGTAGGACAAGGGGTTTACAGGGGGGTAGGGGGGTTTTGTGAGTAGGACCGGGGGCTTGGGTGGGAATGGGGTGGTTGTGGTGGGAAAGGGGACTTGTGTGGGGGGTGTTTGTGTGTGTGATGGGGGGCTTGGGTGGGGGTGGTAGGTTTGGTTTGCTGTGAGGGAAGGGGGCGAAGGAGGGTTTAGGTAGGGGTTCAGTGGAGTGGGTAATGGTAGGGGGGAAGGGGGGTTTAGAAGGGGTAGGGTGGGATTAGTGTGTGATGTGCTGTGGTGGGGGTTGGGGTAGGGTTGGTGGGTAATGGGCGGGAAGGAGGGCTTAAATGGGGGTAAGGGGGGTGTTAGGTGTGTAATGGGGGGAAAGGGGGTTTAGATGGGGGTTAGTGGGTAGGGTTTGCAGGTAGGCATGTGGCAGGGTCAACAGGGCGATCATGGCGGGAGGAGGGAGGAGGTCAACGGCCACAAGGGGCGCGTCGGTGGCCTGCACAGGATGAGCGGCGGAAGGCGGCGCGACGGCGGCCTGCAGAGGGCGGCGGGCTTCACGGGTTGGAGGCGACATCGTCGAAGGCACAGCGGCCAGGGCGGCACGCACGGCCACGGGCGGCGAGGAGGCGTCGAGGAGGGCGGACTGGCGACCCGGCGAGCAGGCGCTGCAGGTCAGGCGAGGGGCGGCACCCGGCGGGCAGGGTAGAGGCACGGGGCGTAGGGCAGGGGCGTCGGCGGCAAGGAGGCGGCACTCGGCGGGCTGCAACAAGGAGGAGGAGAGAGGAGGGAGGGAGGACGGCGTGAGGGAGGAGTGAAGGAGGACAGGCGGGAGAGGAGGGAGGGAGAAGAAGAGATGGAGGGGAGAAAATGGAGGAGGAGGGATGGAGGGGAGCACGCAGAGGGAGAGGGAGGGGAGAGACAGTTAGGGTGGGGAGGGGTCGAGGTAGGGGGGGGATAGGGAAGGGTGGGGAGGGGTCGGGGTAGGGAGGGGATAGGGAAGGGTGGGGAGGGGTCAGGGTAGGGGGGGATAGGGAAGGGTGTGGAGGGGGTAAGGGCACCCATGGGGGGGGGTGCCCAAGGGGGATGGGGGAAAGGGTGGGGGTATATGGGCAGGGGCCCATGGAGGGTGGAAAAGGGTGGGAGGGGAACGCCCATGGATAGCGTGCCCAAGGGAAAGGGTAGGCGTAGGGGTTGGAAAGCTTAGGGTAGGGGCCCAAGAAGGTGCCCCAAGGAGAAAATGGACGAGGGGCCCATGAGAGAAAGGCATATCCCCGTCCCGCGCGCGTGCACGGGGCGGGATAAAAAAATTTACCGTGGCGGGATTGAAAGAGTGCCGAAACATCGGGACGGAGCACGCGGACGCGACCGGGGCGCGTTAAGACACGTAAAATAAAAAACGGGCGCGTTCACGCGCGAGACGAGTCGCGTGAAAACACATAAAAATAAAGAAAAATTAATAACTCCCAATCCGAACGTCAAAACGAAATGTCGTAAAAACAAAAAGTGGGCAGGACGACAAGGGAAGACAGGGAAAATGTGCAACGGGAGTTCTGGGGGGTAAAGGGCGTTCACGTGCAAAAAACACAAAAAGGATCCAAAAATACAATTAAAAATTAATTTCGAAAGATCCGTGCATCGAAACGAGGTGCTGGAAGAAAGAAAAATGTGCAGAAAGACGTGCCCGACAATCCTATCTTCTCAAAACATAATTTCGACTGAGATAAGACGCGTTTACGTGGAAAAAACCCAAAAAATAGACCCGAAAATGGAATCGGAAATTAATATTGGACGAACCGTTCGCCGAAATGACATGTAGTAAAAATGAAAAATGTCCGCAAGAAGGGGGGTACAGGGTTGGCATGTTAAAATGCAGTTCCGATTGAAGTAGGAGGGGTTTACATGCGAAAAACACAAAAAATACACCCGAAAACACATTTAAAAATTAATAATTAAAAATCCAGAAGGCGAAAGAGGGTGGAAGAAAAAGGAAAAAGGTGGGGGAAGGCATGATGGACACGGCTGTCAAATCAAATTGAAATTCCAATGCAAACAGGGCAGGTTCACATGGAAAAATGTCAAAAAGACGTACGAAAAAGTCTTAAAAATTTAAAAAATTAATATTGGATAAACGTGCATCGAAAGGACACGGAGTAAAAAGGAAAAATGTCAAGGAGAAAGTTATTGTTAGGGCTATGATGTCAGATCACGGTTCCGAAGCAAGAAAAGCGCGTTCACATAGAAAACCGGCTAATTTGCGCAAAATGCTTCAAAAATTAATAACTCGAAAACCGTGCACCGAAACAGGGGTAGGTAAAAAGGAAAAATGGGCAGTTCAAAGGGAGGAACAGGGGGATAAGATTGGATGTGGACTTTAGTGAACGTAGGGTGCGTTCACATGGCAGGACCGCAAAATCAGGAAATGAAGAAAAACTGCAAGGGAACAGCCCCAAGGGTGGGTGGAACATAGACGGCTGGGTTGGACGGGACCCCATAAGGGTAAAAGCAAGGCATGGCAGAGAGGCATTAGCAAGTTGAGGCATATGCAAAAGGATATGCAACGTAGACGCGCAGGGACGCGTCCCCACACTTAAGACCTTACGAATAGGGTTAACCGAGCAACAGGGACCTAGGACCACATAACAGACCATCCACTAACGTCCCCACACTTAAAACATGAACGTCACTGAGAAACAGAAGGTGTAGGATTAGAAAAACTTGGCCCATGTTGTTGAGAATCAAAGTTGATTGTCAATGGCACTTCCACTATCGTTGTCGGCTGCAGGAGGTACCAAGGCATCTTCACAGCACACGTCTGTCATGGCAGGGACCACACGACAGCACCCAGGGAGGTAGCTGGTTGAAGGAATCGCAGGAAATTCGTCGATGATGAGGAATGTTGCACTTAACTCACAGTCACTCAAATGGAATGAAAGAACTGTCACTCGCCCCATGACTAATAGCACTCGAGGAAGAATGATTGAAACCCATATCTCGTACTCGGTTTAGGAATCGACAAGGGGGATGGTACAGAGGGAGTATGCCAGGGTGCACAGTTGATGGTGCATTAGTGCGTCCAACCCATCTGGCATAAGTGTAAGGAGGAAGGCAAGGGAGCCTTACAGTGCAGTGTACAGAACAGGCTGATGTGTCCTGTGTTGATGGCAGAGACCCATCCCGTGGGTGCATACAGAAAAGGGAACATACCTGACTCCAAAGGTCGTAACGTCCCTCAATCTCACCTCTCGGTAATTGATTGAAGAAACTCCAGTCACACTCAGCCCACTCTCTGTCTCACACTCTGCTGATAGATACAGGAGGGCAACCATGTCCTGAAACCCATTGATGTAATCCTCACGGTCACTTGTACAAAGGTTGTATGCCTTGTGCGCATTTGATGGTGCAACTGTGCATCAAGCCCCGTGCCGACATACGGTGCGAGAAGAAAGGCCAAGGAGCCTTATAGTGCAGTGCACAGAAACAGCTTGTGCTTTGTGCATTGAGAGGCCCGTCTCGTGCGTGCAACACTTCATTCACGCTTCTCACATTTCATTTGATTTAAAGAGAAAAGACTGGTCACTCGCCCCACCCTCTGTCTCACACTCTGTTAGGATGAAAGCAACCCATACTCACTTCCCCATCCGGTTAGGATGAAAGCTCGCGTCACTCGATTGTGTGTCGATGAAGATCGTGTCGTCAGTTGTTGAAGAGGCGTACCCAGGAAGGTAGCCATCAAATCGAATGTTGTGTTGGATTGGACATGTCGTCTGCTAGAGGATAGTTAGACGTTCTGTAGAAAGACCCAGGACATAGCTAAGGGAGGTAGCTTCGGAACTGGATCCTGGGGATATCAATTGATGAATCCACTTTCTGGACTGCTGGGTGTTGCCACCTTTTCCACAGCCAGCTTCTCACCCAAGGGTGTTTGCCACCTTTTCTTGGAACGAGGCCTGCTATGACAGGGAATTGCTTCCTTTTCTCCCATAACAGATTTTTCTTTCTTTTATTTTCTTTTGTTCTCTTTTCTTATTTTCCTACTCGCGAGGGTATTTCCACCTTTTCTCGAAGAATAGGTCGGCATGACAAGGACTGAAGTCCTTTTCTCCCATGATCGATATGTATATTTTTTTTCTTCTTTTTTTTTTAATTTAAGCAAGGGAATTGTAGAAATACCATTTGTCAGAACCCACCTCGCCACTATCGCTGGTGGAAAATAGAGGATAAGAGATCAAGGCTGGAAGGTGGGGTTGAGGGGATAGAAGGTTGTGTCCACTTCATCAGAAGTAGCTGAAGAACGACTATCAGAAGTACCATCATAAGAGTGATAGTGCCACGCCAACAGGGGAAAGGATCAGGTGACCATGATTGTCAAGATCCCCAAGGAGAGAAGTACTTCTTCAGACGATATCCATTGATCAGGAAGGGATTATCAGAGGCATCAACAGTCTGTACTTGGACAGAGCCATTAGGGTTGACAGCAAGTACCTTATATGGGCCCATCCACCGCTGTTGAAGCTTGCCATGAAACTTGCCAAATCGTGAATCATAAACTAGGACCAAATCACCTTCTTTGAACTCCTTGTGCTTGATGAAGCTGTCATGGTAAGCCTTACGTCGAGCTTGCGTGGCTTCCATGCACTGTAGAGCCATCCTGCGAGTTTCGTCCAAACATTCCAGGTGCAGGAGACGGCGTTGTAGTGAATCATCGTCCCCCAAACGCTCTTGGATAGCCACTCTCAAAGAGGGTAATTCCAGTTCAACAGGGAAAACAGCTTCTGTACTATACACCAGCTGGAAGGGTGTCTGTCATGTTGCTGCTTTATGGAAGGTTCTGTACGCCCAGAGGGCCTCTGTAAGTCGATCATCCCAATCACGACGATGTGCGGTAATCGTTCTTGTCAGAATCAAGCAGAGGATGCGATTCGTGACTTCGACTTGGCCGTTGGCTCTGGGGTAATAAGGAGTGGACTTGCGATGGGGATCTTATAACAGCGCTGTCAACTCTTCCATGACTTTATTAATGAAATGAGTGCATCTATCACTTACCAGCTCTAGGGGACTGCCAAAACGGGTGATGATATTCTCATACATGAATAGGACTACGCTGTTACCATCGTCCCGCTTTAGAGCTTTAGCTTCACACTTGGTGACATAATCCGTACATACGAGGATGTATCGGTTCTGTTTCCTTCTACTGGGAGGATCGATTGGACCTATGAAGTTGATGCCCCACTTCTCAAACGGCTTTAAAGGAAGGATAGGTTGCAGTGGCATGGCACTTATCTTGGTGGGTTTCCCCATTCTCTGACAAGCATCACATCTTTTACAGTAATCATAGGCATCCTTGTGGATGGTCGGCTACCAGTACCCTGCTAGCAGAGCCTTCCGGGCTGTGGCTTCTCCTGCAAAGTGGCCTCCACACGGCTCATCATGGCAAGCCTTCAAAACAATCCTAATCTCATCTCATGCAACACATCTTCTGAGCACTTCATCTTTGCCTTTCTTGTATAGTGCACCGCCTAACAGGGTGTAGGGGACTGATTCTAACATAAGCTTCTTCCTTTCCCGACTAGAAATACCAGGAGGGTACTGTTGGGTTGCCAGCAGATTGGCAATGTCTGCATACCAGGGGGTTACAGTTTCTACCAAGAATAGAGAAGCATCAGGGAGGTCTGGATCATCCTGCTCCTCGTCTGCAGTTTGTGGGATACGCGACAGATGATCAGCCAGAACATGGGAACGACCAGGCTTGGTAATTACCTCAAAGTCAAACTCCTGGAATAGAAGGAGTCATCTCATCATTCGTCCTTTCACATCCGCTTTGTTCATCATGAAGGACAAGGCCTCGTGATCCACATAAAATTTAAAGTGGGTAGACATCAGATAGTGGCGAAACTTCTCTAGGAAAAACACCATTGCCAAGCACTCCAGCTCTGTCACTATATAGTTTCGTTCCCTATCAGTGACTTTTCGGCTTGTGTAATAGATGGGTTGATCCAGCTTCGAGGAGCCCTTCTGGCAGAGAACTGCGTCCAAGCCTTCAATAGATGCATTAGTGTGTACATGAAACTCCTTCGTCCAATCAGGAGGTTGCAGAATGGGTGCCTCAATCAGACACTGCTTCAGAGTGTTGAAGGCTGTGTCACATTCTTCCGTCCAAACAAACTCTGCATCTTTCCTCAGAAGCTTGTGCAAGGAGGTTGCATTTATTACAAAATGAGCTATGAACCTTCTGTAGTAACCCACATGGCCTAGGAATCCCCTCAACTGTTTGAGGTTGGTGGGTGCTGTCAGAGCTGCAATCTTTTCGATCTTTGCAGGGTTTGTTGATATCCCTTGTGTAGAGACAATGTGGCCCAACAGAACTCCAGAAGAGACCCCAAAGATGCATTTATCGGGGTTGAGGGAAATCCCATACTCCTGACATCGATCAAAATATTGTTCCAGGTGTCCCCAGTGTTCACGGATCAAACTATAGACACAGAAGTCATCCAAATATACCTCAATAAAGTCGTGCAGATGATTTTGGAATGCGGCCATCATGGCTCGCTGGAAAGTAGCAGGGGCATTGCAGAGCCCAAATGGCATCACTCGATAAGCGTAGGTCCCCCATTCTGTGGTGAAAGTTGTTTTGGACTGGTCCTCTTTTGCTATCTGCACTTGGTTATATCCGCTGAATCCATCTAGAAGGGAATAAAGCTCATGTCCTGCCACTGTGTCCAACAGTTGGTCTGTGAAAGGGATAGGAAAATGATCCTTCTTTGTCTTTGAATTGAGCTTGCGAAAATCCACACATATACGAAGCTTACCATTTTTCTTGGGTACCACCACAATGGGTGAAACCCATTCACTATTTGCCACTGGATAGATGAACTAGGCTTCCAAAAGCTTCAGCAGCTCCGCTTTCACCAAGGTGGAATAATTCGGGTTCATTCGCCTCTGTCGTTGCCGTACTGGCTTGGCATCAGGCTCCAAGTCAATATAATGCTGACATATTGTGGGATCAATCTCCTTTAGGTCTTTGTAGGACCATGCAAACACGTCTAAATTCTCTTTCAATAAGTTGTGCAAGGTTGACAACTCCTCTTCTGATAAGCTGCTACCCACCTTCAAATGGCGTTCAGTGCCATCTGCATCCACAAAAGTTAACTACCTTTTACCTTCTACTTCACGGATGAAGGTCCCGCGGACTGCTTCTGGGTACAGATCCGACTCCTTCAAGGGAGTGGTGTCGTCTTCGGATGTCCCACTAGAACCAAGTTCTTCTTTTGGTGGAGACTTAGGGTGCTCCTTGAGATGTTGAAATGGGATTAGAGCCGTTTCGGGTTTGGTTTCACGATTAGTTACCCCCTGGCTTGAAGACTCATCTTCTGATAACACGTCCAGAAAGGTCACATAATAGGGACCCTCTGATGCCTGTTGGGTTTCTAGGACTAGTGCTTGTTGACACTGTGCATCATCATAATCTTTTCTTGGCAAGGATAGGTGAGGACGGCAAGAGCCACTGCTGAAAGACGGCTTAGTCTTCTTAATCCATTTCCTATAAAGATTTTGCATATGAGAAGATCCATTGACCAGACCAAATGGTACCATCACCATTCTGTCCCACAGCATGAGCTCGTTTGCTTCTGATGCTTCTGGAACTTCTTCATTTATAACCTCTTCGAGTGGGATAGGCTCTTCCATCTCGCTTTCATAACCTTCTCCTTCCATATCCTCTCCCTCCTCTTCTATCTCTGGCTCTGGCTCTATCTCTATCTCTGTCTCTGTCTCTGTGGAAGCTCTGTAAAAGAAGAACATGTTCTCTGTTTCATCTTCTGCCTCTGTCTCTGGCTCTGCTCTGGCCATGTAACAGGGAGAGCAGTACATCCATGCTTCTATCTCACTGTCAAAAGTGATTTCGAAAATCGTTCCTGGTTCAGGTAGAAAGTATTCACCCATTGACAGTGGCTTTGCATCTTTTGGGAGTTGGCTTATAGTATCCACTGTTAAGAAACGTGCCACTGTTTTCTTAGGAAGGATCTGTTTGACAACATCTTCGTCTGCTGATGTTCCATCCGTAGCCTTATTAGGGGAGTCCGAAGATAATTCCAAGGAGGTAGATCCATATCCTTTTTGAGAACCATATAGCTTCAGCACCACTTTATTAGGTCCTCTACCCAAGGTCAAAGTTCCTTTGAACCAATCCATCCTTGCTCTGGCTTCAAAAAGCCATGGTATGCCCAGTAACAGAGAGTAAGATGTACCATAAGAGTTTGGCTTCACCACCAGATAGGTTAGCCAATAATCTTTTCCAGCCACTGTAGTCTTCACATATGGGAGAATGCCCAAAGGCTTGATTCTGCTCTGATCCGCCAGTCTGATGAGCCATTAGGGTGGTTGCACACCTTGTAGACCTAGATCCTTCATTGTCACATCCGTCATAATGTTCACTGATGAGCCTCCATCAATCAGTGCATTTGCAATGAAGCAGCCTTCTATCCACACGCCAGTCTCTAGGGTACCCGGATTTAGAAAGGCGTTAGCCACATCCACTTCTTTTACAGACTCTGGAGCTTTGTTGGACTTTGTTGCTGTTAAGGAAGCAATCCTTAAGCCACGTCTTCTTGTAAGTATACTTTTGAACCTTTTTCGGCAACTGGGAGACATCAATAATTGTCGGAATGTGAGGTTTGGTTTAAAGGTATCTATATCTTTGACCAGATCGTATTCCTTAATAGGATCCACTGGCTTCTCTTACCGGTTAGGAAATGGGGCAACACCCATTTTCATTTTCCTTATTTCTTCCAACAGGGGCATCATGGGAACTTCTTCTGCCACTTGTGGCACTTCCTCCTCTTCTATCTCCTGGACCTCTGATCCTATCTTTGGAACTGTCTCTGTGACTCTCTGTGGCACTATGGTGCTCTGTACGGCACTGTTAGGCTCTGTTCTGTTCTGTTCTTCTGGTGGAAGATTGAACTTCACTGTTCTGGCAGAAGGATTATTTTCTTTCTGGATAGGTGGTTCCTTCTTCTTTGCACGCGTGATGGCAGCAACTTCCAATTCCACTAAATTGGAGGTAGGCTCTTGGGCCTTGGCCGAACTATCAGTAGCACTGTTTTTCACTAGGACTGGGCTTGGACAGTCTTTTGCAGTGTGGCATTCTCCTTTGCATCGACTGCATAAGGGCTTGTAATCCACTGACCTTTTGGGATTTGGACAATTTGGTGAAATATGTCTATTTTCTCTGCATCTGTAACACTCCACTTCTGATCTCTGACCACCGCCAGACTGTCTTCCTCTGTAACTTTGGGATGGAAATCTTCTGGGACCGAAATTAGGACCAAACTCTCTAGGCTTGGGTCCAATATCCTGTGTTGTCATTTTGGATTCCAGTAAGTTGAATCTTGCGTCTTCTTCATTTCTTCTCCTATCATGCATCTCCTTCAAAGAGCAAATATTCTCTGTATGGTTCTTCCTAAGACAGTAGGAACAGAAGGCTCCAGGAATGATTGGATTTCGTGTATATTCAGTGGCTAAATGGCCTGCTTGATGACACTTACCACACCAAGTATTTAACCGCATCACATCTCTTCCTGCTCCTGTAACATTGGATATGCTAGCGGTATTCACTTTCAGCGTCTGTAGCTGCTCTGTAATCACATCCATCAACTCCTTTTTTATATTTGCAATTGAGTTAGATAAGTAATCCTTCAAGCTTTCTCCTCCTGAGGTACTGGCAGTAGGGTTTTGAGGAGTCTCTGTAATCACTGCATAAACAGGTTGGGCTGGTACAAAGGGGTCTCTGTTCTGGTTCTGATTCAGAGCTCTTGTTTGAACAGTTGGCTGTTGGCTCCAGTTGGTAGGGTTCCGCTGTTGCTGCTGATTTGGCATTGGAAAAATTGGTTGGGACCATTGTTGTTGTGGTTGAACCATCATTTGAGGCATTGATTATGTCCACTGTGGATTTTATGTATTGTACTGTGATACTGGAGGCATCTGTTGGTAGGGGTAGGGGACAGTCCCTGAGACTGCATTTGGTGGATATATCATTCCTGGCATCAGAGAAGGTAGGACTCCTCTTCCTGGATTCATCGCTAATCTAGCTTCCACTTCATCGTACAGTCTTGCACCTTTTGTTGCAGCTTGCAGTGTGGCTAGTCTTTGCAGCTCCACAAACTTACGAACTTCTGGTTGTAATCCTCTGAGAAACGCCCCCTTCTGAATGTCATCATCTAGATTATGGATAGTCCATCTCTTCAAGATGGATTCCATTCGTGAGACATAAGCTTCTACTCTTTCTCCAGAGGACTGACTTAGGTTCATAAATTCCTCTCGCATCCGCTCTTCAAAACCTTCACGCCTGAATTTAGTGAGGAATGTCAACTTCAGGTCATCCCATGTGCCAAAAGTTCATGCTGCTTGTCTCTCATACCACTGAAACGCCGCGCCCTTGAAAGTGGCGGGGAATATTGCTAACCAATGCTCAGGGGTTCTGGCATTGTTAGCCACACATACTACCATAAACTCTGCTAACATGAAGATCAAGGTCTTCATTGTACTCTCCCTTAAAAACTGGCAATGAAACTATATTCGTTGGCCTGTCATCAATATTTCCAAGACGGATCTAGCTTGGAAGTGGACCTTCAGCAGGAGGAAGGGCTTGATGTGCCATTGGAACTTTTGTAAAGAGTTCCGCAAGGGCGTCAAAGGCGGCTTCTACTGCGAGCTCGTTCTCAACTTTGATTCTTGCTTTCTCTCTTCTCACGTACCTCTGGACTCGTTCTAATGCTTGCCTCTTTATTGCATCATTCATCAAGGGGTTGGCTCCACTATGTTGTTAGTACTCCACAGAGGGTTAACAGAAGGCTTCAGTCTCTGGAGGACTCTCTTGCCAACATTTTTTCTACTTCTTCCTTTTCAACGTCTCTGAATTCTGCTTTCATGTCACTGCACAGAGGAAGGTATTCGGTTCTGAAGGTGTCAAAATGCATACGTCTAAGCATTGTGGTGGTGCCATCATCATAGTAATGCCAGCTTCTGATGGTTTCAACAGTGTATGTTGTGAAGAACACTCTGTCTACCAACTTCCAGTGGGTTGCCAATTGAACAAACAGAAGATTATCAGAATACCTGTGACTCATCAATGGATACTCTCTTTAAGATTACCTAATCCAAAACCATTCTATCAATATATTGATTGGCAAGTAATATCCCTAGCTAGACATGCAATAGAGTAAATGACAAAGAATAATAATCTCCATTAAGCTACCTCATACCAAGCAAGGTAAGGAGAGTACCAAAGATATCTTCCATAGATACTTTTATTATCATTTACATATGATAGAGAATTGAATTGCATGTTCAACAAATATGACATTCCTTTTAATTTTTTTAGTATCCAACAAAAATGCATTTAATAGCCTTGCCATCCAACTTTGTGTACTATCGTTTTAGCACAATAGCATAATCCACACATCCAAAAGCATGCAATGTGTAGAAGACTTTTTTCCATGCCAAGCAACCCGTTTAGCTTGTTAGTACACAAAATAGCTTTCAATGAGAAATCATGAGACACAATACATGCTTTTACCATGCAACACACCAACTCCATAAGAGTCTTACTTTTCCTCTCAACCACTTCATTTTGCTATAAAGCATTGTTTACTAATTCTCAATACCTATTTTAGCAACAAATATATGAAACTCTTTTTCCATATACTCCCTCCTGTTGTTTGTAGATTATTAACCAAGTGTATAACCTACCTCATTCTCAACCGTAGAGAAAAAATGCTTAATCACTCAAATAACTTTTACTTAAACCTCAAGGGAAAGACTAACACAAATCAATTGCAAGCATCAATGGATATTAGCAAAACACAAAGCTACAATCAATGAATGTGATAATACAAATGATGACCAACACTTAGGACCACAAATATCACTTCTTAATCACCCTTACAAAACAATCCTTAGAAAAAGTGGCACATTATATTTTACCAAGAATACAACTCTCACATGTTTTGCGAGTCCATAAATATGTCAAATTACACACCATGCCTCACCTAACAAGATGAAGGAATCAAAATTCAAGTAGCAAAACATCATACCACAATTAAGCATCATAAAAAAAACCAGCAATAATAGCACATGCATCATGAAAAAAACCAGCAATAATAGCACATGCATCATGTGCAAGCCTCTTGTTAACATCTATCCTCTAAAGTCCATGATTTAAAGTCCTCCATGCAACAATAATATCAATATTTTCGTGGACATGAAATAAATATATCATCAATAAACATACTATAACAACAACTTATATGATTGTAAACATGGTAAAGATGTCTCTTTTATGCATCACATAAAGTAGTAATGACAAAGCATTTAATAAGGTATGAGGTGTTGTAAAACCCTTGAACAGAGCCTCCTGTGAAGGCATTTCTAAAATTCCAAACAACTCTTTATGAGAAGTAATACACTTGCTAGCACCATCCTTAAAATACCAAACATCAAATTCAAAATTGCTATACACATATCATAAAAATTGTGTTTAGGAAGATTATGCATTTACTACACATTGAGTACATTGACAATTGCCAAACCCTGCTATTCCTCTTTCTCATTAGCCTCCAACTTTCGAGAATCCTTAATAATATTACATTCATAATAAAAAGTTTTTTTTTTTTAAATCGTATCACACTAGTCACACTTCGTACTATAATTATCACCCATTGCTTGAGACAATTATTACTTCTCTTTAGCAAGTGGATGTAGAATATACAATGGTAATGATATGTGGCCACATTTAGGACCACCGTTATTTTCCTCCTTAAAAGGGGGTTTGCCCTTTTGCTTGTACGCATCTTACCTTGGTCAGTTCTAGGGTTATGTGCTTATCATTTGTTTATCCTTTTTCATTCATTATCTTGAATAGCATAGTTATGACCTTCCTCTTGCTCCTTTATCACTTTGATGGTTTTGCTTTACCCTCTTACTATTAGTTCCAAGAGTTCGTATTGAACTAGCATTCTACCAACTCTACAAGCCGACTCCGCATGAGTGCCAAAGTAATCAAAATGTTACACCATTTGAGGTGGACTTGGTCTTACAGAGGCGTTTAATCTTTTATGTGGAAAGCAATTTTGTAGCTTAGTTTGCGAAAAAATATGCATCTACTACAATTTTTAGATTTGCATGTAGGTTTCATGCATTTGTTCCAAGTGTTCCAATGACTACTATTTATTGTTTTTTGGTCGTTTTACTACGTTGGGGCAAAGGATTTCTACCCTAAGTTTTGTTTGCAACTTATGACTTCAACAAGTTTGTTATTATTGCTCTTGATAAATTATTTCCTTGTTTGAAGCATATACTATTGGAGATTAGAATGTTTGGAAGCAATGATATATACAACCATCAATTGTTGTCAATTTATGAAGGGCTTGGTGAGACTAGCTATCCAAGTCCTATATGACGTGCCAGATGTAAATGGTTTGGGGATGAGCATTCTCATAACATGTGCTACTCTCATATAATATTGTGGCCTTGACTATGCTTGAACCTAATTCTACATTGCTTGATCTCCAACGCACATGGAGAAAGCATGAAGGTCATCATTCACAAGGTTAAGCATTGTAAATGATATGCCACCTTGTAGCATCATTCCATGAGGATGCATTTTCACTCCTCATGGTTGAAAACATGTGCATCTTTGACTCAAACATGTTCCCATGAGATTCTCATGTTTTAAAATATGTGCATATCCAACTCAAATGACTGTCTTCCCATGAGATTCTCTTTTGGGAAAAACCTCCATATATCTTGATGAAGGGCCATTCCAAAAATAGTCAATATATATTCTTCAAAGGTTATAAAATGAGCCAAAGGCACTTGCTTCTCATGTGATTGCTTCTAGTCTTCCCTAGCAAGTTGTAGAGATTAAGCAACATAGACAATAAACCTAATGGACTTGGATAGTAAGTAGCATTCAACAAAACTTCTCTAGCAATCTATGGAGAGCTCATTCATTCCCCAAAAAGGGAAATGCAATCCCAAAGGTTTCTCTCTCATTGATGCCAATTGTGACCCTCTTTGATCATTATGGAAATGGCCTTCAAACATGCAAAATATCATCTTACTTCCATGTCTCATTTTGGCGGATCCTCAAATTGCTCTTTCATCTTCTAGTGGCCTTCACTCCAACATCTTGTCATTCATAGTCTTTACAAGTAGAACTGCACACACACACACACACACATACACACAATGGAAGCATTAAGTTTTCTTTTCTTTTTTCATTCACAGGTTGGTAGCACTCAATAGATGGCTTCATTTTATAGATAAGGTTTGGGATCACTCTATAGATGCTATGCAGGTTGAAGATCTTCCTCCTCCTTAATGCCAAAGGTAAATTAAATATTGCCATCATAAAAAATAAAAGCATTATGAGTAATGTATGGAGGTAAAAGCCAAGGGGGCAATCCCAGAACATATGGATAACAGATTCCTCATGATTCTTGCACCAAATGCAGAAGGGGGGACACCTTGAGGTAATTGGTCAACCAAGATCTAACATCTAATAGGGAGCCTATTGAGCACCAATCTCCACAAGAACATTGAAATGCAGAAGGGGGACTCCTTGAGCAAAATTGGTCAACCAAGATCTAATATTGAACAGGGAGCTATTGAGCACCAACCTCCACAAGAACATATTCAGCTTGTTAGAGCTCATGGCATCCAGGTCTAGTACTTCTTTTCTTCCAGGAAGAGATTCTTATCAGGGGAAATCTCTTGATTTCTTACATTGCCACAACTTCTCTCCAGAATCTGTAATCAAAAGCATAGCCGGTGCATCAATCTATGTGCATACACTGTCGGCCAGGGGTGCTTCAGTCTACTCATTATATAGAGTAGCCAATCCATCCTCTTGCTTGACAGCCCCAAATGTTGCTTTTCCCAGCTCGGCGGGCCTCTCCATGTATTGGTCACTGGATACCACAGATCCAACCAAATTCTAGGACCTTTCAAGTGCATTGCTTTGGATAATTTACGGCTTTCACCAACTTGTGGGTAAGGTGGATCATACACATAGGGAGATAACCAGATGCTGAGGTAGAGGGAGGAATCTCTTTTACTGCTCATACACTGGGGCTACTCAGTGTCCTTTAAAATAGTGTTCCATGCTTAAACCAATCCCTGCGCAACCTGAGTCTAAGAGATCTTGAGTAGAAGGCTATTGCCTAAGACATAGAACCATCTGATGTGAGGCCAAGTACCACCAACAGTTACTGCTCCCTCAAGCATACTTCTCATGAGAAATGCCCATGGTTGATTGACCTGAACTCTTTTTTACAGCGTGAGACATAATCTTAGTGCCTTCCCATGCAGCATTTTCAATCCAAAGCCACCATTGGCTTTATCAGTGGGTCACTGTAGACCATGAGACTTGCACTAGTTTGTCTAACCACTTTCAACCAGGTGAATCTCCTAAAGATCATCTTGATCTGTTGCCAGGAGCTCTCACTAAAGGGGAGAATTGAGGCAATAAAGACAGTTCTGAAAGTCAAGTTTGACTTCACTAAAATCAATTTACCACCAAGAGAGTTGCATTTTGAACCACTTAGCCACCTTTGATTCAATCTTCTCCTTGAACCGTAAGAATTCGAAGAAAATATCCACACCTAAAAGACACCCTAGATACCTAAAGGCCTCCCCATTTTTTGATGAATCTCAAGCCATAAGAGCAGCCATTGTTGACGGTCACCATAAGAGAGCGGGACCAGCTTAGTTTTGGAGGTACTGATTTTTGAGGCAGAGGGAGTTGCAAGATCCTCATAAAGCATTAGTAGATTATCAAACAAACCTTTCTCTACCTTCATAATGTGTGTGTTGTCGTCGGCAAAGAATTGGACAGCAAATTGAGCCATCAGGCACAAAAAGCCCTTTGATGGCACTCCCAGTACCACACTTATCAATCTTTCTCAGCAAAGGATCCATGATTAGAGTGAACAGAAGGGGGACCAAGGGGCATCCCTAGCAAATAGATCTCTGAAGTGGAAAAGGGGATGACACAAGGCCATTGACTATCACTGAAGCAAAGACATTGCTAAATAAGGCACCAACCATCCTAATAAACATCGGGCTGAATCCAAAAGCACGCAGAGTTGAAATGATGAATTTCTAGTTCAAGCAGTCATATGCTTTGTCAAGATCCGTGTTGACCAAGAAAAAATCAGACTGCTGACACAAAGCATGATCAATAAAGTTAGATTTAGTATAGCATCTTGAATTTAAGCCAAACTACCATGGGTGGACAATTTGAGAAAGCAGAAATTTGATTCTTCATGGTGGTGCTTTAGCAAGGATTTTGTAGAAGGGAAGCATCATAACTGGACGCCAATGGGATGGCTTCCTTCTTAGGAGGATAGATGGAAAAGATGACAATCTCTTCTCCACTCTGGAATAGCCCTTATGGCAATGGCAGAGCCATCGCCCACCCTCTATTCCAACTTGGGGCTGAAGTCTTCTTTCATGGCAATGAGGGTTCAACCTTTACCCTGGCTACAAGTGTCTGCAAATACAATGAAACCATTGAGTGAGAAATCCTTAACACTAGTCATCAAGCTTTATTTTGCAAAGGGTGATTACCCCTAGTTTGTGCTGTAGAATCAGGTTGTAGCATACATGCTTCCTCATGTCAAAAGTAAGGCCCATAACATTCCAAGAGACCACGCTGGTCTTAATGGATTGTTTATCTGTCCATAGCATCCATCCACATCTTCAAAGATGGCATCCACATCTTCAAAGATGGTTGTGACCTGAGGCTGCTTACCTTAATTCCCATCCCTTATCTTTGGAAATAGTCACTTTGCCAGTCTGCAGATTGGGAGTGACCTCCTAATCCTGGTTTTTGTTAAGCTTCCCAAGAGCATTGAGCTGGCTGGCTTTCTTGGGACAAGAGCAGGCGAAGTGACGCTTCTCCCAACAGAGATCACAAATGTCAGGGAAGGGGAAGAAATGGACTTCAACCATGACCTCAAAACCCTACAGATCCGAGATTTCCAGGAACTCAGGAGGTCCATTCCTACTATCCCACAATACACAAGCCTCTCTCTCTCTCTCTCCCTTGAGTTTACCTAAGAGGGTGGTTACCATGGGCACATAAGGGACTCTTCCCAATGTTTGGGAAAGTTTATCCACTCCATCATCAAGCTAGATGGGAAATTCAGTGAAGGTAACCCATGCAAGACATTGATGTTCAAGTACCCCTTCAGGTGAGAATGATGAACACCGCAGCAGTGTAGACCAAGCTACCCTTATGACCAATGGCCGATGCAAAGATCCAATCTCTTTCCATTCGCAAGCCCGCAAGCACAAGGTAGAAGCCTTTGCCAACGCATCCTGAAAGTATTATCAAACCATCCAATGAACTCCTCACTAGGAAGGCGACTAAGAAAGTAGAAAAACATACCAGCAGATACCATGTCTGTGTACCACAGTTTGACTTTGGCCAAGGAAAGGGCAACAGAGGCCTCGTGTACCTCTTACCCAACTCAACAGTGGTAGCTTTCCACACAGCATTGTAGGGCCTGATCAGGGACCAGCTGCTTCTCAATAGCTGCCATGTTGATATCGGAACTCTTCACAGCCTGCTAGTCCATGCACTCCCCTCCCCTAGCAATGTCAGCCTTAGCCGAGGCTGAGTCACTACACTGTCTTCAGTTCTCTATCTCTTTACCACGCAGAGCTCCTCCTGCATGCATGCATGAGAGGGGAAGGATGTGTCACTGTTGTCAGACAGTTGATGCGTGTGATAGCAAAGGCAAAGAATTGCAACAACACTTCTACTCTCCCACATCTCCCCAAATGCAAGGTGTTAAGATCTTTTCCCTTGCTCTGGAAATACTGAACCGATAACTCTTTAAATAATAACAAAGACAAATAAATGATGATTTGTCCTATACATACTGGACAGTAATAACACTCAAACCGCCCCCCACACCATTCCCCCCCTTCCAGGCCCTGAGACACACACACACACACAAAGAAATTACACATTTTATGTAACATCATAACAGAATATTCCTTATCAGGAGTAGAACAAATTGACTGTATGCTATGATTGTGTTACAGATGCAGAAATCATTCAGCCTACAAGAACTTATTCTTGAGGGGCAAGTGTCACGCAAGCCATTGGACACCATAACCAAGAACCAGCTCAATACTATCTCAATACTATGTACAGATCCTTGGACGATTGCTGAGCAGGTGCTTGCTTGTCATCTTGGACAAAAAGCATCATCAAAACAAGCTGCCTGCTTCCATACATCCTGCTGTTTTCACTAGCCTCATAGCCTGAGTAGCAAAAACTTTCTTCATGTTGCTTGAAGTGTTCCAGGATAGCCAGGAGAAGGCTGCAGTCTACATGATGCACAAATTGGCATTTGATACCATCACTGGATGTTACAGCAAAGGAACCTTCACATTTGTCTGATCTTTACTCACTTCCTGTTATCTACATCACGCCGAACCCACTGTCCTTTTTTGGCACCTGCATGTTTTGTCTGCCTTCCCTTTCTTTGAAATTGGCCATCATGCCTGAGGCTGTTGATTGACTTTCTGGAGCTGCTAGTGTTTGCTTGATGTGTCCCCTGCTGAACCAATTCCATCTTATCTGTCTTATCTAGAAGTTCTGCCTCTCTTGCTTCCATAGTTGGATCTGATGTTACACTTGTCTTATCTAGAAGTTCTACCTCGGTTGCTTCCATAGCTGGATCTGATATTACACTTGTACTTTGATTGTTGGAGAGGATGCCTGCACCTTCTCTGGGTTCTGAGGAACTAGCTGAGAAAACCCTGTTTGGTGGAGTAATGAACATCCCAGGGACAATGGCTTCCAGTTTCTTGGGTTCAATAATGCCACCACAAAGCTGTTGAGCTTTGAAATGCTCGTCAAATTCCGCCTTTCGAGCAACCTCTTGTTTGCTAAAAATGTAATCTGGCTGAACCATATTTTCATTTTCACGGTCCTATTCAGAGACCATACAAATCAAAGTTACAACTGATGTTCTCAAACAAAACCTTCAATGCATACAAGGTTTGACAATAACAAGTTTTTCCACAAGCATTTTGGTTCGATCCTCACCTGATCATCTGAATCAGCAGTAAGGAAATCCCATATGGGCAAAAGATCATCAGCATTGATAGGTTTGCGACATACTGGACATTTGAGTTGAGCTTCTTCCACAACCTTCTTCAACAACTCATAATGGCTGTAAAATAAAGCAGTCTGTGCATTTCAGCCATCAAAGAAGTACATGATGTATACACCATAAATTGCATGGAATTGAAAGTAGGAGTGTGTTTGATTAATCAGTCTTGACACTGGATCCGTAAAAGAGAACAAAATATTACAATTTCATAAAGAAACGAAATTCTGCAATCTAAGATGTGTGGCAGGGCTTTACAGCTAGCAAGAACTGAGAGATATGCAACAGCAATGCAGTATTTTCCTGTTAAGGATAGCTCCCAATAGTTTATGATAAAGGTCACACAAACTTAGTGACTGGAAGAAAAAAAAAAAAACTAGTCAATCTCCTATCCCATGATTTGCAATTTGTTTATTCGTCCATGAAGACATGCACTTGAAACTTTTTTCAATCTCCAAAGGTAGTCAAAAATTTCCAAACTTATCTGAAACCATTTCACATTAGGATATCCAAGGGATTCTGGCCAGGCCATGGTAAGTACAACCTTCTCTACCCAACAACAACATGCTTATTAACAACAATGCTGGAGGCTGTAGAAATTGGAGTTGGAGGAAGAAGACCACTCAATAATGGTATAAGCAGAGGACGACTTCACCTTCTGGTTCTAGGCACATTCTTCTTTTTTCTGGGGATGTACACCATTAGTGAAAGCAATGGCCAGCCTTCCTCTGAGATTTGACCCCTCATTCTTATCATCTTTGTTCTTCTTCTT
The DNA here is from genome assembly GCF_053477565.2 of Lygodium microphyllum. Taxonomy (NCBI): domain Eukaryota; kingdom Viridiplantae; phylum Streptophyta; class Polypodiopsida; order Schizaeales; family Lygodiaceae; genus Lygodium; species Lygodium microphyllum. The sequence goes on from NC_141143.1 coordinate 129,417,322, forward strand.
ATCCTTGTCCTTGTTTTTAGCTTCGCGATAATTCTAATAAGAAGCATTCTCACATACATTACCTTTTGTATTGATGATGATTATGTCTCAGACAGACAGCCTTGCAGTCTGAGCTAGAAACAACTAAATTATTTGCTGCAGATAAAGGATGTGATATACCATCTCACTCTCAGTTGTGACAAAGGGAAGCTAGAGAAGTAGCTTGTCCAGTCGGAAGCAATAAGAAAACACCAACTCATCATCATTTGTGGCGAAAACTCCCCATTCCACTTCAAGCTCATGGTCAACTCAGATTTGCATCTAATGTACCGACATTATCACTACAACGTGGCACCTGTGCCTTCCACTTAGTTGTTGGCCACATGAATCTCAAAGGTCTCACTGAGCCTTCACTATGGTCAGAATGCAGCTCATCATGAGGATCCACCTTGACCGGAGGCAAAGCAAGAGCACCAAAGAACAAAAGAAAAGCTTGCAATAACGATACAAGGGAGGGAGGGAGGTATTGCCATAAGAGATGGAACTTGTGTTGCACTTTCATCATACGAGTCAATATCGAAGATGAAGGAGCTTCATGGACAATGTTTACTTGCAGAAGGAAAGCTCTCTCTCTCTCTCTCTCTCTCTCTCTCTCTCTCTCTCTCTCTCTATATATATATATATATATATATATATATATATATATATATATATATAAAAAAGAGGGCTTTCTTTTTACCTTTTTTTGGTAATAGGAAAGGAGCCCTCTCTCTCTCTCTCTCTCTCTCTCTCTCTCTCTCTCTCTCTCTTCATGAAGATAATTGAATTAAGTAGAAAATATTTACATCAGACGATCAGGTCAGCAAATTAAAAAATACAACTGAAATTCTCCCTCTCTCTCTCTCTCTCTCTCTCTCTCTCTCTCTCCAAAAAAAAAAGTAGTAGTTAGTTCTCTAAGAAGTTACAGAAAATTGAGAATGACGAAAAATGACATTTCTTTCAGTGTCTTGGAATACTGTAAACCTTATCAAAGAGCTTGTAGAAGAGTCCTTGTTCCCATTACAAAGATCGGTCAATTGTACACTGCGCTCTTGCAAGACCCACTTCCACCATCTTCCAAAGCAGTCACTGAAAAATTCAAAATGTGGTCAATATGTAATCCTACTTTGTTTTAACACAAGTTTATAGGAGAATAAGTTGACATAACCTGTGAAAGCAATGAAAGCAAGATAAAAGCTTCATGAATGGCTTTGGTATCGAGAAATCGCCTTCCATTACCAATGGAAACATGCAAAAGCAGCAATTTCCATCAGGTTCATTCATCTCAGTGATTCTATCTGTAGCTGCCTAACAATATAAAGGGCCATAAGTGAGCTCTCTCTCTCTCTCTTTCATAACCCTCCCTCCCTCCCCCGTGTGTGTGTGTGTGTGTGTGTGTGTGTGTGTGTGTAATGGGCATTTGTATTAATTATGAAGAATATTAAGTCACATGACTACTACGAATTAGACAAAGTGACTAAAGAGATGGTACCATGATCAATAATAATTTGGAAGGAGGGACAAGAAGCTACATACACTATATGTATGAGTGCTTGGGCTAAAAGTTCATGAAGTACTAGAGGAGGATACCAAGGAGCTATATGGGAAGATGGGTGCCCATCAAGGAAACCCTACACATCAGCCTAGAGGCTAGATAAAAGATAAAACAAGCAGAATGGAATTGGCAAGAGTTCAAAGGAACCAATTGCAACCAACCTTCCCTCTTGGCAAGGGTAGTAATGACCTGACTATGCACTAATTACAGCAAGTATAAAATTCGCATAAACTGAAAATGCAAATGTTACCACTTAATCTTGGACAATGGACACCCTGTTGGTCCCGAAATTGGTGCCCCTTGCAGTATTTCTTTAAATTGTATTGCTAAAGGTTGAAGTACATTGAGATCTAGCCTAATCCCCTTCAATCTTCAATACATCTTGTTGTCTGTAGCAATGAACAAGCTTTCAAACCAATTTGCCCATTTGTTTGCTTGGGCATTGGCCTTCAATTTGCTCCTTGAAGACAAATTCTACCCTAAACTTCATGTTAGCTGGCCAGCCTCTTGAAATTCTCTGAAATTTCCAAATTTCAGCTACTAAACTTCGAATACTAGGCCCCAATTTTGAGCACCCTTCCAAGGTGGCCGATACACCCTAATTTCTGCTGTAAATTAGGGTTTACCAGCAGAAATTCTTCAATTCCACCCTCTTGGGACTGAATTTGGCTGAGATCTCTTGACAAAAGCTATGAATTGGCTGCGAGAATAGAGTTGAGACTTGGGGGAGAGAAATTTCGGAGTTTCATTGCCAAAATTGGTTCAAATTTAAAGCTGCCCTGCTGAGAATGGCTGATTGACTGCAGCCCTACTGCAGCCCACCATCAATAGGAGCCTCACATGCAGTTGCTTGCCTTGTGAACCCAAAATTGTCATCACTTACCTATAGATAGCCTACACAGGCTATCACAAACCATGAGGTATCAGGCAAGAAAGGTAAGAGAGATAAGAGGGGAAAAAGGGATAAGATGGATAGGCAAGAATAGGATGCAGGTTTCCATAGGCTGCCATGGTATGAGACACCAGAACTTGATATCCTTTACAATTGTCAGTTGAGGCATATGAACATAACCAGACAATTCTCAAGGCATTGCCATGGTGGCAAACCATGGTACCAAGTGGTCTAGACTTAGAAAATAAATGTGTGGGTAAGTACACCATGTGAGAAAAATCCCAAAAGTGGTCAGTTTGGAGAACAAGTCTCCACTATTCAGATAAAAATATGCATCACACATTAAATCTTCGTTACCTCATTAAAACAACCCCAAAACTCAAATTTTACCAAAGTTTCCATATCCCATAAGCAAACACCCAAACTTTGGGAGGATCACATTCAGAAACAGGAAACTGCCTAACCACTCTCCTCATCCCTTGTTTTGTAGGTCACCTCAGTTCTTTCCAACCTCCATCTATCAAGCACCTCATTCAGTTTGATGTCGTGGTCATCTTCAGCTATCACCCTTCAACCTACTGACTTCTAAAAGCTGTGTTTTACCCCAGCTCATTGATGCCATCATCATCTATGCAAGTCATTTTTGTGTTTCTAGCGCTTTTGTTCATCAACCTCTACTTTGACTGGTGGTTGGAGCACTCCGGATCCATCTCCAATGGACAACACACATCAACACTTCCCTCAGCTCATTTCCCCAAGAATAATGGACTCTTGGATAGCTCTCCCCTTGAGCATCTTGTACACTATTTCCTTCATTTAAAGCATTCATTCATTCACTTCAAATTTCTTCTTCTTCTCTATTTGTGCTTTTGTGTTTTGTGTATTGCATATTGTGTTTGTGTTTAAGTCCTCAATAGTTGTGGTTGTAAACTTGGTATTTTCTTTTACAAACTCTAGCATATCTCCACATGGTATTAGAGCCGATGCTCTTCTAGATAGTTACCTGAGGCTATTGTAGATTGCTTGGTTTGTTTTTTATTAGACTATATGTCACGTGTTGATTCACGATGGCTCAGACCACTCCATCTCAAGATTCTCTCATATTCTCTCAAGTTACTCCTTCAAGGGAAGCTCTATTGAGAGATTATGGTCTTGATTTGGAGGATAACTGTTAGTAGTCATGTTTGTGATGCATTATCATCTCCTATTTGTGAGCCTCAATTTGAGTCAAGTGGGGATATTAGGAACTCTGGCATGTCTATCATGTCCTTTGATGGAGGAGGCACCTCTATTTAGAGCATGCAAATTTTGCATTTCTTCTTCCAATCAGGTTTTAGTGTGCATTTCCTTGTGCTGCTAGATGCCAGACAACCTATGCACCCTCTGCATGTTGCGATGTGTCTTCCCAACCCTATTGATCATTTTCCAGTGCCACATCATCATTTTCCTAAGCAGTATGTGCTGGCCAAACTGTTTTTATACTAGTTGATTGCATATTTGGAAGTCTTTTTGGCAATCAGCCAATTTTAGGGTTTGTTGGCTATACATAGTCAGCCCTCCACTCTGGGAAATCATTCTTTTCTTCCTCTTGCAAATGCATACTCACACTACAGCAGCATTCATCTCCATCTTTGGCACAGGCTGCTAGCTGCACACTCCATCTCCGTCACCGTCATTGTGTTGCGGTCACCATCTCTAGTGCTATCATTATTTTCCAGCCTGATCAGGTGCCCATGAGTCATCAAAGCTAAATCATCTTATCCTTCCTCTACCTCTACACCAACTATTACCCATGAGTCTATTTTCCTTCGTATCCATGCGTTGGAGGAGCCTTCTTCAATGGATGCCTTGTCTTCCAAGAGGTCTTATTGACAATAGTGCTTCAAGTCATATGACTCCACAAGGAGATTTGCTATAGGATCTTCGTCTATCTAAGGGCCATGTCACTATTGGTGACATTTGTTCAGTGCCTATTAGTGTTGGCTTTGCACGCCTCTCTATTCATGGCCTCACTAGTCTCGATATCTGGATTGTCTTCACCGAGCATACCATTTTTTGTTAAGAATTCTTCTATGGAAACTATTTTAGCAATAGGTTGGCAAGAGAGCAAGCTATACAAGCTCCATTGCTCTTCTCTTGTGTAGGGTACACCTAGGCAATTGTCTATTGTTGCACCTGTTCTTGCTTATACACTATCTATCCCACAAGTTCTATCTTATCCCCCACCATCTCCTTTGGTGGTTCCCTTGTACCTCCCTTCCCTTTTAGAGAGGGATGATATCAACAATGTAGCTATGGATACCCACGCCCTGCGTGTTTCAGAGAGGGATTCCCAGAATCATGAAAAGCTTCTTCATTAGCAATCTACCTCAAGGCCTTCATCCACATTGGCACTCTTCCTATCACCCTCGAATCCAAATCTTATTTGGCCTTCAACCACATCTAGGATCTGAGAGGGAGTGTTAGCAATCATGTTTGTCATGCACTATCATCTCCTACTTGTGGGCCTCTGACATATCTATCATGTGCTTTGACGAAGGAGGCAACTCTATTTAGAGTATATATTTCTTGTTCTAGGCTGGTTTTAGTGTGCATCTCCTTGTGCTCCAAGGTGTCAGATAACTTGGACACTCCCTTCATATTGCGATCTACCTTTCCAACCCTTGTTGATCATTTTTCAATGCCACATCATCATTTTTGTGAACAGTATGTGTTGTTTATAATGTTTTTATATTGACCCATTGCATATCTATAAGTCTTTTTGGCAAGACGCACACTTTTAGTGTTATGGCCTTGAACATTCGAATGGGCACTAGTAGCATTGGTCATAATGGTCATGAAGTGACTTAGTATGAAGGCACTAAGAGCACTTTGGGTTTAGGGCGGCCGAGTTCTATTTACAGGACTCAAGTCCCTATTGTGCATATTCATTGTATGATCACCGCTCTTCGACTCTTGGCTGGTTGGTCAACTCATACGTACATTGAAATGGTGTGGACTAGTGGTATGGGACACCAATTGTCATAGGAACATAAAAATTTTCAGATGCTTTAATCTTGCTAGTAACATTTGATTAAGTTAATAATCAAATATACAAGGTTATTAAACACATGTTGCACATGGTAGTTATTTAATGGAAACAGGCTAAGGACTTCAAGGATGCAATGGGTGTCAAAGGCAAAAGTTGTAACAAGTTATGCCAACTGGGATTTGGTTGTCATTTGGTGCCAGTTTTGATCCTAAGACAGTTGTTTGGTCATTAAGTGACAATGGTGACACTAGGGATTGGGTATTCATTAATTATTTAATACCAATATAAGGATCAACAGCGGTTGGGAACCACTCTAGTTTATAAATGGCTTAGCCAAGTTAAGTATAGATGAAGACATTTAATTTTAGGTAGGGTCAGAAGCACTGAAATTAATTTTTAGAATTAATTAATTGTGAAAATTAATTTAATGTTTGGATAGTGCTAAACATGGGTTTAGAAGATTGCCACTTGGGCACAAAATAAAACGTTTTCAAGGCTAGTGGAAGGGCATTCAATGTTTTTTCCAGCCACAGAGAGAGAGAGAGAGAGGAGAGCGTAATTGAGAGGATGCGATCGTCTGAGAGCCCAGCCCTACCGCCACCCGTTTGAATGCATGTCGCAGTCGTTACTGTCGCCCATCTGACCTGTGTGTCGTGGTCCTGCACGCCCTGTCAGATGGAGCTATGTTTCATTGCACCTATCAGTTGCCCCATCACTTTGCCCTGCCGCAGACGCCCACCGGATTCGACTATCGTGCTGTCCTATGGGCCTTCTGACCACATTCGTCCATTTTCTACAAAGGTGCCGGAACTTCTGTTAACCCTAATCTCGACTGTTGTTAGAGAAACCAAGTGTCTCGTCCAGGTACTCTGCATCTGCTGCCCCGCTAGCCATCTGCCTTGGGTCCTGCTGCCCCTAGGCGCCACACTTTGCACACTGTTGTGCTAAGAAGTGCGAGAGAGATTCATCTTCTGGCAATGCATGACAGCGTCCTACACAAATCAGAGTGTTCATTGGTTTGCACACACACACACACACATATATATATATAGAGAGAGAGAGAGAGACACTTATGGTTTGCAAGCCTGCAACAAGGGAGCCAAGCAGTTCATGCTCAACATCTAGTTTAGTGATGGAGAATCTATAGGAGACAAATGATATTGATGTGGCCTTTCTCGACTAACACTAAGGGAATGGGAAAGACCAAGTTCTACCAGATTCGGATAGCGATTCATTGGCAGAGGATTCCCAGCAGTTAACAGAAGGGGATGAGACATGTAAACGTCAGAAGATGTCAGTTGAAGATCCGCTATTATGCCCCCCAAATTTGTCTCGCCCAGAGGTCCAAGCTTTTGGTCAAGGACCTGATGGGTCTCTTCAGTTCATGCTGGCCACTGCCAACCATCTTATGTCCGATTATGTACATGTTAATGAGAGTAAAGCTAACTCTTTTCTGGAAGGGGATCATGTAGTTGCAATCATGGAAACGGAACTAGTTCTACAGCAGATTGCTGCCTTCCATGAGAGGGCAGCCATCCTTTATTTTATAGGAAGTACTCCCTTGATCACAAGGATTTGTACCTTGCTGCAGTCTATGCTTGTAAATGTGCAACAGTGCCAAGAATATGCTTTAGGGCATGTGCATGCCCCTCTTGTTGAAGAAATATATGATGGATCCAAGGGGTTTTTTGAGGTGCGTTTTCGCTCCTCGGAAGTGCGGACTTTCATCATGCAGCACATCCCTTTGTTTTTGGATGGGCAGCTAGTTCACATGGTCCCTTGGAGGCCCATGGCCGAGTTTCAAGAGGTGTTGAGGCAGGCATGCCCTATTTGGGTGGAGGTGGTTGATTTTCCTGCGCATCTTTGGAGACTCCTCCCTTTGGTTCTGAGAACCTTAGGCGAGGTGTTGGTAGAGCCTCGGCTGGCTTCTCGCAATCGGAACAAGGCATGCATGCTTTGGGACACAGGAAAAACTCACCCGACTAAAATCCATTTTCACGTTCCAAGACTACAAACCTTGGTTTATGAGTTGAAATGGGGTACTTTTACAAGACATTGTTTCAGATGTGGCCAATTGGGCCATTTCATTTCAGAATGTGATAAAAATCCGAAGGTTTTACAGCAAACTATAGATTCAAACATGGATATGCAAGAACACCATCCTCCCCACACACTTCAGCAACCTCACACTGATTCTGAGATGCTTCCCCAACATGGTCGGGATGAAGGTAAAAAGGAGATTTCTCAAGTGGATTTTGAGCATACTTCCATTCCGGTTGACCACAATGTGTCTCCTCCGGAAGATTCTTGGGTTTCACTCGTTAGATGTAGTGCAAGACAAGCTTCTCGTTCGGCTCTTGCCCACCCATCGCCACACCCCATCACTCAGACCTTTCAACGCAGAGGTAAGGGGTTTTACATGAACCCTCAATCTTCACATGCTCCGACGTGGATGATAAAAGAAATTCCAATTCTGCTTTGCGCTTTGGCAGGGGAGGTTTGTGTCTCCTAGGGATGTTTTTCGTTCACAACAACAGCAATTTCCTTCTCGTGCTTCGATTGTTGGTTTGCAAAGGGCAGACCTTGTCGATGTAATCCGAAGCAAGATGGAAAGGTTCTAGGCAGCTAAAGCTATAGATGTAAAAGGAAAAGGAAAAGCAGTGGTTCAGTAGTTTTCTCTTTTTCGAATTATTATGAGAATTGCTTTGTGGAATGTGAAAGATCTCTCTTCGGGCAGCAATAGTATCGGTTATGGAAAGTTGTGTTTGCTGGAAAGTGGGATGTATTTTGTGCGGTGGAGCATAAACAGCATGCATGCTTTGGCCCGATCCTCTTATGTTTATAAGGATAACATTGTTTTTTTCAGTGGTCGCTCCCTATAAATCTAGAGTTATGTTGGCTGTCAAAACCTGCCTGCAACCATCTCTGGTTTCTCAAGACCCTTCTACGACAAGGAAACGTTGTCAACTTTGGGATGACCTACACTGTTTTTCCGTGGTTAGTCAAGGTTTTGTCATGGGCGACTTTAATGCATGTCTATTTGGGGATCACGCTACTTCTCTGCATTCAGTTATGGATGTTCTTGAGCGACAAGCTTGGGATGCCCTTGCAACCAGATCTTTGAAGCAAGACATGTGGTCCTAGATATATCCATCACAATCTGGTTATGCCTATCGATCTTTACAGCATCCTAACACCTGGGGCAAACTAGATCGGATATATATTTGTCAAAGTGATTCCTTTCTTCTGACAGTTATTGACATGTGGGTGGAACGACAGCATGTCTTATAAGATCACTACCCTTTGATCTTGGAAATGACCCATGGACCTTTTCATGTATTTAAGGCCCTTCTTACTCAATTGCCACTTCGTTTTAATCAATCTTTTTTGCAGCAAAATCAGAAACCGATCGCTTCTTTTAGCTTGAAGGTCCTATCTGGAGGGAGGGATGCATGGGTCGTTTTTAGGGATAATGCCAGTCAGTTATCTCGTCAGTATGGTATTCAACATGCTTCCTCTTTACGAGCTGAATTGCAAAATGCCTAATCTTTATTGGCCCATTTCTTGTCTCTAAGTCAATCAGGGGATTCTAATGATGACTTGCTCACATGCATTGAATGGTTGAAAGGTAGGGTTCATTCTCTTCAGGAAGAGGAATATGCAAAATACAAACTGCTGGCCAGAGCTGAAGCTTTATACGATAATAACTGTCAATCCCATCAATTCTTTGCTCGCCTGCACCAAAAATAAGCCTGGGAGAATATTGTACACTTAATGGATGAACAGGGTGTTATGGTGACTGATCCGGCCTCCAACATTCATATGTGTGTCGACTTTTATACGTCCTTGCTCAGTCCACAATAGAATTTCTCTGATGCTGTACTCGCTGCTTGCCAATATATTTACGAGTTGGTAAGCAACCACGTCAAACCAGAATGGGTGGACTTAATGGAGGCGGATATTTTAGAAGATGATGTGGAAAAGTGCTATCCCACCTACCCCGAAGGAAAAGCCCTAGCTGGGATGGGCTTCCTAATGAGCTCTTTTTAGCTAATGTGTAGCAGCTTAAAGACCCATTGACTTGCCTGTGTAGCAAGTGTGGAATTCTAGTATTATGCCATTAGATTGGAAGATTGTTGTCATTCAGTTGTTACCCAAGGTTCCCTCCCCAACCTCTTTGAAACAATGGAGACATATTTCCATTATGGGTTCGTTATATAAAAATTTCTCCAAAATCATTGCCAACAAATTGCAGAAAGTTTTTCCGCACCTAGTTCATCTACGCCAATATGGTTTCATTAAAGGCCGCAATATAATGCATAACATCTTGAATGTTCTTAACTATGCTAAAGCTTTAGGATAGCAAGTAATTATGCTTCAGCTCGATATTGAGAAGATATTTGATCATGTTAGCTGGTGTTTTTTTGCGGCAATTATTGTCTACAATGGGATTTGGCCCTCGCACGGTTTCTCTTATTGACATTATTGGTCAAGGAGCTATGGCTCATATTGCTCTTAATGGAGGGATCACAAAAGAAATTGCCTTATCTCGGTCTCTTAGGCAAGGCTGCCCTCTCAACCCTTTGTTGTTTGCTTTGGTCACTCACTCGATGCTCTCCTTGCTGGATAAGTTGGTTGATCAAGGTGAGATAGTTGGCTTGTCTCTTCCCAGTGGTACTCAACTTATGGGTCAATCTTTGGCAGACGATTCTTTCATGTTCCTTAAGGTTGATTGTACTAATGTTAATTGGGCAATGATGGCGTGGAATCTTTTTGCTTTGGCATCTGGTCTTCATATTAATACTCAGAAATCTACACTTCTATCCTGTACAAAGACTAATCTGCAGGCCTTGGGCTAGCATGGAATTGTGATCTCAAAGGGAAATATCACCAGACACTTGGGATATCCTATTGGTGTGGAGGTAGCAACCCGAGCCTTATTGGATTGGATAGCCTCCCGGATTCATAACAGGTTCATGTACTGGAAATCTCAAGGCTGGCCTTTACATGTTAGACTCAAAGTTACTCAAAGTATTATGATCAATATGATATCATTATTTTTGCCACTGCTTCCCTGGACTAAGAAGTCCCTTTTGAAACTAGTTCAGCCTATCAGGTTCATGTTGTGGAAAAAGGAGAACCATTTGGGCCAGGTCTGGATTTCGTGGCAGCATGTATCTATGCCTAAACGAATGGGGGGAGTAGCATCTATCTTTACATATCAAGCTCTAGGAGCTTGTTTCAAACCATACAAAGCTTTTTTCAACTTGCATACCAAGTGTTCAGAGCCCTCAACTGCAAAACCAATGGGCTGCTGTACATATACTTCCTCATGAAGTTCCCCATGTAAAAATGCAGTTTTAATATCCAACTGATGCACAGTCCATCCATAATGAGCAGCCAAAGCAACCATAGGCCTGATGGTCGTCATACGGGAGGTAGGAGCAAATGTCTCCTTATAGTCAATGCCTTTTTTCTGTGCATAGCCTTTAGCTACAAGCCTTGCCTTGTATTTGTCAATGGATCCATCTGCATTCCGTTGCAGCTTGTAGACCCATTTTGTTCCAATGGCTTTCTTCCCAAATGGCAAAGACACCAAATCCCATGTTTGATTCTTAGTGATAGAATCCAATTCAGCTCTCATTGCTGCCATCCAATGCACACTCTATTGTGCATCTTCAAAACATTCAGGCTCCTCATCATCGAAGGTGCTTGCTGCCATAACGAACTCCATGGTATGTGCAGTATCATGCATACGAGCTTGCCTTCTAGTACGACCAGCCATGGGTGCATCCAAATGACTATCTTTCATAGTCTGTAAATACCATCTAGGCATTTGTCTTGCCTCCTGACTGTGCATAAGCTCTTGCTGAATTTCAGTTTCAGTACTTTGCTGAATATTCAAATAAGCCAATGGCTGATTTTTTGCATTTTCCAAAGGAGTAGCTGGCTGAACATTGAGTTCACTTGCTGAAACTCCAGCTGAATCACCAAATGTAATGGGCAGCAGCCCTTCAAATACATCACGGGCAGCCTAAAATGTATCTTAACCAGCCAGGGACAATTCTGATTTTTCATCAAATAGTACATCCCTACTGACAAACACCTTTTTAGAAATAGGATCATAGAGTCTGTAGCCTTTGCTCTCACTGCTATATCCCATAAAAATGCATTTAACAACCTTATTATCCAACTTTTTCCTGAGTACCTTTGGAATATGTGCATATGCAAGGCACCCAAAGGTAGAAAGTGTCCGACAGAAGGTTTCTGGCTGTTCCAAGCCTCAAAAGGTGTAATTTTCTTCAATGCTTTGGTGGGGCATCTGTTCAAAACATGGCAAGCGCACATGACGGCTTCCATCCAGAAACTGTAAGGCAAGCTCTTTGCCTTCAGCATATATTTGGCTATCTCCATGAGTGACCGATTCTTTCTCTCTGCAACCCCATTCTGCTATGGAGTATAAGCAGTAGTGTACTGATGGACAATGCCCTTTTGCTTCAAAAAAGAATTCAGCATAGAGGACATGTATTCTCCCCCTCGGTCCGAACGGAGAGTCTTAATTTTACAACCAGACTGGTTTTCAACAAGTGCAAGAAAAGCCAAGAATGCATCATACACTTTTGACTTTTTGACCAAAGAGTAGACCCAGCAAAATCAAGTAAAGTCATCAATAAAAGTCACAAAATAGTAACATCCTCCAATGACTTTGTCTGCATAGGTCCACATGCATCTGAATGCACTAATTGCAACCTAGCTGTTGCTCTAAAAGCAACATCACGGGGAAACGAAAAACGATGCATTTTTTTCAAAATACATCATTCGCACAAGTGCTCAGGAGGTCTCTCCAGTAGAGGTAATCCATCTGGCATCTGTGTACGCTGTAAGAGCATCAAGCTACCAAAGTTCACATGCCCCATGCTAGCATGCCATAACTCTGCTTGTATCATAACAGGAGTAAGAGTGGATGTCAAATATGCTGACTGATTAACTAAAAGAGCATCCAACTCGTATAACCCATGACATAAAGTGCCTGTCAAGACCAAAGTCATGTGTCCTTTGTCTCTTACCATGCATCTGTCATCATCAAATGTGACCTGCAATCCACAACGTGCCAAAGAAGAGATAGAGAGCAAATTTTTCTTTATGCTTGGCACAAATAAAGCATCCTGTAGGCGGAGAATAGAGCCATCAATGGCTGTGAGCACAATCTCCCCCATACCTCTAACGGGGCATGATGCATTGTTGGTGCACTGTACAGACTTGCCAATTGAAGCTGCATGAACAAATGCAAATAAATCTCTGCGAGATGTAATATGCCTAGAAGCACCACTATCAAAAAACCAAGTGCATGCATCCTCAATAAAGCTAAATGCTCGATCTGCCCAAGAGGTGTCATAACTGCATGTGTAAAAACAATAGTCCCTGCCTACAACAAAGGACGCGGACTCAATAGCAGTGAAAGGAGCATCAGAAACAGACATTCCTAACTCCTTTTTCTTCTCTTTGGCAATGCGCTTTCTGCACTTAGTGATGTAGTGCCTTGGCTTCTTGCAATAATGGCATTTTCTTTTTTTGGCTTGTGTGTCCCCTTGTTTTTTGTTTGCCTGGGATGTGCCAGAAGTCCCAGAACTCTGTGGAGCATTTTTCACTTGACTACCTTTGCCCTTCTGTCTAGCCATAAAAGCCTGCTCAGAGGTTATAGCATCCACACCACTATTCCTCCGTGTTTGCTTCTCCTCTAGAAGCAAACTGACTAACTAAAGAAAAGTGATTGGCTGCGTGGCAATCCTCATGATGAGGTTTAAGGCCGTATGAAAAGCCAAGTACGAAGGAGGTAATGAGTTCAAAGTGGTGGATATCATCTGTGCATCCGAATAGTACTCATCAGCATTCATGAGTTGCTCTCGCAAGTCCTGAATTTTGTTCAAGTGATCCTGAATAGAATCACCTTCATCCATTTTCAATGTCTCTAGCTCTTTCTTTAAGAAAGAGATTCGAGTCTCATTCTTGCCTGCAAACATCTGCTCCAAAGTTAGCCAAGCTTCTCGTGAAGAAGCTGCTGAACGAATGTGGGGGATGATTGACCGTTGAACTGTCAATGCAATCAGCGACAAAGCCTGTGCATCCCGTGTATCCCATGCTTTTTGAGCTGTTGTTATTTGGGGAAGTGGCTGAAGTGGAGCAGCCTGAGGTGCCCATGGTGCACGTCCTCTTGGAGGAGGAGTAGCTGGAGCCACAACTCCAGGTCGAGCTTCTTCTCCACTGACATAATCCCAAAGATTTTTTGCTACAAGTACATTCTTCATCATGAAGGACCAAAGTGAATAGTTATTTCCATCCAATCTGTCCTCCTTGGATACATAGGTGAAAACATCTCCTCCCTGATTTGCCATGATTTCAAATTACCAAAAAAAATGCAAAAGAGCAATGTCGAAGCAGCACTACACTGGAAATCTGAAAATTTCCAGAAATTGCAGGGAATAACTTTCTGCAATTAGTGTACAAAGGTGCACTCTATCAAAACTGTCTGTTATGCACGCAGTCCAACGTGCAATTAGTGTTCAGCAAAACTGTACCAGCAAAATCATCAAAATTTCTTGCCCCAGATTTGTTCAAAACAGTCTATCAATGACTGTAATTGCAGTACATATGCCAATGTCCTCAGAAAACATAAAATCCCCAAAACATTTTGATGATGTGTCCAGAAATTGCATTTAATGTGTCCCAGACACATTTCTGAATGCTGTGTCTGCTGCGTAGGAACCCCCTCTTCCAGAAATTTATCTGGATTTTTAAAAGAATTAAGAATACCTGACATAATGACGGGCTTTCGCTGATTACTGGCGCATATCAGGTCAGAGGGTTGGTCAGCGTGGTGCTGACGGGTGACGGGCGGCGCAGCAGTGGCGTGGCGTTTATCAGCTAATGGCTGACGTGGTTTCTGACGGGCGGGCAGCGTGACTGACAGTCGGGGTGTGCTGCAGTTGGCGCAGCGTCTGAAGACTAGACAGGGATGGTGCAGCAGGCGAGGGCCGAGGCAGGCTGGCGACTGTTTGACGGGACGTCTGGCGGCTGTTTGACGACTGAAGTTAACGGGCGGGACAGACTGGACTGACGTGGCAGATGGCGAACGGGCGGCTCAGGGGTTGCGTTTGCCACAGACACAGGCAGCTGAAGATTGGCAGGGCACTGGTGCTGGGCGTGACGAGCAGGGTACTGACGGTGCAGGCAGAGGAGCAGGGCGTCTCTTGAAGGTTGAGGTTGGACCTAAGTAGAGAGTCCCGAATGTTGAACGGAGCTGAGCTAGACAAAGCCAATGCTCTGATACCAAATGTGAGAGTGGAGGTCAGGATCGAAGCTCAGCACAAAAAACAGTAGACAGTAAAGAGTGAAGCACGACACCCAATGCAATAGACTGAAAGAGTGTAAACTCAAAGTACAAGGTACAACCCTTAAACCTTAGGGTTGTAGGGAGGTGTTCACACCCGAACACGGTAAGTGCCCATAAGTGTGTGTCATAAGCACATACAAAATAATACCATAAGTCTGGGGGAAAAAACCTCTCCTACCGAGAGTAAAAAGTGCCCCAGTGTCCTATGGATCACTGACACTCTGATGTGAGCGTAGACGTAAGTGAGGCGTGAGTGAAATACCCAACACGTTTTTCAGTTTGGCGCCCTCCTGAGATTCATAAGGACACGAACTTGCTGCAAGGAGAAGTCTTGGCCTCCTCCAGGTTGTTAGATTAGCCGGACAAAGATTTGCATAGACTCAAGTTTAATTGGATGGCTCGTTTGGGATTGCAGACAGTTTTTGACAGTGTTATTCCTGGTCGGTCCCGGCTTTACTCTTTTCGGCGTATTCGTCAACACTTTCAGGTACCCTGAGGATATGGTGATATCTGGTCATCCATACAAGTCAAACTTTAGCGGTTCTCTCCTTTACCAGTGCTACAGCCATTGTATCCATGGCGTGACTGGAAGTTTGTGATACCGGATGATTTTGAGAAGAGATCTCCTAACCAGATATACCATCAGATGGTGGAGGCCAAGAGATGGGTCACTACAAAGGTGAATAAATTACGGCATATTAGGGATGGTAAAAAGAAGTGGCAGGAAAGATTCCTTCAGCGTTGGTCGTTGTGTATTCTGCACTATATGTGATGAAACATTGCTTCATCTTTTTGCCTCTTGTCCAATTGCGCGACAGATCTGGTGTTTTATTTCTTGCTTGTGGCTCGCGGCGACACAGTTATGCATAACAGCCCATTCATGGATTATGGGAAAGCTGCCCGCCATGCCTTCTTTGCATTCCAATTATTCCTCCCTGTTCCAATTCCAGAGATGGACTACCTTGTGGCATATCTGGCGTACTCAAAATGCCTTTATTTTTTATTCGGTCTTCGGCACCCATGGTCATGTGGCCCGTATTTGAGGTTTAGTGCTATGGCAGATTTCTTCTATGATATCAGCTCACCTCATTCTTCCTAACATTGCTACCCCCCTAGCTGGCTATTGTTCACTCTACACCAGCAGTGTGATTTTCTCTTTGTGTTAAAGTCTTAATAGTCTTTCACTTTCTTGGAGGACTTGATGGTCTAATGTAATAGAATGTAAGAGATTTAGTGAGAATGCTGACCAGATGGTCTAATGTATATATTTTTCGGAGAGAGAGTTCTAAGCCGACCTAATGGTTTGATGTAAAATATTTACTTAATTCAATTATCTTCACGAAAAGAGAGAGAGAGAGAGAGAGAGAGAGAGAGAGAGAGAGTGAGTGTGTGTGTGTGTGTGTGTGTGTGTGTGTGTGTGTGTGTGTGTGTTGTTGATCTAATTTCTTCAAACAAGACAACCATTGGAGATAGGGAACAACAAACAAGAGTCATCTGGGACCAAATGATAGCAATTTGAGGGTCATCTAGGGCTGGCAATAGCATTTCCGGATAGGCAACAACATCTTAGAGACTCCAGGCAACAGGCAACGGCATTTAGTGCTGATTGAGGCAGGCAATAGGCAGATTTTCCATGAGGAAACTCTGAATTTTCTCTCTCCTCAAGATTTTGTCTCTTTTCCGTTCATTCTCAAAGGATACCAACATTTCCCAGCCATTTGGAGCAAATCTCGACCAGATTTGGTGGACAACAAGCGGAATTCTGCTATAAACCCTAAATTCTGCAGAAATTAGGGTTTAGCAACCACCTCCAAGCCAGTACCATTAGTTAAGGGCATCATACATTCAAATCAGCACTTGAAATTCAAGGAATTGTCAAGGATTTCAGATGCCAACTCATCCATTGTGAATTTGGGGCAACATTTGGCCAATTGAGATTCCATTACAGCAAGTCTTGGCTGAAATTCAAGGGGCAATTAGCCCAAATTGTTTGCTATTTGTTTGTACAACAAGGGGCTTTTGGATCAATAAAGGAGACTATGGAATCTCAGCTTGTACTCAATCCATTAGCTAATAAAGTTTAAATGTGAACTAACCATGCTGTCAACTTTACATGATCAAAAGTCATTATAATCTAAGAGTAGAAATCTTAGGAAATAACAATGATATATATGGCCTTGTGAGTATTGCTAATATAGATATATATAGCCTTGTCACAATTTCTCAAGGCAAAATAACACATGTCCACTTATATGCATACATGTTTTCCTTCAATATGATTTTGAGCATGATACAACTTTCCACTACAAGTAGAAATGCCTATTAAGAGTAATATATTCGAGATTTCTACAATTACGCTTAATTCTAGTATCAAGTATTATTGCTTTTTCTTTTCGTTTTTTTCTTTTGGTAAAAGCCTTAAGGCTTTTCTAAAAAAACATTCTACCACCTTAAGTTATTGTAATGACCTATTCACTCAAAAAGTCAGCATCTCCTAAATGTTAGCTCATTGTCATTGAATAAGGGGCACCCAAGAGAAGCCCCTCCACATATAATATCAATGACATGGTAGATTGAGGGTAGCGTCATGCCCCTCTCCTATCAATTCCTTCCTTAGTGTCACTACAATCCGCTCCAATATTAACAATACAAGGCAAGTGTGTGTTTCAGTTTATGCTCTTTCATTGATTGTTGTAATTAAGTGAGAAGGCAAGTTGGTTTCATGATTCCATTGCCAAGATACCACTCAATCCTTTGATGGGCCCAAGGCACTTGATTGCAAGCCAAAGCTTTGTGCTAGTGCCAATTTTTGTACTCAGCTGAGTAATTATAGCAATATGTCTTCATAAAGTGAAATGGAATCAAGCAGTGACAATGCCTCTCGGTATGGACATTCACATGGGGAAAGAAAATCCAATGCCTCATCTTGGACAAGGCTCACATGATGGACAACAAGCTGAAAATGTTGCTATTGGACAAGATGTAGGGCCTTCAAGGCCAAATGAGGCTGATGACTAGCTAGAAAAAGAGGCTTGATGATTAGCTGAATTAGCAAAGGATCCTCACTTTGTTCAACTTTTGCATGCTCTGAAGAAGGACATCAAAAGTAAGAAGAAGAAATCATCTTCTACACCTTCGAGACACCAAGGTGCATCGAAGATAGTGCCAAAGCCTTCACTTGAAGCAGCCAAATAAGACAATGAAGCAAAACACTTAGTACCTACAGGGCAAGGTATGCAAATGCAAGGCCATCATGGAAGTGCCAATCCAATGGATTTTGGATACCCGGGCATGCATGCAATGATGGGACAACCGTGATACTTTGGTGGTAGTATGATTTTTCATGCAATGGTTGAACAAGGACCGCATACGAGAATGTATGGCACAAATTCATATGGTATGCAGCAACCAATGCATGGTATGCAAGGCCCAATGTATTTCAATATGGCTGGAAATGTGTATAACCCTATGTATGGCAACATTGGCTTGATACTTGGGCCACAAAATGGCATGTTTAGTAGTCCGAATGTTTATGGGGTTCAAGGAATGAGTGTTGGTCATGTGCATGACGTTGAGAGGAAAACGAGCAATATCCAAGATTATATGTCGAATATTAAAAGCATTATGGACAAAACTTCACCGAATCCTCTAGATTCGAAAGGTAGCCACTTTCTTGAAGGGAAATGCATTACAGTGGTAGTCCACACTCTTGGTTCAAAGTAGAGGACAGTCAATATGGGTATAATTCAAGCATATGTTTGCATTGAATTGGCCGACAAGTGCCTTTGAGATAGACATCATGACAGCTTGGAATAAGCTAGATGCCAAGGAATACAAGAATTTGGAGTAACACAATAAGAAGTTTTGGAATGCATTGCTGCCCATCACTTCTTATTGTTCAATTTCCATTCATGAACAAGTGGAAAAATATGTGTGTATGGACTGCCCAAAGGAATTAGGGATTTTTGCATAAAATCCATCATGTCCAACATGTCTCAATCTCTACAACAACTGATGCTTTGCTGCATGGAAAGGATTTAGGCTTCCAAGAGAGTAGTGAGAGGCCAAATAAGAAGTTGTTTAAGGCTAAGAAAAGGGACAAATCTAAAAATCAGCTTGAGAAGAGGCCAAAACAGCAAAGAAAGGGCTGGAAATCATTGAAACAATGTAGAAAATTAATGGTTACAAATAAGTGCTTCATTTGTGAACAGGAGGATTATATTGCAAAGGACTGTCCCAATAGGCAACAAGCTGAAAAATAAAAAAATCAAGGAAATCCTAAAGAAAAGAACCACAAAAAATTAGTGGAATTGGTGCCCGATGTTATTAGTGATTAGCCAAATGATAATGCTGCTCAATTATGCGAAGCATGGAGCAAAATCGAGGATTAGCATGCATTGATATTCTTTGATAATGATGCACGAGTCAACTTCATCTCTGTAGACATGGCAGCCCATCTAGGCATCACAGAGGATGAGATGAGATCCATGGAGGACATTGGAATAGCATGCAAGGGTCGTACAAAGCCTATCACACCAATCATTGGAAAGCTTCGATTGCACATTCAAGGATATGTAGACAACAAAGAGTTCTTCATTGCTTCACTTGAAGGTTGTTTTGCTTGGAATGCCATGGTATCATCGTATGCATGCAGTGATTGATTGACGTGCAAAAGAGATCACTATTCAGTATAAGGAAAAGACTCTCACACTTGATGTAAAGTTGAAAGGAAATTTTGTCCCTATTATATATGCAACTACCATTTCTAAAGTAATGAAAAAACATCTTTTAACGTACTTGGTTTTTACTAAGGATAAAGATGATAGTGAGAATGTTGGAAACATGTCTAAGTTAGAGAAGAATCGCATATCGTTTCTAAAAATGTATATTGATTGCTTCTCTCAATCACTTCCAGGGTAGCTACTGCCTAAAAGGCCTAAAGATCATGGCATAGATCTTACCCCTGGAAGTAGCCCACCTAATAAGCCATCTTACACAGTCAGTGCAGCCCAACAGGAGAAGATAATGAGTCAAATGAATGAGTTGTTAGAAAAAGAGCTGATTCAACCTAGCTCATCTCCTTTCTGTTCTCTAGTGCTTTTGGTATAGAAAAATGATGGTTCATGATATATATGCATCGACTATCGTGCCTTGAATAAAATTACAATAAAGGTTTTTAATCCCTCGGATTGATGATGTCATGGATAGATTGCAAGGGGCAATCATTTTCAATCGTATAGATTTTGAAAAGTGGGTATCATTAGATATGCATTAGACTAAAGGATGTGCCTAAGACAGCTTTTAGAATATCTTTTGGATTGTATGAGTTTCTTGTCCTGCCTTTTGGACTTATGAATGCTCCTGCCACTTTTAATCGGATAATGGATTGCCTCTTTAGGCCACAGAGAATTTGTGAGCACTTTCTTTGATGACATGATCGTCTACTCAAAAAATGAGGCAGAGCATAGAAAGCATTTGGACATTGTGTTCAATGAATTGTATAAGCATAGACTGGTCATTAATGACAAGAAAAGTAAATTCTTTCTGCATAAAATTTACTTTTTGGGGCATATTGTGTTGATTGATGGTATTCGTGTGGACCTAGCAAAAGTGGAGGCAATACGATCATGGCAACCTTTGAAAAATGTACATGAGATTCGCAACTTCTTGGGTTTATACTCCTACTATAGGAAGTATATGTGCAGTTTTGCTGAAATTGCATCTCCATTACATGCTTTATAGAAAAAAAAATGCGCCATTTACATGGACAACAGTGGAAAGTTCAGCATTTGAGAAGTTAAAGGAAAAGATAACTTCTGATCATGTGCTTGTGTTGCCCGATCTAAGGAAGTCATTTATGGTTCAATCTGATGCATGCGGTAACGACAATGGAGCTGTTCTTATGCACGATGGCCGAGTTGTGGCTTATGAGAGCCGAATTCTCCATGGTGCAAAGAAGAATTTGCAAGTCTACGAGAAAGAGCTATTGGCTGATTCGGAACTTCTTGGGTTTATACTCTTACTATAGGAAGTATATGCGCAGGTTTGCTGAAATTGCATCTCTTTATAGAAAAAAAATATGCCGTTTACATGGACAACAGTGGAAAGTTCAGCATTTGAGAAGTTAAAGGAAAAGATAACTTCTGATCATGTGCTTGTGTTGCCCGATCTAAGGAAGTCATTTGTGGTTCAATCTGATGCATGCGGTAACAGCAATGGAGCTGTTCTTATGCACGATGGCCGAGTCGTGGCTTATGAGAGCCGAATTCTCCACGGTGTAAAGAAGAATTTACAAGCCTACGACAAAGAGCTATTAGCTGTAATTCATGCACTGTCTACGTGGAAACATTACTCGTTAGGGGTTGATTTTATAGTGCAAACACACCATCAGAGTTTGAGGTACTTTCTAATGTACACAAAGTTATCAGAGAAGCATATGAGATGGGCAAACTTTCTCTCTATGTTTCATTTTCAAATTGTACATATTGATGGTAAAAAGAACGTTATGGCATTGTCACGTAAGCCACAAATTTCAGCCATCATCATGGTTTATCACATTGAGTTGGATGCAATGAAAGAGCAGTATGCTATTGATTCAAACTTTGTTAATGTTTATCGTCAGCTTTGCAATGGCCAGATACATGAGCACTTTGCGCTAAGAGATGAATTTTTGATGATGCATGGGCAACTGTGTCACAAAGCAGTTGAGGTCTAGAGTGATCACTGAGAGTCATGCTCCTACGTATACAGAACATAGAGGTATTGATGCCATAGTCAAAGTAGTGGAGCATTTATTTTATTGGCCAGCTTTCATGCATGATATAGAGAAATTTGTTAGAACATGTATCATATGTCAAAAGGTTAAGCATGATAGGCAAAAGATATTTGGCTTGTTGTAGCCCTTGCCTATTCCAAACAGGCCTTAGTAGAGCATTGCTATGGATTTTATTTTTAAGCTTCCTACAATACCTACAAGAAATGATGGAATATGGACTATCATTTGTAGATTTAGCAAGCATGCTCATTTCATTTCGGTGAGAAAAAAAATAAAGGTTGATTATATGGCACCATTGTTTTTCTAACACATCCTTAAGTATAATGGTATGCCAAAATCAATCGTCAATGATTGAGATTCTCAAATGATCAGTTTATTTTGGAAGCAGTTGTTTGAGAATATAGGTACCGCACGGAAATTCTAATCATTCTTCTGTCTGCAGACAGATGGTCAATCTGAAGAGGCTAATTCAAGTGTTAGATCTTTTGAGGTGCTATGTTTTAGACCATAAAACACAGTAGGAGTAGTATTTGCCATTGATTGAGCTTACTTACAAGATGTCATGCTCACGCAAAATCCAATGCAATGATGCCACTTGGACAGTACCCTCGCAGGAAAATTGTTCACTTGTCCAAGTGCCCTTTTACAATCATGTCATCCTGATAATGTGGATGAAGTTACAAATATCCATAAGTACAATATAAAAGAATAAATGAATGAATAAATATCTAAAAACTATAAGCATCATCACTGTCACTATCAAGAGAAGTAGCTGCCTCCTCTCAAATTGAAAGGGAAAGCAAGAGGAAAACACCATCTTCTCAATCTGAAGAAGTAGGGGAGGGTGTACCTAAGCTGATCCTGAGTAGAAGATACTAAAGAACTGACCGGTTGACCGCGTTGGTCAAAACGTCTACAAAACTGTCTGATGAAGGCACGAACTCTAGGCAGATAGTGTGTAGCTCAACTTGCTCTCTAAAAATGTGGAAGTGGACTTCCACATGCTGCGTTTATGGTGTGATGATCAGATTGCCCGGAATGGCAATGGCACTCTGGTTGTCGCAGTAGACAAAGGTGCAAGAGTCCCAAGGGAAGTGAAGCACTACCAGTAAGCTCCTGCTCAGGTAGATGGACTCGATGGTGCCATCAAAGAGAGCCCTATACTCAGCATCGGCTGTGGAAGCCGCCACTGTCTCTTGCTTACAGCTGGACCAAGAAATGGAAGCTGTGCCTAAGATATAGAGATAGCCCCCATGGGAACACCGGGTATCAAGATCTTCTACCCAATCAGAATCAATGTATCCCTGCAAACATAAATCAAAACCATAAGTGAGACCATAAGAATAATTACACCGTAAATAACGTAACACACGAAGACATGCAATCCAATGTAACATTCTAGATCCGGTGAAATACTGACTGAGTAAGCTAAGTTTGGCCTAGTATGAATTAACTAAAGAAGTTGCCCACATGCCATCTCCATGATTGTCCGATTCCTACGCTCTACGACTTCATTCTGAGAGGGACAGTTGGTAGAGGTGAGCTGGCGAGAGATACGATGCTGCTATAGAAACTCAGAAAACTCACGGGAGATTAACTCACCACCACTATCACTTCTCACGTACCAACACAACGACCCGTTTGGTTATGAACCAACAACACCCAAGCAGAGAAATATGTGAAAGCATCGGATTTATGCTTGAGAAAATACACCATCATGTATCTCGAATGATCATCCACTATAAAAAAGTACAACCTACCATTCAAAGCAGCAGTGGATGTAAGCCCACAAAGATCAACGTGAATTAATCTAAGAGACGCCTCAGCTCTATGTATAGATTGCTGAGGAAATGGAGTATGGTACTGCTTCTAGAGCTGACATGCTTTACAGATATCTCGAGCTAGCTTCAGGCAAGGAAGGCCCTCAACCATCTCACGGCGAGACAACTCATAAAGAGAGTCATAGCCAAGATGTCCTAGGCAGAAATGCCAAAGATACTCATTGTTCGTAGACTCCCAAGATATAGCTAATGCTTGGAAGCTATGGAACACAGAGTCCTCGACTATCGGCTAGATAAGAAAATGGGTCATGTCGTATAGACCATTAGATTGTGCCTCACCGCGAGCAATCACTAAACTAGTATGAGAGTCAAGCACCTCAACTGTGGTCGGTGTTAAAAAAACTGCTCGCCCCAACCGGCAAAGCTACTGAATAGATAACAAGTTTACTCCAAGCTGAGAGACGTAGTATACATCGTCCAGTGAAGCCAAATCCGGATCCTTGTCAATGGAAAAACTGACGTAAACTTGAGCCTGGATCTTGACTGAGGAGGAGTTTTCTACGTGGACCCGCTCGGCTACAAGGGCTCAGGTATGAAAGATGTGCTCTATAGGCATCATGTAATATGTAGCTTTACTATCCACAATCCAAACACGTGTTGATGCGCTCGGCTGTGACTAGTGGGCCTCTACAATAACCTTGTCAAGAGGTAGCTCACGAATGTGAACGAGACTTGCATTGAATGTCTCTACGGAGACGATGTGAACCTCTGCAGACCAGTCAAACAAGCCCTCTGGAGTTGATAACGTTGTTGATTGAGATGGCAAATCAGTGTCAATGTGGGTCTGACCTTTCACTACCCCTTGCTTTCATCTTGCTTCCCTAATGGGGATTGCCCAACTGAGAGGCGAGGGTCTCTGACTTGGGTTTTGGTGTTGTGTCTCTTACCTTTGATCAACACTCATCATCAAAATGGTCAGCCTTTTGACAATGTTAATAATATCTATTTTTCTTAAGCACATTTTGCCACTCGGATTTGAGTTGAGACTAGGATTTTTCTTGTGATTCCCCTACTTGTTTTTTATTTTGATTTCAAGTCTAATTTTGTTTGCCCTTCCCTTGCTACCCCTTCTGAGAATGAGCAACAAGAGTCCCCTTTAAGAGATTATTCATATAAAATTGATCCAACAATCGTACATAATGCAATAGTTGATACTCAAATTCATAGCATGTGGGTAAATCGGGTAGAGAAACCACTTATTGCACAAAATTGAAATATTTACACGTCAGCTTGTTAAGAAACAATGTGACCTGATCGTCAGAGGACTTAGAAGTTCTTGTAGTGAAGAATTTGGCAAGGAGACATTCATACTCAGCCAACTTGACTTTCAAGTCATCCCAGTTCAAGATTTTAAACTTCTGAAGTTCATCGTTAATATTTATTCATTTGATCTATCCCGAGCTGCTAAGCAGTCAATCAACTATGCCTATCGCTCTGATGCTAAGTCAAAATGCTCAAGCTGAGAATGAAACTCAAACAATAAGCCCTGCATCAGCTCCACAATAATAGAGGCATTCCTAGCCTTCCACGAGCAGACGACCTCGTATGAAACAAGTGCAGGATCCGGTTGGGGTTCCAACCCCTGCACAAGATCCCTTAGGTTCTGTGAGTCAAGGACATGTTTCATCAAGTTTGACCGAGTTGTAAAGTTTGACCCATTAAAACGAGTCTTGTAATTGAATGCATGCTTAGCAGAAGATGAGGTAGAACCATGAGGTGTCGGGAATGTGGGGTAAGATGGATGTGGAGGATAAGATGATGGTCGTGGTGGTGGTGGTGGAGGTGTCTGATAAGGAGGAGAAAGAGGTGGATAGATAGAAATAAGCTGAGTGCCCAATGAGTGCCGATTAATATGGAGACACTAGAACATGAATGTTTCCATAAGGTCCCGATGGAGGCGAAGGCACTGGGACACATTAGCCCTGTCCAAATGAAGGCTTGGACATAACATAATGACCAAAGGATCCACTAGGTAGTGTCATGGAGGCAAACTGTGGCACCAATTGATCCGCACTCGAGAGAGACTGGGGGAAATACCCAGGCCACAATGATCCCGAAAGTATGTGAGAAAAAGGTGGATCGCCACCTGATCGAGGAAGAGATAAGGTCCTAACAGTTGTGCCTAAGTTTGAAGAACCCTCTGATGTGGTAAATGAAAACACATGTGATCCTACATGAGATGCAATATGCGGTACACTTATGGAGACTGAAAGGATGTGGTAGCAGAATAAGAGGATGATATAGAAGAAAGATTTAATGGATTTGGGATAGGTATAGATGTGGAAAATAATATGGGTTTCTTTTGTTCATTAAATGCATTAAATTGAAATGATGATGATGATAATTTTGACCTTTGAAAATAAAATTGTTTGAAGAAAAATAAGACAAAGGAGCACTCACACTTTTTTGTTTCAACTACTTATCTAGTCTTGAGTCCATAAAGAAATATGTCTTCCCTATTACTCATAAACCAAAAATTGTTTTGCATAGGTCTTTTATCATGAAAATCATCCATACCAATAGAAGGAGGGGAATCATCATTAACAGAATCTGAAATGGTAGACATATCTAGTACCAGGAGAGAATAAGTATAAAGGCAATGGTGTGTACTCTATGTCAGTTTCCACTTACGAATGGCTAATCCTAAGTGGAGATTCTGCCCATTAGATTAATTTTTAGTATTTAAAGATTGAAAAATAATATTTGATTACGGATAATGCTGGAAAAACCATTTGGAAAGGCTGCCACTTTGCAAAAATGCCCATGCAAGACTGAAAAACGTCTTTAGAGGCTAGAGAGAGGCATTTAGTGCAATTCAACCTGCAAGAGAGAGGGAGGAGAAGTTATCAATCTAATCTGCAGCCATTCGAGGACCCTTTGAGGCAGCCAAGGGCAAGAGAAGACCAATCAACAGCAGGCGACAGTATCTACAAGCTGTTGAGACACGACAACAGCAAAAAATGACTAACTTTCTTCAATTCTTCGCAAAGAAAGTCTAAATTTTCTCTCTCCTCAATATTCTCTCTCATCTCTAAGCCTTTCTACAATCTTGCTCCAAAGATTATAGCATTGAGATCATTAAAGACTGAGAAATTTCAAATTTCTCTGCTGTAAACCCTAATCTGCAGCAAAAATTAGAGTTTACCAACAGCCCCAGGAAGTGTGCTAGAAATTCAAAGCTCCAAGACTTGGATTCAACAGGGTTGAAGCTGTTTTTAGTCAAATTCAAGTGGAAGTGTGCAAAAAATTGGAAGCTCCAAGACTTGGATTCAATAGGGCTGAAGCTTTTTTCAATCAAATTCAAGTGGAGGGACCAACAAATCAATGAAATTTGGGCATTTTTCATCTCCATCAAAGCAGATGAAGGCCAATTGACTACTCAAATCAAGGGAGAAATCAAATTGAAAACTTGCTGGTCATTTTGGACAACAAGGGGAGTTGGAATACTAAAATGGATTGGAAAAATCCAATTGTACATCTTCTTCTTCTTCAATTAAGTTAAGGAAATACCGAAAGGGGAGCCAATTTTGGGGCCAACAGGGTATCCATTGTCCAAGATTGTGAGTTAATTTGTATTTCTCAGTTTTGTAATATATGTTACTGCTATAACTAAGTAGTAATCAGGGAATTACCACCCATCCATAGAAGGAAGGCTCGTTTCAGGATCATTGATTTGGCTTATCCATACTAGACCAAACATTTATTTTGTAGTGGCATTATGTCTTCCTTCATGAAGACTCCTACTCAAGCTCACTAGCGAGTTGCTTTGCGAGTCTTGCACTACTTACAAGAGGCTCAATCCTATGGGATCATGTATGGAGAGGGTGCCACCCTTGCAAGATGGAGTGACTCAGATTGGGAAGGTGATGTAGTATCAAGACACTCTATTACAAGTTTTGCTTTCTTCCTCAGCTCGAGCTATCGCATGCAGTAGCAAGAAGCAGCCTACTATGCCCTTATCTTCATAGAGGTTGAGTATCGTGCGCTTTATTCTACCGCTCAGGAGACAATTTGGCTCTATTGCTTGTTAGCAAAGATTGGCTTTCCATAGACAAGACCCACACAACCGCACATGGATAACTAGAGTGCCTTAGCTCTAGCAAAGAATCCTCTATTTCATGCTCGCATGAAGGACATCAAGGTTTAGTACCACTTTGTTCAGGAGCAAATCATAGATTCTAAGTTAAGGGTGGCCTATTATCCCACAAAGGGACAATGCAACAGATCTCTTCTCACAAAGCCTCTTCCACACACTTCTATGCTTCATCATATGAGCTTGTTGGGTCTTCATGCACTCCCATGATCTAAAGAGGGGGTGTTAGCCTACCATTCTGATTCTATCGATCTATTCTCTCCTAGTCGTGAGCTCATCAGAGTCTAATGGAGACACTGGAGCTCGAACTGTCATTTCCACTCAGTTTAGCATGCACTTCCTTTGTCAGTCAGCTTTAGGTGTGCATTTCCTCCATCTACCAGGTGCTTGTCAGTCTTTGCAACCCCTGCAGGCTGCCATCAGCCCATCTGCTGCAATTTCCCTAGAGCATGACGCGCCAGCATTTATTGCAGTTGGACTACATATTTTAATGCCATTTTGGCAAGTCAGCCAGTTTTAGTGGATGTTGGCTATTTATAGCCCCACTTGGCAGCACAAAATCATTCATCTTCTATCTTTTGCAGGTGCTGCTGGTTGCACACTCCGTCTCCGTCTCTATCTCCATCTCCCATGCTGTCATCATTTTCCAGCCTGATCCGATGCCCTCACTGATGCTTTGGGCTGCATGCAAGGACCAATCAGCCCATCATTGTATTAAGCATTCTTTCCAGATTCAGTGCAGATTTCTCCTCCATTCCTACTGTCTTCATTCTTCTCTATTCTCTCCAAGTTCATGCTCCTCATCTGTTGCGCACTCTCACAAATACCAGTTACCCAAAGAGGGGGGAAAGGTCATACAAGGGAGAAATGAACAAGGACACATAAAGAGGCTAAGAGCCGTATAGAGATGGAGTTGGTAGACTATTATTGAGCATGCTCAGGTATACAACTAGGGTGGTGAGCAATTGCATGGCAATGGTGAGGTGAAAGCACTGAGGCAAAGTAGGCTTCAGATGAACGATGGCGACACAAAAGCAAGCAGAGCATGCAAAGCACAAGTGAAGCAGGGCAAATATAAAAGAAGGGGGGGCAGAGCAAGCAAAGTAGGAATGAGAGGTAGAGGGGGCAGCAACAACTGCTTAGCAGCACAACTGCAGAGTGGAGGGCTAGTCAGGGAGGAAGAGTAAGGTGATGACATATATTGTGGTGGTAGTGGCACATACAACCTGCAGAGGGGCTGTCACACTTGATGGTCTCATGAGATGCTTGTCATGTCATGCAGAGATGGATCTTGACTACACTCATACACTTGAGTTGGTACAAGACAACCTAATGGACCTGAACCAGCTAGTCAAGTGTAGAACCTGATGAAGACCCCCCATACTTTACAGACTCTTCAAATAGAGAGTCTTGAGGTGCAATCTAATACAAATACATACTCAAGATAATTGGTTGGAAACCCTATTTCATCAAGATGCCACACTATATGTGATCTCATATGCAAAACTAATCGTTTATTAGACAACTAGGCTACATGGATTGCACATGCCCATTATACTATGAGATCAGGGGGAGCTCAACAACCATCCTGGGATGATCGCCATGCTAATCTTTAGAGATGAATTTTGACCCCACTCGCGCACCTGAGTTGGCCCATGATGACCTAAAAGGTTTTGACTTGCTTAGTCTAGTGATCGGCCACCTTGATCAAAAATGCATTGGTCTTGACTTAATAGAGCTACAAAAACATCAAAAGGAGCTTCTACACACAGCAGATGTAGACCTAGAGATCCTAGGCACAAATCACCAACATCTTCAACATACTTCCAAGGATTTCTAAAACAAGAGGTATGAAACATATTCATAGGCTTCATATGAGTTTCATAAAAGATCAGAAATCGATTTCATTGAAATGGGAAAAACTATGTAACTTTATGTACATGTAGACGATGACTTACGTGACACAAGTGAAACAATTAGGTGATGATTCACGGTTCTATACGATACGAATGAACATTTAGCATAACAAATCAACATTGTATGCATCATGGTTCAATATCCATGACCAACTTTGACTTTCAATATATATGAAGTATAAATGGACAAGAACTCAAATAAAATCCTTGAGATCAATACAAATAATTAACAAAAATCCATGTCAATATATCAAATAAATCCATGATAGCTGTTAATACAACAGTTCAAATACTTCTTTAGGGAGAGGCTTTTTTTCTTGAAAGCCTAAAATAGGAATTTCATGCATTTATGAAAACCCAGGTAGAAAACGAGTTTCCTAACTCTATTAAATGGGTTTCTTGGTAACCACAGTCTTCAAGCCCACTAGTGGACTACACCCCCTTCCTCCCATGGTATCCACTTCAAGGGTTCATTGTACAGATAGCCTCGGATATTAAGGTCATCAAGAGACCTAGACTATGGAGACACAAACCACCATACCTACATCAAGCACAAATTGCTAACATCCAGGCACAACATCATAGAGCCCTGGCAGAAAGGACATGCCTCTGGTAGGGCAAAGTAGATATGATTTCTAGAAAATCCGATTGCAGCTCTTGGGGGCTTTCAGATACTTCCCCTGTTCCTTATTCATTGTCTCTGCCTGTTTTTCAAAACCAACTTTTCATGCAGCTTGCTTG
Organism: Lygodium microphyllum; assembly: GCF_053477565.2. NCBI lineage: Eukaryota > Viridiplantae > Streptophyta > Polypodiopsida > Schizaeales > Lygodiaceae > Lygodium > Lygodium microphyllum. Next base: position 129,447,575 of record NC_141143.1, read on the forward strand.
CTTGTGTTCTTGCATGCATCTATTTGTTGTTGGATTTCATCTATGACCACATTTCTATCACTTAGTCCTTCAATGTTGATTTCATGACACCAGCTGGGCACTCATTTCTTCATCTATTTCAGCCTTCCAAGACAGGAAAATTTCACACACATTTCATCATGAACTTCACTCTTCCATTGCATCAATTGCTTTGTTATTTCTCCCCACGACACTCATGCCCTGTGTGCTGCAGAGGCAGCTTGCATGTTGCTCAGGCAGTCACCCAATTTGTTACTTTCTTGCTCCTTTTCAGCATCTTGAAACTTGGAGATGTCTCTCCTCAGTTCCAAGCACTTGCTCATGCTAGCATAATTTTCACTTGGCTCCATAGGACACTCTATTTTCCTTCTTTTCCACCGCTTGTGAATATCTTTCATGATATAGTGCTGGTGTACAACATGAGAGAGAAAGAAAGAGAAAGAGAGAAAGTTCTGTAACTACAAAGTTTGCAAGGATAACAATCATGCAGGATTGCAGGTATTTGCAGGCTTAGAAGGCGAATTGGACCATGAGACGAATCAGCATATCAACATACAGCACATCCATGTCTGCAATATCATGTGAGAGCTGAAAAGAGACTAATTCTTGCCAGTGTATCCCATGTCTAATCCTTAATTGGCATGCTATAATGTGTAACAAATAAAGAATAACTTATCACTGACTCCATCTAGTGGATATGATGGGCTATGATATATCATACATAGGATGGGTGCAGGTGGGGGTGGTTTTTCTTTTTGGCTGTGGATCCATGAGATGTGGGCAAGTAGCCAGCATATCTGTGCAACCAGAAATCCATAAAGCTTTGAGCCCATTGCTCCTTGCTGCTTGTGAACAGATCGAGAGCTAACAATGCACTGAGACAGCCTTTCCTCCTCCTGTGTTATTCAACTTTCAATACTTTCAGTATCAAAGAACTATTTTACTAGTGTCCTGACGTACGTCTTCTTCATTATTATCATTCAATTCTACACATATTCAGCCATGACTGAAAACCTACACATCTTCAGCCATGACTGACTATGTGCTGTTGTGCACATGCAATTCAGCAGGGGTGAAATAAAGTATAAGGACTGTTGTAGGAAATTGTGTGAACCCATGGTGAAGGGACTGACCAATAGAAGCTAAAGCAAAGCTACTGGTGCATGCTAAGGAGAAAAACTTTCAAAAGCTCCTTAGGCATGCCAATGAACTTAACATATGACCTGCTGCTTAACTCAGTAATACGTTGCAGACTGCAGGCTGCCAATGCAGGGGAGCCCAGATGCTGCCATTGCTGGGACAATCATCTCCAGCCCATTGTTCTCCCTACCTGAGATAAATTGTCAGCTGCAGCCGAAACATAGCCACTGGCCAGGATAGAGAAGTGCTCTAGATTTCTTTGAAAGCATTGATACCAAACTCATAAAAACAAACCTTGTCATTGAAAAATAAACAGATTTTACATTAACTTCTTAAGAACGTCAAGCATAAGTGTGAAGGGAATTTAAGTCTTTAACACTTACTGGATACCAATCGTTTAACTTCATGCCTAAGGTTCCTAGTTAGCCTCTCCATACCTCGCATATCGCCACCAGCATGGGATTCAAAGTTAGCTCTTGTGCAAGAACTTGCAAGCTTGAAAGCAAATCAGAAAGCTTTCTTTCATCCAACCCTTTTGTCTCCATGAGCTCCAATGTAGGTGGTACACTTGGATACTGCAAAAGAGAAAATACCTCAGAATCACAAGCTAGGAAGGGTAGGTGCCTTTATCTGAAAAGAGATACATCACAAGACATGTAAAGGTTCAACCTGAATGACATATGGAGGTTCCAGTAGTCTTAAAATCAATATATATTGTTGAATAAATGTGTTTATGGATCCTCTCACTCAAACTCTTTGTAGATTAAAAAAGCATACACATTTTATGTTACAACTACTTCAGAGTAGGTAGAAACACCTAAGACAATCTATGTGTTTTGAAATAAATATCGCATTCTATATCATGGGGTGTCTCACACTTGGTAAAAGATATTACTTGGACTTTCACATGCATTATTTGCTGGGTTGTGATATGTAAGTCATTGAAGATTATCCAAGTTCACTATCTCCCTTTATCAAAGAAGTTACCACTTTGACAAACCAGATAATTGTACTTAGTAGACTTCCACCTTGAACTGAAGATTGATCCAAATGCTGATTAAGGGTCAACATAGCAATGAGGACAAACGTAAATCAGCTCATAATGATAATGATTACAAAAGGCTTACCCAAAGCATAGCACCAAGCAAAAACAAGTGGACAAGGAGTGAAAAATGTATGTGGGATGCCAACTAGGGAGTCTATATATAGGCTCTAAATATACAATACTTGAGAGAGTCACCATGTACAAGAACACTAACGATTCATGTCACAAGGATATGAATTTTTTTCTTATTTCTTTGGAACAATTAAGTTATGCACATGTGAATGCTAGTTAAATTATGGGGATAGGCAAACCCTAGCTAGGGCAATGGCCTGTGGGGGATTGTCACCAAAATGAGAAATGGGCTTAATGATTAATTAAATGAACTCTAATTCTAATACCCCTAGCTCTTGACACAATGACCATTGTAATGGCAATGAAGGATATAACACCGGAGCATGCAATGGATAAGTGTAAAGGCTATGTGGTACAAGGACAAGGCACAAGAAACAAGGTGCAATGGAAACTTTCATTAATGAAAGTTTGCACCTCAGGTTTATTGATCATTTGAAAGTTTCACCCTAGCTCAATTAAGTTATAAAGCAAGGCCTACGCTTAAGTTTGACTCAATGAGCAACTCATTTATGATTAATGATCGAGTCATTAATTAGCGCTTAATTAAAAAGGAGATTGAATTAAGGAGCAACTAGTTACTCGTTTAGAAAATTGGTTAGAAGCACAAGTTTGGAGACATCCATTCTTATCCTCTTTGCTACAAAAATTGTAGACAAGGAACATGAGTTTATAGCACGAATGGAGTGTGGACAGCACCCAATCTTCTCCTCTCAACATAGGGAATCCATACTAGAAAAACAAGTTATTACAGCACTATAGGGTGATATTCTCTCTTCTCCTATGAGATCTCAAACCTAGTGCACTTTGTGGACAACTTTGTCATGAAGAAATTGATATTCTCAGAGTCTTATCACAAGAGATCCCTCCAGCTATGAGAGAAACTGTGTGGGATAGCATAGGGACTATGTTGGACAATTTTCAAAGCAAATAGTTAGTGAAATTTGGGTCAAACATTCGCTATCCTTTTTAGGATTTAGCAAGTTCAATTGTTCATGTATATTTTTCAGCACTCTATAGTTGGAGGGAAACATTGAAGTTGACAATGTCATTGTGCACCTGTGGATTTGTTGTGCCACGTGAAATGCTTAAATATATCCATTCTATCAAAGGAAATGCAAGGCAATACCTACTGGAATGTCTAATGTAGGGATTAGAGCAATTACCCTTTGTTTTTGGGCATGAATTGAATGTTGGTTTGTTGTAGCAACAATGCAGATCTGAAGTGCAGTTCTGAATTTACTCAATTTGATAGTGAATTGGACACACACAGGTTAGGGCAAACCACTAGGATTGATGCATGAACTAAACCGAGGCTTTGTAAAGCAAATCGGATCATTTTGAAACTTAGATTTACATGTCTTACACACTTAGTACCACAAAAACGGGAAAGCCATTTCGGACCAAACCAAGGACAAGAAAACGGCATTTCAGCACCCTGCAGCAGACGGGCAGACCAGGTTATCCAGAGAAAAAACGCATATTTGTCTATTTCACGCTTGTCTTCTTCGCAATCATCTCCTCTTGCTCGAGCATCACTACCTTCGGCAGCTCCCAACTCCACCACCTCAGCCTCCTCCTCCTCCTCCTTTCTTCTTCTCCTTCCTTGTTTCCTTCTTTCTCTTCTTCTTCCCTCCTTCTAAGTTATTCTCCTTCTTTCCTTCTAAGTTTTTCTTCTTCTTCCATCCTTCCTCTTCTTGATTCTTCTTCCATCCTCCTCCTCCTTCTTCTTCTTCAATCCTCTTCTAAGTTCTTAACTTCTTTCCAAATTTCCATTACCTAAGCCCTTAACCTTAAGGCCTAAGCTTTAAAGCTCTTTCAACTTCCATCCTTTTCCTTTTTTCAAGTTGAAAGTTTGAGGCCGGGAGTTCATAAGTTCTAATTATGGTGCTGGATCCATTTCGAAGGCACATCACTCCAATCAAGGGATATGAGAGCTCAAATGGATCGAAGAAGTGGTAGTGCAAGTACTATGGATTGGATAAATCGGAGAGTGTAACCCGTGTGAAGGACCAATTGGCGTGCATTCCCAACAATGATATCGGGCCTTGCCAAAATGTGCCGGCAGAAGTAACGGTAAGTCTCCCTCTTTGGCACCAAAAACACATGGGGATTCCACTACGAGAGGATGAATCCTCTCATCCAACCATATAGGGGTAATGAAGCACAAGTGGGGCAACGAGAGACTAGTGGGCCTAGTGGCACAAGCCAAATTAGAAGTGTCAATGGCTCATCAAAAATAAGTACATCCATATCCATATCAAGTCCTAGTGCAAAAAGAACTCCATTGCCATCTTCTAATGGTGGTGGGCAAAGGGGCTCCTTGAATGGTGCAAGTGTCCATGTAGGACTTAAAAGGCAAGCTATTGTAAAGGTAATTAGAGAGCTCGAATGCTTATTTATTCAGTGTGCCATCCCTTTCAATGTGGCCACTACACATCAATGGAAGAAGACGATCACAGTAATGAGCCACAAAGGGTGTGATTGGAAAGGCCCTCTGTAAACGCATTACACACATGGGAGCTTCAAAAGAAAAAAGCATCCATAGAGGCTCAATTAAAGCCCTTGAAGGAGACATGGATGAAATATGGATGCACAATTTGACATTATGGATAGTCAGATATGTGCAAAAGGAATGTAAATAATGTTTTGGATGTCTTCATCCAAAGGCATCGTGTTCATTAAGGCTATCGATGCATCTACCTCAAGTCTTACGATCACAAGACCTTTCATTTGGGAGCACATACAACAGGTCATCATAGACATAGGAGTCCAAAAGCAGGTGGTAACAGATAATGGAAGTAACTATGTGTCCATGGGACGTATACTTTAAGATGAGTTCCCTACCATAGTATAGACTCCATGTGAATTCCATTGCCTTGACTTGCTCATTGAAGATGTCGAGCAAATATCTTGGGTGGATGACATCTTCAAGACGACAACAAGCATAGTAAGATTTGTGAAGAAGAGGCCATCCGTCACTAGCATGTTTTGAGCCAACAACACACTTCAGCTATTGAAGCCCTCTACCACTAGATTTTCTTATATGTTTATTGTATTGGAGAGGTTAATACGAGTCCATCCAAATGTGATACGAACTATTACATGCCAGGAGTGGCTCACATGAAGTGAGAGAGAGTTTCCAAAGGCTCTTGCTTTTAGACGTAATGTTTTAAATGAGAGTTGGTGGGTTGAGCCAGAGACATTGGTGAGAAGTCTCACTCCTGTTTACATTGTCTTACCCATCACTGATATGAAGGGGAGTACTTTAAGCCTTCTATACAAGTATATGGATAAAATTCGCAGAGCCTTGCTTCACAACAGCTTTTTGCCCTAAGACAAGCAAGTTACTATTTGACTTTTACATATGTAATATGGATAATTATTTCGTGTTAATGATTCATTGATGATTGTTCTAAACTATGTTATCTATGATCCATCATTCATCACACTGGAGCGTTGATCGGATTTGTGCAATGTGGAATGCACAATAGGATCGGTTCTATAAACCAATCTATGCTCTCATGACTATATTGCATCCCCAACGCATCTCTTAGTGAAAGAAATGCGGCGATTGTGCTCCTACTTTGATATGTGAATCCTAACTTTTATGTTTTGATAATCCATAGTTGTCTCCGTACGTCGTACGATACTATTTGTACCGTACAATCCATACCGTACCGTACGGTACATATCCGTACGAATTCGTACGATTAAACGGGCCACTTCTAGCCACCGCATATACGTCTCCTCCCGAGCCCCACGTTTTATTGCCTTTAATACAACACATCCTGCCTGCCTACATGGCACTTTTAGGGGGGTGAAAAGCCTTGGATACCTCATCTCACCCCCTTTTCCACCTATGCACTCCCTTCCCCCCAGCCCTCCTTGGATTCCATCCAACTGGCAGCCCTCTTTGACTGTTGACCTCTCTTTGACTATTTGAAAACTCACCCTTATCTCATCTATAAAAGGTGCTCCTCTCCTCCATGCTTCCACACCAATTCAGCAAGCATTTACCATTCTCATCTTCCTCTCTTGGATCTTGAATGGACTTGTGATTTGTCACTCATCTCCCATCCCCTCTTTTCCACACCTTATCAAAGCATTTGCCATTCTCAAATCTCATTTTCCATCCCCTCTATCTCACACCCTATCAAAGCATTTGTCATTCTCATCTCCCATCCCCTCTCTCCCACTCTTTCTCTTTCAACTTTACCCCAACCCTTGGGCCTCTCCCTCTCTTTCAACTTTCAAGTTTCAAGAGTCCAGACTCAAGCATCTCTCTCTCTGTATCGTTCCAATTTTATCAGATGTCTCCGAAGAGACTCTCTCTCTCTCTCTCTCTCTCTCTCTCTCTCTCTCTCTCTCTCGGGATTCTTTATCCATCATCAGCACCATGACTCATGAGAAGCACAAGGCATCCATGTGGAGAGAGACACAAAGAAGTCCAACTCCCACCACATTGGACATGCAAGTATTGCGAGAAGCCCTATACAAGTGGTGCAACTCGGCTTCTCCAACATCTTTCCAAGACGGGGGGGCAAGTTGCTCCATGCAAGTAGATCCCTCGAAACATCACAGAGGAGATTCTCACCAAGATGAGAGGGGGATCCACAAGAGGAGAAAGTGGCTTATCGGCACACCAACTCCTATGCCTACTAACAAGGAAGCATCGAATGTGCGCATATCTTCAACCGATGAGGGAGAGGTCTCTACTATTGGTGGTGGGGGCTCCACATCCGCATCCGGCTCTGGTAAAGACAAAGAGTGGAGGCTCATGTGGCACCAGAGAGACAATCCTCTCTCTCTCAAGATCCTAGTCATGTGAATGGATCGGTTGCCTTTCTTAGAGAAAGGCAACGACTTGCGGACATTGAAATTGCATACACGGTGATTGAGTGCAATCTTGCAAGCAAGAGCAATGGAAGAAGATGATAAAAGCCATTGCCAATGTGGGTCCATGTAAAGGATGGACCAGTGTCATATACAATGACATGAGGACAAAAAAGATTGATGAACAGAAGGAGAGGATTGATAGAGCCCTTGATCCTATCCGGGCCGCATGGATAAAATATGAATGCTCCATTCTCAACAACAGATAGAGTAATCGTAAAAAACGAGGCATCATCAACATACTCGTCTCATGTCCACTCAACACTTACTTTTTGCAGGCCATAGATATCGGCAAGAGGGAGAGGAAAACAACGGGTACATTCATCTACCGCCACATTTGACAAGCTATCATTGAGGTATACATTGCCTTTTAAATTTTTTTTACTTTTTTTTATTATGATAATTAATTTATGCATAACTATCTATCTTCCTATTCTGATTTCTCTCTAATATCTATCTCGATTCTCTCTTTCTCCCTGGGGCCCAACCCCCATCTCTCTTTATTCTTGAATCTTAAAAGTTGAAACTTGAAAGACTCAACTCTCTCTTTCTCTCTCTAACCTCAAAGTATTGCTAGTATACTTGTAATTTGTAAATAGTGGTTGTAGGTGGGCCCCTCAATTGTGGTGCAAGTTGTTACCAACAATGCATCAAATTGTCAGCACATATGTCGTTTGCTTGAGGCCGAGTTTCCCATGGCCTCCATGTGCAAGTCATTGTTTGGACTTGCTCATGAAGGATATTGGGAAGCTCAAGTGGGTGAAGAGGATGGTCCACAAAGCTACATCAATTGTCACCTTCTTCACGGTAAAGGTAAATGTGCTTGCAATGTATCATGAGCATAGCACACTGGAGTTGAAGAAGCCTTATTTAACTCTCTTTACTTATGTGTGGTTATTGCTGGAGCGCCTTTATGAGGTGCAATCCGCCTTGCACTCTATGAAATGAGTGGGATGAGCATGAGACAGAGGGGGCCAAAGCCATACAACACTTTTGCCTTAATGAGCAATTTTGGCAAAAATTCCATGTCGTCGTCATTGTTGCAACTCCCTTTTATAGAGTGTTACGTATGAGTAACTGTGAGGGGTCCAGCATGGGCCTTCTCGTTCACTTCTTTAGAGCGGCACTGGTGGAGGCACGTACTTGTATAATGATCACAGAGACACAATGTGCACATGTTTTAGAGATGGCAAAGCGAAGATGGGCATGGATGCATAAGCCCATCCATGGTTTTGCCACATTGGTACATCCGGCCTACAAGTCACCGATGGTCATGGATAATAGAGAGTTTTGTTCAGACCAGCTTGCTTATTTGACTCGTGTGGTCCCTGTGGATGACCACAATGCAGTGCTGGAGGATCTAGTATGCTATGCAGATAAGAGAGAGCATGTGGCTTTTGCTTCTCCCACTTGTTGGAAGAGAGAGTCACTTGTGAAGCCTTTATTTTGGTGGCAAAACTTTGGATACACATTGGAGACCCTTCAGCCCTTAGCCATGAGGATCCTTGCCCAAGATTGCTCTTCTGGTGCATATGAGATAAATTAGAGTGTCTATTCTCTCATTCACACAAAGATTCGCAATCGTCTTAGCACACGACAGTTAGAGCGGCTAGTCTTTGCCGCACTAGCTTACGCATAATGAGAGCTATGATGAGCATGGGTAGTCTGAAGTAGGTAAAGTTTAAAGTTTAAACACATAAACCATAAAATTTAAAATTTGTTGTTTTAAACTTTAAACTTTGAAGTTTATACTTTATAATTTAAACTTTAGCATTTATAATCTTACGTACACCATTGCATTGTGTAGGTGAATGTTGATACATTCAAGTTGATAGGCGACACTCTTCCAAGTGTACATAAAGAGATAGACAAGGAGGAGGAGATGATTTTTGCATAGCTCTATAGAGAGCTTATGGCAGCAGATACTCGTGATACTCGCAATTAGAGTGCTCGTGGGCGAGGAGTTCGAGTGGGTGGTAGCAAGGGCATGGTCATTCGATGCCCTCCAACATCGAGGAGGGGTGGTTCGAGTGGCTTGCAAACATATGTAAGTCGAGGCTCTAGTAGCTTATATCTTGTGCCTCACGATGATATCCCCCCCTTGCCTACACATCCGCCACCTAGGGAGCCATCATTTGATGATGATGGTAACCTCATCGGTGAGGATGAGTATGAGTGTATCTCATCATCCGATGCCGAGGAGTCATCTTTAGACTCTCTTGATGAGCACTCAAATGGTTCTGATGATGATGATGATAGTGATGCCTCATCATAGATTCATAGGTCTCTCTCTTTTTTATATCTACTATCATTGTATCCACATACATGATACCACTATGATCCACTAGACTGTAGTTGTATCACATGTTTTGCGTAGCCCATGCGACCACAATGTTAACCCTCATGTATTCATCTTATTTTGTAATGAAATGGCTATTTTCACTTTAAACATGTATTCTATCATTTAATGATTTATGGTTTTTGTTATTTTAAAAAATCATTTTTAAAAATTTTAATACTAATATTATACAGTACCTTATAAAATCCTAAGGTACCATTTAGAACCATACTTTATCATATTGTACCTTTCATACCTAACAACTATGTGATAATCTAATCCATTATGCAACCTAGATTCTATTTTCTATTGTCTACTTAAATGTTGATTTCGTAGCTTGCCTATTACCTAACCTCAATCTCTTAAATTTGAATAGAAACACATTGCCATTCATGTCCTCTCGCAAGATTATAGTTTAGCGCATGCCGAGAGAAATTGGAGCACATGGATCCTCTTCCACACCAAAAAGAGAAACAAGCTCACAACCGCCCAATTGGAATGTTTAGTGTTTTGTCATTGCAATATTCAGCCTTGAAAGATTCAAGAATCAAGAGAGAGAGAGACTTGGGAAGGAGAAAGAAAGAGAGAGAGAGGCCTCATAAATCATGTTTCTTTTAATAACTTCTAGTACAAAACTTTAAAGCTTATGAAAGTAACAACTTTAAAATACCTAAATGATGGCTTGCCAAATGTGGCGGTAGATAGACATGCCCTTCATTTTCCTCCAAGCTCCCCCTCTTGCCAGTATCTATGGCCCACAAAAAGTATATGCCAAGTGGACATGCAACGAGTATGTTGATAATGTCCCATTTCTTACGGTCATTTCATCCATTGTGAGAATGAAGCAACCATATTTTGTCCATGCGGCCCGAATAGAATCAAGGGCTCTATCAATCCTCTCCTTCTCTTCATCAATCTTATTGGTCCTCATGTCATTATAGGTGATACTGGTCCATCCTTCGTATGGATCTACATTTGCAATGGCTTTTACAATCTTCTTTCATTGCTCTTGCTTTAAGACATTGAATGCAAGATTACACTCAATCATCACGATGCATGCAATCTCAATGTCCACAAGTCGTTCCCTTTCTCTAAGAAAGGTAACCAATCCACACATATAACCAGGGGCCTGAGAGAGAGAGGATTGCCTCTTCGGCGCCCCATGAGCCTCCACTCTTTTCTTTTTACCAAAGCCGGACACAGATATAGAGTTGCCACAGCCAATGGTGGAGGCATCGATTGAAGATAAGCCTATATTCGAGACTAGCTGATGTGCTACTTTCTCCTCCTCCTCTAGTGGATCCCCCTCTCATCTAGGCAAGAATCTCGTCCGCAATGCTTTAAGGAATTTCCTTGCATGGAGCAACTTGCCTCCCCTCCCTTCCCCCCCCCCCCCCCTGTGGGCCTTGAAAAGATGTTGGAGAAGTCGGGTCGCACCACTTGTGTAGCACTTCCCACAATACTTGAACGTCCAATAATGGGAGTTGGACTTGTTTGTGTCCCTTTCCACATGGATGGCATGCAAACTGAAGGCCTCATACTTCTCACAAGTCATGATGCCAATGGAAGGCCGAGGCTTCAAGCTTGGGAGTTCCGGTGGACCATAGGGAAGAGGAGAGTGAGAGAGAGGCTTGAGAAAAAGAGGGAGATTGAGAGGCTTGAAAGTTGGAGAGAGAGGGGGGGTGGGATAGGCTTGATAGATTGATGCTTGAAGATGGAGGGAGCGAGTAGGAGAGGAGAGAGTGATTGCTTGACCACCAATATTAAAGTGATGCTTAGGAAAGGGAGATGAGAATGCTTGCTGATTTGGTCTGGATGGAATCCAACGGCCAAGGAAGCGTCATGTCAAAGAGTCGAAAATGGGTTGGCTGGAAATTAGAATCCAAGGGGGCTATGGGAGGAATGTGGTATCCAAGGCCTAGACACCCTCCAAAGTTTCACACAGACACCAACGGGTGAAAAACCATAGCTAGGAGCCTTTTTCCAAAGGCAGAAACATGCCCAAATGCAGTGGCCAAAAAGTGTATCTTTTTGCATAGGAATCCATATAGATGCATACCGTACTGTATGGTACGGATTGTATTGTACAAATAGGTTTGTACCACATACAAAGGCAACTATGCGCCCTTATTACATACACCTATTTGTCTACTGACAAGTATTTGCTAATTCGATTTTGTCATTTAAAATGTATGTATGATATATGTTTTAATTTGGAATACCTTTGGAGTTTTTGTAGAGTTAAAGCCATAAGACAAATATGGAGCAACCATTAGGATTGGTTCCATAGGCCCATTCATGCAATGCTCACATATTGCATCCACTATGGAGGAGTGAATAACAATATGTGAATCAAGAGTTGGAAGCAAGATGGATAGACTACATTAAGAAGTTTGTGGATGATGACTTACAACTCATGCCAAAGCTTAAAGATGAGTTGTTTCTTTTCTATCCCCAATTGAATATTCAAAATATTTTACATAATTTTTCGTCCCTTAATAAAACCATATTGTCCGGGTAAATCAACTGCGGCAAAAAAATTTGCAATCTATTAGCAATGATATCAGAGAAGATTTTATATAATGATATCAGAGAAGATTTTATATAATGACCCACAACAGAAATTGGCCTCCCCTACTTTAAATTTTGGGGAGAGGGAATCTTCAGTAACAGACAGACGAAGCTTTGCAATCTTCCAATAGAAGGCATGCAACCTGATCTCCAAACTTGCTAACAAAGGCGAGCCAATGGGTCACTGAGCTGGTCAACGTATGTTGAGAACAGTTCATTAGAGAGGCCATCCCTATCAGAGTGCGCCGAATGCGGATGCATATGAACAAGACTGAAAGACAATGAACACAAGAGAAGAGGGAGAGAGAAAAGGGACAGAAGAACACAGAAATCTGCAGTCAATGAATGCTGAAATGAAGAGGGGAGGTGTACAAAGGGCTGTCGAAGTATCTCCTCAAGCCAAATCGCTCTCACCAACACCTAAAAGACAAGTCATAGAGGGCAGGCTGCAAAGTGGCCCCATATAGCACAAAAGAATGCAATAAAATATGTAGGTCGGACAGCAAAACTGGCCGACCAGCTGGCGACAACCATAAATGCAACCGACTGCTGCATGAAACCCAAGAAGATCAGCAATCTCACATCAAGATGCCACATGGCACTGCCCCTACCCATAATAAGGTGCTCATACACCATGACTGCTGAAAATGCCCAAATAACTAACAAGAAAATGCATAAGTCCACCTAAGAGAATTGACTACACCAACAGTAGCCTAAGAATGCTAGTCCTGGGGATGACCAATCTCTAACAATCCCAACCAAGGCTTTTTCTACCGGGAAAATTGGGACAATGCCTCCTCGACCTCCTCAATAATATCTGCCTCCATAAGACCCGCCCATTCAAGCTTCACCTAGTCATGCACCATGCCTAAAATATAATTACGAGCAGCATGAACCGTATCAATGAGAATTTCTTGTGGACCCAACAAAGATTTATAGTACTAAAGGAGAGCCTGTAGACCCCGTTTCAACCATTTTGAATAAGTATCCAATTCACCATATGGGTCCCCAACCTGCTGCAAGGTGATAGATTGTTCCAACAATGATTGCAAATTTTGTAATTCTACTTTGAAGGTAGATGCTTGCTAAATCCCATATATTCTAGACAAAGCACATGCATTATCCCAAAAGACTGACCATGCTTCCATACCCTTAGATAGACCTATTTGCTAAACGAAGTAATCAATTGTTGCATATATCCAAAGAATTAATCATGCAATAGAAAAGATTGATCGAATCTCAAGGGCATACGCCCAAGCAAGGGCTTGAAGGCATCCATCGGTCTGCAAGGAAGGAATCTCTCTAGTGCACATACATCATGTCCAATCTAGCCCAAGTTCCAGAGTGTTGAAGGAAACAAAAGGTTAAAACCTTGCTTGGAAGGATGGAGCCATGACCACATATCTTGATTCAATAACAAAGCTGCCAAAGCATCCCATGTCTAGCATTCACTAAAAGACACCGTAAAATCCTTATATACATAAATAGAACCAGCCATTGTGTGTTGCTTGTGCTCCACTGCATAGAAAATATCCCAAATTTCAGGCAAAAATAGTCCTCCACATTTTATACTATTTGCTTCCAGAAAAGACACAATTAACATTCCATAAAGCTATCCTCATGATAGAATAGACAAGAGAAAACTACTGTTGCAGTGCTTTCCCTTTGGCATCTACAAATTATATCTACCTGAAACCTCTCCATTTAACTACAAATGACATCTACAAGGCCATCCCTTTGCAAACAGCAATTGACACTCGAGAAGGAAACTGTTGTCACTGATTACAAAAAGTATCCCTCAATGGAAGCAATCTTCCAAGAGCATCAAACTGCAAGGAAAAATCTGAAGAGCTTTTATCTCCCACACCTATTATAGGCGTACAAAACAATCGGGGCCTAGAATAAAATTCCTTACCCCTTCGCTGAAATGTTTGAGTAACATTCTATGGGGGGTTATGCATAGGCATTTACATGAATGTTACCAGACATGCCATCATGCACTTTCACTTGAATGGCTCATAAGGATTCCCTTGAACACCCTACACACATAGCTCAAAATCAGCTGTATATTCATTCCAAAATTTCCAGGTATAGAAACAACCATAGCTTGGAATACTGAAACATCTCCAAAAGAGCCCAGATGTGTGGATGGCTCGGGAACTGTTTGCTCACTGTAAGCATGCTAAACATTATATTCTTGTGTATAAACAAACTTCTAAACTAGAGGTCCCTCTACATTTGGCATTACTAGTGCTTGTGCATCCGATTCCTGAAACTAAGATGCCTGACCATGAACCTCACTTGGCTATCTAGCTAAGAAAATGCCTTTTTCCCTTTCACATCCGAAGTAGCCTGCATAGAGTCAGCAAATCAAGGTTGCTGAATCAACTATTGTGATATGCTCATGGCACTAGCTAATCATGCCCTAAACATTACATCTCCTTCTTGTTCATCTAGAACCTGTGGCGTTGCCTGAGAATGAGTTGCATGCTTATCAATTACATATATTGCTTCTTGTCCTAAAGCATTGTTTGCATTCAGGTGACTCAAAAGCATGCAAAGAGTGCCTTTGTGGGCATGATTCCTGTCCCTCACTCCTGTCACCATTGTTGTTGACATTTTTCGACTGATTTGCCTTTGTTGTTTATTGTTCCAGAAAGCTAAAACCTTGTTGTAACCAAATTACAGCAAACCAAAAGTGTTTGTCTGCACTTCAAAATGACCACAAGCTCGCCTCCTCAAAGAAGATGTCGTAACAACAGAACCATGAAACTGGCCTTCCAAGTCCCAGAGGAAAATAAACCTAATTGTGAAGAAATAAATTACAGCAAAATAGTAAATTCAATAACTCATAAAATATTCAGTGGGAGCTAGAATCCCCTTGCTCAACTCAAAGACATCTATTGGACCCAGTCTTGGTGCCCCTTTCCATATTTCTATTGAAATACAATTTCCTGATCATTCAACAAGTTCTCGCAACATGCCTATTCTACCAATGATCATTGACCTTGGCACTGCCACAATAACTCTGGATTCACCATAAGTCCATCGGTAGACTTAAGCCTGCTAAGCCTAAACATGCAGCATCAATTTGTGCCCAATTTCACAAACCGATTACTTCCACGTGCATCTAGCTCTATCCCCTTGAACCATTTCATTGTTTCTCTCACAAACAGAGTGGCCTGTGGTAATAAAACTATCCCGAAATTACTTTCTTTGCCACAAAGATGTCCAAATGCTGCTCATGCTGAGATCTTTGAGGCATGAAGGAGAACTTAGCCCCAGAACTGAGATAGATCATTTCAGCAGAGAAAAGGAATGAAAACAGAACAAAATCTGCTAGATTTGGAGCTCCAGGGCTGCCAAGCTGATTTCCATGCATATGTAACTGATCTAGCTGCCGCCCCAACTCACAAGCTTTGGGCAAACTTTCATTTAAATAAAGTCCATTAACTGTACTTTGGGCAAACTTTGATAGATGAATTTTCCACTGCCCAAACTTTCATTTAATGAAAGTTCCATTCTTTTAGCCTTAGAAACTCACAGTTTCAAAGGTTTTGAGCTTGTTCCTTGGTCTAGGCCTTGTGCCACAAGGCCTAGGAGTTTCCCACTACATGTCCAATGCCCACATACACCACTACAAATGGATGCTAAGATGTCAAGCATTACATGAGCTGGCATCCACTACATGCCTTGGTGATGTGGCACAATATTATTCACACTGTGTTGGGTGACCGACATGAGGATACGCCAATGATTCTACAGTTGGACTACACCCACGTCATCCATCCTTATTAGTTATGGCACATTCATTGTGCCACCTCTTCTTTACTCGGTGGATTCACACTTGGTGACTATATATACATACATTGTGGTACTTTCATGCTAGTATTTTATCATGTTGTAGACTTAGTTCTTTTGTGTGGAAGAAGAATATTTCAGCCGTCTCTCTGTGTTCTCAAATCTCCATTGCTTTTGTATGTGTGTGCTCTTGGGTGTTTAACCTCTCTCCCCTATTGTCTATTTTCATGGTATCAAAGCCATCCCACAGCTACGCAAAGCTAGCTTGAAGGCTAAGGTGAAGGCATTGGGTACGAAAGTGAGCAAGCAAGCAACGGATATGAAGCTCTTCCACCCTTCTCGATTTGCCTTAGGTTATAGCCACAAGAGGTGCCTGAGGCTGACAAGGCTGCAGTCTCCGATTACAGTGAAACTTAGTGAGCAGGATGAACGGTCTGTTTATTGTAGATATGCCCTTGAGGCTTTCCCGTTATGATTTTTGGCATTTGAGGTCATTTCAGCCTCCATGCTAGACCTACAAGTAGTCCCGACAATTAGTTTTTGGATATACTGTAGTTTCAACTGTGCATAAGTTACAAATTTTGAATTTATAAGATTTTAGATGTTTGTTGGGTTGCAAACACAAAAATCATTTGCATACAAATTATAGATTGTCATTATTGTTGTGCAATTAGTGAAAAAGGCTGCGTGTTTAGTTATGGTGCACCTGATATTAGCTTGCTTGCAAATTACAGTTTTGCAAGGTTTTTCGTTTTGTCAAAATGTTTGACAACTTCAACCAGATTGTCAATAAGAAGCTTGACAAGAACAATTATCCTGCATGGAAGTTCAAGATGACAAATTTTTTGAAGGGCAAAGGTGTTTGGAATTACATTGAAGAAGATATAACAGTAGCACCTGAAGTTCCTATACGAAATGCTACTGCAAAATATGAAGCATCCAATAGGTTATGAGGATTTAGAGCATTTCACGTATATGTGCAAGTTAAAAAATGCACTCTATGAAGGAGACTTTTGCTCACTGACTAAAATGGCCATTGTAAGGGCTATCATAGCAATGGTTACATCAAAGGGTTGAATCATGCATCAAATGGATATAAAAAATACATTCTTGCACACAAAGTTGTAAGAGGAAGTTTATGTGGAGCAACCATTTGGCTATATAGATGAGAGTAATCCAAATTATGTATGCAGGTTTCGTGTAAGGCCTTGTATGGACTAAAGCAAGCACCTAGGGCATGGCATCACAAGATTGCAAAATACCTTGTTAGTATTGGATTTCGCAAAGCATAGGCTGATCACTCACTCTATGTATGTGAGAGTGATGCAAGTATTGTGGGTGTCTTCTCAAGACTGAATTTGAGATAAAGAATTTGGGAGAGTTGTACTGTTTTCTTGGCATAGAGATAATCATAAATCCAGAATGTATACAATTGTCGAAGAGACAATATTCATTGGACATGTTGAAGAAGTATGATATAGCTAATTGCAAGTCTATTTCTATACCTTTGGATATTAATGCTAAGCTTAGTACACACAAGGGTGACTTGATTGAGGATATCACTATGTATCAAAAGATTGTGGGCAACCTATGCTAAGCTTAGTACACACAAGGGTGACTTGATTGAGGATGTCACTATGTATCAAAAGATTGTGGGCAACCTTATCTATTTTACAACCGCTAGACAAAACCTAAACGACACACTTGGTTTGGAGAGTCAGTTTATGCAACTTTCACAAAAGCCACATTTGGATTCAGTGCAGCACACATTGCGCTATGTCGAGTCCACATTGGACTATACCTTATTCTATAGTACAGATGTATCATTGACCTTGCATGGTTATACAAATGCAAATTGGGCTAGTAATATTTCAGACAAGAGATCTACAAGTGGTTTTATATTTTCCTTTGGCAATGGTGTTGTTACTCAGAGCAGCAAGAAACAACCAATAGTTGCCTTGTCTCGTATAGAGACAGAGCGCAGAGGTGCTACAATTGCAACATGTGAGATAGCTTGGTTACGCAAGCTACTTAGTGATTTGGGAATACAAGTGAATAATAAGGCTATCATCTACTATGATAACCTTAGTAAAATTCAATTGACTAGGAACCCAGTGTATCATGTGCGGACCAAACACGTGCTACAATTGCAACATGTGAGATAGCTTGGTTATGCAAGCTACTTGGTGATTTGGGAATACAAGTGAACAATAAGGTTATTATCTACTGTGATAACCTTAGTAGAATTCAATTGCCTAGGAACCCAATGTATCATGTGCGGACCAAACACATAGAGATCCATTACCATTTCACTCGAGAGTGAGTTCTAACATGTAATAGTGACTTGGTTTATGTCAACACAGAGGATCAAGTTGCTAACGTTTTCACCAAGGCCTTGGGAGTTAAGAAGCTTCAACGCTTTGAGACTATGCTTGGAGTTCATGAGCTTATGCTGAGCTCGAGGGGGAGTGTTGAGATGTCGAGCTCTACATGAGCCGACATCTACTATGTTTCTTAGTGATGTGGCACGATATTATTCACCAGCATGTTAGATGACCAACATAAAGGTACACCAGAGATTCTGTAGCTAGACTACACCCACGTAGTCCATACTTGGTTATGGCACATTCATTATGCCACCCCTTCTTTCCTTAGTGGGTTCACACTTAGTGACCACTTGTACATATATTGTGTTACTTTCATACTAGTCTTTTATCATGTCGTAAACTTAGTTCTTTTATGTGGAAGAAGAAGATTTCAGCCCTATCTTTCTGTGTTCTCAAGTCTCCATTGCTTTTGTGTGTGTGTGCTCTTGGGTGCCTCACCCCTCCCCCCTATTATCAGTTTTCAATGCAATGGTCACCATGCCTTAGAGTTAGGGGTCCCAAAACGAAAGATTTTTTAGTCAAATGCCTTACGTTAAGTTAATTAAAATTTTTAAGCATTGATTCACATTTCACATTCTAAAAACACAAGGAGTCACCTTCATTAGCTCAAAACTCGTGGCGTATAGCAACAAATACTAGATTGATTGCTAGATGCTTAGTACTAGACCTAGTAGAGAGACAATGCTTTGTAGGTCACTTTTGGAATCCAAGTTGGAAAATAGCTACTTCAAACTAGTGATTCCATCCATCAATTCAGAGATTCATTGCTTCCCACCCGAATTATGCCTCACTTGCTAAATGACAATTCCTTTTATGGAATGTGATGACTAAACAAACAAAAATACCCACTCAGTCCCTATGCCTATGTATTTTGGTCCCTTTATAGCCCAATGCATTGGGCAAGGCCCTCTTGATGTTTGATTGGGCTCCGTCACATCTATCCATCGGGACTGAGCACTTGCCTGATTTGCAGGCTGTCTGAATCTCCAATACTTGTGCCAATGAATTTTGAACTGGAGGGCTGCTCTGTGCTGAAAAAAAAATCTAGCTTGTACCAACTTGATATATGTTCCATATTCCTCACTTTTTACCGTGCCATGTGAAACATGTTTGATTCTCAAACAAATAGTAAAGACCAGGGTTGTTAAGAGCAAGGCTTGAGGTGAAAAAGGAAAATAAACTTGACACTTCCCTTTACATTTTGTCATCCTCAATATCTACTTAAGTCACGCATCTGCTTAAGAGTCACAAAGTAAACTTGCCGACTACTTACTGAAACAATGTTCTCTGCTGTTGTACATGTAAGAGATATGTGTAAAACAACCTGAATAAATGGATTTATGTTGTTGAGAAAATCAAGTGCAGGATGCTAGGAGCATACAATGAACTGCACCATTTCATGTATAGCAAGAGGACAAGATCCTTGAACAATATATTCAAAGAAATCCATTCTCAACCTTCACCAATAGATACTTGGATTTGCAAAAAACCACCTTTTTTCTGGGGAAAAGAAAATCGTAATGACAACATCTCGGGGAAAATACCCCTGAGGTAAATATAAAAAAGTACGAAAAAGGCCTTCTAAATACCAATCAAGTACATTATATGTAAAATGGCTACATGAACAACCAATCTGGTGGGCTATAGTGCAAGACCATAATTGGAAGCTAATATCCAGCCTCGTAATTCACATTTCATGCTAGAGAGAATCAAATGGCATAATCAAGATGTGCAAAATTAACAGTTTAGGACCATACATTAAATGGAAATTCAGCTAGCACCTTCAATTTCTTTGATATACATATCTTTAAAGTATAATGCATATAATATATCAAGTCTTCCAGTTTCCTCAAATTGTTGTAGTACCTGCACACTTGCTTTGATCACAAGAACCGCTTCAACAAACTGCAGCCAAAAAAACATCAAGTAAAGATAGTTTCAAAGCAATTTTCTGTTGCATTGAATTATTCCAACAAATGAGAGCAAAGCAAACACTTCTTATTAAAATATCATAACTGTTAGGCAAGGTAAGTTACCGACAACAGCTGTAAGGATGGATATTAGATAGATTGACATAAACTTGTGTGTTTAGTGCGAACCAGTAAAAGAAAGACTCTATTGCTTTCACCATTGCATCAATACCTCGTTGCCGCCCATATGGTGGAGCATGACTTGCAATTATCACTTTGGACCTCAACTGTTTTGTTGGACATAGGTGACCATGCATCATAAGGTAGCCATCCCTAAGAGTATAATGCTCATGATGTTGACCATCAATCTAATGAGCATAAATCTTTCCACAATCTTCATCCTGCATGTGATGTATCCTCATCTCTTCCAATTCCTGATGATAAGCCCTAGACAAAACTGAAACTTGTAGTTTCCTAGACAGAGCATCAGCCACAACATTCTTTTTTCCATCCACAAGAACAATCTGGAAGTGAACATGAACAAGAAGTTGGCCCATGTCATATGCTTCTCAAATAGCCTCGTTTGAGTGAAGAAATATCAGAAAGTCTGATGGTTAATTTGAACAAGAAAATCAGCAGTAAGCACCTAGCAACTAGTGCTTCCACATAGAAACAGGATGAATGACAGCTAACAACTCTGTCATAAACCTAAAAATATTTTTCAGCAGCCTACAGAACTCAACTCTCATAGGCCACAACAAGGCCATCGTATAGGAAATTTGCACCAATGCTATTCCCATATGCATCACCCTGTACCATAAAAGTTTTAAAAGATCAAGCAAAATCAAAACCAGATTCAAAGTACATTGTCCTTCAATTAGTTGAAAGCTGCAATCTCCTTTTCAGCCCATCTGAAAGGCACCCCCTTCTTTTGCAAAGCATGAAGAGGAGAAGCAATCTCTGAAAATGGCCAATGAACATTCTAGAGTTACGCAAGAGGATTGCATGAAAGGCAAGATGCAGATGCACATGGAAGACAAAGGTGATGGCAGGTCATGATGTGCAGGTTGTGGACAGCATGATTGTGCCCTGTGGGTTGTGGGCAGCAATTCGACATTTTGTTTGTGTGCAAAAGGCATTTAACATTTGATGACGTGGTATATTAATTAAACTCGTAAGGTCGGGTGTTTGAAATGATGGAAATGTGATGAGCAACCCCCCAAAAAAACAAAAACAAAAACCCTGGGAAAAAAACAGGTCAACTGAAAATTGGGTGTCAGCTGCATGAATTCAAGTCATGCATAAAACAGGCTGATGGCAACTTGAGGAAGCCATTGTGGCAATCATCCTAATGGTGTATAGCTATCACATCATCTTCTTCTTCTCCTATTCATGCCAAGCTGCGAGGAGCAGCAAGCAAGTCTACCTGCAAGCTGGAGCGCACGCCAAATTCAGGTGAGCTAGAGTGTCTATGGCTTGATCAAGGTGAAGACTAATCGAAGGGAATCAAGATGGAGTGAAGAGATGTCTTGGAGGATAGAACAGCTAGGCAACTTCGTGGAATCAAAGTTTTAGACAGAGCATGGGCTCATGGAACTGATAATTGAACAAATCCTTGTTTTACTGCAGTAATAAAGATTTGAGGATCTCTTCAAATTTTCTTGGGTTCTATTTTCTTCTATTGAATTGTGCATTAGAATTGCGAGTCTTCTTGTTGGTATCAGAGCCAACTCTCAAGACGAGCGAGGCGCAATTGGATCAACGAAGTTAATTTTTTTTTGCTTTTCTCTATAATAGGTTACAAGGATTTTTTTCCCTGATCACAAATGCATTATATGAAGACACTTTGTACGCAAATCTCGCAATGCAAGTGGAGGTAGCACAAGTAGCGATAGAGGCAAGTTGCAACATGCTTGATGGTCTCACTTTGCCAAGAGCTCAATATTCTCCAAAGTTTGATGGCTTCCTCTCATTTGATGGTCTCCCAACTTTCAAGGGAGGTCGTCGACATGGGGGAATGTATGCAGCATAGGTTGAAGCAATTCGAGCAGTTGGTGGTCCCAAATTCAGTGGACAAAGAGTTTAGTGCAATCGGCTCACACCGTAACTCTTCACCATCTAGCAATGAGAGACCTAGCACAGTTCCGGTGTCCCCACTACCACGTTTACATGGAGGATAAGAGCACGCTATAAGTGGGGGAGCTCACCTACTCTTACTCATGTTTCCGATGCTTCTAATCCTTCTCCACCAAGTGCCTTGGACCATCTTGAGTGTTTCCAACCATCTTTGACATCTCTCTGTTGAGCTAAATCATGCATTACTTGCTGATTAGCCTCTTAAACAGCCCAAAAACACACTAAAAATGCTCTCTCTAAGAGTGAAATCCTAAAACAGGAAGCGGTTCAAGAGAGTTCAATGGAAACCCTAATTTTTGGGGACCCTTCCACATCTATAAATAGACAGGCTGCCCCCATTCAGCCATCATTCCGGCTTTGCAAGTTTCTCACTCCACGTGCAGATTTCAGCCATCAGCCTCCTCCCACGTGGCTGTCCAGCCCTCGAGACTGCTGCCACTCCATCTGTGTTTGCTCTTGCTGCTGATGCCTTCATCCATGTTGACGTCAGCTGCTGGCGACATCATCATCTATTGCAATCTGATCATCCAATTATCGCCAATCAGCCACATCAAACATTGTTTTAGTCTGTTGTTTACAACAGACTGTGCACAGTTTCCAGCCTCTGATCAATGGTACACTGCTGCGTTTACCAATTTCCAGCCTCTAGACTACTATGTTTTGATGATCAGCCTCCTGCCATTCACTATTCAGCACTCCTACACTTCGACTGGTGGTCACAGACTCAGAATCCGTCTCCGGTGGATGTCACACTCCGACATTGCTCTGCCCTTGAGCACACTGTACACTCTTACATTCATTTACAGCATTCATTCACTTCAAAGTTGTGTTCTCTCTCTCCCTTCTTCTATTTGTGTTTGAGTTTCTGTATTTGAGTTTTGAGTTTTGCGTTTAGGGTTTGAGTTTTTCCCTCTGTGTATGTGTCTGTCTCTTTGTATTTCTGTCGTGGTCGTACACTATGTGTGTCCTCGGTGCAAACCCTAGCAGTTTTCTTCACATGATATCAAAGCTAGTGCTCTTGTAAAGAGCATCTTGCGATTATTGTGGAGAGCTAGTCTTTGTGCGAGGCACACAATACGACTCGTAACCAAATCACAATGTCCCACACACCTTCTTCTCCAGTTCCTGTGATGTCCTATCACGCTTCTCCATCATTGGAGGCCCTGAGACGGTATTATGGACTCGGTGAGGAGGACGGCACTCCACCTTCAAATTTCACTAACATGACAGAGGAGGACTTTGAGGAGTACTATCGCAACAAGTACCGGAATGTTTACATCCCTCCTACCAGTCTTGCTACTACATCCGGACCGGTTGGTGAGGCTGGTCACTTCTCCGATCATGGAGGACATACGGCATTCGGAATGCCTAGCAATCCATCTTCATCATCTCAGCTAGGTCCAATGTCAGGTTTGTACAATTATTTTGTGTTGCATGAATCAAAACCCTCGCCTATTTCTTTTTTTGAGGTACAGGATCCGGATGGCTTTGCGTATGTGAACTTCAATAGTGGGGGCTCATAAAGCAAACGGAATTCAGATACATCTACAACTTCTGTTTCATTTGAGCATCTCACACACACTTCTCACTTCCCTCCCATCCCACCCTCTTCTATATCACACCTTAATCACTGTGAGAGTGCGCAACGAAAGAACACGAACACAGAGGAGGAGAGAGAGGAAGCAGGAAATGAAAGAAGAAAATCTGCACTAACTGAAATGAAATGCTGAATACACCAAAGTGGACTGATCAGTCCCTGCACGCAGCCCGGAGCATCAGTGAGGGCACCAGAACAGCCTAGAAGCAATGGCAGCACCAATGCCGGAGTGGGAGAGGAGGAAGAGTGTGCTGAATCTACAGAAGAGTGTGAGAGAATGACTTGAGGGGGGGGGGGAGGGGGGGGGGGGGGAGGGGGCTGCTATAAATAGCCCCAAGCCAGAAAAACTGGCCGACCTGCCCAAATATGGGCCGACTGCACACAAAAAGGCCCATTTTGGGCTGAGTGACACCCGAGAAGGGAATGCAGACAAAATCAGCAGACACAAAACTGACAGAGCTCCTCTGTCTCCTGCCAGACTCTGACAGGAGCTCACAACCAGGAGATGACAGACTGAGAATGAAAATAGAGCAGGCTAACACCCCCTCTCAGATCTTGGGAGGGTCTAAAGACCTAATAACTGCATGTGATGAAGCAAAGAAGCCTGAGGCAAAGGCTTCGTGAAGAGATCAGCCGCATTGGCCGCCGTGGGACAATAGGCCATCACCAGCTCCGAATCCACGATCCGCTCTCGAACATAGTGATACTGAACCTCAATGTGCTTCGTGCAAGCATGAAACACCGGGTTCTTCGCCAGAGCAAGGGCACTCTGATTGTCCACGCGCAGCTCAGTAGGTTCTGTCTGGGAAAAGCCAATCTCTGCCAGCAAGCGACGGAGCCAAACTACCTCCATAGCGGTCGAACATAGGGCCCGATACTCAGCCTCTGTAGAAGAAAGTGCCACAGTAGGCTGCTTCTTGCTGCTCTAAGAGACAGCACCGGATCCAAGGGTGAAAGCATAACCTGTAGTGGATCGTCTCGAATCCACATCACCTGCCCAATTAGAATCACTCCACCCAGAAAGAGTGATCCCATCTCCATACATGATCCCGTAGGATCGAGTCCCCTGTAAATACCGAAGAACACGCAAAGCTGCCTTCTAGTGATCCTGTGTAGGAGTCCTCATAAAAGAAGACAACAAAGCCACCACAAAAAAGATATCCGGTCGAGTGCGAATCAGCCAGATGAGAGAGCCTACAAGACACCTGCAACGAGT
This sequence comes from Lygodium microphyllum, assembly GCF_053477565.2. Classification (NCBI taxonomy): domain Eukaryota; kingdom Viridiplantae; phylum Streptophyta; class Polypodiopsida; order Schizaeales; family Lygodiaceae; genus Lygodium; species Lygodium microphyllum. Next base: position 129,472,759 of record NC_141143.1, read on the forward strand.
GGCATCTGTAAGGGGGACTCCATCTGCCAAAAGCTTGGACTCAGGGTCCATGGGGCAAGAAATAGGCCAACACACGACCATACCAAACTCCGAAAGAAGCTCGGAGATGTACCTGTGCTGCGAGATAAAGATGCCCTGTGCCATCTGATAGATCTCCAGTCCTAGAAAGAAGTGAAGGATCCCTAGATCCGTCATGTCAAACTCCTGCTGAAGAATGGACCGAGTATGCTCCACCTGCTGAGTGTCGCTCCCTGTAATGATAAGATCATCGACATACAAAATAAGGAAAACACCAAGAGAACCCACAACCCGCAAGTAGAGGTTGGGATCATGATCGGAGCGTTGAAAGCCACTCTGTAGAAAGAAGCGGTCAATCCTCTCGTACCAAGCACGAGGAGCCTGCTTCAAGCCATAAAGGGCCTTCCGCAGCCTGTAGACATGATCATCCTTCCCCTGCACAAGAAATCTAGGAGGCTGTGAAACATAAATCTCCTCCTCAAGGACGCCATTCAGAAAGGCTGACTTGACATCCATCTGATAAACAAGCCAGCAGTGGTGAGCTGCAAGAGCCAAAATAACTCGAATGGTAGACATCCGAGCTAAAGGAGCAAAAGTCTCGAAGTAGTCCAATCCTGCTCGCTGTGCAAAACCCTTGGCAACAAGCCTAGCCTTATGCTTGTCCAAGGAGCCATCTGCAAGATACTTGGTCTTAAAGACCCATTTCACACCTATCACCTTCCGTTTCTTGGGACGCGGTACAAGCTCCCAAGTATGGTTTCGCTTGATGGAATCGAGCTCGGCCTGCATAGCTTGTCTCCAAATATCCTGTGCAAGAGCCTCCTCCACAATGGAAGGCTCGGAATCCTGAAGAATCTGAGACATAAGAGATAGTTCACACATAGTGAACTATCCCGCTGGGCCTGTAAGCGGGCTGATCTGCATGGACCTGTAGAAGAAGCAGGAAAGTGAGTAACACCTGAATCCTGCATGAGCCGGCGATACCATAAGGGAATCCTAAGAGACTCCTCCTGCTACGAGGGAGACCGAGTAGTCTCCGAAACCTGCAAAGCACCCGTGTCGGAGAGGGACTCCCCCTCACCAAGTGAAGGTAGATCCTCCTCACCTGAAGAAGGCTGTGTATCCCGAGAAGACTCCTGAGGGGAGTCTGAAGGGGTGGAAGAACTCGTAGAAGAAGGAGTCACATCCGCCAAAGGGAGAGGGGAAGCCTTAGTAGAAGGAGGAATGGGAGGGGTGCTAAGGGGTATCCTGGAAGGAAGAGAAGGTAGAGAAGGTGGGGGGGAGTCCAGCGATGTCGAAGAAGCACCTGTAATAGAACCATCAATCGGATCCTCGGAGGCCGGCTCACCTCAATCTTCCGTGTCGTCGGGTCGTAGAGCCGATATCCCTTCGTGGTCGTGCTATAGCCCACAAAGATAAGCTTTCTCGACTTAGAGTCGAGCTTCGTCTTCCTCTTCTTCTTGTCCACATGGACAAAAGCATCGCACCTAAAGATGCGAAAGTGGGACACAGAAGGCTTCTTCCCAAAGAAAGCCTCATAAGGAGTCATGTCCTGTAAAGCCGAAGTCGGAGAACGGTTGCGAATATGCACCGCTGTAGCCACCGCCTCACCCCAAAGGAAATGAGGAAGACTCCTATGCTCCAGCATAGATCGGGCCATCTCCACCATGGTCCGATTCGCACGCTCCACCACACCATTCTCGAATGGTGTGTTCGGATGGGAATACTCCACCCGAATGCCATGATCCCTGCAAAACTGAGAGAAAAGGTGAGAAGTGAACTCGCCACCGTGATCAGCTCGAACGCCATGAACTTTGGAAGTTGTTTGGGTCTCCACAAACACCTGCAACTCGCAGAAACGGGAGTACGCCTCGCTCTTGTACTCCAAGAAATAAGGCCACACATAACGACTGAAGTCGTCCACAATCAACATCAAATACTTGGCCTTCCCAAGGGAGGCCGTGCCCATAGGTCCGCAAAGGTCGGTGTGAACCAACTCAAGTGGAGAAGTAGCCCTCCTAGAGGCAACCTGAGGGTGAGGCTGCCTATGCTGCTTGCCCCTCAAGCAGCTAGGGCACAAAGTGTGAAGAGGAGGGAAATCTGGAAGTCCCTCCACCATCTTCCTCTGAGAAGCCTGCCGAATAGAATCGAGGTTCAAATGACCATACCGAGCATGCCAAAGCAGCCCAAGCTCATGGGAAGTCCTCGCAGCCAAGGCTGTGAGCTTATAAAGCCCACCCTCCTGCGTACCCGTCCAAAGAGCATCACCTGTAGAAGTATCCTCCACTGTGACTGCATCCTGTGTAAAAATGACTCGGGTACCTAGCTGAGTAAGACCATGCACAGACAATAGGTTAAAGCCCAAATCAGGTACGTAGAGAACTTTGGCGGAAGAAGACCGCCTATCAGAAAACATAGGTAGAGTCCCCACGCCTCGAACAGGAACTGTAGAATTGTCACCAATGGTGAGACATAGAGCGCAAAACTCAAACCCTAAACACAACTCAAAACTCAAACCCTAAATGCAAAACTCAAAAACTCAAACCCTAAACGCAAAACTCAAGAGTCAAAACTCAAACACTGAAACTCAAACACAAACAGAAGAAGGAAGAGAGAGAACACAACTTTGAAGTGAATGAATGTTGTAAATGAATGTAAGAGTGTACAGTGTCCTCAAGGACAGAGCAATGTCGGAGTGTGACGTCCAGCGGAGACGAATCCTAAGTCTGTGACCACCAATCGGAGTGTAGGAGTGCTTAATAGTGAATGGCAGCAGGTTGGTCACCAAAACGCAACAGTCTAGAGGCTGGAAACTGGTAAACGCAGCACTGTATCACCAATCAGAGGCTGGAAACTATGCACAGTTTGCTGTAAACAGCAGGCTAAAATAGTGTCTAGTGTGGCTGGCGATGACTGGATGATCAGATCACAACAGATGATGATGTCGCCAACAGCAGGAGCAAACACGGATGGAGTGGCAGCAGTCTCGAGGACTGGACAGCCACATGGGAGGAGGTTGATGGCTGAAATCTGCACGTGGAGTGAGAAACCTGCACAGACGAAATGATGGCTGAATGGGGGCAGCCTGTTTGCTTATAGATATGGAAGGGCGCCCCAAAAATTAGGGTTTCCACTGAACTCTCTCGAACCGCTCTCCGTTTTAGGGTTTCCATTGAACTCTCTTGAACTGCTCCCTATTTTAGGGTTTTTACTCTAAAAGAGCATTTTTTAGTGTGTTTTGGGGCTGTTTAAGAGGCTAATCAGCAAGTAATGCATATTTTAGCTCAACAGGGTCAATTGTGATGGGCATCCCCCTCACTATCCCCAGCTTTATATCTCAGATGACCACTCAAACGCAGGTTTCCATCCTCCGCTTATGGTGCATCTTCACACTCTCCTTGGGTTACACCTACGTACGGATTCCCATCTTCTGCTCCCTGTGTTCCCATCCCACCTCCTTGGGTTTCTCATGTGGCTACCATGCCCATGCTGCCCATCCCTACCTATGGATCCACCTTGCACACTACCCGCATGCCTGGTGGGCACTCTGGGGCCCATTCCCAAGTGTACTCCACTCCCCCATCCTACCCACACTACACTTTTTCACATTATCCATCTCTGAGCACTACCACTCCTATTGCAACGGCCAAGAATGCCTTCATAAATAAGACATGTTTTAACGGGTCAAAATTCACCACTTCGTCTAATTTCATCCAACAAGTGCTTGTGTCTCAGGGTCTTTGGGACCTCGTCATTGGTCTAGAGCCTATGCCGGCGGACCCTCGACTAGCTGACCCTGACTACATCCGTCGATGGAGAGCCCGCAATGCCACAGCCAATGTTGAGCTAATACAGGGATTGCTTCCTGAGTTTCACTCTCAGTTGCAACAGTTCCCGCTCGCGTCAAAGCGCTCGAGTTACCTTCTTGACCGCTATGCAGCTCGTGATTGTACTCAACGCATCATTCTCAACTTTGAGCTTCAAGAGTTCTCTATTAAGGGGATGACCTGAAAGTCAAGCTAGCTGAATATAGGCGATTACTTGCCGAGTTCGCCAGTATTGGCTCTCCAAAGTCAGATGACGATCAGGTTACATTCTTCTTGAATAAGTTGCCCGAAAAATACTTCAATTTCCTTCAACACATCATCTCCCAACCTCGATTGCCAACATTCTACGAGTTTGAGAGCTAGTTCTTGCGTTATGCAAGGCTGCATAATCAAGTCCACAAGAAATCCTCATCACAGCCTTATTCAGAGCAGAGAGGGTTGGTTACCTCTTCTTCGGGAGGGAAACCCACCAATGGCAAAAACTCGCAAGATGCAAAGGCAAGCCAATCAAAGGGTGACTCCTCTTCCTCAAATGGAACCAAAGAATCTAGACGTATCTGGCAGCAACTCCCTAAGAAAAACCGGTTTTGCACACACTGCCAAAGAGCACGCCATGTGGACGAGGAGTGTCGCTCCAAGGCCCAAGGTCTTCCACCTAAAAAGCCTCTACAAACCACTGCAGCTGCACAATCCAGTGGGGCTACGCCTTCCGCTCCTGCTTTAGCACCTGCCGTTGTTGCTAGACATGTGGCTCGAGTACAGCCTCAGCAGCCCATCTCTTTCACTACCAATGAGGGATTGACTAATTGGTCTGCAGGTTCCGATCCCGTTGCACTTCATGCATCTATCTCACCTTCCTCCCCACCTCGTCAAGCATTCCCTTGGCAAAGCCCTACTACTGGACGTACACGATGGTAGCCACCTTCTTAGACTAGCATGTCTCTAGATCCTTTCGGATAACCTAGGTCAGTCTAGCATTCATTTTTCGCACTCTTAGAGTCGGGCCCGTAGGATTCATTGTCCTTAGCTTTTCCATTATTTTGTCTTCCGCTGCATTTACTCACACATCCACATTCATTGCATTTATTTGAGTTAGATTTTCTTTCTGTTATGTTTTGCTTTGGAGAATCTCACCACTAACCTCTGTGTTTGTAGATTCTCATCTCTTTTGCAAGGTTTTGTCTTTCAGTGTAGGGCTAACTTGCACATTGCTTTGGTCCTACTTGGGCTAGAGACATGGGGATGCACACCGTTCCTTTCACGGTTTCATCATCTTAGGAGTACGTGCTCTTCTTCCAGTATGGCAGTTTCCCCTCCCGAGGTGGATCGTGCAACATCTCTCTCGACGCTATCATAGCGGTGACTTATACCCTGCTCTTCTAGCGGGGTGCTTCATTCACTTCGTCTTCTTTCATTCCTTATGGTTCTCGGCACCACACAAAGACTGACATCAAGTTCCTCTTCGTTCTTCGGTATCTACATCCAGGTTGAGAGGGGGTTCCTACCCTTCTTAATATTCTACAAGCTTCAACACTTTGTCTTCAATATCAGCTTCTCCCCCCTGTTGTACCTTAACCTTTGGATCGCATGATTTCATCATCTTTGTACTAGGGCGCTTGGGCAAGTGAACAATTTTCCCATGAGGGACACTGTCCAAGTGGCACCTGCTGCATGAGCATGTACTGTTTTGTGATGCGTTGGGTGTACCCTCCCTACTCCCGTCTTCTGGGTTACTACTACTCAATCGGCCGCATCCCATAAAATTTACCTCACTTATTCTACCAAAAAAAAAAAGTTCCATGTAATTCCATCCGCCTTTGGAGGGCTTGGTAGGCCAATGGGCAGCCAACGTGCACCCTTTGTCCAATGCCTTGTCCTCTCTGGGGTGGCTACTTGGATTCCCTTGGTAAGATAACCATCACCTCTGTAGTCTTGGTAGGCCACTGGGCAACCGACATGCACCCTTTGTCCAATCCCCTGGCTACTTTGGGGTAGGACGCCTTGGGGGTAAATAAACATCATAGTGATTGGCCTAACATTTCAGCTCAGTTTTGGGCCTGAGAGGGGGTGTTGAGCTAAAACATGCATTACTTGCTGATTAGCCTCTTCAACAGCCCCAAAACACACTAAAAAATGCTCTTTTAGAGTAAAACCCTAAAACGAGGAGTGGTTCGAGAGAGTTCAATGGAAACCCTAAAACAAGGAGCAATTCGAGAGAGTTCAGTGGAAACCCTCATTTTTGGGGCGCCCTTCCACATCCATAATTAGACAAGCTGCCCCCATTCAGCCTAATTCCGTCTGTACAGGTTTCTCACTCCACATGTAGATTCCAGCCATCAGCCTCCTACCACATGGCTCTCCAGCCCTCAAGACTACTGCCACTCCATCCGTGTTTGCTCCTACTGCTGGCGCCTTCATCCATGCTGACGTCAACTGCTAGCGACATCATCATCTGCTGCGATCTGATCATCCAATTATCGCCAACCACATCAGACACTGTTTCAGCCTGATGTTTATAGCAGACTATGCACACTTTCCAGCCTCCGATCGGTGGTACACTGTTGCGCTTACCAATTTCCAGCCTCCAAACTGCTGCGTTTTGGTCACCAGCCTGCTGCCATTCACTATTCAGCACTCCTACACTCCGACTGGTGGTCACAGATTTTGGATCCGTCTCCGGTGGACGTCACACTCTAACATTGCTCTTCCCTTGAGCACATTGTACACTCTTACATTCATTTACAGCATTCATTCACTTCAGAGTTGTGTTCTCTCTCTCCCTTCTTCCGTTTGTGTTTGAGTTTCTGTGTTTGAGTTTTGAGTTTTGTGTTTAGGGTTTGAGTTTTGCCCTTTGTGTCTATGTCTATCTCTTTGCATCTCTGTCCTGGTTGTACACTCGTGTGTCCTCAATGCAAACCCTAGTAGTTTTCTTCACACTCTTCCTAACCACTCAATGGATCTTCGCATCTCTGTCAACAAGAAGGAATAGGTGGCGATATCTAAAAAATTAACCATTCAAAAGTCTAATGGCAAGCAAGAAGAAACCACTTGGGTGAAGGAGGTAGATAGTGCCCTTGCCCAATGTGGCAAATGGAGGGATTTAAGATTCTTCCTATTTTTCAAAAAAGTCTTCAAGATGGAGCAGCTCTTCGATGGGAGTCATACCTAAAATCGCATATAGTGAGGTCTTGGGCCAAGATGCATTCTATCATTCTTCGACACTTTCCTCAAACGCACAATTGCAGCAATGCAAGAAATGGCAGTCCTTAAGTAAAAACTATCAAAAATAACAGGTATGCTCTAATACCATGTCAAAATAAGTGACAATGCAAAGAGATGGTAGGGTTTGCAGGGAGGAACATAGAGTGTGTACAGCAAACACTGAGAGAGAAGAGAAACTCAAAAACACAAGAAGAACATGGTGATGATGCACTCAATCATTCTATGAGAAGAAAAGTTGATATAGAGAAGCCAAAGCTTAGAAGATAACTGCACTATCCTGTCTGAATCAGGTGGCAACACTTGTGGGAAATCTACACAATGAAGGGAGCAAAACGCTGTCCTCCAAGTAGTGGGCTATCAAATTAATCACTGGAAGGTGAAGAACAACTGTCAAGGGAGCGAATTGCAGTCCTCTGATATTGTCACAGATGTGGAAGATGAGCATCAATTGTCGAGGGAGCGAACTGCAGTTCTCTGATGCCGAGGAGTGACCTGGGCAAAACACAAATCCCTAAGTGTTGAAGCTATCAAACGCGGGAAGAGCAGCCCAGATGCTAACATCGGATGGATAATGGCGACGCCAAATGATGGAAGATGAGCCAAGTTGTGAAAACGCTAAGTCCCAACAACCTCTGTAATAGATGAGCGACGCCAGGTCATGGAAGAGAAGCCAAGCTACAAAAACACAAGTCCCAGCAACCCCTGTGATATATGAGTGATGTCAAGTGATGGAGAAGGAGCCACGCAACAAAAACGCAAGTCCCAACAGCCCCTATGATGGACGAGTGATAAAATCACTAATGCTCAATGATGGAGACTATCACCAGAGGCTAGGATGTTGATGCCAACATGGAGATGATGACACTAGGCAAGGAGAAGATCTCCATATTGAAAAACGCAAGTGAAGGTGAAGCTTGATGGAAAAGGGTGCAGATGCCGAGCACATGATGGTGACACCAAGTGAAAGATGCTCCAAACGCAAAGTTTGATACTAGAACACGGCGCCTAAGACAGAATACGATTGGTGTCGGCAGCCATGAGCCACAAACCACAATGTTCCCTTAAAGGGGTGTGAGGGCAATGGAAGGGGCTGGGGAGAGAAGGAAAGTGGTGGTGACCGAAGAAGGTGGTGAATAATGGTTGAAGAGAGATTTCAATGAAGAATGAATGAAGTGACTGCCTATTTATAGGCATAAGCTATCTAGGGTGGCACACCACTGTGTGGACGCCCACTTAAAAAGTGGCCAAAATGTGGACACCAACCCTTTTTGGGGTTGTCAGTGCAAAACCCTAAATGAAGTGTGTGAATTGTAGAAGTGGTTTCTCAACAGAAACAAGAGGAGGATGTGGAAACTTTTTTTGCTTGCTTCACCAATTTTTTATTGAGGTACCCCTTTTCCCTTATTGAGGATGAGATCATTTCCAAGTTTGTGGACAGCTTGCATACCACCATTTTAGCTTATGTGGAGTCACATCGACCAGATTCTTTGGAGTGGACCATGGAGTTGGCTACTACCTATGAGAAGCAAGAGAAGCGCAAGAAGACGAGTCAATCCAACCACTCTAGTACTACTAGAGCCAAAGAGAAGGGCAGGTCTACAAGTAATGGGAGAGATACTTCCTAGAAGACAACTGCTTGAGAAGAGCAAAAGAAGCTAAAAAATAGAACAAGTTTTTCACACACAAGCAAATGGGGCACATCCGCTAAGCATCACCCCAAGAAGCCTAACTCAAAGGACAAAACTTCCAAGGTGGGAGATCGAGACCATGGAGGCAACCGCACCTTCACCCATCATAGCTTCTATCCTAAAGATAGTGCCCTTGGGAAATGTGGACTCTTCTTCCTATGGTCACAATGATCTTATGCTTGTGTAAGCGATGCTCGCAAGCCACTTAGCATTTTCCTTGGTGGATGATGGAGCATCCGAGAATTAGATCCAAGACAAGTTTGTCGAGAAATATCATCTCCACACGGTACTCACTAATGTAGCACAACCCATGGAGCAAGATTTTTGGCCTAAGAGGAAGACCAAAGTTGAGAAATACCACTTGAATAAGCAAGTGAAAGATGTAGCAATCCAGTCAGAAGATTATAAGGTTCAAGATACTTTGAAGGTCTCTCCTCTCCTTAAAGTTGACATGATTTTAGGGCAATCAAGGCTCTATGATCACACGAGCTTGGTGGATCATCACTCACACTCAGTCCACATTCAGGATGGGACTCAACACGTGGTGAAGACTTTCTATGGCAATCTTGCACCCTCGATGGCTCCAACCTAGCGAGTGGTGATTATTTCTCATCTCCAAGCGAAACAGGTAGTTTCCAAGGCCAACCATTCTATAATGGTGTATAAGTGGGAGCTTGAGGAATCTTCCTCTTCTTCACACCAAGGAGTTGTGAACAAAACAAGCTTGATATTCTTGCAAGGATTTAACTTTCTTTTCTTCTATGAATTACCTCGAGAATTGACTCCATCACGATTGAAGGATATTTGTCATGAGGATGTGAAATTTTCTTGCTTTACTTAGCATTTGATTAAAAGTTACTCAAATGTGTGAATGTGACTGCACATATGAGATGCAAGTTAATTATTTCACAATGTGGGACCCAAGACCCTAAGATATCAATTGGTGCTAAAGGCAAAAGTTGTAATAAGTTATGCTTGACATGTACTAGATGGTACCAGGTGTCTAAACTTGGCCTGGAATATTTAATTAACCATTAGTATCAATGGTGATACTAGGGAATTGGCATTATGGCTAATAAATGTTCAAGATCACATGGGTAATAAATTGGCCTAGCCAATTTAATTGTTGGATGGTTAGATCATTTTTCTCGACACAAAAATAATTATTAAATTAATCTTTAAATTTTATATTCTAAAAATTCATTTGTTGGATAATACTGGATTTTCAATTTAGAAGGCTACCACTTGACAAAACTTGCCATGCAAGTTTAGGAAAGCTGAATTTGGGCTAAAGGGAGAAGGAAATCTCATTTTTGCATTTTGGAGCTGTTGGAAAGAGAGGTTGGCATGCTACTACCTACTGTTGGGGCCATTTTTCAGCCATTGAAGACCATTTTGGTGAAGACAGTTGCATATTCTAGGCCAAGGAAAGCTAACCATCATGGTTGATGTACTTTCTCCTGAAGATTACAGCCTCTGATGCTCTCTTTACTATTGATGAATCCACTTGGGGCTGGAAAACTGAGTCAACAACTCAATTTCACCAAATTCTCACGACAAATCTATGAATTTTCTCTCTACAACATTCTCTCTTACTCCAGTCATTTTCCAGGTTTGCTCCAAGTGTTATAGGCTATAGCAATCTAGCCATTGGAGGTGGAGACTTTAGTGAACCTCTACTGTAAACCTAACATATAGTAGAAATTAGAATTTGACAACCACCTAGGGAAGTGTGCCCAAATTTGAAGGCTTCAAACGTGGATTTTCACGGCCAAAATCAATTTATTTCAAGAGGACTCAAGAGGCCAGTCAGCCAGCATTGAATTTGGGGCTAATTTATTTCCCAAGTAGCACAAGTGAAGGTCAATCCCCTAGCAAATCAAAGGGCCAATCGAGTTGAAGGCTTGCTGGTCATTTATGACAGCAAGAGGCACTTAGATTAGTGGAGGCTGAAAAATCTAATTGTACTCCATCCATTTGCAATACAAGTTAAAGAAATACTGCAAGGGGAGCCATGTTTTGGGAGCAATAGGATGTCCAATATCCAAGATTTAAGTGGCAACATTTGCATTTTCAGTTTATGTGAATTTTATACTTGCTGTAATTAGTGCTAAATCAAGTTGTTTACCACCCTATCCAAGAAGGAAGGCTAGTTTCAATATCAAAGTTGAGTTAGTTCTCGGAGTAAAACCTCCCTCGAAAGCACCCTACCAGATGAGCAAGAAGGAGCTTGAGAAGCTTCATGCACAAATTGAGAACCTTTTGAAGCAAGGATTGATTCACGCAGCTCTAGCCCATTTGGTGCTCTAGTCTTGTTGGTCAAAAAGAAGGATAGAAGCTCGCACATGTGTGTACATTACAATGCACTCATTCATCTCACCATCAAAAACAAGTTCCCCTTGCCGCGAATAGATGGGTTTTTGGATCAACTAGTAAGCTCGGTGATTTTCAGCAAGCTAGATTTGAAGTCCGGTTATCACCAAGATTCAAATTGCTATTATAATTCAAAGACTATATTTTAGATTCCGCTTGGATTGTTTGAGTTTATGGTGCTTCCTTTTTTGCCATCCAATGCACCTCCTTACTTTTCTAAACTCATGGTTCGGCTATATTAGTTTTTTCTTGGAAAATGTGTTATTGTTTTCCTTGATAATATATTGGTCAATAGTAACATTAGAATTGGTCAATCATGGACAGTGCCCAATGTTTAGTGTGATGTGGACACAACTAAGCTTATAAGTCGTGTCATTACGTCTAGAGTTGGTTTAACTCTAGTTGAGTTAGGGATAGGTTAGGGATAGGTCTAACTTACTTTAGACCTATTGTACTTTCATTCTATCATTCTAGTACTTGCATATTTTGAGTGAGGAATTGCTAACGCGTGCACACACATACACACATGCACACGCGTGCACACACATTCTCTCTCCATTTCTAACACTTGGTATCAGAGCTAGACATGTGGGTATTGTCTCACTACCACTCAATTAGTACCACTTGCGGAAAGTCCACTCCACCAACAAATGAAGAGGAGAAGTTTGGAGGAAGGAGCTACTATTTTAAAGGAGGAGTTCCTATTGCTTTCACCTGCAGAGCAGCCTTGCACACAAAGACTCTCAATCTTGCTTATGATTTTCTTAGCCATGCTCGCCATTTTCTCAGTCCTATCTGCCATTTTCAGCTATGCAGAAATACTCAGAAACCCTAAAAGTACAGAAATCTTAATTTTAGAACATGGGGCTTTTTGGAAATTTGTTCAACTTCTCATCCATCTTGCTCGGCTCATCCTGAATTTCAAAGAAATTTCCAATTTCTCACACCTCATGCCAAGAAATTTGGAGGTTTTCAATTGATGCCCAAATTCTGAAATTTCCATCAAAAAATTGGGGCTTTTGCTGAAATTGACTTCCATTGGCAGTGAAATCTCAACATTCATCACCACATTGGTCATTGGCTGTAAGTAAATCTGAACTTCTACAATTTCTCAATGCAGAAAAATTTGGGGTTTCTCAACATTGTGTCTTTAAAGGCATATATAGGTGGTGGTACACCATTAAATTAATGTTTTGATCAGTTTAGGCATGGAAATCGAGGCATCAATAACGATTGTTTAGCTACACAATAGTGATTTGGGTCTTGATAGTTTTGGTACAATAAGTACTCTTGTTTGCATTGGGATCCCAAAGAGGATTTTGGTCATTTAAGCCTCTTCTATGTTGGAAGTTTTGGTTACAACTTTCCCTCAGTGTTTATTCAGCTGTGGCAAGGAATAACAATGATGTTTTTGGCATCCTCACCAATAAGAACAAATTGGATGATATGAATTACTCCCTCTAGAATTTCATGACTCGAAACCTCCTTGTAGGCAAGAATTTATGTGGTTATGTCACAAGTGATGAAGTTCAACCTATAACAATAGAACCTAGCATACCTCCTCCTGCGCAAGGGAGAGGTGGAGGATAGCTTGTTGTTACCCCCGTTCTTGTTACACAATGTTAGACAGCCATCAAATATGGGCAACAATGCTGCTGATAAGTCTAAGAAGAATAAATAATGCCACTATTGCAAAAAGCCACGTCATTATATTAAAGAATACAAAAAACAGACTGGCAAAAGAAAAGAAAAATTACTCTTGTATGGCTGTCCAAGAAACATCAACCACTCACACTACCGATGGTGATGTTTCAGCCAACCTTGTGGAGGTGGACTATGCTTTTCTTACATGCAGTTATGATTCTTCTATGGATGGGTCAGCAAGAAGTGTTTGTTCTCTTCTATACATTCAGCCCCTTCAGGCAAGAAGCTATCTTGTGCCAACAACACTTTGCTTGTAGTTATGATATTGGTGAGGTGCTGATTACAGCAATAGATAGCACAAATTTCTAACTTTCGGATGTTTTATATGTGCCTACAATTACCAAGAACTTGCTTTCAATGTCTACTTTTAATAGAAGTAGATTTCAGCTCATCTTTGAGGATGACAAATGCATTGTTCATGACAAAGAGAATGATTATGCATTGAGGCTTTCTGGTACTTTGTACAAAGGTCTCTTTCTTTTGGATGATTATGTAAAGAGATCCAACATTGCATTTTCAGTTAATACACACACTCATGCAATGAAAAATGTGGAGTTATGGTATGCTAGATATGGGCACATGAGTTTTAGCAACCTCATGACTCTTCAGAGGTGTCAAATGGTTGATGCTTTGCCAAGGGTTGCATTCTCGGTAAAATGCATAGGTTTATCTTTAAAAAGGATGGTGCAATGCGTGGTGTCCAAAAATTAAAGCTTATACTCTAGGTACACTTGGGTCTATGGGTTGAAGGCTAAATCAGATGTATTTGTGTACTTCAAAGATTTGGTTACCAAATAGAAAACCGAAACTGGTTTGAAAGTGCAGGCTCCCCACAAATAGAGGGGAGAGTATATGTCTAAAGTCTTTGAGGCTTATTTGTTAGACCATGGCATTGCACATTAGTCTCCAGAGAGGATGACTCCTCAATAGAATGGAGTGGCAAAATGCAAGAACCGTACTCTTATGGAAATGACTATATGCATGTTGAATAGTAAAGGGCTGCCTCACAGATTTTAAGGCCTTATGTGTGCAAATCCTATTTTGAATTGTGCACCTACAAAAGCATTGAAGACCATTACACTATATGAGGCTGAGGTAAAAGTGTTCAATGCCATCTTCCCTTTATGGTTCTTGTTTCCAAAGACAAAGCTTTCAAACAAGGACCTAGGTTTCTTTAGTGAGAACCTAGCTCTAATACCATGTGAAGAAATGTTCGCCTATAGATTACAAACACAATCTGACAAACACACAAACTGATAAAGAAACACAGTTAGGATTAGAATTAACACAAAGAGAATGATTACAAAAGATAATGAAATTTGAATATTTTAACTCTAGAGTCTAATGCCACTACATTTAAAGTCCTAGACACACCATACTTTGATACTTTAATAAGTGTCAACACCACACAAATTACATTGGGTACTACCCAAAATTAGTAAATTCTAACACCCCCCTGCAATGTCAACGTGATGAAGTATAAGGATCATCAATCACCAAAGGGTAATAAGTTCAACCTCAAACTTCTCACGTGGTAATGCCTTGATGAAAATGTCTGCAGCATTTTCCTATGTGGAAACATAAATCAAGTTTATCTCTCCTGCACAAGATCTCTCACTGACATAGTGGCAATGAATCTCAATGTGTTTCGTGCGGGCATGAAACACAAGATTTCGTACTATTCCAATAGCACTCTAATTGTTTGAGAGAATGGGTGTAGGATCCTCCAACAAAACTTGTAGATCAGCTAGCAATCTACACAGCCATATACATTCAACTATTGCTATGAAGGCTACCCTATACTTGGCCTCACAAGACAAGTTCGCCACTATAAGTTATTTTTTACTAAGCCATGAAATGCTTAAACCGCTCAAAAAGAAACAATATCCACTGGTGGACTGCGAAGTATCTAAGTCTCCAACCCACTATGAATCATTGTAAGCCTATAGTTGCAAGTCTCCCCCTTTGGGAAATATCAAGGCATGTATGTCAGGGTGGTGTGTTGCAAAGATAAGGCATCCAACAACCTCATTGTAAATTGCAACATTAATTATCTCACTAACATCATGCATAGAAAGCTTCAGCCATGACTCGTATGTTTACAATCCTGCATGTTAAACCTGTGTAGAAGCTTTTCCACATACTATGATTGAAACATGATGATACCATGCTATTCTTGGGTGAATTGGATCCCCAAATAATAATGTAAGAGACCCATATCTAACATAGCAAATGTATCCTTCAATTTAGCCCTAGAATCTGCAGTTTTATCTTCTTTCGGTCCAATGAGCAACATATCATCTACAGAAAGAATGATGACTAGTATGTCCCTCCCTTCATTTTCAATGTATAGAGTAGGAAAAGTTGGACTATTCTTGGACCCTTTACTTTCAAATAAGCATCTATCTTCGAATACCATGCACGAGCAGCTTGTTTCAAGCTATACAAAGCCAATTCAATTTGCAAACAAAGTGCTCTTTGTCTTTAACCACAAATCCTAGAGGTTGTGATATACAAACATCCTCATGCAGGTCACCATTAAGAAATGTTGTCCAAAAGTCCCAACTGATACACTTTCCATCCATGATGGGCAATCATAGCAATAACACATCTAACAGTACTTGTGTGGGATATGTTGAGCTAAAATAAGCATTGCATATGCTGAATTAGCCTCTCAAACAGCCCCAAAAATGCTTAATTAATGAAAACCCTAAAATGGGGCATGGTTCGAGAGAGTTTAAATTTGCCTTTTCTTCAACTGCTCAGCTTGCTCTTAGAGAAAGAGCAGACAAAAAGAAACAGTGGTGTGGATATCATAGCCTCTGAGCAAGCTTTTATGCCACGACAGAAGGGCAAGGTCAGCCAAGCAAAGAATGCTCTACAAAGCTCTAGAAATTCAAGCACTTCACAAGGTAATAAAAAGCAAGGGGGCACGCAAGCCAAGAAGGGCAAATGCCATTATTGCAAGAGGCCAAGCCACTACATCACTGAGTGTAGAAAGCGCATTGCCAAGGAGAAGAAAAAGGAGTCGGGGATGTCTAATTCTGATGCTCCTTCCTCTACTACTGAGTCAACATCCTTTGTTGCAAACAGAGACTACTGCTTTTTTACATGCAATTATAAATCTTCTTGGGCTAATAGAGCATTTAGCTCTATTGAGGATGCAGGCACTTGGTTTTTTGGCAATGGTGCTTCTAGGCACATTACATCTCGCAAAGATTTATTTGCTTCTGTTGGTACAACTCCACTCGGCAAGTCTGTACAATGTGCCAACAATGCATCATACCCTGTTAGAGGTATTGGGGAGATTGTACTCACAGCCATTGATGGCTCTATTCTCCATCTACAATGCTTTGTTTATGCCAGGTATAAAAAAGAATTTCCTATCTATTTCTTCTTTGGCACAATGTGGATTGTAGGTCACCTTTGATGATGACAGATGCATGATGCGAGATAAGAAACACATAACTTTCGTCTTGACTGGCACTCTATGTCATGGGTTATATGAGCTAGATGCTCTTTCACTTGATCAATCAGCATATTTAGCGTCCACTCTTACTCTTGCTATGTTACAGGTGGAGTTATGGCATGCTCGCATGGGGCATGTAAACTATGGTAGATTGATGCTCTTACAACATACATAGATGCTAGATGGATTACCTCTTTTGGAGAGACCTCTTGAGCACTTATGCGAGGGATGTATTTTGGGAAAAATGCATCAATTTTCGTTTCCCCGTGATGTTGTTTTAGAGTCACAGCCAAGTTACAATTAGTGCACTCAGATATATGTGACCCTATGCAAACAAAGTCATTGGGTGGATGTTACTATTTTGTGACTTTTATTGATGACTTTACTCGCTTCTGTTGGGTCTATTCTTTAGTGAAAAAGTCAGAAGTGTATGATGCATTTTTGGCTTTTGTAGCACTTGTTGAGAACCAATTTGGTTGTAAAGTAAAGACTCTTCGTTCGGACCAAGGGGAGGGAGATATATATCCTCTATGCTGAATTCTTTTTTGAAGCGGGACATTGTTCATCAGTTCACTGCTGCTGATACTCCACATCAGAATGGGGTTGCAGAGAGGAAGAATCGGTCACTCATAGAGATGGCCAGATGTAT
Organism: Lygodium microphyllum; assembly: GCF_053477565.2. Lineage (NCBI taxonomy): Eukaryota > Viridiplantae > Streptophyta > Polypodiopsida > Schizaeales > Lygodiaceae > Lygodium > Lygodium microphyllum. The sequence goes on from NC_141143.1 coordinate 129,489,709, forward strand.
GCTGAAAGCAAAGAGCTTGCCACACAATTTTTGGATGGAAGCCGTTATGTGTGCTTGCCATGTTTTGAACAGATACCCCACCAAAGTATTAAAGAATGTCACGCCTTTTGAGGCTTGGAACAGCTGGAAACCTTCTGCTAGGCACTTTCGTACCTTCGGGTGTCTTGCATATGCACACATTCCCAAGGTACTTAGAAAAAAGTTGAATAACAAAGCTAACAAATGAATTTTTATGGGATATAGCAGTGACAGCTGAAACCAGCCTTCCTTCTTGGAATGGGTGGTGATAACCTGATTTAAGAGTTAATTACAACAATAAATAAATGCACATAAAATAAATACACACTTTACCATAACATTCTTGGACAGTAGACACCCTGTTGGCCCCAAAATTGGCGCCCCTTGCAGTATTTCTTTAGCTTTCATTCAATTGGAAGGAGTACAACTTGAGATTCTTCAATCTCCTCCTACTAACCAATTGCTCTTGCTGTCATAAATGTCCAGCGAGCCTTTTAGGTCATTTGCCCCTTGTTTCACCCAGGACTTCTTCTCCAATTTAACCCTTGGCTGGCCAAATGCTGCCCCAAATCAATTCGGGATGGGCTGGCTCTTGAAATCCCTTGATAATCTTCAATTATCAGCTGCTGATTTCAGTCCCTTGAGCCTTCAATCTCTGGCACAGATCCCAAGGTGGCTGCCAAACCCTAATTTCTATTGTAAATTAGGGTTTACTGCAGAAATTACAAATCAACCCACCAAAAATGGCCGAGATCTCCTTCGAATGGCTGAGAATTGCTGAGAATGGTTGAGCATAGGCTGAAGGAGATGAGAGAATGCTGTAGAGAGAAAATTTTGAGATTTGTCGCGAAGAACTGATCAAAATCAGCTACTGCCCTGCCCTGTTGTACCAGCCCCAAACGGATGCACCAACAACAATAGGAGCATCAAAGACTGTGATCTTCAGGAGAAAGTGCATCAGTAGCAATTGTCAGCTTCCCAAGGTCAAGAATATGCAATCTCCATCACCAAAATGGTCTCCAATGGCTGGGAATTGGCCCCAAAAGCTGACAGCAACAGTCCAACACCTCTTTCCAACAGCTCCAAAATGAAAAAACGAGATTTCCCTCTCCCTTCAGCCCTATTTAGCCTTTCTCCCACTTGCATGGGAAAGTTTTGCCAAGTGGCAGCTTTCTTAATCCATTTTCGGCAATTTCCAAACATTTAATTAATTTTTAAAATGAATTAATTCTGAAAATTAATTCAACCCTTAATCCATGCCCAGAAAATTGGCCTTACCCATCCAAACATTAATTGGCTAGGCCATTTGCAACCCAAAGTGGTCCCATGCATTAATTGACCCTTGGACAAGCATTAATCCATTAATTAATGCCTAGTCCCTAGTGTCACCACTGACACTTAATGGCCAATTAATGGTCCTAGGGGCAAACTGACACCAAAATTCACCTAGAATCTAACAAGTGTAACTTGTTACAACTTTTGCCTTTGACACCCATCTTTTTCACATGGTCCTTCGGTCTTCAACTGTGAGAAAGTAGCTTGCACCTCACATGTGCAACACATGTGCATCTTTTAATTGCATATTTGATTAATCCTTTAATCAAATGTCAATTAAACATAAGCAAAGCATCAAATTTTCACGTCCTCGTGACAAACAGCAAAGGATACAGACTATATGATCCTGTCTCTAAAAAGGTATTTGTCAATAGGAATGTACTTTTTGATGAAAAATCAGAATTATCCCTTGCTGGTTTTGACACATATCAGGCTGCCCGTGATGTATTGGAAGGGCTGCTGCCCATTTCATTTGGTGATTCAATTGGAGTTTCAGCAAGTGAACTTAATGTTCAGCCAGCTACTCCATTGGAAAATACAAAAAATCAGCCATTGGCTGATCTTCAGCAAGAGCTTGTGCACAGTCAGAAGGCAAGACAAATGCCTAGATGGTATTTACAGACTATGAAAGATAGTCATTTGGATGCTCCCATGGTTGATCGTACTAGAAGGCAAGCTCGTATGCATAATACTGCACATACCATGGAGTTTATAATGGCAGCAAGTACAGTTGATGATGAGGAGCCTGAATGTTTTGAGGATGCACAACATAGTGTGCATTGAATGGCAACAATGCAAGTTGAGTTTGATTCTATCATTAAGAATCAAACATAGGATTTAGTGTCTTTGCCTATTAGGAAGAAAGCCATAGGAACAAAATGGGTCTACAAGCTAAAAAGGAATGCAGATGGATCCATTGACAAATATAAGGCAAGGCTTGTACCCAAGGGCTATGCACAAAATAAAGGCATTGACTATGAGGAGACATTTGTTCCTACCTCCCGCATGACTACCATTAGGTTTATGGTTGCTTTGGCTGCCCATTATGAATGGACTCTGCATCAGTGATATTAAGACTGCATTTTTACATGGGGAACTTCATAAAGATGTATATGTACAGAAGCCCATTGGTTTTGCAGTTGAGGGATCCGAACACTTGATTTGCAAGCTAAAAAAGGCTTTATATGGCTTGAAACAAGCTCCTAGAGCTTGGTATGCAAAGATTGATGCCTTTTTACTCAGCCAAGGGTTTATAAACAGCTCATCAGAGTCTACCCTTTATGTATGTAAAGAGTGGGGATTCATGCTGACCATTTGACTATATGTTGATGACCTTTTGCTTACAAGGACACATGCTGATCAGATTTCAGCATTTAAACAAAATTTGCGGCAAACTTTTGAGATGTCAAACTTGAAGTCTTTGCATTATTACTTGGGCATTCAATTCATACATGATGCTAGAGGTATTGATTTATCACAATCAAGATACGCATGATGACAATGATTTGTTTGATATACACACATATGCTCCAGCAGTTGGATGCCTTATCTACCTATGCAACACTAGGCCGAACATACAGTTTGCAATTTCATCCCTGAGCAAATATATGCATCAGCCACACATGTCACATTGGCAAGCTGTCAAGCGTATCTTCCATTACTTCCAGGATACTAGATCTCTTGGATTGCTTTATGCCAAGGGGAAACGACTGCACTTGCATGCTTACAATGATTCTGATTGGGTTGGTGAATATGATTCACGTTACTCCACTAGTGGCAATTGTTTCTTTCTTGGCTCATCTTGCATATCTTGGCTTAGCAAGAAACAGTCCACTGTTGCCACATCATCATGTGAAGCTAAATACAAGGCAGCTTTCACTACCACAGTTGAATGTGTATGGATTAGACACTTGCTAGCTGATTTGGATGTATCTGTCATGGAACCCACTCCTTTGTTCACTGATAGTCAGAGTGCCATTGCAGTGGCACGAAACCTAGTGTTTCATGCCACACGAAACACATTGAGATACATTATCACTTTGTTAAGAAAGGCTACATGTAGGAGATAACAACCTTGTCTATTGTCCTACCACCAGTAATGTGGCAGACATCTTCACCAAAGCTCTTCCTCGTAACAAATTTAAAGCATTTCTCAACGCTTTGAATTTGATCTCCTTTGGTGGCAGATGACCCTTGTATTTTGATCACTCTTCACTCTAGGGAGGTTTGTTGGGTTTCACTCATGCCTACGCTCACAGAGGAGTATCGGTGATCAGTAGGACATTGGGGCACTTTTTACTCTTCGTACAATAGGTTTTTTTCCCTAGATTTATTCTCTTTTTGTATGTGCCTATATTACACATTTACGAACACTTATCATGTTGCACACATTTTCAGGTGTGAACACCCCTTACAACCCTAAGGTTTAAGGGTTGTACTTTGTACTTTCATTACACACTCTTTCAATCTCTTGCAGTGGGTGTCGTGCTTCACTCTCCACACTATCTATTACACTCTCAGCTGAGCTTCGATCCTCTCAACTTCTCACAGTAAGGACAATGGTGAGGCCAAACCCATGTTGCCACCGGTCAACTATCACAATCGACAACATTCTCAACGCTAGAGCTTGTCCAATTGGTCTGCAAAGGCCCACATCATCTCCATAGAGACCTTTGAGGATACAAGTCTCGTCCACATCTACAAGTAACCTCCTAATGAGGTGACAACAACAGAGGCCCGCTCGTCACACTCAAGTACTTCAACTACTCCTTGGATTGTGGAAATGCAACTACTCCTCATATAATACCCATCAATGACATTTTCATTTCCCAATTCCCTACAACCGGCAAGTCCAAGTTGGAAATAAATCCTAGGTCAAGAGTCAAGCTCACAGTTGTGTCAATTTTGCCACTAACCAAGGCTTGGATTACACGACGCTAGATGATATACACTATGCCTCCCAACTTGGGATGAACTTGTTATCCGTTCAACAACTTTGCCAATGGGATCAAGCTATCTTCTTTACAGCAACCGCAGTCAAGGTCCTTGACTCTCAAACTAGTTTAATGATTGCTCACGATGAGGCACACCCTAGTGACCTGTACTCCATGATAGTTTCTTTCCGGGCCAACAACCTAGGGCTCTAAGTTCCACCGCTTCCAAGCTTTAGCCACTACACGAAAGCCTATGAGCACTAAGTGTCTTTGGCATTTTCGTTTAGCCTCAAATACAACTATCTTTACGAGTTGTCGCATTGACAGATGATTAATGGCCTTCCACGCGCCTGAAGCTATCATGGGATATCTGTAAAGCTTGTTAACTCAAGAAGTATCATCATATTCCATTCCCTCAATAATCTACACATAGAGCTAAGATGCCTCTTAGTTTGATTCATGTTGATCTTTGTGAGCTAACATCCACTATCACCTTGACTAACACACTATACTTCTTTTTTTATTGTGGATAATCATTCTAGATACATGTGGATGTACTTTCTCAAGCATAAGTTTGATGCCTTCACATATTTTTCTGCTTGGGTATTACTGGTATATAACCAAACTAGTCATCGTATAGAATGCATGAGGAGTTACAATGGGGGCGAGTTCAACTCCCATAAGTTTTCCGAGTTTTGCAACAAAGCTTCTTAAGCGTCTTTGGATCATATCAACACTTCGGTGTACATCCTCAACTCATACTTGACTGCGGCCATCCCTCAACGAACACCATACGAGGTATTTTTTTGCTCTCAACCCTTAGTTTCCCACTTTAGAGTCTTTGGGAGTCGTGTCTACATGCACACCCCTAATGATAAGATAGGTAAGTTTACTCTTTGAGTTGATCTTCTAATTTTTACAAGATACTCCTCGAAAGCAAAACCCTATCCTCTATTTGATCCTCGGACAAACAAGGTGATTGTCCGAGAAAATGTATTGTTTTATGAGAGAGACATTGTGCAATTCTTTGCATCGGACTCCAAGCCCTTTCCTCACATTATTCCCTTGGAGATAGTGTCTTCCAAGCTAAGTCTACTATCGCTACTAATGCACCCACACATTCTTCAGCTTCCAAGCCCCCTCCAGGAGACCCATTACCGTGTTGGTATTGCATGACCATGCGGGATTCGGGGATCCTTTCACCAAAGTCCATTCTAGAGGGCCCTAGAAGATTTACCCCGCTTGCATCTTGGCATCATTTGCATCACTATTTGCAACTAATTACATACCACATTCTGAGCCAGATAGTTAGCAACAGACTTTTCAACACCCCAATGGTGAGAAGCCATGGGGAACAAACTAGAGAGTATTGACCAAAATGAGACTTGGACCTTGGTGGATCATCCAAGCCACAATAAAGTCATCACGACAAAGTGGATTTTTATGACTAAGCTAAAGGTTGATGAGACTTTAGACAAATACAAGGCTTGCCTTGTGGTGCAAGGGTTTTGACAAAAGCAATGCATTGACTATGAAGAGACCTTTGCTCCTTTTGCTTGGTTGACATCATTTCGTCTGTTGGTTGCACTTGCCACTCACTTCAGTTGGCCGATCTATCAAATGGACATGAAAAGTGTCTTTCTCAACGGTTATCTAGAAAAGGCAGTCTATGTGTCTTAGAATATTAAGAATGCATGCTATGGAGGATCACTGATGAGCAAATAGACAATCATAATGAGGCAGAAGCATTGACAAGGAAGAACAACTAATATTATCCAAGCATAATGCAAGTACAACTGATTGATAATGATTGATGGAATGAGTGTGGGGATGAGTGCCTTTTATAGGCTTACAGTAGGTGGTATTGGTAGGTGGAGATAGATGGAAAGGGACCATGGTATTCAACAACCGTGGTTTTAATAAACCATACATACATGACCTAGTCTAAGGCTTTATTTGCAGTCTATTTCTTTGCCTTGTTTGTCCCATACAAAGAGGCTATGGTGGATGTGATTGCACATTTCTCACACCCTCCTCAATCACAACCAGAAAAAACACTAAGTATACAGAGACTGTTGTGAGTAGAACCTTGCTAAGTGTAGACATGGAAGAAAAAAAAAACCATACAAAGCTAGAGGCTGTTACAAGGCCTCACTAAGTGTGTAGAGGCTGTAGTGTGCAGAGGCTACATGAGGAGTTTAAGAGCTTATGGTGGGAACATAAGGCAAGTCCACATATTAAACTAAAAAAGTCTGTCATCAGAAAATGAGCTACAAAAGAGGAACTGGTGAGTCTTATCCTTTTGATCTTGGGTTCTTCTTCTCCTTCTTCTTCAATGTTGTCTTCATCTTCTTTGACTGTAGCAAGATATGCTCTTTGAGATTTTTTCTTAGCATAGCAAAATTTCTCAATATGCCCAGATTTCTTACAAAAGTCACAGACTATGCTCTTCTTCCCTTTCACATAGAGGAGTTGTTGGTCTCCTCTTGGGATGCTTGTTTCTCCTTTGTTCTTGATCTTCTTTTCCTCTTCCAAGAGAGAGGCTTTGATGTCCACAAGTTTCGGCTTTGGCATGTTGATTAATGTGGTAGACACATTATCAAACTTAGGTGGAAGACTTTCGAGAAGCACTCCAATGCACATGTCTTCATCCATCTTTAAGTTGATTCCTGCAAGTTGTGTCAACAAGCTTTCCATGTAATTCAAATGAGTTGCAAGTGAGTTATTACCTTGCATGTCGAGCCTAAAAAATTCAATTAGTAAACCATATTTTGAGGATTTGGAATGAGCTCCAAATAAGGTTTCTAATCGATCCCATGTTGCGTAAGAGGTTTCAAAATCATCAACATGATGAATGTAGCTGTCATCAAGTTCGAGCTTGATAATAGCTTGAGCCTTATCATCATTTTTATCCAACACAGCTGAAAGTGCAGCTTCCCTTGGTTTCTTCTCTTGACCACTTGTGATTGACCACAAGCCTTTCTTCATTAGGATCAATTTGATCCTAGTTTGCCATGTATGGAATCCAACACCATTGAATTGGGATGTCGGTGAGTCCTTGCCCATTTTGAGATTGCAAGATCAGTAGCAAATCAACTCCAAACAATTCAAATTTCAGTCGACCACAAGTGTAAGAAGCACTAGGTGATTAGTATCAAGAGATACTAGGCAATTTAGTAACTATGATGCCCTTGAAGTTGGAATCTTCAAGATCTGATGCAAGTTCAAGTCTTCCCCTCCTTGATTTGATGCTAGAGTTGCAAAAATATCATCTTTGATTAGAGGCAAAGCTGATTGTGTTAATTGACATTAGTGCTAAAAGCACTAGATGAGTGTCAATGAACATTGTTTCTTGAAATGCTTTGAGAATCTTGTTAAGATCTCCTCTCCTTGTTTGCTGGTAAATAACTTGAATGCTTCCTGAAAACCGAGTGTTGGTGCAGATTAGAGAGTCAGTGACTTGATTTGAGCCACAAGAGTGAGAGAAGGAAGTAAAACAAGAGCTTGAAGCTTAATAGCTATGGAGTCTGCATTAGGGTTTCAGGGGGCAGCCTGGTTTTTCACCTCCTGTGAGCTAAATACTTGATCATTTCCAAAACTTTCTTGATAGAAATGAAGCTTAGAAAGTAGGCTATCAAATCCCTATGATGCTCATCAGCATCGTGATGTGTGCAAGCGCAATCGATCGTATGAACATCAGATGGCACAAAAATGGCAGCCACTGGGTGATGGCGCAATGCTGGAGCGTGGAGTCAGCAATGTTGTGGCTTGACGTGATGACCAAGAGCGCCCTGAGTCAGGGAGTATTTCCCTAGAAGAAACTACGAGCTGAGATGGCCTGGATTGGGAGCTTCAAGTCCTCCACTGAAGGTGGGTAGCTATGGAGGTAGGTGAGAGATCCAACGAAAAGTGGAGGGAGCTAGAAATTTAAACTGAAATGACTCAATTAGTGGTCTAATGACTCAGTAACTTAAAACCCGCTCTGATACCATGTTAGAATATTGAGAATGCATGCTATGGAGGATCATTGATGAGCAAATAGACAATCATAATGAGGCAGAAGCATTGACAAGGAAGAACAACTAATATTATCCAAGCATAATGCAAGTACAACTGATTGATAATGACTGATGGAATGAGTGTGGGGATGAGTGCCTTTTATAGGCTTACAGTAGGTGGTATTGGCAGGTGGAGATAGATGGAAAGGGACCATGGTATTCAACAACCGTGGTTTTAATAAACCATACATACATGACCTAGTCTAAGGCTTTATTTGCAGTCTATTTCTTTGCCTTGTTTGTCCCATACAAAGAGGCTATGGTGGATGTGATTGGACATTTCTACATTGTGGAGCAACCATCCAACTTTTCTTCTACTAACCGAAAAAAAGATAAGGTCTTTCACTTGCAAAAAGCTCTTTATGGGTTAATGCAAGCACCACGGTCTTGATTCTAGAGAATGGACGAGTTTCTTAGAACTTATAAATACCATTTTACCCCTTATGACCCAAACTTATATTTTCATAATTTAGTGATATTAGACTCTAGAGTTAAGCCATCTCTCAAATTGGAAGGGAAAGTTGGAGGGAATCACCCTTTCCTCGTCAATCTGAAGAAGTAGGGGAGGATGTATCTAGGCCGATCCCAGGTAGAATATACTACAACACTAGCGTATTGACTACCTTGTCAATATGTTTGTAAAATTGTTTGATGAAGGCACAAACTTTAGGTGGATGGTGACTAGCTCAACTTGCTCTTTGGTGAAGTAAAAGTGGACTCCCACATGTCGTGTCTGTGGTGTAATGATCGGATTGCTCACAAGGGCAATGGTACTCTAGTTGTTGTAGTAGACAATGGTAGGATAGTCATATGGAAATTGAAGTGCTGCCAGTAAGCTCCTCAAGTAGATAGCCTCTGTGGTACCATTAAAAAAAGTCCTATACTCAACCTTGGCTGTGAAAGCCGCCACCATCTCGTGCTTATAGCTAACCCAAGAGATGGGTGTTGTGCCCAAGGTAACATGGGAACGTCGGGTGTCAGGATCTCCTTCCTAGTTAGAGTCAATGTATCCTTGGAAATATTAAACTAGAACCATAAGTAAGGCCATAAGAATAGGTACACTGCAAATATATCAAAACATGAAGATATGCGATTTAATGTGACATCTTAGGTGTAGTGGAATATTGACTAAGCAAACTAACTGAGTAAGCTAAATATCACCTAGTGCGAATCAACCAATTGTGCTTGGTCCGTGCAATATTGATTCACTAATTGAAGAGCGTACTTCTACCGTGACAATAGAATATTTCTCCTATCAAACTACCTTCATCTCCAAAAAATAAGATGACAAACCCAGGTTTGTTATCTCAAAAGTAGAACAAAGTTGAACCTTAATTTTTACAATGGTAGCAGAATTTGAGCCAATGATAAGTAAATCATCTACGTAGAGCAAGATATAGTTGATCCTCTTTAAAATCCTAGACAGACCATACTTTGACACTTTTAAAGTGTCCACACCACACAAATTACATTAGGCACTATTCAAAATTGGCAAATTCTAACATAGATACAATGCTCAATGTAGCAAACACATTATGCAAGGTGAAAATTGACCCCCGAATTCCCGTGTCTCGAGGACCATGGCAATGAGTATAAGCAAAAGCGTGTGTCATACTCTAACAGATCCCATATATAGCAAATAGCCTCCAAAATAGAGTCTGCCAACAAGAAATGCAACTTGTCAAGGCTGGATCGATGTCACATCTTAAAATACAACAAGCAGCCTCTGTAATTGATCAGCTGTTATAAACACAAACTTTGAAGTTCAAACAAACTAAAACAAGCAATAGGCAGAAGGGCAACCCGCACAAAACTGGAAGCGCTATTTGGATGAGTCTAAAAGAGATAGGTTTTAGAAAAACACATCAACTGCAATGTGGATGAAATCCTAGACGATGACATTAATTGTAAGGCAACCTGTACTGGTCGAAAACATAGCTCCTATTGCTCCATGAGTGATGAGGAGATGCCATGCTCAGCAAATGCAGGCTGAGAAGCACAACGGCTGATCAAGTCACCAAACTCCATAGGGACTGGACAGCATACCACAAACTAAGATGACCGCCAGAAGGAATGCACATAGCAGTGAAAATCGAACGCCAACTGATGGAAGATGATAATTTACAAAAAAAATGGCTAGTAGCAATGCAACCCTCCTATTTATAGATGAGAAACTTCTTAGATACGCTCATTGTCCCACCCTCGAAAGGTGTCACCAATGATCCATGGTGCTCAAAGTTGTAAGGCCCCCATCATAAGGAGAAGCCATGTGTGAGCTTGGACTTTGGTTGGAAGCCTAACTTGTATGTCAAATGAGGTCTATATGACTAGATGGCTAAAAGGTGACCTTGGTGGGTCTAGCCGTTGGGTTAGACATAGTAGTTAAACCAGTAGCAACTTTGAGGCACACAATATGGAGTTTGGGGGTGTGGGAGTTATCAAGGAACCCTCGTTGGTTGGTCCCAACAGGAGCTAGTAGTCCCCCTTGGCAAGGATTCAAGGGCAACACCCCCAACCCGATGATAAAGCAATATTCCCCAATAACTCCTTGACCAACTAGAAAAGATTCATAATATGGTAGCCAGTTAAACCAGCCTAACCACCTTCATGGGCTATAAAAAGGAGACCCCCTTAGAACCATTGTCATCTATCTTTCACCCAATCGGAATTCTTCTAGGTAGCCTTAACTCTTCATCCAAGACTTTGTCTAGATCCCGGTCTAAGCTTCACAATGGAAGCACGCATGGACAAAGCCATCTTGTAGGAATTATGAAATTTCTAGTCTCCTCTAATTTGCTTTGTACTCCCTATTTCTTGTCAGATTCTACACGCTATGCTGTGTAATTTTTTCAAAATGCGAACAAATGCCAATGCACTTTTTGCTTATCAAGCTAAAATGGCAATAAGGTATAAATTCAACAAATTATAAGCAGCTCTATAAAAGCCCCAAAATACGATTATTAGTTTGCAGAACCGTGATGGTCCACTCCTTGAGGGGTTCACCTTTAACTAGGATAGGGTAATATGGGCACTACTAATGCAAGGGGCATTCATGGGATGCACGTATTGTAGATGACAGGTACAATAAGATATGGTTCTTGTCCTGAACTCGTGTTTATGATTGTGTGGAGTTTTTGATATGTAAGAATGTCGGATGTGCATCTACGATCTGGGCCTAGGGAGCTGCCACTCGAAGGCCACGGCAGACCATTGTTGTCGGTCAAAAGATAATTTTAGACTGCATACAAGCTCCAAGCCCATGGCAGACCATCATCGGCAATCAAAAGATAATTTTAGACTGCATGCAGGGCCTGTGTATTTTGGTTTCATAAATACATGGCCAAAGTACAAGAATGCATATTCTCAAAAAACTGGTCCAAATATTTGCATTACCAATATCTAATACTTTCTTTGGATCATAGTACAGTAATGTTAAAATGCAGCAGAAGATCTTGAATGTGCAGACGCTATATTTGTAAAGTTGAGCTATGCAAGTCTTCAAGAAGCACAACCGATGAGCCTTTTCCATAAGTTCCATGCTCTTTTGTTGGCAGCACAAGCGATTCTGCAACCTTAGGGCATGTTAATGTTCGACATGGCAGAGCGGTTCACCTGTTGGGAGATGTCGTCGGCAGTTCGAGGCTTGAGGCTGATGAGAAGGTGAGGGGGCGATTGCTGAATCACTTTGCATTCGCTGCCATAGACGGCCATCACTGCGTCCAATTCCTCTTCAACTTCTTCAGCCGCCATGAATGAATGACGATGATCCACCACACCAAATGAGATGCACGTTGTACATACATATATATATATATATCTGTATATGGTGCTTTGCCTTCATAGACGAATATTCTGCTTGGCAAATTCCATGAGCTTTGGCGCACCACTAGGGATGTTTCCGAGTCCGTACTAGTAATGTGAACGTTAAGTGTTTTTGGACCCCTCCCCCGCGCCCCCTCCCTTAATCGTCTAACCCCTTAGATTAGGTTTCAAGCCAATGGGTAATAATCAAGATGTCCTTA